>NC_140590.1:1161145800-1162466977 GCF_964204655.1 Triturus cristatus
CAACTGCAGACAGTCTGCAGTTGGGAAGGAGAACTCTACACATAAAAAGATAGGGCAGGCACATAGAGAGAAGATTGGTTTGGAACTTCCATGAGGAAAGTTAGCACCTTTAACAGTGGTACTGTTTACAATTATTAACAGGCCACAAGATCACCTGTCTCTGTTCCTCTTCATTCTCTAAATACTGATGATGTATAAAGACAGAGACAGCTCACAGCTGTCCTAGTGCTTTGCCCACAGTTGCATACAGGGTACCATGGGGCAGCTGCAAACTTCCTCTTCTACCTTCACTCTAAAAAAAGTAAAGTGTGTAAGTTATTGTGAGGGACCTTTAACGTTTATTACTGAAGGAAGGTATAGTACTCATTACTACCTGCAGACATTATTGCTCCTTACAATCTAAGGGTGTTTCTGATCATTAATCTCCATGGCCAATAAAGTTTGTTATAGAATGGGACCATTGATTCTCACCGTATTGATGCTCATCATTCCCTGGGGCATCAATAGTCATTACGGCATGGTGACATAAAAGCTTCTTAATGCTTGGGTAATTTCTACATTAGAAATGGTGTCTCTCGGTGGCAGAGGTTTGCACCCTGTCCAAGTAGGGACCACCACCCTAGTCAGGGTAAGTCAGATACATACCTTAAATTACCCTGTGCTCAACCTCTGATAGCTTGGCACAGAGCAGCCAGGCTTAACTTAAGAGGCAATGTGTAAAGTATTTGTGCAACACTTAAATTACAAAAACTCAATGAAAACCTCCCAAAAAGACATGACACAGGTTTAGAAAATTAGAGAATATTTATCTGAGTAAAACAAGACCAAAATAACAAAAATCCAATAAGTAGAAGTTGAGTGCTTAGAAGTCACTAGCGGTCAAAAGGTTACTTGAGGTTGAGAGGGTCCTTCAAATTCAAAGTTCAGGCCAACCACAATGGAGGGCAGGCTGGCAACAGGGCCCAGACAGGTCCCACTTAAGAAACAACTTGGATGGAGCGTTTTTAGATGTCAATAGCCTACTGCATCATCGTGGAGCTACGCAAAGGGGGTACTGCGTCATCGTCAAGCTCAGTTTAAGTGAATGCAATGCATCATTGTCGAGCCGCATAGAGCGCCGTCATCGAGCCGCGCCGGCTGTGGGTCTCATGTTGTTAAGCAGCCTCCGCGTCAAAGGCTGATGCAGTGGAATTTTTCATGCAGTCAAGGCAATGCGTCAGTTTTGCAGAAATCAGCCGCAGAATCCACTTCTGAGGCCCAGGATTGGAGAGGGCACCTCAGGCAAGGGTGGGACTAACAGATAGCAGAGTCCAGCAGGATTGCAGGAAGTCTTTTGGGTCCCTGAGACATCATAAAACAGGATGGAAGTCAGCAAGCCCTTGGGGTCACTCTGGGTTCAAGTGAGATGGGTCCACTCTTTGTCCTCAGCAGGGTAGAGATCAGCAGGCAGCAGGGCAGCTCAGCAAAGCAGAGAAGCAGGTCCTCAGAACAGTCAGTCAAGGTAAAGTGGCAATCCTTACAGCACAGCAGTCTTTACTCCAGCAGAGTTCTTCCCAGGTCCAGCAGTGTACTGATGTGACAGGGTCAGAGCACTGGTACCTATACCCATAAATGCCTTTGATGTAAGTGATGCCTTCAAAGGAGCTCTTTGAAGTGCACAAGGATCCTTTTAAACCCAGTCCTGTCTGCCAGGCTATCTGTGGGGGGTAATCGACCCTTTGTGTGAGGAAAAAACACAGTCTATTCGGATGTAAATGTGAGCTACCTCTCCCACTTCCTGCCCAGGAAGGCTATCGGAATGCAGGTGAGTCTTGTCACACCAGCACTTCCTGTGTTTGTGGCTGTCTAGAGGAAATGCACAAAGTGTAGCTGTCACCCAGCCCAGCTGTGTATTAGAGACAGGCTGCAGGCACACAGAGCAAAGTTAAGAGCAGAGACATTTCCACTTTCTAAAAGTGCCATTTCTAAAATGGTAATGCCAAATCCAAATTTTCCACTAACGATAATTTTTCACCACCATTGTAAAAATTTGAAACATGATGCAGGCACTCCTTTATGATCAGAAATTACAGCTTTAAAAGTGTTTTAAGGAATACCCAATGCTAGCCTATGAAAGGAGTAGGCCTCACAGCAGTGAAAAATGAATTTAGCTGTTTGTCAGTACCGGAATATGTAAAACTTAAAAGTACATGTCCCGCCTTTTAGTTACACAGCACCCTGCCCATAGAGTTGCCTAAGGCCTATCTTAGGGCTGACCTATGTGTAATAAAAGGGGAGTTTAAGGCTTGGCAAGTGGTTTTAAATGTCAATTCGAAGTGGCAGTAAACTGCACATACAGGCCCTTCAATGGCAGGCCTGGAACATGTTTGAAAGGCTACTAGTGTGGGTGGCCCAACCAGTGCTACAGGCCCATTAGTAGCATTTAGATTATAGGCCCTGGGTATATTATATACCACTTTGCAAGGGACTTACAGTTAACTAAATATGCCAATCAGATATACACTAATTATACACATGCTTAAGGAAGATCCATATGCACTTTAGCCCTAATTAGCAGTGATAAAGTGCACAGAGTCCCAAGGCCAACAAAAAAATTTCAGCAAAAAGAGGAGAAAGGGCGAAAAGTTTGGGGAAACCCTTCAAAAAGTTCAATTTCCAACAGCCTGAGGCCATTAAAACCCTTCACTGAGTGCGAAAAGTGCTGGGGTATTTATTCTCATTACTTTCTGAGGACATTAATGCCCATTAATGCACAATGATTTTAAAGTTCATTGGTAGGGGGGACATTCGTGTTTAATCATACCTGGGACCATTGTGGATTTTGGCTGACTGGTCCACTTCACAGTCACAGCAGCGGGGCAATAATGGTTATAGTAATGTCAATAGTGCATCATTATTTTAGAATTTCAAAATGGCTACCATGGTAGTTCTCATTAATGATGCACTATGTACAATATCAATGTAAGACGCCGCAGGCATGTTTAATTTTATTTCTAACTACAAGCATAAGTCTGACATGCAAATGTTAGTGGGTATTTTATTGTGATTGTGTACATGTGAGAATGATAGAGTGAGTGGGGGAGCAGTTTCACTTTTAAGGCAGACCTATTGGTATTACCAATTCTCGCTCCATTTCGTAGTGCTGTAGTGGTAGTAACCTTTACCAAATTAAATGATACACAGTTTACCGGCCTCAGTGTGAGTTGGACATGCCTGCTTTCAAATTTACACAATATCAGTGGCATATGGTTAACTCCCTGAGATATTTTGCTGTTAGGAGGGTCTTTGTTGGCCTTATCTCAAACATATGTCTGACTCCAGAGGTGGGTGTAGAAGAATTTAAGGTTTCTTCAATTTCATCAGCTCTCTCTGCCCTCCCCAGAACAAACACAGCTTTAGCTCTCTCTGAGAGTCGGAGACATGTCACTGGCCATGGGTTTCTTTCAGTGTTTCATTTATAAAAAAATAAGTGCCAGGGCTTTCGTCAGGAGGCCACAGCAGTTTGCACCACACATTGTCCTTCCTACGCTTCAAATGATAGTAACAAAACAACAACTAAACATCATGCTCCCTCAATTGTGACAATTTGAACTTTTTCATGCCCCCAAAGCTGCAAGACTGGCTTGGGTGGCAGGTAATAGTCATTTTCATTGTATATTGAATGAATAATTAACTGTTGTTGTGGTCACAGGTCACAGCACGAGCTTCATATGTGAGTCCTCGCAGAAGATCCGCATTCAGCTGTAATGAAAATCACCCCAGGCCTCACGGAGCTCCTTGTGTGACCTGTATAAAGGAGCTGGTACACGGATCTATGGCTCAATAAGGTCCCCGAATGAAAGGCTAAGAGGTGTCCCCGACTGGTGCCAAGCGACTGTATTTGCCCTGAAGAAATCGCAACAAATATTTTGGCGATGAAACATGTTGGCATAATGCAATGGTATGCATATTAAGCAACCTTTTTAAGTTTTGAATTGGATGCACATGTAAGGAGGAATACAGTTGGTCCTATAGAAAGTGCATCCCTTTATTTTTTTAACTTCACATTTCAGTCGCATCTTGGTATGTGATTATTTCACTATTTACCTTCACATTTTGGGGTTTAATTTTGTGGACACTGTATTTACTTATTTTTTGGGGCAAGATGACAACCGATGATGATAAAAGTGGGTAGAGCTGGTGAGTACCAATCAGCAAGCTCAATTGGTGTTGCGCACGTGAGGTGTCATCTTGTCCTCTCACATTTTTTCAAAGGATTGTAAAGAACACCCGGTGTAATTGACGTGGGGGTTTTTATACTGAGAAGATCATTAGTGGGGATTGCCATAAGTAAAACGTTTTATTAAGTTGTTTTATAAAAATTGAAAATTGAAGGTGAATGGCTGTTGGTGACTACCTCAGATTAACAAAGGAGAGGAGTACAAAATACCGAAAGATTTAGGGATTTGAACCACAGTTTATTGTGACTATACCTTCCTAGACCCAGTCCTGTGTATATGAGTATTGATTGAGAGGAGGGCGACTTGGGTTTATTTCCCTCTGTAGCTCCTTATTGGTTCCAATAATAGAAACGTCTGGTGCTTTTTGTATATCACTGTGTGTCACCATATGGATTGTTTTGACGACCTGCTCCCAATATTGTGATGTTTTGGGAGAGGCCCAACCACAAGGTAAAAGTCTGAAGCTGTCTCTCCCCACCTTGGTATTTCGCTTGTGTGTCAGAGTAAATATGGCCCTCGTTCGTTAAGATTTTGCGTCTGGATGGCACCACTTTTTTGAAGTAGCCTCGCCGTGAAACCAATTTTGGTATTTAGTAAGCAATGCAAATACCGATTTGTGTAGCTTTGCATGGATTATTTTTTTGTTTTTACAGGTCAGCAAGGAAGCCTGTAGCACTGCCTTGAGCTACCATGCTTCGGGTATTAATTCAATTGCATTTTATGAACAATGAAAACCATTATAAAAATTCATGTTTATCCAATACAAATGCTATGATGCACTTTCTAACATATCTATCAGTTAAAACATGAAATTGTCATGACATAGTACTGTGCCACTTCCACAAAATTAATTGCGTACACATATAAAATACACAAAAACACCTGCAGCTCATAGATCTAAATTAAAACTGGTCTCAATCAGTTTAAAACATGCATATCAAGATGCAGACTTCTAAAAGAAAATGTTAATCCCTGAAAGTGCATCGAGTGTGTAAAGTGCTACCAAAATGACTTCAAATTGCTACGTCTTTTACGCTCGCAAATGCATAGGTCTGAATTAAACTGATCTCAATCCATCTAAAAAAACATAGCAGGACACAGACCTCATAAAAAAGGGTTGATTCCCTAAAAATGCATAAATTATGTAAAGTCACTGATATTCTCTTTTCAATGCAGGAAATCACAATCCATCGAGAAGGATAGTATTTGGTTGTGAAATGCAGATTGCACTGTCTCTGTGCCCCCTTGTCTCTTATTGATAAAGTGTGTGTAGTGTGTCTTGGTCTATCTCTGCTGTCTGCTCCCTCAGTCTAGAAGCAGAAGAGGGCCAGACCATCAGCAGAATGAGAGGGGTGGGACACAAACGCGGAGATAAGGCAGCCATTGACCTCGAGTTTGTCTTTCTCTGCACCACAGTGAAGCAAATATAGGGTTAAATCCACAAAACCATTTCCCGTGGTTAAGTGTGGCTTACTGGTGGAAATTCAAGAGTGAGACACGCCTTAGTTGGGTGTAAGTAGCAGTTACCTGCAGAAACTTCGAGAACCGGGACGATACCGTTTTCATTGACCTGGAGTTGGGCTCTCAGAGGGGTAAAGAGAGTTCATTGACCTCTTGTTCCACTCTCTGACAGACGACACAGAGAGTTCACTGACCTTGAACGGAACTCCCAGACAGAGAAGAGACTCGGCGACCCCTGACCTTAGATTTTTCTCTCAGACATGGCGGAGGAACAGACGTCACTGGTTCCTGGTTCCAGTCGTGACGTCAGTGCCCGTGGCAGTCCAAAGTCAGATCACTGGCTGTACAAATACAGGGGAATATTAGTCTGTCACAAACACATATACACAGCAGGTGCTTTCTCTTTCGTATTTCAATTCTGTATTACATTTTTAACAATAGTAAGCAAACAATGATCAATAATCACTTATCTGCAAAAACCATAAAATGCCAAGAATACAATATGAAATTGAAGCAGGACTGACACAAAAAAAGGAAAACAGCATAAGGAAAAACGATACAAGTACCGCAGTAACGTTCAAAGACGATAGGTTGATATATCAAATTTTAAATGAATAAATTCAAGAAAAAGAAAATGAAATGCAAATAATATATAGCAGACTTATTGAAACCCACCGATACTGAAGTACAAAAAGGAGTGGATGCTTCTCTGACGCTTTTGCAGCAGCCTGAAAGGACCTTTTTGGCATAAATAGGGCAACGAAAGGATAAACAACTTTGAACATTGCAATACTTAGAAGAAAAAAAAGAAAATAAACAAGTTTAGATCCTAAAGAAGGGCTGAATTAAATACTTGCCATTGGAAATGTGTAGAAGCCAGAAATGTAGATAGTCTTCGATAGTGATCTTGTTGCAAAACTTCAAAAGAGCCAATAACATTTAAAAAGCACTGTTTGTCATTCTCTGTCCCCCAGCATGTTTTGCCGCTGCAAGATCTAGAGATGGAAATGGCGTTATTAATATTTTTGCTTCACCATGTATTGTAACGGATCCCAGTAGATTGCAGTCTTTTTACATGTGCGATTAGCAGATTGTTATATTAAGTCCTATGCTTGGCTGTTGATGTATAATAAAAATACTCATTTGGAATTTAAATGCTTCACTACTTTTTTAATAATGGAAAAGTTGTTCTGACGGAATATGACGTGAGTCATGACATCGCTTGGCATTACAACTTGATCGTTACAACGACCGCGTTGTTACCACGCAATGCCATTACACTGCAAGTCATTACATCGACTTGCAGTAGATGGCGCGCTGACATTAGAAATTTATCATTTACTATTCCACCTCCAGCCTATGTAACAGTTGGGAAGGTGATGGAATAGTAAACTATACTATTCCTAATGTTAGCGCACCATCTACTGCAAGTAATGGCTTTGCATGGTAACAACGCGGTCGTTGTAACGACCGCGGTGTAATGGCATCGCGGTGTGATGAACGCGATGTAAAGGTTGTTTCCCGTTCTGACATGGATTGATATTACAATGCAACATTGATTAGACATTTGAAAGAAAGCAATGTAATACGGACCATTTATACGATCAAACTAGAAACTGACTTATCTCCAAGGCCACAATTATTAGACGCTTCTGTTTCCCAACTCAGTGGTGATTACTTTCTCCAAGCTGTACGATTGAGACAGACTTGGGTGGGATTTGACACATGGACTTGCAGATTGCACATGTTTTTGAAGTCGATGTTCAACCCAATAAAGTATCCTGAAACCGTTTATGACAGTTTCAATACTTTAGGGGACTGGAAAATGGCTTTAAGATGTGCATTGCAAGTTTATGGTTCAAGTCTCAGGTTTTAAGTTTATTACTTGTAACCTACAGGAAAATGCAGAGGCCCAGTGTCAAGGCGCAGAAAAAAATACAAGGTAAATAAATCAGATTATTAACAAAGCTGCTGTAATAAAATACAGTAAAGATGACATTCAAGTTAAGGGGTAGAGGATGAACAGATTATACATTATATAGAGAAATTCGCCCTGGAGAGAAAGGCTGCAGAGAGAAATAGCTATTGTGGGATATTCACGCCTGTTGCTTAGGCAGACGTTTTAGTTTCTAATAATGCTTGTGAAACTCTTTTCTAGCCTGAGCTCTTTGTGGAGACTGCTCTACAGCTTTGCTCCTGTCAATCTTAATGATTCATCTAAGAATTTGGGCATTTAGATCTTTGGGGTGAACCATTTTCTGCCATCATAGGAGAGTACGGGGTGGAAGGCTGGTGGAAATGGAACAAGTCTTTGAGGATAGCCGTTTATTATATGGCGCTGTTGTAAACTCACTACCCATACTGTGTCCAGTCAGATTTGTTTGAATAGCTTAGCTGAATGCTGGGGAGCTGTGGCTCTGAGTAGTCAGGCTTTATCAAAAGAACAATTGTGAAGCATCAGAAGTACCGCAACAGTCAAATAAGAATGACATGAGACACAATAAAAATCAGACACCAATCTATAAAAATTGGTTATATTTGTATCTTGAAAATGACACCTCAACAACAAAAACCATTCTTTTTCGATCACTGCAATGAATTATTGTAATAGACCGCGCTTGTGGTCAAACTTTGGAAAACTTTTATACAGTTGTAAACTCCTACTCCGGCCCACTGTGGCAACCAGCTCCACCAGCAAGCAGGTCACAGAGGCCAATGAGACTTGGTAGGACAGTTACTTCACAGTCAAATCAGTCTCCAGTCCAGTTCCAGGATCTACGGGCATACTGCCTTAGACTATAATGGATTGGTCCTGATGCAAGGGATAAAGGATGCTGAGAATGTTGATCCAGTGATGGGGTTCTTGCTAGGGGTGACTTTGAACACTGGAGTAGTTGTCCCTCGAACTCCAGTTGAAGTCCAGACAAAGGAAAATAGTTGCCACTGGTCTACTGGTCTCCAGTGGCAGCAAACCAGTTGTTCCCTTGAACTGGTGGCAGTTTCTGTCTTCAGTGACCAAACTGCACTCTGATGACTCTCTCAGGTCAATCAAACTCGGGGGTACCTTTTGGTGGTCGGAACTCAGTCTCCCAGGCTGAACATTGAAGGCCAGCGGCGGGTAGGCGTTCTTGGCTACCAACTCCCCACTGAAGGCTTCTTCCACTTTTGAAGCCTTGTAGCTATAACAGGATGTCAGTCAACTGTCTTTTGGAGTTACCTCTTCTGTCTGAGGCTTGGGGATGACTTTTCTTCGAGCATGGCACCACAGGCACACTCCGCTTTTTGGTAATCCAACGAGCAGCAGGTGCTGTCCACTCTTGGTGCAGTTTCTCCTTGCTGTGTCCAGGAAAAAACAGGGCAGTCATTCTTCAGTCCACTCTTCAGTACAGACATGATCTGAAGTCTCGGTGCCAGGTGTGCCACTTTTGTGCCCAGTCAGTGCCCTCTGAAGATGTGGAAACTAGTAGCCAATGGCCTACCAGGTCCCATCCCCCTAGTGATGACTGACGTGTCACATTTAGCTATCCAAGGATGCTCTAGTCTCCCTACTCCCAACATGGTAGAACCCTTCCCTCGGTGTGTGGCTCCCTAGCCCACCCCAGAGGTATTGCTATCTGGGGGCTACACACCCATGGAAAAAAACAGTTAGACAGCAGCTTTCCTCTCTCTGTCCATGACGCAGACCTGTCTACAAGAACAAAAGAGCAGCCCCTTTTGTGTTTGTCCACCTTTTGCTCATCAAAACCAGCTTCCCCGTTGAAGCTTGCTTTTTGGTTTTGGGCTCACACCTTCTTTGGCCTTCCTGTCAGAGATAAGGCACACCTTCAATCAATCAATCAATCATAGGCATTTGTATAGTGCACTGCTCACCCGGAGGGTCTCAAGGCGCTGGGGGGGGGGGGGGGGGGGGGGGGACGCTACTGCTCGTACAGCCAGGTCTTGAGTTGCTTCCTGAAGGCGAGATGGTCTTGCGTTGTCCGGAGGTGGATGGGGAGGGAGTTCCATGTCTTGGCTGCCAGGTAGGAGAAGGATCTTCCTCCGGCGGTGGCTCTGCGGATGCGGGGGACGGTGGCGAGAGCGAGGCTGGTGGAGCGGAGCTGGCGGGTGGGCTTGTGGAAGGTCAGGCGGCTGTTGAGGAACTTGGGGCCCAGGTCGTGGAGGGCCTTGTGTGCGTGGGTGAGGAGTCAGAACGTGATTCTTTTGTTGACGGGGAGCCAGTGCAGGTCTCTCAGGTGTCCGGAGATGTGGCTGTGTCGGGGGATGTCCAGGATGAGTCGTGCTGAGGCGTTCTGGATCCGTTGGAGTTTCTTCTGGAGTTTGGCGGCGGTGCCGGCGTAGAGGGCGTTCCCGTAGTCCAGCCGACTGGTGATGAGGGCCTGGGTGACCGTCTTCCTGGTCTCGGTGGGGATCCACCGGAAGATCTTTCGAAGCATGCGCAGGGTGTTGAAGCATGAAGACGAGACGGCGTTGACTTGTCTGGTCATGGAGAGGGAGGAGTCCAGGATGAAGCCTAGGTTGCGTGCGTGGTCCGTTGGCTTGGGGGTGGCTCCCAGGGCGGGGGGCCACCAGGAGTCGTCCCAGGCGGAGAGTGATGATCCCAGGATGAGCACCTCCGTCTTGTCTGAGTTCAGTTTCAGGCGGCTGTTCTTCATCCATTCGGCGACGTCTTTCATCCCTTCGTGTAGGCTGGCTCTGGCGGCGTCCGGGTTGCTGGTGAGGGAGAGGATCAGCTGGGTGTCGTCGGCGTAGGTGATGATCTTGAGGTTGTGTTGACGTGCGATGGTTGCGAGGGGGCTCATGTAGACGTTGAAGAGGGTGGAGCTGAGCGATGACCCTTGTGGAACGCCGCAGATGACTTCGGTGGCCGCTGACCGGAACGGGGGGAGGCGGACTCTCTGGGTTCTTCCGGCGAGGAATGAGGTGATCCACTCCAGGGCCTTCTCCTGGATGCCGGTGTTGTTCAGGCGCTGTGCCAGGGTGCGGTGGCAGACAGTGTCGAACGCTGCGGAGAGGTCCAGGAGGATGAGGGCCGCAGTTTCCCCGTTGTCCATTAGGGATCTGATGTCGTCTGTGGCTGCGATGAGGGCGGTCTCCGTGCTGTGGTTGGCTCGGAAGCCGGATTGCGAGTGGTCGAGGGATCCGTTGGTCTCGAGGAAGGCGGCTAGCTGTCTGTTGACGGTCTTCTCGATGACTTTGGCAGGAAACGGGAGGAGCGAGATGGGGCGGTAGTTCATGAGGTCAGAGGGGTCTGCAGTTGGTTTCTTCAGCAGGGCACTGATCTCTGCATGTTTCCAGCACTCCGGGAAGGTGGCGGTGTTGAAGGAGGCGTTGATGATGTCGCGGAGGTGGGGTGCGATGATGTGGTCGGCTGTGTTGAAGATGTGGTGTGGGCAGGGGTCCGTAGGGGATCCGGAGTGGATGGTGTTCATTGTGCGTGTTGTGTCTTCAGTGCTGACTGGGGTCCAGGTGCGGAGGGTGGCGGTGGGGGGCATCGGTTCGGTGGTGGGGTTCGTGGTTGGTGGGCTGAAGCTGTTGTGAATGTTGGCGATCTTGTCGTGGAAGAAGGCTGCGAGGGAGTCGCAGGGGTCTTGCGAGGGAGTGAAGTCATTGTTTCCGGCGTCGGGGTTGGAGAGCTCTTTGACGATGCTGAAGAGTTCCTTGCTGTTGTGGGTGTTGTTGTCCAGTCGTTCCTTGAAGGCTGTCTTCTTTGTGGCGCGGATCAGTTGGTGGTGTTTGCGGGTGGCGTGTTTGAGGGCCGTCATGTTGTCTGTGGTCTGGTTGGTGCGCCAGGTGTTCTCCAGGGCCTTCTCCTGGATGCCGGTGTTGTTCAGGCGCTGTACCAGGGTGCGGTGGCAGACAGTGTCGAACGCTGCGGAGAGGTCCAGGAGGATGAGGGCCGCAGTTTCCCCGTTGTCCATTAGGGATCTGATGTCGTCTGTGGCTGCGATGAGGGCGGTCTCCGTGCTGTGGTTGGCTCGGAAGCCGGATTTCGAGTGGTCGAGGGATCCGTTGGTCTCGAGGAAGGCGGCTAGCTGTCTGTTGACGGTCTTCTCGATGACTTTGGCAGGAAACGGGAGGAGCGAGATGGGGCGGTAGTTCATGAGGTCAGAGGGGTCTGCAGTTGGTTTCTTCAGCAGGGCACTGATCTCTGCATGTTTCCAGCACTCCGGGAAGGTGGCGGTGTTGAAGGAGGCGTTGATGATGTCGCGGAGGTGGGGTGCGATGATGTGGTCGGCTGTGTTGAAGATGTGGTGTGGGCAGGGGTCCGTAGGGGATCCGGAGTGGATGGTGTTCATTGTGTGTGTTGTGTCTTCAGTGCTGACTGGGGTCCAGGTGCGGAGGGTGGCGGTGGGGGGCATCGGTTCGGTGGTGGGGTTCGTGGTTGGTGGGCTGAAGCTGTTGTGAATGTTGGCGATCTTGTCGTGGAAGAAGGCTGCGAGGGAGTCGCAGGGGTCTTGCGAGGGAGTGAAGTCATTGTTTCCGGCGTCGGGGTTGGAGAGCTCTTTGACGATGCTGAAGAGTTCCTTGCTGTTGTGGGTGTTGTTGTCCAGTCGTTCCTTGAAGGCTGTCTTCTTTGTGGCGCGGATCAGTTGGTGGTGTTTGCGGGTGGCGTGTTTGAGGGCCGTCATGTTGTCTGTGGTCTGGTTGGTGCGCCAGGTGTTCTCCAGGGAGCGGCAGTTCTTCTTGGAGGTGATGAGCTCATCGGTGAACCAGGAGGCTTTCTTGCTGCCGCGTCTGCTGGGGGTTTCTTCTTCAGTGGTGCGAGGGCGTCTGCGCAGTTGGTGATCCACTGTGTGAGGTTGTTGGCGGCTTCGTTGGGGTCCGTTGAGCTGGTGGGGGGGTTCTGGCTGAGGAAGGTGGTGAGCTGGTCGCCGGTGATCTTGTTCCAGCTCCTGCGGGGGGCTTGTTGAGGGTGGTGGTGGGTCGTCGTTTTACTGAAGCTGAAGTGGACGCAGCTGTGGTCAGTCCACTGGAGATTGGTGGAGTGGCTGAAGGTGACGTATTTGCTGGATGAGAAGACTGGGTCAAGCGTGTGGCCGGCGTAGTGGGTGGGGGTGGTTACCAGTTGCTTGAGTCCGAGGTTGGCCAGGTTGTCCAGCAGAGCAGTGGTGTTGCGGTCCTTGTTGTCCTCCAGGTGGAAGTTGAGGTCCCCCAGGAGGATGTAGTCAGTGGAATTGATGGCGTGCGGGCTGACGAAGTCTGTGATGTCTTCGCTGAACTGTGTGCGTGGTCCCGGTGGTCTGTAGACGAGGGTGCCTCTGAGCGTGGTCTTGGGGTCGGTGTGTATCTGGAAGTGGAGGTGTTCGGCGGAGGTGAAGGTGTCATCGGAGTTGGTCGTGATGCTGATGGTGTTCTTGTGGATGTGGCGATGCCTCCTCCTGTCTGGTTAACGCGGTCCTTCCTGGTGATTTTCAAGCCTTCCGGGACGGCGATGGCGACGTCGGGCGCTGAGGAGGCGTTCATCCAGGTTTCCGTCAGGAAGGCGATGTCTGGTGCTGTCGAGTCGAGGAGGTTCCAGAGTTCGACGGCATGCCTGTGAACGGAGCAGGTGTTGAGCAGGATGCACATCAGGTGTTTGTTGCTGGGGCTCGGTTTAGCAGGTGCGGTGTTGGGTCGGAGGCCGGTGAAGCGGCAGGTCAGGCAGGTGAAGGGTCCGTGGGTGCGTCTCGGGGTGGCTCGGTAGCAGGCGGTGTTTCGGCCGGCGTTGAGTGCGTGGAGGGTTTTGGCGTCGTAGATGTGCAGGGTGTGCTGGCGAGGGCGAGGACCCGGGGGTCTGGCACTGGGAGCGGTCCAGGCGCGGACGGGTGCAGACGGGCTTACCTTTGGCACACCTTCGGCGCTCAATTGGCGCTCCCGCTGCGCGGTCGCTCTGGGGGCGTCATAAGTAAGGAGCCGGGAGGGAGGAGCAGCTGGGTGGCGGGAGTGGGGCGGCGAATGGAATCACAGGGGGGCGGGGCCGCAGGGAGGCAACGGCGGGAAATTCCAAGAAGCAGCGGGCAGCGGGAAATTCCCAGGAGCAGCGGGCAGCGAGCGAAGGAATCTGCAGGCAGGAGGCGGCAAAGGCAGGCAGGAGCGGCAGCAGTGAGTGGGGCGACCAAGCCCTGTGGAGGGTTGAGCGGTCACCTCTCCCAATTTTATCCCTTTGTGTTCCTTCATTAGCGTCATTGACACCTACCCCTGGTAGGGTGGAAGGCTGTCTCGTGGCCAGCAACCATGAATGGCCACTGGAATGCAATGATTCTTTAGCTACCTTAAATTTTCCAATAAAAGTTAGCAGTATTGAGTTGCCAGCGTATAGCCCTTTACCCACCAATAGGACTACTAGTAAACGACAATATGAAGTTTTTACTGCCATGGCATGTAAAGTACAGAAACGCGTGCCCAACATTTTAATATAATGCACCCTGGCTTTAGGGCTCAGAAGGCCTGCCTAAAGGGTGACTTATATTAAAAAGGAAGATTTGGGCTTTGCCAATACTGTAAATGGCAAACTCAAGTTAACAGTCAAAAACTGCTCTGCCAGCCAGCAATGGCGGGCTGGGAGTCATACTTTGCATTTGTCACACTCATGGTGGCATAATTAGTGCTGCAGTCCACAAGAGATATTTTAACTTACAGGCCCTGTGTACCCTTGGTACCATTTTCTAGGGACTTTGAAGTACTTTAGCGTATTCCAATTGTGGGTGAACCAGTCAGACATTTACCTTTTATGTGTCAGAGCACTGACACAGTGGTCTTTTAGCAGGCCTCAGTGCACCTTCAACGTAAAAAAATATAACAGCCTCAGTCCATAAAACTGGGGGCAAAAAGAGGCATTTCCTTACAAGATTTGACAGGTATTTTGCAGCTTGCTTTCTAAACCAGGCATAAAACTCTGTGTTGGATTGGACCATAAACAGCCAAGAAAGTTGAGCTCTTGCATAAGATAGGTGGTCATTTTCCTGCTGACCATATATGAGGCGGGTGGCTCTGTGTCCTTTGCAAATAGGTTTTTTTGGAAGGCTTAAATATGCTGCAATAGGATAATGTAGTCTGGACAACACTACTGTCTCTATCAGTAATTTGCAGAGAAGGATTGCTAACAAGGGATAGTTTTTTGTTAAAGCATACATTGGTGGAAAATGGCAGATTTCACAGTGGTGTGAATTTGTAATTCAAAGGAAGTTGAAGGTCAAAATTGTAGTGTGAATTGCACCAGGCCAGGCTGTTGAGCCGGCTGTTGAGGGAGGGCCAGTCTGCATCCAGAGGGATTGTGAGGTTTTTGTCTATTTTTTATCATTGTTAAAGCAAAGTCCATAATTTGCATCCAGATTTTGATTGTCAAAAGACAGGAAGTCATTATGGTCGTCGACATGATATTTATATTGTTACTTTGGAACTCTTTGATATGATATAAAATATTTCAACCAATAGTAATGTTTATTGAAGTGCATGTGAGGGCGAGGTATGGGCAGGCAGAGGGCACAGCCAACAATTGCCATATATGAACGCTCCTGAGCATCATAAAATATTATACCCCAGTGTATTGGTTATTTGTGTCAATAAATTTCATACATTCTTTGTTTATCGTTCCAAATCACCAAGGATCGTGGGAGTTGTAGTTTCACTCTTCTTACTCGAAGTATGGGCTTCTTAGTTCTATTATGTTCAAGCTTTTGCCTGAAGAAACATATCTGGCTACCAATCCCTTAAATGACAACGTAAACAAATGTTTAACCCTTTTACCGCAGTGCGGCCGTTTAGCGGAGTGGGTGGGCCGCGTCGGCCAGTGGACGTGCACAGCACTACGGAGGTAGTGCTTGCGACGGCCATTGGCCGACGAACGCACGCAAAGGGTTAATGCCCATGTATTATATGTTATTGTCAATGCGTGCCACATTCTGTAGTGCATCAGTGCTGCAGAATATTGACTTTCAATTATACATAATATTTTGCATATGCCACATAACATTCCTTGTGAGAACCATTTAATTCTCCTGATGCCATTATGTAAGGAAATGCCTCTTTTTGCATGTTTACCCCCATATTTGTGAACTGATGCTGCTTGTTTTTTGACTCTCAGAGTGCACTGAGACCTGCTAACAAGACCTCAGTGCCAGTGTTCTTAACCTTTCACATAAGTATGTCAAATTGACTATACCCAATTGGCAAGTACTGACTTAATTAAAAGTCTGTAGTAGATGGTACAGAGGACATGTAAGACAGAGTGTCCACACTGGGCTGCAGCACTGGCTGTGCCATCATGAGTGTGAGAAAGGACAAAATGGCTCCCAACCTGCCACTGCAGTCTGGAAGAGCAGTGAGTACACTGCTAGTTAAAAACACAATGGCATTGCCAACACTCCCTTATCCTTATATGTAAGACTACCCTAAGGAAGGCCTGTTGAGCCCTCTGGCAGGGAGCTATATACTGCTAAGAAAGACATGTATTTTGGATATGTCTAAATGGCAACACTTTGAAATTATCTTTTTGGTGGGGAATTGTTAGTAGCCCCATTGGCTAACGCTGGGCTACTGGCTGGCATCCCAGCCTGGCTAACTTCTGAATGGACCTTTCTAACTGGGTACTGTAAGGTATTAAATTAATCATGGCATTAAATCCTACTTGATGCCCAAGCCGAGATTTGAGTAGGGTGGGCTACTGAGCTCCTGACGACTGTGGAAGTGTCCCGACATTTTGAGTCTATCTAGAATAGTGCACTCTGGGATAGCCAGATGCCACACAATACAGGAAACACATCACTAGACAGGAAGGGACCCAGTAGGCTACAGGTTAGTGACAGCGTGGTCCCCTCAGGGCACTTTACTGGGATAAATATGGCACTCCTGGCGCCCTGCTTGTCAGATCACGTTGGATTTGAAAAAACAAAACAAAGAAGGATGGCCCTGCTGCCCTTAAAACTGCACAAAGAAAGGCTGCACCACCGGAAGGACTGCACCTGCTGCACTTTGGGCTAGTAAAGTTTGGACTGTGCCTGCAGCTCCTGACACGGCACAAAGTTGCTTCTCAGCTTCATCCCGAAGAAGTGACTCTAACGATCAGGTGGCTGATCCCATGGAACCATTTCCATGGACACAAGAGCTGAAAGATCCCAACCATCAAGTTGGTAGCCACCGCAGACGTTTTGCTGCTACCAGTCACCTGGCAACCAAAAAACACAAATCTGAGACAGCCACAAGTTGCACAATTGTCTGCTGCACCTGGGAGTGCTATCAGAGTCCAGATTTGTCCCACCTATTGGATACTATCCTCCACCTCACGATATCACCGCAACTGAAGTGCAGAGAGAGTAGCGGCCCAGTTTCTTCTGGCCTGCTACTGAAATGCAGAGGACTTCAAGGAACTTTGGTCGCTGTGGCCAGAGTTGTCCTTTATCACCCGTGGACCGAGGGACAACCTCAGAGACATCCCTGTCGACCACACTACAACCGGAGCATCCTTTGTAAACCTTTAGCCTGCAAGCCGTAGCATCAATACCACTCCGTTATAGTCTATGCCTGTATCCCTGTAAAGCTTGGAACTTGACCTAAATATGCTCTGGTGGACAGGTAAATGTCCAAAGCATCCTCTCTGGCCCCCTAGACCTCCATCCTGTTGGATTTGGCTGCTCAAGCCTGGGAAGAGTTGCTGAACTAACGCTTTCAAACTTTTCAAAAGGTACAAACTTTTTGTTGGCCAATGCTTGTTTGCAGTTACTTTTAAAAGTATTTATTTCTTTAAAGTCTGTATCTTGGGAACCCTCCAGTGGATTTTGATAATCAAGGTCTTTAAAAATTCATAAGAATACGCTATATTTTTATAAAGTGTTGCTGTCTCTTTCATGTTGTGTGACTTTCTTATTTCGTTGTTTGGAGCTGTTAAATGCTTTATCAAGCCTTGCTGCTCAAAGTCACAATTACCCAGGATTAAGCTTAAGGTTTACAAATGAGCCTGACTGGACCCAAGACAGTATTTCCAAGTGCATTACAAGGTAAGGCCTCAAAGCCATATCATATAATACACCGAAATCCTCACAGAATATATCAATGACTCTTTCCTCCCACAAGTCACCCCTTACAAGAGGCACTGACTCTTGGAAATATTTCTGTGAGTTGGAAAACTATCAAGAAAGCTAACCTGGGTGCATGCATAGCTTTCAGTTGGCATGTGACGTGAGGCAATGTTCAGCCAGTCTTGTTTTTCACCCAACAGCACTATGCATGCTAGTGATTGTAGTTTCATAACTCCCATTATTAGTATATGCCTACAGGTCTGCCCTACAGGTTTCCCAGTTTCAAAGTTGGTAGCCCGGCCGTAAGCCCCCTGCATTCTGCCACCCTCTCCCGCCCACTATGGCCTCAATGTGATGCCCTGGTCAGCGTGCAAATCCATCCTGCTACTTATCCTACCAGGAGCGCTCCAACAGCTCGGTCCAGGCATGGTGTCATTCCTTTACGGACTTTGGTGCTTCCCGATTGGACCCGTCTTTATCACCGAATTAGTCTTTCTTTCACAGCCACAGTGACTTGGATGAAGAGGCTCAATTGTAACTGGTGCAGTCGGTCACCTTGACAAACAGCAGTCGTGAAGAAGACCGGACCATACATAAGTGCAGTCCCAGCAGGTTCCTTTACAGTTAGCAGCTGTAGCCCACATCTGGGCTGACTGGGCAGCAGGTGTCTCCCTGCACTCAGAATTTCAGTAAACATATTTCCGCAGAAACCTTTGGCACAATGGCAAATACAACTCCGCACAAGCCTTCAGCAATCCAGCAGGTGTAGTCCTGTATAGGCTTTCAGCAGTTTGCCAGATGCAGCCTCACACAGGCCTTGGGCAGTTTGTATGCAGTCACACTAATACCTACAATGGTCAAGCAATTACAGCCTGAACAGGCCTTCAGCAAGCATGTAATCATTGGGTTGCAGCTCCCATCAGGCACTGAAGGGAGAGTCTCAGGCACTAGGATCCTCCCTGATGGCTCTCATTTAGCCTGCTTCTTCTGGGTGACCAGCAGCCACTGACAGTAACTCCTTCCTGGACAGTCTCACCTCCTGCTGGACCAAGCAGACCCCTTCCCTCTTTCAGCAGGTAGGCAGACAGGCTTTTAGGTGCTCTAGGGCAGGTATACAGCTCCTCCAGGAAGATATCCAGACCTCCAGTGATGTCCCCTTATTTCTGGGAGACTGGCTGCTCGGCAGAAACCAGACCTGGTTACAGAGCAGCCCTGTGAGCAGGGCCGGACTGGGAACCAAAACCAGCTCAATCCAGCACTGCTCCCTTCCTCCACACTCGCTCATCTCTCTCTTTCTTTCTCTCTCTCTCTTTCCCTCTCTGTCTCCTTCTCCCCTGAAGCCCCCGTGCCTGCTGTAATTACCTGGGAAAGCTGGAGAAAGTGGCAGAGGCACCAGCAGCAACCCCACTGCCCTAAAATCCAGTCTCCAAAGGCTCCAGCCTCCGGAGAAACGCTTGGTGGAAAAAAGATCAGCCTGGACCGGCCCGTGAGTACTCTGTGGAGCCCTCCCTTCCTTGGTCATTGAGGACTTGGAACTGAAACAAAGTGGAGCTGCTTGCGTCACACGTTTATACAAAACTTTCAGATAGAATATGTGGATCCACTGTCTCAAACTCTACAAGCACTTTGGTGATGGTTCTGCTTCCAACTGTCTTTTCTTGGCTGTTTTCCAGACACCTCCTTTGTGTTGACAAATAGCTCTCATGGCAGAGTTTTCTCAAATAATCGAACATCCACAATAGAGGCACAGAAAGTTGTGAGGTGTCCACACCTGGATGTTATCAGTCCTACTGGAGGCGTAATAGGGACAGACACATGGGAGGGACTTATCTAAAGTCTTCCTCACCTTTCACACCCGAGTCTGCAGTCCCACCCCTCACCATCCATCAACAGGGAGTATTCAAGAAGACGAATCAGCAGCTCCTTGCTAACCAAAAGACGTCATAGAATATCTAAAAAAGCAGTGACTTCACTTGCCTCTCCTCAATGTCTAGGATTACTACTTCTCAGCTCCAGGAATGTAAGGAATACACTTCCTCTTTCCAAGAGTACAGATCTCACCATCTAACTTGTGCAAAAGCAGGGGAATCCAAAACGGATACCTCTAGCCTCCTTTACTCTAGCTCATCACCCATACCATGCATGTGTTCCTCTGAATATACACAACATGCTTAGCAAGCACACTGGATGTTAGGGCAAAGGATTATACAAGCACCTAGAAGCAAAACTTTACACCGGTGGGCTGCTATGCCTCCATTCTAGTGAACAAGATAAGAAGGTCTGGTCACACTACTGATCCATATAATATGGTATGTTGCCACCACTGCTCTATGCACTAAACCCACAACATAGACAGTGTTTTTTTCTTTCACAAATGGGGGCACACTTTGTGCTCCCCTACAGGTCAAGTCCAGGGACTCTCATAGTCAGTTACAGGCAGGCTAAGATACGTATGACACACAAATATAAAGTCAGGATACTAGGAAAAGGAAGTTAGGTACTAACATTGATGAACACACCCTTTTGCCATGCAAAGGCAAGGGCAATGTGCATTTCCATGGACATTTTGCCCCTACTTTGCACCATTCAACTCCTCCATGCAGCCTGCATTCTCCTTGTACAATGTGCCCCTCCTTCAACACTGCTCCTCATTTCATCAAGTACTGTCTCCTTCACCTCACACTCCTCTCTTGCACCCTAAACTCCACCTTCCACCAGGCATTCTGACTTGTAACTCTGCTCTTCCCCCTTACATTATGCACACCCCTTGCACCATACACCCGCTGTACTCTACATTCCCTCCTTGCTACATGCGCTTTCTCAACTCTTTGCAAGCTCTTATCCCCCCACCCCTTGCACCTAGCCTGGTTGATACTGCCAGTTGGTTTTGGTGTTGTGTGCTCAGGCCCATCAAGTGCAGCAGGAGTGCAAGACAGTCTGTTTGAGGGAATAAGCACCTGGTCCTGCTACCTATGTTTTGTTCTAGCTATTCTGGGTAACACTGAAGCTTGTGAACATCTTCATCTGCACAAATGTTACAATACGCAGGAGCCAAAATGATCTGCTTTGCTAATGCTTGATTCCTAATTGTACTCAGACAGTATTAACTTCCCAACTTTTTACAATTAAAACAGAGTAATGTATGAATTAATAGTGCCAAAAAGCAATCATTGATTGTATAATCTTAAATCAGGACATCACAATGGACTGCAAAGTATAGTGTTTGGTTGTTTCACATGGATTGCACTTTGGTGACTCTAGTATGCTGTGTCTGGGACCTTCTTAGCTGCCTGCAGCCTCAGCCTGAAGCTGTCTGTGCATTCTCTGGTTATCAGCAGGGCCTTCCCTGCCACAGGGTTACTCATCAGAGGCGGGTGGTACCCACTTGTGGAGATAAGGGGGGGGGGCGTTATTGACCGGGAGTTGCGTTTTGCTGCACTGCAGACAAGACAGGGGTAACTATAGGGCTCGAGCCACAACACCATCTCTGCATGTAAGTGTGTCCGACTCCCAGAAATTCAAGAGTGAGACACATCCTAGTAGGGAGGAAGGCAAGCCAATGTAGAGGAAAAACCTTGGTGAACCAAACCTATAGGGATTTTATTGAGTTGCAATTGCACTCTGGAGAGTGAGAGAGGCAATGCCTAATTTATAGGAAAAAAAGAAGTGCTGGGATCTCATCAGGAGGCCACTGCAGTTTGCACCACACATTCCCACTATACATACTCAACTACTAACCATCACACTGCTCAAGTGTGACAATTCTGACTGTTTGAGGTCACCAAAGCCTTAATAATGACTTGGGTGGCAGGTATTAGTTGTTTTTAATGTATATTGAATTAACAAACAACTGTTTTTCGGTTCATCTTCAAATTACACAAACAGCACCAGCTGTCATAAGTGCAGGTTCCTGCAATTATGTGCCGGTGCCGAGCACCGAAAACCACCGGCTCAAGTTAAGCACTAGAGAGAGGAGATGGAGGTAATTGACCTTGAACTGTATTAAGAGACAAAGGGAACAAACAAAAATAACTGATTCAAGATTCTTCTCTCAGATATGCTGGAATTACAAAGAGGTCACCGATCCATGGTTGTCTTCTCAGACTTAGGGCACAGAGAGCTGATTGCTTGTCCAAAATCAGAGTCACTGGCAGCCCAAAGTCAGTATCAGAGAGAGAGCGTATTCAGGGCAGTGATGATCCTATTTGTCACAAACATGCAGTCAGCATTTGTTTTTCTGTTTCATCTTACAGCATAAAGACGTAAGAAGCTGAATAAACAACTCAGAATGCTGAAATAATTAGGAATAAACAATTTTAGTTCTTGAAGGAAACAGAAATTATTACGTGTTGTGGAAATGGAACACTGACAGAATATCGGAATCAAAAATATGGTGTGGACAGACTATTGTGTGGAGAAAAACCAACCAAGGGCCAACATATCGAGAAAGTGAGTGCAAATAGGCAAGTATAGATTTACTTTTCCTAACTCCACATCTATGTACCTTGAATATATAATATATATATATATATTCACTGAAAAAACCATAGGTTTCAGGGGTGTTATAGTTAGCTGGACATTTCCCTCGTACAAAACCCTAGAAATTCCCCTGTTATAGTTAGTTCACCTAACTATAACTCGCGCCCCCGCAATGCACTGCTGATGACATCACATATTACATCACTCATGACATGGTCAGTGACATCACTGATGACATCACTGATGACATCTCAAATGACATCACTGATGACATCATCCATTGAGTATGTGTTTCTGAACAGTTTTAATATGTTTAATATATATAGGGAAAGGCCTGTCGAAGAATAAGTGGGTGTACAAGTGTGTGAATGGGTGATTTTCTAGGTGCGTAACTGACTCTATAAGTGAGTCATTAAATGTATCTTACTGCAG
This sequence comes from Triturus cristatus, assembly GCF_964204655.1. Taxonomy (NCBI): domain Eukaryota; kingdom Metazoa; phylum Chordata; class Amphibia; order Caudata; family Salamandridae; genus Triturus; species Triturus cristatus. The sequence goes on from NC_140590.1 coordinate 1,161,168,386, forward strand.
ACTAGTGACTAAACTGTGTGAATGTCTGTATCTGTCTGTCTGTTGGTGCATAAGCGGCTGCATGGTTTTGTGAATAGCAATATGAGTGTCTCTATGGGTTATTGATTGGTTGTCTGAGTATCTGTTTGGGTGCCTGAGTGTATGTGTGGGTGGGGTGTGTGTGACTCTGTGCATAGATGTGTGAGTGGATGATTCTAAGGGTGCATGGTTTTAAGAGTGCAACTGTGAAGGACTATATGGTTGGGTGAGTGTATGTAAGGGTGTGTTAGTGATTGAATGTATATATCAGTTGTACATGTGTCAGTAACTACATATGTGAAACACAGTGTATATGTGTATAAGAGTATATAACTATCTGTATGTGAGAGTGTGTGATTTAGGGACTGGCTGTATGGATGAGTGTGTGCTTGTACTAGTAATTGAATAAGAGTGTCAACATTTTTTAGTATTTTTATGAGTAAGTGAACTTGAGTGTGTTTAACTGTATAGGTGAGTCAATTGGACTGTGTTTAATTATTTGCACAACTGACTAGGTGTGTCACTACCTCAATGGATGATTGGCAGTGTGTGAGTGTCTATATATGTGTATAAATGCATATGATAGTCTTGTACGAAGTGACTGTAAGTATAAGTGACTGTACAGGTGAGTGAGTGGAGGTGCATGTAGACCTAAGAGTCAATGAGTGGGTATGTAGTTATTGGTCTTGGAGTATCTATGGTGTTCAAAATGGCTGTCTGAAATTTTGAGTTGGTGTATCAAAAGTTATATTAGGGTGTGAGAAGGTGTACTAATTTATCACATGGATGATGTCATCAGTGATGTCATTTGAGATGTCATCAGTGATGTCATCAGTGATGTCACTGACCATGTCATGAGTGATGTAATATGTGACGTCATCTGCAGTGCATTGCGGGGGCGCGAGTTATAGTTAGCTGAACTAACTATAACAGGGGAATTTCTAGGGTTTTGTACGAGGGAAATGTCCAGCTAACTATAACACCCCTGAAACCTATGTTTTTTTCAGTGAATTTCAAAGGTTTTTTAAATGCCAATTCCTAACTATAACGCCCCTGAAACCTTTGATTTTTTCAGTGAATTTCAAAGGTTTTTTAAATGCCAATTCCTATCTATAACTTATCTCTAAAGATATCATGTTTAATGATTTTGATTGGATTTCTATATTTTTCAAATTCAGTGTGTCAATTTCATTAATTATTTTTTTAAAAAAATACTTTTTTATCACCATTTTTTAAACATATTTTTTCAATTAATTCTTTTAAAAATTAAAAAATATTATTTGCACTTAATGGGTTTTTCAAACATATTTTTTTATATTTTTCCAAATATTTTTTTAACTATATGTGCAAAACTTTATTTTAGATATATTTTTTTCAATGTTTTTGGATCCGCGCACCCTAAGCGCACCGTTCACGATCCGTACGCGATAGCATCCGCACATGCTATGTGGTGGGTACGTGTTTAGTGCACGATCGCTATGCGACCGGTACGCGACTCCCAGCCTATACGCGATACGTTCGATGTACGTAACGTGACGTTTACGAGCTTCCGCGATGCGTCATATGCGTCCATGACGCGATAGGTGCGCGAATCCGGTGAAATATTTAACATTTAAAAAAACATATATTAATTCAAGACAAACTGTAAACCAGTCTTAAAACTAATACATTTTTACATCTAATGCTATAATTTTTTTAAATTCAATTTCGCGGATGCGCGCTGGGTGCGTGTTGCGTATGCACACGGTGCGCGGATCCCATGTGACCTGCAAAAAAAGAGATTTGATTGGTTCATTACACTTCCTGTTCTAACTACTGAAAGACCCCACCCATTTCAATCATTCTTCTTTGAGCTTCTTTGGAGACCCATCTCTTTGGAGAGAAGAAGATTTTTTTAGACTAAGTATACACTTAGCTCTAACTTTTTGCAACCAAAAATGGCTTCAGGGCAGCAGGCATCACCTGCATCACCTCAAACCTTTGAGGATGAATTTTTGCCGGAGGAACCATGCAAAAAACGTTTTGCTTCAGTGGTGTGAACATTTTTTACTTTTCCCGAAGGACAGAATAAGACCAATGCCACCTTGGTCACATGTAAGATTTGCAAAAGAGTCTTATTGAGAGGGGATCCTAACAAGAAATACTCTTGCGGCACGGCAGTATGATGAAGCACAAGAGGACCCTTCATCCAAACAATCTTGCACGTGAAGAGTGCCGACAGATGAGAGACACTCCTGCTCCTGCGCCATCCACCTCATCGCAGCCGAGCACGTCAAGAGTGCATCCATCAGACCAAACCTTGGACATCCGTCCTCAATTTAAATTTTTAAAAGTGCTCTGCACTAACTGCAATACGACTTTGTGCTATGGTGAGCAGTCGATCGATCTGATCTGCCGCCGGCAGGAAAGTCATATTTGCTAGTTTTTTGTTTTTTTTTACTGTTCCCTGAAGTTCATTGTTTGGTTTCTCTTGTTTTTTTTTTGTTTGTTTTTTTCAGAAAAACCAAAAAAAATCACAAAATTGTTCAGAAAACCCCCCAAAAAAATTAAAAGAAGAAAGAAGAAAAAAATAAGTTCTTGTAAGAACTAACTTTCCTGGTTTAAAAAAAAAAGCTAAATTTCTTTGTTAGTGTGTGAAAGTTTAGATGAATGTATGTGTAGTACGTAATTGACTGAATGAATGCATTAGTAGCGTATGGTGAATGTAAAAGTGCAGAACTATAAGGAAGTGCTGCAGCATCACACAGTAACCACTTTAACTGCAGTGTGCTGTAGTACTTCCGAAGCACAGGGATGCAACATATGTACATAAATATGTTGCAAATCTATGCTTCTCTCTGCACGACTGCTTAGACTGCAGCCATGTGGTGACACAGGCATCCTTGCACTATAGTGCAAGCATATCTGTGTCATGTGCTATTTGTTTTTCTACAGGAAGACACACCTTCCTGCACAAAAACAATGAGAAAACGCATTTTTGACCTTCAATTTATGCTGAACATTTCAGCATGCATTGAAGATATAAAAACGTGGCGAAATTAAAACAATTTACCTTGTTGTGCTTTCCTACACCAATTTTACAATGGTGCACCGTTCACACACATATCAAGATTTAGGATCAATCTACACATGTGTCTTGTTCTATGAGTATTAAGTGCAATCATGCACAACAACACTTATAGAACACCCTTTCAACCGAAAGTGGTCTGCATGATGAGGTTATATTTACATGGAGTATAAAAAGTGCACAGAGTGCCTTTTCCTCTCTTTGAAAATATGAAAGAGTATCTTACACAATAACTATGTTACAAAAAGTGACATATTTCCGTTTTAAAATTTCCTTGCGAATGATAGAAGGTAAGCACAGAATTTTGACTGCAAAGATGTTCAAAGAATGATTGAAATGATTGCGGTCCTTCAACAGCTAAAAAGATGAAATATTATGAACCCCTCAAATCTCTTTTTTTGCAGGTCACTTGATATCTGATTATGGTCAGATTTCAAAACTACATAAACAAAGTGTTTTTAGAAACGTGTTTCAACTTTGTAGATTCTTGCAGGCCTCTTCATTCTGCATATTGAGCCTTAGTTAAACTTACCTTCACAGTAATAGGAATAAAAAAATGTTATTCATTTTTGCCTATTTTTCATTCAAATATAAATTCTTAAAAATTGCACATTTTAAAATTTGGATCTGTGAAAGAAAATAAAATAAAATTTATAACATATAATAATACACAACATAATTTCCACAAAGTAATTTGTTTGCCTTTTTTGCTGCTCTCAGAATACATTGAATTTCACTCGAAATAGTGATTTCAATGGTACTCATCACTTAACAGCGGGCAAAAAAAAAACAATCAGAAAGATTGTTAAAAAAAACCCAACATACTATTCTCAGTAAAATATCAGAAAATACAAATCATACCTATATGAAATGCTTACAGATTACAAAATTTTATAACTTTAACTTATACAAACTGTAAATGTTGCCACATTAAAATAATCTCCGAATAAATGACCACCAAAAAGTCCATAATTCAAAAATATACCTTTCCTTGAGGCCAAATGGTATTTTTGCACTTCTTCTTTATGTAAACTGTCCAATGGTAGTTCTATTAAATTATAATAATAAATTCCTCAGAGAGTGAATTATCTTCCTAAAACTATGGCTTCAAAAATATTAGGTAGGAATTTTGATGCCATTGGTGAAATCCTTCATGCAAATCCAACACCCTGACCTCATAATAGTGCACTGTGGTGGCAATGACCTAGGCACTTTGACTAGGGTAGGTCTGGAAATCCTTATGAAGGACACCTTTGCAGAACTGATTTCACTTTTCCCCAAAACTGCCTTTCTGTATTCTAACATATGCCAAAGGCAGAAATGGAACTGGTCCGATCATTTTTGTCCACAGATTGAGAAAGCTAGGAAACATGTGAATAAATCTGTTTCTGCTTTTCTCCGAGACTACAGAAGGGGGTCCATTTACAATAACAATCTGCGCTTTCATATGCAAGAGATATATAGGAGAGATAGAGTACACTTTACTGATGAAGGAAACAGAGTCTTCCTCAACAACTTTAGACTCTGTATAGGTACTTACTTATAAGTACCAAAAACTCTCAATGAACACAACAGCTCTTTTTAGAGCCACTCAAGAACAAAACACTTAAGCTTAATCTTTATCTCCCAACAATTTCATTTTTTTTTCCCTTGGATCCGCGCACCCACCGCGAGAGAATCCGTGTATCCAACGCGATAGGATGCGCGCACCGTGCGCGCATTTGCCGCAAGTTGGCACGTTTTAAGTTGGGGAATTAATTCCTCTTCAATCCTGAGGGTCCCTGGGGACCAGCAAGCCCACCAGGTACCTCTAGTAAGCGCCACGGAGCTGCGTTGCAGAGTGTTGTAAAAAGGGGCGTGGCCTCTGAACACCACTCTGCAATGCAGCTCCCTGGCGCATACTGGAGGTACTTGGTGGGCTAGTTGGCCCCCAGGGGACCTCAGGATTGAAGAGGAATTAATTCTCCAGCTTAAAATGCGTCACAGGGCGTGTTTGCACACGTCACCTCAGGCTCCGCCCCCTTCCTTCATCATTGTACAAATATTCCTGTAAAATCAGCCGAACTACGAATTCCGATTTACTCACCTGTTATCAGGAGAGAACCCAGGGCTGCATCTTTTAGCCCAGCACTGACTCTGAAAAGTAATTCTAAGCGTACTTACCAGTACTTGTATTTCCTTCCATAGGAATCCATTGTGTGGTTTTCAGCAAAAAATGTTCTGTGTCCATTTTTAAAACGTACAAATATTCCTCTAAAATCAGCCGAACTACGAATTCCGATTTACACACCTGTAATCAGGAGAGTACCCAGTGCTGCATCTTTTAGCCCAGCACTGACTCTGAAAATTAATTCTAAGCGTACTTACCAGTAACTTGTATTTCCTTCCATAGGAATCCATTGTGTGGTTTTCACCAGAAAAATTTGTAAGTGTCCATTTTTGAAACGTACAAATATTCGTCTAAAATCAGCCGAACTACGAATTCCGATTTACTCACCTGTAATCAGGAGAGAACCCAGTGCTGCATCTATTAGCCAAGCACTGACCCTGAAAAGTAATTCTAATCATACTTACCAGTAACTTGTATTTCCTTCCATAGGAATCCATTGTGTGGTTTTCAGCAGAAATGTTTCTAAGTGTCCATTTTTGAAATGTACAAATATTCCTCTAAAATCAGCCGAACTATGAATTCAGATTTACTCACCTGTAATCAGGAGAGGATCCAGTGCTGCATCTTTTAGCCCAGCATTGACCCTGAAAAGTAATTCTAAGCGTACTTACCAGTAACTTGTATTTCCTTCCATAGGAATCGAATGTGTGGTTTTCACAAGAAAAGTTTCTAAGTGCCTATTTTCACAAACTAAAAATATTCCTCTAAAATCAGCCGAACTTCAAATTCCGATTTACTCACCTGTAATCAGGAGAGAACCCAGTGCTGCATCTTTTAGCCCAGCACTGACCCTGAAAAGTAATTCTAAGCGTACTTACCAGTAACTTGTATTTCCTTCCATAGGAATCCATTGTGTGGTTTTCACCCGAAAATTTTCTTAGTGTCCATTTTTGAAACGTACAAATATTCGTCTAAAATCAGCCGAACTACGAATTCCGATTTACTCACCTTTTATCAGGAGAGAACCCAGGGCTGCATCTTTTAGCCCAGCACTGACCCAGAAAAGTAATTCTAAGCATACTTACCAGTAACTTGTATTTCCTTCCATAGGAATCCATTGTGTGGTTTTCAGCAGAAAAGTTTCTAAGTGTCTATTTTCACAAACTAAAAATATTCCTAAAAAATCGTCTGTATGACTTAAACACATTCTTTCAACTGTTTACAGGAGGTTGGCCAGTGCTGGATCCAGGATCCACCACTGAGTAAGAAAAAGTAACGATAACACTACTTACCTGCTAAGTGAATTTTCTGCCATAGGATAACATTGGTGATTCTATGTGAAAACATTTTTAACCCCTTCGGTGCTCATGACGGAACGGTTCCGTCATGAGCCACGGTTGAGCTGTGCTCATGACGGAACCGTTCCGTCATGACCACGCCCGCGCAAGATTCCGTCAGCACAGCGGCGGAATCTGCGCAGCATGGAAGGGGTTAAGTGTCAACTTTTAAAATACAATAATAATCCTTAAAAATCACTACTTTAACCAAAACGCTTTTACTCAACTGTTTACAGGAGATGTCCAAGGACTGAATCTAGGATCCAGTCCTGTGGTTAGAAAAGTAATCCATAAAGTAACTAATTGCATTTAACTAGAAATTCACATTGAGCTCAATGTTGCTTTGTGTTTGAAATTGTGTTGCCCATTGCAACAACTGTAACTACTGTACTTAAAAGTCTGTTGCCTATTTGCCAAGTATTTAAAATAAAGTAATTCATTCTGAGAAAGTATATTTTGTATTGTAATTTATAATGTAATTTAAAAAAAATATATAAAAATAAATAGTTTAAAAAATGTAGTAAACCAGTATCAAAAAAATCATTATAACAATTAATACATTAAAAATTGTCATTTACAAAACCTTTGAAATTCAATGAAAAAAACATAGGTTTCAGGCCTGATATAATTAGGAATTAGCATTTAAAAAACCTTAGAAATTCACTGAAAAAAACCATAGGTTTCAGGGGCGTTATAGTTAGCTGGACATTTCCCTCGTACAAAACCCTAGAAATTCCCCCCGTTATAGTTAGTTCAGCTAACTATAACTCGCGCCCCCGCAATGTACTGCTGATGACGTCACATATTACATCACTCATGACATGGTCAGTGACATCACTGATTACATCACTGATGACATCACAAATGACATCACTGATGACGTCATCCAGTGAGTCTGTGTTTCTGTTTAGTTTTAATATGTTTAATATATATAGGGAAAGGCCTGTTGAAGAATGAGTGGGTATACAAGTGTGTGAATGGATGATTTTCTAGGTGCGTAACTGACTCTATAAGTGAGTCATTAAATGTATCTTACTGCAGACTAGTGACTAAACTGTGTGAATGTCTGTATCTGTCTGTGTGTTGGTGTATAAGTGGCTGCATGGTTTTGTGAATAGCTATATGAGTGTCTTTATGGGTTATTGATTGGTTGTCTGAGTATCTGTATGGGTGCCTGAGTGTTTGTGTGGGTAGGGTGTGTGTGACTCTGTGCATAGATGTGTGAGTGGGTGATTCTATGGGTGCATGGTTTTAAGAGGGCAACTGTGATGGACTGTATGGTTGGGTGAGTGTATGTATGGGTGTGTTAGTGATTGAATGTATATCTCAGTTGTGCATGTGTCAGTAACTACATATGTGAAACGCAGTGTATATGTGTGTAAGAGTATATAACTGTCTATATGCAAGAGTGTGTGATTGCAAGAGTGGCTGTATGGATGAGTGTGTGCTTGTATCAGTAATTTATAAGAGCGTCAGAATGTGGTAGTATTTTTATGAGAAAGTGAACTTGAGTGTGTTTAACTGTATAGGTGAGTAAATTGGACTGTGATTAATTATTTGCATGACTGACTAGGTGTGTCAGTACCTCAATGGATTATTGGCGGTGTGTGAGTGTCTATATAGGTGTATAAATGCATATGATAGTCCTGTACTGAGTCACTGTAAGTATGAGTGACTGTACAGGTGAGTGAGTGGAGGTGTATGTAGACCTAAGAGTCAATGAGTGGGTATGTAGTTATTGGTATTGGAGTATCTATGGTTTTCAAAATGGCCGTCTGAAATTTTGAGTCGGTGTCTGAAAGGTTATATTAGGGTGTGAGAAGATGCACTAATTTATCACATGGATGACGTCATCAGTGATGTCATCAGTGATGGCATTTGAGATGTCATGAGTGATGTCACTGACCATGTCATGAGTGATGTAATATGTGACGTCATAAGCAGTGCATTGCGGGGGCGCGAGTTATAGTTAGCTGAACTAACTATAACGGGGGAATTTCTAGGGTTTTGTATGAGGGAAATGTCCAGCTAACTATAACGCCCCTAAAAACCTATGTTTTTTTCAGTGAATATATATATTCACTGAAAAGACCATAGGTTTCAGGGGTGTTATAGTTAGGAATTGGCATTTAAAAAACCTTTAAAATTCACTGAAAAAACCATAGGTTTCAGACACGTTATAGTTAGAAATTAGCATTTAAAAAACCTTAGAAATTCACTGAAAAAACCATAGGTTTCAGGGGCGTTATAGTTAGTTGGACATTTCACTCGTACAAAACCAGTGAAATTCCCCCATTATAGTTAGTTCAGCTAACTATAACTCGTGCGCCCGCAATGCACTGCTGATGACATCACATATTACATCACTCATGACATGGTCAGTGACATCACTCATGACATCACTGATGACATCTCAAATGTCCTTGTGGGACCCCCTGAGCAGGCCTAGGGGGTCAGGGTGTTTCTACCCTACCCCCTTTTCGTGTTTTGCGCATCTGTTTTTCTCTTTTCTTGTGCCTCGGTTCTACCAAGGCACAAGATTGCTGCCAACACTTCCTGGTTTGGAGTGTTGACAGCCAATTAGCATGAAGCTCGTGATCGGGAGGGTGCATGGATCCTCCTCGGCCATAGATATCACTATCTTTATTTCTTAATTTCTCAAAAACTACTGAACGGATATACACCATTTTGAAAAAGGTCGCTTTCTGAGCCAAGCAGTACCTTTTTGCCAAATTTGGTGAAATTCCGTTCAGCAGTTTTTGCTATACCAGTGTCTAAATTTTCCTAAGGGAAAATTATTTTTTTCACCACTATTTTTGGGAATCCTCAGGAACTACCAAACGGATTTACACCATTTAAAAAAAAAGGGCGCTTTCTGAACCAAGGGCTACCTTTTTGTAAAATTTGGTGTAATTCCGTTCAGCAGTTCGGGCTGTAGCCGTGTCTAAAATTTCCTATGGGAAATAACATGGGGAAAACGCATTTTGGGTCCCCCCTTTGTTCTCGGCCCCTGCTTGACGAATCACCCTCAAACTTTCAGGAGCTGACTGGAACGGGCCATTAGCTTTGAAAATTTTGCGAAGATTCGTCAACCGGCGCCAGAGTTATTGGGAATAGCATGTTACGGTTTTCCTATGGATGATAGGTCCTAACTATAACTACCTACTGGTGACCGCCAGTAGGTAATATATAGATTTTTGTCTCAAGAACAATATTTTTGCATTCAACGGCACCCTCTACAGGCAGGTCACTGGTACTGCAATGGGTTCTTGCTTTGCTCCCAGTTTTGCCAATCTCTTTATGGGCTACTGGGAGGAAGAAATCTTTGCTTGTGCCACCCTTGCAGATGACCTCGAGAAATTCATTATGTGGCTTCGCTACATAGATGACTTATTCATCATCTAGAGGTGCTCTAAGGGTGCGGCTGAGAAGTTTATTGACAAACTCAACACCAACAGGTACAATATCCTCCTCACCGACAACATCTCTGCTGATAAAGCAGAATATCTGGATGTTTGCCTTGAGATCAAAGCTGGGATGATATCTACCTCCCTCTTTCGGAAAGCCACAGCAGGTAATAGTGTCCTGCATGCCCTCAGCAGTCATCCAGAGGCATTCAAATGGAGTATACCTTATGGAGAGCTGCTGAGGGCCAAAAGGAACTGCAACAACACTGCAGCCTACACTGAGGAGAGTAAGACCATTATCAGCAGGTTCAAAACCAAAGGGTATCCCAACTGGGTCCTTAACAGAGCCAAAGACAGAGTGGCAGGTGTAGATAGAACATTCACCCTTTGCGATAAGCCAGAGTCAGATGATGAGGGAGTGGGTGAAAGCACACGCATGATTCTCACATTTAACTCTGATTCACAAAAAATTAAACGTATTCTGGCTAGACACTGGGATATCCTAAAAACTGACGATGTCATAGGTGAAACCATAACCGAGAGACCTAACATAACATACAGGCGTGATAGAAACATCCGCGACCTGGTGGTCAAGAATGACATCACCAACTACCCCATCACCACCAATCAAGGCCTCGTAGGATTTTTTCCATGTGGCCATTGTAAGGTGTGTAGACACAGCAAGTTCAGGGGAGTTGTTGAGTAAAGGGGGGTCACCAAAAGAATTACACAATTCCTTACATGCAGCACTAGCTTTGTTATCTATACTATCGAATGCACCTGTAAGCTCTGGTACATTGGGAGTACTTCCTGTACAGATAAGAAAAGAGTCTTGGAACATCTCAGGACCATTACTAACCATGATCCTAAATACCCGGTGGCACGCCACTTTCACAACAAACATTTTGCCAATGTAGCTGTTCTCAGCTTTCTGATCCTTGAGCAAATCACCAAAAATCCCAGAGGAGGAGATAGAGTGCTCACACTCAGACAACGGGAATCTAGATACATTATAGATTTCCAAACTAAGAGCCAGGGGGGGTCTAAACATGGACGAGGAACTGTCAATACATCTCAGAACAGGATCCTAAACCCTGCATGCCATCTAGGCAAGCTCATGTTTCAGTATTATGTTTTTATGGTTATGTCCCCAGGTATGGTAGGATGTTGCGCTCCTTATTTCCTGCTTCTTTCATGACCGGGTGTGCATCAGAAATAGTTTTAAAATTTTGTACAACTGCATTTGATGATGCTTTTGTTTAACTGAATTTACCATTTGATTTTAACCTAGTCTTTTCTTTTGTTTTCATTACAGGCAAAAAGGAAGGGGCCCATCCACTTGTATTCACCTACACGGGCAACCTACCCTTTTCCCCAACCTTTCATTTACCCCGTCACACCCTTCACACCTCTCACTTTGTTAGAGTTGATATTTCACAAGCAGGTAACTGGTAGCTACACGAGTAATTTGTCTTACCGTTAGGCTCTGGCTAGATGTGTTTGGGCATTTGCCCTACAGTACGTAGCATTTACTGGTGTTCATTGATGGGGAACTATACCATGTATTAGGATGTTTTCCTTTCTATTGAAACAGGAAGATCAGACTAGGATTACAGGCGCACTATGCGCATATGTTTGCCTTCCTTTTTTCTTATAATTTTCTTATATTTTTAGCTTAAATTTTGGTAACCTGCTGCTGTAGTAGGCACTTGTCTACCTCGGCTGCGCACATGCTAACATCAGTCTGACTTATGACTTTGTGGTGCATAATATTTTTTTATGGCTGAACTTTGGAGAGTGGCGCATTTGGACATCGTTACACTAGTAATGTGACCTGATCTATTTCTCTATGTAGCTTCATACCCAGTCATGCGGTTGAATTTTGGGGATTCACATTTGTGTAATCACTTTCGCCACATGCGTACACATCGCGCATTCTGCATTTTGTGTATTAGCTTGTAGATATAAATTGCGCTTACAAGTTTGTTACTCAGCACACCACATTTTGTGTATAATCTTATAGATAGAATTTGCGCTTACATGTTTGTTTATTTAGTATATATTTTTTGCTAAATTGTATGCATCTTTACCATTACATCATGGCTGCCATGTGAGAAGCTCTATCCTCAGTCCTTCTTCTATGTTTTGTACTTGTTGAAACTTTATCAGTTTCCTCCGTGAATGTACACATTACACGTGATCAAGGCTGTTCTCAGTCGAAACGCGTTGTGCAATAAACCTGGACTATAGACTTGTGTCCTATCCTCTTTTTTCCTGACAGCGTACGTTATTGGACTGTGCCCTTGGATATATATATATATATATATATATGTGTGTGTGGCAGCAATCCAGGAAAGACAAACGGAATTTAGGATATATATATATATATATATATATATATATATATATATATATATATATATATATATATATATATATATATATATATATATATATATATCGTTCCACAGTGCATCATTGCACTCCATGCACTCCTTCCAAAAAGCACAAATCCGAAGTTCAGGCTTTAAAGTGATTTATTCAGCATCAGCAGCCAAAGAAATACCCAACGCGTTTCGGCGTGAGCCGCCTTGGTCACGGGTAAATTCCACCATACAGACTTTCAATTTTAAACATTTTTGTCGTAGGCATAAAAGGCGGGCGGGCTTGTGTTATTATATTGGGTTTGTACCCTCTGTCTATGAGGAATCGCACATGATTAAAGTAGTTTTTTCAGGCAACGTAAAAAGCGGGAATTTTGCAACGTAGCGCTAACAGAGTTCTATGTGCGTAATGTTAATGTTATTCTTTCTGATATTCTCTGTCGATACTACATTGTACAAAGTTTGTATATACTTGGATACCCTACTCGATAAGTATGGAATTAATTATCTGTCGGCATTTATGTTATTGGGTGAATTGCCATATTATAAAACTGTATATAAATTAACACTATACGGAATTCTGATAGTGTACTCATATGGAAAGAAAACTACATTCACCATTCCAATATGGCCGATACAATGGGAATGACATTACGATTCTGTGCATCTGATCTGTATGTTTCCTTTCTCTGTTTCAATTATGTTTACGTCATGCCTACGACTAAAATGTTTAAGGGGGTCCTTCTGGGACCCCCTGACAAAGGCTAGGGGGTCAGGAACTGTCCACCCTACCCCCTTTTCACGTTCTCCACCTTTGTTTTTCACCCCCTCAGACTGCGAGAGACAAAATGGCGGCCGACACTTCCTGGTTTCGACCGATTCGAATGTTTACTAAGATCTAACAACCAATCAGAAGCGCTCTCGCGCACGGCAGCGTGCGCGTACGGTATGTTTTACCGTACGCGCACGGTGCGCGCCTATAGATATATATATGCTTTTAAATGCTATTTTCTCAGGAAATACTGAACAGATTTACACCAGACCTGCAAAAGGCACATCCCTGACATGAGGACTACCTCTCTGCCAAATTTCAAGTAATTCTGTTCAGCCGTTTGGGCTGTAGCTTGGACTAAAGGTCCTATGGAAAAATACATGTGGAAAACGTGTTTTGGGACCCCCCCTTTTTCTCAGCTTGACGAATCCCCCCGAGACTTTCAGGGAAGGAGCGGAGCGGAGCGCCCCACCTATTTTGAAAATTTTGTGAGGATTCATCAATCGGCGCCAAAGTTATTCCAAATAGAATGTTGCGGATTTCCTATGGAAACACGGTCCTAACTATAAGTATCTACTGGCGACCGCCAGTAGATAATATATATATATATATATATATATATATATATATATATATATATATATATATATATATATATATATTCGATGTGATCAAGGCTGCTTGAAAGGCCGAAACGCAAAACGCGTCAAGGCAACGAATACTGGAATAAAATATTATTTGCATTATTGATGGTCTGCACCGGTCATTTCTGCGCGAAGCAGAGGGAAGGTGTCACAAGATCGAGTGAGATATATATATATATATATATATATATATATATATATATACACCCTATATATATATATATATATATATATATATATACATATATATTGTCAAGATACATATATGTGGAGTTACATATAGTAAAACTTTGTTGTGTTGTGCAATAAACCTGGACTGTAGACTGATGTCCTGCCCTCTTTCTTCCTGACAGCGTACGTTATTGGACTGTGCCCTTGGAGATATATATATATATATATATATATATATATATGAATAGCTTACGCTGCGCACAACGCAAGAACCAGTTGCACTCAGGATGTAATTCAGCAAAAGTATTTATTGACTTTGACACGTTTCGACACACCGTCTTTGTCAAAAAGTCATACATTGAAACCATGGCAGCCATGTCTTTTTAAAGATGCATTTCCGGGTTACAAATCATAGACATAGAAGACATGTTATCAACTATGTATATATATATGTATGTGTGTGTGTGTGTGTGTGGCAGCAATCCAGGAAAGACAAACGGAATTTAGGATATATATATATTGCTTACCTATAAAAATTTACCTTAACAGTTCCGATTTCTGTCTAAACACCACTGTCTTGTTGTCATATATAGTTGTTATACACTGTAGTTAAAATACTTTGGGGGTTTGGAAGATGACTATGATAGGCAGATTTTTTGGTGGCAGTGCGACAGTATCTGTTCCATTTTATACTGTAATATAAATAGAACCATCTCTGCTGTTTGTGCTTAGAGGTGCTTAAGATAAGAAAATCAATAACAGGACAAACATAAATGATGCGATAATTTGAAACTATCACAATAGGTAAAAACTGTTATCTTCTGAATACGATCAAAATTAATCACTGACTGGTAGAAACATATTGGTGAATTGTAATCTGATTTAAAAGTGATTTTTATGTGAAACATTGCAATATTGATTTCATTGTGTTATCCATAGTTCTAAATGTGTTCCCTCAATGATTTGGCAATGCCTTTGATGCCATGGATATTACTGAATATTGACATTATAGATTGTGCCTTTGTTCAGCATCTTTACTATCACAACAGGAATCCTAACAGGCAATAATATATCGAAGCGCTTGGCCAATAAACATGGTCCAGCAAAAAATATGGACTTAATAAACAAGCTAAATAATTGTATTGTGCTTGATTTTCAATCTTAAAATATGAAATAAACATTACGAGCATATAACTACTTCTAAATTCTAATCGACTTGGATAAATTGTTTATACTTTACATTTTCACCCTATGTTCAAAGGGTGCATCATGTCCTGTGACCTACAGCTGCAAACAGGATCCACTGATATTCTCATGGGATTGGTCGGTTAGCCACTCAATACCCAGTGTTGAAGTGGCGCCTTTGCTTAAATACTGCATCAGTCTACCATTCGGCTGTTGTAAATGGAGAAGCGGATAATGAAAACGGGTGTTTCAATTGGTGTTGCCTGCCCGGACCTGTGGACCTGCCTGTGGACCTGTGGACCTGCTGCCTGCTCTTGACATTGCTAACCAATTTGCCGCACCTGGGGCCCTGACGCTGTGTGCCTCCCCTGCCGCCGCTCCACACCATCGCGCGGCCACAGTAGGGGGAGACTACAGCTCCCAGGTTGCCTAGCGGCCAACTCCCGTTCTCTTCGCGCCCGGAGGCGCAGAAAAGGGAGAGGCTCCCTCGGCGGAGCGGGTGTTTCATTTGGTGTTGCCTGCCCGGACCTGTGGACCTGCTGCCTGCTCTTGACATTGATAACCAATTTGCCGCACCTGGGGCCCTGACGCTGTGTGCCTCCCCTGCCGCCGCTCCACACCATCGCGCGGCCACAGTAGGGGGAGACTACAGCTCCCATGTTGCCTCGTGGCCAACTCCCGTTCTCTTCGCGCCCGGAGGCGCAGAAAAGGGAGAGTCTCCCTCGGCGGAGCGGGTGGTTCATTTGGTGTTGCCTGCCCGGACCTGTGGACCTGCTGCCTGCTCTTGACATTGCTAACCAATTTGACGCACCTGGGGCCCTGACGCTGTGTGCCTCCCCTGCCGCCGCTCCACACCATCGTGCGGCCACAGTAGGGGGAGACTACAGCTCCCAGGTTGCCTAGCGGCCAACTCCCGTTCTCTTCGCGCCCGGAGGCGCAGAAAAGGGAGAGGCTCCTTCCGCGTCGCGGGATGCGCGCGGGACGCGCGCGGGTGGCGCCGGATGAAGCCCGGACCAAGGGCGGGCCCGTTTAAGCCCGTTCAAGACCGGCCAAGGACGGGACGGGCCACCCCCCTAACGCCTATACAGAGATAAGGTTGCAGTGTCTTTGTTACAATTGCTGAGTGTAACCTGTCTAAAGGGAATCCTGCTGAAATATTCAATTAGCTGTAATCAAAGGACGGTTAAGTAATTATGATGTCCGCGTTTACAATGCCTAATAATAGTGGTTCTAATATTGCCCCAAATGTTGGTGGATAGCTTATGGGTACCTTAGATAATTTTATCCTACGGGTATCTACAGCGTTGGCCAAAGATATCGAACTGACTGAGAAAAGGTTATCTCTAGACCCCCTTTGTGAAAAAAGGTCATCTTTGGGAAGTATGGCCGGGGCTAGGTCACCTGCATTGTATGAAGTCGATTCCGATGACACAATATGTTCTTTGGCTGAAGCTTCAAGTAGTCCTATTGTTTGTACTGAAGCTCTTGCCATCGTTATGGATAAACAATCAGCACCCACTTTAGGGATAAAATGCCATAGCACTTCTAATAGAAATCTGACCTTGCCTACCATAAAAACCAGGTCAGCGAATATTGCAAAAAAGGGTTTGGGTTGTCAATCAAATGTACCTACGACAGAAAATAGTAGTTTTGGGTCTAAAACCAGAACACAAACACAAGCCAAAACAAAATGACAAAGGAAAGAAAGGAAAAGTTAAAGAGCAACTCAACAAGGAGAATACTGCACCTAAAGTTAGACACAATTCATCTTACTTAGCAAGTGAAGAAATATTGCCATTATCAACAATTGAGCTTAACCCTCCAGAGGAGTCGGGTACCTTGTTTTGGAAAAAAATAGAAGCTGTCCTTAAGAAATCTATCCACCCTATAAATGGAAGGCTAGATCGCATTGAATCTAGATTAGCATGCTTGGAACTCTCGTTGGCACTAGCCCAGAAGACGATGGGTAACCAGAATAATGACATAACTAGAAAGTCGACAATGTCTATACCTCAATGCAAAAATGCTGGTGATGTGGGTGTAACTATGAATGGTTTGCAAATTTGTAACAGTAGTTCTAAAGAAAATACGATCGAAAATGGTAGACCTGTTAATCCATCAGTTAAGGGTTTAGACTCGAGTAAACTGGGACAGATATCTAAAGATAACAATGAGGTGATTACTAAACCAGCAACGGATGCTTGCCTACCACTATCTAAACAACGGAACCAAGTGATTCTAAACTTGCCAACTATAGACCTTCCCCCTAAATCGGCCCCCTATGTGGTTATATTGTCAGGGGTACCATCGTTAGTGGCGGGTAAAAAGGAGACTTATGTAGAACTAAAAAATAAGTGCACATTTTGGCTTAATGCTAATAGGCCCTTACCTGTACATTGTAGGGCAGAGTTTCTGTCTGTGAGAAGGGTTAACTGGATAGGTAGAAATGTAAAGACAGTTGGGGGGATTGTGTTATTGTCAATTTTAGAGACAAACGATGTGTAGAACACATCAGTAATTGGCCACAAATAGAAACTAGATCCACAATCCAACCATTGCCATTGACATATTTCTATGCCCCAGTGCAGGATCAACGTAGACAAGTGTCCTTATGGAATGAACAATCTAGTTACTCCGCCACAAGGAATCTAAGGTTATTTAACAGGTTCTCAGCATTGTCGGGATTGGAAGAATGTGATTGACAGCAAACACAGGACGGGGGTAATGACATAAGTGTAATTAGTTTACTAAGCGATAGTATCGCCGAAGGTGAGGGACAAACAGGTGAAGGTGTAGCTTTGGCAGGTAGAGTATTGAATCTTGGGGAAAATAAAGGCGGTGACACTGCCCTAGGATCAAGTATTAATAGCCCCTCTGGACCTTGCGCTCTTAGCTCAAATCATCTATCGATTTTTGCGGAGAATACAATGTTATACTCTAGCACCATCTCAAAAAGGACTGTGCTAGTAAAGGGCCCACAAACTATTACAGAGCATGTGATGCCACTGCCAATTTCTACCCCAACTAGGAATACATTAGTAAAGGGCCCACAAACCTTAGCCTGCCTGATTTCAACGATTTCAATGGTATCATGGAACCTGGCTGGCATCGGGACAAAAATTATTTCCCCATGCTGGCTAGGCTTCATTAATAAATTTGATATTTATCTCTTCCAAGAGTCCTGGTCTGTGGAACCTGTCTTCAACCCAGGATACTTGAATTTTTATGTCCCCGCTGTGAGAGGGCAAAGGGGACGTCCAATGGGAGGACTGATAATCTGGGTTAAACAACATTTAAGTTGCAGTATTCAATTACTTCCAGTTAGACATTGTGATATTTCTGCTATTAGACTCAGTATCGGGGATGGCCTGAAAATTGATATCTTTAATGTGTATGTTAGAGGAATCCCTGGAGGGAAAAATCTGAGGTGCTAACGGCACTAGAATCATTGATTGAATTAGAGCCAGAAGGGGTTCTACCGATAGTTGCGGGTGACTTTAATACAACTTTCGAACCCCTAGGGTTGGAAAATGTAAATATGTTGGAAGAGGAAGATTCCAGATGGGGTGTCCCTGAACTTGAGGGTAGGCCGATAGTCAAGTGGACCGAGGCTGCGCTCAACTTGAACGGGTTCTGTCTAGCTAATCAACTAAGGGCTGTAAATGGTCGGACTTTGTCTGACAGAAAGGGGGTGAAAACCTTCGATAATGGGACACGGTCAAGTAACATTGACTATATACTTGTCCACTTGAAACTTTGGCATACTTTGGTGGACATGGAGGTCAAGTCCCGTGTCGAGAGTGATCATAACCCCTTAGCAGCATTATTTAGGCTAGGACAAGAAGGATTGATAAACTTTAGAGAAGAAATGACAGACCCTGAAATCATTTTAACAAATGATGAGCGCCATCTTAAGTGGTGCAATGTGGTTAATCAACCAGATGCACTTGTCGCTATTAAAGACTTAATAGTAAAGACTCTAGAAAAAATTGAAACTGGCGCTAGTAATGAAGAAAAGTATAGTTCAATTGAGGACGAACATAAAGAATTGTTTCTTAATCTTAAAACCCACTTTTGCAAGCTATGTACTACTAAGTCAAAAACTATGGAAAAATTTGAGAAGTGGTACAGCAAAACATGTAGGGAGGCTCGTGCTGCATTGAGCATAGCCCTAAAGACTAGGAACCCTGTGATAATAAGAACGGCATGCAGCAATTATAGGGAAAAGATTCATGAGGCAAAAAGAGAGTGGGATGACCAACTGTGGCAGGACCTTAAAGCTGCATGTAAAACTAAGAATCAGGCATTGTTTTGGAACACTTATAAATGGGAAGGAGGAGGTTATGCTGAAACTCCGCAAAACAATGTGCCCATAAATTCTTGGGTTGAATATTTCAAGCTCCAGTATGCCTGTATAGAAGGAAACTTAAATGAGATAGCCCCAGGTTTTAAATTGTATGAAGGAACCGTTTTTAGTCTAGGGGATGTGGATAGTGCCTTGAACTCTGTGACCAAGGGGCGAGCTCCAGGGATAGATGCTATACCCGCGGACCTATATCTTAGTGACAGAGAGAGATGGAGACAGTATATATGCTATCTCTCTAATGCCATTGCCCAGGGGATGGCTTTTCCTAACACTTGGAAAGGCGCCGAAATTGTCCCTGTTTATAAAAAAGTGGATAAGGCCCTTGCGGCTAATTATAGGCCTATTAGCCTGATCGACTCATTACAGAAAATAGTGGGATGACTGGTTCTGGGAAAGATACAGGCTTGGATGGACGAGGGGGATATCCTGAGCCCACTGCAAGCAGGTTTCCGACCTAGGACCAGTACGATAGACCAGGTCTTTAGATTGGTTGTCCTATATTGGCGTACAGTAGTCTTGGATAAAGGGGTATTATACGCAGTCTTCGTCGACCTTAGGGCGGCGTTTGATCTTGTCTCGCGAGGGAAGCTTTGGAAAGTATTGGAGGAATTGGGCATGTCCTTGGAGTTGGTGACTCTGATTGCTTGCTTACACGAGGATACCTATGCCAGAGTGAGATGGGGCAAGCCGGGTGAGGTTACAGATGTATTCCCGGTTAATAGGGGACTGAGGCAGGGGTGCGTTATGGCACCAATCCTGTTCTCACTCTTCATAAATGGGGTGGCAAAATATCTTTCCCTGGTTCCAACTGATGCCCCCATGATCGCTGGAGAGCGCGTCCCGATCCTTATGTTCGCGGACGATACTCTAATAATTTCAAAGACTCCAAGTGGTCTCCAAAGAGCGCTTCAGCGTTTTACTGACTTTTGTGATATGCGTGGTTTAGAAATAAACTGCGCAAAAACAAAATTTATGGTCTTCACCGAACCCAAACGTCACAAGTCAGTAAAACGGTTTAAGGGAAGGCTATATATGAACAATAATCCTCTAGAACAAGTTGAAGATTTTATGTATCTTGGGGTTCATTTACAGAATGATATGTGTTGGAATGCCCAGTTAGAAATGATGATACTAAGGCATAAACAACAGGCGGGCATTTTACTTAAAAGATATAAGTCATCTTTTACAAAACCGATTAGACCATTACTTGAGATCTATGGGATGAAAGTTTTAGGCTCTGTCCTATACAGGGCAGAACTGTGGGGGTTTACAAACGTTAAGCAGTTGACGGCATTAGAAAATGAGTTCCTGAGGAAAGCTACGTTTGTACTTCGTAGTACCCCCTTAGTTCCCCTGTTTTGGGATCTTGGTAAAAGATCAGTCCAAGATCTAGCCATGCTGCGTCCAATATTATATTGGCGCAGACTCTGGATAACTGAGGAACTACACCATTATGCTAAGGGACTCAAGGACCTTATAGAGAAGGACCACTTTCATAAAATCAGTTGGCTAAACTCAATAAGGATCCTTCTAGGGAAAATGGGACTGATGGACTTATGGAATGATCCCGTAAATGCTGTCTTTCCCTCTAAAATAGAAATGAAGAGGATATATTGGGAGATGATTATTTCAGAAAAGTGCGCTGCTAATGTTTCTTCCCATCTTGCAGGGCGCTTCCTCCAATTTAAGCCCCTTCCTGCGTTGGAACCGTATTGGGATGCAATCAAAAAACCACTGGATCATAAGCTTTACTTCCAATTTAGGATAGGTTGTTTACCAATTAGGGCATTTACCTCAAGGTGGGCAGGATCTGGTGATGATAAATGCCCAAAATGTAAAGACAAGATAGAATGTTTGAGTCATTTTTTGTTCTTTTGTCCTTTATATGTTGCCCCAAGAAACAAATGGATAAAACCTACCTGTTGTATAATCGGATTTCGGAAACATGAGGAGGCATTGAGAATACTGTGTACAGACCCTAGCCTCCTAATAGCAATAGCCATGGCAAAATTTTTTAAATGGGCATGGCTTATTTGATTAAAGGAAGTCGATCAGTTAGATAAAAGTCGCATAGGAGTAGTCTGTAATGAAATAAGTGATGCAAGGTGATCTATCCCCTATATTTTATTTGCAACGCACTTTGACATAAAACGTATGCAGTTTAATTAATTTTTAAACATAGTGATAAAACTTTTAAATATTTATATAATTGTTTTTTAACATGTGTAATGTATTTGTATATATGTGATGCTTTTATGACTTTTTTGTCGAATAAAGTTTATTGAATTGTAAATGACAATAGGTAGATGTTCCCTCATCTCTACACGTGTCCCCTTAAATGGATGGAGACAGCCCATCTGAGGGCATCTTTGCAATAAATGGCTGATCTGATCTATTCGGAGGACAATGGAGGGGTCAGGGTAGCCTGCACTGCAGGTGTCCATCTGGTATCTGTTCTGTGTGTGGGAGGGTACGTTGGACCACTGTTGCACATGCATTAATGTGTGTGTGGGGGGCAGGGGGGGCACACTAATATGTAAAGGCGTTTGCACTGCTGATGACCATGTAGCATCTGTCCTGTGTGTGGCTGTGTGTGTGAACTCTTCTGCATGCTCTTTACCTGTCCTGTGTGTGCATCGGCAGCATGCTCTTACTTGGACACTGCACTGTCACTTTGCACCCTCCAGCCCAACCCCCTTGCAACTTACACTCCCCGTGTACCTTGCACGATCCCTTGAGCTCTCTGCTCCTCTTTCTCCCTGCACTTTCCACTTCCACCATGCGCTCCCTTCTTGCACCGTAAACACTCCCTTGCACCATTTATTCTCACCTTCATTCTGCTCTTCTCCCTTGCACCATGCATCCCTCTTGTGCTCTGCACTCTCTCCTTTGCTGCCTATACTCTCCATCCTTTGTACTCTCCTTCCCCTCTCTTTTTCGCTTAAAAATACCTCTTGCACCCTGTTTTCCCCTTGCGCCCAGCAGTGCTTAATTTGTAAAATATTAAGTGCCAGGGCTCTGACAAAGAGGCCACTGCAGCTTGCATCACCCATCGCCCCTGTCATCGCTGCCAAAACAACTACTAACTCTTTGACTGGTGGGGCTCTGCCCTCTATTCTCCTCCCCCTTTTGTTTTGCAGGCCAGCAGATCTGGGGGTCTCCCCCCGACCATTAGTTGCGGGCACTATTTGATACCTGTATACGCTGGTGACCCTTGGTACGACAAACACAGCCGGTCTGTGCCGCACCTGTGCAAACCTTAACGAGGGACTACATTATATTAGGGCTTACAGTGTTAGCCGCAGGCTGCACTATCCTTACTGAGGTACCGATTGGTGTTCTTTGGGTACCTTTACAAGCTTAGTATACCCCCTCCCTTGGGGCTCCTACTGTTTAGTGACTGTTAATACTCTGCATTATCTACCCCATGTGGCCCTCCTGAAGATGCAACTGTTCTAGTCCAGTTAGTTTAGCCACAGGCATTCATGTGACCCCGTCTGCTTGATCCGTACTGTTGCTACAGAGCTGGGTGGCGATTACTAGCCTAACTTTTGTAATGTCAACTGCACCCGGCCTCTGGCCCTGTACCCTATGGTATGTACTGTGCACCGTCCCTTATAGCCCCATTACTCTAAACTAACGATGTATATATTGTAATTTGCCTGCTATGTGCTGCCTATTATTGCTTACTGCTTGGTGATTGTTGATGTTCGTTCTCTTTGCTGTGTATAAATTCAATAAAAGAGATTTAAACAACTACTAACCATCTCACTCGCATGTAAATGCAACAGTTCAGATTATTCCAGGTCCCCAAACCTAAAGGATTGGCTGGGGAGGCAGGTATTAGCATTTTTAATGTATATTGTACTCCTAAACAACCGTTCTTCTGCTCATCTCTAAATTAGAAGAGCAGCACCACCATGTGGTAGACTGTTCTATGTATGGTGTTGACAATTTGGTGCTGAGCACCGAAAACCAATTAAGTGCTGGTGCTGAGCACTGGCAAGCACCGGCTCAAATTAAGCACTGGCACCTAGCCACCTAAATATTGTGAATTGTTTTTACCTTTTTTAATGCTCATGGCTTTTGGCTTTCCATAATGCTATCTGCTTTTAATTTTACATGCTTACCAGACTTCACTATCTTACAGCACAGGTACAGGACAAGCAAAGGTGCAAGACTGCCTGTCAGTGGCGTCGTTAACCCCCCCCCCCCCCTTCCCGCCGCTTTCTCAGCCTAAGTGGGGGTGATGATGACACATAACTATTCATGAGCCTGTTCTGTCTGCAGCTCTGCAGCCAAATGGGTTAAAAAAATATAAAGAAAGGGAAAATCACAAGGGATGGGGAGCCAGTCATAGTAGAAGAGGCCCCAAAGGTGAAGAGATGATAGAAAGAAAGAGCGTGCAGGACCGTAGCTTCTGTTGGTGCAGCAGGTGCAGTGGCACCGGGCCCAATATGCCTGAGGGGCCCACTGAACCTTGTTTATTGCTGTATGTTATCATTCAAAAAGCAGATGGGGACCACTTTCTTCCTCGAACCATGGCCCACAATACACTGGCTACTGAGAGTGTGAGAGAGAGGGCTGGAAGGAACAGAGAAATTAAGCACATATGGAAAGAAGAAAGAAATTGTGACAAAAAGGAAGGGCCAAAATCATGAAAAGATTAATGCAAGAGTGAAACGATTGATGGATGAAATGTAAAACAACATTGATTGGGTGGGTAGAAGAAAGAATAGCTGGCATGATGAAAGGCTGGATTAATGTGTGGATGGATGGAAGGACAGATGGAAGAATGGATGGAAAGAGAGTGAAATGATGTATAGATGGAAAATAAGGGATGTATGAATGGGAAAAGGATGGTTGAATAACTGGAATTGTGAGTGGAGGATAAACAGATGGTTGAAAGAGTAGTAATGAATAGACAGAATGGTAAGAAAGGACGGATGAAAGCATAAAGAGATGGATGAATGCACAAGAGGCTTAAAGGATAGAGAGATAGACGGATGGAAGGTGGGATGAAGGGACCTCATTTAGCGTGGGTAGGGCTTTCTCGCTTCGCTCACCCTATGGCATTCGAGGTATGGACCTAAGTGGGGGGTATTTTCATTTTCTGGCTGCTCTCCTTGCTGCCATTTTGTGGAAAATAAGCACATGTCACTGCTGCTAATGTGCTACCTCTTCTGGATAATTCTCAAGTTTGTGAAAATCTTTGCAATATAGAAAAACTGCAATATACAGAAGGCAATACTATACCCATCACCAATGTTTTGTTCCTCCTTTATTCTAGGAAAATATAAACTTTTCTAAATATCAACCTTTCTACGATTAAAACACACTCCTAGATGGATTAGTATTCCTTAAAACAGTCACTGATTGTGTACTTTAAACTCAGGCCATCAGAATGGACTGAAAAGGATAGTCTTTGACTGACATATGGATTGCACTTCGGTGACTCTACAGTATATCATGCCCTACAGCACAGTGTGTCTGGGCCCTTCTCTGCAGCACCCTCAGCCTAAAGATGCCTGCACATCATCTGGTTATCAGCAGAGCCTCCCTGAATCCAAGGACAGTTTCAGGACTTGGGTGGTACCCAGCTGTGGGGATAAGGGGGGGGGGGGGGGGGTCATCGACCGAGAGTCTGTGCTTTGCTCCACAGAAGACAGGAATAAAGGGACAACTATTGGTCTCGAGATAGAAAACTATATTCCACAAGTATGTGTGGCTGACTCCCAAAGATTCAAGAGTGAGGTACCCCTTAGCAGGATGGATGGCATCCTAATGTACTAAAAACCTTTGAGAATCAGGTACATAGAGATTTCATTGCCCTCCAGTTACACTATTAGACAGAGGGAATATAGAGATGTCATTGACCTCCAGTTACACTCTTAGACAGAGGGGACATAGAGATTTCATTGACCTCCAGTTACACTATTAGACAGAGGGGACATAGGGATTTCATTGACCTCCAGTTGCACTATTAGGCAGAGGGGACATAGGGATTTCATTGACCTCAAGTTACACTCTTAGACAGAGGGGACATAGAGATTTCATTGACCTCCAGTTACACTATTAGACAGAGGGGACATAGGGATTTCATTGACCTCCAGTTGCACTATTAGGCAGAGGGGACATAGGGATTTCATTGACCTCAAGTTACACTCTTAGACAGAGGGGACATAGAGATTTCATTGACCTCCAGTTACACTCTTAGACAGAGGGGACATAGAGATTTCATTGATCAGATCCAGGGGGGATAGAGAGAGGGCAATGACCTTGAGCTCCACTAGCAAACAGAGGGCACAAATGCTGGTCCCTGACTTAAGATTCATTTCTCAGGCATGCCGGGGTTTCAGAGGTCATTGACCCATGGTTATTCTTTCAGACTTTAGCAGGACAGAGAGAGTTTATTGCCTGTCTAAAGTCAGCGTCACTGAGGAGTGGGTTGACACCTAGAGAAGAAGGCTGCCTGCTGATTCAGCTCACTGACGGGAAGGAATTAATTAGACAACGACAGCAATGAATTTATTTTCTACATACCAAAATCACAAGTTCCTGGCAGCCCAAAGTCAGCATCAGAGAGAGAGAGTGAACTCAGGGCAGCAATGATCATTTTTGTCACAAACATGCAGTCAGCATTTAAAGCATTTTGCATGAAGCAACCAGCTGCCTCTTCAGGTCCCAGCCACCGTTTTATGTTATTTATGATGCATGGAGAGCATGCCGAATATTTCTGACTTTGTTCTTTGAAGTATTTCTGTTTACACCTCCTTTGTTTGCTTTAGAGATCGACATGAAAAGCTCCGACACTGCTTAGATTAATGTGCTGTCTAATTAAAAGGCAAATACAACCTGAGAGAAAAAGACTTGCAATCTTCACAAGCTGTGAACTAAAGGTCACAGAAAGGCCATCGATTTCCAGCTGTGGAAGCCACATTTCTAGGTACAAATGAAATCCAAATTGCAATGAGTTTAAACTGAAAAACCAACTATGGAAGAAAGGAATGTAATTTAATAGTCACCTTCTGGAGTACCCTGTTGCCTTTTGAAAGGGGTCACACATCGCATATTTGTTACAGTCCTTTGCGTTTTGGCTGGCAATGTGGAAATCGATTTTTGCTTTGTGGCTGTAAACTGGCATTTGATTTGTTTGTACACAAGTAAAATGACTAAATACAAAAAATAACTTTTTAAGCATTTTTTTCCCTCTTATTTGCCTGCTGTTACAGCAAGTTTAGAGAATTACAAATGTCATTTTATTTTTATTTTCTGCTATCACTTCAGTCATCCTTTGTATGAGGGATTGTACTCTCTCATTTTTGCTTACTGACAAACACCTTTATTCAAGTGGAAGGTGCAGTCTCAGCAAGAGCTGTTCATATCAACAAGTTTCTAGGCATTACTTTCAGTTTACTTTATTTCCAGCTGAGATATATTTTATTAGCAGCCAGTGGTTCCTCTATTTCTGAGATTCCTACTAACATTTCTCAGCCAGTTTTCTGCATGGGCAAAATGAGAAAACGAACATTAATTAACACTACTTGTTCGTCTCAATCTTCTTGAAATACTACACTTTGAACTCAGAAGGATCTTATCCTGAAAATATGGAAGAACCTCATAATGTCAAGCTAAATGCAAATGCCCCTTCCTTGTTACCAAAATTGGCTCTCGCAGCATACACTTCCAGCTCCCTTATACCTAAAATGTCACTAAACCCTATCGGTTCTACATATAAGCAGCCTAAAAATTATCCTCCATCACCAGTCAAAACACCTTTCTCAATATCAATGGAAAAATACTTGCCATCATCCATTTTTTAAATATTCAAAGAACACATAGATTGGGGCATAAACTGAATTTAGCTTCTCCATCTAACAGACCCAGAGGTGTTATTATCTTTTTTCTCAAATATACTGACTTACGAAGGGCCATTATGGCTGCAAGGGCAAAGAAACAATTTTCATGCTGGTTATAACTTAGATTTCTCTCAAGATATTGCTAAAGCCACTGTCAACAGACAAAAGTAACTCTTAGAAATGCAACCAGAACTCAGAGCTTTTAATGCCAGATTTGGTCTTTGTCATCCATGCCTTGTCAAAGTTACATATAAAAACAAGCATTAAAAATGCAATAGGTCTCGCCTTTTTTTAAGTTAAAGCCATTTGCTTTGCTATACAATACCATTAGCAAAGCAAATGGCTTTAACTTGGTGAGTGTTGTAGGGGAAGGGAAATCCTTTAAAGAGAGTCATTTACTCCCTGGATTTCCCTTCTCTTTTTGGATCTCAGGAGCAGCAACACTGTTGTGGTGTCACCAGGGCTTTAAGTGGAAGCTTTTTCAATATTATATACAAGACATAGTTGCTGTTTATTTATCTTATGCAACTAGCAACCATAGACAAAGCCAATAGTCCTTACTTGTAGGTATGATGTGACTTTTTGTATCATATCTGGACGCAATGACAGGAACAGCAAAATACAAGTCGGGCGGTGCACTATGCTAAACACAGATTTTTACCTTACGTGTTTTTAAGTCATGCCCTTAATTACATTGACCATGCCCCTTTGAGAGACCCCCCCCCCCCAGTTTTTTTTATCCCACCTAAAGCCCTGCCTAGCGGTGACAGTGCTGCTTTTCACAAATCATGATTGAAAAAAAAAGTTTAATTGGCTGAAAAATGCTACAAAATCTAAATATGATCCGTGAAACAGTTGTGTTTGTTGTGTTGACTTTGCTGCACTGAGAAATGACAGCTAAACCTCTTGACTTGTCCTCAGAAAACCCGCAGGCAAATCTGCCCTTTAAATAAAACATATGTGCAGGGGGTATATAATTATGAGTGACAGCAGCAATTATTGATCCGCAAGGTAATCGGGCTGCGTTACCAGAGGCCTTGTTGCAATAGGCACTGATTCTCTCAATTACCCCTAAGTCCTGTACACTTTCTCGTTGCACACCCATAGCCATGCATGTTTGCCGCCACCTTGCCTGCCTGTCCCTGTGATGGACGTTCTGTAGAGAGTCCTATCATTCACTTTATTCTCTTTTGTTCATTTTATTCTTCAGTACAGTCTCTGTTCATGTTGTCATTCTTGAAGCAGAGATGCTTAAGGCAGCGTAGGGATGCCATGGAGTTTCTGCAAAAATTGTCAAGTGTGACTTTAAGCCACTTGATTGCAGTTTTTATACAGAGAGCTATATGCTTACGCCCTGCTCTCGCTCTACCAATTTGTACTTTCCTTGGCTGCTAGTCTTAATTCTTGTTCTTATCCTTTGTGATCTTATACGATTTTATATGATGATGGCTCTTAACGTTTGAATGTGCACATTTCATTTGAGTTTTAACACACCCTGTCCACAGTCATTGGCTGATTAGATCAAGAATATTGTCAGACTGACTGCATCTGACTCGAGTAACCCTATTTTTAGGTCTCAGCTGGCGTTGGAGTGCGCATGAGCTCCTCGCCTCGAGACTTATAGTGATCAAGTCAGTTTTAGAAAAGGGCTTCAAGCCCCGTCCCTTATTCCCATTGGCTTACGTCACCGTTTATGTTAAACGGTGTGCCGCCATTGGAAATAAGGTGCCCAAGGTGCCTCCTTTTGGCTTTTTAGTCCGTCCCCTTCGGACACGGTCGCCTGCTTTACGTGAGCCGTGAAGACTTTTCTTATCTGCTTGTTTATTTAACAAGCAGATAAGACATGTCTTTACAACAGGCATGGAGCTCAGAGGCGCACTGGGATGACAAGGCAATGCTTCAGTTAGGTCCACCCCATCCCAACTTTTCAGATCTGGTTATAGAACGTTTTAAGTCCCCAATATCACAAAGCCGTTGTTATTTTATTAAAGTAATACAAGACAAGAAAAACTGCATTCCAGACACACGTCACATCCCTTCACATGCGGGCCTTCAAAATAAAAATCACTTTCGCAGTTGTCACTCTAGAGGTAGGTCTCGCATGAACAGGATCACAACAGAGATCCCCCCCCTCCCAATGCCTGATCTGTGTAACATCAGGAGCATGGGGTCTGGATCCAGTTAGTGAGGGAGCCCGGAGTCTGTACCACACGTGCACAGCGTGGAGTCCACCACCCATACCGATGTGCAGACATGGAAACACGAAGGATGGCCTCTCCCGGCCACAAGACTAAACCACAGGGCACGTGGATACACTAATGAGCAGCGGGTGCAAATCAAAGCCACACGGTGTGGGTGTGTGGTGAGAGCAAGCCAACCCACGTGTATGCACCGACTGATACCACAGGAGGCCACAGGACAGATGGTGACCCACAGAGGCCAGAGAGACATCACTGCTCGTGCCTGCACCGACTGGTGCAACAGCAAACCAAAGGAGAGATGGTGACCCACTCAGATGCACAAGAGTTACTGCTCGTGCCTGCACCGACTGGTGCAACAGCAAACCACAGGGAGGATGGTAACCCACTCAGATGCACAAAAGAATCACTGCTCGTGTCTGCGCAAACTGGTGCCACAGCAAACCACAGAACAGATGGCAAACCAACTGAGAGGCGAGAGAGAGAGTCACTGCTCGTGCCTGCATCGACTGGTGCCACAGAACACCACAGGAGAGATGGTGACCAACTGAGAGGCGAGAGCGAGTCACTGTTTGTGCGTTCACCGACTGGTGCCACAGCAAACCACAGGACAGATGGTGACCCACTGAGAGGTGGGAGAGAGAGTCACTACTCTCTACTACTCACTCCCTACTACTCACTCTCTACTACTCTCTACTACTCACTCACTACTACTCACTCTCTACTACTCTCTACTACTCACTCTCTACTACTCTCTACTCTACTCACTCTCTACAACTCACTCAACTACTCTCTACTACTCACTCTCTACCACTCACTCTCTACTACTCACTCTCTACTACTCTCTACTCACTCTGCTACTCTCTACTAGTCACTCTCTACTCTCTACTAATCACTCTCTACTACTCCTCTCTATCTCTCTACCTCTCTCTCTACCTCTCTCTCTGCCTCTCTCTCTACTACTCTCTACCTCTCTACCACACTCTAACCCTCTGTACACCTCTCTACCACTCTCTACCTCTCTCTACCTCTCTACGCGCACACACACACACACACACATATATATATATATATATATATATATATATATATATATATATATATATATATATGCGGACTAATAAACATACCGGCGCCTCATCCAAAAACCTACTAAAGGTATGAAACGCTGCTGAAATGAATGCGGGGAAGAACAGAACCCACTTCGGGAAAATATGCAAGCTTCAACTCAACTGGACTACATATCCCAGCAAGCACGCAACTCCATTTGCACTCAGCAATAGCCCACTGGGGGCGTATAAATTGCCAACATGCTTGAAAATAGCTAATTGAAGCCTCTCTGCTCACTCGCTGTCAAGCTGCCTATGAAGAAGAGGCTTTTGGCCTCGAAACGCGTCAGGCTTATGATTGTGAAAGAGGGATTGAAGACGCTGGTTCTTTCCTTAAATAAACCGGATGGTGGCATACATCGTGAGTGCGTCCTTGAATGCTTTGGGCACTTTGTGTGAACATTTTCTACACGGCAGCCCTGCCGTGAAGGACTGCACCGCCTCGGGACTATAAAGAGGGGCTGTGTGGCGGGAACTGAATCCACGCCTGTCTTCCAGCACAGTGTATGCGGACTAATAAACATACCGGCGCCTCATCCAAAAACCTACTAAAGGTATGAAACGCTGCTGAAATGAATGCGGGGAAGAACAGAACCCACTTCGGGAAAATATGCAAGCTTCAACTCAACTGGACTACATATCCCAGCAAGCACGCAACTCCATTTGCACTCAGCAATAGCCCACTGGGGGCGTATAAATTGCCAACATGCTTGAAAATAGCTAATTGAAGCCTCTCTGCTCACTCGCTGTTAAGCTGCCTATGAAGAAGAGGCTTTTGGCCTCGAAACGCGTCAGGCTTATGATTGTGAAAGAGGGATTGAAGACGCTGGTTCTTTCCTTAAATAAACCGGATGGTGGCATACATCGTGAGTGCGTCCTTGAATGCTTTGGGCACTTTGTGTGAACATTTTCTACACGGCAGCCCTGCCGTGAAGGACTGCACCGCCTCGGGACTATAAAGAGGGGCTGTGTGGCGGGAACTGAATCCACGCCTGTCTTCCAGCACAGTGTATGGGGACTAATAAACATACCGGCGCCTCATCCAAAAACCTACTAAAGGTATGAAACGCTGCTGAAATGAATGCGGGGAAGAACAGAACCCACACAGAAACAGAAAAACACACATTCACTGGATGATGTCATCAGTGATGTCATCAGTGATGTCATTTG
This sequence comes from Triturus cristatus, assembly GCF_964204655.1. NCBI lineage: Eukaryota > Metazoa > Chordata > Amphibia > Caudata > Salamandridae > Triturus > Triturus cristatus. Next base: position 1,161,200,183 of record NC_140590.1, read on the forward strand.
AGATGTCATCAGTGATGTCATGAGTGATGTCACTGACCATGTCATGAGTGATGTAATGTGTTACGTCATCAGCAGTGCATTGCGGGCGCGCGAGTTATAGTTAGCTGAACTAACTATAACGGGGGAATTTCTATGGTTTTGTACGAGTGAAAAGTCCAGCTAACTATAACGCCCCTGAAACCTATGGTTTTTTCAGTGAATTTCTAAGGTTTTTTAAATGCTAATTCCTAGCTCTAACGTGCCTGAAACCTATGTTTTTTTCAGTGAATTTCAAAGGTTTTTTAAATGCTAATTTCTAGCTATGCCTACAGAGATAGGACATGTGAAGAAAGAAGGAAAAACGCACAGAAAGAAAAAAAAGAAATGCAGAAAGAAGCAACAGAAGTCCTCAAAGACGAAGAAAAGTGCAGGAAGAAGTATAACGTGCAGAAAGAACAAACAGAAGAGCAGAAACAAGCCTTGTTGCAAAATCATCCTGTACCCTCAACTTTTTCAGACGGATACTGGTGGTAACTGAGTCTGACTAACCAGTCCTAGAGCCAGTGCAATGTTAAAAGACACTCAGAATACAGTGAAAACACCTACATACACTAGGGCACACTATGTGTTGGGGTCCCCCTGTGATTAGCATGACCTCCTCTGTAAGCCCCTAGTATATAATAGGGCAGGGGATTAAAACTACCTCTTAAAACGCACCACAGGGCGTGTTTGAACACGTCACCTCATGCCCCGTCCCCTCCCTTCCCCACTGTGTAAACAAGCCCTGTAGCCGTTTTAAGTTGGGAGATTAAGTCCCCTTGAATCCTGAGGATCCCTAGGGTCCACTAGGTACCTCCAGTAAGCGCCACAGAGCTGCGTTGCAGAGAGGTGTAAAAAGTGGCACGGCCTGCACCACCTCTCTGCAACGCAGGGCAGTGGTGCTTACTGGAAGCACCTGGTGGGCTAGTTGGACCCCAGGGTTCCTCAGGATTGAAAGGGAATTATTTCCCCAACTTAAAAACGCGCCAGAGGGCCTGTGGGTGTTCTGAGTTGAGAGATTAAGTCCCCTTGAATCCTAAGGGTCCCTAGGGTCAAACTAGCCCACTAGGTACCTCCAGTAAGTGCCACAGAGCTGCGTTGCATGGAGGTGTAAAAAGGGGCGTGGCCTCAGAACACCTGTCTGCAACGCAGCTCCCTGGCGCATACTGGAGATACCTGTTGGGCTAGTTGGCCCTCAGGGATCCTCAGTATTGAAGGGGAATTAATTCCTCAACTTACAACTGGCCAGGGGGCGCGTTTGCAGAGTGCTGCAAGGAGGGGGCGTGGCCTCCGGCGCGATGCCGGTCTTTTATTTGTTTATTTTTAAGAAGGAGGGCTGTGTGGCCCCCTTTCTTTTTCTAATTTATTAGCCCTGGGGACCCTATCCCCCAGGGCCTGCACCCTAATTTTTTTTGTTGAAAAAAATTTATTTGGCCCTCCCAAGGCCTTAATCGGCCCCGGGGACCCCAACCCCCAGGTCATGGCCTTTTTTTAATTTTTTTATTCTTTAGGAGGGGGGCTGTGTTGCCCCCCTCCTCAGGCCACTTATAGCCCCGGGGACCCCATCCCCGGGGCCGGCATTTGTTTTTTATTTAAAAAAAATATATATATATTTATAGAAACACCTAGGACATGCTGGACAAACCGTATGTACCTATCACCATGACGATTTGCGTGATATTCATTAAAAGGCGACTATGCATACAATGAATCCACGTAGAATGTATTCACACCGCTAGTGAAGCTCTGACATGTCTGACACCCTACCGTGCCTAATCCCGGCGCCCCCGCTGGTGGGTACTCTCCAAGTAGACACCCTTGTTGTTTATTTATACAAACATGGGTAGCTATTGACGGGCACATTTAATACACATGCACACCAAGCCATTCCAAGGGGATTCGACAAAAATTCGACCAAACTATGCAAGAAACCCCCTCACGGTTAATAAAACACACATCCACCGCCGGATGTGTAATACTTTTTATTTTACTCTCTGGAAAGGAGACAAACCTCACTTGAGAGTCACAGCGTGCTCCTGGCTGAGCCCAATGCTGTGTTACACCCACCAGTGCCCGCCGATTGCCACACACCTCTGTGTTGTATTCCACCAGCTAGTGCGTATGCTATGACACTCTCTAGCCCATGTGAACTGTAACACCACCCCGTGAATATGTCATGCCACACTTGCCTTCGCACGGGTTATATCGCCCCATCTAACGTGCCTTCCTCGATGCCTATGTTATAAAGCACAGCGCTATGCCATACATATTACAATCTGGGATCCATATCTTTGTCACAGTGCATATGCCATGTTACACTACCCAGCACATATTTTATATTACAACTTTAAAGACTACTAAGGTTACACAACACTGCCCTGTGCATATTACACTCCAAGGCGCATATCACATAGCAAGCGCTAGTGCCTGTGCTATCTCGCGCTCTCCAATGAATCTGTCATTGCGCACAATGTATTGCATATTATATTTCACGCCCCGGTTCATCTTATATCACACTTTTTGGAGCATAGTTTATACCATATACTATATCTAGTTTTCATTTTCAATCGTGCTCTCAGGACTATGTTCTATATAACACTGCGTCCACCTACCCTTTTCATGGGCATTACATTTTGCGATGGGGGGTGGAGGGTCAGGGGATGTTTCTTCCAAGTGAGCCCAGAGTCACAGTCCCAAACGTCCTCTTCTTCCTGAATAAAAGTGAGATTATGCTGCATACTTGTTCATATTTTAAGTAGTTCGCACAGACACACATTTTAAAAACAATAAAGTTCCTAATACCCACCTTCTATGAACAGTGAGCTTGCTGCCCCATCCACCTCCTCCCTATCCTCTGTTGGCTGAATCCATGGACTAGCCTCCTCCCTCCTGCCATGCATGGTCTGATGTGCTGCCACTGCCCTGCATTTAGCATGATGTACCAGTCCACTCATCCTGCCCTCCATTGCCCAATTCTATGGCCCCTCATTGACCTCCTGCTTAGCCTCTGTGCTTTGCTTGCTGCCCCTATTCTCCTTCCCCCTGCCCTCCGATGTCTTTGTGCATGCCCCTGCTCCATCCTTTTTGACCACCATGTTCCATGGACCTGCCACTCCTATCTACTCTGAGTGTTCTGTTGAGCTGCCACTCCCCTACCACCTGCCTAGCATTGTCAGATGACTGTAACCACCCTGCCTGTCCACATGCCATGCCCCTATCCCCTTCCTCCTGTCCTCCATGGTCAATTTTACTGCCACACCCTTCTGCCCTCCCTGGTCTGTTGTGCTGCAACTGCTCCTCCTGCCTGCCCCGCGCGGTCTGTTGTGAGGCCCCTTCCCCTGAACTCTCTTGTCTGTGCCCAGGTCCTGACCCTCCATTCTATCCTCCATGGTCCTTTGTGCATGCCCCTGCACCCTCCTTCTTGCCCATCATAGCCATTGTGCTGCCACTAACCCTCCCGCTTGCCATGCATGGTCTTCTGTGCTGCCATGGCCCCTCCCACCTTCCCTGTGTGGTCAGCTAGCTGCTCCTGACCCCCTCCCACCTTCCCTCCATGGTCTGTGTGTATGCCATCATAGTCTCACTGTTGCTCTCTATGGTGTGTCTTGTTTCTAGTGCCCATCCTGCCTGACCTCCATGGTCATCTTGCTGCTCCTGCCCTGCCCCCTTGCCCTCAGCCCTCTGTTTCCATGTGCAGACCCCTATTCCCTCCCTCCTGGCTTGTCGGTTCCATTGTAATGCCCCTGATCCGTCCCTCCGGCCCTTTATGGTCTGTTATGCTGCAGCTTTCTCTCCTGTCTGTCCATTATGGTCAGCTAGCTACCATTGCCTCTTTCCCCTCTGTTGTCTGTTGTCCATGTGCATGGTCCTGTCCCCTCCCTATTGCTTTCTATGGATTGTTGTGCTGCACTCCCGTCCCGCATGCCCTGTGTGGTGTATTGTGCTGCTGCAAACCCTGATGCCTGCCCTGTAGGGTCAGTTTGGTGCACCTCTCAATGTCCCTCCTGTCCTCTGTTATCCGAGTCCATGTCCCTACCCCAATTCCTCCTGCCTACCATGATCCAATGTACCATACTTGCGAACATTTTGAACTTGGTAAGAGGGAGATTTTGAAATAAAACTGGGGTATTGATTTTCCCCTTTGAGTTACATTGAAAAAGAGAAGATTGTAGACAGGAAACAGATCAAGTAAAGCCCATTTGAGCTTAGAAACATTGGGCGTTTCCAGGCTGAAACGGGTCTGTTGGCATGTATGGTTGTATGACCACTGCCTCTTCCTTCTGCCCACAATGGTCTATTATATTGCCACAGCCTCTCTTGCCAGTCCTGTATTGTTGGTTTGTTGCCCCTGCCCCCCTTTCCACTGCCCTCCATAGTCTGTTGTGCTGCCACTGCCCTTCCTGCCTGCCTAGTGTGGTCAAATTGTTGCCTCTGCACTCTCCTACCTGCCTTCAATTTTCAGAGTCCGTGCCCCTGGCTTCTGCCTCTCAACAGTATCCCAATGAACAACTAGATTGCTAACATTCTGTATTTATTCAAAAGTGTGGAATGCCTGACATCATCTTGATGTAATCAAAACTGTAATGCCTAGAGCATTTCCTTTAGAAATTACATATATGAGAGGGTCTCATTTGCATCAAAATTATGGTTAGTGCTCTAAAAAACTAAAATGAGGACATATTTTCTGAGTTTTCAAATAGTGACAAAGAACTTTTAAATTATTTGTAATCTTAGTTTTTTTATCCAGTTGACCACTTGATTAAATGTTGCATCCAAGGGGAGAGGGTGTGGTGTTACTTCCAGAGCTGCAGACTTTGCAACTGGGGAACCAGGTTGGAGTTTCTGCTTCAGCTCAACATTCTGTGATTCTGGTCAAATCACTTAATCTCCCCATGTCTGCAACCAAAATGAATTTGATCTTGTGTGATGTAACCAATGTTCATGTAAAGCACTCCAATACCTGACAAGTCTGCACTATATAAAACTGCAAATACACAAAAAATAAGTGTTTTGCACACTTCTGTCATTGGGCTACATTTGGGCTACATCTGGGTGATATTTGGGCTACATTTGGGCTCTTTTGTCTCTGGTGGCCATTTTAGGAGATTTATTTGTTATGAAGTTTCCTAATTTCCTCATTTACTGCAGTCTCCTCAGTAGGAAATGCTTTTTACTTTGATTCCATCAAGAAGGTATTCAGATATGTCACACATTTGCCATAAATTCTGAATGTTAGCACTCTAGTTGCTCATTAGATCACTGTAGTAAAGCTACTGCTCACCACGGAAGTCTGCTGCTAGTATTAGAAGTGCATGTTTCAGTCTGCATATCAGAATGTTTTAATGAAATAGAAGAGTATTTGAGAAGTCACTCAAAATGTGCCCTAATTTTTCTTTCTTCAGCACTAATCATAATTTCTATGGCAAAATGAACCCCCTCATTGTGTTCCTTTTTAAATTAAATGTTTTAGGTGTTACCAGTTTATTCCAATCAAGATGGCTTCAGGTGTGCCATACTTTTGTCATAAGTAAGACAGTAAGCGCTCTAGTTGTTCTTAAGAACACTCTGGGACATTCTGTCATTGGGCTATACTTGGGCTACATCTGGGTGATATTTGGGCTACATTTGAGCTCTTTTGTCTCTGGTGGCCATCTTGGGAGATTTATTTGTTATGCAGTTTCCTAATTTCCTCATTTACTGCAGTCTCCTCAGTAGGAAATACTTTCAGTTTTTTACTTTGATTCCATCAAGAAGGCATTCAGATGTGTCACACATTTTCCATAAATTCTGAATGTTAGCACTGTAGTTGCTCATTAGATCACCGTAGTAAAGCTACTGCTCACCAGGCAAGTCTGCTGCTGGTATTCAAAGTGCATGTTTCAGTCTGCATGTCAGAATGTTTTTATGAAATAAAAGAGGATTTCAGAAGTCAAAATGTGCCCTAGTTTTTCTTTCTGCAGCACTAATCATAATTTATATGACAAAATGAACCCCCTCATTTTGTTCCTTTGTAAATTAAATGTTTTAAGTGTTACCACTTTATTCCAATCAAGATGGCTTCAGGTGTGCCATACTTTTGTCATAAGTAAGACTGTTAGCGCTCTAGTTGTTCTTTAGAGCACTCTGGGAAGCTGCAGTAGAACACAAAGGAATCAACTGACAGTCTCTGCCCTTGTTGGATGTACATGTTTTACTGAGAATGTCAGACTTCATTCTTACATGACTGAGAAAGATAATGTGAATTTACAGAAAATATGCTCTCAGTTTAGCTTATAGATCACCTTCCAAACCTCTGCAGGGATGTGGAATTTTCCAAATAATCTAGTTGTCCAAGGGACAAAATGCCACTGAGATCTACATGTCCTGTAAAATCCACTTGTCTCACCTACCCCCGTTCCACATCAAACCTAAGGGCTCCGGCTGACAGAGAAACATTAATATATTTTTGCTTTATTAAACTCAGTAAACCATTGAATGCTGTGCAATAATAATGCTAAAGGAAAACTTGTCAAGCGATATTATCGCGTCCCTGCCCCCCTGCGCCCCCTCCCCTTAACCCTGACGGCAATTCTTTTATTTCTATTCCCCTTTTTTTCCATTTTTTTTAGCTGTGTATTTATTCCCACAAAATACGTACATTTCAAACCATACGTAATGTACTAATTTACCGTCACCCTTGGCTGTGTATTTATTCCCACAAAATACGTACATTTCAAACCATACGTAATGTACTAATTTACCGTCACCCTTGTAAAAACATATGGGTGGGATATAAAAGGTGTCAGCCAGCGTGCCTCCTGCCATTTCCCCCTCACTTTTGCAGCTGGCCAGACGTGAGCCCTACGTTCCTTGCGAATCGGTAAGTTGTATCGAAAAAGAAACAGCAAAGTTGGGAGCTTCCTTTAATAATAAGAATCGTTTTTTCACCAAATGTACCCTCTTTGCAACATTAATCAATTGTGTAATGTATATTTGTCGGTGTGTTTACGCAGTTATGGGCTGAAAGTTAATAGCTCACTATTCTATATTAGGACTTAAGTTATAAATTGCAAGTCACCAACGGATGTCTCTTTTGAAAGCATTAATCTGCAGATCTGTTCCCATCCTATGCACTCTGTAATCGACTTCGTACATGTTCTTTGCAGCAGGCATATTAACCCTCTGCACTAACTTCACCGAGGTCACAACCTCAACTATACAAAACACAGATCTTTTCGCCAAATGTACCCTCTTTGCAACATTAATCAATTTTGTAATGTATATTTGTCGGTGTGTTTACGCAGTTCTGGGCTGAAAGTTAATAGCTCACTATTCTATATTAGGACTTTAAGTTATAAATTGCAAGTCACCAACGGATGTCTCTTTTGAAAGCATTAATCTGCAGATCTGTTTCCATCCTATGCACTCTGTAATCGACTTCGTACATGTTCTTTGCAGCAGGCATATTAACCCTCTGCACTAACTTCACCGAGGTCACAACCTCAACTATACAAAACACGGATCTCTTTCCAGGATGGTAATTCATCACACAAGTTTCCTACACATTTCTGTGAGGCCTGGTAATTGCCGGCGGAAAGAAACGCTGCAGCAGGTGCTTCGAAAGCTTTTAGTGCTGGCTGTGCTGTGTGCGACAATGTTTTTTTGCCCATAAGCCAAAGGAGTGAAAGTGTAGGAGTCACATGTCACCCATACTGGTAGGCAGTAGTTTAAGAGTGCTTGGTGTGGAGAAGCACAAACGCAGAGTCGAAAAAGAAACAGCAAAGTTGGGAGCATCCTTTAATAATAAGAATCGTTTTTTCGCCAAATGTACCCTCTTTGCAACATTAATCAATTTTGTAATGTATATTTGTCGGTGTGTTTACGCAGTTCTGGGCTGAAAGTTAGTAGCTCACTATTCTATATTAGGACTTTAAGTTATAAATTGCAAGTCACCAACGGATGTCTCTTTTGAAAGCATTAATCTGCAGATCTGTTTCCATCCTATGCACTCTGTAATCGACTTCGTACATGTTCTTTGCAGCAGGCATATTAACCCTCTGCACTAACTTCACAGAGGTCACAACCTCAACTATACAAAACACGGATCTCTTTCCAGGATGGTAATTCATCACACGAGTTTTCTACACATTTCTGTGAGGCCTGGTAATTGCCGGCGGAAAGAAACGCTGCAGCAGGTGCTTCGAAAGCTTTTAGTGCTGGCTGCGCCGTGTGCGACAATGTTTTTTTGCCCATAAGCCAAAGGAGTGAAAGTGTAGGAGTCGCATGTCACCCATACTGGTAGGCAGTAGTTTAAGAGTGCTTGGTGTGGAGAAGCACAAACGCAGAGTCGAAAAAGAAACAACAAAGTTGGGAGCTTCCTTTAATAATAAGAATAGTTTTTTTCGCCAAATGTACCCTCTTTGCAACAATAATCAATTTTGTAATGTATATTTGTCGGTGTGTTTATGCAGTTCTGGGCTGAAAGTTAATAGTTCACTATTCTATATTAGGACTTTAAGTTATAAATTGCAAGTCACCAACGGATGTCTCTTTTGAAAGCATTAATCTGCAGATCTGTTTCCATCTGCGGTATGAAGGCTCCGGACCCGCGATGTTAAACCCGCGTTGCGATGGCAGCGCGTGAATCTGAATTCGTTGTAATGGGTGTTTCCCCCCAAGAAGCGGTGGTAGCGCAGCGCGCCTGCTTGCGATACGCTTTTTTGACGTCCTCATCTGAGGTGCCGAGGCGGGCCAGGCCTAGGCTTTTGTACTAATTAATCTACCCACGCATGGTTGCTAAAAATATAAATAAAAGAAAATCGCAGCACCTCCGTCACAATATCACACAATTCAAGCGGGCAAAACTGCTTATTTTACCTGAATGCTTATTGCAAGCCTCGTGGCGGCCACGGACCTCTGCTTGCAGAGGCTGAGTGACGTTTCACTCCCCCAGCCAATCACTGGCTAGAGCCCAGTCATGGGCTGCTAGCCAATCAGATGCCGCCAAAGGCTCTCTGCAAGCTTCGGATTGGCTGTAAGCCCCAGAGTGCCCACAGCCTGTTGTTTTAACGTGATTAAAACGTGATTAATGTCTACATGTCCTTCAGACATAAATAGACAATAAATCTTCTTGCCGTCAATATAAACAACATGGTTCGGGCGTCGGGCGATATGATTCCCCCACCCCTGCCTCTGTGGGAAAAGCATGAGAAAATAGTTTTCTCTCAAACATGGTTCGTGATATCACAGCAGAAGGCTTTTTCACATGGTAAAATCACATTAGAACACACCACAATTCCTCAAATGAGTATGGTACCATCAACAAATGATTTATACTGTAACTAAAGTCTTAAAACCTTCTATTAACTGCAATGCTTTTTAATGAGGTGCTATCGTGTATATTGGTCCCAAGATGGCTGCCAACACTTCTTGGATGAAGTACTGACAGCCAATCAGATCTCACGATGAGATGTGTGGTTAGGCTCCGCCCAGATATGTATGTGATTTTACTTTTGATTTTCTCAGGAACTACTGAACAGATTGACACCATATATGCGAAAGGCACATGCCTGACCTGAGGACTACCTCTTTGCCAAATTTCAAGTAATTCTGTTCAGCCGTTCGGGCTGTACCTTGGACTAAAGGTCCCTATGGAAAAAAAATTTCAGTCCCCGCTTGACGAATCCCCCCGAGACTTTCAGGGTAGGAGCGGAGCGCCCCACCTATTTTGAAAATTGCGCGAGGATTCGTCAACCGGCGCCAAAGTTATTCCAAATAGAATGTTGCGGATTTCCTATGGAAACACGTTCCTAACTATAACTATCTACTGGCGACCGCCAGTAGATAATATATGCATATGCATTTATATATGTATGTGTATATATTTACATACATACATATATAAACATATATATACATCTGCATATCTACATAAATACAAATATAAATGCATGCATACATATACATATATGCATACATATGCATGTTATGTACATAAAAGTTCGAAAACCACTAATAAAAGCAAAGCTAAAAAGCCGCCTAATTACAAACAGAGTTGCTTTAATTTAAACGAGGCCGAGACCTATTGCATTTTTAATGCTTGTTTCTTCTGAGACCTGCCCCGTATATATCTACAGGTGGTTCTTTCATCATATAAAGACATATAGTTCCTTTCCATTGACTCATAAGTGCTTCAGCCAGTTAATGTGCTTATTGTAATGGTGTGAGGATATGTTGTCCCATTATAATTTGCTCACTGCTTGTCATGCATATAGTACTGTATGCTCTGTCTCAACTAATTACCTCTTTCTATTATTTTATATGGTACCCTTTTTACTTAGAAATGTGTATTTTTGTTTCTGATTTTTTTTCTGTGATTGTACTTTTATGATTTTAACAAAAATCAAATAAAGTATTGACTGACTTCCCAGGCCCTAAAATGGGACAGGGGTGGGTTAAATTGTTAGGCGGTAGGCTCAAGCGGCAGCCCTCGTCTGTCAGTGTAGTTGGCAAGTATGTGGGCTGTGTTCCAACCAAGGGCCTTTCAGTGTGCCCCCAAGGCTGCTGTCCACCGGCCTCAGGTCCCTGGCACTACCACATGTTCACATGTACTCATAGTCAAGTGAGACTGTGCCAAAGGCTCATCCCTGTCCTGCCTGCGATGCACACAACTCTGCTGCCTGCATTACACACAACATACAGCACAGGCTCGGGCGGACACTGCAGAGATCTTCGTGTCCTAGTGAGTGTACATAGAAAGAAGGGATCAGTTAGAATCTTGAGATCCTGCATTGGGGTAGATCACATCCCTCTGGGCTATTTCACTGTACTCTAGTATTGAATCTACATGTAAATAGAGTCTTATAAAGAAACAACACTAACTAGATTGTCTTAATTATTGCATGTCATTTTAATTCTCACTCAACCTGAGATTCGAAAGCTTAAATTACCTTCTGCAGTGCGCCTTCGTTGTTCGACCTGATATAGATTGGAATCAAACCCCGCAAAAGAGGTTCTAGGCATTCAATGCGTTGGGCAGAATAACTAAGACTTGGGGTACAGAGATAGCAAGCAGTGCTTGTCACAGGGTTTCCAAGCGCTCAAGCGCTTAAGGTTTGAAGAACTGGCCGTAGCAGCTGGGCTTGAGTTTTGTATGTGTTTCATGGGTTTGAGGTGTTGTGTTTGTGTTCACCAGCCTGGGTTTAGTTGTTTAAGCTCAGGTTTTAGGCTTGAAACAGCGGCAGGTTTGGGTTTTTAGGGATGAGTAAAAGCTTGTAGTTTTGTGTTTAGGCCACGAGGGCTTGGATTTGTAGAATTAAACTTAGATTTGTAGAGTTGAATTAGCTGAGCTGGTGTTTGTAGGAAGTGCCTACGTTTTGTATATTGACCGTGACTCATGTAGGGCTGGACTCAGTTTGAAAAAAAAAGCTAATGGTAATAGGACTAAACGTGAGTTCATGGTGCTGGCTTTGTGTTTATAGGACTGGCTTTGTGTTTCTAGGGCTGCACTTTGGGTTTGTAGCATGGTTTGTGGGGCTAGGTATGAGTTTGTAGATATGGGTTTGTTGGGCTGAGCTTTGGATTTTTATCACAGAGCTTGGTTTTGTGAGTCTGGGCATGGGATTGTAGTTTTGGGCTTGAATTGTTGTGCTTGTGTTTGTAGCACTGGGTTCAGCTTGATAGGGCTGACATTAGTTTTGTAAATCAGGAGGTATGAAGATTTGTCTTTTTAGGGTAGAACTCTGGTGTGCCTAGCTGGACCTAGGTATTTGGGAATGAGTATTGGGTTGCTGGTTGAGGGTTGAAGGGCCGGGCTTAATGTTATAATGTTGGGCTTACATGGCTGCACTTGAATTTGTAGGGCTTGTCTTACATGTTTAGGCTTGTCTTGGTTTAATAGGGATAGGATTGGGATTGTAAGTAGGGGCTTGTGAAAGTTGAGTCAGGCTTATACATTTTTTTTTAATGCATGTGCCTGTGTTCTTTTGATGGAGCTCAGATTTTAAGGATAGTCAGTTGCTTTCAGGTTTGAGGATTCATGTAGGCTAGGGTGAATACGTTTGGAATTGTTCTGCTTGGGTTGCAGGCAAGAGAGTAGTAGGAAAATGAAAACATCCCCACTTTAAACCAAAGAGCACCAAACAAGCATAGCAAATAAGCCCAAACTTCTCTAAAAGGGCTCCCTTGTCTCTTCCATCCAAACACCTAGCCATTTATCTTTTCACCCTTCTATACACCTGAGGATATCCACCATTTCACCTTAACATTCTATCATCCATCCATCTGTTCACACTTTCATGTTTTATGCATACATTCATCATTTGACTAGCCCATCCATCAATAAATCCTTTCATCCATCATTTTATGTCCATCCATTCATCCATTATCCATTCTCTCAGATTTCCATTTACAGTGCCATCCATCCATCCTCTCAGATTTCCATTTACTCTGTCATCCTTTCATCCACCCATCCTTTCAGCCACTCTTTCATCTATCCTTCCACCCACTCATCCATCCTTTCACCCACTCATTCATCCTTTTACCACCCATCCAGCCTTTCACCCACTACGCTTTCACCCTCTCCTCCATCCATCCTTTCACCCACTCGTCCTTCCATCAATCCTTTCACTCACTCGTCCATCCTTCTTTTCCTTTTTTGTTAACCCATCTTTCTCTTTTCCTTTTAGCATTAATTATGAGCCATTATCTGATAAGTGGTAGGCAAAAGAGGCCCATAAAGTACCCCAGCCCCGCTGTAAAGTGGGCGGCTTCACAATGCCTCTGTTTGCTGGGCTAGTCTTAGGTGTCAGGGGTGGGCTTAGGTTTTCAGGGCTGGGATTGGGTTTAAAGTAGTGGGTTTGTAGTCTTGGGGATGCTTTTGTAAGGCTCGGTATTGAACGGATGAGTTTAGTTTGTTCGGTTGAGTTTAGTGTTCTGGAGTCTCAGATTCAAGCACTGGCTTTGGAATGTAGGGGCGGGCCTGGGAATATTGGCCTGGACATTAGCTTGTAGCATTAGGCCTGGGCTTGTATGGATGTGCTTCTATGGTTTTGTAGAGCTGTGCTTTGGGTTTGCAGTGTGATGCTTTGGGTTTGTAGTTTTAGGTTGGCTTTGTGAGGCTAGGTTAGGGAGTTTTGTTCTAAGTTTATAGGACTGATTGGTTTCTTACATCTTGAATGTTTTTTTGTGTATGGGTTGGGTCTACAGGTCTGTGTTTGTAAAGTCAGGCTTTGTTTTATAGGTTTGCCTTTGCAGGGCATAACCTGAGTGTTAAATGCTGCATTTATGTTGGTAGATTTTGGCTTGTGATTACAATTTTGTTTTTTAGGGCTTGACTTTGGTTTGTAGGTTTGGGTCTGTTGGGTGCAGCTTACATTTGTAGGCACGGCTTAGGTTTGTCTGTTTAGGTTTGGCCTGCTGGACTGGGGTTTTAAGGAATACGCTAGAGTTAATAGGACTGGGTTTTTAGGGTTGGATTTATAGGACCAAGCTTAGGTATAAACTTCTATTTATAGGACTGGGCTTAGCTTTGTAGTCTAGGGTTTGCAGAGTTGGGTTGGGCGGTGCATGGCTAGTTTGTGTTTGCAGATACTGCCTTTGAATTCAGAGGTAGCTAAACCTAAGCTTGGAGGATTATTCAAAGAATTTTAGGACTAGTAGGTTTAGGCTGGGTCTGTGATATTTCTGAAGTGGAGTAGGTTTCGCTTAAACTCATATATAGTTAACTTCTCACCTACTTCTCCCACTAGGAAGTGGCAAGGTAAACACCAAACCAGACAGCATGAGATAAAGGAACCAAATCGCTTTATTGATATCACAATTTGTCACACTTTGACAGATGTTTCCTTGAATTGTCCCATAGGCAGGCACTGCACATTGACCTCAGACTGCAGCCCACTTGTTGGCTGTGTGCTGGGAGCTTTAGTGGTAGTGCTTGGACAGAGCAGCACAGGCCACTGCCAGGAACTTTTCCCAAGCCGCGTGGACATCAATCGTGAAAGCTGTTCCCAGCTTGCGGGCTAAGGTGATCACCAGACAATTTGCCAGGAGCTGATGGAGGAAATAAAAGTCATTAGTGAAGGTGTCATTTCTAGAGAAGTCTGTCGAACAGAAACTGACATGAAAAGAGAAAAAGGCATCCACCCACCCACACACACATAATATGTTATAGAAATGTGTAGATTGGGCTCCAAAGTTTGTCGACAGTCCGTAATCCCCTGTATTCTTCATATAAACATTTCCCTTTCCTTTTATTACGTTCTTATGTCAGAACTCATCTGTAATAAGATGTTAAGCCACCAGTAATTGTTTATTACTGCAATTCGATCTAATGCATGAGCAGATATTTTGTGTCAACATGTGTTCATGCACTATCCAAAAGTCAAACTCGTGTGCTTTTTTATAGGTTGTTTCTGGGCATCAGTCCTTTGAGGGGCTCCTTCCTTCACTGGAGGGCAGTCCCGAACAAGTGTCCTTTCTCTCTGTGTGGGCAGTAGATCTGTCACTGTCAGACCTCATATCTAGGCATCAGACTTCAGTGCTTACTGTGTCAGTGTCCTCAAGGACATGCTCCCTCCCAACCTGGGGCCAATATTTGGTGCGATTTGGGGCACCCTCTCTCTCCCTTCCTGGAATATCAGACTTCAATGATGACACCAAGGGTCTAAGGTGGGCAGTGGCGTGGCAAGGGTGAGGCGGTCAACACAAGTTTTGGGGGCGGCAGTTTCCTCTCGCTCTTATCTGCCGTCTCGGGCGGCAATTCGCACGCTCTACAAGGCGGCCGTCGTGGTGCGGCAATCCAATCGAACGAATCTCGACAGCCCCTCTCCCCGCTCTTCACTGCCGCAGTGGGGCTGCAAACGGAGGCACCGCCATGGGTGCCCAAGGTCTAGCTACGCCACTGAAGATAGGGTTAAACAGTGCCTAATTTGAACTGATGGTTTCCGGCGCTCAGCATCAGTACTTAATTGTCAACACCGGAACTTATGACAGCCAGCCACATGGTGGCGCTGTTTGTCTAATTATGTGATGAACATATCAACAGTTGTTAAAAATTACTAATACCTGCCACCTAAAGCTATAAAAATTGCTAGGGTGGCAGGTACTTTTCATTTTTAATGAATAAAATGTCTAAATTGTCATTAGTAGCGCAATGGGTGGTACAATCTGCTTTGGATTGCTGACAAGGGCCCTGGCACTTATTTCTTTACCAATTAAGTACTAGTGGGGTAGTCTCTTTTCTCCCTCACTTTGGTTGAAATCCCCCAGGGGTCTATTCCCTCACAGCGGTGATTTTACCAAACCCTTCTCTCCTTACCGTGAAGTTCTGGGGGTCCACATGGAGTTTGTCTGCGTGCACCTCGCTCAGGTGGGCCAGTGTGTGCTTGATGTCATCAATGTGACTGACGGCCTCTCCGAGGGCAGACAGGACCTTCTTGCCGTGGGCCTTGACCTTGGGATTGGCAAGGATGGCGGCTGCGTTGGACAGGTCCCCGAAGGTCGGGAAGTACCTCTGGGTCCAGGGGAAGACGATCATCACCCTGCCAGAGAGGAGAAAAAAAGCGTCAAAAGAGTGGTTCACCTCTGAGAAGTTCTGTTTGTTAGTAGTTTACTTTGGCAGGGAGAGAAAAGAAAACACTGGAACAGAGACCAAGGAATAATGGAATACAAGCAATGAAGAAAATTGAGGAAAAACAAGAAGGGGATAAAGCAAAAGATGAAATGGAACAACCAGAGTGGATGGGGAGAAGAAAGGAAGGAAGAAGGGAGGGAAGCAAGGAAGAGGTCAAATACATGAAGGAAGAAAAGAAGAAGGGAAGGGAGGAAAGAAAGAAAAAAGAATGAATGAAGGAGTGGAAAAGGTAAGAAGGGATGGAAAAGGGTGGACAGAAAAAGAAAGAAGGGAAAAAGGCAGAAAGCAAAGAAGAAAAGGATGAAAAATAAAAGAAGACAAAGGAAGAAAGGAACAAAAGGAAGGAAGAAAAAATAAAGCAAATTAGAAACGAAGGAAGAGAAAAAATGACGAAAGGATGAAGATGGGAAGCTAGAAAAGGGAAGAAAGAGTGTAATGGAAGAAGAAGAACTAAGGAAAGAAAGATGGAAAATAGATCAGTAAACCGAGAACATAATGAAAGAAAGAAAAGAAGAAAGAAATGACAAAGGGAAGAGAGAAAGAAAGAGAGAATGGGAAAAAGAAAAGAAGAAAGGAAATGAACAAGGATTAAAAGGAAGAAATGAAGAAATGAAGGGGAGAAAAAGGACAGTAAGAACACAGAATGGAAAAAGAATTAAAAGAAGAAAGACAAATAGAGGACAAAGTAAGACAAAATATAGCAACAAACAAGCAACAGAAAAGAAACAAAGACAAATGAGGAATGAAGAAGAAAGGAAGAATGGAGAAGGAAAGCAAAGAATATAAAGATGGGGAAGAAACAAAGTGTGAAGAAAGAAAAAGTGAAAAAAGAAGAAAGAAAGAAGAAAGAGAGAAGGCAGAAAGAAGAATAAAATAAGAAATCGAAGAAAGAAAGAGAGCGAGCGAGAGTAAAGAAAGAAGACTGTAAGAATTATTTTAGTGGTCATCCCTAATTGTTGTCCTTTAATTCTGCGGCCATCCTACGCATATTGTCAGCTTGGCATTATCTAAACCAACTTAGCTATGGTGGTAGCTTTCTCTAGTATAGGGCGTCTGATGTCTATCCTGACATAAGTTGTGGATTTCTTAAATGTAATGGCTACCTCCAGCCTATTGTTTGCATCCCTGGGATATTATTGCAGTAAATGGGTATGTATGGCAGATTCTAGTCATAAGGGGGCAGTAGTGCATGTAAGCATTCGGATACTAACTTTTTGGGTTCTCTGAAAATGAAAAGCTGGTATTTGCCTGAAAGCAAAGTTATTTTAAAAAATGTACACCTTTTGTCCCGTGGGAATGGACTTTATTTACTAAAATGAGGAGCTCGCGTTTGGTGACAAAATGTGTGTTTGTTTGTTGTCCTTTGAAGGAAGTGTGAATTTGCTGATTCGGGACAAAATTATTGTGTATATATATATATATATATATATACAACAGTTTTCTCAAATAATAACGCTCACTCGGGAGTCCATTGCAACCATAGAGGTTTAATAAAGTGAACCGCTACGCGTTTCGACACTGAAAGTGTCTTGATCACACGATTTTCACAGTGCTACGTGGTGTGTATAAGTAAACAGTAAACATAAAAAAGGCACTACATTTGGAGCAACCCTTTCAGCTCTGTTTTTTGGCATCCATCTTGGAAGAGTAACCACAGTCAGTATACAGTATCACACACAGTGTAGAACTACACATAAGTATCTACAGGCATGCCAAATAATAAACTTGTCATTGATTAACCATGTTGCCACATTATTCAATTCATATATTGTGTACAACTAAAGTCAAAAACATAAAATACAAAAATCAATAAATTAGTATATTGTATATGTGGTTGTTCTCAACTTTTTAGCAGGTGTAAATTCCTACAAGACATCTCTTATTTAGAAAGGATGTTCAACAACGATTGCACGTAATTGTGTGTCAATTGCTTGAACCTCAATAAAGTTCAGACATAATTTAGTATTTAACAGGCAAGTTCCCTCAAGAAATGATCTATGTATTAAGAAATGTTTTCATTGACACTACCTATTGATGAAACGATAGGTCTCCCTGGTGGTTTCGTTGCGTTTTTATGAATTTTAGGCAATAAGTATATTATAGGGAGTTTAGGGTAATCCTTTTTGAGAAAACAAAATTCTGGCCATGTAAGTAACCCAGTTTCTTGCCAGAGAGACAGCTTTTCCCATGTGTTGGTTATGCTCAAATTATACTCTGTAATGTTACTAGAAACATAGAAATTTCTATCGCTAAGTTGTTTATGTACTTCTTCAATATATAGTTGTCTTCCCCAGAGTACAATGTTACCTCCCTTGTCTGATGGTCTAATGATGACGCTGGTATCTTTAGCCAGGGAGGTAATGAAATCCCTTTGTTGTTTAGTTAAATTAAATTATATCTTAGAACTGTATTGTAAATATTGTGTTTTTAACTGTGTGCTCTGTTTTGTTGTTGTTTCAGGAGGAAAGGAAGGGACCCTTCAATGGCACTGGTGGGCATAGAGTTCACTGGCACCCTACCCTTTTCTTCATCAAGAATCACCTAAGCACTCTCCATCAAGTAAAGTGACAAAACTAATGTTTTATCTTTACCTTCTTAGATACTTATATTTATCCACTTTTATCTTGGGTTTAGTTCTCACTGTTTGGGACTTTTTGGTTTTGCAAGACTACCTGGGGTAGTGTCTACAGGATTCATGGAAGGTATTTGCTCAAAGCCACTAGAGCGCTTGTAATATGGGTCCACCGTTTGTATACAATCAACACAATTGTTGTATAGGCACTTGCCTGTTAAATACTAAATTATGTCTGAACCTTATTGAGGTTCAAGCAATTGACACACAATTACGTGCAATCGTTGTTGAACATCCTTTCTAAATAAGAGATGTCTTGTAGGAATTTACACCTGCTAAAAAGTTGAGAACAACCACATATACAATATACTAATTTATTGATTTTTGTATTTTATGTTTTTGACTTTAGTTGTACACAATATATGAATTGAATAATGTGGCAACATGGTTAATCAATGACAAGTTTATTATTTGGCATGCCTGTAGATACTTATGTGTAGTTCTACACTGTGTGTGATACTGTATACTGACTGTGGTTACTCTTCCAAGATGGATGCCAAAAAACAGAGCTGAAAGGGTTGCTCCAAATGTAGTGCCTTTTTTATGTTTACTGTTTACTTATACACACCACGTAGCACTGTGAAAATCGTGTGATCAAGACACTGTCAGTGTCGAAACGCGTAGCGGTTCACTTTATTAAACCTCTATGGTTGCAATGGACTCCCGAGTGAGCGTTGTTATTTGAGAAAACTGTTGTACATTTTGACACCGGCTTGGGTTGCTGCCGGAGGACGCTCCACCTGGCGACGGGACCGATCCCAGAAGGACCCGTATTGTTTATGGAATATATATATATATATATATATATATATATATATATATATTACAAAGTTATTATTTGAGGGGTAATTCATGCAGAATTGGGGGTACGTATTGTTGATGACATTTACATGATATGAAGGACTCTTTCTGCTATGACTGTTAATTCATAATTTATTTGGAGGTTTTTCTTAATTTATGTTGCTGAAGCTTTTTATGATGTCATTTGCCCAGACGTGATGGAAAATCAAGTTAGATAGGGCAAGATGGGAAACTGAAAGGGGGCAGAAGGTGGAATTGAAATCAGATGGTGTACACATCTTCAAAATGTCAAATTGAATACCTACATTAATCAAAATACCTCTACATTCAAATGATTTTAACAGTTTTTGGGATGAAAAATGCTTTGTTTTGCTGCCCTTTTTACCAATGTTTTTTGTGATGCAGTTGCTACCGCACCTGGGACGGAATGGTCTTCTCTGGCAGACCATCAAAGTTCTGAAATATTTAATGAGCGCGCCTTCAGATTGTGGGATACACTTTATGGTATTTTTTTGGCCAATCTAATTGAAACTTGCTGTACAATTTCTAATATGGATCAATTTTATGAAAAATGCCATCTGGGAATCCACCCTTTGGAACCTTCACTACAGCCCTGTGGAAGTGTGCTTTAGCAGAACATATTTGATTTCTTGGAATTTTTCATGAATGTTCGCTCACAACTGTCGGTAGACTTGTAATGCATCTGTATTCTTTGATCATGATTTAGCGTGCACAATTTTTTTCATGATTCCCATAACGCATGTTGGTATGGATAGACTAGTCTGCTCTTTGCCATTCAAGAAATGGTTATATGCGGGGTATGTTATGTTTCTTCCTACTTCCTTGCACACTACCTAGACACAGGCTCATGTGATGAAAATAGAAACATTATAATTTCTCTTCATATTGCCAATTGGAATCATTTTTTTATACATTAAGGATAATTGCATTTGGACAAGAGGAGTACCTTTTCGATTCTATGGGGTTTCAAAGGCACATTTTCATTAGCCATTGTTTACAGTTCCCACCAGACAAATGGTCGCATGACAGATGGGGGTAAGGAGGCATGAGTGAAACTGTTTCTCTTCATGCTGTACCACATACAGATACTCAAAATGCCTCACTATGTTACTGACTCAAATGCTTTTCAATAAAGAAGAGTGGGGCATATTAACTAGGGACGGCGATAAATAAAGCAAAGCATGCTCAGCGCTTTTTTATTTATCGCCGTCCATCGCTGGAATTTATCGCCCTGGTAGCGCGTTATTAACAACGCGTTTCTCCAGGACGATAAAAATTCCTGCGATAGCGGGGAAATTGCCGTTTTGCAGGGAACATCGGTGGTTTTGCAGCGATGTTCCCTGGAAAACGGCGATAACCTTGCTGATACGACCCTGTGGTTGCATCAGTATAATCCACCCCAATGTTAGGGATAGGTAAGTCTGCATTTTAGCAGACGTTAGTTTTTGCGAAAACAGCGGTTTTCTCCAAAAACTAGCGTCTGCTTAAATGCTGGGGCAGCCTTGTAAATATCGCGATGTGCACATCAGCGATATTTGCAAGGTTGTACTGCCCAGTGACGCCCACTTTGCATCTCATTAGAGATACAAAGCGAGGCGTCGATAACAAGGCTGCTAACATGCGCTAATGCATGTTAGCACTGCCTTGTTAATAGGGCGAAAACATTATCTCTGCTTTTTTAGCTTTTAAAGCCAAAGAAGCGGAGATAAGGCCCTTGATAATATGCCCCAGTGTTCTTTCTAACAGCAGAAAATATCAGTTGCTACGTCATCGTGGTGCGACAGCTGAGCGCCATTTCTGAAGCATTACGCTGCCTTGGATTCCTCTCTGGCTTAGCCAATCTCAAAGCCAATATTCTACATTGTGCACCCTGATGCTTTCTTGTTATATCTCCTAAACATTTGCCAGGGATGAATATTGCAACCAACATTCATTTCGTCAAAACTAAAAGCAAATAAGAAAAGACAAAAAGTGTGGCTTTAAACCAATATTACCTTGCATTGTCTTGCAAAAATGTCTCTAAGTGAGTATAATTTATAGGCATGCATAACTTCTGTATTATACAGCACTAGGAAGCAGAAAGAATTTAAAAACAAGTACAATAATTTTTGTTTTGTACCTGGCCAAGGTCTCGTGCCCGTCACATTCCACATTTACCGACTTCCAAACGCAAGCGATGGCGGCCTTCTCTTCGGCTGTCCAGTGAACCATCTTTACTTCCGGTGTTGGGGGCGCGGGGCTGGCTGAGTCAGAGTCGGCTTCTGGAAGCTGTGTCTGCTGGGTGGCTGGGAGACACTCAGAGATTTATAGGGACTGCTGCCAGGCCCACCCTGGGCCCTCGTTCTGCTGAGTCATGCCAAACCCACTTATCTCCTCTGCCAGATCAGTGCACTGGCATGACCACCGCCTTCTTGACTTTTTTTTTTTTAACAACGACAGACATTTTTTTCAAATTTTAATTGGTATGTCAATTTAATTCAATTCAATTGCCTTTATTCGATCTTCCAAAGGTAGATCATAAAAGATACACACAATTAAAATAAACAAACTACACAGTATACACACGTCAAAAAGTAACAACCACATATTTAAAAATGATATAATTCATTGTGCAAATTTACGGTTATTAGAGTAACAGTCCATACAACAAAGTTCCAGGTGTGTCAAGTCTGGTATAGTAATAAGATATGTAGATTATAAACAATCCCATTTTAGAAAGAAAAAATCGTTATGTTGGTTTGCATTGAATAAAGTGACAGTGCAGAAGTTCTGATCCCAGGGGCATCATAGCTAATGTAACAAGGTGCCTAGTGAATAAAAGCTGAGAGCAGCAATATACACTTAAAAATGCAAGGTCAATGAATATTTATAAAAGAGAATGTAAAGGCCTTTTTATCAAAACAGCAAACTCCTTCTTTTCGCTAAAGTGCACTTCAATAAACTAGCAGCTGTATAGCAAACATTACAATCGTTAAGTTGAAATAAATAGAAGAGGGCAGCTTTGCACTTGGAGAATTTATGTCCGCGCAATAACGGTAATAAAAACTTCCTAGTGTCCGTCAGATAAAATTGACAAAAGAAAACAAAATGTAAATTGGTTTGGCTAGATAGCTGATCACATGGACAAATAGCAATAGTGTTTAAGGAGTACTGACCTAAGGGAAACATATTACCCAGCGAAAGGAACCTAGCCTAAGTCTTGCCAACAGTGTTCTTTCATAAACGATGGTCACGTATAGTAAATACGGGGCAATTGTTGGAACCGCTTGGATAATACAGTTATCTCTGACTGAAGGTTTAGCCACTTCCGTTAGTTCCCTAGTGGCTTGTTTGTGCTTACGAAAACGGACCCAACTTTTGTCCTTTTTTTTGGATGGACTCGGGATGCTCAAACAAAGTGGCACAGCCAAGTGCCGAGATGCAATTTTATATATATTGTAACCATGGAATGGCCAAACCATGAGCACAGGTTAAACAGTCTCTAATGAATTTTTTGGACCAAATTGAGCACCAGAGAGCCAAGGGGGGCTGCATTGATTGTATCTTGGACGTACTCCATGCCTAGTTCCAGGTGTAGGGAGAAATGCGGGGATGAGTAAGGGACGCCAAGTAGCCGGCGGCTGAATCTATTCTCCTCTGTCTGCATCGCATATGCATCCCTACAACCCCGATACCTATTTCATACGTTAAGATCAGCAAGCATGCCCGGTTGTATATTTCTAGTATTGGGGCAATAGGCTTTTTACCAATAGACATAGCAAGTGAGGAAGTAGTGCCTACAGCTTGAGTATATCGGGATATTCTATTTCAGATACAAGTAAGTCAAGTACATCCTTCATCAAACTCCAGGCCTAAATAGGGAAAGGAATTAACCTTATCTAGGGTATGCCATCAACATTTAGGGTATGGGTTTTGGTATTTATTGGGCCATAAATCATAGTAAATGTTCTCTTAAAATTTGGCCCCAGGCCCAGGTCTCTCATGAAACTTACGCAACGAATGATATGTTTTTTAAGGCTTTTGGCCGTCCTTGCCAGGAGGACAGAGTCGTCAGCATATAAGAGTGCGGGCACGGCCTTTTTCTTCACATGCAGAATGTCCGCCCTTTCAGAAACCAATGTTTTCTCCAGGTCGTTCGTATAGAGGAGAAAAAAGATTGGGGCAAGGACACAACCTTGGCACCCCGCGCTTAATGCTGAAGGGCTCTGTGCATTCGCCTGCGCGGCCAAACCTAACTGAAGCTATGAGATCATAGGAAAGAAGCCTTAAGAATGTAACCAGCCACACATCAACACCCAAGCACTTTAGAATGGCCCACAGCTTTGATCTGGAGACGTGGTCAAAGGTGCTTGACAGGTCCATAGACGCTAAGTGGGTGGAAACTCCCTTGGTGTATTTGTATTTTGCCACAATAGATGGAGATTGAGGCACTGTTCAATAGTCGCAAGCCCCTTTGTAAACCCATACGGACCTGGGGCAAGTATACTATTAATATTAATCCAGTCAAGTAAACGGTTCAGAACTACTCTCCCAATGGCTTTTGCTGTGAAGTCTTAGAGGGCGTTAGCACTTAACATTGTGCATGTTTCCTTTTTTTCAAACGGAGACAATTATTAAGCACCTATACCGGGGCACGCCCTGGCTAAAGGCAGAGTTGAATACTGAGGTGAAGACTGGAGTCCAAGACACTGGGTCCTCCCTGAATAATATCAAGCGGAATACCATCTAGTCCCGGAGCCTTCTTACATCTACTGTCTACAGTTGCTTTAAAATTCTCTTCCTCATTAAAAACAAGGGGGCAGATTTACAAGTCCCCTGCGCCACCAGTATGTCACTTTTCCTCTTCTTGTAAATACAGGCCCTTCACACGCAGCACTTTGCGTGGAAGGGGCGTTCCATGGGTGTTGCTGTGGGTGTTCCAACGCAACACCCATGGAACAAGACACATCGCCAGATTTAGGAGTAATCGTAAATCTGGAGATGCTTGTGAATGCTTCACCACCCTAGAGGTGACGTAGAGAGGCGCAACGAGGAGAAATGTTTTCATTTCTCCTCGTTTTCTCCTCTTTCAATGCATGCTGCATTCTTCAGCACGCATTAAAAGTGGAAAATGCCTGTAGTGATTGTTTTTGTGCAGGAAGGTGCCCCTTCCTGCACAAAAACAATCTCCTTAAGACGCAGGCATCCTTGCACCATGCTGCAAGAGTGCCTGCGCCAGCGCATGGCTGCAGTTTGTGCACCAGCGCAGGGGGAAGTACAGATATGCCACATAATCTTGTAAATAAGTCGCATCCCTGTGCTTCAGAAGTGCCTCAGCGTGGCGCAGCCAAAGGGCTTGCTGCGCCACGCTGCGGCACTTCCTCATAGATCTGCCCCAAGATTTGGACACATTGGAATCATCGGCACGGAAGCATCGTCAGCCTTGCTGTCAGTAGAATACAACCCAGAGAAATGCCCCAACCAAGCCTCGGCTGAGATATGAACTGTTACTTTATCTTGGGATGATATGGGAGATAAAGCAGAAAGCACAGCTTTCCAGAAAGCATGTGGGTCTTTAGAATGGCAGACACCAACAATGGACTCCCATTTCTCCTCTTTCATGGCCAATTTCCTTCTCTTAATTGCTTGCTGATATATCTTACTACTGACTATAATGGCACTCTGATCTCTGGGAGATTTCTTTACGGCCCTGCGCAAAGAATCATTGGCTGCTCTACCTCATTTGTTAGACCATGATTTGGCATGACGGCGTGGCTGGGCAATGGGTCTAGAGAGCATCTCTATTATCCTCAATAAAAGATTTGAAAAATAAGTTAAAATGAGAGATGGATTACAAAGTATGAGGTTGCATCTATTCACCAATGCTGTACTATTGCAAACTACCTGGGACATAATATTCTTCAGGTTCGCAGTTCGCCATGCCACCCTACACCCTGCATCCTTCCTAGATAGATCCTGGGGAGGCATTGACTTAAACTTATGTTACGCATGTGGCGATAGTATCTGTGCAGTAATGGTGTTATGGTCACTATAGATCAGAGTAAGAACCTCACAGTTATTAATAATTAGAGAAATATTCCAGGAGGTAAAAAATATAATCTATGGTGCTCCAAGCACCCCGCCCTTTCAAAGTTGGGATATGACGGTCAGTAAAGTTAGGGACCTTGTTAGCCAGACCCCCTTCAGCCAGGAGGAAAAATAGGACCCGCCCCCTAGTATCCATCACATTATGATCAGTTTCTCGAGCAAATAGATCAAAAGCGGTTGGAGATCGGGACGGCGGGTGCTCCAGTTTGGCATTGAAATCAACTGCCACCATCAAATTAAGGGGGCATTAAACCCGGGTCTCTTTCTCCATGAGCATATCAATCACTGTAAAGGGTCCTTGAAAATTGCAGTCGCCCTTACAAGAAAAATTATTATTGTAAAAGTTTATCAAGTAGATCTTATGGTTTTGATTCCTGCTAAGGCAGAATGCCTGTGCCTCCCCCTGCTCCAGAAAAAGTGGTAAAATAGAACAGCCAATATTGACTTTTAACCAGGCAGTCACTCCCCCTTATGCTCTGCCCGCTAGGGATGGAATCGCAGTGAAACTAAAGCACCAAAAATCAATCAAAAACGATTTCATTCACCTCCCAGGTTTCCTGCATAAAAACGATATCAAAATTTATAATAAAAGATTGCCATCCTTCAATGGAGATTTTGGAGGCTAAACCAGCAATGTTCCAGCTTAAAAAGTTTATACATGCATTATCTGTTGCACCTTCAACCATGGATGCGCTCGCACCAAACCCTTTGGGAAAATGGTTCTCTACAAGATTGGTGGTCAATTGGACAGCAGAAGTTGAGCTACCAAGTACCTCACCCTTTTCCAGAGTGCTGGAGCAATCATGCTCCTCACTAAACCATCAAACAATGTCCCCCAACCCAACCAGGACTGTGAATCTGTTATTCGGGGGGACTATGAATTGAGAAGGAGGTATAGGCAAAACACTCTTTTTTATTTTAAAAACCGTTAATACTGAGACTCTTCCAACGTGACCTCCCAGCACAAAATCTAGTGCGGACTTCCAAATTGGTATAGTAGAGTCTCAACAGAGCGAGAAGTCATGTAGGTGACACACTGAGGGGCAAAGTGCCCCTGAGGCAGTGCTTAATTTGTAAAAAATAAAGTGCTGGGGCCCTCGTCAGGAGGCCACCGTAGTGTGCATCACACTTTGCCTCTGTACTTACACAACTGCTAACCATCACACTGCTACAAGTGTGACAATTCAGACTGTTCGAGGCCTTTAAAGGTTGAAGAATGGCTTGGGTGTACCTTTGTGATATACAGCTCCCCAAACTAGTAGACGCTGAGTCCAAGATGGATGACAAAATCACAGCAGAAGAACTCGCGTTGGCGATTGGCCAAATGAAAGCAGGAAAGGCGCCAGGGCCTAAAGGGCTACCTCCGGAGTTCTTTAAGCAGCATGCAGCACTTTTTGGCCCACATCTTCTCCAACTATATCTGGAGGCGCATGAGGCGGGCAGCCCCCCCAGAGACTTGTGGACGGCCACAATTGTAGTAATCCCCAAAAAGGACAGGTCACCGCAAGAGTGTAGCTCATATCGCCCAATCTCTCTCATTAATATGGAGACAAAGATATTGGCCAGAATTTTAGCAAACAGGCTAGCCGTAGTCATCACCAGCCTCTTTCACCGGGACCAATCCGGCTTTATGCCCAAACGATCGACAAGGCTTAATCTGAGGAGGTCGCATAATTGGTTAGAAGAGGTTGACGGTAGAGAGGATCCACACTTGGTCCTCTCTCTCGATGCTGAAAAGGCATTCAATACTGTCCATTGGCCTTTCCTTATGTCTGTACTGGAGGAATTTGGAATTGGTCCGATATTTAGACGCTGGATCGCTGTGCTTTACGAGAGACCAATGGCCAGGGTTAGAGTCAATGGGGCGGTGTCACGGGAATTCCCAATAGGTAGAGGCACCCGACAGGGTTGCTCCTTGTCACCCCTGCTCTTCGCCATGGTGTTGGAGCCACTCGCCTGTGTGATCCGAATGCACCTGGACATCACGGGATTTAGGAGCAAAGGATATGCAGAGACGGATGAACGCATATCTTTATATGCGGATGACATCTTGATGTACGTTACAAACCCAGAGAGGACGCCCCTCTCAATTATGGCTAGCTGCGAGACTTATGGCTTTCATGCTGGGTACAAAATTAATTGGGAGAAATCGTACATATATCCAGTAGGTAAGAGTAAAGACCGGGCTCTTGGCCACAGTCGCCTTCAGTTGGCCCGGGAGGGTTTCAAGTACTTAGGGATCTATGTTACTACCAATGCAGCAAGGGCGTTGAAACACAATCTCTATAGGGTGCTCAGGGAGTTCCGAGCGGACCTTGAACGGTGGGGGTCTCTGCCACTAACGTTGTTGGGCAGGGCAGCGCTGTATAAAATGATAGTGCTCCCCAAACTTCTTTATGTATTGCAGAATACCTACCAGTTCATACCAGTCGAAGCGTTCAATAAAATTGATGATCAGTTGCGCAGATTTATCTTGGAGGGGAAGCCGTCCAGGATAGCATTGGCGACACTGCAACGTAACCAATACAGCGGCGGTATCTCGCTGCCTGACCTTCGGGCGTATTACCGGGCAGCCCACCTAGTCATTGTGAACGAGTGGCAGCATGCAGTGATAGATCATCCACCATATGTACTTGAACGCATGCAGTTTGCCCAGCGCCCATACACACATTATTTATATGGAGGGAAGGGGGCAGCTTGACTCCTGACGGCGTCACGGATTGTTATAACAGCCTGGAAGCAGGCGGAGCGACAAATGGCTTCAGGAAATTAAAAAACTCCGAGGCTTCCAACAATGGGACCTACTGAGCATTTTGCAACTCAAAGATATCATACATCGTAAAGAACTGGTCACATTCTCACACCTACAGGCTGAATATGATATGAGCAGGACTCAATACTACAAATACTTGCAGCTGACCCATGCCTGGCGAGCACAGCGCCTAGACACTAATGACATTCCGGAATATGCGCCATTGGAGGGGCGATTACTAATGGGGGAAATTGCGGAGAAAGCGGTTTCATGGACCTATAGGACGATAATTAACAACAAGCCGGACACTCTGCAGAAGTTGCGGGGGAAATGGGAAGCAGAGTTAGGTGAGATGGACGACTTAAATTGGGAAATGGCACTGATGCACCCACGTGAGGTGGCTATTAAGTCCAGGCTCCGACTGATATAATTTAAATACCTGCACAGAGCATATTATGATAGGGCGTGACTACATCGTATAGGGAAGGCGGAAACACCGGACTGTTTGAGATGTGCAGTGTTGCGGGGTACATTTTTTCACACGGTGTGGGACTGCCCAATGATCCAACAGTATTGGGCCAACATGCTGGGAAGGTTGGGTACGGTCCTAGGAGACACAATACCACTCAGTCCGTAGTTCGTATTGCTGGGGATATCCACTGACATTGATCTCCCTACACCAAAGTTAACCTTACTTCAGTTGGGATTGGTGGTTGCGAAGCGTGACTTGGCCAAGGCATGGGGGCTGTGGTGACTCCGCCACTGACGGAGTGGGAAAAAAGTATGGATATGTATATGCTGGGGGAAAAGACGACCTACAAAGCATGGGGTTGCCCCAAAAAGTTCTGGAAAATATGGAAGCCATGGTTGACATACTATGGATTGTCGCTCTCTGATTCACAGTGATCTCTAGCAATGGACGTGTGGGTTATGCAGCTGAAAGATGCTCCCAACAAATGTGTAAGATTCTAGAACAGTTACTAGATCACCCGCCACTTTTGTTTTTGTATGATGCCAATGTCTCGCTGAGGGTGCCACTGTGTGCTGCTGTTAATCAATGTCTTTGTAATGTTTTAAAGAAAATGTTAATAAATACATTTATTTAAAAAAAAAAGAATGGCTTGGGTGGCAGGTATTAGTTGTTTTTAATGAATATTGACTTAACAAACAACTGCTTTTCTGCTCATCTTTAAATTGAACAAACAGTGTCACCGTGTGGCAGCTGTCATAAGAGCAGGTTCTGGCAATTAACTACAGGTGCTGACAATTGATTGCCAGTGCTGAGCCCCGGAAACCACTCTCTCAAATTAAGTGTCTGAGTGGGTCTGTGAATTGGAATGTCAGTGGGACTCTGAGTGGACACATGAGTGTTTGAGTAGGTCTGTGAGTGGTTGTCTGAGTGGGTCTGTCAGTGAGTGTGTAAGTGCCTGAGTGTGTGAGTGGGTTTCTAAGTGTCTGTGTGGGTGTGTCAGTAGCTGTGTCAGGGATGGGGCCACAACAGAACGGCACCTGCCCCTTTATCCAACAAGAGTCCTCAATTTTGCACAAAATATCTACTCAAGTGGAGTACTTTCTACTGGTTAATTAGAAACTGCTACCTCGTTGCGTTAATGTCCAGTGCGTATTCTACACTACATCTGTGTAATGGACCACGAGGAAATGACTCAAGTGACCTTATGTGTATTTTGCCGATGTGATTTTTCTGTGTGCGTCTTTATCTGGAAATCTGTGATATCATGAATCCTCCTATTGAGACTATAAAGAGGCGAATCTCCACCCAACCAGGGTACTTCCTCTTAACTATATCAAGTAAGTGCTTCTTTGTTTTGTGGGGATGTCCTCATGTTCTTTGGCATGAAGAATACATCAGCAAAATTGGCGGGACTCGAGCTGGGGGCCTGTTGGTAAGTAGTCCATGTTACTGGCAAAAAGCAGCAAGACCCTTGAATACAACTCAGGTATGCAGGGAGGTCCAGCCAATTATTAGAAGGGGAGGGGCATGCACAGCTCCCCTCCCCAGGCTGATTTTTGCCCCAGGGACTCCATCCAGTTGGGCCTGGCCATGATTCAATGGGGAGGGAAGCCACGCGCCCCGGGACGAGTTTATTTACCTCGAGGAGCCATCCCCCAGGGCCTAGCTATGTCTTCCTAGGTGCCCTTGCCCCACCCAGGGCAACCAGTGTGCATGTTGGGGACCACAGGGGAGCTTCACGGCCCAGCCAGCTCCCCGACTCCTGTGGGAGCCATCATTATTCCCGCATACAGAGAGCTGCTGGAAATGCAGCTCCCAATGTGCCGGAGAAATACTTTCATCTCTTTTCCTGCCTGGATTTCTGGAGGCAGGGAAATAGATGAAAACTCTGCTTCCAGCAAGCTGGAGCATTTTGACCACTTCCACTTGCTGGAAGCAGAGTGTTTAATTTTGCTTGGCTGGAGTTGTCACAGCTCCCACCAAGCGAAGGCAAACACCTATCCCCTGTGGGTGGGTACCTCAGGAGGTAGCAGGAGCCGGCACTGGGGGTTGTGGTCCCCTGTGCCATATCTGTTGCCAGGAAGGGGGCACGTGGCTCCCCCTCCCTCTTTTTGTAAAAGCAATTCGCCCTATGGAGGTAGTGGTCCCCTGGGCCCAGGGGGTCCGCGTGCCTCCTACATAATTTCTTTATTTATAGACTCGAGTGGCTGGTGGTCCCTGGGGCCCGGAGGGAGTCTGTGCGCCCATCTACGCTTAATTTGAGATTGGCCCCGGGGAGGTGGTGGTCCCCAGGGCATTACTAAGCCCTTGGAGGGGATCCTGTTCGCCCCCCTCCATTTTTAAGAGAAATTCTGCATGCCCCTGGACTTGGTCCACCTAGGGGCTAAAATTAAAACAAGCGCAGGAGATGACGCTTGTTTTTTTGGGGGGGGGGGGGTAATTCACTGCAATATTTGTGAATATTCATGAAAATTGCCATTAGTTAGTCGGGATTCCAGGAGGACCTGTAGACCTAGGCTAGAGTGTTAAGGTAGCAGAGTCCCAAAATGGCTGCCAACACTTCCTGGTTGAAGTTTTGGCAGCCGGTCAGAGTCCTGCACATCTCTGCACAAGCGTGTCATTATTCGCAAAGGCTTTGCGATCGTAGGGATACAGATTTGGAATTCTTTTAATTTCTTGACAATTACGTGAACGGGTTTACATCAAATAAAATCTAACTTTCTGCCAAATTTGGTGTAATTCCATCCAGCAGTTCGGGCTCTAAAGTCTCTATAAGAATTATCATAGAAAACCCACTTTTTTGACCCCCCCTTTTTCTCAACCCCCGCTTGACGGATCACACTGAAAATTTCCATGCACAACATGATCGGACTAGACACCTTTTTGGGGAAATTTCATGAGGATTCATCAAACGGAGCCAAAGTTATAGGCAAGTGAAAAAACAGGTCGGGCACAGATTTCGTAAGAACTTGCTTCTTTATTCATAGATTAAATGTCCATATATATATTTTTTTTTTTCTGTAATAACGTGCTTCTTTATTAATAGATTAAATGTCCATATGACGCATTTCGGCCACCATCCTGCGGCCTTGATCACATGTGTGCTACGTTGTTATCACGTCTTTTTAAATGCACTTATTACATTTTTTTACGCTGTGTGAATTTTTTCAAATCTCAATCAACTGATTTTGACTATCTGACACTTTGGCAATGAATATAGAAGAAAGACTGTTTCATAGTCAAAGACACAGAACACCAGTTACTTAATGTTTAACACAGCGTGAAACTCAATCATTCTATTCTCGTTTTCCAAACATAATACTGCATAGTGCACAAGGAAAACACCATTGGAACAACTGGTAATTGCATTTCATATTTAAAGGCATGTGTTTAAATATAATTCATAGTTGAAATCTAAAACATGTTAAATAAATCTCATACGGTACAGTAACAAAGTGTAACTGATGTTATCTACACGCATTGTAAACGTAGATTGAGGTATATGTCTAAGTTATATTTTATAATAAGCAGGCTCAATGAGCGGTTAGACTGATTTGTAACTGAATAAAAAAAATCTAGCGAGCTGCACCTCTAGGTCAAAAGTGCTGAGTGTACAAAGTGCTTACGTCTAAAGTGCTAGTGCCATCTAAAAACCTTATACTCAAAAATCACCTCAATATTTTTGAGGCATAAATGTACTTAAAAAGTATCATAAAGTGCAGAGGGCAGTGGCTGATGTGCAAATCCTTACTAAACTCAAATGTTCCTATTACATGCTTTGAATTAAAATCCTCTTGGAAATGGGTGATGCCCTACATCTTCAACTTACATATGCGCGGCCATATCAAATCATGGTTTAACTCATTAGCATAATAACATTATTGACATGATCAACTTGATTAGAGATACCATATAAATATTGGAGACAGCAATTTACTGCGATCTAAGTACCAATAAAATCAACAGTTACTAAATAGACACATACAGATTCATAAATACTTATAAATAGTTGTATAAATCTTCACTGCTATTAAGCCCATTAGGTGTTTTAGTATTGAGTTCCAGTATGTAGCGTGTTTCCAACTGTCTTAAAAGCTTCTCACGGTTACCACCTCTTCTTAACCCGTTCCGTGCTCCTGACGGAACCACTCCGTCATGAGCCACGGGCGCCGTGTGCTCATGACGGAGTGGTTCCGTCATGCTGCGGCCGTTGGCGGCCGCTCCGCCCGTGCGGCGCTAATTCCCCGCCTGTGTGGGCTATTAGCGCAGTGGGCGGAGTCATGACGGAACCACTCCGTCATGAGCACAGCTCGCCCGTGACTCATGACGGAGTGGTTCCGTCATTTGCACGGCGCCGCCGCAGTGCCCCCAAACCCCCCCCCCCAGCGCCGCGGCGAAATTCCTGCCGCGGCGAAGGGGTTAAAACAGGGACGTCCTTAATAACATAATATTTAAGATGACTGAGGTTGTTGTTGTGGACCTCTTTAAAATGACGCGCCACAGGCTGTGTGTGGTCGGAATTGACTATCACCCTGAGGTTTTGTAAAATGTGCATATGCACCTCTAGCTTGGTGCTACCCACATATTTAAGGCCACAAGTTCACTGCAACACATATATTGCAAATTCTGCTCTGCATGTATACTTTCTGTTGATTTCTATTGATTTCGAACGGAATATTGCAGTCACTTGAGTAGTGTTAATACCAAAACGAAGGTACTGCATTCGTAAAAACCTTTCCTGTCAGACAACCAATTGGTTTTGAGAATCACCTCCGGGCTACTTTTCACCAGAGCATCCCTCATAGAATATGCTTGGAGGTAGGTGACAGTTGACCGTTTAGGGACTATAGAACCTAATATTGCATCTGCCAAAATGATAGGCCATTGCCTGTTTAAAATGGATCTAATGGCTCTCTCTTCTTTGCTATATGTAATGAAAAGGTGTGCGTCGACTGTATCAGTCTTGCTACTGCGCGAGGTTACATTCACTTCTGAATCCACTGAGTCAGTCATATCCATCAAAACCTGTTCTCTAGATATAGCATTGGCTTTAATTATCGCTTTTTGATGGTGTCTTTTGTGTAACCTCATGCCCTGAATCTATTATAGGCTTCAGTTTGACATTGTTTCAGATCACTCTCCAAACTACAAACCCTGCACAATCATAGCATCTCACCGTAGGGGATGCTCTCTATTAGATGTCTCTGATGGAAACTTGATGCGTGTAATGTTGAGTTTCCTGCAGTAGATTTGCGATTTAGAATGGAGTGTGTTATTATGAACATAGACTGATACATCGAGAAATTCTATGGCAGCAGCACTGATGTTTGCAGTAAATTCTAAATTCATATCATTTTTGTTAAGTTCAGTCACAAAATTCATTGCACTATCCTCAGTGCCCTTCCACACAACAAATACATCATCAATATAACAAAGCCAAGTTATAATGTTGTTGGTCCACTGCCTACGGTGTACTGACCTGAGAACCCGCTCCTCCCTCTGACCAACATGGAGACACGCGTTGCTGGGGGACAAACAGGCTCCCATAGCCACACCCCTTAGTTGCTGGAAAATCTCGTTCTCAAACATGAAAAAATTATTATTCAAACACCAATCAATCATAGATAGAATTAGCTTGTTGTGCTTACAAAGGTGAATTGGTCTGTCCTTCAAAAAATGTTCACAGGCTCTCAAGCCATCCTTGTGTTGAATGCTTGTATACAAAGATGTGATGTCCAACGACATTAACTTGTAGTCTCGTGACCAGGATATCCCATTTCGCTTTTGTAGGAAATCACCAGTGTGCCTTAAATATGAGGGCAATTTGATCACAAATTCTTGTAAAAAATAGTCAACATAACGGGAAATGTTCTCACATAGGCTGTTACGAGCTGAAATAATAGGGCACCCCAGTACTGATGTAGTTCCTTTATGTACCTTGGGTATAAGATATACCTACTGGCATAACTGAGAATTCGTTGTTGAGATATTGAAATTCACCCTTTGTCAATAATCCTTCTTGCTTGAACTTACTAAGATCTTGTTTCAGTTCTTTCTTAACTCTCATTATTTCTGTGTGCTTCCTCGAGATATTCTGCTCTCGGCCATAAAACGATATTACCACCTTTGTCCGATTTATTGATTACTACCTGGTTGTTCTTTTGTAGTTTACGTATTGAGGCAAAATATTGATTCTTCTGATGCTTATATTTGTTCTGTCTCCATGGTGACGATCTTTCAATTCTTTTACCACAACCTCATTGAATGTGTGAATCGATTCTCTCTGCATCATTGGGGTAAAAGTTAAATGGGGTTTGAAAGGGCTTTAAAAGACTCCGATATGTTAATACCTTCATGAGTCATGGCCTGTTGAGTCGACAAGCTCTATGTGGTGGATTGTAAATCATGCATTGTGCAGATGGTTTGTATGTCAGATACTAATAAACTGGATACTGCCGATTCTTGCCCAGGAGCGGAGTTGTTGGTACTGTTGCTCACTTGTTTTTGTTTAAAAAATGTGATTCATTTCAGTT
This sequence comes from Triturus cristatus, assembly GCF_964204655.1. Classification (NCBI taxonomy): domain Eukaryota; kingdom Metazoa; phylum Chordata; class Amphibia; order Caudata; family Salamandridae; genus Triturus; species Triturus cristatus. The sequence goes on from NC_140590.1 coordinate 1,161,235,109, forward strand.
TTCCTATATACAAACACATACATATATGTATACACATACGTACGTGTGTGTGTGTGTGTGTGTGTGTGTGTGTGTGTGTATATATATATATATATATATATATATATATATATATATATATAGACAACAACATATAAAAGCGATATTGTAATCTCATTTAACATTATGTGATTCGACAATAGCTTTTTAATGTTTTACAGTATAATCTCTGAATGCTTTTACACACCTTTTAAAAAATGGATGATTTTATGGTTTTGAAAAATGCATATTCAACCAAATGTTTTATGTAACCTAAAGTCGAAATCCAGTTAATTGGAAAGCATTATGTCTATGTTCACAAGATTGACCAATTGAAATGCTTGCACGTGTCACTTTAAAAAACAAAAAACAGTATTTAAATATTCCACCCACCATGTATCGCGTCATGTGATCAAGATCCCTGTGGTGATCGAAACGCGTCATGCTGATGGTGTTGTGCTTTACAGGAGCTGAATAAAATCTGAACTGCACGCAACCGTGGTCCGTACTCCATTTGTGCGCAGAGGAGAAGTTGCTGCGAGAAGGAGTGTATTTTATAGATATAACTGGTTTGGACTCGTATGGTTAACTACGGACCCCCTCCAACATTGGGCATTATCCGCCAACAAAGGATCCAGGCTTGGGCTCAAGCCAAACAGTTCACAAATCCGGGAGGATAATCGGCAGCAGGCCCCCCAGTGCGAAAGAAGTGAACGTCCTACAGCCACGGCAAAAGGTAAGCGAACGTGGGTCGGAGGACTCGTGAGGCGCGATTACCTAGTGAAGTGTAGAAGCCAATCACTGTATAATAAGGCAAGCTGGGTTCGGATGTGTGCGAGGAATACGAAGGGAGCGGGGAAACGACTGTAGCCTGTTTGCCCGGGAGTATTCAATAATCATCACAAAGGCTCGTAAACAACACCATGTCAGCCGACGCGCTGAAGGAGAGAGAAGCAGCGGCGGCAGACATGTTTAGTGACAGCAGATTGCCAATGAGGGACTACACCACCCCCAATGCACCATCTGGGTCGCGCAATATTAGCCTCAGAGACAAAGTGATGCAATTAGAGAAACTTATGAAAAACGAGCAAAGCAAGTGGTGGGAGGCCAAGTCCCTCCAATGCTACCTTGACGTGGAGAGACTCCCACGTGGACTTCGAATTTTATTAGACCCCAGTTACGAAAATCCTGACAAAACAATGATGAAGGAATGGGCGGAAACAAACTTGGAATCCTCCAAAAGACTGATCATAATCCTAGTCAAATATGCAGAGACTGACCGTGCCAAAATTCAAAATGAGATAGAAGCCCTCAATGAGGAATTCAATAAAATGGGACAACAAGATGAATTAAATAAACTCAAGGAAGAAATGATCAAAAGGCTGAAAAAAGAAGAGGAAAAAATAAGAGAAAGAAAACCATTCAAATTCCATCGCGACCGCATGGACTATGAATGCGGTCGCTTTTTTACATTTGCCAAGAAATATGACAAACTAAAAATCTCCAAATATGGCAAAACAGCACATGGGCCCCAAACCGGACAATGTGATCAGGGAAAAACTTCAGAAGAATCGTACAATTCAGATCTCAGTTCTGCCCAAGAAAGTGAGACAGAATTGGAGAACAGACAACAAGCAATGAAACAAGTCCCAGCTAACATTTCTTTGACAGATGAAGTGGATTTTTTATGCATCGAACGCAGGGACAATCTGCGTCCATGAAACCAAAACAGACAAACAGGAACTCAACCAACAAACGAAGGAAGAGATGGCAAGCCAAAAGACAACGAAGAGCTGCCAAAGCAAAAACAGAAGGGACAACCAAGATGCAACTAGTCAAACCATAATCAACCTAACCAACGTCACCCTTAATACGACAGAGAAACAGCTGCTGGAATTAGGCTTGTCACACTGTCCACAAAGTTCCTTCAAATATGCGGCAACTAGAACTGATCTATTCAAAAGTAAAAGAAAGTTAAAACTCAAAAAGCACTTTCTCTTACAAGACCAAACCAAAAAACATACTTTGGATAGCCAATTGACCAATTTCCCACCATTCAACTTGACAGCAACCAATATGATAACTCTACAAACAATACAGGACCTAGCTATTGAAAGTGACACTCCGTCGCAAAATAAAGAACATAAGATCTGCGACCCTGAACCTCGGACGTGTGTGACACCTTTCAAACCTCGTTCAACATGTAATCTGATTACTTTGAGGGATTCTATTGATAAATTTAATGAACAGCTCACATCCAGCATCAAAAAACTCAACTACGCTGTGAACACAAAAACAAAAGCTACAACCAACAAACAAGAGATACAATATCATCAACTAATGAGCAAGCAAAGAAAAAATAAAGACATAATCATTCGAAATTCAGACAAAGGGGGTAATCTTGTACTTTGGAACAAAAAGGATTACATTGAGGAAGATATGATACAGCTAAGGGACAGAGATTGCTACCATCGCTGTGACCAACAAACCCTAAAAAGTATATACAACAACTATGGAATGAAGCTTGTAGCATGGACAAATGCCGGCCTCTTGACATCTGATGAATACAAAGTCATGAGAAACGACAATCCAGTGATCCCCAAAATGTACTTTATACCCAAAGTTCACAAGAATCCTCTTAAGCCCCCAGGCCGACACATTATATCGGCCTGCAACAGTCTCCTAGAGAAAACCTTGCAATACGTGGACTCCTTCCTTCAAAGCCATGTGAAGGGGTTGCCCTCCTACATCAGAGATACTGGGGACTTTCTTTCAAAAACCCAAAACATGGAATGGCAAGCCGATTACCTGCTCATCACATTAGGTGTCACATCCCTATATACATCTATTAAGCACCAGGATGGGCTAAGGGTACTAAGACACTAACTTGCACACCGGGGGCCAGACTTTGAACAACACAGTACAATGCTGGTTAGCATGGTGGAATTCTGTCTTTATAACAACATTTTATGTTTGAAAACTCTCTATATCAAGAACAACGTGGAGTAGCTATGGGAGCCAGCTTCTCCCCCAGTTATGCCTGTATGCACGTGGGATGGTGGGAGGAGCTGGTTCTCCACAAAGAACATAAGACAAACAGATATAGTAATGATTTATTTTTGATTGGCAAGGTACAAAAAATGATGCTGAGATATTTGTACAAAATCTGAATGTCAACAACCTGAATCTACAGTTTACTGACTCCATTAGTTCTGAAAGTGTTAATGTTTTGGATGTGCAGATTTACATAAAAAATGGACAACTGCATACTGCACTGCATAGAAAACCTACTGCGGGCAACTCAGTGCTACACGCCAGCAGTGCCCACCCTAAACATCTAATTCAGAGCATACAGTTTGGGGAGATGTTACCTTTGAAACGTATATGCAGCTGTGAGGAGGATTTAAGACAGGCACAAATAGCCAGCAAAACTAGATTTCTGGCACGGGGATATTCCGTAAGTTGTATTGACACTGCAATTAAGAAAAGCAATGCAACCAGCAGGGAAATCCTCCTTAAAAATCAATCCAAACCTGACATAGACAACAAAAGTAAAGTTCATACATTCAGGTTTATCTTTGGATACAGCAAGCAGGGTAAAACCATCAAAACATCTTAGACAGGAACTGGCCCATAATTTTGGTGATCCAATTATTGGTCATCTCCTACCCAAGAAAGCCGCTATCACATATAGCAGGCCACCCTCCATGAGGGATACCTTGGTGCGAAATGACTTAGAGGGTCCAGCTAAAGAAACATGGTTAAGTCTACGCATGGGTTTTTACAAATGCAAATCATGCAAGTCATGCCAACATGGCATTAAGGAAACCTCTTACAAGACCCCGTTCAGTTCAGTAGAAATGCCCATCACCAAGGCCCTGTCTTGCAAAACAAACCATGTGATATATGTGCTGGAGAGCCCTTGTGGTCTCAGATATGTTGGCAGTACGATACTGCAGGGGCACAAGAGGGTGCTCCAGCACATAAGGGCAATAAAGAACCATGACCAGACGTACCCGGTGGCCCGACACTTTGGGGACAAACATAATGCAGATCCAGCTATATTGAAATATTTCCTAATAGAGAGTGTCCTGTTGAAAAAGAGGGGAGGTGACAGAGTGAAAGCCCTGCGTCAACTAGAAATGAGATACATATTAAATCTCAATACTAAGCACCCAGGGGGTTTGAATTAAACTGAGGATTTATATACGTGTCTCTAGAACTCCAACATAGAGCACGTTGTAGTACAGGATTTCGTTAACTTGAGTCAAGATATTACTGAGCTGCTAGTCAATCTAAAATAATTCAGAGTAAACACTAAGTTTTAGAATTTTACACCGCCGTTTCCAACCAACTTTTTTACACACACACACAGTTTTTAGTTCATATACTAAGGGATACACACTGTTTTTTATTCGCACTTAACACTTTACACAATTTATATTTGCACTGATAGAATAATTTCAGTTGATTTGTGTATAAAATAGACGTTTACATCGTATAGTGCTGTAAGAGCACTAGCACTTTGATTTGGTGCTGACTACAAATGGAAAATTGGTATTTAAACCTGGATGTCAGACAACAACATATAAAAGCGATATTGTAATCTCATTTAACATTATGTGATTCGACAATAGCTTTTTAATGTTTTACAGTATAATCCTCTGAATGCTTTTACACACCTTTTAAAAAATGGATGATTTTATGGTTTTGAAAAATGCATATTCAACCAAATGTTTTATGTAACCTAAAGTCGAAATCCAGTTAATTGGAAAGCACTATGTCTATGTTCACAAGATTGACCAATTGAAATGCTTGCACATGTCACTTTAAAAAACAAAAAACCTGTATTTAAATGTTCCACCCACCATGTAGCGCGTCATGTGATCAAGATCCCTGAGGAACGAAACGCGTCATGCTGATGGTGTTGTGCTTTACAGGAGCTGAATAAAATCTGAGCTGCACGCAACCGTGGTCCGTACTCCATTTGTGCGCAGAGGAGAAGTTGCTGCGAGAAGGAGTGCATTATATATATATAAATATATGTATATATATATATATATATATATATATATATATATATATATATATATATATACATATATACATGTGATCAAGGCCGCTTGTACAGCTGAAACACGTAATGGCAGAGGACTCAATAATAAATCATTTGCACAACAGAAGGTCTGCACTCGTTTGTTCAAATTGGATGTGCTACGAGTCAAAGATATATATATATATATTATCCAAAGTTATCGTCAAAGAAGGCGCACTCCACAGCAGATAACACATGCAGTGTTCTTTATTTACAAAGCAATAACTGGTTATTTGTCTTCAGATATGAATCTTGCCTGACGCGTTTCGAGCCACCCGGCCCTTGTTCACAGGCTTACATGAAGAGCGGAGCACCAGCATACCCAGGCATCTTTCACCACACGTTCATTACTTGTATGTCCCTCCAGTGGAGCCTCACAGGTGAGTTCACGTGTCTGCGTGCATGATGGAACTTGTAGTGCCTCAGTGCAATTATTGCCCTCCAGTGGGTGTGCTCCGTTTTCATCTATTTTGTAATTATTGTTCTTAGCCCTCCAGTGGGCCTCCAAAGGGAAATAGAATCAGATTTATAATTTGATCACGTGCAAGGGTTTCTGAAATGACAGTGATATTACAATAGGTCTGCAAAATGTTATATTTGGACGCTGGACCTGTCAATCAGCCAGGGGAGAGTAGGACCTACTCCTACCATCCCTCCATCCCCTGAACCGCTCTGCATAATATGTAACAATTTTGCCCCACAGGATCTCCAGAAGGGCCTTCCCTTAATTTCATCAGTGTTCTCAGTGCAGATATAGGAATAGTTCCCAGGCCCAGTACCTGGTACCATCTGCAAAAACGTGCTGGGAGAGAAAAATAACTTCTGGAAGGAAACACAAAATATCCAGCTGGTTTTGCTCCCATCTCTCAGGATGCAAACTCTCTGACACCAGAGGAAGGTAAATGTCTGAGTGAACACTTGTGGGTTTTGGGGAAAGATATTTTATGCAAGTGAAACATATATCTGCCATCCAAAGTGCCTCACTCTTGCATTTTCACCTAGGGCAGCAAACAACTGTGTACCAATCTTGCGGGTGGGGAGTGAGAGCTGAAGTCAGACTGCCAGTCACATCTACACTGCCATTTTAGGTCTGGCCTGAGACAGCTTCAGCTGTTTCTAAGATTTGATGTAATGAAGAAATATAATATATCCCAGACATATTACAAACATAGGGGCAGATTTACAAGCCCCTTGCGCCACTTTTGCGTCATTTTTCCCATGATAAAAGTGATGCAAAAGTGGCGCAAGGGGCTTGCAAATCTGCCCAATAGAGTCTTTGGTCTGCTCCTTTCAGCCATTGGCTGCTTGGCTTCTTCACATTTTGTATGAGTCTTCAGCCGACCATACAAAGAGTGGACAGCGGGGCAGCCCCTTTCACCTTTTGGTCCATCCTGCCATTATCATTCACCATACAGCAATTTAGAGCTTGCAGTGCCAGGCTCTGTGAGTAGTGCCATCATGCACTCCAATGAGCAAGGCCATAGGCCCAATATGTGTATTATGAAAAGGTCTGATAAAGGCAGTAGGCTTGACATATTTATTATGAAAGGCATATATTAAAATCAATAGCCATTTAAGGGCGGATTACTGTTTCTCTGTATTAAAGTCTACAGAACGGTAATAAGTTACAAGAAATCTCTCCGATTCCCACTATAGGGAATGGTTTTGGTGCTGGTTACCTCCTCTGACAAACCATAGGGATAGAAGATTTGCACTGTGATAATTCTTATTAGGCCCTTTTAGGCCAGATAGCATTTTGATTTGCAAACTGTAATTTTGTATCAATCTGTAATTTTATGACTGTATGCTCAATACAATAGGCTAGTTGTTTGGTGTTGGTTACTCCCTCGGACAAATTGTATTTTATGTATTTTCTTGTAGTTTTATAACACTATATCTAAACAGTTGCCTTATACGAAAACGTACGCTCAATATATTAGGTCTAAGTTGGTTATGGTGACGATTGCGGGATAAAGGCTAATGGTCTGATTGTTTCACTGGGAAAACCTATTTCAGATGCCACAGATCTGATCTGTTTAATATGAAAGTTTATGACAAAGGCAGTAGGCCTTATTTATTTATCATGAAACAAATATGTTAAAGCCATTTGGGTTTAGGGGTAGATTGGTATTACACTGTGCTAAAGCCTGCTTTCATTTTATTACGCAATACTTCACAGATTACCTTTCTAGGCAATGATTTTGGTGCTGATTACATCCTTTCACAAACCATAGAGAGCAGAAGATTTACACTGTAATAATTCTTCCTTTTTTTTTTAGTTGTCTGCCAGGATCTTGTAATAAAACAATAAAAAATACATACAAACATATATATATATATATATTCCCATACGAGTGCTCAACACTTGAGGGTGCACCCGGGAGACTGCAATCTTTCTCTCGGCACCGCCAGCGCTCCAACCACTGACTGAGCCTGACGCGTTTCGGACAAATCCTTAATCATAGGCTGACTCCAGTAACTGATATGGCAGCTGACATTTATTTAAATAATCTTCCTCCAATGGGATCGTTAATTCTTTACCCAATGCCTCCTGGGATTTGTAGTGTCTTGCTGCCAAAACTCTTGCCCCAATGGGTGTGCTAAGTACAAGTTCCTTCAGCCCTCATTGGGCCGTGAGGCGCAGGCAATGTCCATATTCGAAAAACACTCTCCCCACATGTAGCGTCGACATGATTTCGCGCTGTGGCCCCTTAAGCAATCCAAGGGTGGTGCTACCCTCCTACGCCTGAGCCGGATTAAGTTACTGGAGTCAGCCTATGATTAAGGATTCGTCCGAAACGCGTCAGGCTCAGTCAGTGGTTGGAGCGCTGGCGGTGCCGAGAGAAAGATTGCAGTCTCCCGGGTGCACCCTCAAGTGTTGAGCACTCGTATGGGAATATTTTCGCGCCGGCTCAGGCGTAGGAGGGTAGCACCACCCTTGGATTGCTTAAGGGGCCACAGCGCGAAATCATGTCGACGCTACATGTGGGGAGAGTGTTTTTTGAATATGGGCATTGCCTGCGCCTCACGGCCCAATGAGGGCTGAAGGAACTTGTACTTACCACACCCATTGGGGCAAGAGTTTTGGCAGCAAGACACTACAAATCCCAGGAGGCATTGGGTAAAGAATTAACGATCCCATTGGAGGAAGATTATTTAAATAAATGTCAGCTGCCATATCAGTTACTGGAGTCAGCCTATGATTAAGGATTTGTCTGAAACGCGTCAGGCTCAGTCAGTGGTTGGAGCGCTGGCGGTGCCGAGAGAAAGATTGTAGTCTCCCGGGTGCACCCTCAAGTGTTGAGCACTCGTATGGGAATATTTTCGCGCCGGCTCAGGCGTAGGAGGGTAGCACCACCCTTGGATTGCTTAAGAGGCCACAGCGCGAAATCATGTCGACGCTACATGTGGGGAGAGTGTTTTTTGAATATGGACATTGCCTGCGCCTCACGGCCCAATGAGGGCTGAAGGAACTTGTACTTACCACACCCATTGGGGCAAGAGTTTTGGCAGCAAGACACTACAAATCCCAGGAGGCATTGGGTAAAGAATTAACGATCCCATTGGAGGAAGATTATTTAAATAAATGTCAGCTGCCATATCAGTTACTGGAGTCAGCCTATGATTAAGGATTCGTTCGAAACGCGTCAGGCTCAGTCAGTGGTTGGAGCGCTGGCGGTGCCGAGAGAAAGATTGCAGTCTCCCGGGTGCACCCTCAAGTGTTGAGCACTCGTATGGGAATATTTTCGCGCCGGCTCAGGCGTAGGAGGGTAGCACCACCCTTGGATTGCTTATGGGGCCACAGCGCAAAATCATGTCGATGCTACATGTGGGGAGAGTGTTTTTTGAATATGGACATTGCCTGCGCCTCACGGCCCAATGAGGGCTGAAGGAACTTGTACTTACCACACCCATTTGGGCAAGAGTTTTGGCAGCAAGACACTACAAATCCCAGGAGGCATTGGGTAAAGAATTAACGATCCCATTGGAGGAAGATTATTTAAATAAATGTCAGCTGCCATATCAGTTACTGGAGTCAGCCTATGATTAAGGATTCGTCCGAAACGCGTCAGGCTCAGTCAGTGGTTGGAGCGCTGGCGGTGTCGAGAGAAAGATTGCAGTCTCCCGGGTGCACCCTCAAGTGTTGAGCACTCGTATGGGAATATATATATATATATATATATATATATATATATATATATATATATATATATATATTATATATATATATATATATATACACACACATTTAACATATACTTAATAGGAGGAGCTCGGGGTTGGGCTTCTTCTATCATTAGTCTGGATGAGTGTCATTTACACTCTGCTTCTATCCTTGAGAGCATACCGTCTATGAGAACATACAACATGGGGCAGCCCACTTCAGCCAGTGAATCCCTTGACCTGTGAGTGATGGCATTTAACTCATCACATGTGCACATCTGCCTGAAAATTATTGTGCTTAAAATCAGTGTGCTTCATTGTAGGGACTAGTGTGCCGGTCAATTCGTTTTCCATTTTCTAGGTCTTCTTTAATTTCTTACCGTCTCTTCTATTTATTTTGTTTCTTTGAACATACTATAGCACCCCAGACAGTGTTAATGCTCTGATTTTTTGCTCCTCATTTCATCTGCAGAGCGCCGCATTACGCATGACCACTGGGGCCAAACCAGGGGGCTTCATGGAGTGGTAATGTCAATAAGGCATCATTGTTTCGCCATTACAAAATGGCCACCATAATCGTTTTCAGCAATGATACACTATGTACAATATCATTGCAAGATGGCCAACCGCAGGTATGTTTAATTTGTTTTCTACCTATAAGCATATGTCTGCCATGCACATGTTATTGGGTATTTCATTGTGATTGAGTACATGTGAGAATGCTAAAATGAGTGAGCGAAGGACCCGTTTAATTTTCAAAGCAGGGATATTGGTATTGCCAAAACTTGCTCCATTTCGTAGTGCTGTAGTGGTAGTTACATTTACCCAATTAAATGATACAAAGTTTACCAGCCTCAATGTGAGTTGGCCATGGCTGCTTTCAAATTTACACAAATATCCGCAGCATATTGTTAACTCCCCGAGATATTTGGCTGTTAGGAGGTTCCTCGTCAGCCTTCTTAACTCACACATATATCTCACTCCAGAGGGTGGTGTAGAAGAGTTTTAAATGTTCTTCAATTTCAACGGCTCTCACTGCCTTTCCCAGAGCAAACATATCCTTAGGTCTCTCTGAGAGTGGAAGACATTTCACTGACCTTGGGTTTCTTCAATATACACAAGTGCAGCAGGCAGTCACATTGACCTAGGGCTGTCATAAGTCCGTAGAGGTAGATGGTGTGATTTGTGAGAGTGTACAAACACACAGGGGGGTAGTTCCTCAAGAGGGGTGCAAGGGGACCCTATTACAGTGGAATTGATAATCTGGCCATTCAGATCATGTGGGATCTGCGTGGTCAGATCAAAGTGCCCTCACACACCTGGTGGGGTGTCATGCCTCATTATTGGGTGCTCCTCGTCAGGCCGGTGCTGCAATGCCTGAGGAGCCTGTGGGCTCCTTAGTGGAGATCTTTTTTATAAATACACACCATTTGATGAGTGCAAGTGAGGCAGGTAGGGATAGGGTGGTGAGTAAAGTGATATAAAAAGTGATATAATAATCACATTGACCTGAGATTACATGAGTCAGCAGAAGGTGTAGAGGTGATATCTAAGGGGGGGGAGAGAGATAGAGACAGGGATGTCATTCACCTTCAGATCCACGAGGCAGCTGAAGGGAATGAATTGATGATAAAGAAGAGAGAGAACGTGCTTTCTGTTGAGCCTATAGACGTGGATGGCGTGATAGTGGAGAAAAAGAGAGGTCATTGACCTGGGGTTTTCATGACTAAGCAGGGCATGGTGAGGTGCTATCAAAGATATAGAGAAAGAGAGACACTGAGTAAGAGAGGGAGGTCATTGACCCAGTTCTTCTGTGAGTCAGCAGAATAGGGGATGTCATTGACCTGAAATTTCTGATTCAGCAGAACATGATGAGGTGATACTGAAGAAAGAAACGAGGAAAGAGAGAAAGAGGGCATTGAATCTTTAATTCCATCAGCCTGTATATGTTAATGGTTGATGTTAGAGAGAGACAGAGGTCATTGACCTGGGGTTTCCATGAGTCAGCAAAACAAGATGAGGTGATACCGAAGAGAGAGAGAGAGAGAGTGATAGAGAGATAGTGGGTGTTAGTGACCTGCATTTCTATGAGTCAGCAGAACAGGAAGAATTGATATTGGCGAGAGAAGTCTTATAGACGTAGGGCGTGATTCACAAAGGTAAATGTACATATTTGTGTAAGTTCACTCTTTTTCGGTGTTTACAAAAATGCAACTTAATTGTAACTTTACAACTGCAGACAGTCTGCAGTTGGGAAGGAGAACTCTACACATAAAAAGATAGGGCAGGCACATAGAGAGAAGATTGGTTTGGAACTTCCATGAGGAAAGTTAGCACCTTTAACAGTGCACTGTTTACAATTATGAACAGGCCACAAGGTCACCTGTCTCAGTTCCTCTTCAGTCTCTAAATACTGATGATGTAGGAAGACAGAGAAAGCTCACAGCTGTCCTAGTGCTTTGTCCACAGTTGCAAACAGGGTACCATGGGGCAGCTGCAAACGTCCTCTTCTACCTTCACTCTAAAAAAAGTAAAGTGTGTAAGTTATTGTGAGGGACCTTTAACGTTTATTACTGATGGAAGGTACAGTACTCATTACTACCTGCAGCCATTATTGCTCCTTACAGTCTAAGGGTGTTTCTGATCATTAATGTCCATGGCCAATAAAGTTTGTTATAGATTGGGACCATTGATTCTCACTGTATTGATGCTCATCATTCCCTGGGGCCATCAATAGTCATTACGGCATGGTGACATGAAAGCTCCTTAATACTTGGGTAATTTCGACATTAGAAATGGTGTCTCTCGCTGGCAGAGGTTTGCACCCTGTCCAAGTCGGGACCACCACCCTAGTCAGGGTAAATCAGATACATACCCTAAATTACCCTGTGCTCAACCTCTGGTAGCTTGGCACAGAGCAGCCAGGCTTAACTTAAGAGGCAATGTGTAAATTATTTGGGCAACACTTAAATTACAAAAACTCAATGAAAACCCCACAAAAAGACATGACACAGGTTTAGAAAATTAGAGAATATTTATCGGAGTAAAACAAGACCAAAATAACAAAAATCCAATAAGTAGAAGTCGAGTGCTCAGAAGTCACTAGTGGTCAAAAGGTTACTTGAGATCAAGAGGGACCTTCAAATTCAAAGTTCAGGCCAACCACAATGGAGGGCAGGCTGGCAACAGGGCCCAGACAGTTCCCCCTTAAGAAACAACTTGGATTGAGCGTTTTTAGATGTCAAGAGCTTACTGCATCATCGTGGAGCTACGCAAAGGGGGTCCTGCGTCATCGTCAAGCTCAGTTGAAGTGAATGCAATGCATCATTGTCGTGCTGCATAGAGCGCCGTCATCAAGCCACGCCGGCTGTGGGTCTCATGTTGTTAAGCAACCTCCGCGTCAAAGGCTGATGCAGTGGAATTTCTCACGCAGTCAAGGCAATGCGTCAGTTTTTGCAGAAATCAGCTGCAGAATCCACTTCTGAGGCCCAGGATTGGAGGGGGCCCCTCAGGCAAGGGTGGGACTAACAGATGGCAGAGTCCAGAAGGATTGCAGGAAGTCTTTTGGGTCCCTGAGACATCATAAAACAGGATGGAAGTCAGCAAGCCCTTGGAGTCACTCTGGGTTCAAGTGAGATGCGACCACTCTTTGTCCTCAGCAGGGTAGAGATCAGCAGGCAGCAGGGCAGCTCAGCTAAGCAGAGAAGCAGGTCCTCAGAACAGTCAGTCAAGGCAAAGTGGCAATCCTTACAGCACAGCAGTCTTTACTCCAGCAGAGTTCTTCCCAGGTCCAGCAGTGTACTGATGTGACAGGGTCAGCGCACTGGTACCTATACAAATAAATGCCTTTGATGTAGGTGAGGCCTTCAAAGGAGCTCTCTGAAGTGCACAAGGATCCTTTAAACCCAGTCCTGTCTGCCAGGCTATCTGTGGGGGGTAATCGACCCTTTGTGTGAGGAAAAAACACAGTCTATTCGGATGTAAATGTGAGCTACCTCTCCCCCTTCCTGCCCAGGAAGGCTATCGGAATGCAGATGAGTCTTGTCACACCAGCACTTCCTGTGTTTGTGGCTGTCTAGAGGAAATGCACAAAGTGTAGCTGTCCCCCAGCCCAGCTGTGTATTAGAGACAGGCTGCAGGCACACAGAGCAAAGTTAAGAGCAGAGACATTTCCACTTTCTAAAAGTGCCATTTCTAAAATGGTAATGCCAGATCCAAATTTTCCACTAATGATAATTTTTCACCACCATTGTAAACATTTGAAACATGATGCAGCTACTCCTTTATGATCAGAAATTACAGTTTTAAAAGTGTTTTAAGGAATCCCCAATGCTAGCCTATGAAAGAAGTGGGCCTCACAGCAGTGAAAAATGAATTTAGCTGTTTGTCAGTACCGGAATATGTAAAACTTAAAAGTACATGTCTCGCCTTTTAGTTACACAGCACCCTGCCCATAGAGTTGCCTAAGGCCTATCTTAGGGCTGACCTATGTGTAATAAAAGGGGAGTTTAAGGCTTGGCAAGTGGGTTTTAAATGTCAATTCGAAGTGGCAGTAAACTGCACATACAGGCCCTTCAATGGCAGGCCTGGGATATGTTTGAAAGGCTACTTGTGTGGGTGGCCCAACCAGTGCTACAGGCCCATTAGTAGCATTTAGATTATAGGCCCTGGGTATATTATATACCACTTTGCAAGTGACTTACAGTTAACTAAATATGTCAATCAGATATACACTAATTATACACATGCTTAAGGAAGATCCACATGCACTTTAGCCCTAATTAGCAGTGATAAAGTGCACAGAGTCCCAGGGCCAACAAAAAGATTTCAGAAAAAAGAGGAGAAAGGGCAAAAAGTTTGGGGAAACCCTTCAAAAAGTTCCATTTCCAACAGCCTGAGGCCATTAAAACCCTTCACTGAGTGCGAAAACTGCCGGGGTATTTATTCTCATTACTTTCTGAGGACATTATTGCCCATTAATGCACAATGATTTTAAAGTTCATTGGTAGGGGGGACATTCGTGTTTAATCATACCTGGGACCATTGTGGATTTTGGCTGACTGGTCCACTTCACAGTCACAGCAGCGGGGCAATAATGGTTATAGTAATGTCAATAGTGCATCATTATTTTAGAATTTCAAAATGGCTACCATGGTAGTTCTCATTAATGATGCACCATGTACAATATCAATGTAAGACGCCGCAGGCATGTTTAACTTTATTTCTAACTACAAGCATAAGTCTGACATGCATATGTTAGTGGGTATTTCATTGTGATTGTGTGCATGTGAGAATGATAGAGTGAGTGGAGGAGCAGTTTCACTTTTAAGGCAGACCTATTGGTATTACCAATTCTCGCTCCATTTCGTAGTGCTGTATTGGTAGTAACCTTTACCAAATTAAATGATACACAGTTTACCGGCCTCAGTGTGAGTTGGACATGCCTGCTTTCAAATTTACACAATATCAGTGGCATATGGTTAACTCCCTGAGATATTTTGCTCTTAGGAGGGTCTTCGTTGGCCTTATCTCAAACATATGTCTGACACCAGAGGTGGGTGTAGAAGAATTTAAGGTTTCTTCAATTTCATCAGCTCTCTCTGCCCTCCCCTGAACAAACACAGCTTTAGCTTTCTCTGAGAGTCGGAGACATGTAACTGGCCAGTGGTTTCTTCCAGTGTTTCATTTGTAAAAAAATAAGTGCCAGGGCTTTCGTCAGGAGCCCACAGCAGTTTGCACCACACATTGTCCTTCTTACGCTTCAAATGATAGTAACAACACAACAACTAAACATCACACTCCCTCAATTGTGACAATTTGAACTTGTTCATGCTCCCAAAGCTGCAAGACTGGCTTGGGTGGCAGGTAATAGTCATTTTCATTGTATATTGAATGAATAATTAGCTGTTGTTGTGGTCATCTCTGAATTAGCCAGACAGCGCCCCATGTGACAGTCTGTCACAAGCTGTGGTGTTGACAATTAAGTTCCAGTGCCGAGCACTGGAAACGACCGGTTCAAAAATGCACTGGTTTCTTCAATACACACTAGAGCAGCAGATAGGAGAGCACATTGACCTAAGGATATCATTGATACTACTCAATGGTAGTGGGGACCATCAGTGTTTAATCATGCCTGGGATCTTTGTGTTTTTTGGCTGACTGGTCCACTTGATTGTCACAGCAGCGGGGCAATAATGTTCATTAGTGTTTAGGGCCATTAATGCCCAACCAAACATGGGTAATTGAAGCTCCTTATTTCCTGGGACTAGTTATACTTTTTTTAAAACATGTTTTATTATTTTAGAATACCACACTAAGATAAATTGTGGTGATGCAACATCTGGGCAGATTTGCAGAAGTTTCACCTTCTGTTGTCAGTTACATCTCAATTTGATTTTCTTGAGTCAGATGACATCACACTCTATACGCAACTGCTCCTATAAACAATCCACCTGTCTATAATTTAACTTGAGTTCTCAGCAAGGGCTCTACCCTTGTCTGCTCTTCAGGGCCTCTGCACCTCTAGGGGCATATTTTATAATCTTTCACGCAGGGTAGCAAGAAACGTTGCTGCACTGCATGCCGTGAAAGGGAGAGAGTAGAATGATCTATATTTAAAAAGACATGGAGCCTTTCTGCCCTCTCCTTGCGCTAGCACACTGTGTGCTGCTTAGAGTGAATGCAGGCACCCTTGAGCCATAGTGCAAGGGTGTCTGTGTTACCGGCAGGATTGCTTTTGTGCAGGAAAGGACACCTTTCTATATAAAAACAATCCAAAAAGGCATTTTCCTCCTTCTATGTGTGATGCATGCATCACGCATAGAAAAAGGAAGTATTGAGGAGAAATAAAGATATTTCTCCTTGCTACGCCTCAGTGGGGAGATGTATCATTTTGACGCATTCCCAGGTTTACTAGCTATAGTAAATCTGGAATGCACCAGAAAACCATGGGTGAATGCATGGAACTGCTCATTTATCAAGTCTATGGGTTGTCCTTGGAAGGAAACCCACTGTGCATGCTTTTTTCTTGTCCATCCTAGACAAGGGTTCTGTCCTGTCCGATCTCTCTCTCGGGTATCGAAGTCATTATTCCATCCCATGCTGTTGTCATTACCTTCTTCCTTAGCCCTCAAAACTCTTTCCTGTGTAGAGAGCTGCTTTCCCATTCTGCCCTTTTCAGCACCTCCCTATGCCACAGATTTAGAATGATGCCTTTAATGGATTTCCAATGTAGCATTATCTGCTATTTGGTAAGGACGCTATGTGCCCTGGTGCAAGAAAGGAGAATGGAGCCTTTGACTGCTGCTGGGGGTAGTAAAATACAGCAATTATCAGGGTTCAATTGGCCAATCAGGGCTCAGGGCCCCGGTTCCACCTGCTGCACCAATGGTAGCTACTCCCCTGTTGGTAAGAATCAGTGATAGATCAATAGGCCCAATAATAGAAACGTCTGGTGCTTTTTGTATATCACTGCGTGTCACCATATGGATTTTTTTGACGACCTGCTCCCAATATTGTGATGTTTTGGGAGCGGCCCAACCACAAGGTAAAAGTCTGAAGCGGTCTCTCCCCACCTTGGTATTTCGCTTGTGTGTCAGAGTAAAGAGGGGCCCAGGTGTGTAAATATTTTGCGTCTGGATTGCACCACTTTTTTGAAACAGCCTCGGCATGAAATCAATTTTGGTATTTACTAAGCAATGCAAATAATGAATTGTGTAGCTTTGCATGACTTTTATTTTTTTACAGTACAGCAAGGAAGCCTGTAGCATTGCATTGAGCTACCATGCTTCGAGTATTAATTCAATTCATTTTTATGTTCAATGAAAACCATTATAAAAATTAATGTTTATGCAATACAAATGCTGTGATGCACTTTCTAACATATCTATCAGTTAAAACAAGAAATTGTCATGACATAGTATTGTGCCAATTCCACAAAATTAATTGCGTACACCTGCAGCTAATGGATCTAAATTAAAACTGGTCTCAATCAGTTTAAAACATGCATATGAAGATGCAGACTTCTAAAAGAAAATGTTAATCTCTGAAAGTGCATCGAGTGTGTAAAGTGCTACCAAAATTACTTCAAATTGCTACGTCTTTTACGCTCGCAAATGCATAGGTCTGAATTAAACTGATCTCAATCCATTTTAAAATATATAGCAGGAAACAGACCTCATAAAAAAGGTTGATTCCCTAAAAATGCATAAATTATGTAAAGTCACTAATATTCTCTTTTCAATGCAGGCAATCACAATCTTTGAGAAGGATAGTATTTGGTTGTGAAATGCCTTGTCTCTCATTGATAAAGTGTGTGTAGTGTGTCTTGGTCTATCTCTGCTGTCTGCTCCCTCAGTCTAGAAGCAGAAGAGGGCCAGACCATCAGCAGAATGAGAGGGGTGGGACACAAACGCGGAGATGAGGCGGCCATTTACCTCGAGTTTGTCTTTCTCTGCACCACAGTGAAGCAAATATAGGGTTAAATCCACAAAACCATTTCCCGTGGTTAAGTGTGGCTTACTGGTGGAAATTCAAGAGTGAGACACGTCTTAGTTGGCTGTAAGTAGCAGTTACCTACAGAAACTTCGAGAACCGGGACGATACCGTTTTCATTGACCTGGAGTTGGGCTCTCAGAGGGGTAAAGAGAGTTCATTGACCTCTTGTTCCACTCTCTGACAGACGAGACACAGAGAGTTCACTGACCTTGAACGGAACTCCAAGACAGAGAAGAGACTCGGCGACCCCTGACCTGAGATTTTTCTCTCAGACATGGCGGAGAAACAAACGTCACTGGTTCCTGGTTCCAGTCGTGACGTCAGTGCCCGTGGCAGTCCAATGTCAGATCACTGGCCGTACAAATACAGGGGAATGTTAGTCTGTCACAAACACATATAGACAGCAGGTGCTTTCTCTTTCGTATTTCAATTCTGTATTACATTCTTAACAATAGTAAGCAAACAATGATCAATAATCAGTTATCTGCAAAAAACATAAAATGCCAAGAATACAATATGAAATAGAAGCAGGACTGACACAAAAAAAAGGAAAATAACATAAGGAAAAACGATACAAGTACCGCAGTAACGTTCAAAGACGATAGGGTTGATACATCAAATTTTAAATGAATAAATTCAAGAAAAAGCAAATGAAATGCAAATAATATATAGCAGACTTATTGAAACCCACCGATACTGAAGTACAAGAAGGAGTGGATGCTTCTCTGACACTTTTGCAGCAGCCTGAAAGGACCTTTTTGGCATAAAAAGGGCAACAAAAGGATAAACAACTTTGAACATTGCAATACTTAGAAGAAAAAAAAGAAAATAAACAAGTTTAGATCCTAAAGAAGGGCTGAATTAAATACTTGCCATTGGAAATGTGTAGAAGCCAGAAATGTAGATAGTCTTCGATAGTGATCTTGTTGCAAAATTTCAAAAGAGCCAATAACATTTAAAAAGCACTGTTTGTCATTCTCTGTCCCCCAGCATGTTTTGCCCCTGCAAGATCTATAGATGGAAATGGCGTTATTAATGTTTTTGCTTCACCATGTATTGTAACGGGTCCCAGTAGATTGCAGTCTTTTTACATGCACGATTAGCAGATTGTTTTATTAAGTCCTATGCTTGGCTGTTGATGTATAATAAAAATACTCATTTAGAATTTAAATGCTTCACTACTTTTTTAATAATGGAAAAGTTGTTCTGACGGAATATGACTTTTTACAACGCGAGTCATTACATCGCTTGGCATTACAACTCGATCGTTACAACGACCGCGTTGTTACCACGCAATGCCATTACTATGCAAGTCATTACATCGACTTGCAGTAGATGGCGCGCTGACATTAGAAATTTATCATTTACTATTCCAACTCCAGCCTACGTAACAGTTGGGAAGGTGTTGGAATAGTAAACTATACTATTCCTAATGTTAGCGCGCCATCTACTGCAAGTCGATGAAATGACTTGCATAGTAATGGCTTTGCATGGTAACAACGCGGTCGTTGTAACGACTGCGGTGTAATGGCATCGCGGTGTGACACTGATGACCGCGATGTAAAGGTTGTTTCCCGTTCTGACGTGGATTGATATTACAATGCAACATTGATTAAACATTTGAAAGAAAGTAATGTAATACGGACCATTTATATGATCAAACTATAAACTGACTTATCTCCAGGGTGTTAGACCTGGCACCTTGGCGTGAGTTTCCCTTCCACTTTTTGATGGTGTGCCTCGATTGTTTTGCTGGTGTTGTCCGCTCAGGGCACTGCGCCACGGCTAATCCGTGCCGCAGTGCAAGTGCTCCCTAGGTAAAGTGTACCTGTAATTGATGTTCCTGATTGGTTTATTGGATTCACTGTCAGTCCCCAGTAAAGTGCACCAGGGGTGCCAGGGCTTGTGAATGCCAATGCTGCTGGTGGGCTTGCAGCGCTGGTTGCGCCACCCACGGAAGCGGCCTTGTAAAGTGTGTCTAGGGTCTGCCCCCGCAGACCCTGTGCGCGGTCCGGGACCGTCGCGCTGACTGCGCAAGTGCCCCCACTTGCCAGTCCCTAAACCTTCCCTTACCTACATATTAGCCACCCCTCTGGTAGGCCCAAGGGCAGGGTGCATTGTAGGCATAAGGTAGGACATGCCCTGATGTGTGTGGCATGTCTTAGTAGTGAATTACAGCCATTTCCGTTCTTCACTATTGAAGGCTACCTGCTCTCCTTAGGCCAGAGTGGGCTGCCGGGATCACGCCAACGCTGTGACCCCAGTGGACTCAGAGAGCATGGTAGAAGTGTCAAGTTTAGTATGCCTGAACTCAGAATAATAAAATACTTCTTGTAGTCAAGTTTATTTTAATATCCTGGGTTTGTAAATACTACTTTTAGAAAGTTAGTATTTACTGACCTGACCATCTCAGTCCGCCTCTGCGGTGTGTATGTGTTCTGCCTGGCAACAGTAAGGAGCAGGGTTGGGGAATCCCCAGAGACAGGTTGGCTGCCAGGTGGTGGGTAGAGAGGTGACACCTGGATGGGTGGGAGGAGTACACCTTGACTCGTGAATAGACCTGTGCTCTGCCACCACAAAGCCGGCGCCACCCCCTGTGGGGCGGCTGATGTCTCTGCCCTGCTGCTGAAAAGAAAGAGCAGAGTCACCATAACAAAGTGCTCCAGAACTGGACTGAGCCAGGCCTAGGCCCCCTGGCGCTAAAGAACAAAAGAATCATGGTATAAAAGTAGGAGCCTGGCTCCTAAGAAATCAGAATCCTGTTTACCACAAAGAACCTCTGCCCGACTAGAAGGAGAAGAAGACGCCGGAGGAGCTGGCCTGCTGCTTGCCTTGCTGAGAAAGGAGAGGAAGAGACTTACTGAAAAGACTTTGCTACTTTGTGCTTGAACATTCTCCAAGGGCTTGATCTGAGCTTGCCCCCTGAACTGAACCCCAGGACCAGTGGGTTCTCTGTGCTTCTTGCTCATCCTCCAATTCGAGCCGTGTGTGCATCCCGCTGGAA
Source organism: Triturus cristatus (assembly GCF_964204655.1). Taxonomy (NCBI): domain Eukaryota; kingdom Metazoa; phylum Chordata; class Amphibia; order Caudata; family Salamandridae; genus Triturus; species Triturus cristatus. Next base: position 1,161,255,886 of record NC_140590.1, read on the forward strand.
AGAGACTGCGCCCCTCATCGCCCCTCCTAGGGCCGTGACACTCAGAAGCTTGCCTGCCTCAAACCCGTGAGAGCCCCGCTCCGTCCAGAGCCGCTCTCTGTCCCCGGGTCAGGTCGCCTGCATCCCTGTCACCGCCTGCTACTGGAGCGCGCTGACCGCGCTATCACCCCTCCCGCCGGAAACCGTCCGACGACTGTGATCTACGCCGGGTCATCCAGCTGCACTGACCGTGCCCTGTGACCCCGCTTCGCTATCCCCGGACATCTCAGGCCGCGCCGCCCCCGCTGTGGAGACCCCGCTGCACCGCCGTGCTAAAGGGTCGCTGGCCGCGCCTGCCTACTTGCCCACACCTGCTGATTGAGGACCCAAGAACACTTCTCAAGCTGAGAGTCGCACTGACCTGTGCCGACTCTCCACATCACGAAAGAAGTTCCAGTATCGGGCTCGGGGCCCGCAACGCCTTATTTCCCCGTTCGCAGGAGTCGATCTCTGTGAGTACTGGAACCACAAGTAACATTTGCAAGAGACTACAAAGTATCCATTTGAAGCTTCAAACAAAGAACATTTGCCCGCTGTACAACCTGGTGGCATAGCGAAAACGTTATTGGTCTTGTGATAAGTCTGCTGAGATATATATACCTATTTTTACATAAAGAATCGTATTTTTATATATATCCAAGTCTGGTGTCCGTTTCTGGGGGGATTGATGTATTTACTGTGTGTACGATTGTAAGTGCTTAACCACCAACGCCTGAGGAATCGCCTTGGCTGCTCACGCCACGCACCTAGAGGGTGAGCAAGGGTCATTCAAAAGGGGTTATCCTGCGCCCTGACGTGGAGGAGAGGGTTCCTGCTTGACACAAGGGCAACCTTGCGCCAACCAGAGATCCCCGACTCTAACATTGTTGGCAGCGGGTGGGATTTCGGATTTGCACTTGTAATTTGCATACAGTGAATTATTAATCACCAGATAGTGAGAGCAGACCAAATAACGCAGCCACAGGTTTTCATTTTTGGAACTTTGTTGAGACATCTGCCATTACTGCAATCATGCCTAGCTCACTCTCCGCTGGAAGAGCACTCTCTGTGATTTCTGGAATAGATGAGGTGGATTGGGAGAGACTGGGAGGCTACACGATGGAGCAATTGAAAGGCTACAGTGTAAAATTCAGAGTCCCCCATGCTGGATTCAAGAGGAAGACCCAGTACACCAAGGCGTTGAGAGCCTGGAAGGAGTCACGAGACCCACGGAATGCGGGGGACATCGTTCCACCCGACAACCTTGAGGAGCCCAGCAGAGTCCGGTCGCCAGAGGAGCTGGCAGACAGGGCAGCAGACAGGGCGCATGCAATGGAGATGGCAAAGTTGGCAGGACAAATGGAAATGGAAAAGCAGAAGTTGGCCCTGGAGGCACAACAACGCCAAATGGATCATGATATCAGGTTGAAGGAGTTGGAGCTGAAGGCGAAAAGTTTGGATACCGCTCCTTCTGGTGGCAGCACTCCACCAGCGCAGGTAGAGTCCAAGGTGTACATCCCCAAAGATGTAGTAAAGGAGTATTTTAGAAAGGATGACATAGGGCAGTGGTTTAGAGCCTACGAGGTGGCCATGTCTTCACACCGGGTCCCTGAGAAAGACTGGGGAGCGGGGTTGTGGGGAAGGTTCCTTGCTGAAGGGCGTGACACACTGTTAGATTTGCCCTTAGATCTCCAAGCCTCATACCCCCATATGAAGGAAGCTTTAATGACCAGGTATGGGTTAACTCCTGAGCTATATAGACAGAGGTTCAGGGAGACCAAGAAGATCCCTGAGAGTACGTATGTGGAATATGTGACCTTTTTCTGCAGAGCGCTGGATGGTTGGGTGAAGGGTAGCAAAGTGAATGATTATCAAGGGCTGCTTGATTTAATTGCATGGGAGCACTTGTCCAGTCAATGTTTTCCTGAGCTACGCCAGCACCTAATTGATAGCAAGCTGTCCAACCCGAGGAAGCTTGCTGAGGAGGCGGACCGCTGGCTCAGCACCAGGGTCCACAAGGGTCAAGTGGGAGACTCCGCCAAAGGTGGGCAGGGTCCCCAGCAGAAGAGTGGGGGGGACAGGGGTAAACAGAAGGGGTTCCAAAAAGGCCCCCAAAGTAATCCCCAAGGGAACCAGCAGAAGGGTTCTCAGCCTCCCCCACCCCCGCAGCAGAACGGGGCCCCGACAGGTAGACCTGTTCCAAAGGGGCCCTTCAATTGTTACAGGTGTGGTGACCCGGGTCACATTGCCTCTGATCCTAAGTGTCGCCTGTTTGGTAAGACCGCACCCACTGGTGCTCCACCCCGGCAAGTAGCTAATATTAACTTTGGGGAGGAGGTAGCAGTCCAGGAGGGTGGGGGTCCCGGGCAGATGACCCTAGTCTCGCTAGGAGACAGTGAGATGGTCCCTGAAACCTACTTACCCTCTAACACTAAGAAATATGGGCAAGTAGTGACCATCAATGGAAAGAAGGTGGAGGCTCTTAGAGATACAGGAGCCAGCGTGACCTCGGTGAGGCAACACCTGGTGTCTCAAGAGCAGATTGTACCCAATGCCTACTGTAGGGTTGTCAATGCTGACAACATAGAGAGTCGTTGTCCAATGGCTCAAGTTCCCTTTGAGTGGGGGGAGGTCTCTGGTACTCTACAAGTCGCTGTGAGAACTGACATGCCTGTAGACTGTCTGCTAGGGAACGACCTGGAGAGCTCCCCTTGGGAAAAGGTGGAGAAGACCACGCATCTGAGGATGGTGGGTCTACCCGACTGGGCGTGCGTGACCACCCGGTCCATGGCAGCCAGTAGGGGTGTTGAGAGGGTCCTGGAGCCTGAGGGAGAGGTCCAGGAACCGGCCTTAGGGAAAAGGCGCAGGAGGCGCGGGAAGCCGGCCCCCGAAGTTCCCACGGCCCAGGAGGAAGCAGACCCGGAGGGGGATGCTCTGGAGCCTACCGGGGAACAGATCGCCGAACTGGGAGACTTGCCTGAGCTGACCCATTGGCAGCAAGAAGGAGGTCCCTCCAGGGAGGAATTCTGCAGGGAGCAGAAAGAATGCCCTTCTCTCGTGGGTATGCGGCAGCAGGCTGCAGACCAGGCCAATGGTGTTCAGGCCAAAACACATTACGTGTACTGGGAGAGTGACCTCCTGTATTCCGAGCCTAAGGCTGCTGAACCTGGGTCAGCCCGTGTGCTGGTGGTACCCCAGAAGTTCAGAACCTTCCTACTGGGGCTGGCTCACGATGTGCCGTTAGCAGGACATTTGGGGATGGACAAGACCTATGACAGGCTTGTCACCCACTTTTACTGGCCCCAAATGCACAAGAATTCAGATTCCTACTGCCGAACCTGTCAGACTTGCCAGGCAAGTGGTAAGAGCGGAGGGAAGCACAAGGCTCCTCTGCAACCTTTCCCTGTGGTCGGTACGCCATTCCAACGAGTGGGTATTGATATTGTGGGGCCTCTGGACCCCAAGACAGCCCTGGGCAACAGGTTCATCCTGGTCTTGGTGGACCATGCCACCCGGTACCCTGAAGCCATCCCTCTGAGGACAGTGACGGCCCCCGTGGTGGGACGGGCACTGATGGGAATTTTCTCCCGAGTGGGATTCCCTCTAGAGGTGGTGAGCGACAGGGGGACCAATTTCATATCCACATATATGAAATCCCTGTGGAAGGAGTGTGGGGTAACTTACAAGTTCACCACTCCTTACCACCCCCAAGGAAATGGGTTGGTTGAGAGATTCAACCGAACCCTCAAAGGCATGATCATGGGCCTGGACGGTCCAATGAGGCGTAAGTGGGACGTCCTCTTGCCATGCCTGCTCTTCGCTTACCGAGAGGTGCCACAGAAGTCTCTAGGGTTCAGCCCCTTTGAGCTTCTGTATGGTCACCCGGTAAGAGGACCTCTAAGTTTGGTAAAGGAAGGCTGGGAGCAATCTCCCAGGAAACCTCCCCAGAATGTATATAGTTACATGCTGGCCTTCCGAAACCAGACTAGGCGTTTCAGGCAACTTGCTGAGGCAAATCTGGAAGCCAGCCAGGAGGAGATGAAGCGGTGGTACGACCGGAATGCCACTCTGGTAGAGCTTCAACCTGGACAAAAGGTGTGGGTCTTGGCCCCAGTGGAGCCTTGTGCACTTCAGGATAAGTGGACAGGTCCATTTGAGGTTGTGGAGCGCAAAAGTCCTATCACCTACTTGGTGGACATGCAGTCTCCCAGGAACCCTTTGAGGGTCCTACATGTTAACCGCCTTAAGCCCCACTTAGAGAGGACCGAAGTGGGCATGCTGCTGGCCACTGATGATGGAATAGAAGAGGAGACCGAGCCTCTTCCTGACCTCTTAGTGGCCTCTGAGAAAGATGGGTCAGTGGATGGAGTTAACCTCTCACCCACCCTGACGCCCGAACAACAGGAAGATTGCCGCCACCTGCTGGGGCAGTTTCCCGATAGATTCTCCCTGGTTCCTGGTGTCACAGATTGGTGCGTCCATGATGTGGACACAGGAGACAGCTTACCTGTGAAGCACAAGGCTTACAGGGTAACTGAGAGGGTCAGAGCTTGCATCAAGGAGGAGGTCTCCAAAATGCTTGCGCTAGGGGTGGTTGAGTCCTCCAGCAGTCCTTGGTCCAGCCCCGTGGTCTTGGTCCCAAAGGCTGCTGCGCCGGGAGCCACACCTGAACTCCGGTTCTGTGTGGACTACAGAGGACTCAATTCAGTAACGAAGACTGACGCGCACCCCATCCCCAGAGCTGACGAGCTCATTGATCGGCTGGGGGCTGCCCGGTTCCTCAGCACGTTTGATTTAACGTCTGGGTACTGGCAGATCGCCTTGACCGAAGGGGCCAAAGAGAGGTCAGCATTCTCTACTCCAGATGGGCACTTCCAGTTCCGAGTCATGCCATTTGGGATGAAGAATGCCCCTGCCACCTTTCAGAGGTTGGTCAACCAGGTACTGGTTGGGCTGGATGCATTCAGTGCCGCCTACCTGGATGACATCGCAGTGTTCAGTGCCACCTGGCCTGAACACCTGCGCCACCTCTGGGAAGTGTTGATGGCTCTGCGCCGAGCAGGCCTCACGATCAAGGCAAGCAAGTGCCAGATCGGGCAGGGTTCCGTGGTGTACTTGGGACACCAAGTGGGGAGTGGCAAGGTGGCACCCTTGCAACCCAAAATTGAGACCATCCTGGCTTGGGAACCCCCCAAGACGCAGACCGCAGTGAGGGCCTTCCTGGGGCTCACTGGGTACTACAGGAGGTTTGTCAAGGGCTATGGAACGATCGTTGCCCCCTTGACAGAGCTGACTTCCAAGAAGCAGCCCAGGAACGTGATTTGGACTGACACCTGTCAGAAAGCTTTCGACACCCTGAAGACTGCCATGTGTACGGCGCCCGTGCTCTTGGCCCCTGACTTCTCCAAGGAATTCCTAGTACAGACAGACGCTTCAGAGCATGGCGTAGGGGCTGTTCTCTCACAGATGACTGAGGAGGGCTGGGACCAACCCGTAGCCTTCATCAGTAGGAGGTTACTTCCATGGGAAAGTAGGTGGAGTGCAATTGAGCGAGAAGCATTTGCTGTGGTCTGGGCGCTGAAGAAGCTGAGACCCTACTTGTTTGGGTCTCACTTCCGGGTTCAGACGGACCACAGGCCCCTCAGATGGTTGATGCAAATGAGGGGTGAGAACCCGAAGCTGTTGAGGTGGTCCATCTCCCTACAGCGTATGGACTTTACGGTGGAACACCGTCCTGGTACAGATCACGCCAACGCTGACGGTCTGTCCAGGTATTTCCGCCTTAGTGACGAGGAACCCCCTGGGCAAGGGTAGTTCTCCCCACATTTCAGCTGGAGGGGACACGTGTTAGACCTGGCACCTTGGCGTGAGTTTCCCTTCCACTTTTTGATGGTGTGCCTCGATTGTTTTGCTGGTGTTGTCCGCTCAGGGCACTGCGCCACGGCTAATCCGTGCCGCAGTGCAAGTGCTCCCTAGGTAAAGTGTACCTGTAATTGATGTTCCTGATTGGTTTATTGGATTCACTGTCAGTCCCCAGTAAAGTGCACCAGGGGTGCCAGGGCTTGTGAATGCCAATGCTGCTGGTGGGCTTGCAGCGCTGGTTGCGCCACCCACGGAAGCGGCCTTGTAAAGTGTGTCTAGGGTCTGCCCCCGCAGACCCTGTGCGCGGTCCGGGACCGTCGCGCTGACTGCGCAAGTGCCCCCACTTGCCAGTCCCTAAACCTTCCCTTACCTACATATTAGCCACCCCTCTGGTAGGCCCAAGGGCAGGGTGCATTGTAGGCATAAGGTAGGACATGCCCTGATGTGTGTGGCATGTCTTAGTAGTGAATTACAGCCATTTCCGTTCTTCACTATTGAAGGCTACCTGCTCTCCTTAGGCCAGAATGGGCTGCCGGGATCACGCCAACGCTGTGACCCCAGTGGACTCAGAGAGCATGGTAGAAGTGTCAAGTTTAGTATGCCTGAACTCAGAATAATAAAATACTTCTTGTAGTCAAGTTTATTTTAATATCCTGGGTTTGTAAATACTACTTTTAGAAAGTTAGTATTTACTGACCTGACCATCTCAGTCCGCCTCTGCGGTGTGTATGTGTTCTGCCTGGCAACAGTAAGGAGCAGGGTTGGGGAATCCCCAGAGACAGGTTGGCTGCCAGGTGGTGGGTAGAGAGGTGACACCTGGATGGGTGGGAGGAGTACACCTTGACTCGTGAATAGACCTGTGCTCTGCCACCACAAAGCCGGCGCCACCCCCTGTGGGGCGGCTGATGTCTCTGCCCTGCTGCTGAAAAGAAAGAGCAGAGTCACCATAACAAAGTGCTCCAGAACTGGACTGAGCCAGGCCTAGGCCCCCTGGCGCTAAAGAACAAAAGAATCATGGTATAAAAGTAGGAGCCTGGCTCCTAAGAAATCAGAATCCTGTTTACCACAAAGAACCTCTGCCCGACTAGAAGGAGAAGAAGACGCCGGAGGAGCTGGCCTGCTGCTTGCCTTGCTGAGAAAGGAGAGGAAGAGACTTACTGAAAAGACTTTGCTACTTTGTGCTTGAACATTCTCCAAGGGCTTGATCTGAGCTTGCCCCCTGAACTGAACCCCAGGACCAGTGGGTTCTCTGTGCTTCTTGCTCATCCTCCAATTCGAGCCGTGTGTGCATCCCGCTGGAAAGAGACTGCGCCCCTCATCGCCCCTCCTAGGGCCGTGACACTCAGAAGCTTGCCTGCCTCAAACCCGTGAGAGCCCCGCTCCGTCCAGAGCCGCTCTCTGTCCCCGGGTCAGGTCGCCTGCATCCCTGTCACCGCCTGCTACTGGAGCGCGCTGACCGCGCTATCACCCCTCCCGCCGGAAACCGTCCGACGACTGTGATCTACGCCGGGTCATCCAGCTGCACTGACCGTGCCCTGTGACCCCGCTTCGCTATCCCCGGACATCTCAGGCCGCGCCGCCCCCGCTGTGGAGACCCCGCTGCACCGCCGTGCTAAAGGGTCGCTGGCCGCGCCTGCCTACTTGGCCGCGCCTGCCTACTTGCCCACACCTGCTGATTGAGGACCCAAGAACACTTCTCAAGCTGAGAGTCGCACCGACCTGTGCCGACTCTCCACATCACGAAAGAAGTTCCAGTATCGGGCTCGGGGCCCGCAACGCCTTATTTCCCCGTTCGCAGGAGACGATCTCTGTGAGTACTGGAACCACAAGTAACATTTGCAAGAGACTACAAAGTATCCATTTGAAGCTTCAAACAAAGAACATTTGCCCGCTGTACAACCTGGTGGCATAGCGAAAACGTTATTGGTCTTGTGATAAGTCTGCTGAGATATATATACCTATTTTTACATAAAGAATCGTATTTTTATATATATCCAAGTCTGGTGTCCGTTTCTGGGGGGATTGATGTATTTACTGTGTGTACGATTGTAAGTGCTTAACCACCAACGCCTGAGGAATCGCCTTGGCTGCTCACGCCACGCACCTAGAGGGTGAGCAAGGGTCATTCAAAAGGGGTTATCCTGCGCCCTGACGTGGAGGAGAGGGTTCCTGCTTGACACAAGGGCAACCTTGCGCCAACCAGAGATCCCCGACTCTAACACAGGGCCACAATTATTAGGCGCTTCTGTTTCCCAATAAAGTATCCTGAAACCGTTTATGACAGTTTCAATCCTTTAGGAGACTGGAAAATGGCTTTAAGATGTGCATTGCAAGTTTATGGTTCAAGTCTCAGGTTTTAAGTTTATTACTTGTAACCTACAGGAAAATGCAGAGGACCAGTGTCAAGGTGCAGGAAATAATACAAGGTAAATAAATCAGATTATTAACAAAACTGCTGTAATAAAATACAGTAAAGATGACATTCAAGTTAAGGGGTAGAGGATGAACAGATTATACATTATATAGAGAAATTCGCCCTGGAGAGAAAGGCTGCAGAGAGAAATAGCTATTGTGAGATATTCACGCCTGTTGCTTAGGCAGATGTTTTAGTTTCTAATAATGCTTGTGAAACTCTTTTCTAGCCTGAGCTCTTTGTGGAGACTGCTCTACAGCTTTGCTCCTGTCAATTTTAATGATTCATCTATGAATTTGGGCATTTAGATCTTTGGGGTGAACCATTTTCTGCCATCATAGGAGAGTAGGGGGTAGAAGGCTGGTGGAAATGGAACAAATCTTTGAGGATAGCCGTTTATTATATGGCGCTGTTGTAAACTCACTACCCATACTGTGTCCAGTCATATTTGTTTGAATAGCTTAGCTCAATGCTGGGGAGCTGTGGCTCTGAGCAGTCAGGCTTTATCAAAAGAACAATTGTGAAGCATCAAAAGTACTGCAACAGTCAAATAAGTATGACATGAGACACGATAAAAATCTGACACCAAACTATATAAAAATTGTATCTTGAAAATGACACCTCAACAACAAAAACCCATCAGAGGTTTCAGAGATATGAATTTTTAGAGGAATAATAAATCATTTCTTTTTCGATCACTGCAATAAATTATTGTAATAGACCGCGCTTGAAGTCAAACTTTGGAAAACTTTTATACAGTTGTAAACTCCTACTCCGGCCCACTGTGGCAACCAGCTCCACCAGCAAGCAGGTCACAGAGGCCAACGAGACTTGGTAGGACAGTTACTTCACAGTCAAATCAGTCTCCAGTCCAGTTCCAGGATCTACGGGCATACTGCCTTAGACTATAATGGAGTGGTCCTGATGCAAGGGATATAGGATGCTGAGGATGTTGATCCAGTGATGGGGTTCTTGCTAGGGGTGACTTTGAACATTGGAGTAGTTGCCCCTCGAACTCCAGTTGAAGTCCAGACAAAAGAAAATAGTTGCCACTGGTCTACTGGTCTCCAGTTGCAGGAAACCAGTTGTTCCCTTGAACTAGTGGTAATTTCTGTCTTCAGTGACCAAACTGCACTCTTATGACTCTCCCAGGTCAATCATACTCGGGGGTACCTTTTGATGGTTGGAACTCAGTCTCCCTGGCTGAACATTGAAGGCCAGCGGCGGGTAGGCGTTCTTGGCTACCAACTCCCCACTGAAGGCTTCTTCCACTTTTGAAGCCCTGTAGCTATAACAGGATGTCAGTCAACTGTCTTTTGGAGTTACCTCTTCTGTCTGAGGCTTGGGGATGACTTTTCTTCGAGCATGGCACCACAGGCACACTCCGCTTTTTGGTAGTCCAAAGAGCAGCAGGTGCAGTCCACTCTTGGTGCAGTTTCTCCTTGCTGTGTCCAGGAAAAAGCAGGGCAGTCATTCTTCAGTCCACTCTTCAGTACAGACATGATCTAAAGTCTGGGTGCTTAAAGTCTGGGTGCCAGGTGTGCCATTTTTTTTGCCTAGTCAGTGCCCTCTGAAGATGTGGAAACTAGTAGCCAATGGACTACCAGGTCCCATCCCCCTAGTGAAGACTGGCGTGTCACATTTAGCTATCCTACTTCCAACATGGTAGAACCCTTCTCTCGGTGTGTGTGGCTCCCTAGCCCACCCCAGAGGTATTGCTGTCTGGGGGCTACACACCCATGTAAATAAACAGTTAGACAGCAGCTTCCCTCTCTCTGTCCATGACGCAAACCTGTCTACAAGAACAAAAGACCAGCCCCTTTTGGGTTTGTTCACCATTTGCTCTTCAAAACCAGCTTCCCCTTTGAAGCTTGCTTTTTGGTTTGGGCTCACACCTTCTTTGGCCTTCCTGTCAGAAATAAGGCACACCTCTCCCAATGGTAGCCATTTGTGTTCCTTCATTAGCGTCACTGACACCTACCCCCGGAAGGGTGGAAGGCTGTCTCGTGGCCAGCAACTATGAATGGCCACTGGAAAACTTTGGGTAAAAAAGTAGCTACTTACTAAAGTTGCAATTTGTGTGAAAGTTACATTAAATTCGACTTGACCATCAAATCATGTTTAATGCAATGATTCTTTAGCTACCTTAAATTTTCCAATTCAAAAGTTAGCAGTACTGAGTTGCCAGCGTGTAACCCTGTACTTACCAATCGGACTACTAGCCTTCACAAAGTAAAAACGACAATGTGAAGTTTTTACTGCCATGGCATTTAAAGTAAAGAAACGCATGCCCAACTTTTTAATATAATGCACCCTAGCTTTAGGGCTCAGAAGGCCTGCCTAAAGGGGGACTTATATTAAAAAGGAAGATTTGGGCTTTGCCAATACTGTAAATGGCAAACTCAAGTTAAAAGTCAAAAACTGCTCTGCCTGCCAGCAATGGCGGGCTGGGAGTCATACTTTGCATTTGTCACACTCATGGTGGCACAATAAGTGCTGCAGTCCACAAGAGATATTTTAACTTACAGGCCCTGTGTACCCTTGGTACCATTTTCTAGGTACTTTGAAGTAATTGAGCGTATTCCAATTGTGGGTGAACCAGTCAGACATATACCTTTTGCCTGTCAGAGCACTAACACTTTAGGTCTTTTAGCAGGCCTCAGTGCACCTTCAGAGTAAAAATAACCCAGCAGGATCCGTCAATAAAACTGGGGGCGATTATGCAAAAAGAGGCATTTCCTTACAATATTTGACAAGTATTTTGCAGCTTGCTTTCTAAACCAGGCATAAAACTCTGTGTTGGATTGGACCATAAATAGCCAAGAAAGTTGAGCTCTTGCATAAGATAGGTGGTCATTTTCCTGCTGACCATATATGAGGCGGGTGGCTCTGTGTCCTTTGCAAATAGTTTTTTTTGGAAGGCTTAAATATGCTGCAATAGGATAATGTAGTCTGGACATCACTACTGTCTCTATCAGTAATTTTCAGAGAAAGATTGCTAACAAGGGATAGTTTTTTGTTAAAGCATACATTGGTAGAAAATGGAAGATTTCACAGTGGCGTGAATTTGTAATTCAAAGGAAGTTGAAGGTCAAAATTGTAGTGTAAATTGCACCAGGCCAGGCTGTTGAGCTGGCTGTTGAGGGAGGGCCAGCCTGTATCCAGGGGGATTGTGGGGGTTTTGTCTATGTCAACGATTTTGTTATCATTGTTAAAGCAAAGTCCATAGTTTGCATCCAGATTTTGATTGTCAAAAGACAGGAAGTAATTATGGTCGTTGACATGATGTTTATATTGTTAGTTTGGAACTCTATTATATGATGTAAAATAATCAACCAATAATAATGTTTATTGAAGTGAAAGTGAGGGCGAGGTATGGGCAGACTGAGGGCACAGCCGATAATTGCTATATATGATCGCTCCAGCGCGTCATATATTATTATTCCCGAGCGTATTGGTTATTTGTGTCAACAGACTACGCTTCAGGATTGTAACTTTCATACATTCTTTGTTTATCGTTCCAAATCAACAAGCATCCTGGGAGTTGCAGTTTCACTGTTCTTACTCGAAGTATGGGCTTCTAAGTCCCATTATGTTCATGGCTTTCGCCTGAAGAAACATATCTGGCTGCCAGTCCCTTACAGGACAACGTAAGCAAATGTTTAATGCCCATGTATTATATGTTATTGTCAATGCCTGCCACATTCTGCAGTGCATCAGTGCTGCATAACATTGTCTTTCAATAATACATGATGTTAGATTCGAGGGTCTCTAGTTGGCATAGGTAGGTACGTGTGACAAATAGGGACCCTTGCGTCTAGTCAGGGTAAGGGGCTACACTCCTAAAATAACCCCTGCTCACCCCCTTGGTAGCTTGGCACGTTAGGCAGGCTTATCTCAGAGGCAGTGTGTAAAGCATTTTGTGAACACATATAGTAATACAGTGACAACACTACAAATGGATACCATACAGGTTGTATTATAAAAATAAGTATTTTTATATAGACTTAACACAAGACCAGACAACAAAAATCCACAATACTGTACTAAAAAATAGACTCTTAAATGTTATAAAATAGCTTAGTTCTCTCAAGTTGTAAATGTGACGGGGCGCTAGGTGGCGCACACGCAAAATGGCCGCACTGGAGTGAGGCTCCTGCAGCCCGGTGATATTATCCTTCATTGATCCTGCTCAAGAATAGCGGAGGCAGTTTATGTCTGCACCAAACGCTTAATCTAGCCTGTCTGCAGACTTTCTGCAAGTTTCGTGGGAATCGCGCAGGGGGAACCGGCATTCTGCTGCCGTAAAGATTGGCTGGGACGCTGCGGTGGAGCGCAGTGCCGAGCTGAGGCGGCCACCGTAATCACCTGAGACCGCGGCTGCACACGAGGCGGCGGGCCGTGTGGCGCGGCTCCGACATTGGGGGCTGGAGCTCCATTTGCCGTGACCGGAGCGGAGGAAGACGCCTGCCGGCATCCATGCTGAGGCGGATATACTATTGCGGCTGGGCCCTGGCGGCGCTACGGGAGACTTGCAGGAGGCGGTGAGTGACGGACGACGGGAGGCTAGTCCTAGCGGTCTTTTCCATGCTGCTGACGTGGTGCGGTGCCTGAGGGGCGCAGAAGGTGGTGGAACAGACGCAGCAGCCCCCTGCTGCTCAAGGGGCCGAGTGTGCGGCCCTGCGGTGGGCTCCGGTGGCAGCTTGGACGCATTTGGCGCTTTGAGGCTGTGGATCTTTTCTGCTGCTGCAGTGGTGGGGCTACATAACTGCTGAGGCCCTGGGCATGGACATAAGCGATCTAACACCGAGTAGGTGAGGGAACTTTCTTGTTGGTGGCGCCCTGACTACTGGTGGGACAACCTGGCGTGCGCTTGTATGGGGTGGAGAGCTGCTGGCTGGCAAGAAGGATGAAATCAAAATTGAGTATGCCTCTGTGAGAAATGGTGCTTAACTGCGGAAGGCGCAAATAGATTATGCGTTGCTATTCCCAGCACAACTCAGAGTGACGCACCAGGGTAGGCAGCATTTCTTTACCGCACCGAACCAAGTGGAAGAATTCCTTAAACAACTGAAGAAAGCGAATCGCCATGGCGGAGGAGCGCCGGCATCGCAGCAATCAGTGTCGGAGGGAGCTGAAGATGACTCGTCGTGAGCTGATACTTGGGGTCCATGTTGGTGTTTCTAGAGACTTGAAGCATAATTCTTCTTTCATGGGAGGAGATGAGGCTGAGGTTATGTACTGTTGCTGACTGATGAACCTTTCTGAGTGTATGATCTCACTCACCGGGAACCCTCTGGCCCCTGGAGCCTGGTTGTTCCTTCTAGAGTAGGCTTTTGGGGCGAGAGGTACCTGTGTAGCTGCCTAGAATAGGCCCCCAGCGGGTATCACCCCGGGGCTGTTCGCTGCACACCCTAGATGGGTGCTGTAGTGCCTATACTGGTTATGTTGGGGTAGGGGGGGGTCAGGGAGGGAGTACATCCCTGGCATTTTGGGGATGCTTCAGTGGGAGGGGGAGGGGACTAGCGGGATGATTTTTGGTTTGTATGTGTCTATCTCACAGCAGGTTGCTATAAGGAATGGTTCAGGGATGAGGTGGGCCACGTTGGAAGTTGAGCATCTCAGACTACCTGTGGTAATATGCTGTATCGCAGGGTATTGGTTGAACTGCAGCAATTGGGTAATGCACCGGGTCATGGCTGATAGTCAGGACTATGGCTGATTGTGATGTTGGCAACTTGAATATCGTTACGTGGAATATTAGAGGGCTGGGTGATGCACGGAAGAGGCGGCAACTGTTAGCCTATCTAGATAGGCATCGCACACACATCGCTATGCTGCAAGACACGCATTTTACTCCCCAGAAATCCAGCAGTTTTGCGAGCAAATGGGCGGAGCACAGGGTCTTCTCCTCTTATGCAAGGGGGACGGCAATACTTATTAAGAGGCAATTGCCCTTCCACCTCGTGGGGTCAGCAGGGGATTTACAGGGTCGTTATTGCCTGGCGTGGGGGCGGCTGGGATCGGTTTCTGTTACATTGGCCTGTTGTTATGGGCCTAATGTCGACGATCCGACATTCTTTTCCGCGCTGTGGGCCAAGATCTCTGACGTGGGCTCCCAACATTTGTGGAGGAGGCTTTAACGTTACATATAACCCAAGTCGCGATAGATCACATCCGGCCCCGCATCACTACACCAAGACGAGTGTGATTATCAGAGACACCATTGCTGCATATCATTTGATTGATGCTTGGAGGCACGTGCACCTGCATTCGCAAGAGGGCACACATTACACAGCACAGGCAGCTTCCTGGGCAAGGTTCGATTATTGGTTGGTTTCCAGGGGACTGGGTCCTGCAATTTCCCAGGTGTAACACCTAGCCAGAACGTACTCTGATCATGCCCTGGTTCGACTTACATTGTCCTCATCGAACCTTGGCGTGCCGAGTGGCAGTTGGCGGTTGCGGGCTACCATGTTGTTAGATGCTGTCTTTCAGGAAGAGCTGCAGGAGTTCTTCACCCACAATAAAGGTTCAGTGAACAGTGTGGAAATCATCTGGGAAGCATTCAAGGTAACGATTCGGGGGTTCTGCATGTCCAAGGGATTCGGGGTGCTTAAAGATATAACTAATTCACTGCATAAACTGGAGGGAGAGCTGAAACTGATGGAGGTGGAGATGGCTCTAAAACCTACCACCACAGCCCAGGTGAGGTTCAGGGACACGCTTACGGAGTATATGGCTACAGCTGAGAGGGAGACACGCTTTCGGGGCAAATACTGGAGGGCCCGTTGCTATGGAGAGGGGGAGAGGCCGGGGAGGGCGTTAGCGAATTCAGTTAGGAAACCTCGCTATACAAACTAAATCTTGGAAATTGAAGAGCTGGAGGGGGCGGTTTATCGGGACACAGCTAATATTCTTAGTGCATTTATGCGACATTACGGGCACTTGTACACTACCAATAGAAGGGATGATATGGACCTAGAGGGTTCTTTGGGGGATGTGGCACTGGGATGGCTCAGTGATGCACAACGTGCGTTTCTATGTGCTCCATTTGAATTAGATGAGGTTCGGGAGGCCATTATGAGTATGCAATCGGGGAAGGCCACTGGGACGGATGGCATTCCAATAGAATTCTATAAAACATATTTTGAGATTATGGCCCCCATTTTGCGAGAAGTCTATGAAGAATCTCTGGAGGTCGGTTGCCTTCCCGCTTCCATGAGGGAAGCTCTTATAATCTTGTTGCTGAAGCCAGGAAAACCGCCCCAGCAATGTGATTCCTATAGGCCACTCTCCCTGCTAAACTGTGATACCAAAATACTGGCCAAGTTGATCGCCACTTGCCTGAGTCTGCTGCTGGAAAATCTGATACTCCCGGATCAGTCGGGCTTTGTGCCTGGAAGGGCCACCTCCCATAACTTGCGGACACTTTTTACGGTTCTCAACAATGTCTCGCCTGATCTACCCCTGGCAGCAGTTTTTTTAGACGCCACTAAGGCGTTCGATTCGGTAGAGTGGGACTACATTTTCAGAGTAATGCTGCGTATGGGATTCCCAACCCTCTTTCTATCATGGATCAGGCTCCTGTACAACTTGCCCGTGGCCAAGGTACTCGTAAATGGTCATACGTCTCAACCACTGTCCATCACGAGAGGTACTCGTCAGGGGTGCCCACTTTCCCCTCTGCTCTTTGCCATAGCAGTGGAACCATTGGCAGCGAGACTGCGGCAACATCATAAAGATAGAGCATTGCGGTGCAATCTGCGGCAGCTCCTGATATCCCTGTACGCAGATGATATTACCGTATATATTCGGAATCCACAAGACAACTTGAATCCGATACTTCGAGAGTTTATAGTTTTTGGGAAACTGTCGGGGATACAAATTAATTGGGGAAAATCTTGTATATTCCCACTGATGATGGCAACACATAGATTTCCACTGGATTACCCCCTAGAGTGGTGTGATGAGGAGCTATGTTATCTGGGAATACGGGTGACGAGGGACAGAGATGAACTTATGCGTTTGAACTATGGCACTGCAATGACACGCATAGCGGATTGTGTTGCCCGCTGGATTGATCTGCCCCTGTCCATGGCGGGCCGGGTCTCCTTGATTAAAATGTTGATCCTTCCACAATTACTCTACTTATTTCTAAATATTCCATTTTATCCGGGGAGGCATTTCTTCGCGACGCTCAGGTCAGAGCTGACGCGACTGGTCTGGGGGGGCCGGCAGCCGAGTTTGCAATGGAACACACTCATTAGGCCATACTCGCAAATCGGGTTTGGGGTACCCGATTTTGAGTTATACTACATCAGCGTGCAGGCCCATTATGCCTGGTACTGGGTGGCACAGCCCAGGTATATGCCGCAAGTAGCAGCGGAGCATTGGCTTGCACACCCGATACCCATTGATGGAGTGCTATTTGATCCAATTGCGCCTAGGGAAAAGAGGCCAACTACCATCACTTGTACGATCACAGCCTGGCAACGAATTGGGCGCATGTTAAGCACTCCCATGCTGTATGCTGCTTCCTTACCTCTTACATATCACCCGAATATGCCTCTGCTGCAGGAGACGCTGTTTCATAAATTTAGGGAGCAAACGCATATTCAGACGTGGGGGGATCTATATCATGAAGGGAAGTTCCACTCTGCAGAGCAGATGTTACAGGGTCTACAGCAAACCCCACTCGATATTTTTTTGTATGTCAGACTGCGACAGGGGATCCGGACCCTTACACCAACCTTCCCAAATGAACCGCAGGAGTTAGCCCCATTGCAAGTAATGCTTAAATGCAAGACAGCCACACGGCTTGTCTCCTTAATTTATAGGGCAGTGCACACACAGAAGGAGGTATTTGACACACCCTCCCGCGCGCGATGGGGTGAAGAACTTGGCTTGGCGCTTACGGATGAGTAGTGGGAATATTTTTGCCTGCAGACTGAGAGGGTGGTGGCCAGCAGCAGACTCCGCATGATACATTATAAATATCTGCATAGATTATACTATACGCCGGCTAAGATGTATAGATATCAGCTGAGAGATATGGACCACTGTTCCAGATGTGGAGCTCCTGGAGCGGATTTTTTGCATCTGGCATGGGTGTGCCCTGGGGTGAATGAATACTGGACGCAGGTCTTTAGGGCTTTGACTCGTATGACGAATACACATATTGAACCCACGCCGTTGGTGGCATTGCTTGGTTACGTCAAACCGATACAGGCGACACACCGCGTTGCCCTAGTGCTATTAATGGCTAAGAGGAGGGTGGCCTGTCGGTGGGGCAGGGGATGAGCCCCGAAATTTAAGGACTGGATTGCTGATCTGGTGACATGACAGCAGCAGCTTGCTGCGTATGCAGAGCTATTACCCAGTGCCTCTAGGCCACGGGACATATGGGCCCCCTTGACCTGCTACTTGATTGAACATCCGCAGGAGGCATTGGAGCCTGAAGCAGTAGGGATCACACACTAATGGAGTGGGAACACAGAGAATGGGAGGGAGGCTTACTCATATTGCATAGTAGAAATGCCGCTGTGCTTCTGATTCTTCTGCTGCCCAATGTTGACAGACAAACCAAATGTGCGGGTAACAGAGTACAAGGGGACAATGGCAGTCTGATTTTCTGATGATGTGTGCACAATGGTAGGCCCATGAAATAGGACACACCCTTACTGGCCTTTGATGTTCCACTGTCTTAATGCTATGAATGGATGAAGTGCATATATAGGATGGTTAATCTAAAAATGTAAATACAGATGTGCCGCCAATACACTGTGTATACTTTGTGATGATGCTAACGATGCTCTTGTTTGTATTAAAATAATAAACAGACAGTTTAAAAAAAAGTTGTAAATGTGACACTTTACTCTCAATGTACCTTATATGCTGATCTTTGGAGCCACGACAGGCCCTGCGACGCGCTTCTCCGGTGATGCGACGATGACCTCTGTGGCAGCGTCCCGCTTCTCCGGCGATGCGCCGCGCTTCGGTGATGCGATGATGACAGCGGCGGCTCGCTTCCTCGGCGATGCGATGATAGCGGCGACACTCTTCTCGTTGTTGCATCGCGCTTCCAGCTCCCAGCAACACGCAGTCTCTCAGAAGGCCCAGCACAACAGCAGGCACTTCCGTTTCCAGCAAGGGAATTCAGGGGGGAGCTGGTTGGTGAAGTCTTGTATCCCTGAGACTTCAGGCAGGAGGCAAGCTCTAGTTCAAGCCCTTGGAGATTCTTCTTCAAGTTGATAGAAAGCACACTCAGTCCTTTTCTCCTCTCTTTGGCAATGAAGCAACCAATGCAGGCCAACCCCCAAACACACAGCACAGGGGTAGTCTCCTCCTTCAGCCTCCTGGTTCTTCTCCTCAGCAAAGGTTCGTCTTGATTCCCAGAAGTGATCTAAAGTTCTTGGCTGTGGGTCCCAATATTTATACACCTTTTCCCTTTGTTCTCTGAAGGCAGAGAGGCTTTTGCCTAGTCCAAACCAGTTCTGGTCAGTCCTGGAGCACTTTGTTGACATGTCTCCTTCTTTCCTTTCACAGTGCAGGGCAGGGACATCAGGCGCACCGCAGGAGGTGGAGCCAGCATTGTGGAGGGAAGGCCCAGCCCCATTCAGGTCCCAGGTGCAACTCCTCCCTCCTATCTAGATGCAGATCTCTCTATTAACCACTGGGCTGACCCACCCTGTCTCCTGGAATCCCCCAGCCCTGTCACTCAAACTCCAGACAAGGAATACACAACCTAGCAGAGGTAGGTTTGGATGGTTAGGAAAGAAAATGCCTACTTTCTAAAAGTGGCATTTTCAAACACAGAATGTTACAACGAACTTCACTAAAAGATGTATTTCATCATTCTGAGTTCAGGCATACTAATCTCGAATTTCAACCATGTTCCCTGAGTCAGTTAGGATTATAAAATGTAATAACCAAACTGTCCATTCTGGCCTATGGAGAACAGGTACCCTTGCACTAGTGAACAACGAAAATGGCTGCAATTCACTATTAGGACATGCCACTCACACCAGGGTATTTCCTACCTTTTACCTACAATGCACCCTGCCCTTGGGCCTACCATAGGGGTGACTAATATGTATAAAAGGGAAGGTTTAGGGACTGGCAAGTGGATGCACTTGCCCAGTCAGCATGGCAGTACCAAACTGCACACAGGCTCTGCAATAGCAGACGTGAGACACACTTTACAAGCTGCTCCGGTGGGTGGCACAATCAGTGCTGCAAGCCCACCAGCAGCATTGGTTACAAGCCCTGGGTGCACGCAGTGCACTATACTAGGGTCTGACAAGTAAACCAATCAAGCCAATCATGGAGTCACTAATCCATACATCAATTTACTATAGGAAGCACTTGCACTGTGACACTGAACAGCAGTGGCACAGTGCCAAAAGCATCTATAACCAGCAAAACAAACGAGGCTACAGCAAAAAATGGAAGGGAGACCCACGCCAATGGTGCCAGGTCTAACACATAATATTTTGCATATGCCACATAACATTCCTTGTGAGAACCATTTAACTCTCATGATGACATTATGTAAGGAAATGCCTCTTTTTGCATGTTTACCCCCATATTTTTTAACTGATGCTGCTTGTTTTTTGATGCTCAGAGTGCACTGAGACCTGCTAACAAAACCTCAGTGCCAGTGTTCTTAACCTTTAACATAAGTATGTCAAATTGACTATACCCAATTGGCAAGTACTGACTTAATTAAAAGTCTGTAGTAGATGGTACAGAGGACATGTAAGACAAAGTGTCCACACTGGCCTGCAGCACTGGCTGTGCCATCGTGAGTTTGACAAAGGACAAAATGGCTCCCAACCTGCCACTGCAGACTGGAAGAGCAGTGAGTACACTGCTAGTTAAAAAACAATGGCAAAGCCAACACTCCCTCAACCTTATATGTAAGACTACCCTAAAGAAGACCTATGGAGCCCTATGGCAATGAGCTATATAATGTTAAGAAAGACATGTATTTTGTATATGTCTAAATGGCAACATTTTGAAATTATAATTTTGGTGGGGAATAGTTAGTAAACCCATTGGCTAACGCTGGGCTACCGGCTGGCATCCCAGCCTGGCTAACTTCCCTCCCTTCTCCCTCCCCCCTAACTTCTGAATAGACCTTCTTAACTGGGTACTGTAAGGTATTAATTAATCATGGCATTAAATCCTACTTGATGCCCAAGCTGAGATTTATGTCACTTTTAAAGTAGGGTGGGCTACTGAACTCCTGACGACTGTGGAAGTGTCCCGACATTTTGAGTGTATCAAGAATAGTGCACTCTGGGATAGCCAGATGCCACACATTACAGGAAACACATCACTAGAAAGGAAGGGACCCTGTAGGCCACAGGCTAGCGACAGCGTGGTCCCCTCAGGGCACTTTACTGGGATAAATATGGCGCTGCTGGCGCCCTGCTCATCAGATCATGTTGGTTTTGAAAAAAAAAACAAAGAAGGATGGCCCTACTGACTTCGAAACTGCACAAAGAAAGGCTGCACCATTGGAAGGACTGCACCTGCTGCACTTTGGGCTAGTAAAGTTTGGACTGTGCTTGCAGCTCCTGACAGAGCACAAAGTTTCTTCCCAGCTTCATCCCAAAGAAGTGACTTTAACGATCAGGTGGCTGATCCCATGGAACTAGCTCCAGGGACACAAGAGCTGATAGATCCCAAACCAACAAGTTGGTAGCCACCACAGACGTGTTGCTGCTACCAGTCACCTGGCAACCAAAAAGCACAAATCTATGATAGCCAAAAGTTGCACAATTGTCTGCTGGACCTGGAAGTGCTATCAGATCCGTCCTACCTATTGGATACTATCCTCCACCTGAGGATTTCACCACAACTGCAGTGCAGAGAGAGTAGCGGCCCAGTTTCGACTGGCCTGCTACTGAAATGTAGAGGACTTCAAGGAACTTTTATCGCTGTGGCCAGAGCTGTCCTTCATCACCCGTGGACCGAGGGACAACCGCAGAGACATCCCTGTCGACCACACTACAATGGAGCATCCTTTGAGAACCTTTAGCCTGCAAGCCCTACTGTCAATACCACTCCGTTATAGTCTGTGGCAGTATCCCTGTAAAGCTTGGAACTTGACCTAAATATGCTCTGGTGGACAGGTAAATGTCCAAAGCATCCTCTCTGGCCCCCTAGACCTCCATCCTGGATTTGGCTTCTCAAGCCTGGGAGGAGTTGCTGAACTAACGCTTTCAAACTTTTCAAAAGGTACAAACTTGTTGTTGGCCAATGCTTGTTCTGTATCTTGGGAACCCTCCAGTGGATTTTGATCATCAAGGTCTTTAAAAATTCATAAGAATACACTATATTTTTATAAATTGTTGGTGTGTCTCATGTTGTGTGACTTTCTTATTTCGTTGTTTGGAGTTGTTAAATGCTTTAGCAAGCCTTGCTGCTCAAAGTCACAATTACCCAGGATTGAGCTTAAGGTTTACAAATGAGCCTGACTGGACCCACGACAGTATTTCCAAGTGCATTACAAGGTAAGGCCTCAAAGCCATATCATATAATACACCGAAATCCTCACAGAATATATCAATGACTCTTTCCTCCCACAAGTCACCCCTTACAAGAGGCACTGACTTGGAAATATTTCTGTGAGTTGGAAAACTATGAGTAAAGCACACTTGGGTGCATGCATAGCTTTCAATTGGCATGTGACGTGAGGCAATGTTCAGCCAGTCTTGTTTTTCACCCAACAGCACTATGCAGGACAGTGCTTATAGTTTTGTAACTCCCATTATTAGTATATGCCTACAGGTCTACCCTACAGGTTCCCCAGTTTCAAAGTTGGTAGCCCAGCCGTAAGGCCCCTGCATACAGTCACCCTCTCCCACCCACTATGGCCTCAATGTGATGCCCTGGTCAGCGTGCAAATCCATCCTGTTACTTATCCTACCGGGAGCGCTCCAACCGCTCGGTCCAGGAGTGGTGCCATTCCTTTACGGACTTTGGTGCTCCCCGATTGGACCTGTCTTTATCACTGAATTAGTCTTTCTTTCACAGCCACAGCGACTTGGGTGAAGAGGCTCAATTGTAACTGGTGCAGTCGGTCGCCTTGACAAACAGCATTCGTGAAGAAGACCGAACCATACATAAGTGCAGCCCCAGCAGGCTCCTTCACAGTTAGCAGCAGCTGTAGCCCACATCTGGGCTGACTGGACAGCAGGTGTCGCCCTGGACTCAGAATTTCAGTAAATATATTTCCGCAGAAACCTTTGGCACAATGGCAAATACAACCCTGCGCAAGCCTTCAGCAATCCAGCAGGTGCCGTCCTGCATAGGCTTTCAGCAGTTTGCCAGATGCAGCCTCACACAGGCCTTGGGCAGTTTGTAGATGCAGTCACACTAATACCTACAATGGTCAAGCAATTACAGCCTGAACAGGCCTTCAGCAAGCATGTAATCATTGGGTCGCAGCTCCCATCAGGAACTGAAGGGAGAGTCTCAGGCACTAGGACCCTCCCTTATGGCTCTCATTTAGCCTGCTTCTTCTGGGTGACCAGCAGTCACTGACAGTAACTCCTTCCTTGACAGTCTCACCTCCTGCTGGACCAAGCAGACCCCTTCCCTCTTTCAGCAGGTAGGCAGACAGGTTTTTAGGTGCTCTAGGGCAGGTATACAGCTCCTCCAGGAAGATATCCAGACCTCCAGTGATGTCCCCTCATCTCTGGGAGACTGGCTGCTCGGCAGAAACCAGACCTGGTTGCAGAGCAGCCCTGTGAGCAGGGCCGGACTGGGAATCAAAACCAGCTCAATCCAGGACTGCTCCCTTCCTCCACACTCGCTCATTTCCGTCTCTCTTTCTCTTTCTCTCTCTCCTCTCCCTCTCCTTGTCCGCTGAAGCCCCCCATGGCTGCAGTTATTTCCTGGGGAAGCTGGAGAAAGTGGCAGCGGCACCAGCAGCAACCCCACTGCCCTAAAATCCAGTCTCCAAAGGCTTCAGCCTCCGGGGAAACGCTTGGTGGAAAAAACAGGCAGCCTGGACCGGCCCGTGAGTACTCTGTGGAGCCCTCCCTTCCTTGGTCATAGAGGACTTGGAACTGAAACAAAGTGGGCTGCTTGTGTCACACGTTTATACAAAACTTTCAGATAGGATATGTGGATTCACTATCTCAAACTCTAGAAGCACCTTAGGGATGGTTCTGTTTCAACTGTCCTTTCTAGGCTGTTTTCCAGCCCGGCCTTTGTGGTGAGTAAAAGCTCTCATATCAGGGTTGTCTCCATACTTGAACATCCACAACAGAGGCACAGAAATGTGTGAGGTTTTCACACCTGGATGTCATCAGCCTAACTCTTGGAGTAATAGGGACAGACAAATGGGCAGGCTTCATCTAAAGTCTTTCTCACCTTTCACACCCTACTCTGGAGTCCCACCCTCCACCATCCATCAACAGGGAGTATTCAAGAAGATGAATCAGCAGCTCCTTGCTTACTGAAAGACATCATAGCATATCCAAAGAAGCCTTTATTCACTCCCCTCAACATCTAGGACTCCTTCTTCTCAGTTCCAGGAATGTAAGCAATACACTTCCTCTGTCCATGAGTACAGATCTCACCCTCTAACTTGTGTGAAATTGAGGGGCATCCAAAATGGATCCTTCTGGCCTCCTTTACTCTGGCTCTTCACACATACCATGCATGTGTTCCACTGAGCACACGCAACACGCTTAACAAGCACTCTGGATGTTAGCGCAAAGGACTGAGCAAGCACCTAGAAGCAAATCTTTACACAAGTGAGCTGCTATGCCTTCATTCTAGTGAACGAGATAAAAAAAAGTCTGGTCACACTACTGATCCATATAATATGGTATGTTGCCACCACTGCTCTATGTACTCAACCCACAACAGAGACAGAGCTTTTTTCTTTTCACATATGGGGGCACACTTTGTGCTACCCTACAGGTCAAGTCCAGGGACTCTCATAGTCAGTTACAGGCAGGCTTAGATACGTATGACACCAGTTCCAAAAATATAAAGTCAGGATACTAGGTACAGGCAGTTGATGAACACACCCTTTTACCACGCAGAGGACATTCCTGTCCCAACCGTGTACAAGGGCAAAGTGCATCCCCATGGACATTCTGCCTCTACTTTGTACAATGCAGCCTGTTTTCTACTTGTACCATGTGCGCCTCCTTCAACACTGCTTCTCATTTCATCAAGTACTGTCTCCTTCACCTCACACTCCTCTCTTGCACCCTAAACTCCCCTTTCCACCAGGCATTCCGACTTGTAACTCTGCTCTTCTCCCTTACATCCTGCACACCCCTTGCACCATACACCCGCTGTACTCTACATTCCCTCCTTGGTACATGCGCTTTCTCAACTCTTTGCAAGCTCTTATCCCCCCACCCCTTGCACCTAGCCTGGTTGATACTGCCAGTTGGTTTTGGTGTTGTATGCTCAGGCCCATCAAGTGCAGCAGGAGTGCAAGACAGTCTGTTTGAGGAAAGAAGCACCTGGTCCTGCTACCAATGTTTTGTTCTACCTATTCTGGGTAACACTGAAGCTTGTGAACATCTTCATCTGCACAAATGTTACAATACGCAGGAGCCAAAATGATTTGCTTTGCTAATGCTTGGTTCCTAATTGTACTCAGACAGTATTAGCTTCCCAACTTTTTGCAATTAAAACAAAGTAATGTATGAATTAATAGTGCAGAAAAGCAATCATTGATTGTATAATCTTAAATCAGGACATCACAATGGACTGTAAAGTATAGCGTTTGGTTGTTTCACATGGATTGCACTTTGGTGACTCTAGTATGCTGTGTCTGGGACCTTCTCAGCTGCCTGCAGCCTCAGCCTGAAGCTGTCTGTGCATTCTCTGGTTATCAGCAGGGCCTTCCCTGCCACAGGGTTCCTCTTCAGAGGCGGGTGGTACCCACTTGTGGAGATAAGGGGGGTGTTATTGACCGGGAGTTGCGTTTTGCTGCACTGCAGACACGACAGGGGTAACTATAGGGCTCGAGCCACAACGCCATCTCTGCATGTAAGTGTGTCCGACTCTCAGAAATTCAAGAGTGAGACACATCCTAGTAGGGAGTAGGGCAAGCCAATGTAGAGGAAAAACCTTGGTGAACCAAACCTATAGGGATTTTATTGAGTTGCAATTGCACTCTAGAGAGTGAGAGAGGCAATGCCTAATTTATAGGGAAAAAAAGAAGTGCAGGGATCTCATCAGGAGGCCACTGCAGTTTGCACCACACATTCCCACTGTACATACTCAACTACTAGCCATCACACTGCTCAAGTGTGACAATTCAGACTGTTTGAGGTCACCAAAGCCTTAATAATGACTTGGGTGGCAGGTATTAGTTGTTTTTAATGTATATTGAATTAACAAACAACTGTTTTTCGGTTCATCTTCAAATTACACAAACAGCACCAGCTGTCATAAGTGCAGGTTCCTGCAATTAAGTGCCGGTGCCGAGCACCGGAAACCACTGGCTCAAGTTAAGCACTAAAGAGAGGAGATGGAGGTAATTGACCTTGAACTGTATTACGAGACAAAGGGAACAGACAGACATAACTGATTCAAGATTCTTCTCTCAGATATGCTGGAATTACAAAGAGGTCACCGATCCATGGTTGTCCTCTCAGACTTAGGGCACAGAGAGCTGATTGCTTGTCCAAAATCAGAGTCACTGGCAGCCCAAAGTCAGTATCAGAGAGAGAGCGTATTCAGGGCAGTGATGATCCTATTTGTCACAAACATGCAGTCAGCATTTGTTTTTCTGTTTCATCTTACAGCATAAAGGCGTAAGAAGCTGAATAAACAACTCAGAATGCTGAAATAATTAGGAATTAACAATTTTAGTTCTTGAAGGAAACAGAAATTATTACGTGTTGTGGAAATGGAACACTGACAGAATATCGGAACCAAATATATGGTGTGGACAGACTTTTGTGTCGAGAAAAATCAAGGGCCAAAATATCGAGAAAGTGAGTGCAAACAGGCAAGTATAGATGTACTTTTCCTAACTCCACATTTAGGTATTAGCTACCTTGAAAAAAAAAGTGTGTGTGTGTGTCAGCAATCCAGGAAAGACAAATGGAATTTAAGATAGATATATATCCTATATATATATTGTTAAGGTACATATATTTGGAGTTACATATAGTAAAACTTTGCTTACCTATAAAAACTTACCTTAACAATGATTTTTTTCTCAATATTCTTGACATGATATTTTGTCTCACAACATTTTTGGTTCTGATTTCTGTCTAAACACCACTGTCTTGTTGTCATATATAGTTGTTATACACTGTAGTTAAAATACTTTGGGGTTTGGAAGATGACTATGATAGGCAGATTTTTTGGTGGCAGTGCGACAGTATGGAGCTCTGTTCCATTTTATACTGTAATGTAAATAGAGCCATCTCTGCTGTTTGTGCTTAGAGGTGCTTAGGATAAGAAAATCAATAACAGGACAAACATAAATGATGCGATAATTTGACTATCACAATAGATAAAAACTGTTATGTTCTGAATACGATTAAAATGAATCACTGGTAGAAACATATTGGTGAATTGTAATCTGATTTAAAAGTGATTTTTATGTGAAACATTGCAATATTGATTTCATTGTGTTATCCATAGTTCTAAATGTTTACCCTCAATGATTTGGCAATGCCGTTGATGCCATGGATATTACTGAATATTGACATTATGGATTGTGCCTTTGTTCAGCATCTTTACTATCACAACAGGAATCCTAACAGGCAATAATATATCGAAGCGCTTGGCCAATAAACATGGTCCAGCAAAAAACATGGACTTAATAAACAAGCTAAATAATTGTATTGTGCTTGATTTTCAATCTTAAAATATGAAATAAACATTACGAGCATATAACTACTTCTAAATTCTAATCTACTTGGATAAGTTGTTTATTACTGAATACTTAACATTTTCACCCTATGTTCAAAGGGTGCATCATGTCCTGTGACCTACAGCTGCAAACAGGATCCACTGATATTCTCAAACACGATGGGATTGGTCGGTTAGCCACTCAATACGCAGCGTTGAAGTGGCGCCTTTGCTTAAATACTGCATCCGTCTACCATTCGGCTGTTGTAAATGACAATAGGTAGATGTTCCCTCATCTCTACACGTGTCCCCTTAAATGGATGGAGACAGCCCATCTGAGGGCATCTTTGCAATAAATGGCTGATCTGATCTATTCGGAGGACAATGGAGGGGTCAGGGTAGCCTGCACTGCAGGTGTCCATCTGGTATCTGTTCTGTGTGTGGGGAGGGCACCTTGGACCACTGTTGCACATGCATTAATGTGTGTGTGGGGGGCACACTAATATGTAAAGGAGTTTGCACTGCGGATGACCATGTAGCATCTGTCCTGTGTGTGGCTGTGTGTGTGAACTCTTCTGCATGCTCTTTAACTGTCCTGTGTGTGCATCGGCAGCATGCTCTTACTTGGACACTGCACTGTCACTTTGCACCCTCCAGCCCACTTCCCCTTGCAACTTGCACTCCCCGTGTACCTTGCACGATCCCTTGAGCTCTCTGCTCCACTTTCTCCCTGCACTTTCCACTTCCACCATGCGCTCCCTTCTTGCACCCTAAACACTCCCTTACACATTTATTCTCACCTTCATTCTGCTCTTCTCCCTTGCACCATGCACACTCATTGCACCATGCATCCCTCTTGTGCTCTGCACTCTCTCCTTTGCTGACTGTACTCTCCATCCTTTGTACTCTCCTTACCCCCTCTTTTTGCACTAATAAATCCCTCTTGAACCCTTGTTTTCCCTTCCACCAAGTCACCTTAATAGTGTGAGTTGTTTTTGCCTTTTATAATGCCCATGGCTTTTGGTTTTGCATAGTGGCAACTGCTTTTGATTTTACATGCTCACCAGACTTCACTATCTTACAGCACAGGTACAAGACAAGCAAAGGGGCAAGACTGCCAGTCAGTGGCGTCCTTAATCGTCGCTTTCTCAACCTAAGTGGGGGTGATGTTGACACATAACTATTTATAAGCCTGTTCTATCTGCAGTTCTGCAGACAAGTGGCTTACAAAAAAATATAAAGAAAAGGAAAATCATAATGCAAAGCTAGTCACAGTAAAGAAGGCCCCAAAGATAAAAAGATGAGAGAGAGAAAGATGGTGCCGGGTCGTAGCTTCAGTTGGTGCAGCAGTTGCAGTGGCACCATGGCAAGAGTGGCTAAGAGCCTGAGGGGCCCACTGAACTGTTTAATTGCTGTATGCTGTCACTCAAAAAGCAGCCAGGAACTTACTCGAATACTCTGGCTACTGAGAGTGTGAGAGAGAGGGCTGGAAGGAAGAGTGAAACGAACAACATATGAAAAGAAGAAAGAAATTGTGACAAAAAGGAAGGGCCAAAAGCATGAAAAGATTAATGCAAGGGCGAAACGATTGATGGATGAAAAGTAAAACAACATTGATTGGGTGGGTGGAAGAAAGAATGGCTGGGATGATGAAAGGCTGGATTAAGGTGTGGATAGATGGATGGATGGGTGAATTGATAAAAGGAGAGTGAAAGGATGTATGGATAAAAAAGAAGAGATGTATGAATGGGAAAAGGATAGATGAATGGCTGGAATTGGGAGTAGAAGGATAGAAGGATGAATGAAAAAGTAATAATGAATAGACAGAATGGTAAGAAAGGACGGATGAAAGCATAAAGAGATGGATGAATGCACAAGAGGCTTAAAGGATAGAGAGATAGACGAATGGAAGGTGGGATGAAGGGACCTCATTTATTGTGGGTAGGGCTTTCTCGCTTCGCTCACCCGACGGCATTCGAGGTATGGACCTAAGTGGGGGGTATTTTCATTTTCTGGCTGCTTTCCTTGCTGCCATTTTGTGGACAATAAGCACATGTCACTGCTGCTAATGTGCTACCTCTTCTGGATAATTCTCAGATTTGTGAAAATCTTTTCATTATAGAAAAAACTGCAATATACAGAAGGCAATACTATACCCATCACCAATGTTTTGTTCCTCTTTTATTCTAGGAACATATAAACTTTTCTCAATATCAACCTTTCTACGATTAAAACACTGTCCTAGATGGATTAGTATTCCTTAAAACAGTCACTGATTGTCTACTTTAAACTAAGGCCATCAGAAGGGACTGAAAAGGATAGTCTTTGACTGACATATGGATTGCACTTCGGTGACTCTACAGTATATCATGCCTTACAGCACAGTGTGTGTGGGCCCTTCTCTGCTGCACCCTCAGCCCAAAGATGCCTGCACATCATCTGGTTATCAGCAGAGCCTCCCTGAATCCAAGGACCGTTAATCGGAGATGGGTGGTACCCCACTGTGGAGATAAGGGGAGGGGGAGGTCATTGAACGAGAGTCTGTGCTTTGCGGTGCACAATACAGGAATAAAGGGACAATTATTGGTCTCGAGACTGAAAACTATATTCCACAAGTATGTGTGGCTGACTCCCAAAAATTCAAGAGTGAGGCACCCCTTAGCAGGATGGATGTCTTCCTAATGTACTAAAAAACCTTTGAGAATCAGGTACATAGAGATTTCATTGACCTCCAGTTACACTATTAGACAGAGGGGACATAGGGATTTCATTGACCTCCAGTTACACTATTAGACAGAGGGGACATAGAGATTTCATTGATCAGATCCATGGGGGATAGAGAGAGGGCAATGACCTTGAGCTCCACTAGCAGACAGAGGGCACAGATGCTGGTCCCTGACTTAAGATTCATTTCTCAGGCATGCTGGGGTTTCAGAGGTCATTGACCCATGGTTATTCTTTCAGACTTTAGCAGGACAGCGAGAGTTTATTGCCTGTCTAAAGTCAGCGTCACTGAGGAGTGGGTTGACACCTAGAGAAGAAGGCTGCCTGCTGATCCAGCTCACTGATGGAAAGGAATTAATTAGACAACGACAGCAATGAATTTATTTTCTACATACCAAAATCACAAGTTCCTGGCAGCCCAAAGTCAGCATCAGAGAGAGAGAGTGAACTCAGGGCAGCAATGATCATTTTTGTCACAAACATGCAGTCAGCATTTAAAGCATTTTGCATGAAGCAACCAGCTGCCTCTTCAGGTCCCAGCCGCCATTTTATGTTATTTATGATGCATGGAGAGCATGCCGAATATTTCTGACTTTGTTCTTTGAAGTATTTCTGTTTACACCTCCTTTGTTTGCTTTAGAGATCGACATGAAAAGCTCCGACACTGCTTAGATTAATGTGCTGTCTAATTAAAAGTCAAATACAACCTGAGAGAAAAAAATGCAATCTTCACAAGCTGTGAACTAAAGGTCACAGAAAGGCCATCGATTTCCAGCTGTGGAAGCCACATTTCTAGGTACAAATGAAATCCAAATTGCAATGAGTTTAAACTGAAAAACCAACTATGGAAGAAAGGAATGTAATTTAATAGTCACCTTCTGGAGTACCCTGTTGCCTTTTGAAAGGGGTCACACTTCGCATATTTGTTACAGTCTTTTGTTTTTTGTTTGGCAATGTGACAATTCTTTTTTGCTTTGTGGCTGTCAACATGGCATTTCATTTGTGTGTAAACAAGTAAAATGTCCCAAAATAAAAAAATAAAAAATAAGCATCATTTGTTTCCTCTTATTTGCCTGTTGTTACAGCAAGGTTAGAGAATTACACAAATGCCAAATGCTTTTTTAAATTGTCTGCTATCACTTCAGTCACCCTTTTGTATGAGGGATTGTACTCTTTCATTTTTGCTTACTGACAAACACCTTTATTCATGTGGATGGTGCAGTCTCAGAGAGAGCTGTTAAAACCAACAAGTTTCTAGGAATTACTTTCAGTTTACTTTATTTCCAGCTGAGATATATTTTATTAGCAGCCAGTGGTTCCTCAAATTCTGAGATTTTTACCAACATTTTTTCAGCCAGTTTTCTGCATGGGCAATAATAAGAAAAGTAACATTAATTAACAGTATTTGTTCTTATTAATATTCTGGAAATATTATACTTTTAACTCAGAAGGATCTTATCCTGAAAATATGGAAGAACCTCATAATGTCAAGATACAATTCCTTGTTACCAAAATTGGCTCTAGCAGCATACACTTCCAGCTCCCTTATCCTCTTCCATGTTCATGACGTCTCCCGGCCATCATGAGTCACAATGGGCGTGTGCCGACGACGGCCGGGAGACGTCATGACCACGCCCGCGATTGGAATGTCCAGCACTGCGGCGGAAATTGCGCCGCAGTGAAGAGGTTATACCTAAAATGTCACTAAACCCTATTGGCTCTACACATAAGCGGCCAAAAGATTATGCTCCTTCACCAGTCAAAACACCTTTCTCCATATCAATGGAAAAATACTTGCCATCATCCGTTTTTTAAATATTCAAAGAGCACATAGATTGGGGCATAAACTGAATTTTGGTTCTGCATCTAACAGACCCAGAGGCGTTATTATCCTTTTTTCGAATATACCGACTTACTCAAGGCCATTATGGCTGCAAAGGCAAAGAAACGATTTTCATGCTGGTTATAACTTAGATTTCTCTGAAGATATTGCTAAAGCCACTGCCAACAGACAAAAGTAATTCTTAGAAATGCGACCAGAACTCAGAGCTCTTAATGCCAGATTTGGTCTTTGTTATCCATGCCTTGTCAAAGTTACATATAAAAACTAGACAACAACATATGAATATCCTACCATACTGAGGACATTTTTGGATGACTGTAAAGGAGAACACATGGGTACTTCTAAAGTTTCTCACTGACTGAAAGCTAAGTACTGATAGTTGTATGAATTCTATTCACACACATGTTGATGCAAATGTTTATTTTCTCCTTTATTCTTGCAGGATCTTTCAATCTCAACCTTTATCACTGTGCCTTTATGGTCTGTTATACATGGTCACATTCGGGTTCGTCTTGGAGTGCACGCATGTCGTCTTCATAATGTGGAATCACCACCCTCAACCTTTTGTTTCAGTTGCCTTTTTTCTTGTGTTTACTGATTCTCTTTATCTTTCATTCTCTTTTCTATCTTTCTTTCTCATCTATTTTCCCAGCCTCTCCTTTTCACCGCTAATCTAATTCTACTTTGCTTTCTTTATCAATGTCATGAATTCATGATGGATATGTTTTTATGTTTATGTTTGCTCTTTATCAGTTCTTGGAAGTGTAGCCTTCTAGGTTTTAACATATTATTTCAGTATGGTACTTGGGGGGATACTCTCAAGAACGTGTGATAACCATCGCAAAAGTTACTTAACCAACCTTCAACATCGCAGTCTATCACGGGAAAATTATGAAGTGTTAACCAAGTATTCACAACATGGCGGTACCATGCGATAGTCACTAGAAAACGCGTCAAATGGGCGCGTTAAAATCAACGCCACGCCACAAAAATGCAAAACACGAACGCAAAAAAAGCTGCGATGAGGCCAAGCGCGAAAACCAGCCACAGGCCTGCAAATCCCACGCGTCTAGCGTGAAAATGCACTATAAAAGCAGTACAAGAAAAACACACCAGAAACAATCAAAAGTGCGCAGCACCATGGAGGCACCCTGACCAAGCGTAGAGACCAACGCTAACCCCACAAGCCCCACAGACCACCAGCAAGGTACAACGGGCTCGGGGAAGGCCAGGGAGAAGAGGGAGAGGAAGACGGGGTGCAGTCCGTAGCAGCAACACAAGACCAGCGCCACAGAGGTGACAGAACACTACCAGCAACTGTTCCACAATCAGACTACCTGGAATGCAGCTGGAGTGTTGAGGAGGTCAATGGATGAGGCCAAGAGGCGCTGGTATGACCTGAAAACCTAAACCAGGCACAAAGACGCCACCAACAGGAAGGCAGCAACGGCGACAGGAGGTGGGAGTCCCGCGCCACAGGAGGAGCAGGTGGAAATGGAGGCCAGTCATCAGTGTGGAGATGGTGCAAGGAAGTGGGAGTACGGACACAGCTCGAGAGGATCTGACACAACAACAACAGGGTGAGTAACGACCAGGGACTGGGGGGACGGGGGGAGATGGGCACAATGGCACACATGCACAATCAAGTATAGCACACTGCACACCCACAATGACTGTGGAACATGTCCCTTCATCCCCGTGGCACACCGCGGCACACACACATAGCAATCACAGGACATCCCATGACAATGTGGCACCAAGTGCAACACCAACACTGCAGAACAGGGGACACAACTGGGTCCGTTCATGCACAGAAACAGGCCAATCATATTGGACAGAGCAGGGAACTGTGAGATGCATATGCACGGGTACAACCTCACATCCATCATGTAGTCCCAATGTCCACTCTCTCCCCCAAATTGCCAGCACCGCCCAAACAGTCACAATGTACATTGTCACACAGTCTGCATGTAAACAAGAACAATGCGCAAACATAAATGTCAACACAATGTCAACATGCATCTCCCCTCCACATTGCAGAGGGACATAAAACACCTCCAGCAGGTCAGACCAGGCAACCCATCAGTGATGCCTGAGACGACCACCACACCTCCGACACCGACGCCCTACAACAGCTCATGGACTTCTCAGGCAACCCACCCCCAGGAGCAGGGCAGCCAAGCTACATAGAGAACACCCCAGCCCCTGCATAGACTACACAGCAGGAAGCACCCGCCACCACGTCTGGCTCCCAACACTTCACCGAGGCACACATTGCATTCCAATGCCAGGTGTCAGAATGCCAAAAGGAGGTGGCTGAACAGGTGCAGGTGGGCTCAGATCTCATGGAAGCCGAAGTAGATCACATATGTGGGTGTTCAAGTCCCATCAGGGACTACCTACACCCCACAAAGGAGACCCACACCACGACAGATACACATGCATGTGCATATGTACTGCAATGACACACGCCCAGAGCCACGGAATTATCATTCACACCCCGATGCTGGACCTCTGTACGATGGCCCAGTCCACTCCTCCTACGCATTGAGTGGCTGACGACAAAGCTACATGTCCAAGGTCTTACCCGCTGCCTGCGGTGACATGTCTGCGTCCACTGAACACAGCACAATGAAATGTCGTAGGGCCCAGGGCCCTCATGCATACAAGACCACAGGGACACACGCATATATTATGTTGAACTGGCTACGGGCACGAGCGCCCGGCCCCTTTATTCGCAAGGCCACATGTACAGTGACGTCTGTGCTGGATGTGTGTGTGGTGAGTATAAGTCAGCCCGCACGGAGTGGTTGGTGCTGTCAACCATTTGAACAGTGGACACCAGTGCAATGGAAACAGAAAACACCTGCATAACAGAGTAAACTGCTGAGCAACATGGAGGGAGCAGGAGCAAGAACAGCGGTCACCCAACTTTCAAACAGAAGTGTCCGTGAGTTGCAGTGCACTGAGGTTGGGGCACTAGAGATGAGTGCGCTCATGTGAAGAAATTGCTAGGATTGTGTCCCTTCCAGTTAGTCCTGATGCAGATGCAGTGAGGTGTGTTACACCTGTATCAACTTCCTCATCAACGTCCCAGGTCTCCCACTCTGCCTGATGTGTCATTGCTGCGCAAACTCTCCAGAGCACAAAACTCAATCAGTAACGGTCCATGGGTTGCGGTGCACTGAGTCAGTAGCACCTGTAGTGCTGAGCAGGGGATCAGGCAGATGATGGCATCCACGACAGGCCTGAGCAACTCCGTCAGTCTGCCACTACCACTGTCTTGTCTCTGGCAGATGGTGGATGGAGTTGGCCCTTGAGATGGTGGCGTGTGGCTCCTGCAGTGATGCGACGTCCGGGTCAGTCAGGACTCGATTTGATGTGTGAGCCCTGGTGGTCCGCAGTTGAGGCCGGAGGCAGTGGAAAGCGCAGGGCCACATGCACGTGGCGTCGATGACCCCAAGACCACCGTCCCAGAGGTCATCCAATATTCATTCAGACAGGGTCCCCGACGTGAGCTGCACAGAGTTAGTGGCCCCGGATGCACAGCGGTCGGCACAGGCACACCGTCACGGGACAGTGACTTGCGGTGCAATCAGGTAGGGCCACGCGGACTGGGCGGGTCCTCATCGATGTCCAAGGTGAATGTGGGGGAGGGTTGCGGGGGACAGTGGAAGGTGTTCTCCATGGCATGATGCAGAGGTCTGATGTTATCTGGAAGCAGCAAATGGAGAAGTGGAAAGTGACAGCCTCGTTGCCACCACCAATTCGGTGACAGCCACAAGAGGATGAAAACTTCCCCCTAGTCCATAGACTCAGACTGCACCAATGTACGACCAGAGAGTGTCCATGAATGTCAGGGAACCGTCTTAGTGGCACCGGGGCTGGGAGGGGGTGCCGTCTGCGATGATGCCGCTACACTGATATGAACTCCGCCATCGCTAAATCAAGACTCTGCGACCTACTGGACCGCAGTGTAGGCCCGAGACAGCGTTCAGCAGTGGCCCACAGCCAAGTGTCATCAGGGCAGTTGTCAGTAGTGTTCGATTACCTTCGTAACGATGATCCTATTCCCTCCGGACTGCAACGTGTCATCCTCTTACACCTCTCCTTGCGTGCAATGATATGTATTCTGTCTTTGAATAACCGATGTTAAGTTCCAAATCTATGGCCTACTCATGCGCAGCATAGGCCGAAGGCAGTAGTCCGCTTGGGCCCACAGACACGTGTGGTTGTAATGCTATGCACAGACTTGGTGGCACCACATCGAAGGGAGTATAGTGACATAAACTCTGCCTTAAATAATGTTCACTGCCATGGTGTAATCAAGACTCAGTTCCAAATGTGTGACCTACTACTCCACTGTGTATGCCGGTGGAGTACGTCAACAAGTGAGGAGTACTCTGGGCTTGTGTTGCGGAGGCCGTGATGGTCTGAGGTGGCTGCCACGGTCGCAGGCCTCGGACTTGGAGATTGCACCTGTACGTGGTTGGCCCTCTTCGACACACGCCGGTGTCGGCAGGTGGGCATTGAGGTCTGGGTGTGCAGGGGCGGGCAGGACTGGTTCAGGGACCAGCGTCCCGGGGTGCAGCAGGTGCACAGGATCTATGGCGACTCCGCTCACAGCGTCAGCCTTGTGGTGGGGTGAGAGGCACCGCCCTGGACATTCCGGAAGAGGACCACACCCAGAGTTACCTTTTATTCACACCCCTATGCTGGCTTGGCGTATGCCGGGCCAGCCCACTCCTCTTACGGGGGGGACGTGACAAGCTACATTTCCGCGATCTTCCCCACTGGCTGGGGTGACATGGTTGTGTCCACTGTCCACTACACTCCAAACACCAGTGATGTGTGTCGACATGGATATGTGTGTGGTCTGCATACTGCAGTCTGGCCATCACATCCACGCCACACTTGGCATTGTGTACAGTCTCATTCATGGGTCGGTTGCCTCCTTCGCACAAGCCTGGTCCCCACCTCTTCCGACATTCTGCTATTGTGTGGCTGAGGTGTCATGCCGTTGATGGCTAATGTACATGGCTGGCCCAGGTTCCCACAGTGAGTTGTGCTGTTGTGTCTGGTGGGTGTGCATGTTGTTTGTGAGCTTGTGAAGTGTCCATTCCCAGTGTTATGAGTTGCATGATTGTGTAGTTGAGATGTGTGGTGTGTGCATTTGGTATTGGCCAACGAGCGGTGCATTTTCGTGGCTGCCATCCTGGTGGTGCAGGTTGATGGACTGTCTAAAGGTGTAGGAATCATGCACACTGCCTGGGTGGTTTGCGGCGACGTTGGCGGAGAATTCCAGGTGGTCCACTTTTGCCTTGACATTGGTGGGATATGTGTGCTTTCTGTTGCGCTTCTTGTGTGCAGTGTTGCCAGGGGCCACTAGTAGGACATGTGTGCAGTCAATTGCCCCCTGACATGTGCGGGAAGCCAGCTGTGGCGTACACACCTTGCTTGGTCTCCGGCTGTTCCTGCGCAGTGGGTGGGAAGTATAGATAGTGGGGTACCAAGCTGATAGTGTCATTCATGACCGTTGTGAGGGACGTGGATTGGCCTGGCTGTGTGACTCCTAAGTCTCAGGAGGATGTTGGTTGGAGGGTACCAGAGGCCAACAGGTGCAGCATGGCCATCAGCTTTGTCTGAGGTGGGATGTTGGTTGTCCACTGTGTTCGTACCATCAGCCTGTGGGCAATGGTGGTCAGGATGCGGAGGAGGGTTGTCCCTTTGGGCATTTAGTGGGCAATGACATTCTCTGGTGTTGGGTCTGTGTGGTTGGTGCATTTTGGGAGGGTCACTGTCTTTGTCTGCGCTGCCTCAGTGTTGGTCCTGGGCGTGGTGGCGGTGGGTGTTGTGGCCCTTTTGGGTGTCCGGTACGCATTTTCAGTGGCTCCTTGGTATCTGTTGTTCTTCAGGTGTGGGTCTGGGCTGTGCTCCCTTTTGTGGTGCAGGCTGCCGGCCGACTTTGCACCAGGTCAGAGCAGGTGTTAGTTTCCTGCTGCTAACGCGCCTTATCGCATGTTTTGTGAGCTTATCACCGATCTGTTTGGTCGTTGAGAATGTTGTGGAGTGGTGTTTTCGCGGCTTTTGGCACGGGAACGCCTACTCTGCATCTCATTAGCAATAGTTGCTGGGGTCATCTGTGGCGATGTTTTTTGTGGCTGCTATCGCAGGTAAACTGGTGTTACGGGCTGTTGACACCAGCTTGTGAATGGGGCGATATGTTTATCGCAACTTTGATTGCGATAAAGTGCCGTTAACTCGGCGATAGCTCCTTAAGAATATGCCCCTTGGAATAGTTTCACGGAATGTCAAGGGATGAGGTTCTCCGATTAAAAGACAAAGAGTTTTGGCTCATCTTGCCAATCTTAAAGCAAACATTGTATTACTGCAGGAGACCCATCTTGTTGAAAAAGAAATATTGAAGCTTACAAAGTGCTGGGCAGACAATGTTTTTTCTTCTCCAGGTTCGGGAAAAAGAAACGGAGTGATCATTGTATGTGATAAACATCTTGACATCAACTTATTTCTCAAGAGAATGATGAGTGAAGATGGGTGGCTGTTAAGATATTTATTATGAGAGTTGCTTTAACCATTTTCAATGTATATGGTCCACCTCAAATTGGCAATTCCTTTTGGTGTAAAATTTCTAGCTAATGACATTTTCTGATGACAATTTAATACTTGATGGAGACTGTACCCAGATACCTGATCCTTTTCTTGACTGGAATTCTAAATTTACTTTTATCCCAAGTAAAATGCATAAACAATTTGTCAGTGCAATAGCTCAGAGGTCACTTATTGAGGCATTGAAATTGTTTAATCCTACTTTAAAGGAGTACAGTGTTTCTCTCCAGTTTATCATTCCCAGTCTAGAATTGATCATATATTTGTATCAAAACATATATCACAAACCTTAATCAGTGTTGAGATTGTCACAATTCTAATATCCGATCATGCTCTCATTAGTATTGATCTTGATTTCTTATGTGCCCTGCATGCAAACAGACTATGAAGATTTAACAATGCTCTTTTCTTGGATGAATCCTTCACACACGCCTTTCAGAAATTTGATATTGAGCTCTACAGTCTAAACTTTACTCATGATGTTTTTTACAAGTGGTTTGGGTCTACTTCAAGGCGGCAGCTAGGGATTTCTTAATCACCTATGTATCAAATAAAAGAAGAATACGAAATAGAGCATTATATTATGCATAATATAAAACAATTAGAACATCAGTATTATTAATCTAAACCCAAACCATGCTTTGATGAATTTATAAAAGTGAAATTCCAAATTAATAAAATGATCACAGAAAACGCTTGTTATATTTTTAGGTCCAGTGTGAAATATTATGGTGGACAAAATAAAGCTGTAAAACCTTTGGCAAACTATCTCAAAATTAAAAAAAGAAAGAACTACGGTGGAATGTATTTTAAAGAATGATAAAGACCCTATATTTAAGGAGGATGATATTCTAACTTAATTTGCCTAATTTTATAATACTTTATAAATTCCTGAACTTTTACCTAAACATGAGCGAATTGTGGAATATCTTGCCTCCAATCAACCAAGCACTAAGAAGGATATCAATTTTAATTAATTGGAAATTAATATCACATGTGAAGAGTTTACCAAAGGCAAAGCTCCAGGTCCATATGGGTTTTCCATTGAATTGTATTCATTGTTCCCTCATGTTTGGATCTCAAAATTACATGATTTGTTTAATTACTTTTCTAAAACAGGGACGGCTCAGGCTACCTTTCAGGATGCATTGATTTGTTTGATTTCTAAAGGAGATCGAGATCCTAGATTCTGTAAGAATTATAGATCAATATCCCTGGTTAATATTGATTATAAGATCTTTGCAAAAATTAGGAAACAGCATTTACAACGCTGTCATTACATCACTGTACCATTACAATACGGTCGTTACAACAACCGCGTTATTAGTTCGCGATGCATTTACATCACAAGTCATTACAACGACTTGCACTAGGGGGCACTGAGGTATTGGAGATTAATTCCAACACCTTCCCTACTGTTGCGCAAACTGGAGTAGGAATAGTAATTAATACTATAACTAAGTCCAGCGCACCCCCTAGTTCAAGTCGTTGTAATGACTTGCGATGTAAATGCATCGCGTACTAACAACGCGGTCGTTGTAACAACCGCGTTGTAAAAGCACAAGATGTAATACATCGCATTGCAATGTTCCCTATTCGCAAAAATTATTGCCTTGCATTTAGATCCACTCCTGCCAGATGGTTTGAAACAAAATCAATTTGCATTTGTTAAAGGTAGATTTATCTCTGATTATACAAGGTTATTTTTTATTAGTTTACGCAAATTCAATAGTTATAGGTTTTCTTTAGCAGCAGTTGCACTTGATGTTGAAAAAGCCTTTGATTATGATTTGGCATTTTATTTTTCAGGTCTTTAATTGGTTTGTCTTTAGTCCAAAATTATCAGTTTAATATCACTTTTGTGTTCCTCACCACAAACCTATATTTATTAATGGTTCAATTTCCCCACTTTTCAAGTTAAAAAGACGAGTTAGACAAGGGTGTCCTTTATCTCCTATATTATTTTTATTGGCCCTTAAACTATTTTTACATGTAAAATTGGAAAAATAATTATATACAAGATTTTATTAATGATGAAAAGCAAATCAAATTATCTGTATATGCAGATGACATTTTATTCATTTCTAATGCAACTTTGTCACTGTCAGCTTTTCTTGATGAAGTGAACGATTTTTCCCTAGTCTTAGGATACAAACTCAATATTGAAAAATCTGAGATACTTCCTCTCAATAAATTTTGTTTAAAGCTTGATATTATCTTTTCTTGTTTTTGTTGGAGCCCCGATCAAATTAAATATTTAGGGCTTCGATTATCTAATTCTGTAAAAGATACAGTCTAAATGATTTATAAGAAACTATTATTAAGATAAGTTTATTGATAACAAGATGGAACACATTATTTGTTTCCTGGTGGGGGGCATCTTGATTCTATTAAAATGAGGTTGGTTCCTGTTATTTTATTTGATATATCTACAATTCCTACAAATATACCATCTTACTTTTTCAAGAACATGAATTCCTTACTCACAGGGAAACCACGTAAGTCCTCGCTGAAGTTAAAAAAGAATAAACAGTACAGTGGAGTTAGCTTTCTGGATTTTCAAACTTATCACAATGCGTTTGTTTAAAACAATCCACTTACTGGCTATGAGATAACATTTTCAATTTTTTTAGAGTTTAAATAGCGTGAACTTGACCCAAAGGTATCAGAGCGCTTACATGAGCACCAGTTGCATTACAGACGGACACATTCATTTGTTTTTGTTAGGCACAAGGGGGCCGATTCACAGAACTAATCTGAGACAAAATCCTAAACTTACTACTTTTGGCATTCACAGGAGGCATTTAGTAGTAGCAAAGTTAGGATTTTGTCTTAAATTAGGACTTTGTCTTAAGACCAACATTTAAGTTAGACTTAAGTTAAACTTAAGTTTGTCTTAAATTTTGGTCTTAAACAGAATCCTAAATTAGGACAAAATCCTAACTTAAGACAAAATCCTAACTTTACTGCTACTAAATGCCTTGTGTGAATACCAAAAGTAGTAAGTTTAGGATTTTGTCTCAGATTAGTTCTGTGAATCGGCCCGAGATGATTAAGTGATTTGCCCTGAATCACAGGATGTTGAGTGCCCCTGCCAGGATTCGAAACGGTTCCCCAGGGTTGAGGTGTACCGCTCTAGCCATAAGGCCACATCCTCTCCCCTATAATGATGACTGTCCTCTATGGGCTCAGGTAGAAAAAAAATGTATTTCTCCTTTTTCATTTAAAGGATTTATATGCTTTTCCCAACGACTGTTGCCCAAATATAAATCCACTTTGAAAAAAACAAAGACAAGAGGCATTTGGCAAAACAGGAATAGGAACAACCACTAGGGCCGGGAGTACAGCATACAGAAACGGGTCTGAGGACTGACTCAAAGTACAATCATTTTGAATGTCTTTTTATACATTTCTTGAAGCCTCATAAACCACTTCGTAGATCCTGTTTCTGGAGTGGAATGTGGGCCTTGTCATGAGGTCATAAATAACTTTCACCTGATGACAATTGCAGGTGGGTCCCAAGCTTGCGTAGACACAATGAGGGCCAATGGATAACGTGTCCAAATGTCCGGCATGGGGTGCGCGTGATCACTGCGTGTGTAGTGTGTGCTGTGTCATCATTGGCTGAGTGCTTCTAACTTCATGGGCTTCTAACTTTATAGTGTTTTGGGAACGGGCGCCCCTCAGCCCATGTGCATTTTATTGGGGCCAATCTCCCAGGAACATTGTGATG
The DNA here is from genome assembly GCF_964204655.1 of Triturus cristatus. NCBI lineage: Eukaryota > Metazoa > Chordata > Amphibia > Caudata > Salamandridae > Triturus > Triturus cristatus. The sequence continues at coordinate 1,161,297,961 of NC_140590.1, forward strand.
TTGCTGACTATCTGTGGGACTAATCTGTGTTTTTCCTGTTCTCACGTCTGCCCTGCTGGTTACGTGCCACCCCACCTGTAATCTTTCAATCAGTAGCCTCATGCTTAGGGCTCATGGCCTGCCTGACCACATATTTCTGACTCGGGGTTGATGGAGAGGCCATATCAAGGGATTTCAACAACAGTGATTCAATTTCGTTTTTATACATACATATATCAATACGTACATTGACATCAGTATTAAAAAGACCCTCATGTATGTCACAACCCAGCAATAAAAATAAATGCAGAATAATGTACTTTATACTATTTCCATGTCTCAATGATAGAGACAATTTCTTAAATTGATCTATCTGGCATAAAAAACTTAGTAAATTAAAAATAGAAAGAAAATAATGGCAACCATGGAGACAGGAAGGGTTAATATGGGTTCATCACTCACTTAAGGACAATACAGCACTATCTTTATCTGCACAATATATATTTCAGTTTCCAACTTCATTTAAATACAAATTTAACACTTAAGCACAAACTGTATCAACTATATGTGCTAAACTTCCAATCACCAATGCAGTCACGATGTCGTATAATCACATTTTTGATATCCTTGTTTCAAAACCATCAGCAGCCACACTATATAAAGTTATTAGATCTTTCGATACTGAGAGGCAAAACTCACAGGTGGAACTGGAGTGGGAAGAAGATCTCAATGTTAACTTTTCTGTTAATGTGTGAAATACAATTTGCCTCAAGATTGAAAAAATCTTCACAAGAAACAAAAACCTTGTTTTTTATATATATAATAGACTTCATATAACTCCTCAAATTGTGTTTAGAATAACTCTCAACATACCTACCACTTGCTGGTTATTTGATGTCTGTAATGCATACTATAAACACTTAATATTTAGTTGTCATTATACTCATCAGTTTTGAATTAAGGTTTGGGGACAGATAAATTCTGTATTTCAAGCAAATGTTCCTTTGTCCTATGCCACTCTGTTCGTAGGCAGCTTATCAGAAGAATGGAGTGATTGTATGTTAAATGTTACAATAATTAACCTTATGTTATTAATTGCATTACAACAAAGTACCAAAAACTGGAAGAACTTAAAAAAATAATGATTTCAATCTTGGTGGTGTGGAATATATTATAACCATAGACTTGCTAGAGATTCTATTGCACCTCTCTCACTTGCTATGAAAAGGGAAGCTCTATGGTCTCCTGCTACTATTCATTGAAATACTACTGCTATTTCGTATGCCTTACATCAACCTTTGATTGACGAGGTACCTAAACCCCCTTGAAAATCTTTATTAATTCTGTGATTCTTGCAATGATCACATTTATATATAAACTATACCTATATATATGTACGTATATATATATATATATACATATATAAACACACTTATACATACATATACTTTAAAACATGATTCTCCATGATTGTTTTTAATCGAATGCTCCATGTTTATTATTACATATGCTTCACTTCTCATTTGCTTATTAAAATGTCTAACTTTTAATTAATTCCATATTATTCAGTCCCTTTTCTCTTTCTTTTTCTTCTCTATTCTTTCCTTTTTACGTTCTCTTTCTAAATCCCTCATTGATCATACATGGATTTAGTATACATTCCTTTTGTTACTGTTTTGAATCATTCATAGGTCTACATGTATTATTCTAGATAAAATGTATTTTATACTACCTTCTATATTAAAGGATATTTTTGTTCTTCATTATAGAATGTTTAATATTGTATATTTCATATAACTATGATCAATAAAGTATTTCTAAAACTTAAAGTCAGTGTCACTGACTGCCCAAAGTCAATATCAGAGCGAGAATAAATTCCTGGGCAGGGAGGGTCATGTTTGTTACAAACACATGCATCCACATGTATTTTTCTGTTTGATCTTTCAGCATCAGGATGACAACAGCTAGACAAACAATTGGGAATGGGCATGGTAATGTTGAAGTAATTACGAATACAATAAATTTAGATCTTGAAGTCGATATTTAATTAACTGTTATGGAAGCTGTATAAGCTTTTTTGATAGTCTTATACTGAAATGTCGTCAATAAATTTCAAAAACAGACTTCTTTTTTTGTTACTCTGTTAGATGTTTCATCTTCTATGTGTTTTTCCTTTCATAGAACAACAACTAGAAATGGTTATGAAGTTATAATTGCTTTTGCTACGTGTATATAGAAGGAGAAGCCATGGTTTCACAATTTTGTGATTGCCCCTTGATTAAAAACAGCCAAATGATTCCTTTGCTCTTTTCATGAACATGACTCATCTACATTATTTGGGTTGCTCTTGATTAATAATATTAAAATAGCCGGTCATGATTTATTTTTCTATTTTGGCGGTATAATATTAATTTTACAAAATTTCTATTCTTCACTAATTCTGTTTCATTATTATCATATTTGTGTGGATCGTATTATAGTTCAAAAATGTTTGTGTAGTTGAGTTAATACTATTTGATATACATCAGTTATATAGTGCAAACCACAAACCGAATTAAGTTTTCTTCTGTGTCAGGGTGTCTACAAGATTCACACTGGTTAACGGTGTCGAATCGGATGAAACTTAAAATGCTGTGTTATATGTTTAGAATTAAGACAGGGTTGGCTCCAAAATATCTTCAGGATTTGATGGAGCGTCACATTCCTGCTCGCCTCTTGCACTCTGATCAGCAAATTTGCGTTGTTGTTCCTAAAATCAGACGGGCCCGTATGAGAGGCCGGTCATAGGCCTATCTAGGACTGACCTTAGGGAATTCCTTACCAGCCTCCTTGCGGGCTGAGACCTCTCTGCTCGCCTTTCGCAAGGGTCTGAAAACCTGGCTGTTCTTAAATTCGTTTTCATCATAACCTCTTTTTTCTGGCCTACCCTGCCTGGTGCCGGGAAACCCTTCAGGGTAGCTGCGCACCCTACTAAATTTAAATAATAATAATTATCTCTAGGGAAGGAGTTTAATTGTTTAATTTTTGCCCTATTCACAAGTGTTCATGTTATCCACTTGCGAGGTATTAATGACTGGGAAAAGCTTGCTGCGATGTGACACTACCACTTGCAGGATACACACGTTTCTGCAAAGTGTATTTATGCTACTGAGCTATTTTGTTGTCATACATTATAGCTCCAATTCCTTGGTTCGCCTGGAGGATGGCTGTGAGATGCATATTTCTTGATGGCAGTATGAACATTTGGAGCTCTGTTCCATGGTAATGTATTATGTATGTAAGACCATCTTTGCTGCTTATGCTGAAAGGGTGAAGCTAATGGAAGAGGCACTGAACAAAGAAATCAATAAGAGGACAAACACAAACACGGTGCTAATTTAAAACTATCATAATAGCAAAAAATGTTATGCCCTTAAAAGAATTAAAATTAATCACCGACTGACAGTGAACTTGGATTGATTTAATTTTAAATAGTGATTTTATGTGAAATAATGCAAGAGAGAATTCATTTGTTTCGCTATAGTACCAGGGACCAGATGTATGACTATTCCGTCTAACAGGTCCCAAATAGTGATTTTTAGCAACTCACAATTTGAGACTCGCAAAACGGAATGTACTAATGTGTCTTAGACATATTTCGCGATTCCCGAATGAGGTCACAAATGACCTGCCTCAGCAATATTCATGAGGCAGGTCGCGATTTGTGACCCATTGGGAATGGGCAAGAAAGCAGGGATGGTGGCCTGCTTGGGACAGCAGACCAGCATGTCTGTGTTTGCTGTTTAAATAACGTAACTTTTTTTTTTCCAAATGCAGCCTGTTTCCTTAAAGGAAAACGAGATGCGTTTAAAAGAAAAAAACTAACATTTTTGTTTTCATTTTTTAAGAGTAGGCAGTGGTCTGTCTGCTCTTAAAAAACATTTTCGCATGCATGCACCAGTTTGCGACTGGTTTACCACCTACTTGAAGTAGATGGTAACTGTGCAGTCGCAAAGCAATCATACATACCAGTGCAACTCACTATCAATAAGGGACGCCTTCAGCACGCCTCTTCCTAATAGCGACTCGTAAACCCTATTTTGCGAGTCGGTAGTAGGTGTCAATGTAGCCTGCTTTAGCCTTAGCAAATATGCTTTTCTTTGCAATATGAAGCATCACAAGGCTCAGAGAGCGAAAAATTGCATGCATGTATGTTGGGGGACAGTAGTAGAGACCAGATACATCTTACTTATACTTTATCTGTATGATCTCTTTTGCACTTGTTTTTTATATTTAAGGAGCTTGCTAGTGCCTGTACCACGTTTGCTATATGTGTCTGAGAGCTTCAGATTGCTGCCTCAAATTCTATATGTATTTATTGGTATTTATATAGTCAAACTTAGCTATGAAGCAACAGAGCACTGCACATTAGATGAGGGGTCAGGGCACAATCTACGAGATCATGCACATTAAGCAGAGATTAAACAACTACATTTTGGACGAGAGATTTAATTATTTGTTCAAAATCACACAATATTGAATCTAGCGCCAGGGTCGTGAGACAAACCTGGGTCTCCATGTTCTGAAGACGGCAGTTCGATCCTCTAGGTCACATCTCCTCCCTCAGTATTTATAGAAGCACACACTGCCCTTGCATACATTGCTACTCTTTTCTTTGTGATGAAAGGTTGCTCTGCCGCTGCTACGGCAGTACTCATTCTGGTTGTCTATTGGAAAGATGCATTGTGTTTTAGGAACAGTATTTAATGTTTATACTGTTCATTCACAACCACATCAACATTTGTGAGTTTATACAACATACTGTTATTTCACTTCGTAGACAATGGTAAAAGAGCACAGCACAATGCTTTTTAATTGCACGAGCCCCTTGCGCCGCCAGTATGTTACTTTTTCCCATATTAAAAGTGACGCACCAGCGGCGTAAGCTGCTTGTAAAAAGCCCCATGTGGTATGCATACTTGGAACATCATTTCTCTTTGGTAATTGCTGCTCACATTCTAATGTGAATGTTGGCCCAAGAGTAACTGAAGACAGTACTCTAAGGGAGGACCAGATGGCTGGTGGCCGTCAGAATACCCACGGCTGTGTTCAGTGCAATACAGCTACCTTGAGGTCTTTTGTACGACTGAGGCTGGTTCTTATGTAGGACTTAGGCTGATTCTCAGAGCAACGTCTAGTTTACCTACAGACCACCTCCAGGTGCAGCGGTGCAACCAAATTACTTACAGGCCTCCTCTATGTTTATGGGAAGAACCAAATCACCTACAGGCCACCTCCATGTTAAAGGCAATAACACAGATATCTAAAGATGACCCTTGTGTGTAAAGGAGCAACTTGGGGTCTGATTTAGAGTTTGGTGGAGAGGGTACTCCATTGCAACGTAGATGGAGTACCCTCTTCACAAAACGCTTCATCCACCTGCCTGATTTAGGGCTGGGTGGACCAACAGTATGATGACGACGGAGCCTACTTTGGCTCAGTCGTGATCGCACTCCTCTGATGGCCTAACAGAGTACGGGACTTTTGAGGCAAACCATCCGACTGTGCACCCAATTTACAGTGGGTGATCAAATGTCTTTATTTTTTTGCTGTCCGTCACCACCAGGTAAAACCTGGTGCTGAGGGGCAGAAAAAAAAAATGCCCCACACACCATGGGAGAAAACTCCCATTGTGTAGGGGCCATTACTTTGGTAGTTTGCTTCTGACAAATGTAAAACTTTGGGACAGTTTGACAGCCTGCAGTGATGTTTGACGGAGCCACCCATCAAATGCTTCCAATATTGACAGGAACTGCCATGACAGCCGTTCCTGCCAATTTATAGAGATATCCGTGGGGTCGACAGACATCTCTAAATTTGGTGGACAGAATGTCTGTCAGGGCGACAGAGTAAAGCACTACATCACTCTGATGGACAATAAACCTTCCGCCAAACTCTAGATAAGGCCAGTGATTAACTATTGACCACTTCCATGTGCTCGGGACCAGCCACACAACAAAGCTATCTATTATAGTATTTGAACTCTAGCTGTTCCATAGTTTGCACTAAGCCCTGCACGCCAACCATACAGGACCCGTGTGTTTCATCTCCATTATCCATGGGGTTGGAGTCGGAAGGATACATTGTCGAAGGCTATACCTGCCCTGTGTAAGGCTTGCGTTGCTGGTGGCTTGTACCACTGCTCATGTGAAGTATCTTCCCTGTGGATGTATGACGTTACAACGCACACTTTTACAACGCATGCACTTACAACGCATTTTTTACAACGCATAATCCATTACAACGCATGACATTACAACGCATGACACTACAACGCATTTTTAAAAAATACCTTTACAACGCACTACCATTACAACGCATACTACCTTTACAACGCATACCATTACAACGCATAATATTAAATTACATTTAAGGTAAGTATTAGATAGTATAGGGGTAAAAATTACTATTCTAACTCCAGGGGGTGCAACAGTAGGGTAAGTGTTGGATAGTGTAGGGGTAAAAATTACTATTCTAACTCCAGGGGGTGCAACAGTAGGGTAAGTGTTGGATAGTGTAGGGGTAAAAATTACTATTCTAACTCCAGGGGGTGCAACAGTAGGGTAAGTGTTGGATAGTGTAGGGGTAAAAATTACTATTCTAACTCCAGGGGGTGCAACAGTAGGGAAAGTGTTGGATAGTATAGGGGTAAAAATTACTATTCTAACTCCAGGGGGTGCAACAGTAGGGTAAGTGTTGGATAGTATAGGGGTAAAAATTACTATTCTAACTCCAGGGGGTGCATCAGTAGGGTAAGTGTTGGATAGTATAGGGGTAAAAATTACTATTCTAACTCCAGGGGGTGCATCAGTAGGGTAAGTGTTGGATAGTATAGGGGTAAAAATTACTATTCTAACTCCAGGGGGTGCATCAGTAGGGTAAGTGTTGGATAGTATAGGGGTAAAAATTACTATTCTAACTCCAGGGGGTGCATCAGTAGGGTAAGTGTTGGATAGTATAGGGGTAAAAATTACTATTCTAACTCCAGGGGGTGCATCAGTAGGGTAAGTGTTGGATAGTATAGGGGTAAAAATTACTATTCTAACTCCAGGGGGTGCATCAGTAGGGTAAGTGTTGGATAGTATAGGGGTAAAAATTACTATTCTAACTCCAGGGGGTGCATCAGTAGGGTAAGTGTTGGATAGTATAGTGTAATATTATGCGTTGTAATGGTATGCGTTGTAATGGTAGTATGCGTTGTAATGGAATGCGTTGTAAAGGTAGTTTTTAAAAATGCGTTGTAGTGTCATGCGTTGTAATATCATGCGTTGTAATGGATTATGCGTTGTAAAAAATGCGTTGTAATGGTAGTGCGTTGTAACAGTTGCGTTGTAAAGGTTGTTCCCCCTTCCCTGTACGTGACGGAAGCTTGCACTGCTGTTGTACACATCTGAGTGACGCTTCCACTTCTGCAGCTGAATGGTGCCTGCTCGTTGTTCGTGTGGGTGGGAGGAAAGCTGCCTCTGTTGATCATGGCCTTTGTGTAAGGAATGCTCGCACCACTGCTGAGTATGCGTACCCCCTTCAGTGTTGAGGAAGGCTTGCTTTGCTGTTGCCTGTGCTCTGCTGTACCAGGTCCACACATAAGCTTTTCAGGGGGGGAAATCCCCAACTATCATCTAAATTGGGAGTTAATCCAAATCAGCTCTGACCGGTGTACTTCAAAATGTCCAATTGACCAGAGAATGTTCCCGAAACTTCTGAAAAGTTTCTAAAACGCTCCTTTTAAAGCCATCTTTGGGTCATGTCAGTTCTGACCAATGCCACTGTCCCTTTGTGCTTTAGATTGCACAGGTTTTCAATAATTCCAGTAGTTGCAGAGATACCCACCCCAACTACATTGCGAATAGATCTGCAAAGTGAATCCAGTTCGGACCAATGGTATTGGAGTATTGTGCCTTAAAATGCACCTGTATTGTTGAACGTCTGTCATCGAAACAACACAAGTACCTTTGCACTCACAGTTTGCACTTACTACACCTCACTCTAAGCCTCCCCTGGCACCATATACTCTCCATGGCAAACGGCAACCTCTCTTTGAGTCCTCTGCCCCACCTTACGCCATGCTCTCTCCCATAACTACCCTGTTGCACATTATACTTCCCCTTACCCACTGGCGTAGCTAGGGGGGGGGGGGGGGCGGTCCGCCCCAGGCGGCACTAATTTGCGGGCGGCGGCTGCGTGGCACTGGTGGCCCGTGGCCAGTCCAGGATTTTGTTAGGGACACTGACAGTGATGTACACGGTCACCCCCACCCACACCCACATGTGCGGCTGTAACTGAGCAGCACTGCACAAAGGTAAGCGCAAGCGCACATGCTTGCAAATGCTGCACCACCTAGCTTTGTGGTGGTGCGTGCAGCGCTCGGTGTATAGTGTATGTGGATCCCAGGGCCGTCAATCTTGTAGCGCGTGAAGCGCTACCAATGACGGCCCTGTGCATCTTTTTCGGCCAGCCCCCGCGCTGTAGGGTCGTCAGTTAAAATATACTAGTAACGGCGGAGCACCACCACCACCACCACGCGCTCTCTTTAGTGGAGTCTCTGCAGTGAAGGGCGATTTGCAGCAGACAGTCCAGCTGATTAAGAAAAGCAGCAGTCTCACTTAGCTCGAGGGCTGCACTTCCCGCCCACAAACTTCCTCTTCCCAACGATGTGAAAGGAGCTGAGGCTGAACTTCCCTCCGTTTAACCCTAATCTTCGCTTTGCATTGTCTTCTTCTGTTGCAAGTGTACTCTGTGGTCTTCTGGGCGCTACGTCTGATATGGCATTTATAGCTCCGACCACCACCGCTTCGAGATCCCCGACCGGGCCGTGAGTATTTTCTATAGATAGCGCTTACTATCCCTGACGAGGTGCTGAAATAGGTTATTAGGTTGTAGTAAAATACCTTGTCAGCCACTGCCTCGCCCTCGCCATTGTTTCTAAATCCCTTTAAGTAAAATCGGTACATATAAAAAGATCAAATGGCAGACCCTCTTGCATTACTGAAATGTAGAGGTAGCGTTTTTGTGGTTTTTAAACTGATTATAATATGTATATCCCACATTTCACAAGATGAAGTTTTGGAAGCGCTTGGTATAGTGTTTCAGACGTTACCAAACACAACAAATCAAAGCATACTAAACACACATAAGCAGTACTCAAGGTTTAACAGAAAAATGAGACCCACTGACTGAGCTCACACCATCTAGGTGGAAAAGTAAAGGGAAACATAATTTAGTATTTATGGTTCTACACATATCTCAAATCTTAACATCCTAAAATTCAAACTTAGATACAATCAAGGACAAAGAACGCAAGGGCTAATACATCTGAATTGCCTTTCACCATTTCTGACAAAATCCATTGCTTTTGAACAGAAAGGCTGATAGCAAAAAGTGTTTTAATAAACTTGGAAACTTGGTCTGTGGATTGGAAAGAGGGGCAATGACATAATGGGATGCGGAGACCCAGACACGGACTGTGTAACAGAAATACGAGCAGGTCTGACGAGGTAGGTGGAAAATGGCAAGACACAGCCTCAGCAAAGAAAAACTACTACCAGTAGACTACAGCGTTACATAACAAGACACTCAACAATGGCAGGTGGATATGGAATTCGCAAACACCGGGCGAGATGAAAAACCCATGATATAACATTGCATCCCATAATATCCATGTAGCATGATTTTCAGGCCGAGCATACTAGACTTTGCTGTCTGCTGTAAACCATTTTGTGGCTCACAAAGAACATACAGGGTTCGCCAATCGCTTGAGCTCCGATCACCACCGCTTCGAGATCCCCGACCGGGCCTTGAGTATTTTCTATATATAGCGCTTACTATCCCTGACGAGGCGCTGAAATATGTTATTAGATTGTAGTAAAATACCTCTTCAGCCACTGCCTCGTCATTCATGCCTCACGAGCCGCTCACTTCTCAATCAATATGGAACAATAACAATATTATTACCGAAACACTATGACCTCAATATAATATTTACATCCACGGGTCATTAACCTTCACTCTAACCCTGACCAATATTAAGCATTCTATCATATTCATATTAAGTACATGTACGTATCCTAAAATGTAACATCTAGAGCTAAGTATGTTGAACCTAACCAATGTTACATACCTAATTGTCACAATTAAATTAAAGAAATGAACACTTACCATAAGGCTAATGTTGGGTCTAATCCTAGTCAATTTAAATATTTAATTATATTAATTAAATTAAATCCAATGACATTTAAAAAAAACCAATAAGCAGCCATTACCCTAACCCTATTCCTTGGGAAGACCTTAATACTAACCATAACCAAATATAAAAAAATATAATATCAATTAAATAAAACTACATTCAATTAACCTTTACATGAGGTAATGTTGCCGACTGTAATGGCAAACAAAGACGTGGAAATTGTCGAGGTAAATGACATTGCAAAGGTGAGACAAGGTAATGTGCTCGAGCTAACAGTATGTCTCCAGTGTGTGGTTCTGCAAGTCCAGGCTTGTGAAATATTGTTAGTTACAACCTCACATCTAGCAAAAGCTGCTACATGTATCGTGTTTTATACAAACAAGGGAACCCGAAAAATGGCTAAGGACCACGGGTATCAATTATATATGTAGAAAACAATGGTCGTGAGCAGACACTAAATTTTACATAAAATTAAATATAGACCACAATGGGTTACTATACACATCCGATGTCCAGCCGGACAGGGGATTTTTATTTTTCAGATACTAAAGGATATGGTCAAGGATAATGAAAACACTACATTTATCGTGGGGCACAATCCTGCACCCTACAGCATGGGGAACGTGCGGGGGGAAAAAAGGAATAACAATGCAGACAGTTTAGGACAAACAACAGTTACAGGCAAAGACTGAGAGCCGTTGCAACTTGCAGGCATAAATGAAGTTGTAGCAAGTTTGACAAAATAGAGACCACAACGAGTAAGCACAATGGATATTTGTGGCACTATTTTTAAAGAGTCGACGTTTCGATCCCAAGCTCATTGATTAACGGGATCATCTTCAGGACTAAATTTATAACATTTGCCTGGTTTTTAACGCCTGTCAGAGTAAAGAAAACAAAGAAAATAGCTTGTGTGAACAAGGGAAAACTTAGAACATATTAAGATTACTCGAAAGTTATAGCATGTCAGAAGGTCAAGGTTATCAATTGTGCACATGGAGTTGTGGTTAAAACGATCGTGCTCGGGCCTATTCCGGTCAAGTGAGTGGGGATTTGTTTGTGAGTGTGCTATGGCAAGCAGGATTTAATAAGTGACATTCAATGGGGGAATGATGAATGACTGGAGGTGTTTGGAAGTTTAAGGCATCGGCGGGCTACCTAGTTTCTACGTAAAAATGGTTTAAAAACTAGAACCACGTGAGTTATTAAAGGTGTGTGAATGTGCATTCCGATCGTGAGCGGCATGGGGGACAGTCGTATTTATTAAAAAATAAGAACCGGTATTGGGAGGACGTGAAGTTATGAGAAACACGTAACCGGGGGTGTTAACCATTACGGAATGGCGCGTGACTCAGTGAGAAAAGTAAGTGTAACATGTATGCTTACCCCAATTGAGGACATAGGGGTATCACATATGGCAGGTCAGAGTGGAAACTGACAATGAAGAACAGCGTTGTTGCTTTTGGTTTGGTCGCTGTGAAAAAAGTTACATTGCGGTTGGATTTGGTGTGTCATAATCGATGTGGGGTTGGGATGTAAATGAGTCTAGGGCACATACCTTGCAGTTAAGGTTTCTATAAAACTTAGTGGGCGCTGGAGCGTGCTGCTCCTTGCCTGGATCGGCTGTTGGGTAGTTAGACTGTGGTGCAGATGGGCCACATTTCAATGCGCCAAGGTATTGCTTCAATATACTAATATGTTACAGTCCAAGCTTGAGGGAATTGAAAATAAGGGGAGGTTTTAGTCAAAGGCTGCCTAAGTGAGGAAAAATCCTTAAAACAGTCAATTACATCGGGGTGAGGGGTTGTCTTACCTGTGGAGAGATACAGCAATGGAGATCTCTGTCCTCAGCAACAATGTGCTGTGTAGTAACCGGCTCAATGGCAGGCACTGGGCGCTGGTGCTTAGTGCTCTCATTTAAATAGAGCGGGAAACCACTGAAGGACCTCAGAGGGGTGCCAAAAGGGAGGAAGGACTATGGATGGGTGATAGCTGTGTGTAACAGCGGTGGCCATCTTGGGTGAGTGAAAAACCAAGTGCGGTTAGTGTGAAGTGCAATGCAAGGGCGTGCGTAAGTGTCAATGTGTGACAAAAAAGGAGTAATTTACGCATTAACTTATTACAGTTATTTACAGAACATGCTTGGGATAATGGCCTGCACAATTGGAAGTAAAATTTGAACATGTACTGACGAATGTGGTATATACAGTTGAAAGTCACATTTTGTGGTATATACAGGTACAAGTCAAGGTTAAGAATTTTCTCAAGAGATCAACCAGAACAACCAATTAAAATCCAAGGTGTTGCAGTATGGTATTAGTCAATTCATAAGAGGGTAGTCCAGTCCTCATTCCTATTCAGGCCATTTTTGATTGTATCAAAAAGGATTATTGCTTTTAGTTCTTCACGGTTTAACAAATGGGTCATGTTGCCTCCTCTCTGTGGGGACTGCGAATACCCCTTTCCGTCCCCCATCTACATTTTCACCCACTGCTAGTATGTTACCGGTGGAGATTCTGACTTTTGAGAAGTTAGTACTTAAAGATCTGGCCAATCTGGAGAGCAAAAAAAGATTTATACCTTATAACATTACTCTCCAAGAGAAACAAGCAATTAATACGCTCAAAACCAATGAAACTCTGGTGATAAAGAGTGCCGACAAAGGTGGCGGCATAGTGCTCTGTTGTAACTTATGTTTCCCTGGATCATAGAGTCCATAATGGGGACAAATATCCCAGAAACAAAACCAAGTCAGAGTGTGTGAATAAAAAAACAGTGATAAGTGGCAGAGAGCCCGGAACTGGGACAACGATTCTAGAAGTTAGAGTCAAGTGTGAGCCTGGAACAGGGATAGTAATCCCAGACGTCGGTCATTGAGATAGGATTTTGGAGGGGATAAAGGTCCCAGAACTTGAACCACGACTGCTCAAAAAACGGGGACAAAGAGCCCATGTTGGGGACAAAGGTCCCAGAAATTGAACCACAACAGTTAGCTCTAAATGGGGACAAGGGTCCCAGAAGTGGAAGATTGTTGTGCATGAGTTGGCGTTGAGGTGTTAGGCCACTCATTGGTATGAGTTGTGTATGAGATGGCTGTGTTCTATTAAGTCACTCATTATTTCAAGTTTGTTGTTGTTTGATTGTATGTGAATAAGTCATCCATTGACTTTGTGAATGAATTTGAACCACGACGGAGAGCCATGTCCCATAATAGGAATGGGGAAGGGACATTTGTCCCAGAATTTTGAAACACTGTTGATGTGGTGTATGTGGTGGTCGTTAATGATTGGGCCACTCATTGGGTTTGAGTTGTGCATGAGATGGCTGTGTTATGTTAAGTCACTCATTAGTAGGTATTATTTGTTGTATAATGGTACGTGAATGAGACTCAGTGTCTCAGTGTTTGAGATTTGTGGTAAGGGAGAGTAGTAGTTTTATTGGGAGTGTGAAGTAGAATTGTTATTAGGGTGTTTGTTTACTGACCTGGGTGTGTGCACGTTGTTTCCTGATATATATGTATTGTTTTAAGGTTTGTTCCCCGTATGTTGCTCGTCGTACCGGTCTGGCCAACTGGTGTGATCTATGGCATATGGGTTTTGGTGTATGAGGTAGGATGGTGGTTTAATTCAGGAAGTGTTGTGATACTTAGGTCAGAATGCGATGTGGTGTGAAATCTGTGTGCGAAAGGAGATGTAGTATGATGTCATATGACGTTTCTTTTATGTGAGTTTGATGAGACGTGGTATGGTGTGACAGGGTATGATGTGGGATGTTTATTTATATTGTAATGCATTATTTTCTTACTATTGGTGCATTGTATTCAATTTCGTGACTATATGTTATTTGCCATATTGTCATTGTTTTATTGTTTCATCTAATTTATTTTACGATGCACTTGTTCCCCGTAAAGAAGGGAGATATGTTGTAACTTATGTTTCCCTGCTGCTCAGCTAGAATGACTGTGGTGTGGAATGTTGGATGGATGGAATGTTGGATGTCTGTGAATGTCAGTTGGGTGTGGGCTGAGCAGCAGGACAGCTGCTCCTGGTGGGGTTTCTCTTGATTTCTTAACAACTTGAATAAAGATCATAACCAATCTACTTAAGAAGATCGGACTATCATTTCATTGATTACAACATGCTCCAGGAGAGAGACACTTACACAACAGAAATCCTACGCCAATTGGGCAATACTGAACACTACCAGAGACTCCCAGGCAACCCTACCAAGGAAATTCAGGCCCTTATCTTGAAACTTACAACTGAAGCTGTCAGTCAGGGCTTTTTAAGCAAAAAAGAATTCATTTTCTTAAATGTGAAATCACCACGCACACCGGTCATCTATACCCTTCCCAAAGTCCACAAAAATTCTACCAACCCTCCTGGACGCCCAATTGTGTCAGCCTGCGGCTCAAACCTTGAGCCTCTTGGTTCTTACGTAGATTTCTTCATCAAAGAATTTGTACCTGTCACTGCCTGCTATGTGAGAGATAGCATGGCTATGATAAACCTTATCGAACACCATCCATTCGACCCCACATCAGATACACTATGCACCATGGACGTAGAGTCCCTGTATACCAACATTCCCCAGACAGCGGCTCTATTGGTAATACAAAAAACACTTGACTCCCGCCCCCGCCCCCATACTGTTCCAACACTATTCATTTTACAACTGTTAGAAATCTGTTTGACAAGAAATTTTTTCACTTTTGATAACCTGTATTACCAACAAATCAAAGGGACTTCTATGGGCGCAATTTTTGCCCCCAACTTAGCGATTCTGTTCATGGACCAATTGGAGATAGGTTCCATTCTCACTGACACAAATCCATTCCTCCCAGGCATTTGCCTATGGCGAAGATATATTGACGACATTTTTATCATTTGGAGACATGATATCAGTGCACTACAACAATTCCTTCATTGGTTAAATAACAACTGCTCAGGCCTATCGTTTACGATCTCCACTGATAAATCTGCCATTGCCTTTCTTGACCTGACAATCTTCCACTCTGAAGGCGAATTGCTCACACGCCTGTACAGAAAACCCACTGAGCGGAACACGCTGCTCAGTTACGGAAGTAACCACCCCAGGGCCCTGAGGGATTCACTTCCATATTCTCAATTTCTGAGAATCAGGCGCAACTGCTCTTCCAAAGCAGACTACTTCAGAGAGGCAGCCACTCTCTCATCTAAACTGAAAGATCGTGGTTACCCCAAGAGGATAGTAAAAAATGCATCCAAAAGGGCATGGTACTGCCCTCGTGATGTACTTCTGACTCCCAAACCCAAACGTGAACTGGAAAGAATAGCCTGCGTCACTACCTTTTCACCAGTATCCAACCAAATAAGAAAGTCTATAATTCAGCACTGGCCAGTCATTAATGCAGGTAGTCTTAGCATTGAAAGACCGCTATTCGCTTTCCGTAAAAGCAGAAATTTGAAAGATCACTTGGTAAGAGCAGCTCTTCCCACCACTGTCCCCCATGTAACACTTGATTCTTTTTGGGGTCTTTCTCCTATCCTAGGACATTTCAAATGTGGTGGTTGTAATGTTTGTGATTTTACGATTGAAGGCAAAAGTTTCACTGCCAATAACATTACAGTTAATTCGAATGCCTTCTCTAATTGCAATACCTGCAATGTTATCTATTTAATACATTGTCCTTGCATGAAACTGTACATTGGCCAGACTACACAAAAAGTAAAGACAAGAATTGGACAGCACAGAAGTCGTATCAGGTGTAACACACCCAACGCACCACTGGTGGAACATTTCACGGATGCCAAACACAACGAAGATGACATCCGCTGGACGATTCTGAAGGTACTCAAATTGCCACAGAGAGGAGGCAACATGACCCATTTGTTAAACCGTGAAGAACTAAAAGCAATAATCCTTTTTGATACAATCAAAAATGGCCTGAATAGGAATGAGGACTGGACTACCCTCTTATGAATTGACTAATACCATACTGCAACACCTTGCATTTTAATTGGTTGTTCTGGTTGATCTCTTGAGAAAATTCTTAACCTTGACTTGTACCTGTATATGCCACAAAATGTGACTTTCAACTGTATATACCACATTCGTCAGTACATGTTCAAATTTTACTTCCAATTGTGCAGGCCATTATCCCAAGCATGTTCTGTAAATAACTGTAATAAGTTAATGCGTAAATTACTCCTTTTTTGTCACACATTGACACTTACGCACGCCCTTGCATTGCACTTCACACTAACCGCACTTGGTTTTTCACTCACCCAAGATGGCCACCGCTGTTACACACAGCTATCACCCATCCATAGTCCTTCCTCCCTTTTGGCACCCCTCTGAGGTCCTTCAGTGGTTTCCCGCTCTATTTAAATGAGAGCACTAAGCACCAGCGCCCAGTGCCTGCCATTGAGCCGGTTACTACACAGCACATTGTTGCTGAGGACAGAGATCTCCATTGCTGTATCTCTCCACAGGTAAGACAACCCCTCACCCCGATGTAATTGACTGTTTTAAGGATTTTTCCTCACTTAGGCAGCCTTTGACTAAAACCTCCCCTTATTTTCAATTCCCTCAAGCTTGGACTGTAACATATTAGTATATTGAAGCAATACCTTGGCGCATTGAAATGTGGCCCATCTGCACCACAGTCTAACTACCCAACAGCCGATCCAGGCAAGGAGCAGCACGCTCCAGCGCCCACTAAGTTTTATAGAAACCTTAACTGCAAGGTATGTGCCCTAGACTCATTTACATCCCAACCCCACATCGATTATGACACACCAAATCCAACCGCAATGTAACTTTTTTCACAGCGACCAAACCAAAAGCAACAACGCTGTTCTTCATTGTCAGTTTCCACTCTGACCTGCCATATGTGATACCCCTATGTCCTCAATTGGGGTAAGCATACACGTTACACTTACTTTTCTCACTGAGTCACGCGCCATTCCATAATGGTTAACACCCCCGGTTACGTGTTTCTCATAACTTCACGTCCTCCCAATACCGGTTCTTATTTTTTAATAAATACGACTGTCCCCCATGCCGCTCACGATCGGAATGCACATTCACACACCTTTAATAACTCACGTGGTTCTAGTTTTTAAACCATTTTTACGTAGAAACTAGGTAGCCCGCCGATGCCTTAAACTTCCAAACACCTCCAGTCATTCATCATTCCCCCATTGAATGTCACTTATTAAATCCTGCTTGCCATAGCACACTCACAAACAAATCCCCACTCACTTGACCGGAATAGGCCCGAGCACGATCGTTTTAACCACAACTCCATGTGCACAATTGATAACCTTGACCTTCTGACATGCTATAACTTTCGAGTAATCTTAATATGTTCTAAGTTTTCCCTTGTTCACGCAAGCTATTTTCTTTGTTTTCTTTACTCTGACAGGCGTTAAAAACCAGGCAAATGTTATAAATTTAGTCCTGAAGATGATCCCGTTAATCAAGGAGCTTGGGATCGAAACGTCGACTCTTTAAAAATAGTGCCACAAATATCCATTGTGCTTACTCGTTGTGGTCTCTATTTTGTCAAACTTGCTACAACTTAATTTATGCCTGCAAGTTGCAACGGCTCTCAGTCTTTGCCTGTAACTGTTGTTTGTCCTAAACTGTCTGCATTGTTATTCCTTTTTTCCCCCCGCACGTTCCCCATGCTGTAGGGTGCAGGATTGTGCCCCACATGTATCGTGGGCCCATTGGCAGCCACCGGCCTGTTACCACTGTGGTCTTGGTCATGTACAAGAATTCCACTCCTGTTTCTGCTTCAGGGCCGTGAGTCTTCTGACTTACCCGTGGACCGGGGGTATGTAAAGCATTCATGTGAATACTGTTGGTGCCACAATCAAAAGTAAGTGCTATTTTGCCTAATTTACATCAGTTTTCTCCTACTGGAACCCCTCCCTCTCCCAACCCAACAAAGAACGGGTCGTGTTTGCAGGTGCCACTTGTCGCTTAGGGGTGCTGACGGAGGCAGCTTGATTTATGGTAGGGCCTGCTCTCCTTGTGTGTATTGGTGTTTTATTATAGGATGATGTGTTTCGTGTGCGAGTAAGAATACTCACAATACTAGGCAGAGCTTTTCTGGACCCGCAGATTTAGGTAGTGCGAGTAAAGGAGTGTGAAAGACCTATTTATTAATCTCCTGACAGGCCGACATCTAATTGATTTGTTGCTTTTCAATAGCAGGCTCATGGCCTCTTCAAGAGGCCACAAGCCTGCTACTGGAAAGCAACAAGCCCTCTGGTCTGCTTGTTTGATAATTTAATGCCTGCTAGTCAGGCCTGACGTTACTTGTACAAGATGGCTGCCTCTCTAGGCTCTGTCACCTCGCCATTGCCATCGTCACCGGCCCAGTGACAGATGCTCCAAGTGGAGATGACTTGTCTTGCGCAGGATAATAAATGTGTTTCCAGTGCTTTGAAGGACAGCTGCCAGAAATTGCAATTTTCTGAATGTATGAAACATGTCATGCAGTAGGTACTGGCGCTTCAGAGACGTTTTTTCTACTTATGAACTTTATGTTCACGAAATAATCGCAGTGCTATCTTCAGGTGAATAGTTTACGCACTTTAAACAATTGCTGTGCTTTTCAGAGTTAGTTGTGTTGCCAAGGAGCAGTAACTGTCACCTTGCTTTTCAGTTCCCCCAGCTTTGAGTCTGCACTAATCCTCCTGTTCACCTTGTGTATTGTGCAGCAAACAAAAGACAAGAAGGCTAGCTGCTTGCAGAATGCTTATGGGTTCTTATTCCAGCAATTCTGGCATTTTTACTCGTAATATCAAATAGGTTAAATGCAGTTAAGGACCTAGAAGAAGCACAAATGTGGAACTGCTAATGATCCAGAACTTGGCATGTAGACTATACCTAAACACAACCACGTCACCCGGGCACTGATGCCCCGCCTTTATATTCTGAAGAAGTAAAACAACCAGTTCCAGGTTTTGTCCCATACATGCAGCCTTTCATTGTAGAGGTACTTGCTACTTATAAGAAATGGTCACACACTACCCATGAGAAATCTGTTTTCCAGAAATGCAGCCTGCTCCTACTAAAATAACTCCAGGTATCAGAAGCATTGATTAAAGCTCTGATAGTTATGGTCCTCCTCCTGTGAAATTAGATAGACTTTGTTTATGAGTTCATCTTCTTTCAGTTCAGTAAACACTTTAAAAACCTACCTCTTTAAAAGGGCCTGTGTCACTTTCTTGTCTGAACCGGACACCACCCTCGATCCCATGGATTGGGCAACTCCATCGAATAGGAGGACCCTTCCAAGATCAGATTGTTCGCAGGAAAACTGTAAGAAATCACCCAGTTAGCTGGAATTCCTGGACTGAACAGAAAGAAAAGACTAGATAGCACTCTGGAGTGTCTGAAACCCCCCGCTGCTCGCCGCCCTTTTTCCCCAGCACCACCCCTCCCCCTGACCACCCCAAGTACCTATCATGGGCACCAATCTGAGGGATAGCCCCGGGCACCAGAAGCTCTAGCTACGCCACTGCCCTTACCCGATGGATCCAGTGTACCTAGCTTCTCTCACATGCCCTCTGTGCTCCTCCAGGCCCATCCACTGCCCGGGGACTTGAGCTCCCTCCGTTCTACCATCTGTTGGACCCTGCTCTCTGAACTCAGCAACCCCATGTGGGCCCTGCTTTCTCTTTATCCAGCTCCCTTCATCCTGCCAATGTTTATGCTTTTGTATAATTCAAATCCACCCGCCAAACTTCACTAACCAGCAGCACAGGGACAGTATGTGCACCAGCAGCCCAACCTCTCAAACACAAACAACATTTACAGGCTAGCCCGTGCCAACAAGTGCAATCTTACACACACACGCATGCACACACATACTCTCGCACACACACTAACACATACACGTGCACACACACACACACACCCACATACACACACGCACAAACACACGCACACACACATCCACACACACACACACATCTGCGCGCACACACACCTACATACACACACACATGCACACACACATACTGTACAACCTATGCAGCAGCAATGCCAAGCACAAAACTCTGCTAGAGGTGTGTTATCCCTTCTATCTACTACTCAAGATTATGAATATCTTTCAAGTTTAAAATAAGGTGATATTGCCAATGCCTGTCTCCTCTGAGCTAGACCTCTAGTAGAATCCTGTATGGACTAGTATTACAGAAGCCTGAAGCTGTCTGTGCATCCTCTGGTTATCTGCAGGGCCTCCCCTGACACAGGGCTACTCTTCAGAGGCGGGTGGTACCCACCCGTGGAGATAAGGGGGTCATTGACCGAGAGTTTCCGTTTCGCTGCACAGCC
This sequence comes from Triturus cristatus, assembly GCF_964204655.1. Classification (NCBI taxonomy): domain Eukaryota; kingdom Metazoa; phylum Chordata; class Amphibia; order Caudata; family Salamandridae; genus Triturus; species Triturus cristatus. The sequence goes on from NC_140590.1 coordinate 1,161,318,497, forward strand.
GACAAGACTACAGGGGTTACAATAGGGCTCGAGCCACAGAACCATTCTCTGCTAGTAAGTGTGGCTGACTCCCAGAAATTCAAAATCATGTTTCAGCTTTGCTGGGAATAAGTCAAGGTGAAACAGAGAAAAAGAACTGCGAATCAGGCATGTACGGATTTCTTCGCCCTGGACATGGACTCTCTGGGCTGTCTCTCAGACATGTCAGAGTTACTGAGAGGTCACTGACCCCGGGCTCTACTCTCAGACTTAGGTGGGATGTAGGGGGTCTGTTGCTGCCCGATGTCAGGATCAGGACAGTGCACTTTCAGGACAGTGATTGTTGTTTTTGTCGCTAACACTTATAGAGAGCATGTTTTCTCCCCTTTGACTTTTTCAGCATAAGGACAAGTAAGACAAACAACTCAGAATGCTGAAATAATTAGAAAAAAACGATAAAATAATTTTAGATCCATAATCAATTAACAATTAATCACCTAAAAGCTGAAACATACAAACGCGTTTTTATATAGTATTAGACAGAATTTTTGTCAATAACTTTTAAAAGGTGCATTTTCGTAATCTTACTTCGATTTAGCTATCCCGCTCCCTCAACTTGTTTTTTCCCGTTACACCGGTATCTATGATGTCATCTGTTTTTGCACAGAGGTCGTGGTTTGACTATTTGTGATCACCGATTGATTAACCAAAATGCAGCAATTAGGTTGCTGTGCTCTTTACTTCCACATAGTTCAGTTAAATACATAGGGGCTCATTTATGAGCCGGTGCGTCACTTCTGCACTGCCGGTGCATCACTTTTTGTGACGCACCAGCGGTGTAATAAATGCACCTTGTTGCACCATATTTACAAAGTGACGCATCTAAGTAGATGCGTCACTTTGTAAACCCCTGCGCCACATTAGACCTGCGCCAGGTATAATGTATGCAGGGGGGGGGCGTTCCGACGCAAGAAAGGGTCATAGAAGTGCCACCGTGAAATCTATAAGATTTCACTGCGCCACTTCTAGGACACCCATGCGTCAATATATTATGCCTGCCTCACAGCAGGCGTAAGACTGACGCAGGCACATTTAACATGGGTACTTTCCGATGTGTAATGACCCATTGCTGGAGTTGCGTCACTTTTGTGACATTCTTCAGCAATGCATCATTTTTGCGCCTACAGATACGTCAGAAATATGGATGTATCTGTAACTCCTTGCGACATGATACGTCATACTGTAAATATAATGCATCATTGGTGTCTTAAGGTGGGTGCAATGAAAAGTGACGCATCTCTGTTTTTTCGCAGCGATGTCTCACTTTTAATAAATGAGGCCCATAGGGCCCGATTTACAGTCTGAAGGACGGTACTCTGTCCGTCAGGAAGGTGGAGTTTATTACCTCCACTGACCTGATAGACGTCTGTCCGTCAAATTTAGAGACGGCCGCCTGCCCAGCAGTCATCTCTGTACATTGAAAGGAGCCACCATCACAGCAATTGCTTTCAGTGTACAAAACGGTTGGTGATTGGCTGCATACAGTTTTGGCGGTCATTAAGGAAACTTTAAAGATTTTTTTGTTTTTCAGAAACAAACTTCAAAAGCGGGAGCGTGTGTCATAAAAATAAAACACTACTCAACCCCAACGCTTTGCAGGTGTTCTCCTAAGGTGTGCGGGTCATTTGTGTTTTGTTTTCATGAAACAAACTTTTGCTTTTTTCTGTCCCTCCCTATCAGGTTTTTCCTGGCGGTGACAGACAGAAATAAAAGACATTGCGTATCTTCCTAAATAGGGTGCGCAGTGCAATGTCCTTCCTACAACATCCCCTAATCCGTAGGGTCATCAGAGGACATTTTCTATTGATAAGTCAATGAGGGCTCCATCAACAGAAAGCTTATAGTCCGCCCATCTCTAAATGAGGCGGGCAGTCCAAGGGAGTGGCAGTCTGTGCACTTTATTGCATTTGCGAGGGAGTGCCCTTTCCACCAAACTCTAAATTGAGACCACAGTGCCCCATTTCTAATTTTTTGTAAGCTCCAATGGCCAGTAAAACAATTTACTGGTCCTATCAGGATATTAAGTAATGCAGCTAAGAATATGAAATTACTGGGGAACAGATGTGGTAAATTCGATTCCCCCAGTAATTTCCAACATGTGAGTGGAGCCTCAGACTCTAACTCGTACTGGTGTGGTTTTTTCAACCACCAATGTTACTTTACCAGCTGGTAACTATTACCCTGGGGGGATTACAAGTCCAACTAAAGAACCACATGAAACAGGGGCCATAAATGAAATTAATGAACACTGTAAATCTCCTGGTATGCGTTTCTCATTCTGAACTGCTCATCAGAGGTGCTGAAATCTAGCTTTGCAGAATGTGCTTGCTAAGTCACATTAATCACCAATCCCTGCATAAATGTTTGAGTGCTGTCATGCAGCTGCGGACTGAGCAGGTAAGAGCGGTGGGGCGGTGGAGCCGGGTTTTGAGGGGGGGAGGGGAAAATTAAATTAATTATAAATTTTCCCTAGTTGTCGTCTGTCGAAATCCCCCCCACCGCCCCTCCGCTCTTACCTACACGGGCTGCTGCTACTGTCATGTAACAGTGCACCTGCCCATTTTAAAAAACCACGAGGAATGTAGAAAGGCCCTAGACCTGGCATCCATTTCAAAGACATGATCTCATCAAATGAAAGCCCTGCAGTTGCCTACATTCAGGCTTGGTGGGTATCCAAGAACAGTGTTAGGGCTGTCAAAGTTCGAGGTTATTGTCTGTACAAGTTTAGAATCAGGGCTGTACAAATTAAAGGGGAAGTATTTGTCCATATTCAGGGTTTATTTAAAGTCAGTGGCAATTCAACTGAAGTTGGCATTTTCGTGTTTACCCGTGTAGATGTTGCACTGTCTTTATTTCAATATGTCCATATAAGACGAGGAAGATCCAGACAATTATCTTTGAATGTTCTGACAGTTAGAATTTACACAGGATTTAAATAGTTTGGGTCCTGAAGAATGCCATGATTAATTACCTAGTGGTGGAACCAAGTTCACAGATTTTTAGGAGTCTTACATATCGATTTTCTCTAACAAAATAAGCACATAATGGTTTTTTTTAAGGAATAACCGCAAGTTGTTTTGTTTGCATCTATAAAAGATTTCCAGTGCTATGGAATGAGCACTGTGGTGCATAACCTTGCGATCTGCTTATGACTTTAAAGAGCTACAGGGTAGCGTTGTGCCCTAAATTGGATCAGAGCCAGGACTGATTATAAGGGTGTAACTGGTCTTGGGTTGCTTGTGTTCCAGTTCAAGGAGGACCTGGCCTGGCAGTTCAGGATGGACTGTTTTAATGCTTAATTTGTAACAAAATAAATAAAGTGCAAGGGCCCTCCTCAGGAGACCACTGCAGCTTACACCACTGATTGCTACTGCTGGCAGTACCAATGACAGTACCTACACAACTACTAACCATCACACTCCTACAGGTGTGACAATTCAGACTGGTTGAGGCCCCAAACCTAAAAGAATGGATTGGGTGGCAGGTATAAGTTGTTTATTAGTTTGATATACATTAAAAACAACTGTTGTCCTCCTAATTTCTAAATTACACAAACAGCGCCACTTTGCGGCAGCTGTCATAAGTGCTGGTGTTTCAATTAAGTGCTGGCGCCGAATATCGGAAACCACCGGCTCAAATTAAGCATTGGACTGTTCCCACTGGACAAGGTCAAGACTGAAATGTATATGGCCAGGCCAATACTGAGGTGGCATTGTGTGTAAAATAACAATAGACTAGGATGCAGCTCTGCATAAATACCAGTAACTGAGAATAATTCAAGCACTCCAGCAATCACTTTTTTGCATACTTCAGTGCATCACCCTAAGTGGGATGGGTATGCCTACTGTGCCACTAGAACCAGGCTATACCTGACTGATAAGCCCTCATAATGGTGAAACCGGTCTTGAGTTGCTTGTCTTCTGGTTCAGGGAGGACCTGGCCTGGCAGTTTGGGTTGGCTTGTTCCCATTGGAGCAGGCATAAACAAATGAAGTGGTGTGACTTTGTTTACGGATACTTGACAGCACACAGCTGTGGGAGTTTTGGAAGTAGCTGAGGTATTTACCCTCAAGTATATAGGAATGTACTGCAGTGAATAGAGGATAACTCATCTGCTCTACATAGGGAGTTGCTACAAGTGCTTGGTTTACATTTTCCATATTACCAATATGGCAGAAATTATGGGACTCACATTCACGGTAAAGAATGTAGAAATAATCTTAGCATTTTCTCCCCCTCCTGATAATACCATCAGTTCAAAACCAACATCAAATACCAGGGACTGGGAGGCTCTACGTGATCTGAAGAAAACTCAGATTAAAACTTGGTGCATGGTACCACAATGGCAGGCTACTTGAGAGAGAAAGCGGCCCCTAAAGACATATACAACACAGGCGCATCAGATGACAAATTCACAAACTCAGACACAGGGAGCAGTAGTGGGGATGAGTCAGGATGAAGGGGGAGTCACAAGGGATACATACGAGTACGTAGGAGGGGGTGCTATGGGTCCCTGTAATGCACCAGTGAAGCACTCCCCACCATATCCTTACCCTCACCCTCCACTATACATGCACATGTCTCACTTGATACCTGGGGCCTCCAACAGAGGCATTTTACAGTACAACCAGTGATGTCCTTTTTAGGGACAGGCCTTTCATGACAGAAGAGTAGGTGGAAGAAATAGGGCCAGGTACAATGGAAGTAACTACCAGGCCAACAGAGGTTAGTCACCAGGAGCATGTCCAGGAACCCAGCCATGAGCACGTGCAACAACATAGCCTCATTATGAACCTAACTGAGAAAGCTCTTACAGCTCCCCAAGTGAGTGTTCTGCAGAAAGGGTAAGGGTTTGTCCCCACACCTACCCTTGATAAACTTAAACTTCACTGTCAGCTAATGGAGTTCATGCAGAATATTAAACTTACGGCATTTTTTGAGGGAGGATGGGCAAGGAGGCACTGGCTTCAATTTGAAGTCTACCCCTCCCTTCACTACAGTCCCAGTGGGGGTATTAGCTTTCGAACAGGCGGTCATGAAGAGGTGGGGAACACTGACCCCCAACTCCTAAAAACCTTTCATAATGTCACTAAGGAAGAAACCAAAGCCATAATGGAACGTTTGGATAGTGAGATCACTATAAAACTCAATGATAAGAGCGGTGGGATTGTGTTTCAGAACACTAAGAACTATCAGGAAGATTGTCTCTGAATACTAGATGACCCCAGAAATTATGAATAGAACTCAGGGGACACTAATGAGACACTTATAAGGGAGATTGAGATAATGACAGACATGCCTTAGTTAACGGTTGGATAGCTAAGAAAAATGCTGATTTCCTTAGGAACAGCAAACCGGTATAATCTTACTGCTATACCCTGCCTAAGGTGCACAAAAACATTTCTAATCCACATTGTCAACCCAGTGTTTCTGGAATTGGCTCTGTTCTCAAGCTCTATCCAAATTCGGTGATGCATTTTTGAGACCAATAATACAAAAGACTAGCACCTAAAATTTCCAGTATTTGTAAAGCGCAAACAATTACCCGAGGGTGTCAAGGAGCTGGGGGCCGTCGGGAAGATTAAGCAAGATATTGCCCAGAGTCACATGGTGCTGGGCTGATCTGATGCCGGGGATCGAACCGTGAGCCCCCGGAGTCAGTCGCCCTGGCCACTGCACCCAACCTCTTCCCGAAGGACACTAAGGATGTCCTCTGCTTACTGGGTGACGTGGACTTTGACTCTTCACTAGGCCTGGGCTAAAATTCCTTTCCGCTCACGGAAATTTGACATTTTCGCGTTCCGCGGAGAGCGCGAAAATGTAAAAATTTCTGCAATCCGCATTTTACCAGAAATTTTTTGCTTGCTCGCGCTGTAAAATAATACATTCTCGCGCGCGATCGCCTTACCTGAATTCCCGCGTTCGCCGACAAGTTTTTCCGATCCGGTGGCGTTCTCCACAAGATGTTGGATTGTTGGTAGCCGTTTGCGTTGTCTCGTGACAGTTCGCGCCCGCAGTGACGTCATTCATCGCGCGATCACGTCTTTCTTCTCGCGATCATGCACCGCGAGACAAGTGAAAACAAGATGGCCGCCCCCACGAGCAACCACATGGGTAAGTTGGCGAGCCGCGACCATGCAGAAAATACCGCGAACGGGCAGGAAAAAAACGACCTCATCTTTGCGATATTGCCGCTTGTTTGCGGAGATTTTTAACATTTTCGCGATAATTTGCGAAAGTGAATTTTGCAAATTCCGCCCACCCCTACTCTTCACAAAGCCTACTGATGGATCTCAACATCGAAAGTTTCTACACTAGCCTCCCTCAGATGAAAAGTTTGGATGCAAGTGAGGAGGTTCTGTTCGAGACCGATTGGGAGTAGAAGACCTCTAGACATTCCGTTCTTGAGTGTGCTTTGAGTTAGAGGAGTCTCTGGTCCTTCAAAAACATGGCACCAGCATGAAAAGCACACTTGCTCCCATTATATCAGGTCTGTATGTCCATCACCTAGAAACTCACAAAATCTTAGCATAGACCAATGCATGTCTAATATCAAACTTTGGAAATGTTGCATTGAAGACATTTTTACCCTTCTTAAGCAACAGTCACAATCCTTGACAGGGTGAACCACGAAAGTCACTAAATTAACTTATGCTTAACCATCTGAAATTTGGCACAAAACCAGTCAGGCTTAACATAGAGGCAATGTGTAAAGTATTTATGCAGCACTCAAACAGTAATAAAGTGCAAATGCAACACAAGAAAAATACCACACCAACTTAAAAAAATAGAGTACATTTTCATAAATAAAATGACACTGAAACAGATTAAATTCAATCAGTTGAACCAGAGTTATGAATTCTTAAAATTTTAGGTGAAATTAGTGCCTTAATGAGCTAAGCACAAACCACAGGCATCTTGTCACACGAGAATGGGGCAAAGTCAAAAGTTAAGGCCAACCACAATGGAGCATATTCCAACTACAGGAGGAAGACTGGGCCTGGTCTCAGCTTCCCTTCGAACTTAGGAGAATTTCTGTAGAAAAGATCATGAGAATGCAAAGCTCAGCGGGTCAAAAATGATGGTGGTATCCGACAAGGAGGCGTTGTCATCGAGGAGCAGCTGTCAGAGTGACAGTGAATATATCTACCTTTGGATTTTGTCGCTTTTTTGGAATTCGAAAACTTCTAGCATGACAAGGCTGCAGGCTGTACCCGACAAGGGCTCTAAGAGGCTTGATACCTTCAGTGAGAGATTCTGCTCAACAGGATTTTCTGATGAGAAGAACGTAGCGAAGCTATAGCAAAGTCAGGCCTACCAGCAATGCACATTGAGCAAATCGGATGGCAGATTGGTCCTGGTCTTCTGTCAGTTCTTCTGCCACTTTTTCTCCCAAGTTTTATGTGGTTAGGCAGGAGCAGCACCTCTAACACCGTTTCCAAAGGTCCAGGACCTGGGAGCGCCACTTGGGGGTTACGATTCAAACCAGGCAGAGGCCACATGCAGGGTTCAAGTACGCTAAAGCTTGTTGTGCCTCTCTAGCTCAAAAGCTTGTGTCTCTCTAGCTCAAACAGGAAGCCAGCCAACAAGCCCTTTGCGTCACTCTGGTGCTTCTGGATTCAAGAAGCAGGCCCAGTCCTCTTTCAGTCAGCAGGGCAGCAAGGCAGTTCTTAAAGCATCAGGGCAGTCCTTCTGGCAGGAGGGCAACAGGCATACCTTATGACTCTTATCCAGGAGTGTACTGAAGAGGTGGTTCAGGTGGGCCAATGTGTATACCTGGTGATATCCTTTGAAGTGGGGGTGCTATCCTGGCTACCGCCCACATCTGGTTCATTAAAGTTCTTCCCTTCCTCTGTCAAGACTCAAAGTAGTCTGAGGTGACAACATTCTGGTGTCAAGTTTCTTTGTGAGTGTGCTGGAGGCAACCCTTTGAAATGTAGGGGGGCAGGCAACAGCTCCACACCCGAGCCTGGCAGCATGGCTCATCATATCAACATTCAGTCCCTTGTGTCTCACTGTCTGCGAGGAATGCGCAAAGACCAACTGCCAAGCAATTCACAGTCATGTGACCCAGGAAGCAGGCTACAGGCACCAAAACTTAGGGACAAGAAAATTCCAACTTTCTAAAAGTTACACTTTCAGAATTGTGACTTAATATCCGACTTTATCATTAAGGAGGGTTTTAAATGACAATTGATTTGAATCCAAACTTGACATCCCTATCTGTTCCCAACGAAAAATCAGCACTTATTAAAATGTAATAAGGTAACCCAATGTTATCCAAAGGGAGAGATAGGCCTTCCAGGAGCAAAAAACAAATGTAGGAGTTTTTCACTACCAGGACATTTTAAATACAATGCACCCTGCCCTGTGAACTGTTAGGGTCTAGCCTAGGGTTGACAAATATGTATTAAAAAAGATGGTTTAGGCCTGTCACAATGTTTATTTTGTCAGGTCAGAATAGCAGTTTTAATCTGCCCTACTGGCAGCAAGGACAGGTTTGAGACATGGTTTAAAATGCTACTTTAGTCTTTGGCACAAGGAGTGCTGCAGGCCCACTAGTAGCATTTAATTAACGGGGCCTTGGTACATGTAGTACCATTTTATTAAGGACTTACAAGTAAATTAAATGTGCCAAGCAGGTATAGGCCAACTTTACCATTTTTAAGGGACAGAGCCCAATCACTTAAGACTGGTTAGCAGTGGTAAAGTCCAAATGCCAACAAAAATTAACCCCTTCGGTGCTCATGACGGAACGGTTCCGTCATGAGCCACGGTTGAGCTGTGCTCATGACGGAACCGTTCCGTCATGACCACGCCCGCGCAAGATTCCGTCAGCACAGCGGCGGAATCTGCGCAGCATCGAAGGGGTTAAATAAGATAAAAAGGAACGGTGAAGGCAAAAAGTTTGGGGTGACCCTGTAGAGAGGGCCAAGTCCAACAGCAATGTGTTCAGGGGAGGGAGAGATCAGTGTCTATGGTGAATGTGAATGACTTGGAATTGGCTGATAGAGTTTGTTTCCTTCTAGATTCATGTCACTGAGCTAGATTTGGACTGTTTGTTGTTACCTATTGTTCTTTGTGAATAGCAGGAACTTTGTTTTGGTTGGATTGAACTTCAGGTTTTTGCTAGACATTTAGGACTGGATGATGGGCAGATATTGTTTGACTGTTTTGCACTGGGTGTCTGGATCAGAGGGGAGTTTCAAATACTGTGTCAATGGTGTATTGGTGAATTTTGATTGTGTTGCACAAAGGCTCAATGTAGAGATTGACGATGGGTGGGGATCTTCTGGGACCTCGAGGTGCCCATGTAACTGAACTTATGTTGGTTGGAGAGGTAGGTTGTGAATGAGAGTAGTTGAGTGGTAGACTGCGTCAAACGCAGCTGAGAAGTCCAGTAATAGCAGGAGACAGGGTTCATCTTTATCTGTGGTTGAACGAGTGTAAGGTAGGCCCAGCCAAGAAATTCCACTCCACGCACGAGTTTGCAGAGTATTCCCTACTCTGTGCTCGTGAAGTATGCAGAGTTCCAAAAAACTCGACTCCACATAGCAGAATTTTTTCCACGCTCGTCAACATTAAGTTGGCGAGCGCAAGCAAGGGAAATCTTACTCTAGACCACCTCCCAGCGAGAATTCTCAATGCGGGCAGTCGGGGATGGTCACTACTGCTCGCGTTGAGAAACCTTCCGTTCGCATTGAGGAAGCTGCTGCTCGAGTAGAACATCTACTCGAACGGCAGAGAGAAATAGTGTCCTCTTGTGCTGTATGTGGTGCCATTTGTGTTGATTTTACAGCACACGACAAACACCTGGCGCTTAAAATCAGCGTGAACGGTGTGATGTAATGCACTGCGCTGCTTGCAGAACTCCATGTAGCACAGCAGAGTTTTTTGGTCACTTCATGGAGTTCCGCCCAGGCCTAGTGTAAGGTAGCTGCCTCTGTGCTGCAGTGTGATTTAAAGTCAGATTGAAAGTCATGGAGGAGATGGTGGTGCTGATGTGATCTTCAAGGTGTGCATAGACTACTTTTTTATGAACTTGAAGTTGAAAGGGAGATGAGTGATGGGTCAAGAGTTTGGGAGGTTGTCAGGGTAGTACGGATTTAATCAGGAGTGGGAGGATCTGGCCTGTATGGAGAGTTTCAGGGAAGGTGCTTTGAATGAGGGGACAATGTTGATTAGGAGTCAGATAGCCTCTCCAGAGAGGGCTTTAATAAAGGATGAAGGCAAGCCATATCTTCATGGGCAGTGGCCTTGAGGGAGTTGAGGATGTCAACAAGGTATTTCAGAGACAGAGGATTGAAGGATGGCTATTGTGGGATGCAGTGGAGGAGTGGGTGTCAGAGGAGAAGCAGATTTGGTGTTGTTGATGTGCTGCAGCATCTTCTGTTTCTTTCATTGTTGAAGTCGTGGATGGCAATGCGCTTGTCTGTGGTGGGAGGAATAAGAGGAGGCGGCATGGGGTTGATGCAGTGCTTGATGGCTTGGAATGGATTTAGCTTCTTTTGGCAGTTTCATTGATGCTGCTGCTGTAGTAATTAGCTGTGGCTGATTTGATGAGTTCTCTGCATATTGCGTGGAGTGACAACAGTAGTATAAGGTTGTCAAGGGTTCTGGTTTTCCTCCATTTATGAATCCATAAAAAACATTATTGAGACTACATAGCATAACACAAGAAAGGCCGAGCAGCAAAATTAATACTGCATTGTAAATTACACATCAAGAGGCTTATTTGCAAGCCTCTTCCGCTGCCGACATGTCACTTTTTCCCACATTAAAAATGATGCACCGTTGGCGCAAGGGGCTTGTAAATAAGACCCCACATTTATAGAAAATTAAATATATTAGTAAATGTGCATAGTAATTAACTGCATCCACCTTTGTGCTGAAGCTTTTTATTAGGTATGTCCTCAAAAAACTAAAATGGTATCTTGTGATTTTTATATGTCTTCAATGTTTCAAAATGTTGCAATGTTAATTTCACGTGAAGTAGGTCATGCTTTTATATTATGTGCAATGGTTCTGTTAGAAGTATGTGTCCAACTTCTATGGGGCATTTCCCCCGATATCTCCTTATTATTTATGCATTTTGAAAATGGTGATTTGTGTATTTTACTCAATAGTGTGTCAAGTACCCACTTTGGGCCAAGCGCGCTCTGAGTGAAGGCAACCAGGAAACATTTACCAAAAGAAATCCCCGTCCCTCCCATATCCTGCACTCACCTGATCAGCAGAGATCGGTTAATGACAAAGAAGAAAATCAAAAAGTTTGTGATACAACATTTTCTTTCCCACGAACACCAGGAGAATTTAGAGAGTTCTGAGATCCTGGATTCTACTCTCAGGGACAGAGGGGACATAGCGAGATCCATGGCCTGGGGCACTGCTCTAATGAAAGAACTCTGGCTGTGGCTTTCCCATCCAGCATTAGGGGGGAACAACCTTTACAACGCAACTTTTACAACGCACTACCTTTACAACGCATTTTTTACAACGCATAATCCATTACAACGCATGACATTACAACGCATACCATTACAACGCATTTTTAAAAACTACCTTTACAACGCATTCCATTACAACGCATACTACCATTACAACGCATACCATTACAACGCATAATATTACACTACACTATCCAACACTTACCCTACTGATGCACCCCCTGGAGTTAGAATAGTAATTTTTACCCCTATACTATCCAACACTTACCCTACTGATGCACCCCCTGGAGTTAGAATAGTAATTTTTACCCCTATACTATCCAACACTTACCCTACTGATGCACCCCCTGGAGTTAGAATAGTAATTTTTACCCCTATACTATCCAACACTTACCCTACTGATGCACCCCCTGGAGTTAGAATAGTAATTTTTACCCCTATACTATCCAACACTTACCCTACTGATGCACCCCCTGGAGTTAGAATAGTAATTTTTACCCCTATACTATCCAACACTTACCCTACTGTTGCACCCCCTGGAGTTAGAATAGTAATTTTTACCCCTACACTATCCAACACTTACCCTACTGTTGCACCCCCTGGAGTTAGAATAGTAATTTTTACCCCCATACTATCCAACACTTACCCTACTGATGCACCCCCTGGAGTTAGAATAGTAATTTTTACCCCTATACTATCCAACACTTACCCTACTGATGCACCCCCTGGAGTTAGAATAGTAATTTTTACCCCTATACTATCCAACACTTACCCTACTGTTGCACCCCCTGGAGTTAGAATAGTAATTTTTACCCCTACACTATCCAACACTTACCCTACTGTTGCACCCCCTGGAGTTAGAATAGTAATTTTTACCCCTATACTATCCAACACTTACCCTACTGATGCACCCCCTGGAGTTAGAATAGTAATTTTTACCCCTATACTATCCAACACTTAGCCTACTGTTGCACCCCCTGGAGTTAGAATAGTAATTTTTACCCCTATACTATCTAATACTTACCTTAAATGTAATTTAATATAATGCGTTGTAATGGTATGCGTTGTAAAGGTAGTATGCGTTGTAATGGCAATGCGTTGTAAAGGTATTTTTTAAAAATGCGTTGTAGTGTCATGCGTTGTAATGTCATGCGTTGTAATGGATTATGCGTTGTAAAAAATGCGTTGTAAGTGCATGCGTTGTAAAAGTGTGCGTTGTAACGTCATACATCCGCATTAGGAATTGTCCAAATTCAGGGTTCATAGCTGACAACCGTCAGCGTCAGTGCTGTCCTGACCTCGGCCAGGCAGCACTCTCCCCGGCAGCTCCGCACTCAGTTCTCCGCCCGCCACTACCCAGCAGCAGAGTTCGAGCCTCACGCCCGACTTTGCCTCAGGTTTTCGGTGTCTTGGGATCTAGCGCTCTGACGCCAGCGCTTTTACTGTAAAGTGTGTTTTGTGTTTTTGGTTTCTGTTGTGCACTTCATCCTTACAGGTTGCTCAGTGTACTTGCTATTGCCGTAGCGCTTGCCGCCTCCCACCCCCGATGTTTTCACTCAAGCCCCACCCCCTGCCAGACTCCCGCCCCCCTCCCCTTCAAAACGGCGACCGCTGCGCGGTCACGCAGCGGACGTGCGCAGCTGGCGCGCCAAAGGTGCGCCTAAGGCAAGCCCGAGAGGCTGCGTAACGCCAAACCCACCAACCTAATCTACTGCATCCTTCTCAACGTTCGGTCCCTGCACTGGCACGCCATAGAGATATGGGACCTACTCGACACCCTCGCCCCGGACGTCGCCTTTCTCACCGAGACCTGGACCACCGCTTCCTCCGGTCCTGACATCGCCACAGCTATACCAGACGGCTACGAGCTAAAGAGGACAGACCGCCCTAACCGCCCGGGGGAGGCCTCGCCATCGCACACAAAACCTCCCTCCAACTCTCCACTGCAAGCCCAAGCAGCACTCTGCCCAACTTAGAACACCTCCACTTTCAGATCCACACCGACCCCAAGACTACGCTACGTGGCACGCTCATCTACAGACCACCAGGGCCTCGCGCCCAACCCACCGCCACCATTACAGAACTCGCCGCATCCCACGCTATCACATCCATGGACTACATCTTACTCGGAGACCTAAATTTCCACCTCGACAATCTCCAGGATCCCGACTCCATCGCGTTACTTGAGAACCTCGCAAACCTGGGACTCAATCAGCTGGTACACACGCCAACCCACATCACAGGACACACTCTTGACCCCATTTTCGCTGGAGGGTCAAACATCTGTGTCACCCTCACCACCCAGCACGCCTGGACAGACCACCACGGCATCCATTTCACCTTCACATCCAGCACCACACACAAACCAGCCCCGCGACCACCTCGCCGGAACTGGAGCAAGATCACTGAAGAACTGCTAAACGCCACCCTCCTTCGCAACCCCCCCTCAGCCACCACCACCGCGGATGCCGACACCGCCACTGATGAACTCCACCGATGGATCACCAGCTGCGCCGATGAGCTAGCCCCTCTCCGGCTGCCAGCCACCAAGCGACCGGCAAAAGCCGCCTGGTTCACCACCAACCTCCTAGAAGCCAGACGCACCTGCAGGTGCCTCGAGAAAACTTGGAGAAACCAAAAGACCACTGAAGCCCACACCGACCACAAAGCAGCCATGAAGAACTATCACCAACTGATAAGGGATACCAAAAGAATTTTCATCAGGGAAAAGATAAACTCCAACGCTTCCAACACCAGTGAGCTCTTCAACGTCATCAAGCATCTCACCAAACCACCTTGCGAATCATCCGACATCACTCCCTCCCAGGACCTCTGCAACAAGCTCAGCACCTTCTTCCACCAGAAGATCACGACCCTGTACGACAACTTCAACGAACCAACAAATACATCCACCCCGCATCCACCAACGACAAACCAACCATCACCACATGGACCCCCGCGACCATCGAAATCACTGCCGCCACCATGAAGAAGACCCACTCTGGAGCCCCCACGGATCCGTGCACCCCCCACATCTTCCACAGAGCCTCCACCGCTATCGCCCCCATGCTCGCCCGCACCATCAACTCCTCCCTGGCCTCGGGCTCCTGCCCCATGGCCTGGAAACGCCCAGAAGTGAAACCCCTCCTCAAAAAGCCATCGGCCGACCCAACGGACCTCAAAAACTACCAACCCATCTCCCTCCTCCCTTTCGCTGCCAAAGTCACGGAAAGGCTAGTAAACACCCAGCTCACTACCTTCATCAAAGACAACACCACCCTAGGCCCCTCCCAGTCCGGTTTCTGCAGCAACCACAGCACGGAGACGGCCCTGATCGCCGCCACCGACGACATTCGAATGCTGATGGACCGGGGCCACACCGCGGCCCTCATCCTCCTGGACCTATCTGTTGCGCTCGACACTGTCTCTCACCGCACGCTAACCACCAGACTCCACAACGCGGGAATTTAAGGAACCGCACTCAACTGGATCAACTCCTTCCTCTCCGATAGAACTCAGAGGGTCATGCTCCCCCCCTTTCTCTCAGAGCCCACCGACATAGTCTGGTGAGTCCCCCAGGGGTCTTCTCTGAGCCCGACCCTCTTCAACATTTACATGGCCCCTATCACCGCCATCATCAGACAGCACACTTAGCATTGTGTCCTACGCGGACAACACCCAGCTCATCCTCTCCCTCACCAGCAACCCAGAAGACACCAGACTCAATTTCCAGGAGGGAATGAGAAACGTGGCGACCTAGATGAAGGACAGCTGCCTAAAGTTCAACTCCGAAAAAACCGAGGTCCTCATCTTCGGCCCCCGCCCCTCATCATGGAATGACTCCTGGTGGCCTTCCCCCTGGGAAACCCACCCACCCCGACAGACCACGCTCGCAACCTGGGCATAATCCTCGACTCCTCCCTCTCCATGAACCGCCAGATCAACGCCATCTCCTCCACCTGTTTCAACTGCCTCCGGATCCTACGTAAGACTTTCAAGTGGATTCTCCCAGACTGCAGAAAGACCGTCACCCACGCACTTATCACCAGCAGGCTCGACTACGGCAACTCCCTCTACGCCGGAATCAACAAATCCCGACTACGAAAACTTCAGACCATCCAGAACGCAGCCGCCAGGCTCATCCTAGGAATACCGCACCGTGATCACATGACGCCACACCTGCGAGAACTCCACTGGCTCCCCTTGGAAAAGAGGGTCACCTACAAACTACTCACGCACGCCTATAAATCCCTTAACAACATCGGACCCAAATACCTCAACGACCGAATGAACTTCCACGCACCCAAAAGGAACCTCCGTTCGGCCGACCTCGCCTTGGCTGAGGTCCCCCACATCCACCGAAGCAGGGCTGGTGGGAGAGCCTTCTCCTACAACGCGGCCACAGCATGGAACACTCTACCAGTAGAAATAAGACAATCACCAACCCTGCACACCTTCAGACGGGCTCTCAAGACCTGGCTTTTCAATTGACGGGAGTAGCCTACTCTTTTTCCCTCCCCCCAGTGCCTTGAGACCCTCACGGGTGAGTAGCGCGCTGTACCAACCCGATTGATTGATTGATTGTGCAAACTCATGATCTGTGACTGGAAACAAAATTAGAAAATGTGTTGTCCAAATTCAGAGAAGATGGTTGTCACAATTCAAAATCCCATGCTGATCAGAGTCATAGTGCTTAGCCCCCAGGGGTAGCACCGACAGTCACATTACCTCCTTGTCAGGTTTGCCTGTTCTCCTGTGGGCCTCAGAAGCTCTGTATAATACATGACCCTGTCCTTTCAATATTATTCAGTCTGGCATTTACCTACTAATTTTTTGCCATTGGTCGGGAAGAGTATTTTCCTTGAATGCCCCAAACCTCAAGACATCGGTTGTGGATTGAGTAGTCATTACCATGTCAGCATGCCCAATGTGTACCTCTCATCATTTCAAGATGGAGAAACAACTAATACATACTGTCTAGGGCAGGTGTGCACAAGTAGTAACACCTAGCAGAATATGTTCTTTTAGATGCAGGGAAGTGTGAATATAACCAAAGTAAAAATAACACAAAACAGACACTCAAAATCAATCAATCATAGTGACCACACCGTCATCCGCTTCAATCAACACGCATGCACAGACGTCACCCAATGATTACACTGACACTTTCTTTGTGGGTGAAGAACTGCTGCAGGTTTATTTCATACAACATAAGTATGACAATAAATGGGTTATCTTACGGGCGATCCAAGGCAAGCAGCCCCTAGCTGCTCCGCCCGCCTGTTGAGCCAGCACACACGGTGGGTCGATGCCCGGCAGTGTGGCACGTATTTATTTTCAGATCATCCACTGGGTCACGTGATCTGTCTCCTACTCCCGCCCCTTCTGACAGGGGCGGAGCGTGTTGTGGCACACCCCCGGTTGGTCAGGCCCCCCAACCGCCCGAAGGACTAACGGGGCGCCGTCGCGGTCTTCCCAGAACCCCCTTCGGCTCCTGGACCTTGGCTCGGGCACCCTTACTGTGCCGGACAGGGGTACCCTTACTGTACCGCCTGTCGCAGAGGTACCCTTACTGTACCCGTCTGCCTCCAGATCGCCCTGTAACTCCGCCTGCAACGCAAAAGAAAACATTAAAACATTCCAATAACGCGCTGTCTCCGTCACGCAGGGTAAGCGGAAAGGGTGGGAATACGCGTGTCTGAGCTGGAGCGGCGCGCGGGAAGCAGAGGAGGAACTGGGCAAGCTGCACGCCTAAGTAGGGGGGCAAGCCTCCCCCCCCCAACGGCCCGCCTCCTCCTACACACTACTGGGAGATCTCCTCCCTGGGCGTGGCCTCGCTCGCGAGGCAGAGAAGGGGGAGGGGGAAGGCTGCGACGGGCGGCCACTAGAAAGCTGCCCTGCTGATGTCCCACTGCGTGGGACGCGGGCAGCGGCATAGTGACCACACCGTCAGCCGCTTCAATCAACACGCATGCACAGACGTCACCCAATGATTACACTGACACTTTCTTTGTGGGTGAAGAACTGCTGCAGGTTTATTTCATACAACATAAGTATGACCGGAAGTGGACTGCGTGGAGAGGCACGGGACACGTGGAGACAATCCCAGGGGGTTGTTGCAAGCAATGCAGCCATTGTTGTTCATCGAGGGGCATTGCAAGTGGACGCATTGTTAGCATGCCAATGTTTTAGCACTGTGGCCAAGACAGCATATGGTTTTCTTCATAAGGAACTGTCCAATTTCTTTTCTCTGTGAGCAAGACTTTGTTATTCTAGATTAAAATACTCCCGTGTATTGAAAGCGCATGGATCTGTGGCGCGACTCGACCCGCAGGCATAGATCTGTGGCGCGACTCGACCCGCAGGTATAGGAGCCCTATCCGCAATACCGTACTTAAATTACGCAGGCTGGAATGGGAGGGCGCACGTTAAATGGCCAGAATCACAGGGTGTGGACGCGACGTCTAACCACTCCCAACCCCAAGGGGTGCCAATAATGCGCCAGACCGTGGCAGACCCGTGTGATGCAACAGAAGAAGGCGCCTTCGTATTGTTGTTGCGTGTGATATAACGCGTGCAACCAACCAGCCGGTCTAGGCGCGCTTTTCCCCAGCATCGTACTTACATTACACATTCAGGCACTAGGAATGTTCACAAACTGTCCCAAACACAGGGAGTGGAAGCGACGTTAAGCCACGCAAAAAACCACCCCGGTCTATTTAAACGCGCCACGACGTACATGGCCCGTGCAACCTCTGCGAGACAGATGAGCTCCGCACACGCGTTGCATGTCTATTTACATATCGCGGACCCAACCCGCCGGCCAAGACGCGCTGCAACGCTGACCGCACCCCGCAACCCATTCGGTTACTGGAAGGGCTCGCGCAAATGAACACGCCCCCCCCCCCCCCCAGGATGATCCAACGCGCCACAACGTTGAAAGGGGGGGCCTGCGGCACTCAACGGGAAACAGGAGCACTCCCCTTCCGCTGGAACGCGAGTGGGGACAAACCCGCCGGTGCTAGCTCGCGTGAACCGCTAAACCTCTACACGTCCCCCAACCTGGTACGGGAATGGGTCACTTCCTTGGCCCGGGGCACAAGGTGTGGACGCGACGTCACAACCAACCACAACCCCCCCTTGACTCTTCCAACGCGCACATCGTGGATGGCCTGTGTAGCCCAACTTGAACCGTGGGCATTCCATTGTCGTCGCGTATAGACAGACACCGCGCGCGTGGCGCCGCCGAGACCTGCACGCCTAAGACAACCACCGCACTTGCATTCACACACGGGCGCCGGAACGGATGCACGCCACTCGCTGGCAGGGGCAGGAATTCCAGCGGCCTCACAAACCTCTGCGCCCTGTAAACGCGCCACAGCATTCGATGACCCGCACCCCTCTTGGGGAATATCAGGGCATCCTCAATTTGTTGCGACCGTAAATGGCGCTGTCCAAAATCCCCGTATCGGATCGAGTTCCTAACCGCGCCTTCATATTACGTGTACTGCTACGGGCGGGGGTAAAGTCAATGAGTAGGAATGCGAAGAAGCTTTACTAGGACCCGACTCACTTTAGCAACCTGGGCATTTTTTAAAGGACTCTTTGGCCGTCGCGAGAATCGAACGCATGACCCTCACATCAGCTCGCAGGGGACAGGTTTAAGTAACTGAGCCATCTTATGCAGAATGCACATGCTGCCACCCTGTGTGAGGGCCTGCTGCCGCCAAGCGAGCATCAGCTCGCGATGCGCCACAACAATCTGTGAACGCAACGCCAACCCCTAAACCCGCCACCCACGAGGCCAGCCATGCTGCGGGATTGGGCCGACTTGCACCCGGTCGCGTATACCCACTAGGGCCTTGCACCTTCGATGGACCTTTATGCGAAATGGCCGCGCCTTGTGTGGGAGGAAAAGGGGCGGTGCCTACAAACTCGCGCACAATCGTTCGTGAAACGCGCCTGCACTCCCAACAAACTGCGCCAGTCCAATACTGGACGTCCCGTTACCCTGCCACCCCGCAATCGCGCCGCGAACAAATTGGCCCCCCCAGCAACACCCGTCTTGCCCCGCAGGGACACGGGCCACTGCTTGCGCCCCCCACACCCATGGCCACCCGGGCCACAGGGCCCCGTCCACCTGGTCATGCCCAGGGACAGGGCCGGGGTGGGAGAGGTTAGCAAGACTTACCGAAAGCTGACGAAATCCCGAAAGTACGACGCTGAAGAGGGGGGGGGGGGCGATCGATGAACCGTGGTGCAGGCGGTCGCAAATACGCGTGTCCGAGCTGGAGCGGCGCGCGGGAAGCAGAGGAGGAACTGGGCAAGCTGCACGCCTAAGTAGGGGGGCAAGCCTCGCCCCCCCCCAACGGCCCGCCTCCTCCTACACACTACTGGGAGATCTCCTCCCTGGGCGTGGCCTCGCTCGCGAGGCAGAGAAGGGGGAGGGGGAAGGCTGCGACGGGCGGCCACTAGAGAGCTGCCCTGCTGATGTCCCACTGCGTGGGACGCGGGCAGCGGCAATCAATCAGTTCTTGTTAAGCGTGAATACTTGCCCGCTAGAGTCTCAAGGCACGGGCGGGGGGGGGGGGCTGCAGGTCCTGCTGTGGGCTGAGGTTCAGTCGAACAGCCAGGTCTTGGGATCCTTCCAGAACTGGGTTAGCGATGGAGATAGCCTGAGGTGGAGAGGCAGGGTGTTCCATGTCTTGGCGACGAAGTAGGAGAAGGATCTTCCTCCAGTCCTGGTCTTGCAGATCCGAGGGACGGTGCCCAGGGCTAGTTTGGCAGACCGGAGGTGTCTGATGGGTATGTGGAATGAGAGGCAGTGGTTCAGGTATGCTGGTCCAGCCTCATGGAGAGCTTTGTAGGCATTTGTGAGGATCTTGAACTTGACTCTTTTGTTAGCTGGTAGCTAGTGGAGTTCTCGCAGGTGTTCGGAGATGTGGCTGTGGTGGGGTATGTTGAGGACCAGTTTGGCAGCGGTGTTTTGAATGTTCTATAGTTTCCTGAGGAGTTTCTGGGTGATGTCTGCGTAAAGGGCATTGCCATAGTCGAGTCTGCTGCTGATGAGTGCGTGCATTAACATCTTTCTGGCCGCAGTGGCAGCTGACTCTCATCCAGGTAGCAACGGCCTTCATCCCGGCGTGTAAGTTGGTTCAGGCAATTGTGGGTTTATTGGTAAGGGAGAGGATCAGCTGGGTGTCGTCGGTGTAGGCGATGATGTTAAGTCCGTGGTTCCTGACTATGGCGTCGAATGGGGCCATGTAGACATGGAAGAGGATGGGGCTCAGGGAGGAGCCTTGGGGGACTCTGCCGCCAATCTCCGTGAAATGAAGTTCTAATGCAATTTAATTGTTAGCAGCAATATTTCATGAGATAGTAGCAAATTGTTTAAAAAGAGCAGGTGATGTAGTATAGCAGTTACATGGAATCAGAGAATAACTAAACATTAACAAGAGAGAGCAAACAATACAAATAGGATCTCTTACGTCCATTGTAAGCAATGATGGAGACCCCTAGGTAGCTTTCACAGCTACCAACAGAGAATAAGGTTGTAGCCTTATGGCTAGAGTGGTCGACCTCAAAGCTGTGGAACCGGGTTTGAGTCTCGGCCACAACGCTTAACATCCTGTGATTCTGGGCAAATCACTTAATCTCCCAGTGCCTAACAAACATGAATATGTTCATCTGTAACTAAACTGGTGCTCATGTAAAGCGCTCGGATACCCGAATTCTCGGATCTAGTTCGCACTATATAAAGCTCTATAAACAAATTTACAAAAATCCATTAAAAAAAAACATAAGAGAAGGACGGACAGAATTCAGGCTGCACAGTGGCGTGCACTAAAAATCTCACCAATGTCAGTTGCTCCAGTTTTTATGACTAATTGGTTGGTAATCATTCTCATGGATCCAATGGGCAGACCTTGGTGTAATCCAGCTGGCTGGCTCAATTTCCAATAATGTTTCTGTTTGTCCATGTACGGCAGATGCTCGTCTCCTCCACTTGCCCCTTTAAATCCACTCAGTGTTGCAACCCTCCCACCAGACGTTCAACTCTTATCAATTAAGTATTAGCTCATAACATGGCAGGATGTTCTCAACCTTGATCGACTAACTAGAGAAACCCCAAAAAATATTTTTAGCTTGCATTGAAAATCCTTGACAAAATATATGCTATCAAATAATGCACGTTTAAGCTGTTCTCAAAAGAGACACGTCTTCTCACTTACACACACGCATCAACTAAGCTAAATTAACCCTCGTGTGACATCAAGATTCTTGTACAGACTAAAAACCTGTATACTATACATACCTAAATTCAGCTCCCAATCCAATATGGTGACACAACCATTGACTGAATTAAAGGTCATACTTAATATTTAATGTAAGCTTTCGCAGTTAGATACAAGCCTCTTTACACTTCCTATAGCTAGAAAATATAAGGACTGGTATTACAGCACTGAAAACATTGCTTTTACATTTCACTTAAGCCAGTCACAAGGCAATTCAAAAGAAGGCATGTGGTCTGAGTTAGGCAAAACGTATATATGGTCTGCCTTGATAATTGGTGCGCCTTGTTTCTTTCCAGAAGCCTGTAACAGAGGTTTTGGCCATCAGCCCGGCCTCCCACTGACACGAGGATGCTCAGTTGAGACCAGTGGGACATAGCCTTGGAGATAAGAGGTCAGTGACCTAGAGTTTGTTTTTCTCTGCATGGAGACAAGAGGACAAAAGGGGAGACTATAGAAAGTTCATTGACCTCCAAAATTCTCCTCTGAGGCAGAGAGGGGGAGAGATCATTCACTGGCTTTGAGTTTTTGTCTCAGGGCCCGATGACCACAACCACACTGCAGGTCTACCCACAGTATTACGAGTGTGGCGGTAGGATTGCTACGAGACTGCCAGCCCTGCCGGGATCAACGATCCCACTGGGCTGGTGGTCTGAAACTGGCACGAATATGCTGGCGGTGCTGTTGCCGGCACCGCCATGCATATTCTGAGTTGCCTTTTCACCTCCATTTGCATGGCGGTGAGTCTGCCATGAAAAGGGTGGCGGAGAGGCTGAATTTCGTCCTGGGCATGCATGCGGGGGCACACGTTGCCACCCGTGTAATTGCACCCCAGTTCCTACACGGTGTGGCATACATGCCACACAGTCCAGGAACACGCTGCAGGAGCGGTCACGGTGGTGTGCTGCATATTAGGCTCTCCTAGGAACCTAACGGACCACTTCTGTGAAACCACTGCAACACCATCCGCCCGACCGGGATTACACATGTAATCAGACAGGTAAGCATACCACGGCTTTGGCGGTACTCCAGCTGACGGTGTGGTTGTGGTGCAGCTGGACGACCGCCAAAGTCATAATAAGGCCGTCAGACATAGAGGGGATTGAGGAGATGTTCTAAGCCTCGGGTTCCATTCTCAGACAAAGGAGGCTCGTAGGAGGTCACTGTTATGAGTTCTACATTGAATAGATCAATTCCAGTTCAAAGTCAAAACAGTGACTGGGCAAATTCAGAGGAGTGGTGGTCATATTTGCCACAAACACACAGATAGAATGTCTTTTTCTTTTTGGTTATTGCTTTGTCCCATTCGCAGCACACGAGTGGCTCCATTAGCATAAGGAGAATAAAAACTAAACCAAACAAACAAGCCGGGATGTTACAATAATTAAAATAGCAAGAAAAGAAAACAACTCTAGATCCAGAAGAAGGCCAAAATTAACAATTACTTGGTAGAAACATGCACATACCATCCAGGTAGTTTTGAACAGTTATTTTTGTGTGAAGTTTAATAAGTATTTCATTGTCCTAAGCAATTTTAAGAGCCCTGCCTCCACTTAATTTTTCATTCTTTCCTGGCAACATCAAGCAATCTGAAAGGCAGCGTAGATTATGGGGTTTTCTTCATCACACAAGGAGCCAACTAGATCCAAAGGACGGTCAGCATATTCACAAGTCAAAGACACACTTAGCCACATTAAAGTTGAAGACCATGAAAAGAATACAAAATGAATTGCAAAAGCAACAAAAGGAGAATCTCCAATATATTACTTTGTAAACTGGTTAATGCTTCCCTCTTTTCCATAGTGATGTTGTAGTATGCAAGGCAGAATTTTTTTGTCATTTTTTGTCAAAGAGCGATTTTTCAAGGGGATGGATACAGTAGTTATGTATAAACAATGAGTATACAGTTCCCAATAACAAGAAAAAAGACAAATACTAACTGTAAAGCAACCACCAGTAAGAAGCAGGAGAGTGATCTCCTTGTTGGAAAAAGACCCTCACACACCTGGCAAGAAGGTGTCTTGCTTCATCATCGGGCCTGCTCCTACTTGGGCCGTCGCTGCAATGCCCGATCAGGCGCCCGTGATGGGGCCTACTTAACGGAGATCTTTATTCCGAAGCCGACAGGTGAAGTGCAAGTGAGGGTCCTAGTGTAGGTGAATGTGGAAGTGTATAGTGAAGTTAAAATAGGGAAAAATGTTCCAATCAAGATAATTTTAATGAATTTGGTTCCTCCCCTAATTGAAAATAAAAAGAATCGCGTATGATCACCCTATGTTGTGCTTTTATACGCTGAAATGTGAGGTCAACATGTTTCTTGCCCTATTATCAATTCGATGGCAATTCCTCAGGACCTAATAAAAATACTACCTACACATTTTTTGGTGGTGGACATCCAACACATGTAGTGAAAAGTGACCACCCTTACAGCACCCTAAAAAATGTGGGGGTACTCTGGTGTCAATAAAGTTAATCAAGTGTATCCCTTGTTATTTATGGTCCGGGCCATAACAGTACCGGTCGCCGTTTACACTGAATTCTAGTGCCGGTTCTCTAGTAGAGACAAGGAGTTGATCCTACCCAGGCGGCGCAACCGGTCCACACGGTCTGGTGATGGATACAGTAGACCTAAGACAGAGTTCCTTGCGCATTCAGCTTTAAGGCAGCAATAAAATGTCAAGATAAATCTTGTGATTAATGTTCCGGGTACAGAAATAGAAATTTTGTCTAGCAGCAGTTTTCACTCGCCATGAAGTAGCGCAGAGGGTTAATATGCCTGCTGCAAAGAACAGATCTGTATTTTATGTGGATAGCTAAGTGGATTAGTAAAGCCAGCCTTTACCAGTTGTTTAAAACAAATGAAACGTATCTGAGAAAAAGGCTATGGAGAGACTTTTGCCGGGTGGTAGTGAGGGAACCCAAGGAGGAGGTCATGAGGCAGGCGCCAAAAAAGATGGTTGCACTGGGCGCCACCAGCATTAAAGCTGACCCTGATAAGGCCTGTCACAGCTGCTGCAGGGTAGGGGCTGAGAAGAACAATACTGCCCTATCTCTGCCCACTTCCTGCAGCAGCTTGGATAGAGTAGACAATGCCCCCCTAGACAGGCACAAGCGCACCGAGCACCCCAACTTCGCCACCCCACACGCCACCGGCACTCCCACTGACACTTTCCACCTGTTCACAACAGGTGTAAAGTGACAGTGTGTTTTTTTCACTGAAATAAGGGAAAAGTGCTCTGTAAGGCATCCTGTAATGCTTGATCCGAGCAGTTATTCCCTTCTGTGGAGAAACACCTCATAATGGCTGTAATTTAGTGTGAAATACTGGGCAATAAAGTATATTCCGCCCTCCAGTATCTCCACACCAAGTCCTGTCAACTCATAACGAGGTCCTTAGAGTACAATATCCCATATAACATAACCATTTTCATGCCTTAAAGGAACTTTCAGAAACGAACCTACAGACCGAAGTCCCTATCATGGACCTCCCAATTCGTCTTGGAAAATCTTTCTAAAAATCAACCTTGAGGCAAAACTTTTATTTTAATCGTGTTTCAACAATATCTCATATGGGGAGGCCAGCTTTACATACTAGGAGGTGTAAAGGTGTGGAAGCTGCTAATATTTGCTGCATACAAACCTTACAAGCCTTTGCAGCTTGCCAGCACTCTGGTGGCAACACCCCAGCATCATTCACCACTCCACTATTAGCTTGTGTGCTCTATCTGCAGCTGGTGTAAATGAGTAGCTGTTAATCAGACAGGCTTTGAAAAGGCCCACCTTTGACAGTAGCCCTTGGAAATGGCGGAGGATCAAGGTGATGTGATTAAACCTGCTACACTCACCAGCACTGTGCAGGAACCAGTGGCAGGCGGACTCACCCACTGATTCGATTAGTAATCCATCAGCTTCTTATTGGTTTACGTAGGTCTAATAATGTTCAGTTTCAGGTTCGGGCTGGACTATCGGGCATTCAGGCAGTTCCCGATGGGCTAGTCCGACAGGCCAGTGTGTGGGTCGTTTATTTGGCGGTTTCTGGGCCTGCTCATTTGCCGGGCTGGCTTTTACTGTTGCTTTTCCTGATATTAAAACAAACATTGCCTGCAGCCAGCTAAAATCCATGCAGTCTTCCATACCTTTCAAAACTCTTAAGTAGAATGCTATTACTTATTCAACACTGCCCCTAATTGCAAACATGGGTCACTTTTCAGCTTTCTAATTCACTTAATACTTTGGTGCCTGAGCCTATCTGTTGTCTCTGTTTAGATGAAATGTCCTACTGCCACGTGGTACAGTCATTTCAGTGCCTACTTACAGATTTGATTGATGGTAAATATGTCTCACGGACTGTGAATAATCTGTCAAAATCATGATCATTATGTATTATTCTTTAGACCAGTGTATTGCAGCTATTAGGCTAAATGTTACTCATTTTTGTATTCGGTGCTTTATACCATCTGGTTTGGACTGCTCTTGTAACGAACTCAAACTGCCTGGGCGAATGGTGAAATACTGATGATGGAAGCGCTCACCACTACTACCTACCCACGGGGTATTACCATGAGGGAAGGGCCACCGTAGGCAAGTGAGGCGGGCACCTGAAACTACAAACTATACTTCAGCCCAATGCAAATAAGTCAGAATCGACTGATGGGGTGAGCACCCATGGGTGCACAAGTCATTTTGCACAAAAGTTGAGCGGGATGGCGTTCAAGAGGGCACACAGCAGACTCCCCACCTGCAGAAGTAGTATCTTAATTAGATCTGTATGCTGGAGGTTTGTTGTGACGATAAAACATTTTTTTAAAGGCCTGCGGTTGGCAAGTGACGTCAGGATGGGATGGGTGAGGGGACTGGAAAGACTGATAAGTGGGTTTGGCATGACTCAGCAGAACGAGGGCCCAGGGTGGGCCTGGCAGCGGTCCATATAAATCTCCGAGTCTCCCAGCCACCCAGCAGACGCAGCTTCCAGAAGCCGAATCTGACTCCGCCAGCCCCGCGCGCCCAGCACCGGAAGTAAAGATGGTTCACTGGACAGCCGAAGAGAAGGCCGCCATCGCTTGCGTTTGGAAGGAGGTGGACGTGGAGGCGGACGGCCATGAAACCCTAGCCAGGTACTAACAATATGAACAAACAATTGTTGTCTTCTTTTCGCCACACAACCAGTCTTGCTACAAACAGCTTACGTTGTTACGCCTTGCCTCGGCACGCGTGTCCCAACTATGCTTTCTCTCTCTCTGCTTTCACATTTCCAACCTTTTCCATTGCTTCTACTTACACATTGTAATATTTTTTGCAAATGGTTAATATCTCTGCTTTTCCTTCCTGGCCGTCCTCTCCTAGGCCTCCAATAGGCCGCTGCATCCATCTTCATTCACCCTTGCAGGTCCCACCAAATTCAATAATACGGGTTTAGCTTCTGCAAGTCTCGCGATAACACCGTATGTTCCATTCCAGACCGTACCACCAGAGCCATGCGGGGGATTAGTCCTTGTTCATTAAGACCCTTGCTTTTGCCAGACCTGTGCTTACTTTGAGACAATGGTTGCAGGTGGGGCCCACGGACACTCTTATTTGGAAACTTGCCTTATTTTTTATTATTTTTATTTTAAATATCTACTTAGCTTTATTATTATTCCATAGTTTGTCATCATTAGACTTTGACCCAGAACAAGTGAGAGAGGCAGAAAAGGGGGAAAGGGAGAGAATGTCAGAACAACAGTGATACAGGGAGACAGCAGGGGTGAAAAAGAACCTGTAAGAATGAGATAGAGGGTCAGGAAGTGTATGGATGAATAGAGGCATGAGGTGTGGAATAAGACTAGACAAAACGTGGTATTTGGAAACTTGAATATTCTGCAGCGTCCGCTCCAGGCTTCTGAGAAAAACCTCCTCCCTTTCCTCTCCCTGAACTGCAGCACCTTAGAACCTAAGAAAGGAGCTGTTTATACTCAAAGAGTATCTCTCTTTTGGTTTATTTCTATATTTTTGTCTTTGGCGGCATATTATTTGTTATTTATTTTTTGTTTAGTCACTAGTAATCACTACATAATAAATCTTCTCAGAGATTAACCCCATCTATTGACACGATTATTTCTCCTCTCTGGCAGGGTGCTGATCGTCTTCCCCTGGACCAAGAGGTACTTCCCGACCTTCGGGGACCTGTCCAGCGCAGCCGCCATCCTTGCCAATCCCAAGGTCAAGGCCCACGGCAAGAAGGTCCTGTCTGCCCTCGGAGAGGCCGTCAATCACATTGATGACATCAAGCACACACTGGCCCACCTGAGCGAGGTGCACGCAGACAAACTCCATGTGGACCCCCAGAACTTCAAGGTAAGGAGAGAAGGGTTCGGTTAAAATCACCGCTGTGAGGGAATGGACTGCTCGAGGACCCTGCCCTGCGGGAGGGAGAAATGCTCAACCTCGGTCCCAACTGTGGTCACTCTGAAACTGATCTTTTAGGAAGGAACCGAGAGAAGGAGGGATGACCCCCACAACTCCTATCAGATATTTACCTAAGCGAGGGAAGGGAACAACTGCATGAGGATACCCTACACCCCACGTGAAGTTAGAGGACAACCTGACCTCGACCACACCTGCTAAAGGAAAAAGCCCGGGAAGGATTGAATGCCTCCTCGAAGTGGTCCAAAGGAGGACCAATGCACACATTCATGGAGTGGGACCTAAGGGAGGGAGGCCACCACCCCCTGGTGACTGACTTCATAGGTGGAGAAAACCACCCACTAGAGTTTCGACTCATAGATGGAGAGGACACCTCCTTCACTGGAGCAAGGGGACTGTTCCTTACGCCTAAGCCCCGTGGACAGAGTGAGCACCCCTGTGTGAACTACTTCCTTTAGTGATCACAATTCTGCACCCTATTTTTAGCTGAGCTCGTAGAGTAGCAAAATAGCCCTATGGGGATCCTAGGAGAGAGAGTGGACCCCCTGACAGCCACCCACAGGGAGATCAAGTTTCAGAGCACACCCAGAGAACGATCCCCCAAGGAGGGAGCGTGTCCTGAGGACTGACACTCTGTCTGAGATGGAGAGCTCCCAAGAAGATTGTCCTCAGGGAACGGCAAAGTGACAAACCACGCAAGGACACACAGAGGGCAGGAGTAGCCCCTGAGCAATGACATCATGGAGAGCACTGATGTCCCCCGAGGTTTGACTAACCAAGCAAGACAGCACCCCCATGAGAATGCATGTAATGAGAGAGGAAGCACCCGTCATGGGGGTCTGACACCCCGAATGGCAGCGAGAACCACCAAGGCTTGGAGGGAGACTGGGAGAATAAAAATAAAGAGGGAGAGAGGAGGGGGCTAAAGTCATGAAGATAAAGAGATGGGCAAAGTCAGCTAGAAACAGACAGTGAGAGAGACAGACGAAGGACGAGACAGATAATGAGACTGTCCCAGTGCCTAATAAAATCTTTAAATTAAATAAAGTTTAAAAAAAGAACGTGAGAGAGACAGGGAGAGAGACTGGTGGGGATTCAGATTGGAACAGAGTGCAAGAAAAATAACGAGCCAGAAAGGAGGTAAGTTAGAGAGTGAGGCTATGATATAATTATGTATGTGTATATATATATATAGATATATATATATATATACATAATTATGTTGTGTTATATATATATATATACACACACACATATATACATATATAGATAGATAGATATATTTCTATTTAGAGAGAGAGACCCCTCTACCACTGAGAAGTCCCCCAAAGTGCAGAAGCAATTCTTTTAGCCCTTGTGGTGTTTTGGAGAAGAGTGAATGGTGTCTGTCTTTAAAGCTCCTAAACCTATTTATTCTTAGTAAAAATCTCTATTAAGAAGTTCTTCTTTCCAAGCAAATGTTGGCTGTGGTGGTTTCTCAGTCGTTGACATGTTCACTAACTCTTTTTATTTCCCACCCAGCTCCTGGCAAACTGTCTGGTGATTGTCTTGGCGCGCAAGCTGGGAGCCCGCTGCACTGTGCAGTACCACGCGGCCTGGGAGAAGTTCCTGGCAGTGACCTGTGCTGCACTGTCCAAGCACTACCACTAGAGACACTGTGTGCAGAAGGCAGTGAGGTCTGTGGACAGGAGCCTGTAGATATTGGGTTTTCAGTGTGTTCTGACGTTAATAAAATATTTTACACCTTTAAAACACGCCGTTCCTTGTGTGGTTTACTCAACTCTGAACAGAGGAGAGCATTCACATATACTCTAAATCGAAAATGTTCCAGCCCCCCTTAAAAATGTCACCTACCCCACATTTTAGTGCAACGCAGCTTGTGTTGGGCAAGGGAGAGAAAGCAGTGTAGATCCATATTTAATAAAAGTGGCTTGGTGCTGCGGTCATCCCCTGGGCTGCCGTGTGTTTAATGTCTACCATAGGAGCATCAGTGGTGTAACAAAGGCCCCTGCAGTGCGGGGGGGGGGGGGAGAGCTCCATGGGTCCCCTCAGCACAGTATGCTGGCCTGAGAGCTCCTGACTGAGTCCAGAGGGGGGCCCCTCCATGCAGAGACGTTTTAAGGCCTGGGCAAAGTGGGCTCTGGCCCAGGGCCCCAGCCTTTCAGGGGGCCCCCAGATAGAGCCTGCTCTGCTTTGTTGGGAGTCTTGTCATGATGACTTTGAATAATTCTTAAACAGACTTTTTACATACAATTTTCCTTCAATTTATTTTTAGTGTGAGTGATATATGGGCTTCTATTACTGACATTTTGCAGAGAGAAGTTTGTTTTTAAAAACCATGCAACATCTATAAAAAGCTTGTTTTAGATCAAAACATGACCTCATATTTGAGAAATGGGAGGGGGTCACAAAGAATTTTTGCAATAATATTAGTGAGCTGTTGCTGCATTATTATACCGAAAAAAACACGTCACTGTCCCTGAATATAAGATGCAAACAGATTTATAATTTGGACCAGTGTGCCTGTGCAGTGGGCAGAGAGGGCATAAAAGAACTGAAGCTGGATCATAAATTTAAAGCTCGTTCGAACACGGGCCCCCAAAATATGTTTGGCCCTGGGCCCCCGGAATCCTTGAGATGTCCCTGCCTCCATGTACTTTGCAGGTTTTTGACGCAAAGCCAAATCTGGCTATCTTTGAAGATAGGGCTTTTAGTCAAAAACTATGGATGCTTGTGCAGGTCTGCCCAAGTGTCACCAAGCAAAGGGGTGCAAAGTACTATTTGTGCTGAGAAAAGGGCAACTATCCAGTGCAAAATACGCTTTGCATTGGAAAGTAAATACCGCTGCAAGACTTTGCATTGCATGGCATCACTTTGAATGAATGCACAGTCTGTGCTAAATCTTCAAACAAGAAGGAGACTTAATTTACATATAAACAAAAGAGCAGTTAAAAATATGATAAACATTGAAAACCAGAAGATACTATCCCCTTCAGGACCCCAGACAGTACACCAAATGTTTTTATAACCCTAGCTGAGAGATTTATTTTATAACATTAGCCTTTTTACTGATGCTATTAGAAGAGGCTGCACATGGGCCGCCTTGGTTTTACAATTTTTTTATAAACAAGATCTCAGTCAATGGGCCAGAAGTGCACACAAGGAGGATACAATGCAGACACCTTGCTGTGACACGTCTGGTCCTCAGCTTCAATAGTGTATGGCTCTGGTTTCAAAACTCAAGAGTCAAGTGGGCTGTAATCTCCTGTGCTTAGGGGCAGATTTACAAACCCCTTGCACCACTTTTGCGTCACTTTACCCATGTTAAAAAAGACGCAAATGTGGCGCAGGGGCCTTGAAAATAAGCCCCTTAGTTTCTTGTCAAAATTAGGAAACGTTCCTGGTTCCATAAACCCGCCATCCAATCAGCAATGGTTCCATCCAAGTCACGTCAATGGTAGAGTTTGAGTAACAAAAGTTGAAGGCTCTTATTACGAGTAGCCCAATGTCTGAGGCAATATTTTTCAGACCAGACAAAATCCGACTACTGGTTTAGAATTTGTTGGGTTTAAAAAATAACTCCCAATTATAAGTGTGTTCCAGAGAAAGGGAGGCAACATGCCAATTTTGGTGCTTAACACACCAACATCTGCCTGTTTCCATAGTTATTGGGCCTTGTTCACTCAATACATTTTGGAGGGTTTGCCCTGCCGGTGTTTATAGGGGGAAAACTGTGGGAGTGCGGTGTTAGCAGACAAACTCTCAATTGAGCAGTGGCGGCTGGTGACATTTGAAAGTGGTAGGGCGTAAAAGTTTTGTATGAGTGCCCGGAGGCGAGGGAGTGTAGCGAGCAAGTCCAGCCACCATATGGTGGGTTTCGGGGAGATTCGGGGAAAAAAAGAGCAGACAAATGGTGCATTTAAGCAAATTTAAGGAAGCAAGAGAGTTGATAAAGCAATTGTGAAAGTGTAGTTATGAAATAAAGAGATTTCATATGATAATGGTGTAGGTAGCTTAAAAAAAAGCACACACCTTTAATTCCAGCCACATGCACATCTTTGTTTTTCCACTTAAAGAAGCCTGTTTTACTTTCAAGATGCCCGCGCGTTCCCTTGTGTGCAAGGAATGGGTGCTTCTTTCTCGCACATAGAATATAGATGGCATCACTCTAGTAGAGAGTGGTGGGTGAGAGGAGAGAGAATGTAGATCCAGGAAAGGGGAGCTGGGTGGACAGAGACTTAGAAAGGTAGAGGGATGTGGGAGAAAGGAGAGAGTGTGCAGAGAAAGGAATTGAGCTGGGTGGACAGAGAGAAAGGTAGAGGGAGTGTTGGGTGAGAGGAGAGAGGGTCGAGAAAGGAAAGGGGAAGCTGCGACAGAGAGATCGAAAGGTAGAGGGAGTGGTGAGTGAGAGAAGAGGGGAAGGGGGAGGTGGTCGAGCAGAGGAGTGAGAGGGAGAGAAATAAGGAGGGAAGTGGTAGAATAACCGAAGGTAAGGGAAGGAGTTGGTCACAAGCATAGAAGGGAAAGAGGATGAAAGGAGGAAACTTGGTGGGAAAGAGGAATGGAGAGAAGTGGAGTGTGAGTGTCAGGCCCCCACCATTACGCCGAGAGCACCAGGACCACCTGTCTAGGCTCCTACCCCCGGTTCAGGTTCCTGCTTCTGCTTCACACGTCTTATGTCAGTCCTCTTCCATATACGCCCAAGAGTGCGACTGATGCAAAAAACAATTAAAATGGTGCTGCGCCAACTTTAGGCATCTAAAGAACAAAGAAATCATAAATCGGAAGAGCAAAAAAACAGAAAGCCAAACCAGCCGCAATTGCTTACTATAAACTGATCTTGTATTGTATTTTTAGGACACAGCACCAATTAAGTAACATAATGGGGCAGGCATCTAAATTGAACAGAGGTCAAGAAGGAGAAAAGGAGGCCAAAGCACCTTCCAGCAGGGACAGCAGGTCTAATCCTTAAAATAAACACGTCTACCTGCTGTACCAATATATTAACTTATGCAGTTGTGCATACAACGAACAAGGGCGTCGGTGCGCTTTATAGTGAAACAAGAGCATGTGTAACATGCAGCCCAGGACTACATGGCAGGAAATAAATTACAACAGATAATCACAAGGACAAAAATGCAAACAAAGGGAAAGAAATGGAAACATGCAAATTCAGGGATTGATGCAGATGGAACTCTGCATAATGGAGAGAAAACGAGACTATGTTAGTTTTTCACACTTTTGGCTAGTGGGCTTCCGTGAAGCAAGACATATTTATTTATTTAAGAGTTTTATGTAGCGCTGCCTTGACCTGAGGGCCTTGGTGTCCCGTTCAATGGTGACCATAGGCAGTGCTTAATTTGTAATAAAAAAAATAAGTGCCAGGTCCCTCGTCAGGAGGCTACTGCAGCTTGCACCACCCGTTGCTCCTGCAAGCGCTGCCAATGACAGTAGCTATAAAATTACTAACAATCGCACTACTACAATTGTGACAACACAGACTATCCCAGCCCCCTAAAGCCATAATAATGGTATGGGTGGCATGTATTAGTAATTTTGAATGTTTATTGAATTAATAACCAACTGTTCTTGTGCTCATCTATAAATTAGACAAACAGCGCCACCATGTGGCAGACTGTCATAAGCGCCGGTGCTGATGTGGGTAACAAGGACCCCCTGACAAATTGGTAAAACAATTCCTAGGACAGGGTAAATATACAGTAGAGAATAATCTCCTAGGCAACTGAACACTATGATATATAACTCAATGTTGTTGAACTTAGTGTGACAGATCAAAACTGCACAAATATATTTCAAATTATTTCATCTTCAATTATCAAATTCATATTTATCATCTTCATTATTTAAAAAATGCAGAAAACAGGCAATATTTATTCAGAACATAATTTCTCTTCATAAAAATACAATAAAAACCAAAATGTGGCAGTAGTTAAGTCTTCGACGTGCGTTTCGGCGCAAAATGCGCCTTTGTCAGGAATTGCCACAACTTTATATTTAGGCGGATGGTAGATAGCATATATTTGTGCAGTTTTGATCTGTTACACTGAGTTCAACAACATTGAGTTGCCTAGGAGATTATTCCCTACTGTGTAAGCGCCGGTGCTAACATTTAAGTGCTGGTGCCGAGCACCAGAAACAACTGGCTCAAATTAAGCCCTGAGCAAAGGCCCAGAAACGGATATGCAGGTGGACACAGTTTACGTTTTTACAGAGCAGTGATGGTGCAAACTGATCTCAGTGTTTTCACAGGGGCAGATTTAGTAGTGAAATAGCACAGCGGGACACCAAATCTTGGGGCTCAAATCACAATAATAGCCTTTGCAGGCTGGTATACCCGGTGGCAAGGGGGATCCATTTAAATGGGAACATCCACTAAACTTGACAACTTGTACAGTTCCTGGTGGGAAATGGGCTTTACAGTTAGTACCAACAACAGCTCTTTAAAGTTACAGCTCTAGTACAGTACAGGCACGAGAGATGACTCAGGCAGTTGCAAAATCATGACAGTTGGCTCCAGGCACTGAGATCAGACTCCAACTCTCTGGGGTTATAAAGAGCAGATTCGCACACTCTAGGAAGGCAGGCAGGGCCAAGGGCATTCTAGGTCACTAGTGGTGATGCCGGGGATCATATCTACAGCTCCACAACCCAGGCAAAGTGTGTTTAGGACATTGTCTTGCATTTAGGTCTGAATGGATGCTGGGATCTCATGGATCTTGGGTGATCTCAGTTCCCTGAGACATTCTCCATGCAGGGTCTTCAGCCAGATGGACCCTGTGCAGCTCTTGAAGTGGTGAGGACAGCTCCAGTCCTTGCAGTTCAGACCAACTTCTTTTTGAAACAGAGCACAGCACAAAGGTCTCCAGGAATGCAGGCATGCCACCAACCTGGGTGGGAAGCTGGAAACCAAGCATAGGTTGTGTCTCTGACAAAATGCTTGCTTTCGGCTGGTGCTTGATGACTTTCAGATGATTACAAGTCAGTGGTGTGAGTGCCAGCATTAACACTAGTAACATGGGAGGAAGCCTGAGCCAACCAGAGTTCTGCATTCCTTAAAATCCAAAGTTTTCTCCCAACCAGGGAGAC
This sequence comes from Triturus cristatus, assembly GCF_964204655.1. Classification (NCBI taxonomy): domain Eukaryota; kingdom Metazoa; phylum Chordata; class Amphibia; order Caudata; family Salamandridae; genus Triturus; species Triturus cristatus. The sequence goes on from NC_140590.1 coordinate 1,161,353,783, forward strand.
ATACATCTTCTCTCTTTGTGGCCACTGTGAAGCCATCTTGTGATGTGTAGGTCCAGGGCAGACAAAGGTGAAGACCATGCTACCATTACCAGGCAGCAGGAAGCACCACACACTGAGGGTGAATGTTAACTCAGGCAGGGGGATCCCATATTTAATAAAGGTAGGGGATTGAGGGCCACCCCCTTCAGCCAAAAAAGGACAGGCTTCCTGTAAAGAATCCTGAGCCAAGGGGTTGGGTGGGCTGTCATGCCCACCATGGACAAAGAACAGCCTTCAGGGAGACCATCATCTTGTACACCAGAGGACAGTGGACTTTTGAAGTTTGGATGCTTAGAAGTCTTACAACACCGAATCTAGACATTGTCATGCAATATTCCCTTAGTGCCAAAAAGCTATGCATCTGAGTGTTTACAAATAAATTTGTCTAGCTTAACGATATTTGCAGAGGCATAACACAAGTCCCTGCAGCGCCTGACGTGCCAGGGGGGGGGGGGGGGGGGGGGGGGGGGGGCAGGGGGTCCAAGCCTTCAAGGGGTCCCTAATCCTTCAAGTAGTCCCCATTCATCTTAAGGCCAATGTATCTTTATGAGATATAAGAGACTTAAGGGGCCATCATCACATTCTGCAAGGAGGCCCCATCATTTTCCGTTATGCCACTGGTTGTCTGGTTGTTTGTTACCTGAAGAGGACCTACTCTCATCCGTCTGTGTGCGTTAAGTGCGCCATGACTCTGCCCCAATCTGCCCAGCACTGTCCGCGCTATTACTTTGATTTGGAACTACAAGAGACAGTCCCCTAGTATGTCCTGGTAGAATGTGCAATGTTTAGAGAATGTTTGAGTCAGACGCCAGTGCACAGGCCCAGGGCTGTCTAATGCACTGCATGGGTAGTGTAAGGCGACTTTAACTGCCCTCAGTACCCCATAGTGGTCTGCAAAGCCATGTTGTATCTGCTTGATCACATGTGGTGCTGAACACCAACATGGTGAGGGCCCTACTATCAGCCATCTTGGAAGGCAACTCTTCTCTTTTGAAGAGCCAGCCTTCTTCTACATTGTCCAGGTTCCTTTCACTTTATGAGAAAGCATCTTGCCATTATTATCTTAGAGATTGGTTATCTTAAGGCTGAAGCTCTACCAAGATGGCATCCTTTACAATCAAATCTAGAAAATTCCACCTTTGCCTCAAAAATGTATCTCTCCAAACCTGCTACAACCCCTCACAACTAGGCCAATGTAAACATTTCTATATCATGGCATGCAGGAGATCAGTCTTCAGGGGATTCAGTGCCAGCACTGGAGCTTTTTTTGCTTAAATTGTAAGAAAATAAAAGTGGAATGGGCAAGAGTTTTTCTTAGAAGTGCGCTGCCAGCACCGCCAAACATTGGGAATGCCAAATCCCAAGCGTGCCTAGCCTTGATTCAACCTCATGCCTTTTTTACCCTCCTACACTCAGGGAACCAAAAGCAGCCCTGGCAATTTTTTTTATCTCAACCTTGATTTATACTGCATGGAGTGAGCGGGCGTAGCGAGCGAGCTCAGCAAGTGAGCCTGACCACTACAAGGGGCGTATAGGGGGTTCTCCCCCTCAACAAATTTTTTTTCGGAAAACAAAATGCAAATATTATATGTTTTACAACACATTTTTCACTATAGAGCCTTGTCCATTTATTGAATGGATGGATAGAGGTTGGAGACATGGTCTATGAATGAACGAATAATTTGATGGCTGAGGAGTGGATTGATGAATTAACAGGGGCGGCTCCTCCGTAATGGCTCAAAAGCATCACCCCACTGCTCAGTCAGCGAAAAATAAAATGATAGTAAAGCAATATGTTCATTTTATTTTCCGCTGACTGAGACAGCCATGGAATCTAGGGTGGGGCAAGGCGGGGCCGGGCCATGGTAGGGAGGAAGAGAGTTGTGCACTGTAAGTGTACACGTCATTTTTGATAATCGTCTTATGACGGCCAAACCTTCATGTACACTTACATTTCTCCAACCAATCTGTGTTGCACAGCCGGGTGGAAAAATGGCACAGGTGCCTGACGTAGCATCATTCCAGGCTGCTCAGGCCAATCCCGGCACTGCTCACATGCTTGCTATAGCATGAGAAGGATTAGGACGTGGGATGCACTCAATTTTAACATAGCTTCTCCTTTGTTATCAAAGAATGCGTGCTGATTGGTAGTTGCCCTGCCCAAGTAGCAACTGGAATAACATTCTTAGAACAAGGGCGACGTCTCGCCCCAAACCAAACGCACTGCGAAGTTGTGCCTGTTGTGGCAGTCAAAAAATGATTTCAAATTTATCAATGTAATCCTTTTAATCCGAACACTTAGCTGACTTCTTTTTAGATCGTATCAATGTTGCATGCACCCACACGTGGAGTGGAATGCCAATTTACTATGTTCTGATGTTAATGGTGGGCCATCCGAACCTCTTCCAAAAACACGAATGACGCAAATTCATCAAAGGCAGTAGTTTATTTATATAAAAACCCAATGCATTTCGGGCAAAGGTTGCCCTTCGTCAGGGGTCACTGTAATAACAAACAAAACAATAATCAATATCAGTTTGAACCATGATTAAAATTGGTCTAACATTCCTGAACAAAGGTCAATATTTTGTGTTTGTAACTACTTTTTATGATGTCATACATATTGATCCCCCTAAGAATCCCTTAAATATTAGTCTGTGAGTCGGGCAGGGTAACTACCAATCAGCACGCATTCTTTGATAACAAAGGAGAAGCTACGTTAAAATTGAGTGCATCCCACATCCTAATCCTTCTTGTTGAATTTACTGCCTTACGTCGGGATAGCACCGCAGACCAAAATAGAAGAATAATTAAAATTCATCAACGTCGTTGGAATCCACACGTGGCGAGATACCGTGGTTCATCACACAAGTCGGCATTTTATTTATTTGGAATAACCTTAAGAAACCTTTATTTGCACTGAATAACATATCACTTCAGTAAACAGACATTCAAATGAGGGTATTTTATCTGAACTATTAAGAAACCACAAGTGGTCATTTTCTTGCCAAACATTATGTGACATTGTGGGAAATGAAGTTTTTTGCATGTTGTTTGTTGTAATCGTCATCAGGATTGCGGGAAGCGTTGAGACTGTGAACCAATAGGGAGCAATGAGAGACAGGAACGAGTGTTTAAATACAGATTTCAGGTGGGAGGGAAAGATCGTTCGTTGATTACATCCTCGAGGGGAGCGCACGTTCCGATGGACGGGACATGAAGAGGGCCACTTTTTACGTTTATGGCAGGTACGGAGCGGTGTATTTAGTTTGGGAGACACATGAGTACCAAGTTGAGTAATTAAGTAAATAAGGGATATTTAAGCTAGGAAAGAGAGACACGCCTCAGTGCGGTGATGCATGCACGAGTGAAATGATAGTGTGAGGCGACATATAACGCAAGCTCAGTCACCCATAGGGTGACAGGAAGGTTCTGTTAGATTAATATCAAGTGAAAGGTGGCCAGATCACGTCAAGATAAGGGAGATAGCAGTTTGAGTTCACTGGAGCACAGAAGTACTAGCCTCTAGAGGAATGAAGAGTTCAAATTCTCAGATTTATTTTGTATTTCCTGCATTAGTTTATGGGTTCACAAGGAGGTTACGCTAACTACATATTGGGAACAATCCATGTTGCAAATAGAATTTAAGTGTTTCGACTCACAGACTAATATTTAAGGGATTCTTAGGGGGATCAATATGTATGACATCATAAAAAGTAGCTACAAACACAAAATATTGACCTTTGTTCAGGAATGTTAGACCAATTTTAATCATGGTTCAAACTGATATTGATTATTGTTTTGTTTGTTATTACAGTGACCCCTGACGAAGGGCAACCTTTGCCCGAAATGCATTGGGTTTTTATATAAATAAACTACTGCCTTTGATGAATTTGCGTCATTCGTGTTTTTGGAAGAGGTTCGGATGGCCCACCATTAACATCAGAACATAGTAAATTGGCATTCCACTCCACGTGTGGGTGCATGCAACATTGATACGATCTAAAAAGAAGTCAGCTAAGTGTTCGGATTAAAAGGATTACATTGATAAATTTGAAATCATTTTTTGACTGCCACAACAGGCACAACTTCGCAGTGCGTTTGGTTTGGGGCGAGACGTCGCCCTTGTTCTAAGAATGCTATAGCATGAGAGCATTTTCTAGTTTGGGTCGGGAGCCTGTGCTTTGTGCCCCAGTGACTGTCCGGAGGAGAGGAGCACTGAGGCGGCCGGCAGCCTCAGCATCAGCGGCAGGACAGGTATGTTTTTTCTCATTATTATTCCCCTAGCACCCCCCCCTCCACCCTGCTCACCACTTTGGATTTGTGGCAGCCGCCACTGTGAATTAATTCAAGAATGGATGGCACTGAATATAGTCTTTTAGCTATGTAACACACATGGTTTCAATGCACTGACCAAATGTGGGTTCTTTGGTTTTCATTATGGCTTCTGCATTAAAACATAACCCACCCCAACCACTACCACCACCAATCCTTGCGAAACATGCATAGCCCGGATGTACTTATCACAGTGCTCTGATTAGCACCTCAAAGAATTAAACGCAAAGACTGAACCTTTGATCTAAAACTGGAGAGAGAAAGAGCCAACCATGTAGTGGCTGAACTGCACAGTGAGAAAACAGGAAACCTACCTAAATCCTGGCTTCCACTTAATCACATTGTGTTATCCTGGACAATTTTCTTCTCACACTGCCTCTTTTTCCTTCATCATCTAGAGAGCACTTTGAAATCAGTTCAGGGTGATGCTGCACAAAAGCAAAAATCAATTATGTTACTCCGTCCATAGACACCTCCTAGGCCACGTATGGGGCAAAAGACAACTGACTTTCCTCTTGATTTGCAAATAGAATTGTTGTCAGGGCAGTGGGAATAGGGGCATGTGTATGTTTAAGTTCATGACTAGAATCTGTCACTTCCAACAATTGTTACTCAATGCAGTGGTATAATTTAATATACTGAAATGTGTTGCAATGGTTGCATTATTTATAAATACACTCTTTTGAATTGTGACACTCTCTTTTGCTGACGTTGAGGAGGAGCTTACCTATTTGCTGCGGTCCTGGGGATCTTCGCCGGACTGAACTTTGTCTTTACCCTTACGCCTTGCCGCACCCGCTGCGCGGGTGCCGCTTCGAGCAGCCAGGGAGGCGCTGTTTGCGGTGGGGCTGCTGGTGTGCTGTGGGGAGCGCAGGGCTAGGTGCGGGCCGTTGGAACGCTGCTGGGACTCCATCTACCAGGAGACCCTGCGTGACCCATACCACCTGGTCATCGTTCGTGCTCTGCCCCGCCTACTGGCCTCTGCAGATCTTTAAATCACCCCACAGTGCTTCTATTTTTGGGACACTCTCTTTTGCTGACGTTGAGGAGGCGCTTACGTATTTGCAGCGGTCCTGGGGACCTTCGCCGGACTGAACTTTGTCTTTACCCTTACCCTTACGCCTTGCCGCACCTGCTGCGCGGGTGCCGCTTCGAGCAGCCAGGAAGGCGCTGTTTGCGGTGGGGCTGCTGGTGTGCTGTGGGGAGCGCAGGCCTAGGTGCGGGCCGTTGGAACGCTGCAGGGACTCCATCTACCAGGAGTCCCTGCGTGACCCATACCACCTGGTCAGCGTTCATGCTCTGCCCCGCCTACTGGCCTCTGCAGATCTTTAAATCACCCCACAGTGCTTCTTTTTTTGGGACACTCTCTTTTGCTGACATTGAGGAGGAGCTTACCTATTTGCTGCGGTCCTGGGGATCTTCGCCGGACTGAACTTTGTCTTTACCCTTACGCCTTGCCGCACCCGCTGCGCGGGTGCCGCTTCGAGCAGCCAAGGAGGCGCTGTTTGCGGTGGGGCTGCTGGTGTGCTGTGGGGAGCGCAGGGTTAGGTGTGGGCCGTTGGAACGCTGCAGGGACTCCATCTACCAGGAGTCCCTGCGTGACCCGTACCACCTGGTCAGCGTTCATGCTCTGCCCCGCCTACTGGCCTCTGCAGATCTTTAAATCACCCCACAGTGCTTCTATTTTTGGGACACTCTCTTTTGCTGACGTTGAGGAGGAGCTTACCTATTTGCTGCAGTCCTGGGGATCTTCGCCGGACTGAGCTTTGTCTTTACCCTTATGCCTTGCCGCACCCTGCGTGGGTGCCGCTTCGAGCAGCCAGGGAGGCGCTGTTTGCGGTGGGGCTGCTGGTGTGCTGTGGGGAGCGCAGGGCTAGGTGCGGGCCGTTGGAACGCTGCAGGGACTCCATCTACCAGGAGTCCCTGCGTGACCCGTACCACCTGGTCAGCGTTCGTGCTCTGCCCCGCCCACTGACCCCATTGCACTCCATTTAACGGTCCTGAATCCCGCGTCGCGGGAGAGCGGCGGGCTAAGCCCGGGCAAAGGGGGGGCCGTCTGTGGCCGTCCGGGGCAGGAGGGGGCAGGGCTGGGCCACCTCTCTAAGGTTTATTATTTTCTGTACTAGAGCTTTGTTAACCTCTGCCTTGTGTCGTTGTTCCATCTACAGGGACTGCCATTGGTCTGTTTACACTCATTTACGGTCTGTGCATGCCAATGACAACACGCTCAGGAAAAGGTTTGAGGAGGGTGGGTGGTTCCGTTAGCGGCACCATAGATCAGTTCATTACTAGGGCTTTTTCGGTTCTCGACAAAGAGATCGTAATCACTGAGCGTCGTCTCTCTCGCGAATCCCTCACTCATAAACGATCATCTTTGGGGCCTTTGGCCTTAGCTTCCTCTCCCATTCATGTAGCTGAGCCCTTGGTTGTGGACTCTCTGGGGGATGTGGGCCAGAGAGTCACTGCCATGAGGGAAAGCTTGGACAGGCTCACCCCATCCCTAAAGCACAAAGAACATATGGCCACTATTCCTGATGTGAGGCCGGCTGAGTCCTCTGCACGCCCTGTTTCCATGACTAGTTCTGCCCAACAAAAAATTCCTCTTGTTAGTATAGAACCAGCACCAGCAAAGGTAGCTGGTGTAGTTCCCTCCAAAAGGAAGCGTATTTCAAGTCCAAGGAAGGGTAGGAACCGTAAACCTGCTAAAAAAACAAAAACTATTTGTATAAAGAGGGGTTTGGACACTTTGGGGTGGGGAGTGGAGGAGAGACAGCTGTCTATGGGCCCGCAAGGACTATCGGGTGACAAGTCAATTGGCCTATTAGGAGGGCCGAGGGCCGTCATCCCACAGACTAGTCTAGATATGGGTGTTCAGTCTGAGCTTCCCTCTTTAGTTCAGGTTGAGCATCTATTAAAATCTATGATTATTCCAGTTTTGGAGAGAGTAAAGGGTTTAACAGAGCGGCTGGATAGTTTCGAACAGACCACCAGGGACAACTTTTTTTCTCTCAAAACCCTAATAAAATTACACTTTAAAATACAGGAAGACGGGCTGGTGGGGAATATAATTCATCAGGAAATTCCATCTCCCGTACAGGTGAATGATCTTACCTCGATATCAGGGGAATCGGGGGGGGGGGCTCCCAATGCGTGTGTAGTAGTACCTACCTTAGGGTGTCCATCTGGTTCACACATGAATGCTGACTTTGTAGCTCTAGGTACCCCTGCACAATCTTCAGTCCCTATGAATACTAACATCCCCCCTTATTTGGCTAAAGGGCCTCAGTGTCCTGATAAGCCTAGCTTTGTGCGAAGTTCTAGCGCTAACATCAACACGGGAGGTAATGGGGGGCCAAGCTCCATCTCAGTTCTTCCCCCCAATACGCAGCTAGTGGAAGAGGAGGGGGCTACCCTTATTCCCCATGTCAATCTACCGCCCGATTGCCAACCCTTTGTTGTGGTACTAACTGGGGTCCCTGTGCTTAAAGCTGGTAAATATGAATCGTATATGAATTAAAAAACAAAACTATGTTCTGGTTGAGGGAAAATAGACCGTTACCTAGCTTTTTGGATGGCCAGATCCTTCATGTAAGATGGGTTACTTGGCTGGGAATCAGGCCCAAAGATCTGAGGGGTGAATGCATTATAGTTAATTTTATAGATCCCAGGGTAGCCAGCTTCATCTGCAGCCATTTTTACAGGGAAGGTAACTCAGGAATTAACACCCACACCCTGAATTACTTCTATCCGTATCAAGCAACCCTTTGGCCAGATAGCACTCCGAACTGGGGGGGAAGGGACAAATTGTATTCCCATTCTACCTTTCCTCCCCATAGTTTGTTCTCACAGTTTTCAGGTACAGGTCCTCGTTGGCAGAGGCGGGGCTGTTGACCTGAAGTCCTGCATATTGCGGGGAGGGCTGCTATCCCAGTTGTTTTTCCTGTAAGTCGTAGTTTGATGCATTTAGGGGGTTTAATGGCGTCTTCCAATTCCTATGCTCCCCTGTCTTCCCCTTCTTCTGGTACAAAGAATGAGGCTGTACTGGATTATTGCCACTTAGAGAACAATTGTATGTTGATAGGGTCTGTGGGCACAATATGTGAGTCCCGCGCTGGGCACAGTATGGCCCCACAACATCTGCAAGTGGTTCCAGATAAAACCAAAGGTGACTTAAGGATTGTAAGCTGGAACATAGCTGGCATCGCCAGAAATTTAGCCCTTCCAGACTGGAACATCTTCATTGAGTCTTTTGGAATATGTATCTTCCAAGAGACTTGGTGTCTGGAGCCTTGTTATAAGGTTGGCTATACCACCTATTTTGTTCCAGCAATTTCCTCCATCTCAGGGAGAGGTCGCCCTTCGGGTGGCCTGCTCATCTGGGTTAGTATTGCGTTGGGCCTCCAGATCAGGTTTAGGGCTTCCAAGTTCCCTGATCAAATGAGAATTTCCCTTACCGGATCTCACAGAGGGCGGTCCCTGGAAATCTTTAACATTTATGTTAGAGGTGGCAATAGTGGTATGTCATCGCCAATTATATCAGGGCTGGAAGACGAATTTACTTGGTGTAGTCCTGACATGCATGTTCTGGTTGCTGGAGATTTTAATTGCACCTTTGAGCCTCTTGCTGCAGATGACTTCCTGGGCATTGTAGAGGAGGACCTGAGGAGGGGTATTCCACCATTAGCAATAGCACCTATAAAAAGGTGGTCCAAACGGGCCATGCAGCTTAATGCCCTAGTTTTGGAATATGGCTTAAGGGCGGCGAATGGCAGAACAACTTCGGACCGCTGTGGAGCACATACGTTCAACAGGGTCGGCTATTCCTCTAGAATAGACTATGTTTTACTGGACCTTAAGCTTTGGGCTTATATGATTGACATGGCTATCCTTCCATCTATAGACAGCGACCATAACCCGCTTTCTTTGTCACTTTCCCCTATGTTGTTAGCCCTTACTCGCTCTCAAGAAGTTCCAGTCTTGCGGTCAACTGGGGAAGTCTGTCCAGCAAACTGTGGGAGGCATCTTAAATGGCAAAAGGTTATTTTGGACGAGGGGAAGGTTCAGGAAATAGGTCTGACCTTGACTAAGGCTATGTCAAATCTAGGAACCGGCCCCCTGACCTACCCTGGCATTTCCTCCATTTTTTGTGATAGTATTGAAGCCCTGGGAGAGTTATTTGTGATACGAAATAAGGGTTCTCCAACTAGAGTCTGTAGGGATCTGGGGGCAACCATGGATGGTATTCCAAGGAATGTCGGAGGGCGAAAAGGGTTTTAATTGAAGCTGTGAAATCTAAGAGTTCTGAGTTGATTGGCGTGGCTAGGAAGGAATATAGGTACGCTATCAGTATTGCTAAGAAAGAGTGGGACGATAAGTTCTGGTGTGATTTGAAAATGGCCAGTGCTGGGAGAGACTCGAGAGGCTTTTGGGACCTAGTTAGGTCGAGGAACAGGCCGGTTGACTCTTTGTTAACTTGTAACATCTCTGAGGAGATGTGGTTTAACCATTTCTCCAAACTTTATACTCCCTCCCAGGATGATACCAGTGGGATGATTATCTTACCTTCTCTGAGCTTTCTCGGGTTGAGCGAAGATGTTTCTTTTATGCCCAAGGAGGTGGAGAAGGTTATTAACTCTCTTGTCCCCAATAAAGCATCAGGCCCAGACGGGATACCGGGGGATCTGTTCCGTCTTAACCTAACGGAATGGAGGTTACTTATTTCATCACTATTAAATGCATCGTACTGTGGTGCAGCTCTTCCTGATTCCTGGATGGGTGCTGAGGTCGTTCCGATCTTCAAGAAAGGGGGCCGGGACGACCCAGCTAATTACCGGCCCATAAGCCTAATTGATTCTTCCCAGAAAGTGGCGGGGAAGGTGGTTCTGGGGAGAGTGCTTCAGTGGATAGATGACAAGAAAATTCTCTCAGACCTACAGGCTGGGTTTAGATCAGGCACCGGGACTATTGAGCAGACATTTAGACTGATGCTCTTGTATTGGAAAGTGGTTGTCCTGGCCAAAGGCAGTTTGTATCTTGCCTTTATTGATTTACGGTCTGCATTTGACCTAGTCCCTCGGGGCTGTTTGTGGAAGTTTTGTTGGAAATGGGAATGCCCGCATATTTATTATCCTTGGTAATGAAGCTTCATACAGGTAACTTTGCGCAGGTGAGGTGGGGTAAGCAGGGGGAGAAGACCGCTAGAATACCGGTGAATAGGGGTGTCCGCCAGGGGTGTGTGCTTGCTCCCACTCTGTTCCCCTTATATGTGAATGGAGTGGTGGAGCATCTTTTGGAAAATCCTACCGAATCACCATCCCTGGCGGGCAGGAGAATACCCACCTTACTATTCGCCGATGACACCCTGCTCATCTCCAAATCCCCGATGGGCCTACAAAGTCTCCTTGACAGTTTCCAAACTTTTTGCGAGAAAAGGGGTCTTCAAATTAATACAGATAAAACTAAATATCTGATCCTTAATCCCCCGAAGAAGCTTGGAAAATCTCCAATTTTAAATCGGGTGCCTTTGGAAAGGGTCAAGGAGTTTGATTACCTTGGCATTCGTCTCACTGATACTATGCGGTGGACTTCCCATCTCCAGAAGATGTTGCTGAGTCAAAAAAGGGCGATAGGGGCTCTTCTTAAAGAACAACGATTATCCACCTCAAAACCTATTGCTCCTGTGCTGGACATCTACACAGCCAGATGGGTTAGTGCGGCCCTGTTTGGTGCTGAGCTATGGGGCTTGCAGAATACTGACCTGCTAGCACGTTCAGAGAGTAAATTTTTGAAAGACTTGTTGTCCCTCCCTTATAGTACCCCGTCCTTACCTCTATTTATAGATATGGGCTGCCGCTCTATTAGCGAACAGGCAAGGCTTCGCCCCTTGCTCCTTTGGGCTCGCCTATGGAGAGTCCCTTAATTAGTGAGTTATGCAGATGGGCTGAGGGAGATTTTATCGCTGCCCGGTTGGTCAAAAATTGGGTGGTTAAGGGATGTCAAATTTTTGCTGGGGGAATTGGGTCTCTGGGAGTCATGGTATTCCAGGTCTGCCCCTCCCAAATCCGCCTTGAAGAAGATTTTTTGGAATTGGGTGGTGGGTAGGAACAACTCTATCCCAAATTTATGTAGATCTTCCAGTGAATTCATCTTGGTTAAGGACGTGTCCTTTCGGGAACCCTATCTCGATATAATTTCAAAACCCAGAGATAGGGCCTTGTATATCAAATTTAGAATTGGTGTCCTACCAGTGGGAGAACTGACTTCCCGCTGGAATATCCCGGCTCAAACTAGTCCCTTGTGTGATTTCTGTTCGCAGAGGACTGAGTCGGTTGCCCATCTATTGTTTGAGTGCCCTGCCTACAAAGCTCCTAGATCTAGGTGGTTAAAACCATTATGTAAGGAGCTGGGTACTAGGCATTATATGGTAGCCTTGAGAATATTGAAGTCAGACACACGGCCCTTAATTGTGTGTGGCATGGCAAAGTTTTTAAATTGGGTCTGGGTGATTAGATCAAGAAGGCTTAAATAAATTGTTTAATCAGAGGATTTTAATTTGTGTGTTTAGGTAATTTATTAATGCCATTTGTTTATTGTATATTTTATCGATTATATTGCTTTGTTATGGTTCTTTTCTGTGTTTTTACCATATTGTATGTATTGCTTTTTAAGATAAGATTTTATCAAAATAAAGCCTATTGACTGACTGACTGAATTGTGAATAGTCTTCATCAACTATGAACTGGGCTTTCTAAGTCAAGCAGACCCCCCACCCCCTACGCCTAAAGCTCGTAAGGTTAGTGCCCCTTGTCACTGTTTTCTGATCCTTCTCTTCTTCTTTCACACTTTTCTGCCTTGCTGTCTCTTACCTTGAGTCACAATCTGATGATGAAAAATATGACCCAGTCCTCAAAATAGAACAGTGGTGCCCTGCACTTACAACCGCTACTTGTAAACAGTCTTGGCTTTAGTGCAGGGAGGCTCCTCCGTAATATAGCAATATTATCATTTTTTTCTGCTGACTGACTGAGCCAGGGAGTCTTGGGTGGGGCAGGCCTTTTTCGGACATGGCAGGGATGAGTGGGAGTGTGCACTGCAAAGTGCACATGTTGGTTTTGACAAGCGTCGTAGGGCGGCCAAACAGACATGCGCACTTAGGTTTCTCCAACCCCACTGTGTTGCACAGCCGGGTTAGAGAAATTCCACAGGCACTAAGGCACTGTCTGAGCGGGAAACAAGGCCGCTCAGACCAATCCTGGCACTGCAGAGCAGCGTCTGGATTGGTGGGAAGCCTTTGCTTGTGTCCCAGGGACTGTTGGGACACCATCAGGAGTGAAGAGGAACACCAACGCTTTATTATATCTCCCTTACTGCCCCCCCCCCCCCCCCTTCTCCACTGGAGGTTTGTGGCGGCCAAAAGGGAAGTCAAATTAATCACATTTTGAGGGTTACACAATAGCAATGTTGTTTCAGGAGCACTTACGTGGCCAGGCAAACCTAAGGGCAGCAATAGAATGGGGGACACAGGAATATGTCTTAGTGTCATCAATAAAAGTGTTCTAGGAGCCAGAGAGCTCTGAGGTGGTGGGATGCGCAGGAGTGACCGATCCTATCGGAAACATATATCTTAAGTACCTGTAATCATTGCATACAAACTACGTTTGGCTAACCCCGTGACAGAAATGCTAATGTATCTGTTTATAAAAAAACTAATATAATACTTTGAAATTAAAAAAAAAGAAAAAGAAAAGTACACTTAACCAGTTTGTGTTGCGCATAGACAACACTGAGCAATATTAATAGAAATCCTTCTCCAGGGCAATAAACTCACTGTATTTTTACAACAAAATGCTTGCAAAAATAAACTTACAACAATTAAAAAAAAAAAAAGGAAATAGATAACATGAGTCTCATGAGCTTGTGGGTGCCCTCTGTGTTTGTGATGACACACTGCCCCCTAGCGGTATTAATGTTGTATAACAAAGTGTTTTGCCAGCGACAGGAACACAGAATTGTTCAATTGGAAAGCCTGTCAGGAAAAAAAAAGGTACAGGGGTTTCGTTTGCATCGTCCGTTCAGAGGACCCCACACACCTATTGCTGGACACGTTATTGTTGATTCTGTTTTCTTTGCGGTATACAGAAGGGCCAAAGTCAGAAAGAATTAGGGGGCATATTATCAAGGACGGCGTTAAAATTATCGCCGCTTTAGCGGCAGGAAACTGCCGCTAAAAGTGGCGATAATGGGCTTGATAATGTGCCGCAGAGAATTCAAATAGAAGCCGATGTTCTGGTGTGAACATGGGCTTCTATTGGAATTCTCTGCGGCATATTATCAAGCCCATTATCGCCGATTTAGCGGCAGTTTCCTGCCGCTAAAGCGGCGATAACTTTAACCCCGTCCTTGATAATATGCCCCAGTTTGGCGCTCTGAAACCTCTGAATTATACACGTACTTGTACCACTTGCAAAGATTCCAAGACGTCAGGGGATTCACAGAAGTAAGCAATGAAATCTTTGAAAAACTGGTGACATTTCCACTAGTGCAAAAGGTTGTATGACAGAGGCAAGGTTTCAGATTGATATGTGTGACATTTTCATAATTTCAGTGTAAATATGAGTGACATTCAACGACTGTGAGTGACACTTTCTCGCAAGCAAAATCAAGCAATGAAGATGAGCGAAACATATAAATATCATAAATTACACCCATTTGAGCAACGAGAAACTCTAAGAAGTTAACTGCTGTAAAGCACCAGAAACAGAAGGGCCCACTAACCTAGTGCCTTTGCAACCTGCTTGTACTGTTAGGGGGCAAGGCTCAGGAGAGGTTGACTGGGGCACACGTTAGCCTAGGTCACAGCCCGGCTGTGCAGGGCCCCTCCAGCTGCACACAATTTCAAAAACACTCTGAGCGCTGCAGTATAAAAATCAATAGCTAAGCGCCCACTATCACATGAGAGTCAGCTGGACACCAGCGTCATGATGGCTCAGTCTAACACACGCAATGTTTGTCACAGTCAGGGACGTGTTTACTTTAATAATGATACCAACTCTCACAATCAGGCAGAGGCGCAACTAAAGCCAAATTTCGGGGGGGCGGGGGGGCTAAAAATTTTTTTGGGGGGGCAGGGGTTCTAATTCTTCCAGCAGTAGGCAGAGTGGAGATGCAGGGGCTCTAAGAAGGGGTGAAAACACAACAAAGCCTCATTAACAAGTAAATGGTCTTTTAAAGACCTGTGAAGTACTCAGGTGCGGCTGTATTAAGATGGTCACCAGCCTGGGAAGCTGTCCCAGCCCGGGCTGACACGCACAACGGGGGGGGGGGGGGGGGGCTGAAGCCCTTTGAGCCCAATGGGCATTGTGCGCTTGCAATCAGGCACTTATGCAGATGACTCCTTGGTGGCCAGGCTGCTAGTTTCGCAGCCTAGTGGGCTGGGATCGGGCCCTGCCCCTTGCATGGTGTGCCGCCACGGTCCATCATAAGTCCAGCGAGCAGCTTAGAGCTATATTTGCTGCACCTACTCTGTTCACGGAACCCAGCCTGCCTCAGTGACCCCTTCTGGGTCAGCCGCTCTGGGCCTGGCTCAAGTCGCGTGGCTGGGAAGCCCACCTAGATTGGATTCCATTCTTTACCGACAGCAGCGGTGTGTACAGTTCTCAGCCTGGCATGCCCTGCAACAGCCCAGCACTGAGTCAACTGCAAGAGAGTCAGCGCCTGCGTCCGGTACTGACGGGAATCGATCTAACCACCTCATGAGCCCCATGGTCCACCCGGTGGCGCGAGTGGCCAGGTTGGGCTGGAGCTGCACATTTGACTTGTCTAAAGAAAGGGTCACAGCCCAAACTAACTTTATGAAATGTTGGCAGCGGGACGGGCCCCGACAGCACGTGCCTATTAAACTGTCTCTAAATTCACTCACTCACTGTCTTCTTACTAGTCAAGCCATCGGGCCACACTGAATGTGACATCAGTTTAAGTTTTGCGCATGTGTCAGCCACGTGGTGTGTCTCTGTTATTACAACTTTGCTACATTGTAGCAGTACTCACAGAGCTGTGAGCACTCAGCAGATCTTGAGCCAACCTCCTTAGCCTGCCGGGAGCAGCACACGCCACACTCAGTCACAGCAGCTCAGTCGATTTGCATTATAAGAGTGATCTGCTTGACAGCTGAGGAGGCGTTATAATGCGTTATTTTCCATTTCAGTGCGGTGATGCGGACCACCACACTGAAATGGGTTAGGCTAACACCTGATGTGTGGTACTTGGCTGGGCTGCAGAGGCACGCATGGCTAAACCACCCGTGCCTCTACAAAGCAGCCCGAACACGAATGTGTCCGAACAACGCATTACTTTACCACGCATGCCATAACCATGATATTGAGTGGGAAAGGCATGAATGGTAAACAGGTTTGTGTGGTAAAGATCACACCCCAGCCCCCCCCCCCTCCCTAAGTCTTAAAAACTACCCCAACCCCCATCCGAGCCCTAAAAACTACCCCAAGCCCCTTTGAGCCCTAAAAATGACCCCGACCCCCTTGAGTCCTAAAAGTGACTCCAACTATCCCCTGAGCACTAAAAACGACCTGACACCCCGAATCCCAAAAATTACCCCAATCCCAGCCCAAAAAATGACTCCTACCCCCGTCCTAAAAACAACCCCGACCCACCCGAGCACTAAAAACAACCTCGAACCCTCCAAGCCCTGAAAACAACCATGACCCCTCTGAGCCCTAACAACTACCCCCAACCCAGTGTCCTAAAAACTACCCCAACCCCTGAAGACTATCCCACCCCCAAAACAAGGCCTCAGCCCCACTTATCAGACCGCGTCCTCTCACAATCCTTCATCTTCCTGTACCCGCCATCCCAGCCACCGCGCACTGCCTTTACCATGCATACGCGTGGTTAAGGCATACGCGTGGTTAAGGCAATAGGGCGGTTCAGGCGAGCGTGGTTTCGCTTGCGGGGAAATAACACTCTGGCATCAGCCCGCATTGCAAAGGCCGTTTTCCGTGCAAAGTCTTCAATTTATGGTCTCATTTAAAGTGCAACTTTAACTTCTTAGTATGTTTAGTCTTCAAATGTTTTCCACGTGAAGAAACACTTTCCAAGGCTTTCCCCCACATCCAAGCCTCTTTTTGCAAATGCTCACCCTTAAACTCCATACCATGACAATAAATTCCTGTACTGAACCAGATTAAAGTCTGAGGTTTTATAGTGTGTTCCTCCCATTCCTGTTCGTTCTGTGAATTACCTTTGGCGACATGTTAGTACATTACAAAGCAATAAAATACAAATAAGGGTGTTCGGTGGTCATATATCCCCAGTCTATACATTTAAATGTGCGTTTGCTGGTACGAACATTAGGCACTAGTTTTAGGTGTGTAAGTTTGGTGTGAAAACTATTAGAATGTTAGAGAATATTCCCCGTTACCTCTGTATTCTTTGCTACAGTCCTAATTTCCCACCCCGTACTCGCTTACATGTTGTCACAGGGTCTGATAGGAGCTGAGAATACTTGGAACCAAAAGGAAGCCATCATGGGTTTAAGCCGCATGTCTGTTCAAATTAGATCATAAGAAAAGCTTGTGAATTGCAGCCTGAGGGGCTTATTTACAAGCCCCTTGCACCGCCGGTGCATCACTTTTTATAACGCTCTGACGACGCAGAGTTCAGACCCATATTTACGAGGCCACGCAAAGCTACTTTATGGCCTCATAGATATGGTGCAAGGCAACACAGTGCAAGTAGCTCTGTTACCCTACACTGCAACAGGGGGGGCGTTCCGTTGCGGTGGGTTTTCCCATTCAACACGCATGGGCTATGACACATTCCCTGATTTACAAGGATCTGTAAACCTGGGAATGCCTTAAAAGTGTACGCCTCCCCAGCACAGTTAGCACACATAGAAAGAGGAAGAAGCCTCCATGGATTGTTTTTGTGCAAAAAAACACAATTCTGCCAACAACGCAGACACCCTTGCATTATGGTTCAAGGGTGCCTGCATTGACACTAGGCACCAAATCTTGTAAATACAGTGTTTTCCTGCCTCTCGAATTGGCATAGGGCAGCACAGTAAAAAGACTTGCCACGCTGCCCTACGCCAATTCATTGTAAATGAGGCCCTTCGTTTTCAGGAGCTGGTTGGGAGGAGACTGAGGAAACCACACAGTACCCTAATCCACCCTTCACAACGCTCCTCGTCACTGGCACCACAGAAGAGCACTGGGAGTGAATGACCTGGCCTGCGAATGAAAAATATTTTACTGGCTTGCAAGATTATTCTATAGTTCAAAGGCCTTCCTAGCCTAGTTGGTGCTTTGTTTCCTGGTAGGATGCTGTGCCACCCCTACCTGCTGCCCTTCCTTTTCCCTGCAGCGCTTGACTCGCGCCCTCTGCGGAACTTTGAGAGGGAGACATGCTAGCCTGCTGGATCTGCAGTCAGGTGGAGTGAGGGTCGGGTTTGCAGCTGCTGGAACAGTAGGACAGTGGCTCAATGGCGGCAACGGTGGAGGCCTATTGTTGACGTGACGCAGCTCCACCTGGGTGTTGGCTCCTGACATGGAAGTGTGAGTTAGTGGCCGCAGAAGCTGGAGAAGTGGCGGATGGTGGCCAGGCCATCCCTCCTTGGACCTGCTTGGCCCGCTGGGTACGGATTGCGCTTACGCTGCATTCTGCTGGGTGGTTGAAGGTTGTCCCGCCTGGAGTTGGACTGAACAGGGAAAAAATTTCAACTAAGGGGACAAATTCTGAAACCTAATATTTCCCAAAGCAAACAATGCTAACTCTCACCAAGACAAATTGGACATCACCATAAAAGCAATCACTGACATCCATGAGATAATAAATAGAGCATAAGATAGACACAGTGGCAACTGATTATAGCATTCTTCGGCTGATCAGCAAAATCTATCAACCAGTGTCAAAGACAATGAAACTACTATGACTGAAGTTCAGCCAGAGGTCAGAGACTCCTAAACACAAATTATCAGCATGATAGAGCGCATGGGATTTTTAGAATAAAGGACTGAGGAATAGGATGCAAAGGGCCGCTCCAGGAGGAACAATGTCCATATAGTACACAGTGGCGGCCAGCACGGATCTGGGGTGGGGGCGAGGGAGTAAGGAGGTATAATTGTAAAAAAAAAGAAAAAATCACTTACCTCCTTGCTGCTCTGTCCCACGTCATCTCTCCTCAGAACAGGATGCAGCCAGGGTCCCCTGAGCCAATCACAACGCTGCATTGCAGCGTTGTGATTGGTCTGAGTGCCGTGGTTCGACACTCAGATGGGGTCTGGGGGCCTTGGCATATTCTCCATGCAGGCTGTAAAGCAGCCTGCATTGAGAACGTGCTAAAGTATGCATGACCATTTGCCCGGCTCGAGAGGGCCGGTCAAAGCTTCATGCGCACCTTAGTAAGTCCACCACTCCTCCCCTGCTCAGCAGAGCAGGCCCGCCCTTCCGCTGCCACAGCAGGAAAGAATAAAATGATAATAACATCGCGGTATCATTTTATCTTTCCTGTTTTTTACTTCTGCACAGCAGCCGTGGGGCGATGCTACTCGGCCTTAGCAGAGGAGCCGTCACTGATAGTACATCTTGTGGATAAAATAGAGGGCCTCAGGATGGAACTGTTCCTAGAGCACTGGCTCACTACAGCAGTAGCATCAATGGGCCTGTCAAAGTACTTCTCTGTCGAAAGAGCCCATTGTGTCCCATCAACACCTGCGATACCTGTAAACCCTCCAAGAACAGTGGTGGTCCTCTTCCTTAATTATAGAGACAGAGACCATCTATTGCAGACATTGGAGAATAAAGACCCATGCAAGCTGGAGGGGCACAAGGTGTTTTTGGTTCCAGGCTTTAGAGCTGCAGTGAAACAGCAAATGAATAAATAACTGGAGGTGAAACTAGACCTGAAGGACATGTTGGTGGTCTCCACCAAGCTGAAGATCATAGAATTGTACTAAAACCCACTTCTTTGGGGATCTCTCGGAGGCTGAAGAGGAATGGGAGGCGAATTATCAGAATCAGTTGCCCTCCTTTGCAGACCCAGATGTGGGTGAACACATATAAACGGCTCCAAGGCCTAAACCATCAGCAGATCAAGGTATGCAGGACTGAATGGAAGGTATCGCTAAAAGGACTGTAATGCAAGATGCATCACAAAGAACTAACACAGGAACTTCCAATTCAGAGGGATAATCTCAAGTTACAATGGAGGACCCTGAATCCAATTACTTGCACAACTGAAGGAGTAAGGAGGATGCTCTTCTGCGTAGGGGCAGGTTGTTCCATGCAGCCTGTAGAGCGATGTAGGAGAAGGCTCGACTGCAGGATCAGGGTTTCAGTATCCGCGGGATGTGTGCAAATGGGAGTCTGTATGAGGAGAGGTATCTGGAAGGTTTTTGAAAGCAGGTGCAGTATATGAGGTATGCTGGGTCAGTGTTATGTACTTATTTAATGCTTTGAAGTGTATGTGAGGATGTTCAAGGGTGCTCGTTTGTGTATGGGGAGTCTGTGGAGCTCCTTCAGGTGCGGTTGTGATGTGAATGAGGCGTGGGACGCTGAGAGTGATTCCAACCACCGAGTTCTGAATGATCTTCAGACTGTCGGTGAGTTTTTTTGTTAATCCCACCATAGAAGGTATTACCGTAGTACAGCTTGCTTGTGACCAGTGGGTGCCTGATGCTTTTCCGGGTGCTGACTGGGAGCCATTTAAAAATCTTTCTAAGCATCTTCAGGGTATGGTCGCGTGAAGCGGTGACAGCGTAGCCTTGGGTGGTCATGTAGAGTTTACTGTCGATGATGATCCCCAGGTTCTTGATGTGGGCCGTGGGGGTGGGTGTCGTTCCTAGCTCTTTTGCCACCAGGTGGAGTCCCACGGTGTAGTGCCCTTGCCGACTATCACGATTTTGGTCTTGTCAGTGTTAAGCTTTAGACAGTTGGTATTCATCCAGTGGATGATTTCAGTCATGCAGGCATTGAACTTCACCTGGGTACTGGGCATCTTGTCCTGGAGGAAGAGAGAATGAGTTGTGTGTCATCGACATAGGAGAGGACATTGGTGTATTGAGAGCTGATGATGCTGGCACAAGGAATCATGTATGCATTGAAGAGGGTCAGGCTCAGTGAGGATCCTTGTGTTACAACGCAGATGAGTTCGGTGGTGACCGAGGTGTATAGTGCCAGGCTGCCTGACTGCGTTCTTTCAGCCAGGAAGGAGAAGATCCATTGCCTTCACCTTGTGTCCTTGTATTCTGATGTCATGAGGACATTGGATGAAGATGGGGTGTGAGACCATGTCAAATGCTTCGTTGAGGTTCAAGGGGAGAAGGGCTACAGTGTCTCCTCTGTCCAGAGTCATGCAGATGTCATCCGTGACGGCGATGAGTGTAGTTCTGTACTGTGGTCTGAAACAAGACTGAGTGGTGTCAAGAAGTTGGTGGTCATTGAGGTATTCGTTGAGGCAAATGTTGATGACTTTCTGTAAGACTTTGGCCAGGAATGGTAGTAGGGAGATTGGTCTTTAGATGGAAAGTGTTGAAGGGTCCACGGAGGGTTTCTTCAGCAATGGGAGAACAGTTGCATGTTTTCAAACGCCTGGTATGGTCTCAAAAGAGGTGGAGGCATGGTGTAGACTTGGAGAGTTCTGAACCAGGTCCAGGGAAAGGTTCACTTTCGGTTAATTAGTTTCAAGTTGTGCACATCTGAGCAAAATCTAAGCAAATGCAGACACCATACACCATATTGCAATAAACGAGTTTGCCCTCTAGGGTTGACTGGTAAGTTACCAATCCGTTTTGAAGTGTGTATATTAGCTAACATGCACAACATTATTGACATACATGCTATTTTACTTACGAAGTAAGTGGTATGTGTGAGTCGACTGCTGTGTGCTGAGACACGAGCACGGGTGCAAGGATGTTCAAGGAAAAGAGAGACTATGATTACGGGCTTTGAGACACTGATTACGGGTGACATGATACCATAACGCATGAAAATATTGATCCCCCTATACTAAACAATATAACTTGATTTGATGCAATTGAGCAAATGGCAGAGGCACAATGCAAATAATGGTATGAACAAAAACAAACAAAGAGTAAGAATATACCCCCGGTTTCAGTTATTTCACTGTTAGTTGGGCAAATGAGCACGGGAGTAAGTACCATTGATTTGCACTTCTCTTTAGAGAATAGACAGACAAACAACAGCGTGAGAGCCGCATAGAGGAGATGTCATTTCTTGCACATTATTTTAAACTTGTGATTATAGAAAACAAACACGATCTCCCTCTAAATGTCACTTGCGATATACTTTATTTTATCCTCTAGTGTGTGACAATAAGACAGCACCAACTACCTGACCCGCATGGTACGAATAAGCACATCCCAGTAGGTAAGCATATCAACCAACAAAATAGTGAAAGGCACTGCCACGAACGTGGTCACACTAGATATGCAGGGACATGTGTTTGCTTATCTCACTTTATTTAAATGTGACCTGCATGGGAACACACATTCAAGAGATCCTCATTGAAGCATGAATTATTATAGTGCACGGAAATATTTTTAATGTGTCAAACCAACACCATCGCCACAATATAGATATAGTATGGAGGAAATTCCACACAGTTTATCACAATATGTAGGATTACTGGAGTTATTAATATACAAAAAAAATTAAGTATACAACAGTGAAGAAAATCACGGTGAAAGGAGCTTGTCTATACACAAACCTGGTTTAATGTCCCAGCAACGTGTGTTTTCTTATTTTTCGTTTCCATAGAAAAACTACTGGAGAACAGAGAAACACAGGTGAGCGCATTAGGCCTCATATTTATTGCATGGAATGCGTGCTACTTTTTAGAGCAGGGATACATAAGAGTAGATATTCTAGCCCGGAAGAAGGCCCCAGACCCGGAAGGGCTCATGTTGTGGGCCGAAACATGTTGGCACTTAAAAGAGGGTACAACTGAATCCAAATATTCAGATACAACCCTGTTTTTTCACGTTTTTATAACAAATCCCAGGTATCCACCGAATAAACATACAGTTTGGGTATACCAGTAGGTATTTTTAAGATCACTCATCTGGTTCCCTGCATGGCCAGTTTTTGCTTTATATAAGAACTCCCATAACAATTGTGGTTGAGTCCTCCCAGGTAGTACCATCTTACCTGGGTGTGGAAAGACGCCTATGATGAAGCATGTCACGATAAGTGAGTGAGGCTTCTTCTCCAATATATTTGGATATCCCAGCACCCAAAGATTGAGTGGAGGGAAAGCATACTACCCTGACAAGACCACTTTCTCTTTCTCTTTTTCTTCTCCTTCTTGATAGTCTGGATATCCTTAGGGATAGAAAGACAACAGCAACCTTTTTGTGATGCAATTGAACCCGGGAGATTGCAACTGAACTGCTGCTCTCACTCTCTATTGTGAATAAAAATGCCCTGAATAGACACAGAATCTAGTCATGTCTTCATAGGTGTGACATTAATATTTCACTTTTGCAAGAAATCCTCCCAAGAGAATCAAAGAGCCTAAAACTGCATACTCATTGGATGGAGAAAATATACTTTATGACATACTCAACGTATGCAACAGGGGCTCTGGTTTGGTTAAGATATAGTGTTCTATTTGTGCTCGGAAATTCCTTGTCAGGCTGTGAGAGTAGACATTTGACAGCAATAGAGAGAACACCCAGCACAATTATTAGTATCTCTGCTCCTATCAACACACAGACTACTCAGACCCCTGACAGCACAACTGGTAGAAATTCTCTATAGTTGTAACCAGTACTTAATTTGTGAAGAAATAAGTGCCAGGGCCCTAGTCAGCAGACCACAACAGCTTGCACCACCCATTGCGCTACTAATGACAATTCAGACGTTTTATACATTAAAAATGACTAATACCTGCCCCCTTAGCTATTTTTATGGCCTTGGGTGGTGGGAAGTAGTCATTTTTAATGTATATAGAATAATTAAACAACTGTTGTGCTCATCACAAAATTGGACAAGCAATACCACCATGTGGTTGGCTGTGATAAGTCCCGGTGTAGACAATTAAGTGCCAGTGCCAAACCACAGGGTCAAATTAAGCACTGGTTGCAACTTGAGGACATTTCATTGTGTTCAAAATCCAATTAAAGATAGGCCACAACCCCCCGATGGGAACCCAAGCTGCAATGAATGCAGATGGGCTTTAAGCATGGCTTTGACACTGGAATTTAGTGGACAGCTGATGGGAACTGCATCTGACAGACCTAGAATAGACTCCCTATCCACATATACATGACTTACAGACAGGAATAGACTTGATTCTGCATTTTGACTATTTATGTGCTGGGCACCGAGCATCTGGGGTGCAGACTTGTGGCTCATAACCTGGTGCAATTCCATTTATATTGGGGCAGTCAGCACACTAGCATCCTCGTTTGGAGTTTACAGCCTGGGGCTCTAATGAATGCTACCTACAAAGAGACGACTAGCACTCATGTAGAACAATTCTTTCATGATAATGCAGGGTCAGCCAGCAATGCTCTTACAGAATGGGATGTGTTTAAAGTGTTTTTGAGGGGCATTTGTATTTAAAAATCATATGGTTTCACAACTACACTTAAGAAAGCTGGCAATAGACTGGAAGACAACATTTGGCATTGAGAAATAACAGCGACACCCAACATAAAAACAAGAGACTATCTCAAACTTACCACAGCTACACATATAGAAGCAGCTGATAGGTTTGGTAAACATGACTACAAAGAATACTTCGCTAGGAGAGATGGAGAAGCCGACAAACGGGCAGGCTTTTAGCCTGGCTAGCAAGAAATAAAACCCCTCAACATCCCATCACGTTCTGACGCACCCAAACTGGTGGGATCATTTATACGTATTTAGGATAAGCATAGCATTCCGAAAATATTACCAATAGTTATACATGGCTCCACATACAGATATTAACCCTGATGACAAACAACAGCATTTGGGCAGACTAAAATTATGGACTTTATCAGTGACTTGAAGTTTTGAATTGGAGGAACCCCTGGATATCAGAAGAAATTATAACTGCAATAAAAGACTGAGGGCCTCATTTACAATATTTTGACGCACAGCAGTGCAGCAAGTCTTCCTGGTGCGCTGATGTGCGTAAAAATAAAAGAGCAGGAATGCGTTGAATCTACAAGATACGGTGCATTCCTGTGCTTCTCCCCTTTGCTGGCGCACAAACAGCAGCTGTGCACCAGCGCAGACACCCTTGTATCAGTTTGTAAGGGTGCCTGCACTGAGGGGATTATTGTTTTTGTGCAGGAAAAGACACCTTCATGCACAAAAACAATATTTAAAGGCATTTTCCTCTTTCTAGGACTCATAGAAAGAGGACAAAACGAGGAGAAATTAAAGTATTTCTCCTCGTTGCGTCACTTCTAGGCCTCCCCTTGGGAGGCGCAGGATTCTGACGCATTCCCAGGTTTACAAAATGTTGTTAATTTGGGATTGCATCAAGTTCTATGGATGTTGCGTGGGAACTCCCACAGCAACAGCCATGGAATGCCCTTTTCACGCAAAGTTATGCATGAAAGGGAACCATTCTACAAGGCCATAAAAAGTCACGCAGGGTGACTTTACGCGGCCTTGTAAATATGGGGAAGCCCATTGCACCGCCAGTGCATCAATAAAAGTGACGCGCAGGCAGCGAAATGGGCTTGTAAATAAGCCCCCCTACGTCAGGCAAAACTCCGGGCACAGACGGATTTCCACCTGAATTATACAAGACACATGTTGGCACCTTGGTACCTAGGTTACTCCAGTTATTTTTACAATCTGATACGGACTTTACCATAAATGTGTAGAGAAGTTTTATTGGTTCCCTTCACGAAACCAGAAGACTCCTTCGATGTTTCATGATATCACCTACTCACAATTCTAACCGCTGACTGTAAAATTCTGAGGAAAATATTAAGAAATAGGATTATGCCTTTCCTGAGGGACCTCATAGTCGGACCAATTTGGGTTTCTTCCCCACAGCAACACCGCACTAAATATAAGTCGCCTCTTCCACGTGATGGGAAACTATGAATCCTTTTGGAGAGAGGCAACTCACTGGCTCAAGGGAGAAAAACCTGAGTTGGAATTTAATATACAGCCCGATGATTGGACAGCCTACTTTGGGTCTCTCTATGCCATTGAGAGTGATGGTAGTGACGAGATGGGTGAGCTGTCTGAGGAGGTGTTGACTGGGGACTTCGAGCCCATGTTTTTCTCCCTAGTAGAAACGTATGCGGCAATCGCTTTATGTGAACCAGCGCCAGCCCCAGGCCCAGACAGAATCCCCAATGATCTGTATAAAGAAGGTAAATGCCTTTGGGGGCGGTACATAAATATTTTATCTAACCTGATTCTGCATGGAGCACCTATTCCGAAATCATGGCAAGTTGCGGAAATTGTGCCCATTTATAAGAAAGGAGATAAAACCAAGTCATCTAACTATAGGCCGATAAGCCTAATAGATTCTCTCCAAAAGATCTTTTGTAAACAAGTCTTAGGGAGGCTCCATGAATGGATGATAGAACTTCACATTTTAAGTGACCTTCAGGCGAGCTTTCGCTAAAAAGTTAGCACCCTAGATCAGGTCTTCCGATTTATCTGCATGTACTGGAAGGAAGTGGACCTAAAAGGGGGTAAATTATATGTGGCATTTGTTGACTTGCGCACAGCTTTTGACTCTAGTTGGTGCTTTGTTTCCTGGTAGGACGCTGCGCAACCCCCACCTGCTGCCCCTCCTATTCACTGCAGCGCTTGACTCGCGCCCTCTGCGGAAACTTTGAGACGGAGACGTGCTAGCCTGCTGGATCTGCAGTCAGGTGGAGTGAGGGTCGGGTTTGCAGCTGCTGGAACAGTAGGGCAGTGGCTCAATGGCGGCAACAGTGGAGGCCTATTGTTGATGTGGCGCAGCTCCACCTGGGTGCTGGTTCCTTGACATGGAAGTGTGACTTAGTGGCCGCAGAAGCTGGAGAAGTGGCTGATGGTGGCCAGGCCATCCCTCCTTGGACCTGCTTGGCCCGCTGGGTACGGATTGCGCTTACGCTGCATTCTGCTGGGTGGTTGAAGGTTGTCCCGCCTGGAGTTGGACTGAACAGGGAAAAAATGTCAACTAAGGGGACAAATTCTGAAACCTAATATTTTCCAAAGCAAACAATGCTAACTCTCACCAAGACAAATTGGACATCACCCTAAAAGTAATCACTGACATCCATGAGATAATAAATAGAGCATAAGATAGACACAGTGGCAACTGATTATAGCATTCTTCGGCTGATCAGCAAAATCTATCAACCAGTGTCAAAGACAATGAAACTACTATGACTGAAGTTCAGCCAGAGGTCAGAGACTTCCAAACACAAATTATCAGCATGATAGAGCGCATAGGATTTTTAGAATAAAGGACTGAGGAATAGGATGCCAAGGGCTGCTCCAGGAGGAACAATGTCCATATAGTACACAGTGGCGGCCAGCACGGATCTGGGTTGGGGGGCGAGGGAGTAAGGAGGTATAATTCTAAAAAAAAGAAAAATTAACTTACCTCCTTGCTGCTCTGTCCCACGTCATCTCTCCTCAGAACAGGATGCAGCCAGGGTCCCCTGAGCCAATCACAACGCTGCATTGCAGCATTGTGATTGATCTGAGTGACGTGGTTCGACACTCAGATGGCATCTGGGGGCCTTGGCATATTCTCCATGCAGGCTGTAAAGCAGCCTGCATTGAGAACGTGCTAAAGTATGCATGACCATTTGCCCGGCTCGAGAGGGCCGGTCAAAGCTTCAGGCGCACCTTAGTAAGTCCACCACTCCTCCCCTGCTCAGCAGAGCAGCCCCGCCCTTACGCTGCCACAGCGTGAAAGAATAAAATGATAATAACATCGCGGTATCATTTTATCTTTCCTGTTTTTTACTTCTGCACAGCAGCCGTGGGGCGATGCTACTCGGCCTTAGCAGAGGAGCCGTCACTGATAGTACATCTTGTGGATAAAATAGAGGGCCTCAGGATGGAACTGTTCCTAGAGCACTGGCTCACTACAGCAGTAGCATCAATGGGCCTGTCAAAGTACTTCTCTGTCGAAAGAGCCCATTGTGTCCCATCAACACCTGCGATACCTGTAAACCCTCCAAGAACAGTGGTGGTCCTCTTCCTTAATTATAGAGACAGAGATCGTCTATTGCAGACAATGGAGAATAAAGACCCATGCAAGCTGGAGGGGCACAAGGTGTTTTTGGTTCCAGGCTTTAGAGCTGCAGTGAAACAGCAAATGAATAAATAACTGGAGGTGAAACTAGACCTGAAGGACATGTTGGTGGTCTCCACCAAGCTGAAGATCATAGAATTGTACTAAAACCCACTTCTTTGGGGATCTCTCGGAGGCTGAAGAGGAATGGGAGGCGAATTATCAGAATCAGTTGCCCTCCTTTGCAGACCCAGATGTGGGTGAACACATATAAACGGCTCCAAGGCCTAAACCATCAGCAGATCAAGGTATGCAGGACTGAATGGAAGGTATCGCTAAAAGGACTGTAATGCAAGATGCATCACAAAGAACTAACACAGGAACTTCCAATTCAGAGGGATAATCTCAAGTTACAATGGAGGACCCTGAATCCAATTACTTGCACAACTGAAGGAGTAAGGAGGATGCTCTTCTGCGTAGGGGCAGGTTGTTCCATGCAGCCTGTAGAGCGATGTAGGAGAAGGCTCGACTGCAGGATCAGGGTTTCAGTATCCGCGGGATGTGTGCAAATGGGAGTCTGTATGAGGAGAGGTATCTGGAAGGTTTTTGAAAGCAGGTGCAGTATATGAGGTATGCTGGGTCAGTGTTATGTACTTATTTAATGCTTTGAAGTGTATGTGAGGATGTTCAAGGGTGCTCGTTTGTGTATGGGGAGTCTGTGGAGCTCCTTCAGGTGCGGTTGTGATGTGAATGAGGCGTGGGACGCTGAGAGTGATTCCAACCACTGAGTTCTGAATGATCTTCAGACTGTCGGTGAGTTTTTTTGTTAATCCCAGCATAGAAGGTATTACCGTAGTACAGCTTGCTTGTGACCAGTGGGTGCCTGATGCTTTTCCGGGTGCTGACTGGGAGCCATTTAAAAATCTTTCTAAGCATCTTCAGGGTATGGTCGCGTGAAGCGGTGACAGCGTAGCCTTGGGTGGTCATGTAGAGTTTACTGTCGATGATGATCCCCAGGTTCTTGATGTGGGCCGTGGGGGTGGGTGTCGTTCCTAGCTCTTTTGCCACCAGGTGGAGTCCCACGGTGTAGTGCCCTTGCCGACTATCACGATTTTGGTCTTGTCAGTGTTAAGCTTTAGACAGTTGGTATTCATCCAGTGGATGATTTCAGTCATGCAGGCATTGAACTTCACCTGGGTACTGGGCATCTTGTCCTGGAGGAAGAGAGAATGAGTTGTGTGTCATCGACATAGGAGAGGACATTGGTGTATTGAGAGCTGATGATGCTGGCACAAGGAATCATGTATGCATTGAAGAGGGTCAGGCTCAGTGAGGATCCTTGTGTTACAACGCAGATGAGTTCGGTGGTGACCGAGGTGTATAGTGCCAGGCTGCCTGACTGCGTTCTTTCAGCCAGGAAGGAGAAGATCCATTGCCTTCACCTTGTGTCCTTGTATTCTGATGTCATGAGGACATTGGATGAAGATGGGGTGTGAGACCATGTCAAATGCTTCGTTGAGGTTCAAGGGGAGAAGGGCTACAGTGTCTCCTCTGTCCAGAGTCATGCAGATGTCATCCGTGACGGCGATGAGTGTACTTCTGTACTGTGGTCTGAAACAAGACTGAGTGGTGTCAAGAAGTTGGTGGTCATTGAGGTATTCGTTGAGGCAAATGTTGATGACTTTCTGTAAGACTTTGGCCAGGAATGGTAGTAGGGAGATTGGTCTTTAGATGGAAAGTGTTGAAGGGTCCACGGAGGGTTTCTTCAGCAATGGGAGAACAGTTGCATGTTTTCAAACGCCTGGGATGGTCTCAAAAGAGGTGGAGGCATGGTGTAGACTTGGAGAGTTCTGAACCAGGTCCAGGGAAAGGTTCACTTTCGGTTAATTAGTTTCAAGTTGTGCACAGCTGAGCAAAATCTAAGCAAATGCAGACACCATACACCATATTGCAATCAACGAGTTTGCCCTCTAGGGTTGACTGGTAAGTTACCAATCCTTTTTGAAGCGTGTATATTAGCAAACATGCATGACATTATTGACATACATGCTATTTTACTTACGAAGTAAGTGGTATGTGTGAGTCAACTGGTGTGTGCTGAGACATGAGCACGGGTGCAAGGATGTTAAAGGAAAAGAGAGGCTGTGATTACGGGCTCTGAGACACTGATTACGGGTGACATGATACCATAACGCATGAAAATATTGATCCCCCCTATACTTAACAATATATCTTGATGTGATGCACTTGAGTAAATGGCAGAGGCACAATGCAAATAACGGTATGAACAAAAACGAACAAAGAGTAAGAATATACCCCCAGTTTCGGGTATTTCACTGTTAGTTGGGCAAATGAGCACGGGAATATGTATCATTGATTTGCACTCCTCTTTAGAGAATAGACAGACAAACAACAGCGTGAGAGCCGCATAGAGGAAATGTCATTTCTTGTACATTATTTTAAACTTGTGATTATAGAGAACAAACACGATCTCGCTCTAAATGTCCCTTGCGATATACTTTCTTTTATCCTCTAGTGTGTGAGAATAAGACAGCACCAACTACCTGACCCTCATGGTGCGAATAAGCACATCCCAGTAGGTAAGCATATCAACCAACAAAATAGTGAAAGCCAATGCCACGAAAGTGGTCACACTAGATATGCAGGGACATGTGTTTGTTTATCTCACTTTATTTAAATGTGACTGGAATGGGATCACACATTCAAGAGATCCTCATTGAAGCATGAATTATTATAGTGCACAGAAATATTTTTAATGTGTCAAACCAACACCATAGTTCTTTTTAAAATTTCACGTAGATCGCCACGATATAGATGTAGTATGGATGAAATTCCACACACTTTATCACAATATGTAGGATAACTGGAGTTATTAGTATACAAAAAAAAGTAAGTATACAACAGTGAAGAAAATCATGGTGAAAGTAGCTTGTCTATACACAAACCTGTTTAATGTCCCAGCAATGTGTGTTTTCTTATTTTTCGTTTCCATAGTAAAACTACTGGAGAACAGAGAAACACAGGTGAGTGCATTGGGCCTCATATTTATTGCATGGAATGCGTGCTACTTTTTAGAGCAGGGATACATAAGAGTAGATATTCTAGCACTGAAGAAGGCCCCAGACCCGGAAAAGCTCACGTTGTGGGCCGAAACATGTTGGCACTTGAAAGAGGGTACAACTGAATCCAAATATTCAGATACAACCCAGTTTTTTCACGTTTTTACAACAAACCCCAGGTATCCACCAAATAAACATAGAGTTTGGGTATACCTGTAGGTATTTTTAAGATCACTCATCTGGTTCCCTGCATGGCCAGTTTGTGCTTTATAGAAGAACTCCCATAACATATTTGGTTGAGTCCACCCAGGTAGTACCATCTTACCTGGGTATGGAAAGACGCCTATGATGAAGCATGTCACGATAAGTGAGTGAGGCGTCTTCTCCAATATCTTTGGATATCCCAGCACCCAAAGATTGAGTGGAGGGAAAGCATACTACCCTGACAAGACCACTTTCGCTTTCTCTTTTTTTTCTCTTTTTCTTCTCCTTCTTGATAGTCAGGATATCTTTAGGGATAGAGAGACAACAGCAGCCTTTTTGTGATGCAATTGAACACGGGAGATTGCAACTGAACTGCTGCTCTCACTCTCTATTGTGAATAAAAATGCCCTGAATAGACACGGAATCTATTCATGTCTTTATAGGTGTGACATTGATAGTTCACTTTTGCAAGAAATCCCCACAACAGAATCAAAGAGCCTAAAACTGCATAATCATTGGATGGAGAAAATATACTTTATGACATACTCAACGTATGTAAAAGGGGCTCTGTTTTGGTTAAGATATAGTGTTCTATTTGTGCTTGGAAATTCCTTGTCAGGCTGTGAGAGTAGACATTTGACAGCAATAGAGAGAACACCCAGCACAATTATTAGTATCTCTGCTCCTATCAACACACAGACTACTCAGACCCCTGATAGCACAACTGGTAAATATTCTCTATAGTTGTAACCAGTACTTAATTTGTGAAGAAATAAGTGCCAGGGCCCTAGTCAGCAGACCACAACAGCTTGCACCACCCATTGCGCTACTAATGACAATTCAGACGTTTTATATATTAAAAATGACTAATACCTGCCACCCTAGCTATTTTTATGGCTCTGGGTGGTGGGAATTAGTCATTTATAATGTATATAGAATAATTAAACAACTGTTGTGCTCATCACAAAATTGGACAAGCAGTGCCACCATGTGGTTGGCTGTGATAAGTCCCGGTGTTGACAATTAAGTGCCGGTGCCAAACCACAGGCTCAAATTAAGCACTGGTTGCAACTTGAGGACATTTCATTGTGTTCAAAATCCAATTAAAGATAGGCCACAACCCCCCGATGGGCACCCAAGCTGCAATGAATGCAGATGGGCTTTAAGCATGGCTTTGACACTGGAATTTAGTGGACAGCTGATTGGAACTGCATCTGACAGACCTAGAATAGACTCACTATCCACATATACATGACTTACAGACAAGAATAGACTTGATTCTGCATTCTGACTATTTATGTGCTGGGCACCGAGCATCTGGGGTGCAGACTTGTGGCTCATAACCTGGTGCAATTCCATTTATAGTGGGGCAGTCAGCACACTAGCATCCCCGTTTGGAGATTACAGCCTGGGGCTCTAATGAATGCTACCTACAAAGAGACGACTAGGACTCATGTACAACAATTCTTTCATGATAATGCAGGGTCAGCCAGCAATGCTCTTACAGAATGGGATGTGTTTAAAGTGTTTTTTGAGGGGCATTTGTATTTAAAAATCATATGGTTTCACAACTACACTTAAGAAAGCTGGCAATAGACTGGAAGACGACATTTGGCATTGAGAAATAACAGCGACACCCAACATACAAACAAGAGAATATCTCAAACTTACCACAGCTACACATATAGAAGCAGCTGATAGGTTTGGTAAACATGACTACAAAGAATACTTTGCTAGGAGACATGGAGAAGCCGACAAACGGGCAGGCTTTTAGCCTGGCTAGCAAGAAATAAAACCCCTCAACATCCCATCACGCTCTGACGCACCCAAACTGGTGCGATCATTTATACATATTTTGGATAAGCATAGCATTCCGAAAATATTACCAATAATTATGCATGGCTCTACATACAGATATTAACCCAGATGACATGCAACAGCATTTGGGAAGACTAAAATTATGGACTTTATCCGTGACTTGAAGTTTTGAATTGGAGGAACCCCTGGATATCAAAAGAAATTATAACTGCAATAAAAGACTGAGGGCCTCATTTACAATATTTTGACGCACAGCAGTGCAGCAAGTCTTCCTGCTGCGCTGCTGTGCGTCAAAATAAAAGAGCAGGAATGCGTTGAATCTACAAGATACGGTGCATTCCTGTGCTTCTCCCCTTTGCTGGCGCACAAACAGCAGCTGTGCACCAGCGCAGGCACCCTTGTGTCACTTTGTAAGGGTGCCAGCACTGACGGGATTGTAGTTTTTGTGCAGGAAAAGACACCTTCATGCACAAAAACAATAATTAAAGGTATTTTCCTCTTTCTAGGACTTATAGAAAGAGGACAAAACAAGGAGAAATTAAAGTATTTCTCCTCGTTGCGCCACTTCTAGGCCTCCCCTTGGGAGGCGCAGGATTCTGACGCATTCCCAGGTTTACAAAATGTTGTTAATTTGGGATTGCGTCAAGTTCTATGGATGTTGCGTGGGAACACCCACAGCAACACCCATGGAATGGCCTTTTCATGCAAAGTTACGCATGAAAGGGAACCATTTTACAAGGCCATAAAAAGTCACGCAGGATGACTTTACGCTGCCTTGTAAATATGGGGAAGCCCATTGCACCGCCAGTGCATCACTAAAAGAGACGCGCAGGCAGCAAAATGGGCTTGTAAATAAGCCCCCCTACGTCAGGCAAAACTCCGGGCACAGACGGATTTCCACCTGAATTATACAAGACACATGTTGGCACTTTGGTACCTAGGTTACTCCAGTTATTTTTACAATCTGATACAGACTTTACCATAAATGTTTAGAGAAGTATTATTGGTTCCCTTCACGAAACCAGAAGACTCCTTCGATGTTTCATGATATCACCTACTCACAATTCTAAC
The DNA here is from genome assembly GCF_964204655.1 of Triturus cristatus. Classification (NCBI taxonomy): domain Eukaryota; kingdom Metazoa; phylum Chordata; class Amphibia; order Caudata; family Salamandridae; genus Triturus; species Triturus cristatus. The sequence continues at coordinate 1,161,387,557 of NC_140590.1, forward strand.
CGCTGACTGTAGAATTCTGAGGAAAATATTAAGAAATAGGATTATGCCTCTCCTGAGGGACCTCATAACTGGACCAATTTGGGTTTCTTCCCCACAGCAACACCGCACTAAACATAAGTCGCCTCTTCCACGTGATGAGAAACTGTGAATCAGATTATGGAGTTCCTTTAGAGCATGGATACTCACAAACATTTGCCCAGAGGCCACAAAGTACGGTCTGTGGTGTGACCGAGGGCCACACAGATGCCAGCAGGGTGGTGGTAGGGGGTCTGGGTGGGTCAGGAATTGTGTACGGAGGTCTAAATAAATGATAAATAAAAGGCAAGCATTTAATTTCAGGTTAATAAGTGCGTGCCCGTTTATTAAAAATAAAATCTGAATATGAGTGCTCAGCAACTTGTCACCAGAGTTACTGAGAGCAGTCTTGATCTCCTCAGAAAGTGTGAGAGACCTTGGATTTTGTAATACTTCATTTAATACAAGTTTGGGATTACTTAATTTAATAAGCAATCACAGAACTGGCCACACCCTGCAGATGTTCATTATTTACGGAAATTGCACAACTGGTCATGTTAGCAGAGAATACTAACCACACAGTTCACATTAAACCCGCGGGTGGGCGGTTGTGTCATTTTTCTAGGAACAAGTACTGATGTTGTGTCTCAAAGCTGTGTCTTTGTGTTGTTGAGTTCCTCTTACTTTTGTTTTTCATCTGGTGGTGTTGATGTGCGTTGTGTATGCGGTGTCATTATGGGTGGCTCATGGTAGTCATGGGTTAGTGAATATGTCCATTGTGTCTGTTTCAGTGTTGGGTAGTTCTCTGCCTCAGAGTGTGTCTGTGTGCTGGTGTGTGTGTGTGTGTTTGTGAGTATGTGTTTGTGTGCATGCATGGGGTGTATGTATGTGGGTGTGTATCTGTGAAGGTGATCTCAGAAAATTGTTACTTACTGTTATGTATGTCAGAGTTGTATTTATGTCATTGTTGGGTCGCTGAGTGTTGTTTCTCTGTGGTGTGTGCTTGTGTTGGTTGTGGTTCTGCAAGACGTGGGGTTGTTGTGTTTCAGAGCTCCTCTGGGTTGTGTGTCCTACTCAATGTTGCACTGATGTGTCTTTCACTGGTGTGTAGCTACGCTATGTTTTGCCTGTGGTGAGTTTTTCTCAGAATTGAGTGTCTCAGTATTGTGTGGCTCAGTGTTGGGGGTTGTTTCTGTCTGATGCCATTATTCCAAGTGAGCGCATTAGGATGGGAAATATACCCCACCCTTTGTATAAATATATCATGGGAGTGGTATTTACCGAGTGCAGTAAATACCTCCTATGCCACCTTTCCTCTGAAAAATGAGGAATTACATTCAGAATTGGTGTTTCTACACTGAATTCCACGTGTTTTCTATTTACCACATGTAGTCTGCTGGGGTAATTTTGGCTGATTTGACCTGTTGATATTTACTCTGGGGAAAATACAGAACTGTGTTGTTTCCTGCTAATCTCTGAATTATGATTTTTGCATGGAACAAAATGTTATCCCCCACCTAGAGTCAGAGCTCTAGGCTCCGAATGCGAGTTGTGCGGAATAGGGTGTGGCATTTACGTCACCCTGTGAATGTTACCACGTGATTAGGGGGCTTATTTATGAGCCCCTGCGTCACTTTTGCGCCTCCGGTGCGTCACTTTTTGTGACGCACCAGCTGCGTAAAAAATTTGCCTTGTTGCACCATATTTACAAAGTGACGCATCTAGGTAGATGTGTCACTTTATAAACCCCTGCGCCACATTAGACCTGCACCAGGTATAATGTATGAAGGGAGGGGGGCGTTCCAATGCAAGAAAGGGTCGTAGAAGTGCCGAAGTGAAATCTATAAGATTTCACTGCGCCACTTCTAGGAAGCAAATGCGTCAATATCTTACGCCTGCCTCATTGCAGGCGTAAGACTGACGCAGGCACATTTCACACGAGACTTGCCCATGTGTGATGACCCACTAGTGGAGTTGCATCACTTTTGTGACACACTCCAGCAATGAATCATTTTTGCGCCTACAGATACGTCAGAAATACTGACGTATCTGTAAATCCTTGCGACATGATGAGTCATACTGTAAAAATGACGCATCATTGGTGTCGCAAGGAGGACGCAATGAAAAGTGATGCATCGCTGTTTTCTCGCAGCATTGCATCACTTTTCATAAATGAGGCCCTAGGTATTTACCTGGTGCGGTAAACACCTCCTATTCTGAGTTTTAAACATGGAAACGAGTCGTAAAGTTACAAATACGCATCAAATTCCACCAACTTTGCCCTGATCTGCAGAAATGTGCCAGATGAAAACAGCGGATGCAATAATTATCACACAACTCGAAATATCAAACCCTGTGCTGAATTCTGTTTCCACAGGGGTCAGAATTTAGCCCTGAACTTGAAATCACGATTGTTGGGCCACTGGTTTCCCACCTTGTTACGCACACCTTTGAATTTTGAGTTTTGAATGTCTCAGTCTTGCCTGTGTTGAACGCCATTGTTTATTTCACTATTGTGCGTCTTTGTTATGTGTGACTGAGTTGTATGTCTAAGTGCTGCATATTGTAGGTTTGTGTCGTTTCATCGTTCGATTGTTCCGTTTGTGTATCTCAGTGCCATGTGTATTTATTCCTGGGTAAATGTTTTGTCTCTGTACCCCATTGCTTTCCGTGTAAGGTGTGTGCGTTTTGTTTCTCAGTATTGCACGTGGTTTGTGACTCTAGGACGTATGTGGCAGTGTGCCACAATTGTGTGTATGTTTCTGTGCTGTGATTCTTTTGTGTTGCAAGAGTGCCGGAGTGCGGCATTGTGAGCCCTGGCATTACTCAACACAGGGTATGAGTTGGACCCTTGTGTATTGAGAAAGTAGGGTCTGTTACAGACAGCAGTCTTCAGGGCGCTTTATTCTGTAAGTCCTTGGTGTTTAATCCTCACACACTTGGTTATCTAAGCAACATCCCCTGTGCAGTACAGGTACAGGGAACACCGTGATACACAATAGCATAACAATATGAACTGTCCATCAGTGACATAAAGCCTCCCTCAATGGAGACTGTGTGATTTAGGAAAGCAACAACAACCAATGTCTTAACTCACCTGTGGCCATCTTGTGGCTCCATCTGTACAGTTAACCCCTGCCATTTACCCCACTCTGATGCCTTGCATCCCTCTCTGTCACATAAGCACCTGTCTTCCATCTTCCATTTACATTTAGGACACCCCTATGTCCTGCACCCCTCTCTCCATCACCAGGACTCCTGAGCCCTGGATCATTCCCTCTTTAGTACAACACCCCACCCCAGTCCTAGCCTAAAGGCAGTGGAGCACTGTACAGTTGATGCATTGTGATGTAGCGTTCTTTAAAGAAGTGAGTCTTCAACTCTCTCCTAAATTGAGCAGCGTTTTGCAGTCCTGATGGATACAGGGAAGTTGTTCCAGATCGCGGGTGCACACATGGAGAGCTGCCTGGTTTTCTCTTTTTTACACTTTTTAGTTTGCAGACAGATGTTGTCCGGGCTAAGGGGGCACTGAGAACCAACAAAGATGGCTAGGTTTTGTTTTAGTTTTTTTCTTTTTTAGTTTTATGCAGCGCGAGCTCAACCCGAAGGTATCAGTGCGCTTTACATGAGCACCAGTTGCATTACAGATGGACACATTCATTTTTGGTAGGCACAGGGAGATTACGTAATTCATCCAGAATCACAGGATGTTGAGCGTCCCTGCCGAGACTTGAACTGGGTTCACCAGCATCAAGATCGACCGCTCTAGCCGTTAGGGGCCATATCCGTTAGGTTAATCTGTGAGATAAGCAGGGCTGGTGGCCATGATGGTTTTGTAAATGATATAGCTGGTTTTGAAAATGGTGGTGGCTGGCAAGGGGAGCTGGTGGCGTTCCATCAGGATGGGGATGTTGTGATCATATCTTTTTTAGGCCCTGTATGAGAAATTCTTGGGCGAGTAGAGTGCCCTTAAGGGGTGCCTAGTGGAGTCTGAAGGCCAGGGACTATAGTGTTACCACCATACAAATGCAAGTACGAGGGCTTTAACAGCAGTTTTGAAGTCGCTTTCTGGAAAATACTTTTGCACTTTCTTTAGAACTGAAAGCTGGTACCAATCCATCTTTATTTTTTGGTAATGTTTTCCTTGAGGGTGAAGTTTGTGTCAAGGGTGAATCCAAGTGAGGGTTCAAAGCCATCAAGGTTTATGCCACTGAGCCAGGTTTGCACTGTTTGTTTGGTATCTTCTCATATGTATCCTTTCCATCACTACATGTACGGTTCCCTTGGAGAACAGCCATTACAACGCGGTTTTTACCACACGTAGCCATTACATCGCATGCGTTACAACGCATGCGATGTTACAACGCATGGTAAAAACCACGCATACCTTTACATCGCATGCGCTTTTATAACGCATGAGACGTAATGAGTAATGGTGGCTATCCAAGTCGTTGTGAGGAAACTGAGGCTGTTTCCTCACAACGACGTGCACCGCCCCTCAAAGCAGGAAGGAGGAAGCAGGAACCGTGAGCAGAGACGGCAACGCTGGAGAGGAGAGAGATGAGGGGGTTTGTGCTTGGGGTGGGGGTTACTTTTGTAGGGCTTAGGGTAGTGTAAAAGTTTTGTAATGTTTGTGTTGTGTGTGGGTTTTTTTACGTTTTAGGGTGTTTTTTGTAGTGTAGTGGTTTAGGGTTGTGTTAGTGTTTTAGGGTTTAGTGTAGTGTTGTAGTGTTTGTTTAGTGTAGTGTATTAGAGTTTAGGGAACTGTTGTAGTGTTTTAGAGTTTAGGGTTGTGTAGTAGTGTTTGTGTAGTGTAGTGCATTAGGGTTTAGGGTAGTGTTGTAGTGTTTGTGTAGTCTAGTGTTTTAGGGTTTACGGTAGTGTAGTGTTTGTGTAGTGTAGTGTTTTAGGGTAGTGTCGGGGGGTTGTGCGGTTTAGTGTTTTAGGGTTTAGGGTAGTGTTGTAGTGTTTGTGTAGTGCGGTGTTTTAGGGTTTAGGGTAGTGTAGTGTTTGTGTAGTGTAGTGTTTTAGGGTAGTGTCGGGGGGTTGTGCAGGGTAGTGTTTTAGGGTTTAGGGTAGTGTTGTAGTGTTTTAGGGTTTAGAGTAGTGTTGAAGAGTTTGTGTAGTGTAGAGTGTTAAGGTTTAGGGTAGTGTAGTAGTGTTTGTGTAGTGTAGTGTTTTAGGGTTTAGGGTAGTGTTTGTGTAGTGTAGTGTTTTAGGGTACTGTAGTGTTTTAGGGTTTAGGGTAGTGTTGTAGTGTTTGTGTAGTGTAGTGTTTTAGGGTTTAGGGTAGTGTTGTACTGTTTTGGGGTTTAGGGTACTGTTGTAGAGTTTGTGTAGTGTAGTGTTTTGGAGTTTAGGGTAGTGTTGTAGTGTTTTAGTAGTGTAGTGTTTTAGGGTTTAGGGTAGTGTTGTAGTGTTTGTGTAGTGTAGTGTTTTAGGGTAGTGTCGGGGGTTGTGCAGAGTAGTGTAGTGTAATTGTAGGGAGAGGACTGGGGGTCGGTGAGGGTTGTGCAGGGGTAGTGCAGAGTCACTTACCTTGAAAACTTTAACCACGAGTATAGCTTTACCACGCATGCCTTTGCGTTGTAATGGCTTGCCTGGTAAACGCATACTCGTGGTAAAAGTTTGAGATGCAATGGAATTTCGTTGTCATTGACATTGCGTATATAATTATTTTTTAAACCTACCTTTTCGCCGCCGCCTTTTCTTTCTCCGTACTCCTCTCTGCACCGCAGGACGCACGCAGCCTCCTAGAATCCCCTGACCAATCACAACGCTGCAAGCAGAATGCAAACTGACGCAAAAAACAAAATGATAATAACGAAGGTTATTATCATTTTATTTTTTGCATTCAGCTTGTAGCTGAAGCAGTGGGGCGATGTTCCTCCGCCTTAGCGGAGGCGCCGCCACTGCCAAACCATGCACCCCTGCCAGGGGTACACATTTAGCTCCATCCGGCGTCCTTAGTTCTTCCCTCCATTTAAACCATCCTTCTTGTACCCTGATGTCCTGTACCCTTCTCCCCCTACAGTACAGATACTCTAGGCATAGACATGGTGCAGGGATAGGTGTATAAGGAACCGTGTGTACACAGCCACATTCTGGAGTATATTTTATGGTAAAAGACACTGATACAACACATGTACACATGGCAATGTTTCTTCGACTCTGTACATGGAAGGCAGGAATGCAGACACATTAACATAGTGTCCCAATGTACACAGACTTATTACCAAGCTTATCCCATGATCGCTTAGAGTGCATCCATATTTCTGAGTGCGAAGTTATTTTTTGAAACTGCAAGTTCACAGACATATTTCTAAGGATCCAAGTTTACACAGCCATATTTCTGAGTTCCCGGGTGTACACACATTGCTAGTGGGAATAGCGCTTTGATCAGAGTGCCTCGGTGTACACAAACTTATGTAAATGTTGTTGTTGTTTTTGTATAGCACACAGCTACCCGCATTGGGTTTCCCGGCGCTTGTACGAATACCGCAAGGGAACCCTTCCTGGTTTTCCTTGTGAAGTGTCCACTCCTGGGCACCCCCATGGTGAAACCAGGCATCCCTCGCGCTGTGGGGGCCGTTGTGGAGACTAAGCAAGCTATTTCCCAGAGTTGCAGCGTGGGACCCATGATTAGAATAGGCACTGAGGCGAGAATATCCGGTCAGAGGAATTTATGAGCCCGAGACCCGCCGAGGCGGGAATTGAACCCTGGTCCCTGGCCAGAGCTCTGCATCAAGGTCTGCCTGTTCTAACCATTGAGCCACACTTCTCCACAACTTAGTATTAGTTGCCCCGGTTTATCCTGGCATATTTCAGAGCGCCTTGTTGTACACATACCTTTTTCTGTGTGAACTGATGTACAAAGATATATTTTTAAGTGGCTTAATGCACACTTTTTAAGTATATGAATTTTCAAAAATGTATATTTGCACGTTTCTGAACACATAGGGACATGTTTCTGAGTGTCCCAGAGTACACAGGCATATTTCTTAGACCATGAGCATAAGCAGACATGTTGTGAGTGCTTGAAAGAAACTAAAATTTAAGTATGATGAGCCAAGTTTCAAAGTGCACACACAAGTGCATCAGAGTCCACAGCCGAGTAAGTAAATGTACAAACGCATACGTCCAATTGACCAAGTTTACATAAGCATATATTTCCAAGCACCTGAGTTTACACAGGCACATTTGTTCTCAGTACCTCACTGCATGAAGACATATCTCAAAGTGCCATAGTGGGCGCATAGACACTTCTAGGTGCTTGATGGTACAATTATATATTTCGAAGCTCTTGGGTGTACAGAGACACATTTTTAAGTGCTTTGGCATACAAATATCTATTTCTAAGTGTCTGGGGCTAGACAAACATATTTCCTAGTGTCTGACCACAGAGGGTGCCTTTATATACAAAACCATACTTCTAAGCACCTGGGCATAGATAGATCTATTTCTACATGCCTTTAAGCACATACTTCTAAGCACCTCTTCCGGTGCTGGCCTGAAGCTTTAAAATACCTGAGTTCCACAAACATTAATACTGTCTGGCAATGCCAGGCTGAGGCTCGAGGGGACACTCAATACAGGAGGAGTGGGGGGGGGACAGAGGGAAAAGGAAGGAGGAAAGAAAAGACAGAGAGAGAGAGAGAAGGCGGGAGAGACAAAAGGTTCAGAGACAGTGATATTGCTGCCCAGTTCCAACTGGTAACTGTTGACCTCTGGGCCTTGTCTGTTCAACACATCCAATACTGTGTGGAGCTTTGGACTCGCAGTGGTCGCGTGGCCACAAGACAGGAGAGTCTGTGACAATGATCAGTGCCAGTTTGGCTAGCTCACTGCTCGAGCGCCTGGTCATTTGCGGGTAAATGGATGTCATGGTCGGAGTCAGGGTGAGCTCCAGTCGCCCAGAGACAAGACTTGGAGCTGGCGCTGTGGGCACAAAAACAGTCAAATATACCCAGGCAACAGCGCTAGTGCCCTGTCATCGAACCAGCTCCTTTTATGAAAATGAGCACCAGATGTGCTGTCGCAGCTAGGGAGCGCGTGCCCTTCCAGGCTGCTTGAGCGATCCACAAGCCCACACAAGTGGCCACCACTTAGTGCCACCCTCAATCCATAGGACTCAGCTGCTTAGCATTGGCAGTAGAATATGGGGGTATTGGTTCACATTCGGTGGATCTTCAAAGGCAGCAAAGCCCACATATAAGTAAGCGCCCTACACCAGGTCTGTCAATCCCCACGGGGAACGTCCTGAACTTTAGAACAAACACAATGCGGGAATAGTAGGTTCCAAAATTCACCTCTTTTCAAAAACGACATCAGACCCCCTATACCTATACCACTACTGTCCTCTTCCGGGAACCTAATTAGGATAAAAGGCACTGTGCGGACTACTCACCCATGCCACCTTCTAGCCATCAGCCACTCATTGCCTTGCTCAACGTAGATTCTTGCTCTGGACGCTGGAAAGTCCCGCAGGCAGGTACCTGGCTCCCCAAACAGGAAGGCAGCTTTGAGTGTGCCGGAACCTAAACAGGAGACTTCTTGGGTCTTCTGAGGTAACCCACCACACTCAATAGTTTTATTTCCAGGACAATAGCCTGTGACAGAGAGCTCGAACCTTTGGGATGGTTCCTGTCAGAGCCTGAGAACCTGTTACCTCTATCTGGGCCGAGGATCACACAGCACCACCACTGGATGGATGCACAGATACTACATTTGAAAGACGTATGTGAAGTTAGGGGCTCAGATTAATGCTGGTCTGGGTCAAGGGAAGTATCCTATGACTGTTCAAACAGGCCTCCCTGAGACCCTGCAGTTGATTGGGGTCACCATCTCTGAGACAGCGCTTCTAAACTTAGCCTCACCAGAGGATGTTGTCTTCCTGTACTAACATTTCCTCCAAAAAACAGGCTCTCACCGCATGACCCATCCCTGCTTTTGCATTCTACCAGCCCACAAGATGATGCCAAGCCTTGACAAATCTCCCTCAACAAATCTCTTCCTGCACTCTAGATTGCTTCCCCTTTAACAAACCTCTTTGTGGCCCCCGAGGGCCCTCTAGCCTTTTAGAGAATTTCGCATTTCTCACACAGTCACTTCGCACACAGTCTCACACTGCTAAATATTACAGGCCTCTATCCTCCTCCAAAGGCTACCCCCCTCTCTCTCTGTCCTCTTATTGATCCCTGACGTCACTTCCGCCTAACCCGACTGAGCTGTTATTTATTTTTATTTTTTTTGCATATTTATATAGCGCGAACTCGACCCGAAGGTATTGGAGCGCTGTACGTGAGCACCGTATTTACATTACATATTCAGGCACGGGAGATTAAGTGATTTGCCCAGAATCACAGGATGTGGACGCGACCTCGAGGCTCGAACCCTGGTTTCCTGCACCAAACCCAGGTCTTTATCTGCCCATCCTCATAGGATTACTCATGCCGTCTATCACACCGAGAAAATGGGGATCCCTCCTCGAGTCTTTTTTTACCCACTGTTTGTAAACTGTGAATGCACTGAACCTGAGAACGATGAGAAAAATTTACAGGTCACGTTAAATTGAAGAGAACGTCAATCCTGAGAACGACAGGATTCACAAAGGGAAGGAAAATGTTAAAGAATAATCCAAGGCAGAGTCTGTGTCCTGCGCAGGGTGACATGGCCACAAGTCAGTCAGAATATGCCTAAAGTCGAAATAAAACCCTAGGGAAAAAAAACCATTGCAGTCTTCTGGAACCAACACTAGATGGCGGAAGAGTACAGAGAATGTCCATGTCCATGTACAGCAGGCCCCCTAGCATGTTATCTTACAGCACTGCACCATACAAGGTAACATCCTATGAAGACCACCCTGCCAAAAGCAGCACAGCAGTCCAGGCTCGACACTGCTGAACACAGCACATTAACCAGAACACCAGAGCCAGGAGAGGGCCCCACGCCGAGTGACGTCACACTGCTCACAATGGATGAACACTAGCAACAGGCCAGCCTTAAGGCCCCGCCGGAGCTTCCTGCTCAGCAACGCTGACAAGCGCACGCCTTCTCAGGCCAAAGCTGTGAAATACAGCCAATAAAAGTCCTTGATGATGGCACGCGGGTGCAGTGACATAGTTCATCAGGTAAAGGTTGCAGTAGGACTCTCCACACCACAGTCTGATCCTAGCCACATGGAATGGCGTTCCTTTTGGCGAATGTCAATCATCCGGTTGTCGAAGCACGTGACGATGACGTGATGACTCAGATGCCGCCAAAGTAGGTGAAAATGTTAATGGTTTGACACAGAATTCAGGGTTTAAATGACACTTTGGTTTAGATATTGATGACTGTTCTTTGGCACTATAGGGAGGGGACCATTTTGATTGATCAGTTACTTGTACGTGTATTTGGCGGTCCTATAGGTGGTTTACATGCAGCTTTATTGGACAATTCTATTTATGATTTCACTGTAAGACTTTGTGGAGAGTGGTTATGATTTAGATGAGAGGCACTTTGGTGAATATATAAATGGCTGCCTGCTAGACCTTCTGATGATGAGGTTGATGGTTTCTTTATTAGACTCCAGTGACTGTTTATGGGTTTACTGAAGGACACAACAGTCAATAGTGACTGTTTCGTGGTAGGACATGTTAAATTGTGGCAGTGATGTTATTGATTCTCTTTGTTGACTTTTAGAGACGTTTTAAGGCATGCGCACAGTGGGTCTGCACCAGGGGCCAGGTCCTCCACCTTTTAAGTGCCCCCTCATTACCTTTCTACACAGTCACATATTGTTATAAAATAGCAAACTTGTTTACTCAATTTTTTAGAGCCAGGCCAGGCTGCCTGGCAGTCCAGGTCCTACCTGAGAGATAGGGCCTCATTTACAAGACCATTGCGCCGTCGGTGATTCACTTTTTTCGGCGCACCGGCAGCCCAATGGGTTTGCCCATGTTTACAAGGCCACCTAAAGTCAGCCTGCGTGACTTTTTATGTCCTTGTAAATATGGCCCCCTTTCACGCATTGCTGGGCGTGAAGGGGCATTCCATGGGTGTTGCTGTGCGTGTTTCCATGCAACATCCAAGGAAGCTGACACGTTCCTAGATTTACGTTTACGGCGCATTCCTGCCCTTTCATTAATTTGATGCACAACATGAAGTCTTGCTGGGCTGTCGGGCATCAAAATATTGTAAATGAGGCCCTTAGAGAGGGGCAGAATGCACCTATTTGATTCTGGTTTGATTCAGCGAGCACTCTAACCTCTCTAGGTGAGTAGCCCAGCCCTGCTGCACAAACCTTTACCTTTATTCAGAATGTGCCCCATGCAGTAAAGATTGGTTTGGTGTGGTCCCGCTGTGACTGCAACATGGTTGTAGAGCTGCGGCCAGGCAGTGTGATAACTGACTGCGAATGCCTGTCGCTCGCAGCACAGGCAGTGCAGTAAACAAAGGCACCCATCAGCACGAAGGCAACCCATATGGGTTGGACAGACCAGATACAGTGTAGATTGTGGGTCGAAGGCTTGGTCGGACCACTAGTCTCTCTGCTTTTCTGGCGGGTAAGCCGCGTGTTAATGTGCAGGACAGAGCGGCATTATATTCTCTCTCCGTTATTGCACCATCCGCATGGAGCTGCTACTAGGGATGTGCGATCAAAGCCTAGTTACACCCGACTCTAAGTGCCTGTTCCTCACAGAGCTAGGACTTGAGTGCAGTTAACAAAAAAAAGGGGAGTGCAGTAAACCAAAACAAGCATTGGCATAGCCAATAGGTCTCGCCTTTGGGACCTTATAAGTGTTTAGCCATGCAACAGTTGCATAACTAAATACTTATAAGGTCCCAAAAGCGAGACCTATTGGCTATGCCAAGCGGCCGTGCGGCCGCGAAAGTGAAAGTGATCGCGATTGCGATCGTGATCAACATCAGAGCGGCCTTGCGGCCGCGAAAGTGAAAGTAATTGCGGTAAAACGCGGCGCGCGCGCCCGCGCACATGCACTGTAGCTCTAGGCTGGCCTGGTAGCACTTTTTGGAGCCCTCTCAATAAGTCTCGCCAGACCAGCGCATGCGCTGGGTCAGGCGAGACCTAAAAAGCACCCTCCATACACATAGGCCCAAAAGGTGAGACACCAGCTCACTGCAACGCGAGCAGCTGGAATGTATAGGTTGCTAATATTTATGTTTCTCTGGTGCTGGCCAGCCAGAGAGAGACTGCAAGCTCCAGGGTTAGGCCCAGGTGTAGGCTGGCCAAGGAAGGGGAAACAGCCTTTACCAAGAAATGTGTTGCAATGTCATACACCCCCAAGAAAGAGAGTTGTCAGTTATACAACTAAAGTCACCAGGGGTATAAATGAGCTGAAACTGATAAAAACTGACTGACTGACTGATAAAAAAGTTCATAGTTGTTAATTTCTGAGCAGGGGGCCACAAATTATTTTTGACCTGCGGCCCCCAAAATCCTGAAGATATCCTTGGACGTTTACTGATATTTTATCTGTAGGGCTGCTGGAGGACAATTGTGACATTCTGACATAGGATTGAGGGAGCATTTTGTGAGGAAGATTACAATTTAGCTGCAGGATTCTCTGGTATCAATGTCAATATCTTTTATATACTTCTCTTTGGCTCAAATGGGATAGAACTCTTTGGTGGCAATGCTGATGGTGATGCTTTATGACTATTAAGGACTCTGTTTAAGGTCGTGCAGTTGGAGCCTATTGTGAGAATGCTAATGCCTTCATGTTAGAATTATTTGGTGATGGTAATACCATGCTGCTTCTGAAGGCTCTTTTGAGGCAACGTGAACACGTTTGCTGTAGGCTCCTTGCGATGTTGGTTTTGTTGCAGAATATTTGGGAAGGATCTGATGATTTATATCTCAACGAGCCTTTGGTAACAGCTACAACCAATTTGCAGTTAGACTCTTTTTTATGCTATTGATTGCACTGCAGGAGAATTTGGTAAAAATGTTGATTTAACTATAGGTAGAAAATATTGATGTCTGAACTAAGGATTTCATTTGGTGGGGATGCCAGTTAGATTTTGAATGAACCTAGAGAGGCCCTAGGACACCCATGTGAAGGTGACCTCCCCAAGGAATTCAATAAAGCAAGCACAACTTTCTGACTTATTGCTCGTTGAGATTGTGGTACAGCGAAAGGGTCAACATCTTAGAGCTGCGAGTAGATCTGCGACTGTGGATCAAGAAGCTGGGTGGAGGTTGGGAACTTTTGAGCTGGTGATGAAGGTTTCACCCATGAGTTCCCAAAACCAAACAGCGACATCATTTGGGGTTGGTTTAGACGGAGAAGCCCAAACACTTAAAACGGTGAGTTGGTGTTAGGCCCCTTTAAGACTTCTTTTCAAGGCTTAGTCCATGAGTTTAAGCAGGCAGGTAGGCAGAAGAACTCTTTAAGGCTGGTGGCAATGATTCAGCTCAGTTGTTTAAGAAGCCACACTGGCAGAAGGACACTTTAAAGCTGCTGATAATGGTCTAGCCCGTGAGTTTCAAAAGCGTGGTGGATGAAGGGCACTTTAAGGTGGGTGCTAATCAATTAGCTAATGTCTTCCAGGAGCCATGGCAGTGAGAAGGCATCTGGGGCACAATGAAAAGCTGATAGGTTTGAGGACACAGACCTGGAAGCGGTTGTTGATGGAGCTGGTGTTTATAACTTTGCCGATACGTGTAATGAAGCAAGGGTGTCAGCAGGTCTCTGGTGCTTGTGATGTACATGAATATGCGAATAAAACACATGGCGAGAGCTCTTTGGCGCTGGTGACTATGGTTTAGCCGAAAAGCTTAATGAAGCAGGGGTGGCAGTACGGCTTCTCGGTCTGCTCCTTGAATGTCCCTTTGTTGAGCTGCTTCAGGCAGAAGGCACACACAAAGTGCTCAGGGTGGAATTTCTTGCCCATGGCGGTTATGCAGCGGCCAGTGATCGGCTTCTCGCAGCCAGAACAGAGGGATCCCCGGTTCTTGTGGTAATGAATCTCGCAGTACGGTTGACCCTCATGCTCAAAGAAGCTTCCGTTGACAAAAGGCGTGTAACATTCCTGGAAAAGAGAGACATAGGTCAGTGGGTGATGTTGTGGCTGTCTAATGTTGAGAAGTTTAACACTCAGGCAGCAATATAACGGGTGAACTGATCAGAGAGAAGTAGATGAACAGATTGTAGTGGGTCAGTCTAAATCCCCAGGACCATTAATGTCAATGGCTATATGTCTACCCCAGTGGAACATGCAATAATTCATAATCCATAGATGGCTAAAGTGCACTGGGCATTACCACAGTGATGGAGTTCAGCATCTCAGTGTGATAGAAACTCTCACCTACTGAAAGAGCATCTGGATAGATTGACATGTTCCTCATGCAGTGTAACAGCTCAGGGAGTGCTGAGTGTGTTACACTCTCACCTAGTAGGGCAGAAGCTCGAGAATAGCTCAATGTGTTACACTCTCACACAGTGATAAAGGTCAGAGATACCTCTTAGTATTTCACTTTTACCGGTGAAGGATCTCACAGACAGCTTGGCAACGCATATTCTCCTCCAGCAAAGGTGTTTAGGAACTACTCAGTGTGTTACAATCTCACAAGTCAATGGAGTTGAGTGACAACTCCCTGTTTTACAATTTGCCAGGGAAAGAATATCTGAGTTTGTTACAATCTATCCAAGTAAAGGCGATTATGGGATGGCTAAACGTGTTACACTCTCACCAGATAAGGAGCGGGCGGCCGCTCAAAATGTTACTTTTTTATTGGTAAAGGTGCTCAGGGATAGTTGATGATTTCACGCTCTCACTCAGGGAATCAACTTAGGTACAACTATATTAGTTATAACCTCACCCAGTGAAAGAACTCAGTGTTATACTTTCACTCACAAAATCACTTTATATCCCTCAGTGAGTTCCATTCTTACCTAGTAAAAGATCTCAGCTAGGCCTATGTTTTGGCACTCTTGTTATTTAAAAACCACAGGTATAGCTCATTGTTCTTAACTCTTGATAGTGAAACATTCAAGAATAGCTCATTCTGCTACATTTTTACCAGTGAAGGCACTCAGGTAGCCCAGTGTGTCACATTCTCACCTAGGAAAGGAGCTCAAGGATAGCAGTTTTATACTTTTGGTAGTAAAAGCCTGATGGATAGCTCAGTCTGTTACACTATCACCCACTGAAAGTAGTCGGGGATAGCAAAGTTTGTTATACTCTCACACAGTTAAAAGAGCACAGATATAAATGTGCCCTTTACTCACAGAATGTGCGGGCTGTAGGAGCCCGAAGGGACTTGTATACGTAAATGTAACCCCCACGCCCCAGGCATGGCTGACAATGAAGTAAAATTACGGAAATGTTTTGATTTATATGCAAAGTGTTCAGGAACAAGTGATATAGTTGACATATTGATGTGTACAGCTGCCTGTGGACTAATGTACCAGAAAAGATAAAATGCAATAAAGATATTAAAAAAAAAATAAAAGTGCCCTTTACTCTTGTTGGTGATAGAACTCATGTACAGTTCAGTGTGTTAAACTCTTGATGGTGAAAGAAGTGTGCACAATCTTACCAGTGAAGGAACTTTACAATAGTTTATATTGGTACACTCTCACACAAGGAAGGAGCTCATGGGTCACTGAGTGCAGGTATGCTAGCACAGTGAAGGAACTCATGGACACCTCTTCATGTTACAGTCTCACCCAAGGAAGGAGCCCATGGGTCACTGGGTACGGGTATGGTAGCACAGTGTAGGAACTCATGGACACATCCTTGTGTTACACTCTCCCCCTGGAAAGGAGCTCCTGAGTCACTGAGTACGGGTGTGGTAGCACAATGTAGGAACTCATGGTCACCTCCTCTTGTTACACTCTCACTCAGGAAAGGAGCACCTGAGTCACTGAGTGCAGGTGTGGTAGCACAGTCTAGGAACTCATGGACACCTCCTCGTGTTACACTCTCACCCAAGGAAGGAGAACCTGGGCCACTGGGTGAAGGTATGCTAGCACAGTGTAGGAAATCATGGATACCTCCTCGTGTTACACTTTCACCCAAGAAAGGAGTTTGCGGGTAAATGGGTACGGGTATGGTAGCACAGCGTAGGAACTCATGGACCCCCTCCTCGTGTTACACTCTCGCCTAGGGAAGGAGCTTACGGGTCGCTGAGAATGGGTGTGGTAGCACAGTTTAGTAACTCATGGACCCCTCCTCGTGTTACACTCTCACTCAGGGAAGGAGCTTACGGGTCGCTGAGTATGGGTGTGGTAGCACAGTGTAGGAACTCATGGACACCTCCTCGTTTTACACTCTCGCCCAGGAAAGGAGCTTAACGGTCACTGAGTATAGGTGTGGTAGCACAGTCTAGGAACTCATGGACACCTCCTCGAGTTACACTCTCACCCAGGGAAGGAGCTTACGGGTTGCTGGGTATGGGTGTGGTAGCACAGTGTAGGAACGCACGGACATCTCCTCGTGCTACACTTTCACCCAAGGAAGGAGTTCACGGGTAAATGGGTGAGGGTATGGTAGCACAGTCTAGGAACTCATGCACACCTCCTTGCGTTACACTCTCACCCAGGGAAGGAACTTACGGGTCGCTGAGTACGGATGTAGTAGCACAGTGTAGGAACTGACAGACATCTCCTTGTGTTACACTTTCAACCAAGGAAGGAGTTCACGGGTATATGGGTATGGGTATGTTAGCACGGTCTAGGAATTCATGGACACCTCCTCGTGTCACACTCTCACCCAGGGAAGGAGCTTTCGGGTCGCTGAGTACAGGTGTGGTAGCACAATGTAGGAACTAATGGACAACTCCTCGTGTTACATTTTCACCCAAGGAAGGAGCTCATGGGTACATGGGCATGGTTGCACAGTCTAGGAACTCATGGACACCTCCTCGTGTTACACTCTCACCCAGGGAAGGAGCTTACGGGTCACTGAGTATGGGTGTGGTAGCACAGTGTAGGAAGGCACGGACATCTCTTCGTGTTACCATTTTACCCAAGGAAGGAACTCACGGGTAAATGGGTACGGGTATAGTAGCACAGTCTAGGAACTCATTCACACCTCCTCGCGTTACACTCTCAACCAGGGAAGGAGCTTACGGGTCGCTGAGTACGGTGTGGTAGCACAGTGTAGGAACTGACGGACATCTCCTTGTGTTACCCTTTCACTCAAGGAAGGAGCTCACGGGTAAATGGGTATGGGTATGTTAGCACGGTCTAGGAACTCATGGACACCTCCTCGTGTTACAGTCTCACCCAGGGAAGGAGCTTACGGGTCGCTGAGTACAGGTGTGGTAGCACAGTGTAGGATCTCATGGACACCTCCTCGTATTACATTTTCACCCAAAGAAGGAGGTCATGGGTAAATGGGCATGGGCATGGTTGCACAGCCTAGGAACTCATGGACACCTCCTCGTGTTACACTCTCACCCAGGGAAGGAGCTTAGGGGTCGCTGAGTATGGGTGCGGTAGCACATTCTAGGAATTCATGGATACCTCCTCGTTTAACACTCTCGGCTAATTAAATAGCTGAGAGATAACTGTCAATCACATTCTCATTGGAAGGACTTTGGGATAGAGGACTGTGTTACACTCCCAGGTTCTGATGCACACATACTGTTACAAAGTAAAATGTATTTTTTCCACGTTAAATCTGTCAGAGAATTTCAATGGGGAGAAAAATACGTATTCAATTTCAGCTGTCAATGTTGGAAAAAAAGAGACAGAAATTACATTTGAAAAAATAAGTGACTGGGTTATTCTTGAATTTTGAGGTGCGGGCCATTCAAAAATCAGAGAAATGTATTGAGGGTAACTTTCTGAAGTCTGTGCATGCCATCTTTCCCATCTTGCAGCACAATTGCGCATCATTCTATAAATGTCAGGGTTTCTATGTGCTCAAGGGTGCAGGGCATGGCTCATACCCCTGTATATTAGGCCATATGTATGGAGGATTCCACAGGATCTGATCGCCAGGATAGGTATACCCACTATATAGCCCGCTATACATTAGGTGCCACTTACTCTGCAGACGAAGCACTCAGGATGCCAGAGGGCGTTGAGGGCAGAGATGTAGTTTTCTAAGATGGCCTGGGCACAGCCATGGCAGCGGGTGGCGAACAGCTCGTGGAAGTCCTGGCGGCAGTACTGCTTCCCATCCTTCTCATGAAACCCTGCATGGCAGCAAGAAACATAGGGTACATCAGCAACCAGCAGGAGACAGACAACCTTCCTCAAGCTAATGGAGGGTGGTCTGGCTTTTCACCTATCCTACTGTGAAGAGGTAAGTTGGAGCTTTCACTTTCCACATCCTGCCAGGCACAGTCTGACCTTCGACATAACATAACTCTTCCACAAAGAAGAATCCAAGCCTCTCCCTTTACCCTTCAACCACAGGAGAACACCTCTTCCATATTGATTGATACACTCTGAAATGCCCCTGTAGAAAGAATCAATGTTGCCTACAGAGAACTATCTCACCTTTCACCTGTCACTCATTGCACCCTGGTAAGGAGCAATTTGACGTTTTACCTTTTAGCTCCACCCCCAAGAATTCTTCTTCACTGACCATTGACCTCAGGAGCAGATAATCTTGTGTTGCAAAGTGACCCCTTTTTTAAACACCTGAGCAGCTGATGGTGTTATCCTTTGAGGTGGACACTTGTCCACCCCAAAAAATGATCCACTTTCCTACACTTGCTAATTCTGCAACCCCATCACATGACCCCATGCCCCTTTACTAGCTTCACCACTTCAAATGAGCACATCTTCATTCACTCCTGTACAAAACTTACACTCAAGCACTCATTTATTCATTTACTCATAAAAGGGCAGAGAAAGTTAAGAGTCTGTCCCCAGATCATACCGTCTTCCCCAAAGGGTCTTCCACATTTAACGCAGCAGAAGTGCTCTGGATGCCAGTTCTTGTCCAGAGCTGTCACCATTTTCTAAAAGAAACATACAAATAATTAATCAAAAAGCGTATCAAATGAAGAAACGTATGAAGTGGAGACATCAGTTATGCAAGGCAGCTTCCCATGATCAATGCACAAAGGCCTCTTTCATAAGGCAGTGCTGAGAACATGGAAAGGGGCATAACGCAAATCCGAGGAGAAGTTGTCACGATTTGGCAAGCCACCAGAAGATGCCATGTAAACATTTTGTTGACAACTAGAAAACACCTGCCCCTTTGTGGAGCGCTTAAACTAAAAGAAAAAAGGAGAGCTTAAAAAGTGAGCAGTGAGAGGATCCAAGTACGTGTCCTTGCTCCAGGGGGCGTAGAGGAAGGAACACAATCTATTGACGAAGGAGCAAACCATTAAGAGTGGCACTAAAGCCAACCAATGGGAAGCAATGGGTGGGCTATAAGTCCACTGAAAGTTAACAATATGTCTTGGAACAGACAGTGCATCATGCCCTATCTAGTAGACTTCGACCTAAAATACAAGTAAAAGCTGCACAAGGAGGGGTGTGGTAAGCAATGGATAAGCTTTGGGGAAGGAGGGAGCAGCACAGAGAGCAAGGTGGTGGGCTTTAGCGAATAGGAAGAGCACATAAGGCAAATAGCAAGAAAATACATGCACTCCCATAGAGTGCTGACAGAAAAAGTAA
Source organism: Triturus cristatus (assembly GCF_964204655.1). Classification (NCBI taxonomy): domain Eukaryota; kingdom Metazoa; phylum Chordata; class Amphibia; order Caudata; family Salamandridae; genus Triturus; species Triturus cristatus. Next base: position 1,161,407,164 of record NC_140590.1, read on the forward strand.
AGAATAGCTCGATAAATGTGAGCAGGGAAAACATACAAGTCACCCAATCAAAATGATGGTAAAGAAGATATGCTCCAGGGAAGGGACAAACACAAGAAGAACGAAAGCCGTTGACTAAGAAGCAATCAAATGAGACTGGCAAAAAAGCCAACCAGTGGTATGCAATGAGCTGACCAAAAGCCCACTGTAAGTATTGGTATTGTAGAATTGTCCACAATAGGTCTTCTAAAAGCTGTCTGTAGGTGGGACTAAAAAGAAAATAAAAAGATTTTAATAACATTTTTATTGCTTTTATTAGCAAGTTGGAAGACATTACCCCGATCACCTATGTAACACAACTCCCTTGTGAGATGGGGTCAGTGATCAAGCAGAGTCCTTTGTGTGAGTACAGTGCCCGCTGTTGGCGCTTGTGATGCTGTCAGTTAGCTGGTGAGGGAAGTCAAGTGCAGACCTGCCACAACATTCTCATGCACTTGCCACTAGCAATCCTCCCCCACTCCTGATGGCCTGATAGCCACTTCAGTCTGCTTCCTCCTGCTGGTATACCTGCCAGGCCCCCCAGATCTTACAATGTTTGTTTGGGACAACCTCTAGCCCGGCACACCACCCTCTCCACAAGGCCACAATGGTTCATACCTTTCAACCATTCACGGATGGTCGGGTCTCCCTGGAAATCAACCTGCTGACTATGTCATGCTTAGCGACCATTCACCTAATCCCCACCAGCAGCCACTCGCCTCAAGGATCTCCCTCCTCCTGGACCAGAGGCCAGTTCCAGGTTGAGCTGCACCAGTCTGCCCATTATGTCCCTCAGTTCCCGGGTAATCTGCTCTCAGTATTGTGCACCCCTAAGGTATTTCCATGTCATATTGATAAAGGCACCCACACCCCCAGGACATCAAGGGCACGCCAGACCCGACCAACCACCCATCTTCACATCCGCTCCGAGGTTTGATAGTCTCTATAGAGATAATGTAAGGGAATGAAGTGAAAATGTGCCCAAATCGCCAGGGCTCGGGGTGCCATCAGTGCTTTCCTCCACTTGTCATCCTCTAGGGCAGCCACATTCTGCTGCCACCCCCCTCTGAGGCTAGTCATCGAGTCAGGGGTGTTGACCACCAAGGATCGATACAGGCCCAAGGTATTGTGGACTCTAATGGATTCTTGTATCAACGTGGCCTTAAGTGGGCTGAATTCAGGGAGAGGATCGGACTGTGGGAATCTATAAAACTGAGAATTATGCAGCTCATACTCCTCCTTGAGACCCTCAAAGAACCACTTGTGAGGCCCTGACCATACATCCCCCAGCTTGGATAGCCCTATGATGTCTAACTTTCTAATGTCACACGCCCTACTCAAGGTCTTCACCTAGTCCCCAACCCATAGCGCATTTCCTGCGTGAGAGTTCTATACCATCTGATGTGCAACGCATTGCGTTTTGCCCCGCGTGTTAGCCTCATCACTTTCACCAAAGAGTCAGTCATTGATTATCAAGAGGTGGGCAGGCCAGTAATAAAGCAGCAAATCTGTGGCGCTCATGCCCCTGTCAAATGGATGTTGTGTGCATTTGTTGTAGGAGATCTGTAGTTGTCGTCCCACCCAGATGTACGATCTACTTGAGAACTGTAGTCTCCTAAGGACCGGTAGGGAAATCTCGTTTGGATAGTTCCGGAAGATATATTGCCAATCGATAGGGCGATTCTGCCTGGAATGCACAAGGGGAGGGAGGCTCATTGCTTGGGGTTCCGATCTTTCCTGGTCAGCGGTGGGCAACATTGTTATCCCAGCACATAAACCTCTCCAGGGAGACCTGCAACCCCAAGTAGCAAAATCTATCTGTGCGGCATTGTAGTTGTGATAACCTGCCCCATTCCTGCGGTGACCCCCTTAGTGTGGAGCAACTGGAAGAAAATATAATCCTTAAAAAGGAACATAGCTTTTCAACAGTTCAATGTCCAGTGCTATTCTAACATGTTTAAAGCAGTTACCAGTGGGAAGACAGAAGCCTCTGTGATGTTGAGAGGAGGGAAAAGGTAACCTCTATCACAGCTAATTCATGTCAAAGTATAAATCACTATAGAGCACTATAGCAGAGATGTACATACGTCTATGATAGGTTCATTGCACAGCCCGCAGCGTGGGGAGAAGAGGGTGAAGTAGTCTCGCTCACAGTACGGCAGCCCATCCTTCTCGAAGAAGTTGCTGCCACCCATCTCTTTCTGGCAGTGGCTGCAGACAAAATGTTCAGGGTGCCAGGTTTGTCCAAGGGCTGTTACCACCTAATGTAAAAAAAAGAATACAGTCAGATTCAGGTGCAGATCACAGCAAAAACAGTATGTACACTGTCTCTGACACCAAAGCAACAAGAAGTACACTACCTCTGTCACCAAAGCAACAGTAAGTACACTGTCTCTACCACCAAAGCAACAAGAAGTACACTGCCTCTGTCACCAAAGTAACAGTAAGATAACTACATCTATCAGCAGGGCAGCAGCAAAGACACTGTCGGCACTACTGTTAATATTGATGTTGATGTACGCAATGATACATGTATTTCACTGTTGTCGAAATCACTTAATATGACCACTCCATCAACCGACAGTCAGAAATACATGGTCAGGAAGGCCCTGCACCCTAGGCTTGAGGCTACTGATTGACATATCACTGGTGGGGTGGCATGTAACCTGCAGGACAAACGCGCAAACAGGAAAAACCCAGATTAGTCCAACAGATAGGCAGCTGCACTTCAATGGTCCTGGGAGATTGGACCCCAATTAAACGCACATGGCCGGAAGGGCACCAGTTGCCAAAACACCATAAAATTAGATGCCACACATAGTTAGGAACACTCAGCCACACTGCACACGCATTGATAATGTGCTCCCCATGCTGTACATCTGGACATGTTATCCACTGGCCGGCATTGTGTTCACGAGACACACCTGCATTTGTCATCAGGCGGGAATTATTTATAGCTGCATGACAAGGCCCACATTCCATTCTCAAAACAGTATCTATGAATTGATTTATGATGCTTAAAAAAAATGCATAAAAAGACATTCAAAACGATTGTACTTTGAGTCAGACATCAGACCTGTTTCGGTATGCTGCACTCCCAGCAGTAGTGTTTGATTAAACCAGCTGTTCCTGTTTTGCCAATCGCCTCTTGTCTTTGTTATTTCAAGGTAAATTCATATTTGAGCAACACTACCAAAGCAACAGTAAGTACACTACCTCTGTCACTAAAGCAACAGCAAGCACACTGCCTCTGCCACCAAAGTAACAAGAAGTGCACAGCCTTTGTCACCAAATCATTAGTAAGTACACTGCCTCTGTCACCAATGCAACAGTAAGCATACTACCTCCATCAGCAGAGCGGGAGCAAGAACACTATACACTTGGGTAGGGCAAAAGCAGATACACTAAGTCGATGAGCAGGGCAACAGCAAGTACATTGTGTCCTTGGGGACGGCCACAGCAAGTATGCTACCTTAATCACCAAAGCAACAGCAAGTACACTGCCTCCATCAGTAGAGCAACACTGTGAACACTGCCTAGAAAGCCAGATGAACAACAACCCATCTAGAGCAAAACAGACTGACACACTAAACAGAGCTCATACCTTGGGATTCCTTCCTGACCACTGTTGCCCTTGACACCAATATCTTCTGGATATACCAAGCTGTCACCTGACGAGGGAATACCTCACTTCGCAATTGGCACGTCTTGTCCTCCTCTATGGTGCAAAGGTGTGGGTGTGTGTGGCGCTAGGCGGACTTCTAAGTAAAAGGCCCTTGTGCTTATGTTTTTATTTTATTTGACAAATTAAGCATTGTATTCACCTGTCCAGCAATGGGCTTCTGGCAGGAAGCACATAAGCCCTTGGCCACTGTGGAGATGCCTTGCCGGCTGAGGTCCGACTGCAACATCACCATCATGCTGTCCAAGTTCTCACTCTGCGGCGGAGCGCTGCTGTGAACAACCGTCTGCGGCGAGGCCACTTTCCCCTGAGTCTGAGGAGGGGCGGCCTTCACCTGAGTCTGAGGCTGTGTCTGCGAAGGAGCCACGGTCGCTGGGGCTTGGGGAGGGGCTACTTTGACCTGAGTCTGAGGAGGATTGCTTGGAGGAATCTGCATTGAGAGAAATAAAGAATCAGTATTAGTTACATTGGCACTTGATACATTTGCTAATCACTGTGCATTGGGGGAAGCAAATCTCATTTGCTGGGTGCCCAATGTCTTGGTTGGTGAATGCCTGGATTTGGGCACAATGATTGATTGGTCTTTGGACGAGGTGATGCATGTCAGGACACTGGATAAGCTGCTGAATGCCTGGACACGGGGTTACTTTACGCTGTTCTGGACACTGAGCCAGCTGCAAATGCTTTTCCTTTAGGTCACAATGCATTGTTGTTAGATCAGATACTGAATGCTTGGGCAATGGGCTAATATCCAAATGTCTAGATATTGTCTCAGTTGGTAAATATGTGGGACGTAGGACAAATTGTGAATGCCTCATATTGAATCACTAAGTGAATGCATTAAAACTGAGTCAAATAGCGCATAGCTCATGGCTGAAAGTTGAATTACAAGGCAATGCACGTGTGGAGGTGAGTTGGTGAATGACTGGATGTTGGGTCGGTTGTTTCACGTGGATGTTGGGTCGGTTGTTTCACGTAGGGCAAAAGATAGCTATTTCAGGAAGAAGATTTCTACCCGTCGGAGCATGGTTTAGGAAGCTGAGTAGTTGTTTTGAATTGTGCTTGCCACAGGTGGCTGTGGGGGCAGGGAAATTAGTTAATGGATGGGACGATCCCCCTCTATCATGAGTGAAGTGCAGTTATCATCTGGCCAGTATGTGATGTCAGCCCCTTACGTTTCACTCTTCTTGATAACTGTATCCATTTGTGACCGTTTCCCAGTTGAAGGCCTACTTGAAACATTCAGTTACAATGTAAATATCTGAATGTCGAGTCAGTAGGTAGGTATCGCTAGGTTGGGTTAAATGGTAAACGCCAGGGCATTGGGTTATTTTGAAAAATGCCTCCATGCTGCTTCGGACAGTGGCAGCTGGATGTTGTGTTGGCTTGATGACTGCACGTACAGAGGGTCATTGGGAGTACGCTGCTCGTTGTGTCCGTCAGTGTATATTGTAACATCAGTGTATATTGTAATGCTGGTTTGGATGCTAAATGCCTGGATGTTGGTTGAAGTTGTGAAATCATAAATCTGGTGCAGGCATGCCTGTTAGTCAGTTGGCAAATACTTGGACATTTGATCTGTTGGTGAATGTCTGGATAAACTGCTAGTTAGTGGAAGTCTGAATATTGATGCCAGCTACTGCATGCCTGGGTACTGAGTCAGTTAGGGAATGCATGGGCTCTGTATCTGATGAATGAATATATGATGGTGAGCTGGTGAATGTCTGGACCTCTGGTGGGTTAGTGAAAGCCTGCACATTGGGTAAGATAGTGAATGACTGGATTCTTTCAGCTGATGAATGATGGAAAGATGAGTCTATAAGTGAAGTCTTGGGTCATCCTGAGAATGTCTGGACATAAGGAAAGTTGGTGAATATCTTTACTTTCAGTGTATGTTATGACAAATGGAGATGTTTCAGAAGCAGCAAACTGTTTCTTAACAATCTGTGCTACTGTCTATCACCTCTATGGGTACATCACACTTTACAACACTCTCAGTCAACTTACGTTACTCTGCACCCTGAAACCAGAGAGCGATGCCATGAGTCTGTCCAGCTCCAGTGTGGCCGAAGTTGCTGATGGAGTCATTGATCCTGTAGACCTGAAGCCACAGGTGAAATAATGAGAACCTCCCTCAAATTAATGAGCCGTAAATATTGAACAGCTTTAATTATTGGTCTGCCATTACAACAGCTAATGTGCTAATGACTATTTTTGCATTGTGCCAAACATTACCTTATGATCCAAGGAAAGGTTGTGAAATGGATAGTCTGTGTTGTCTCTTTCCTGACTTTGTAAGTGTAGGGTAGACACAAAATCATTGCATCAACAACATGCAGATCGTATCCAAGCAATAGCAAACACAACCAGACGATAGAGGGAGTGCTGAAACCTTTCAACCACTCACCCTCAGTCAAGAGATCTGGGTTTAAGCCATTGTTCTTTGCTCACTATGACACCCCAGTTTGGACCCAACAATATGCAAATCAGTCTTGACCCTGAGCCTCATGGGAACAGTCCAGCCCAAACTGCTAGGCCTGGTCCTCCCTAGACTGGAAACAAGCATTCTAGGACCGGTTTCAGGGCATCACCCCTCATCAGCCAGGCTAGCTTGAGTCCAGTGGCACAGTGAGCAAGCGACCCACATTTGGGCATACCCGTTCCACTAATATCCAAGCAATCACATAGTAGAAACAAGTTACTCACCTGTAACAATTGTTTTTCAGCCTTGAAGCCCTTCTAGATTCACATGCTGTGCATATTCTGCTATCTAGTGGTTAGAGCCAGAAAGTTCTACTTGGCTTAGCCTTATTTTTCTCTTCTTGGAGATGGGTGGAATTAGACCCATTGCGTGTAGGCTAATAAACCCCTCACTGTGTGGCCAAGCTTTCAAATTTGTCTTTCAGCCAAGGAGATCAGAGGTGCCTGATATGCTGTAGAACGAGACAGAGAAGAAAACCGAAGGGACTAACAACAATAACATGGGTGGTAGAAATAAATGTTGCTTGTGGGAAACCTCCTTATTTTGCATGTGTGAGATGTCAAACCACTTTCCACCTGCCATAAATACTGTTTTAATGGCCAGTGATTTACCTGTAAGTGGGAAATAACTCGGCCAATACTCTCTGCAGCCCTCAAGCAACAATATCTGTAAGAATGTTCTTACCTGTTCTAATGTTACCAGCATGTTATTGGTTATAGGTTCATATTTCTAGACAACCTGCAATCGTGTTTAATCCAGAAGGCTTTAAAACAGTATGTTGGTGGAAAGAGAAGTGGCATGCATGACCAGACTCTAAGACGTCAGTGGAAAACTCCAAATATTTTTGGATTACATTTTCATTTTTAGATTATTTTGGTGAAATATTACACTGTGAGCAGCTCATTATTCAAATTCAGCTTCACTTCACAGAGAGGTTGGGTAGGTTACATGTGAATCTATAACACAAACCAATCTACAAACTAGTACTGCAGGTCAGCAATGCCTTCCTTTGCAGCAAGTGTGTTCTATAGGTTCAAACACTTAGAAAGAACTAAAACACAAAAGAGGTGATAAACAACAACTTGGGGTTAGACAGATATTACACTCATGTATACATAAGGGTGAACATCTATAAACAACTAACAGTACCTTTCAAGGTTGTGTACAGTGTGCCACATTGCCACTTTCCAGTTTCTTCCAAGTATCACTTTATAGTAGTCTAACCGTTTCTGCCCTCCATTTTTTTAGGTCTGATGTTAGCCATCACCTTTTGATTTTCTGTCTCTTCACCTGCAATGTAGGACCACCCGCCCTCACAGAAACCCGTGCCACTCCTACTCTTCTGACTGAGACCACCCCGGAACCACGCCGATGCTGCCTGATCAACGCCAGATCGCTCTGCAAACAAGCCATCGAAGTCTGGGACACCATCTCCACCCTCGCCCCAGATATAACCTTCATCATAGAGACCTGGCTCAACCCTTCCTCTGCCTCTGACATCGCCACCACAATGACTAACAGATACAAGATGACACACAGGGTCCACACCAACAAGCATGGAGGTGGCATCACCATCATTCACAAAGAATCAATTCGCTGCACCACCACTGAAGACGACAACACACCGACCATGGAACACCTGAATTTCCAATTCCACACTGATGACAAAACAACCAACAAAGGCACCCTGGCCTACAGAACCCCAGGGCCAGGCATCTGCCTCTGTGACTCGATCACAGACTTCATTGCACCACTTGCTATCGAATCAAAGCTCTACATCTTCCTTGGAGGCCTCAACTTCCACCTGGATGACCTCACAGACATGGACTCTACCAACTTCTTGGAACGAATGGACAACATTGGCCTCACCCAGTTGGTCACATACCCTACACACAGAGCAGGACATACCCTGGACCCTATCTTCACGTCCAGCAACAGAGTCAAATACAGCCGCACCACTGAACGCACCTGGACAGACCACTCCATCATCCACTTCACCATCACAGCATCACCTCGCACCACCCCAATCCTCCCAGTGCCTCTTTCCGCAGCTGGAGAAAATTGACATGCACCCAATGGAATGGATGAATGTCCTCAACGCCACCCAGCCCGATGCCACAACCAACCTGAACCACACAGTCAAGAACTTCAACACTTGGATCACAAATGCAGCTGACCAGGTTTCCCCCATCAAACCAGCCAAAACCCACAGATCCACCAAACAAGTCAGATGGTACACACTAGAACTCAGCACAATGAAATGTGAATGCAAACAACTGGAGAGAAGATGGTGCACCATCAGAGATGATACAGACCAAGCCACCTTGAAAGCAGAACTCAACAAATACCACCAACAACTCAAAGACGCAAAAAAGAACACCCTTGCAGACCACATCAAGGCTAGCGCCAACCGCACCAAGGAAGATAAGAATAGTTGGTGAATATCGTTACATTCAGCATATGTTGTGACAAATGAAGATAACCGTTCCTTAACAATCTGTGCCACTGTCCCTTAGTCTTGAGAGAACCATTTAGCATGGGCTCTAGCTTGTGGACGCTTAACTACTTTCATAGGGATTAACTTTTCTAACATCAAATGTATCCACTCCCTGAAGGTAAAGTAAGGAGGCGGAGACTTTGTCTTCCAGGCTTGGGATGGTGTAAGTAACAGCCATCTCCCATCTCCCAACTCTTAACATCTAATAGAGCATTGTCTAGTTGGATTTACCAGAGCTGTCTTAGAGCTGGTTGCTTTTTTTCAAGGAATGGCGAACTGCACCATCAGATGATACGACCATATTACTGGCATGGGAGTCTCCACCTTTATGTTAGCCATATTAGAATAGATAGGATCTAATATATAACCTTTAATATGGGTGGGGGACAGGTCCAGTTGGGTGAGCTGTAATGATAGGTCTTAGCAAAAGTTAAATGCCTGTGTACATGAGGTGTCATCTACATGAATGTTCAAGTCCCCCAGCAACGTGAAATTTGCAGACTGAAGGTCGCATGTCGCTATCATCTCTGGTATGACATTACCACAATCTGCAACTGACCCCAGTGGACGATGTAAGAGCAGACCAGTAAAAGTAAATGAGCACGACAGTTTAACTGAAAAAAATAGGCTTTCGACTGCTACAAACTCCAGTGGGGATGCTTTGCACACAATCTTTTCCTTATAAATGATGGCTACTCCTCCACCTTTTTTCCCAACCCAGTCATTTCTCACAGTAGGGTACCACACCAGACACCACAGTCATCATGAACTACATTCACTCGGGAGAACCCACCGGCTCTTCAATCTCGGAAGCAACAAGATTAGCCACCAACTCACAGCCATCATCAAAGCATCTATCACCACAATCACCTTACCTGATGCATGCAAACATGCAGTGGTCAGACCTCTTATCAGGAATCCCACCGTGGACCCCAGCGAACTCCAGAACTATCACCCATCTTGCTGCTTCCGTTTCTCATCAAAGCCCTGGAGAAGGCCATCAACCGTCAGCTCACCGAACACCTGGATAGCAACCGCCTGCTAGACGCCTCCCAATCCGGTTTCTGAGCCAACCACAGCCCTGAGACCTCCCGGATCGCTGCCATAGACTTCATCTGCACCTTACTTGACAGAGAAGAATCAGCAGCCTCTCATCCTTCTCGACCTATCTGCAGCCTTCGACACCATTTCCCACCACACACTCATCCAAAGACTGCAATAGATCAGAAGGCTCACATCTTTCCTTACAGGATGCATGCAGAGAATCCCCCCCTTCTCCTCAGAAACCACAAGCACCCTCTGTGGCATACCTCAGGGCTCATCCTTCGGCCACACACTCTTCAGCGCCTACATGATGCCCCAGGCCGACATCGTCAGAACCCACGATATCAACATCATATCCTACGCCGAAAACACACAGTTCATCCTCTCGCTCTCAGCAGGCCCCGTCACCACCAAGACCAACTTACATAACTGCATGAAGAACGTCACAGCCTGGATGAAGGACACCTGTGTGAAGCTCAACACGGACAAGACTAAAGTGCTGATCTTTGGCAACCATGTCTTCCTCTGGAACGACAACTGGTGGCTCGCCAAACTCTAAACCACCCCTACACCCAAGAATCATGCCTGCAATTTCGGCATCATTCTAGACAGCAAACTAACCATGAAACAACAGATCAACATAGTCACCTCTGCCAGCTTCCACACTCTGCGCATGTTCCGAAAAATCTTCAAATGGCTCTCCACAAGCACGAGAAAAACCGTCAAGCAATCCCTAATCACCAGCCATCTGGACTACGGAAAAGCATTGTACACAGGAACCACAACTTAACTCAGGAGAAGGCTTCAGATGATACAGAATTCCGCTGCCAGACTGATCCTCAACCTACCCAAATGGACCCACAACAACCAACACCTGACGGACGTCAGGAAAAGACTCAAAACCTAGCTTTTTGACTAAACCCAGCTACCCAGCGCCTGGATCCCCTCACGCGTGATAAGCTGTGCTTTACAAGTACTGTTTGATTGATTTTTATTAAAATTATATGTATACTATACATTATAGGAGCTTTCAGCTAGCATCTTCCTCCATTGGTCTTTTATTGTGTCAGTCACATTTCCCTTCTGCCTACTATGACATACAGCAAGCTGCTGTGTGTCAGTCCATTGAAGCAATGTAGCTTCACTGGGAGTGATGGCATCATACTGCCCTTTCAAAAGGAGTATATCCACATACAAATTAGTTCCCTTAAGTGCCAGGGATTACTATAGTAAAGTGCGCTTTTGAAAACAAAGAAATATTTTCGCTTCTAGCCATTTTTTTTAGATTGCTGAGGGCACAGTAGCTTTACCAAAAATAAAAGTTTTACAAAAACCATGCCTAAACAAATAAGCACTGGCAAAGGCATAAAGCTGGCATTCATTTCCACATCAATTGGCTTTGCCAATACTTGTTTAACAGTTCAATAGCAATTGCCATTAGAAGAATGATGGATACTTTTTACCGATATCTGACAAATGCTATAATCTATCTTGAAAGGTTTGACTTTGACAGCTGGGTTCCATGCATCTCTGGGATAAAGGCTATGAGCAGTTGGCCTGCTGTATTTGAAGTATTGACGGTAATATTAATAAGGTTGTACAAAGTCCTTTCATCATCAAGTGTATGCGGAGAATACTCTGGTGCTTATGTCTGGCTGCAGACAGCTTTAGTTGTCTTGAAGACCTCATATCATCAATTCTTTAAGAAAATACAATAGGAAATAGCGTATAGAGAGAGTGGACGTTTGGTCACCCCTTTAGCCACAGACTTTCGTGGTTTGCCCTTGCGTGGATGGGCTGTCCCTCACGTCAATACCATATCATTGTTGGTTCATTTCTCCCATGTGTGCACCCATTCGTTTTTGGTGCTAGGGCATCACAAAGTAGTCCTCTTGTTAGACTGCAGATGCAACATGACATATTGCATATAATTGAGACTCAGTGTTCTATAGTGCAGTGGTTCCCAAGCGTTTTAGAACCACAACCCACTTTTTAGAACAACAAAGTTTTGCAACCCACCTAACTTTAATCAACATGAGGGGGGTTAATTTTTTCATGTAGCTAAAGCATTGTGTGGTAGCCTATTGCCATTTACAGGCAGCACATTTTTCACCGAAATGGCCACTAAATTTGCAGTTTTACTGATATATGTTAAATATTTAAATATGTTAAAAAATGTTGTTCTTCCCAAGTAGTCCTTGCTCCTATGCTGCCGGACACGGGGCCATAATACTAGTGCCGCCTGATGGCTCAATGACTGACGAGCAGATTGAGGAGGCTTGTCAATCCTCAACAAATATTTGCCTGGAGAACCTGTCCATAAGCATTCCACTTTGTGTTGAGATTCAGGCTGGATTCAAGTTCAGACGACAAAGAGGAAGCAAAAACTAAGAGCAAGTTGATGAAGAGGAAGGTCTTTGAAGAACAGTATGGAGTCGAAAGTCTACCTGTACCCCCTCTGAGGAGGAGATTTAGGGATCATACAAAAGGGGAAACCTCACTCAAGAAGACTTCTGTCTGACGCCCGGTGGAGCTGCTTGGTTCAGCTATTGAGGAGATCGTCCCTGGTTCATTACCTCGGCCGTCACCTACCCAGCCAGACATTGGGCACAGTTTCTCCCCGTCTCCCTGTTTCTCCCTTCCACTCCCCCTCCCATGACGAATTTTCTGTAACTCTGCCCTTTTTCTTTGGTTACTAAGATTTTGATTGCTTTTAACAAATGTAACGTTAGCCTGTAACTCTGATCCTCATTGTGTAACCTATGTAAAATGTGTAACTTGCAACTCGCTGTTCCTTATGTAAAGCGCTCTGATACCTACAGGTCTAGCCAGCACTATATAAAACTCAAGATAAAATGTACATGGCCACGGTTCCTTTGCAGCCATGTGAGGGGAGCGTGGTCGGTATATAGTATGAAGGACCTACCCTCTAAGTAGTATCTAAGCTTCTCAACCCCCCACTTAACCGCTAGACACTCCTTCTCTATGGTGGAATACGCTTGTTCCCTGGGGAATAACTTTCGGCTGAGATAAAGAAGGGGCCGTTCATGGCCATCCTTGTCCGGCTGTGACAAGACCGCCCCTATCCCGATACCTGAGGCGTCGGTTTGCAAGATAAAGGTGTTGTTAAAGTCAGGGGTCACGAGTGCAGGGGAGGTTGTCAGTGCGTCTTTTAGAGCTTGAAAGGCCTGGGATTCCCTATCGGAGGGGGCTTGCAGTCTAGGGGATGTGTGAGTCTTACGGAGGAGGTCTGTAAGGGGCCCAGCCAAGGTAGCGAAGTGGGCAATAAATCTGCGGTAATAACCGACTAGGCCCAAAAATGCTCTTAAGTCCCTCTTGGTTTTCGGATAGGGAACGGCCTGGATGGCGGTAATTTTCTCAGTCTGGGGAGCGATGTGTCCCTCCCCCAGGAGATACCCCAGATAGCGGACTTTCTGAAAAGCCACCCTTGATTTCTTGGCGTTCACATGCAACCCTGAACGTCTCAAGCTACCAAGGATATTCCCTAAATGGAGCAAGTGTTCTTCCCAGGACTTACTGAACACCACGATGTCATCAAGATAAGCCCCCGAATACTGCAGGTGAGGGGCCAGGAGGGTGTCCATGGCCCTTTGAAAGGTAGCCGGGGCTCCATGCAACCCAAAGGGAAGGACGGTAAAGTGGTAGTGACCTGATGGGGTGGAAAAAGCAGTTTTTTCTTGGTCGGCTGGGGCCAGTGGTATCTGCCAATACCCCTTGGTGAGGTCGATGGTGGTTATATATCTGGCCTCACCAAGGCGTTCAATGAGTTCATCCACCCGGGGAAGGGGATAAGCATCTTGTTTGGACACCCGATTCACTGCCCTAAAATCAATACAAAACCGGATGCTGCCATTCGGTTTGGGCACTAGGACAACCGGAGAACACCAATTGCTGTGAGAGGGGACTATGACACCTGAGGCCAACATCCTCTCGACTTCTTCCTGGAACGCGGTTCGTCGAGCTTCCGGTATCCGATACGGTTTTTGCTTAACCACTACTCCGGGTGGAGTGGGTATGCAGTGTTCTGCTAGGGAGGTCTTCCCTGGCTGGTCAGAAAATACGTCGGAATAGGTTGATTGGAGGGAACGTATCTCTTCTGACTGTATAGCGGGGAGGTCAGGATTAATGGGGGTCTCGGTGACTGTATGCGGTAGGGGGCAAACTGTGGACACCGTATGGTCTATGGTTGGAGGGGGTCCTAACCATTTTTTTAGCAAATTAATATGGTACATTTGTGTCCTATTCCGGGTCATCTGTAGGATGTATGTGGTTTTCCCTACCTTGCGGACTACCTGGAAAGGACCTTGCCACTCCTTTTTCAATTTGTGGGTGGACGTGGGTAGAAGTACCAACGTCCAGTCACCTATGCTCAGTTCTCTCCACTTAGTACCCCGGTCATAAAAGGTTTTCTGTTTTGTCTGTGCTGCTAGTAACTGGGTATGGGCCAGAGTTCTCAACTTATGGAGTCTAGTTTGCAGCTGTCGTGTGTAATCAAGGAGGGCTTCGGCCTCGTAGAGACCTTCTCGCTCCCAACTGTCCTTGGTGATCTCAAGCAGAGTTTGTGGTTTGCGTCCAAAGAGCAGTTCGAAAGAGGAGGTACCCAGACTAGATTGTTTCTGACTACGGAGAACAAAGAGCGCTAGGGGGAGTAGTTGATCCCAGTTCTTTCCATCCCCAGACAGAAGCTTTTTCAAGGTAAGTTTTAAACTATCGTTATAGCGTTCGACTAGTCCGTCTGTCTGGGGATGGTAGACAGAGGTGGTGATATGTTTGATCTGTAGCTGGTCACAAACTTGTTTTAGGAGACGTGATACAAAGGGTGTGCCTTGATCGGTGACGATCTCACGGGGAAACCCCATCCTGGCAAAGACCTCTACAAGTCTTTGCGCTATGGCGGCAGAGGTGGCGGTTCGCAGGGGGAAGGCCTCAGGATATCTGGTGGCATAGTCGACCAACACCAGAGCATACTGGTGTCCGCGTGCTGACTTAGGCAAAGGGCCGATGATGTCCATACCCAGTCTGTCAAAGGGGGTACCTATAATGGGTAAGGGGTGTAAGGGCACTGGCGGGGGTATATAGGGATTACGACGTTGGCATATTTGACACTCCTGGCAATACTTTTGGATTTGTGCGTATACCCCCGGCCAAAAGAAATGCTGTAAAATAGCCTGTCCTGTTTTTTCTGCCCCTGAGTGGCCCGCCAACAGGTGGGCGTGGGCAAAAAACAAGATTTGGTCCCGGAACTCTAAGGGGACCACAAGTTGGGGAACGGCGTCTTGTTTGGAGAGACGATATAGCAGGCCGTTTTTCTCAATGAAAGTGGGAAATGTCTGATGTAAGGGGTTCTGTGGGTCTCTGGCTTTTTGCCAGGCATGGGTGAGGGTGGCATCGTTTAATTGGGCCATCCTGAAGTGGTTATCTCTTGCCCAGGGTTCAGGCGTAAGTAGGACATCATGTTTTGCAGGACCCAGGGCAGCGTGCATTAAGGGAGTAAAACATGGGGTATCTATCCCGATGATTAGGGACTCAGGGAGATTCTCTAATACCCCTACCACGGCCTCCACCTGTACATTTCCCTCAGTGACTAACACCAACTTAGCCAAAGGGTATTCCTTCACATCCCCATGAATGCAGCGGATGTGTACGGTTTTCCCCGGTAGAAGTCTTGAGGGATGTACCAGTTCTCTCTTCACGACCGAATGTCTGCACCCAGAATCAAGGAGAGCCCTTACCACCCTCCCCTCAAGAGTCACACTTACATAGAATATCGGCCCTGTTTCTTGGGCGAAGAAGACAGAGCGGGGAGCATAGCTCACGTCCATCGGTTCCTCCTCCTTCTCTCTTTTCTTGCGGCAGTACCGGGCAATGTGTCCTCACTCCCCACAGTCATAACATTGGGGGCCTGAGTAGGTCGGGTTCTCCGGGCGGGTTATGCGCGGACGGCTGCTTTCTGGGAGGGGTCGTGAGGGTTTTTTTCTGGCTTTCCGGGACCTAATGGTCGGATGTGTCTCTCAGGCTCTTTTACTGGAGGCCGGCCTTGAGCCCTGGCATAGGAGGTCACCATCTCTATGGCCTGTTCCAAGGTGAGACCAGCGTGTTGCTTTAACCAGCGTTGGGTAGAATACGGAAGGGCCTCCAGGAATTGTTCTAAATAGATTTTATTCATGACCTCTTCCATATTGGCTTCATGTGGTTTAAGCCAGAGGTCCGCGGCTCCCTTCAATTTAAAAAACAGAGTCTTGGGTAAATCACCTGGGACACCACGTTCTTGGCGAAACTTCAGCCTATGGGTCTCGTCATCCACCCCGAGTCTATCAAGTACATACTGTTTCACAACAGTATAGGTGGCGGTTCCATCTCGGTTTACCATTTGATACGCCGCTTGGGCTTCACCGGTTAGGAGCGGGGCGAGGTAAAACGGCCATCTATCTCCTGGCCAGGCTCTAGCACTCGCTGCCCTCTCAAAGTTGAAAAAAAACGCCAAGGGGTCGTCTCCAGGCACAAACTTCTGCAGGGGGACCACTGTCCCAGGTGGATGGCTGGCCCTGCTCTGTCCCAGGTTGACCAGGAGCTGGGCATGTCCTTCAGCAAGTTTAAGTAGACTATCGGCTTGATTCTGGATGGCCGAAGTGAATACTGCGCGATCCGCTTCGACCTGACTGGAGGATTTCTCCACCACCCACTCGAGTTTGGCTTGGCCCTCCTTCATCTGGTGGATAAGGGCTTCCATCCTGTTTCGGATGCAAGGGGACTCTCCTATCTGGCTCGCCACTTGTCACAAGGGACACCCTCTATGGGAAAGGAGGCACGATAGTCTGAGGTCTGGGGTTATGGTTCTTTATTGTTCCACGGTACAAGACACAAGGTAAAGGATGAGGTCGCGTCTTCCTTCTTGGCTCGTCTTCCCTTGGGACGCTTTCCACGGAGTTAGACGCTCGTCCGACTCTCCAGGGAGGTAGAGCGAGGGAAACAAAAAGAACACGGAAACGCACAAAGGTGAGATGAAGGAGCTTTGTATGGATTTGAGACAGGGTAAGGGGAGTGATGGGTCACCGGGGCTGCCACCACGTAGAATTCATACCACAAAAACAATAGAAGTCTCGCAGGTGAAGGTGCAGGGAACAGGGTGAAAGAACGTACTCTGTGTCCCACACACGCCCACCCCTCTGTGACCTCCCCAACTCAATCCTACCCCGTCCCTCCCCGTGAAAAAGCAAAATCCAGGACTCGGTCCCGTACCTTTCCCAGCCACGCTCCTCCGGAAACGTGGCGGGGCGAGTCGCGTTTACGTTGGCCTCCTGGCTGCTTCAGATCCTCGACCTCGTCCTCTCCGATCCCTCCGCTCGGTTTCTCGCCGTCTCCACCGCTTCGTTGCTCTTGCCCTTCCTCTCTCTCTCCACTCCTGCTTCCTCCGCCGGCTTTCGCGCCTTGGTCGTCTTCCGGGTTCTCTTTACAGGCAATTACTTCCCGTGATTGGAGGATTGTCGCTGACGTCGTTCTCACAGACTCCTCCCCCAGGGAAGTCCAGTCTGGATTAAAGGGGCCGCTCTCGTCCTGCGGCCGAGGTGGAAATGATTAGTCATTATCGTCTCCTGCTCGATCCTCCTCCAGAGTGACCCCCTGGCATGCTCATTTACTGCTTTTATGTGTCAGTAATGTATTGTTTGGGTGACATGCTATAAGGATAGAGTGCTAGTCACCAAACCCCCTTGCGTGTTCATTTGTTTAGCCTTGCCTTCACATTCACTTGGTGGATTTATGGCTTTTTGTTTTCTTCACATAGGCTGCTTTAAAGAAGCAACAAAAATACTGGAAGTTGTCAAAACTATGTACTATGCGATATTTTGCTGTGTTTGATTGACAACATGCAAATGTCAACTTTTGGCTCCTTTTCATAGCAGCACTCTTCTATGACGGTACAGCTTATCTCTGCTAATAGAGCCTGTGCAGCAAGGGGGCCTACTGGCAGCTTTCACGTTTTTGTAGTCCCAGATTTTGCTTCAGTGTGGGTTTTTTCTTTCTAGGATAGCTAGAGGCAGCACACACAACGTTACCCAACTGTTAACAAGCACTTCTAACAAAAAGTCGGACTTATTGTCATGGCAGAGGACGAGCCTAACACACATCATATTGAACTAATTCATTAAAACCTGAAGCAGATCAAAAGTGATATAGACCAGAATCATGGACCACACATAGAGGTGCTTCAGGATAAACTTGTTTGTGGTTTTATGCTTGTGAGGATTTCCTGCTTAGCGCCCACTACACAATGTCAAGGCGCTTCTCTTGGAAAACACCCGAGCACCTCACACAATCAGTGGGAATCCTTAGAATTAAAGAGACAGAAAAAAATGTTTTTTGTCTGGTGATTAAGGCGTTGACTTGGCAGCATTGAAAAAAATATAACTCATCTTATTTTAGGGCGCCATGCAGGGAACCCATGGTGTTTCATTATAGCGCTTCCTGACACCGGTTCCAAGCTTCTTAGTGCTGTTAGTATGAGCTGTTGGCATCTGAACCCCCAGCGATGACAGCTTCAAGTTACAAAAAAATGATTAAAGAGAAACATCCAGTGCTTAATTTGTAGAAAAACAAGTACTGGGGCTTAAGGTACTTCGCATGAGGCCACTGCCACTTGCACCACCCACTGCCCCTGCCAGTGCCACTAAATAACATAATTCTCCTTCATGCATGATCATTTGGACTATCCCAGGTCACACAAGGTTGTACGAATGACTTGAACGCACTGGTATTATGTATTGTGTTTTTTTTTTTTATACAGTACATTGAATTGGTAAACGGTCAGCCAATGTGACTGTGCTAAAAAATAGTCAGACAGCGCCACCTTGTGGGGGAATGTCACAAACAAGTGCCGGTTGTAGGAATTAGGTGGTGGTGCTGAAGCTGAACTCAGGAAACCACCGGCACAAATTAAGCACTGAGGTTGAGCTATCTTGCTTTAATTTGTGACTTTTTGCCAACTGCAGTACACTAATAATGGTATTAGAAATGGCTGAAAAGTGTCTGCATATTTTTTAAGGTACTTGAGTAACAGTCATTTCAAGGCCAAACGAATGCTGAAGGATAGCACGGCCGTCGCGGTGATCGCAGAGCCCTTGTTGTGTTAAGGCTTCATTCATGTGCACATTTAATATTTATCTTCCAAGTTAAGTAGTTATGGGAACTCTGCATTTTGCTGCAGTTTTGCAAGCCTGGTGCAGCGGGTGGGTGGATAGGTATTGGTGAAAAGAAGTTGGATGGTCTTAGATGTTGAGCCAAGGGACGCGAAGGGGGGTCCGTTCTTCACATGTCCCGGTGACAACACCCACTACAGAAAGATGCCCTCTAGACATTAGAGCCAATAGCCTTAAAAGTGCAAAAACCCAAAGCCATAGAAAAGAAACCCTTCGCTACATCCACATGTTTGTTATTGATTTGTAAAATCAACCTTCTGGTAAAAATAGAGTAAGACTGAAAATGTGTTTGGAATTCTTGTGGCCAACACTTGATATACTTAACTTGAGATAGTGTAGAAAAACCGAGACTGATTTGCATATTGTGGATCTCTGTCTAGACTTGCATGGTGGGTGAAAAATAATGGAATGGAATGAGGACTCAAGTGGTCGCCTTTGGCCGAGATTACTTCAAGTATTCCACCCATCACTTTGTCGCTTGTTGTAGGAAAAGCCCATACCCAGTAGTGCATGCTACCTTGAAACTGGGCTAGCACACCTTTAGCTCCAGTATAATCAATTTCATTGTATTGGCGACATAAGCATCTGTGCCCCATTCTGATTGACCAAAGGCCTAAGGGGCTAAACGTTCAGGCACACAAGCCAGTTGCGGCTGTGTTTTAGACAGGTGACATTTGAGCCTGTGTATTTGATATAAGACATTCCCTGGGCATGTGCCAGGAGCTCCTGAGACTTCCAGTCAGGTAGTCTTTGAATTTGGTGAATACTGCTTTTTCAGACCTCTTACCTAGGAAGAGTACATTGGCAATTGGTCTGTCATGGTCTGTGGCAGTGTAGGATGTTATGGTCATATATAGGCCCCTTAGCAGAGAGTGGCTCGATGTACGGTGTTATGGTCAAACATAGGCCCCCTAGCAGAGAGTGGCTTGATGTAGTGTGTTATGGTCAAACATTGGCCCCAGCAGATGTTATGGTCAAACATAGGCCCCCTAGCAGAGAGTGGCTGGATGTAGGGTGTTATGGTCAAACACAGGCCCCCCTAGCAGAGAGAAGCTCGATGTAGGGTGATATGGTCAAACACAGGCCCCCCTAGCAGAGAGAAGCTCGATGTAGGGTGATATGGTCAAACATATGCCCCCTAGCAGAGAGTGGCTCGATGTAGTGTGTTATGGTGAAACATAGGCCCCCTAGCAAAGAGTGGCTGGGTGTAGGGTGCTATGGTGAAACATAGGCCCCCTAGCAGAGAATGGCTCGATGTAGTGTGTTATGGTGAAACATAGGCCCCCTAGCAGAGAGTGGCTCGATGTATTGTGTTATTATACATAGGCCCCCTAGCAGAGAGTGGCTGGATGTAGTGTCTTATGGTGAAACATAGGCCCCCTAGCAGAGAGTGCCTGGATGTAGTGTGTTATAGTGAAACATAGGCCCCCTAGGAGAGATGGCTGAGTGTAGGGTGTTTTGGTGAACCATAGGCCTCCTAGCAGAGAGTGCCTGGATGTAGTGTGTTATGGTGAAACATAGGCCCCCTAGAAGAGAGTGGCTCGATGTAGTGTGTTATAGTGAAACATAGGCCCCCTAGGAGAGATGGCTGGGTGTAGGGTGTTTTGGTCAACCATAGGCCTCCTAGCAGAGAGTGGTTCGATGTATTGTGTTATGGTGAAACATAGGCCCCCTAGCACAGAGTGGCTCGATGTCGTGTGTTATAGTGAAACATAGGCCCCCTAGCAGAGAGTGCCTGGATGTAGTGTGTTATGGTGAAATATAGGCCCCCTAGCAGAGAGTGGCTCGATGTAGTGTGTTATGGTGAAACATAGGCCCCCTAGGAGAGACTGGCTGGGTGTAGGGTGTTATGGTCAAACATAGACCCCCTAGCAGAGAGTGGCTCGATGTAGTGTGTTATAGTGAAACATAGGCCCCAGCAGAGAGTGGCTCGATGTAGTGTGTTATAGTGAAACATAGGCCCCAGCAGAGAGTGGCTCGATGTAGTGTGTTATAGTGAAACATAGGCCCCAGCAGAGAGTGGCTCGATGTAGTGTGTTATAGTGAAACATAGGCCCCAGCAGAGAGTGGCTCGATGTAGTGTGTTATAGTGAAACATAGGCCCCAGCAGAGAGTGGCTCGATGTAGGGTGTTGTGGTCAAACACAGGCCCCCTAGCAGAGAGTGGCTCGATGTAGGGTGTTATCGTCAAACATAGGACCCTAGCAGAGAGTTGCTGGATGTAGGGTGTTATGGTCAAACATAGGACCCTAGCAGAGAGTGGCTGGATGTAGGGTGTTATGGTCAAACATAGGACCCTAGCAGAGAGTGGCTGGATGTAGGGTGTTATGGTCAAACATAAGACCCTAGCAGAGAGTGGCTGGATGTAGGGTGTTATGGTCAAACATAGGCCCCAGCAGAGAGTGGCTCGATGTAGTGTGTTATAGTGAAACATAGGCCCCAGCAGAGAGTGGCTCGATGTAGTGTGTTATAGTGAAACATAGGCCCCAGCAGAGAGTGGCTCGATGTAGGGTGTTGTGGTCAAACACAGGCCCCCTAGCAGAGAGTGGCTCGATGTAGGGTGTTATCGTCAAACATAGGACCCTAGCAGAGAGTTGCTGGATGTAGGGTGTTATGGTCAAACATAGGACCCTAGCAGAGAGTGGCTGGATGTAGGGTGTTATGGTCAAACATAGGACCCTAGCAGAGAGTGGCTGGATGTAGGGTGTTATGGTCAAACATAAGACCCTAGCAGAGAGTGGCTGGATGTAGGGTGTTATGGTCAAACATAAGACCCTAGCAGAGAGTGGCTGGATGTAGGGTGTTATGGTCAAACATAAGACCCTAGCAGAGAGTGGCTGGATGTAGGGTGTTATGGTCAAACATAGGCCCCCTAGCAGACTCTGCAGGTGAACTGGCAGCTGGCAAGAGAGGACTTTTTCATGGGAAGAGTTAGCTAAAGGACATAGAAGGGATTGGAGGATAGGAGCCAATGAGTTGAGAAATTCATGACATTAAAACCCTCATTGGGAGAACAGTTTAGGGGGAGGGGTGATAACAGGAAACCGGTAATGTTGTGATTACATAAAGGTAAAAATCCAGATCTAACAAAATTCTATGACCATGCTTTGCGTGAAAGCCTGACACCAGAGGCGTGAGACACTGCCTTACGAGCAGCGATGAGCAAGGAAGGAAGAGCTTTCCTAAGAGCTCTCAGCAGCAGAAAACATGTTGCGAAGACTGAGGAAATCTGCAAGGCAAAAGAAAGGTTTTGATCAACCTTGATGCTAAACTTTGTAGCTGTGACTGAGGGAATGGGATGAGGGCCAGGGTCTGAAGATCTCCATTAAGTAGACCAGACAGTGTGCGGACGGCAATAACTCATTTTTCGTTTTCTCGAAATTTAGTTTGAGGCAGCTGTCATTTATCCACTTTGCTACCTCTGACATACATGCCCTGAAGGTCTCCTGTGTGGCCATTAGGCAGATTGATATCAATACTATTAATGGAGTATTGAAAGAATCCGATAACATGTTAAATCCGTACGACCGGAGTAACTCAGCAAGAGGCGACGTGTAAACATTGAACAATGTGGGGCTTTAAGAGGGACCTCATAGTAAAGAGGGAAGGAAAAAGTTATCCGGCGGCTGAGAGACCAATTGTGATCTGTAAGCTACATACAGCTATATCAGTGATGCTGAAGAAATACTTTAAGAGGAAGGCATGTGAGACCGTATTACACGCAGTCTATTGGCCAACAGTATAAGTGCACTATAAGAGCAGCAGAACCACCGTGGATCGGAGACTCTCTAAGACCACAGGTTGTGTTGTATCAGTGCTATGATTCAAGCCTCAAAACACTAGTTTAGCATGAAGGGATGGTCGCTTCCAGGGGCGGAGTACGACCTTTTTCTATTTGACACCAAAGTTATGGAACTTTCTACCAGATAGAATTTGTATAATAGAATATGAAGTTGGTTTTAAGAAGCAGCTAAAAGCATGGCTGTTTGTAAACTAGGCAAAATGGTGTATGCCGGGCAGGTGGTTCATTGAAGGGCTGTCGCCGCTTTTGTTGTTTATAGCGCTGGGAGTCCCATATGGATAGCTATGCCCTCTATAAATCCCATAGATTAAAATACAATACAATAAAATAGAATAGAGTGGAGAGGAGTGGCGTGCAGTAGTGGCTTGCAAAGGTAAGAGCGGTGGGGCGGTGTGGCAGGGCGGGGGTGGTGGAAGTCGACAGACAACGGGATAAGTAATATTAAATAAATGAAACCACTTGCTTTGCGCTCGCTGCATAGCCGAACGCAAATAAATGGTTTCATTTATTTATTTATTCAATATTACTTATCCTGTCATCTGTCAACTTCCACCACCCCCTCCCTGCTCCGCCGCTCTTACCTTTGCGAGCCGCCACTGGTGGAGTCGAGTGGAATGGAATAGAATAGAGTGGAGTGGAGTGGAGTGGAGTGGAGTAGAGTAGAGTAGAGTAGAGTAGAGTAGAGTAGAGTAGAGTAGAGTAGAGTAGAGTAGAGTAGAGTAGAGTAGAGTAGAGTAGAGTAGAGTAGAGTAGAGTAGAACAGAGTAGAATATAATATAATAGAGCAGAGTGGTGTAGAGTAGGGTAGAACAGAACAGAGTAGAATATAATATAATAGAGCAGAGTGGTGTAGAGTAGAGTAGAACAGAACAGAGTAGAATATAATATAATAGAGCAGAGTGGAGTAGAGTAGAGTAGAGTAGAACAGAGTAGAATATAATATAATAGAGCAGAGTGGAGTAGAGTAGAGTAGAGTAGAGTAGAACAGAGTAGAATATAATATAATAGAGCAGAGTGGTGTAGAGTAGAGTAAAACAGAACAGAGTAGAATAGAATATAATAGAGCAGAGTGGAGTAGAGTAGAGTAGAGTAGAGTAGAGTAGAGTAGAGTAGAACAGAGTAGAATATAATATAATAGAGCAGAGTGGTGTAGAGTAGAGTAAAACAGAACAGAGTAGAATATAATATAATAGAGCAGAGTGGTGTAGAGTAGAGTAAAACAGAACAGAGTAGAATATAATATAATAGAGCAGAGTGGTGTAGAGTAGAGTAGAACAGAACAGAGTAGAATAGAATAGAATAGAATAGAATAGAAGCGATCTTGAGATGACATCATAGAGCTCATGGGGGCCGTTTAATAACTGAACATCACTCAGAAGCTATGTGATGACACAGCAGAGGGTAGGGATGCCATGGGGTGACATTACACAGAGCACACAAGGCAAGTTGATGGCATCATAGTCTGTAATATCACATCACACCACATGAACAACGTAGAGATTGAAACAGCGAAAGGTGATGGGTGAAATGGTTGCAAAAGTCTCAGCTAATAGCAATCACTTGTGCAGCATTCTAGATCACGTTTTTGTCCACTCTGACACTGCAGATGGGGAGCAACCATATGCAAATGAATCTTGATCCTGCTCCAATAGAAACAGCCCATGCCACGCCACCTCAGTACAAGAACACATGCCACCCCAGACACATTTCAGTCTCTTTGGGTCTCATCAGTAGAGTGCAGCCTGGATCCTCAAGCAGTGGCTATGCACTGATGTCACAGCACACAAACATCAATGACGTAATGGAGCATAAGGATGATTATGTACATAGAACCGATCAGTAATTATTTCACAGCTTCAGCTTCTCTTGCATAACTTTCTCATCCGCTCTCCACTATTCTTTTTCCCATGCTCTTTTTAAATGTCAGGTTCATAAAATGATCTATAACTCTGCTCTACGAGGGTATTTCTGTCTGTAGTTGCTGTTCATACTCCCAAACAGTTAAATTACGCTCATCAAGGACTCTTGACCTGGTTTTGTGTTAAACATCAACTTGCCTTTTATTCTATGGATCTTACTGTCCTACTGTCAAACATTAGTCATCGAAATGGAGGCGACACTCACGTTGCCTGATTTCCGTCCTCTGCGCCCTTGCCTTTCCCCGTCTCCGTCACGCCAGCTGTGGATGATCCGTCCCTCTTCTTCTCGGCATTGCTGTTTTTACTGCTCGGGAACTGCGACATGATCTCATCTGCAGTCAAAAGCGGAAGTGGATGAGCGGCCAACAGATGTGGTGTCAGATTTCACCTAAATACTTAAATTGGCAATGATGGTGCACCCAGTACACAAGCTACAACCGGGGGCTTTTTGTAACTGCATTACAGAGTAATCAGAAGTATTTATCCCACTGTCCCTTTTTATGACCTGCCTGAACCTGTGATGTCATCTGTGACTTCTGTAACCCACTGATATCATTGATGGGTCCTTGTAGCCGTGATAGACAGCAGTGAGTTGTTGCCTGTAACTCTAGCATAATATGTTCCGCCCGGCGCCTGTCAGACTATATGTGGCCTCGCATCTGAAATATAATATGTGATTCCCTGCACATTTAATATATTGCATAGCTGCTCTGTAAACCATAGAATATATACCCTCTCTCCCTCTCTCTTTCTCTCTCTCTCTCTCTCTCTCTCTCTATATATATATATATATATATATATATGTATATATATATATATATATATATATATAGAGAGAGAGAGAGAGAGAAAGTGAGAGAAAGAGAGAGGGTATATATTCTATGTTTTACAGAGCAGCTAAGCTATATATATATATATATCCAAACGAAGATTGCTCTCACAGGACTTAAATAACTCATTGCAAGCGTGATGTTACTTTCGCTGCCTGTTCTCCTACAAGCCATGCCAGTGATCAAGGGCGAAGGAACGCCCGAAACGCGTATGGCACAATTGGCGTATTTCTAGCTGAAACAGCGATTTTGAATGCTCTGTAGTCCTGCAATAAAAGGAGAAATATACGCTGTGTGTGGCGCCTTCGTCTGTGAGAGCAATCTTCGTTTGGATATGTTATGGCCTGCTCTTGGCCATGAGGGCGCCCCACTGCTGACTGTGCAGATCCTAGCGCCGGTGATTTCGAGGCGCTAATGGAGCAGCATGTCCGATTGCAATGGACACAAAAAGAAGCAGTTATAAACATATGTTTACCTCTGAACCCATAAATCACAGTACTATTTGATCATCAGTCCTTTTTATTGACTGAGAAAACCAATATCATTTTGCTTTTTTCACAATTTTCTATATACAGGGTAAACTCTACAACAATAGGCTCCTTTGTTTTTTACAATATTCACACATATATTCTGTACATAATATTTACATTTTTTACACAAACATATACAAAAAACAAATAATATGACGTTATGTAACTAGGTTCTCCACCATTAGTTTTTTCAAATCTATATGAAAAAGTCCAATATTTTTCACCTTTGGGACCTCAAACTAATTGTTCCTCAAAATAGTTGGATTTTGCTGGTCCTATGCAGAGTCAGAAACAATGTTTTCAATGTTCAGGCATGGGGTAACCTTATATTTATTAGGTTCCTGTTATTTAGGGGAGGGAAAAAAAGGAAGTTATTTCCGCTATCCCTATTTTTTCAGGATCTCTGCTAGACTGGTTTTTATATATAGCCTACGCGTTTCGACCTTTGTATATGGACCTACAAAGTCGTGGAAAGGTCTTCTTCAGGGCTTGCTTTACTGTAGTGTGGACATCTATTCTTGCTGGTCTCCTGCAAAAATAACGGTGGACCTTGTTTAAAATGTGCAATCATAGATGTTATGGTAGATCTGGTGAATCAAGATCAGAGTTACGTACCTATACTCTTGTTTTGCCTATGTGGCTCAAACCGATAGTGTTCTCTTGACCTGTAATATCATAGGTATATCTGTATTAGTGCTTCGTTTAGCAAAAAGCTAGTATAGTTTATGCTCTGTTGCTTTGTTGCTAGTAGGCACCTACCAGGCTGTGTTCCAATTCGGTGGGAGATACCTGTTCGTTTCTTTGCTGGTATCTCTTATGTTGTTTTTAGTGGATTCCAAAGCCGTTTGAAGTTTTCTAAGGAACTGATTATTGTCAGAACAACATCTTAATTATGACAACCCCCCCCCCCCTTTTTTTAGAAAACTTCAAACGGCTTTGGAATCCACTAAAAACAACATAAGAGATACCAGCAAAGAAACGAACAGGTATCTCCCACCGAATTGGAACACAGCCTGGTAGGTGCCTACTAGCAACAAAGCAACAGAGCATAAACTATACTAGCTTTTTGCTAAACGAAGCACTAATACAGATATACCTATGATATTACAGGTCAAGAGAACACTATCGGTTTGAGCCACATAGGCAAAACAAGAGTATAGGTACGTAACTCTGATCTTGATTCACCAGATCTACCATAACATCTATGATTGCACATTTTAAACAAGGTCCACCGTTATTTTTGCAGGAGACCAGCAAGAATAGATGTCCACACTACAGTAAAGCAAGCCCTGAAGAAGACCTTTCCACGACTTTGTAGGTCCATATACAAAGGTCGAAATGCGTAGGCTATATATAAAAACCAGTCTAGCAGAGATCCTGAAAAAATAGGGATAGCGGAAATAACTTCCTTTTTTTCCCTCCCCTAAATAACAGGAACCTAATAAATATAAGGTTACCCCATGCCTGAACATTGAAAACATTGTTTCTGACTCTGCATAGGACCAGCAAAATCCAACTATTTTGAGGAACAATTAGTTTGAGGTCCCAAAGGTGAAAAATATTGGACTTTTTCATATAGATTTGAAAAAACTAATGGTGGAGAACCTAGTTACATAACGTCATATTATTTGTTTTTTGTATATGTTTGTGTAAAAAATGTAAATATTATGTACAGAATATATGTGTGAATATTGTAAAAAACAAAGGAGCCTATTGTTGTAGAGTTTACCCTGTATATAGAAAATTGTGAAAAAAGCAAAATGATATTGGTTTTCTCAGTCAATAAAAAGGACTGATGATCAAATAGTACTGTGATTTATGGGTTCAGAGGTAAACATATGTTTATAATAGTTAATTGATTCTGGCCTCTGTTACCCTTATCGAATCAATCCCGTATTTTCATATTCTACAAAAAGAAGCAGGGCACCAGCATCGTAAGTTTGCAGCAACCCACTGGGGCATTTGAATTATTGTAAATAAGGAAGAAATTAAGCGGCACTCACTGAGATAATTGCATTTACTGAACTCAAGAAACCAGAATGCACTTCGTGCACACGCCCACTTGGGCGGGACTTAAATAACTCATTGCAAGCGTGATGTTACTTTCGCTGCCTGTTCTCCTACAAGCCATGCCAGTGATCAAGGGCGAAGGAACGCCCGAAACGCGTATGGCACAATTGGCGTATTTCTAGCTGAAACAGCGATTTTGAATGCTCTGTAGTCCTGCAATAAAAGGAGAAATATACGCTGTGTGTGGCGCCTTCGTCTGTGAGAGCAATCTTCGTTTGGATATATATAAATATATATATATATATGTATAAGAATATATATATAAAGACATGTATGTGTATATACATATATAGATATATCCATTTTACTTTAAAAACACATTTTAAGTAGATTTATGGTTGCAAATTAAAACTGAAAAACACTGAAATGTGTAAGTTATGGTTAGCTCCGCAATCTATACTTCACAAAACAGCCATACAGACTGTAACTCATACACCAAATGCAATGCGCATGACCTCAGCCGTATATGACAGAAGCCATTACAGATGTCATTAATGCACTTTCCGGCCACATTACATACATTACCATTAACTGTATTAACATATGAATGTTGGTTTAAGCATGTGTTATTGTTGTTAATGGGGTTCCGCTTTTAGGTATTATTACTTATTTGTATCAATATTGTGACGTCAAGGGCATTGCCTTTTGTGTGTGTGAGTTATGGCTTTCGTGGCTGCTGGGCGACTTGTGAGTCATGATGCCACACTCCTCCTCCCTCAATATTATTGAATGGCATATTACACTTTGTGCAGCTGCATATATGGCTTATGCATGATGTTTTCCAAATGTATTTGTTTAAAAATAAGGCATTTAAAAAAGTGGACTACACGGGGTGACATTCGTGCGATGAGTTACAATCCCATTGAAGAGGTCTGACCATCAGGACAAATGTTTCCCTGGGCAATGTCAATGTTGCCGCACTACAGTAGTAAATGTGTGCGTGTTAATGCACTTGCTCTAACTTATATTGGGCCGCATTTATTTTCAATAACTTTGCAGCGTCCCACATCACAACTCTGTACCTGTGATGTTTTCTGTGTATTTTTTATATAGGTGATATTGTTACATTATTAAGGGATGCAAGTATTACTCTTGCACATATATCCAGTTATTAAGCTTTATGTTATAATCTCTCACATTCTGTCTTTTCATATCCTGTAGGGTGACAGTTTCTTGGATGAGCTCTGTGTCCATGTGTACTTTTAATGTGGCCTGTAGCTCCCTATAACCTGTGTTATTGTTAAGGAGACCATGCATCACCCAGGACTTATGCTATACCCTGTACACATGGCGTTGAGCTCTGCGGGCCACCTACCTGTAATGTTGAACTGCGTGGCATTCAGTTCCTGTAAGAGCCGGTCCAGTTCGCACAGCCCCCCTCCGAGCACGGACGACGAGAACGGGGGCGGCTCCTTGGCTTTGGGGGACTTGGGTTTACAGACAGTGCTGCAGGAGAGAGAACAGAGCAGGAGTGAGTGTGTGGGGGACGGGAGATCCACACAAAGTCACAAACACCAGGCCAAGGAGGACCTGTGAGACAAAATGGAGGTTCGCCTCTAGAGAGAGTCTGCGATAGGTTAAACTACAGGCTGAGTTATCAACACCTGAAGGAGTCTGTGAAAAATAAAGCAAGTTAGCTGGGTCACTGATGGAAAGCATGGGGAGAGGATGTGGCCTAACGGCTAGGGCGGTCGACCTCGAAGCTGGGGAACCGGGTTTGAGTCTCGGCAGAGACGCTCAACATCCTGTGATACTGGGCAAATCACCCAACCACTAACAACAAAAAAATGATCGTGTCCATCTGTAATGCAACTGGTGCTCGTGTAAAGCGCTCTGATACCTTTGGGTCTAGTTTGCACTATATAAACAACCCCCCCCCCAAAAAAAAGCAAAAGGCAGAGTTTGTGAAAGAAAGGCAGAGTGGCTGGAGAGTAAGGGGTAGTATGTGAGGGAGAAAATAACATAGGTAAACAACAGGTTCTGCAATAGTCTGTGCCAGTATGAAAAGAGAGCGCCTGAGATGTCAGCTCCAGAGACAGTGCTTGATATGTGCCAGTGTTTGCAGTGTTCTGCACCAGCAGTTACATCTAAACAGCACTGCGCATGATCTATCACCGCAAGTGAATCTCTGCCAGAGGAAAAAGAACTGTAAAAATTAAGCACCAGGAAGAATCAATGAAGCAAGTAAGATGACAGTGAGACAACAGAACCAAGGAGATTCTATGACCGAGAAGAAAAGAATGCCCATGAGACGCGACCCGCAGAGACAATCTGTGAGAATGGGAGAGTTAGAGAGATCAGGAGTCAGTGAAGCCAGGGAGAGTCTGTGAGAGGAAAGGACGGTGACTGAAAATAATCAGCACAGGGAAAGAGTCTTTGAGAGAAGAGCATCAATGGTGTATACACAAGAGAGAGTGTTCGAGAGATGAAACCTAGGTGGCAGAGAAAAGGAGACAACTAGGAGTCCAAGCACCCAGGAGAGTCTGTGTGAGACAAAGTAGAGCCCTTGAGAGAAACTTGCATCAAGAGACAGGAAAGGAGAGTAGCTCTGAATCAAGAGTCTGGGAAGAGTCTGTGCAAGAGAAAAGAAAATGGTTCCTGGGTCAAAAGGAGGAGTCTGAGAGGACAAATATGAATTACTGTGAGTAATGGCCATCAGGGAAAGTCTGCAAGAAAGCGATAAGATGGATACTGTGAGACACTGGAAGAGAAAATAATAGAGAGAGAAAATGAGTTCTTAGTCAATAATACAAGTGAAGGTCTGTACAAGAGAAAAGCAGAGAAAAGAGGAGCCACTAGCACCTGTGGAGAATAGGAGACGAAAGAAGAATGACTGAGTCTAACACCTAGCGAGAATTCAAGAGAGGAGGAACAGCACTGTGAGTCATCATCACAAGGGGGAGTCTGTAGGAAGCATAAACAATGTGACTTGCAGCCATCTACACAGGGGAGATTCTGTGAGAAGCATTATCAATGTGACTGGCAGCCATCTTTACAAGGGGGGTCTGTGAGAGGCATAAACAATGTGACGGGCAGCCATCTTCACAGGGGAGAGTCTGTGAGAGGCATAAACAATGTGACTGGCAGCCATCTTCACAAGGGGGAGTCTGTGAGAGGCATAAACAAAGGGATTGGCAGCCATCTTCACAAGGGAGAGCCTGTGAGAGGCATAAACAAAGTGATTGGCAGCCATCTTCACAAGGGACAGTCTGTGAGAGGCATAAACAAAGTGATTGGCAGTCATTTTTACATGGGAGAGTCTGTGAGAGGAATAAACAATATGACTGACAGCCATCTTCACAGGGGAGAGTCTGTGAGAGGCATAAACAAAATGATTGGCAGTCATCTTTACAAGGGAGAGTCTGTTAGAGAATACACAATGTGATTGGCAGCCACATTCACAGGGGAGAGTCTGTGAGAGGAATAAACAATGTGTCTGGTGACCATCTTAACAGGGGAGAGTCTGTGAGAGTAATAAACAAAATGCCTGGCAGCCATATTCACAAGAGAGTATCTGTGAGAGGAATAAACAATGTGATTGGCAGTCATCTTTACAAGGGAGAGTCTGTGAGAGGATTAAACAATGTGTCTGGCAACCATCTTAACAGGGGAGAGTCTGTGAGAGGCATAAACAAAATGACTGGCAGCCATATTCACAAGGAGGAGTCTGAGAGAGGCATAAACCATATGATTGGCAGCCATTTTCACAGGGGGGAGTCTGTGAGAGGAATAAACAAATTGATTGTCAGCCATCTTCACAGGGGAGAGTCTGCGAGAGGCATAAGCAAAGTGACTGGCAGCCATCTTCACAAGTGAGAGTCTGTGAGAAGCATAAACAATGTGTCTGGCAGCCATCTTCACAAGGGGGAGTCTGTGAGAGGCATAAATAATGTGTCTGGCAGCCATCTTCACAGGGGAGAGTCTGTGAGAGGTATAAACAATGTGACTGGCAGCTTTCTTCACAAAGGGGAGTCTGTGAGAGGCATAAACAATGTGACTGATAGCCATCTTCACAGGGGAGAGTCTGTGAGAGGCATTAACAATGTGACTGGCAGCCATCTTCACAAGGGAGAGCCTGTGAGAGGCATAAACAAAGTGATTGGTAGCCATCTTCACAAGGAGGAGTCTGTGTGAGGAATAAACAATGTGACTGACAGCCATCTTCACAGGGGAGAGTCTGTGAGAGGCATAAACAAAGTGACTGGCAGTCATCTTCACAAGGGAGAGCCTGTGAGAGACATACACAAATTGATTGGCAGTCATCTTTACAGGGGAGAGTCTGTGAGAGGAATAAACAAGGTGACTGACAGCCATCTTCACAGGGGAGAGCCTGTGAGAGGCATAAACAAAGTGATTGGCAGTCATCTTTACAAGGGAGTGTCTGTGAGAGGAATAAACAATGAGATTGGCAGCCATATTCACATGGGAAAGTCTGCGAGAGGAATAAACAATGTGTCTGGCAACCATCTTAACAGGGGAGAGTCTGTGAGACCCATAAACAAAATGACGGGCAGCCATATTCACAAGGGAGAATCTGTGAGAGGAATAAACAATGTGATTGGCAGTCATGTTTACAAGGGAGAGTCTGTGAGAGGATTAAACAATGTGTCTGGCATCCATCTTAACAGGGGAGAGTCTGTGAGAGGCATAAACAAAATGACTGGCAGCCATATTCACAAGGAGGAGTCTGAGAGAGGCATAAACAATATGATTGGCAGCCATCTTCACAGGGGGGAGTCTGTGAGAGGAAAAAACAAATTGACTGTCAGCCATCTTCACAGGGGAGAGTCTGCGAGAGGCATAAACAACGTGACTGGCAGTCATCTTTACAAGGGAGAGTCTGTGAGAGGCATGGTCAATGTGATTGGCGGCCATCTTCACAAGGGGGAGTCTGTGAGAAGCATAAACAATGTGCCTGGGAGCCATATTCACAAGGGAGAGTCTGTGGGAGACATAAACAAAGTGACTGGCGGCCATCTTCACAAGGGGGAGTCTGTGAGAGGACTAAACAAAGTGATTGGCAGTCAGCTTCACAAGGGAGAGTCTGTGAAAGGCATAAACAATGTGATTGGCCGGAATTGTCACAAGGGGGAGTCTGTGAGAGGCATAAATAATGTGTCTGACAGGCAGCCATCTTCACAAGGGAGAGTCTGTGAGAGACATAAGCAAAGTGATTGGCAGCAATCTTCACAAGGAAGAGTCTGTGAGAGGCATAAACAAAATGACTGACAGCCATCTTCACATGGGGAGCCTGTGAGTGGAACAGGAAGAAAAAAGGGAGAGTCTTCAAGAGAAAAAAAATCTAATAATCTGTCAGGAGAGAGACTGTGAAACATATATGCTAATGATCTTGTGAGGTATTGATGTGAACCGAATGAGATCAGGAACAGTCAGTGACACTGAAAAGCAAAGCACCGTGGGAGGTCCACCTGAGAGAAAAGCAAAGTGACTGAGTCATCAGCACCAAGGAGAGTGAGCAAGAGGCAATTTCTAAGAGACTGTGTGTCACTGAGGCTGGGGAGAGTATGTGAGAGAGGAAGCAAGAGTGACTGTGAGGCACAAGTACCAGGGGAGCCAGTGATAGACAAAATTATAAGTCAACAGCACATGCAGTCAGGGGCAAAATCAATAAAGAAGGTTTGTCAAGGAAAAACACAGAGTGACGGTGAGTAAATACTACAAGGAAGATTTTGAGAGAAAATGAGAATATCTGTGAGAGACCAGCACTGGGGAAAGTCAGTGAGAAAGAAAAACGGGGTGTCTGTGAGAGAGAAAATTCAGAGAGTTTCAGAGACAGAAAAGTACAGCAACTGAGTATTATCCCCACCCAGAAGCTATGTAGCTAGATTTCCTTCCGCACACAAGAATTCCAAAATGTGGACGCTGAAAGAATTCAGTGAAGAGCTGTGCGACAAGGGTTCTTCGTGCACACACTAGTGATAAAAAGCTGTATTCAGCATCATCTGGTTTAAACCGTGTCCGGTTCCGGCGCTGAGGCAACATAGGTTTCGATTGGGAAGCTTCTGGAGCTTTAAAAAGATATTGCACTGGAAACATCCATGAGACCGAGGAGTTTGTCTTCTTGGATGCCCTGAAGAAGCCCAGATACGGGCGAAACGTGTTGGCTATATTCACAGTTCTCCAAAGAATATGAAATAAAGGATCTAATTTATAAAGACAATCTCTCGCTTCATCTGTTTATGTTTAGCAACTTTGCTGTTAACTTACAACAAGTTAGTTTTGTTGCCTCTCAGATCTTTGTGTCATTTGCTGAATTATTTTTGGTTCTAACTGGTGGCGAACAATTTCTTGAGGCGGGCAACTGTGAATTTGATATATTCTCTGACATTTCCAGCAACACGTGGTTGTGCGACAAACGGGTCCCCTAGCCTCCATTGTTTGTTTGATCTCCCCATGGCATGAAAGTGCAAGTCCTTAAATAAGATTTAAAAAGCCATACAAGGGGCGATTTGCAAGTAAATGTAATGCAACGCAGCGGCTTGGACTGTGTTGAGTTACATTTCATTGTGGCAGGCATTCCATGGATGAAGCATGGGTATTCCTGTGCTTCTACCCATGGAATGTGATGCAATCCCAAATTTACCAGAGGCAGTAAATCTTAAATTGTGCCAAAATGGTGTGCCTATCACAGAGAAGTGCAATGAGGAGAAATACATTTATTTTTCTTGTTATTTCCTCTTTTCATGTGTCCTGCATTCTGCAGCATCAGGGAAAGAGGAATGGGCCTCTAAGAATTGTTTTTGAGCAGAAAGGTATCCTGGACAAAAGCAATCCTGTCCGTCACTCTGGTATCCTAGTTATGTTATGTTATATGAGTTTTATAAAGCGCTTGTTCACCAGGGAGGTTCCTTGGCGCTGGACAGTAGAAGACAGCATAGGGCTACAGATAATTTAATTGTAGGCTTATTGAAAGAGCTGAGTTTACAGAAATGCATGTAAATCGTGGTAAATCTAATCTATGGGGGTATGGAAATCCAAGTCCGAGGGGCCAATACAGCGAATCTAGACCCACCTATTCTCTTCCGTTTGAAAGGGGGAATTCTGAGAACGTTTTTGTCCTTAGACCTGAGATTACAGTTAGGTATATATTTTTCGACTCAAGATGATAGAAAGACATGACATGTTACATTTAGGTATTTAAACATAAGACAACTTGACTTGAAAATTGAGCTTTGTTCCACTGGTAACCAGTAGATTTCTTTCAATAGAGGGGTAATGTGGAACTGCCTACGCTGGTGACAAATACACATTGCTGCCTGATTTTTAACCAACTGCAATTTCTGATTAAGTCCAAGGAGGCCAAAATAGAGGGAATTGGCATAATCTAATCTATAGAGTACCAAAACCAGCATAATCTCAATTTGAGCACTGAAAGTAAAACATCTACCAATTGTCTGTATCCTTTGTAGTTGGGGCGAAGCAGGTAGAAGTGACTGCTCCCAAATGGGGTTTCAACGATAAATTCTTATCGATGATAATTCCGAGACTCGTAACAGAATTCTTGGGTTTAGGAGGGTCGCCCGTTTATACAGGCCAGAAAGACGGATTCCACAGATACTGTTTGTTATGAGTGATGACAATCTCAGTTTTATCAGAGTTGAGCTTTAAGTGGTTGCTATTCATCCACTCTCTTATAAACAACATGGTGTTCTGAAAGAATTCCATGGATCCAGGGGAGTGATTGATGGGGAATAGTAACTGCAAACATCGGCATAATTGCAAACTCTGAATTGCCTCTCTTTCAGGGAGCGCACTAGGGGTCGAATATACAGATTAAAGAGATGTGGAGACAAAGAAGATCCCTGAGGAACAACACAGGTAAGCTGGACCTTGAGAGAAATGAAAGGGGAGAGCCGGGCAGACTGTGACCGATCCTTTAGAAAAGATGTAACTCAGGCCAATGCCGGATTCTGAAGGCCCACGGCTCTGACACAGTCCACCAAAATCTCATGGTCGATTGTGTCAAACGCTGCTGACAAATCTAACATGGCCAGCGCTAGTCTGTCTCCTCCGCATGTCATCAGTGACTGAGAGGATGACTGTTTCTGTTGAATGGGCAGAGTGAAAGCCTGCTTACGGGGGGGGAGCATAGAATTTAGACACCTCAGAAAGGAACAGGGGTGCCTGGATACATGTGCCTCCCACACCTTCACCTTGTGCCACGGCGCATGGGTGCCTACGCTGGCACTAGGCAGCCACAAGTGTGGCACTGCTAGAAGAGAGCTGAACTGAACCATATCTTTGTAAATATGGAGCAGTTCAGCTCTCTTCCTTTCACGCAACGCAGTGCAGCAACTTAACTTTCTGTGCTGCGTTGCGTGAAATGTTAGTAAATATGCCCCCAAATTGGAAACACCAGCATTGTGGAGAGTTTGTGAGAGAATAGGAAAGAATCTGTTAGTCACCAGTACCAAAGAGAGTGTATGGGAGAGCAAGGAAAAGAGTTTGTGAGTTTACGGCACAAGAAGGTGTTTGCGAGACTGCTACCATCAACAGTAGAGACTGCAAGTCAACAGAACCAGGAAGAGTGCAAGAGAAACTAAGACTGACTAAATCACTGCAGGCGGGAGAAAACAGAGCAATTGTGAGTGAACAGCAGATGGGGGAGTATGCGAGAGAGAAAGCGACAGATATCATCAAGAAGACATTCTGTGAAAAACAAAAACAGAGATAGTGGCTTATGTGTGCAAGAGAAATTATATGAGAGTAAGACAGTGAATGTACAGCAGAACAATGGAGAGTCAGAGAGAGAGAGAGATAGAGAGAAAGAGGGAGAGAGGGGGGGGGGGGGAGAGAGAGAGCGCGCTTAGGCGCCACTGGCACGTGCGCGAGATTGAAAGAGAAATGCAGGGGCCGTTAGTCATGAGTACCAACCAGAAAGAGTTTGTGCGAGAGAGCAAAGCAAAGGACGCTGTGATTCAACAGCATAACAGAAAGTCTAAGAGGGAAAAATAAATCACTCTGGATCCGGAGAGCATCTGTAAGAGACAAAATAGAGCAAGTGAGTCACCCTCCCAGAGTAAACAGGAAGATAGAAAGAGTGAGTGATTCAACGACACAAGGGGGGACTCTTAAAGGGAAACGCTGAGCAACTGTTCGACATAAGGACGGGGTGAAGTCCGTCAGAGACAAAATAATAAATGAATCTACAGCACAAGACAGAGTCTCTGGGAATCAAAATGAAAGTGACCATGAGCCAACTGGGAGAGAACAGCTGAGAAGATATCAGTCCGCGCCAAGGGCGAGTCACTGAGAGGCAGACAGCACAGACAGAGCCTGTCCGCGGAGAAACTGTGCGGGACCTGCACGTGGCGGGACGTAAAACAGAGCCACGGCCAGCCAACGAGAGCAGGACGTGTCAGTGAGAGTGAAAGCAAAACAAATGTGAGCTTCCCGTGTCATGTCGAGTCCGCCTGAGGAGAAAAGCGAAGCAACTGACTGTGAGACAGCACAAATAGTCCTTGAGAGAAAAGCAAAGGGGATGTGGAGCTTGAACAAATGATTGTGAGTCGTCCACACGTGGGAGAGTCTGTGCAGTGAGAAACAGAGCGAAGGTTGAAACAAAGACAGTATGTCAGAGAGAAAGTTGTGAGTCATTAATTGCCGGGCCTGTCAACAAGTCGCCGGAGTGTGGCTTGTCAGCTGCACCATAAGCGGTGCTGAATATATATATATATATATATATATATATATATATATATATATATATATATATATATATATATATATATATATATATATATATATATATATATATATATATATATATATATATATATATATATATATATATATATATATATATATATATATAATGCACGTGCGCCTGGCCCCTCACATGTCCTCTGACGCCTGTGTTGGATGGGTGTGGGGTAAGCCAGCCCTAAGGGAGTGGCTGGTACATAGGAACACTAGACCAGTGGCTTTCACTGGACCTCATTTTTGCCAGAAAGAACTACCTTGAAGTACAAAATTTGAACATTCTCCGCGTTCTTCAGCTAAGCACATTTGAACAGTTTTCGTAAGCAAATGCAAGGTGTGAATTAAAAAAAAAAATGGCGGATTTCGTGGTCCATGAATTAGTTTGGACGCCCTAAGCATACACACAGACCATTATCTGTATTTGCGTCATGCAGAACCAAAGTGCTTCAGTCCAATATACCCAGGTTTGGTGTCTCTATTTACACTCTATAGAAACTCTTCAGCCCTTTCATATCCCGCTTCTGGCAGCTGTTACCTGTACAGGTGGTCTTTGTCTCCCCCTGGTGGTGCTGGACAGGATGCCGGCTCAGCAGACATGCTCACGGTGACAGCCTGAGGAGGGAAATGCAGCATGTTAGCCAATCAAAAAAGACTGGATAGTGAGGCTTGTACTCTAAAATGAGTTGTGCTATAGATACACTTCAAAGAAACGTGTAATATACTCTGATCTTTAGCATTCATTGCTTTCTATCCAGCAGTGGTCGAAGTGGGAAAAAAAAGTAGGGGAACTGTGGGCGGAGACACAGGGGGCGGGACTAACCCAAGGTTTGGATTAGTGGGCGGAGTCGGAGGTGTGGCTAGAAATAGCAAAACATACCAATTTTTGAACGTTTGGCATTTCACTGACCAGTTACAGCTTATAACGTTATTTAATTCAAAGAATCAATAAACATGTTTATTTGAGGTTTAATATATAAGTTGTTTATATTTAATTCATTTACAATGTGGGACATGTTTCCAATCACAGAATATTCCAAATACGCTTATAAGTGGAATCATAAGCCATTTGTCTCCGAGCCATGCAGTTTCTTTCATCTGCACTTCTCCTCCCTTTTTCTAATAATTTCTGAACATAAAATTCAGGTTTAAATTCTATGACAGGTGGCCCCACGATATTTATGAACATTGTAGAAGACAGACGATTGATTGATATTCTGTTCCGCAGTGGTGTGAGCACATCATTCATTACACTAAAGCCCCATTCACATTAAGCAGTTGAGGTACAAAAGGTGTTTATAATGTGCATTAATGGTTTCAGGCTTTCAGAGATGCAATTTTTATTTTGTTTCTACTCTCTGAAACCAAGGATGTACTGCCTGGTCTCAAATACATGCAACCTGCTACAAATGTTTTGTAATTCTCCCTCACCGTATAAGATGTCTACTGGATCTGGCCAATAAACTGGTTGTAGGAGTTTCATTCTATGTACTAACTCTTTGTATTCGATTTCATCATTGTTTGTGGTTGTGCATCTAGAAACATTTGATGCATTAGACATTGTCATCCTTTTTCGCAGGTTATTTGCTAAGCTCCTAAAGAACTGTGCCCTATTGATGCTAACACAGCCTTTGTTCTGTTGCAGTCCTACACCAGCAAACTGCATCCGTTCAGCAGCATCTAATGCAGTTGTAGCAAACAAAGGGCCCAGGTGCATCAGCCATTGATTCAAACACTAAAATCTGCATCTGTATTGAACGATCGGCCTCATATATGGTCATATCACGCCGCTGCAGCCTTCTGGATAGGTCACCCAATTCTATGAGAGCATCATATAAAATGCCCATATTTTCAACAAACACCAGGGAGGTTAATAAACGGTTTAAACCAGCATATTTCCTCTGCTCAATGTCACTCCTCGTTGAGTCTTCGGAAGATTCCATGAAATGTTTAATAAGTTCTTTGTAGTTATTCCAAACAGCTCTCACAGATCTTTCACTTGAGGACACCCAACGTACATCTAGCACCTTTCCAATTGCCAGAAGTCTTACTTCTACCTCCAGAGCACATTCCCCAAGCTCTCTCTGATTTTTCGGAGCGGCATGGTAGGTGGTATATAGTTTATCAAAAAAAAATTTGAGCTGATTAATGCCTGCGACTTCTTTACAAACATCACCCACAGCAAGCTCCAGCTTGTGGTTAGCACAGTGCCATACACTCAACTGTGGATATTTCAGTTTCAGAAGAGTTGCCACACCAGATTTCCTACCTATCATATTGGAAGCACCATCTGTTACAAGCTGAACCAAATGACTTTTTAAATACTCATCAGTAAAACTGTGTCTCTCTAAGCATGCAAGTAAGGCATCTAAGATTAGATCTGCTGCTGTGCTTGGCAACTCAACAAGGTCCAGGAAAAAGGTCAGTGGCTTATTGTGTTTATCAATACATGCTCTTACACAGATAATTAGTGTGGTCAATTTACTATTTGTGAGCTTAGGGACATATTTATGGGAATGGTGGCGCAGGGCAGCACAGCAAGTTACTTTGCTGCGCTGCCCTGCGTCACAGGGAAAGGGCGGGAATGTGCCGTGTTTATCCAATATGGTGCATTCCGGTCTTTTCCCCCTGCACTGGCGCCATTTCGACAGCCTAGCTTCAACGCAGGCACACTTGCCCCATGGTGCAAGGGTGCAAGGGTGCCTCCTTTGCATGCAGGATTGTTTTTGTGCAGGAAGGGGCACCTTCCTGTACAAAAACAATCTTGAGAGGCTTTTTCATCTTTCTATGTGGGCTGCAGAATAAAGCACAGTTTGAAAGAGGAAAAAGCAAGGAGAAATAAAGATATTTCTCCTAGTTATGCCTCCTCTGGGGTAGCGCAAGATTTTGCCGCTTTCCCAGGATTACAAGTCCTTGTCAATCTATGAATGCGTCAAAAACCGTGGGGGTTGTGTGGGAGACTTTTATTATTGCAGGAAAACTACTGCGTGACAAAGCCACTGCTGCTCTAGGGTGTGCTGCTTTGTAGACCTGCCCGCAAGACTGGTGGTGAACCTGGGTATGAATTGTGGTGGACAGGGCTTCAAGTTTACCCAACTGGCCACCGGTAGGGTTCACCTGCTGGTGCTAAGAGACCAGGGCTTCTAAGGTCTAGTGGGGCCTTCTAAAGTCTATCATGGGTGCTCCCTCAGGAGTAGTCTGATGGGCAAGGCATGAAGGCTGAACCAGGTTCCCCAGTTCCAAATTTGGTAGCTCTGGCCATAATGCCACATCCTATCCCCACCGAACACCCTTCTGCCCCACTGAGTGAAACTCGCACTGTCTTCACCTACAACCCAATTCTGCCCCATTATAAGCACCTGGATGTGACTCATTTCAAATTATGCAGTGCCTGAAAAAAAGTAACGACATTCTGGGAAAAGCAGATACTCATAGGGAATGCAGGATTATGTAAAGCATGCAAAATATAAGCAGGAACGACATGTTACCTTAACGCTTTTACTCTCGTTCAGAAATCAATGAGTATTTTTTGTCTCAAACATTGAGGACATGAATATAGGGCTCCTCCTGTACACGTGTTAAGCAGGGCTCAGAGACAAAGGAACTCTTGAAGAGAATCTGATCTGACTCACGGAAACCCACAAGGGCTCCTTCTTATCCACAAATTGTGCACTCTTGATTGTCAGCGCCAGGATGCCTGTTAGGTGAGAGTGCGCTTTACAAGTAAAATAAATAAATAATTCTTATTCATGTCAGCCAGCTAGCTGCTCAAACATAGTATAGCACATATGTATTCAAGTGTCCTGCAAAGAAGAATGAGTGCGAGTAAGTAAATGTGGGTGTGAATGATTGAGTGCCTGAATGTAACTGAGCATGAGTGAAAGAGTGTATGTCGATGAAAGTGAGAGAAAGTGAGTGAGAAGGAGTCACGTAGAGTAAGTGAAACTGTAAGTTAGAATGAGGTAATCAGAGTAGGAAAAAGTGGTGAGACTGAGTGAGTGAGAATGTGATACCGAATGTTGAAGAGTGAGTGCAAGTGAGCAATTTTCAGTAAAAGGGAAAGTGAATGAGAATGAATAATGGGGGTAGTGAGCCTGAGTGAGATAACATGTGAGCAAGCAGGACAAAACACAGGCCTTGGCAAAGTGGAGGTAAATATTTACTTATGGGAGGAACATATTGTGCATCTTGAAAAAAAATGTGGTCAACTCCTGGGGATGTTGTCTTGGCACAGTAATGGCTTTGGAGAGAATTTGTGTAAAAATGGGGTGTTGAAAATAAAATGCAGTATTTGACCCTATAGTTTTTTTTTCAAAATTATCTTGGGAGTAGCAACACCCAGACTGCAAATCCTCCGGGCCCTCCTTTATCTCTTCTTAGTCTTACAAGGCCCAGTAAATCGCACTCTTTTCCAAATCTCTTTCTAAATATTATCACTCTCAAAAACTGTTTTTGCTATGTAATTTTCCTTTGATGGGAAGAGGAGGTTTCTGAGGTGGTAGTATCAGGCAAGTGACACTACTTGGGCTCCCTCTGTTCGAGCCTTCATGGAGGATCCCTCTTCATTGCTACCTCCACCTGACCCCAGACTCCGCAACGCACTCCCTTACAGGCTTGATTATCCACTACTCCTCTCCAGTGCACCTTATCTCACAGCTGACCTTGGGCCCCAGCCCCATATCAGGCACCATCGGGCTCCACTTTCATTTTTCCCGGTAAAAACATTAGTAAAATCACCTTCAAACTTAAAACATTGAATATAGCAGTAAATATAATTAGCACACACTTTAAAGTATGTTCCACAGTAGCCCTTATGACCCGACTGCTAATTAAATAAACAAAAACAGAAAGGCCATGACAAGGCCGGCTTTAGCGCTGATGCGAAAGTCTTTTTTGGCGCCACACCAATAATCACTGCCATACTCCACAAGTGCTCCTCATCTCCCCATAGCCCCTCCCCCTCATGACCTCCTCCTCGGATTCCCTCACTGACACCCTCCACCAGTGCCCCTCATTTCGCTCTAGCCCCTCCCCCTCATGACCTTCTCCTCAGAATCCCTCACTACCATCCTCCAGCAGTGCCCCTCATCTCTCCCTAGCTCCCCCCTCCCCCCCATGACCTCTTCCTCGGATTCCCTCACTGCCACCCTCCAACAGTGCCCCTCATCGCTCCATAGCCACTCCCACTACCTCCTCCTCGGATTCCCTCACTGCCACCCTCCAACAGTGCCCCTCATCTTTATGTAGCCCCTCTCTCATGTGCATTTCATTTGTTGTGTAGCGCTACTCATATCAGTGTAGTGTCTGTCAGTATTTTACACCACGCACACATTATACAGAGACAACGAATCATACAAGTATGTAAATCAGCCTACAGGGAATGTCACATAAGCCAATGAGGATTACAAGGTGTATGAATCACGTCATCCATACTGGTGGGCAGTTATTTTAAGAGGGTTTGGTCTGGAGAAGCACAAACTCAGGATTTAAAGAGTACTCCAGTGGTTAGGGGTTGGCTTTACTGATAAAAATGTATATCTGCCCAAAGATACTCATTTTAGCAACATTAGAATAATGAAAGACTGGGGAAGTTCTAACTATATCACAAAACAAAAAACGCGAAGTTCTAACTATATCATTCAGGTTTGCATGCAGCTCTTTGATGACAGTTCATTGGTCACTGTCCTATGTTAGGATTGTAACTTCTGAACTGCAAGTAACACAAGGATCTCTGTGACAAAGGCAGTAACCCACTGAGCTACCCACATAAAATACAGTTCATCTGCACTTAACTACTAACAGAGAAATGATTGCTCTCCAGCAGGATCATTAATACCCAGCGTTATCTGGGCATTTTTTTATTGTCCTATTGTTGTCCTGCATCGGCCATGATAATGATAAAAACGGATTAAATGAAGCGCACACAAAGTACATGTCCTGCTGCGCCTGTGCAGAATTTAAAAAGAAAAACAAATAGTGACAAATTCTCCTACCTACTCCATTAGTCAATCTTAGTGTCGCAGCCTGAAGTGATAAGCAGCTGCAGGGGTTGGAAAAGGTGAATCAAAATAAACAAACTTCTTTTCTCCTGCGCTGCACAGGAAAAGAAATATCCACGCAGCAGGACAGTAGGCAAAGGTTACCGCGGCCAAAGAAAGGATTTGTCGCCTTTCGCCATGCCCCTGTTTGACAAGCTCTGGTCCTCAAGCATTGATTTGTGGGTTTGGTTGGGGGTTGGGCTGGGAGCCATCCTGGGGGGTACGAGTCCTAGGAGATGAAGGGGTGAAAAAATAAAC
Organism: Triturus cristatus; assembly: GCF_964204655.1. Lineage (NCBI taxonomy): Eukaryota > Metazoa > Chordata > Amphibia > Caudata > Salamandridae > Triturus > Triturus cristatus. The sequence goes on from NC_140590.1 coordinate 1,161,451,268, forward strand.
AAAGCCTCGTTAACATGTAAATGGTCTTTTAAAGACCTGTGAAGTACTCAGGTACGGCTGCGTTAATCTCTGAAACTGTCTGTGTGCGCGCGCCCGGGCTTTGAAGCACTTTGAGCCCCATGGCGTTTCGCGCCTGCCTTCAAGCCTTACTAGAACCGGGCCTGAATTAGGGCAGTCCCGGGACGCTTTTTTAAAATCAAGAAGTAGGGGAACGGACTAGCATAATTTTTAAAAGTAGGGGCACGCTGTGCCCTTCCGTTCCCCCCCACTTCTAACACTGCTATCCAGCCTGGGAAAGGGAGGCCATTTTGGCCAGTGAATCAAAGCCCCTGGATGCAATGGGCACCAGGGACCCACGCAGAATTCTATAGAGTGGCCCAATTTTTTATATTATTGGCCCACGGACCTTGCTATTCCTTGGGTCTATGCTCGGATCGTCTCAGCAATTGTGGGAAGTACTCAGAATGTTGCAAGAGATTTTCTCCTAAAAGACATGTTGGATTTATGCTAATGACCATGGAGAACCGAGTCAGACCCGAGCCAGCGGTCAAGCTCGGCTCTGAGAGCCTGTGCACGAGGCGAACCCTAGAAATGTTTGTCATGTGAATCATGCAACAAACATCGCATAAAATATTATTTAAAAATCTTTAAAATTCAAAAAAGCGCATTTCCTTAGCAAGCGCAAGCTTTGATAGCAATAAGTCACAATTATAGCACTGTACTGTGAGGTACTTATTAAACGTGTGTTTTTTAAACATTTAACCATGCCTACCAGACTTCCCCAACCCCCCAAGCCCTGGGGACAATGCCATTAGAGAACGGAGAGGCGGAGGCAAGTCGGTTGTTAAGTGCATCTTGTATGTTGCCACAATCTTGGAGATTGAACATTATTTTTATAAATAAAAAGCGCTATACGTGTGTACAGCACGTAGTCTGAAAGCACGTATTAGAAGGTGCTTTCATATGCGATATTGAAAAAAGTGGGAGATTGGTGAAATAAAATAATAGCCTAAGATCCCTCAGTTTGTTTAAGTGAAGAAGCCGGGATTCATTTCAGATGTTCTGATTTTTACGTTGTTCAACTCAAATATCTATTTGTCTATCTTTTTTAACTCGAGTATTAATGCTTTGTGTTTAACTTGTGCATAAGTGGGGAGCGAGGGGGGCAGGCAGAAGTCACATGAAAGCTCGACTCGTCTTGGGCTCGAGGTTCCAAGAGGACCTCGATCTGAGCCAGAGCCAGACATCGAGCTCGAGCACCCCAATGAATTCAATAGTGCCCTCTGAAAATGTGGCGATGAAGTCAGTGGTGTTCTCGGGGCGAAGTCACGGTGTCCACTTAGGACACAGACCAAAGTCACTGAGTGTAAAGTAAGCACCTGTTTAGGACGCCGCCTGCTGTGTTTCTTTGATAGGATAGTCCAGCAACGGTCCAGCGCCTGCTCCAGGGATCGCCGCAGGGCTCCTCTTGGACTATCTAATGCCTGATGCGTGGTACTTGGCAGGGCTGGGATAGTTCCAGTAACGGTCCAGCGCCTGCTCCAGAGATCCCCGCAGGGCACCGCTTGAACTGTTTAAGGCCTGATGCGTGGTACTTGGCAGGGCTGGGATAGTTCCAGTAACGGTCCAGCGCCTGCTCCAGAGATCGCCGCAGGGCGCCTCTTGGACTGTCTAACGCCTGATGCGTGGTATTTGGTGGGGCTGGGATAGTTCCAGTAACGGTCTAGCTCCTGGTCCAGAGATAGCCGCAGGGCGCCTCTTGGACTGTCTAACGCTTGATGCTTGGTAGCTGGTGGGGCTGAGATAGTTCCAGTAACGGTCCAGCGCCTGCTCCAGAGATCGCCGCAGGGAGCCTCTTGGACTATATAACGCCTGATGCGTGGTACTTGGCAGGGCTGGGGTAGTTCCAGTAACGGTACAGCGCCTGCTCCGGAGGTCCCCCAGGGAGTCTCTTGGACTGGAGGCATCTGCTGCGGTCACTGGCTTTACCAGTCCCTGCGCGTGTCTTGCAGTGCTCAGCTTAGCCTCTCCCTGCGGGGGCAGGGAAGTCCCATGTGCAGGAGGTTGAGATCCCTGTCTCTCCACAAGTCACAGCAGCAGGGGTTCAGGGGGATCCCCAGACCAAGGCTCAGGGTGGAGGGGAAGCAGCAGAGGTCCCACTTCTGCTCAGATGTGGTCTTCCACCAACGATGTGCAGTGACCAGGCGATCTACCACGCGCCAGGTGCAGGGGTCGGTACTTACCCTCCTTTAGTGGCCTCGTGGGAATCTCGAGCCAACCAGAGGGTTTGAGTTAACTGTTTAATCCCCGCTCCAACCCTGTAGAAAGGTACCTTTCATTTATCCAGCTTTCGGGGGCTCTGCATCGAGGACACACAGGTCAGACTCATTTGGAATAGCCTCAAGGATTTTATGGACGGCACTCAAAGGCCTGCGTCTGTTCCTGTTGCCTGGGGAACCATCAACATCGCAGGAAACTGGATGGACCTGTTTTATTGAAGCAGAAGCAGTGCTTGAAATCGAAAAATAGAAGTGCAGGTACTCTGTAGCAGAGTGCCTGGTTGTTTCTGAGAAGCGCTGGCACTCTCCAATGTAAAGTATTACGTCTTTCTTAAGAAGTGCACTTACTCTCCGTCTCAAAATAAACAAGCCTTGGCATAGCCAATAGGTCTCACTTTTGCGATCTTATAAGTGTTTAGCCATGCAACAGTTGCATAACTAAATACTTATAAGGTCCCAAAAGCGAGACCTATTGGCTATGCCAATGCTTGTTTCTGTTTATTACTGCTCTGTAGTAATGGCGGCACCCGTGCTTTAGCTTAAACATCTTAAGCTAAAGTCGGTTGCCGAGATTGCTTGAAAAGTAAAGAATTGTCTATTTCTTTACTTTTGAAGCAATCTCAGCAACCTACTTTAGCCTAAGATGTTTAAGCTAAAGCACGGGTGCCACCATTACTACATAGAAGTAATAAACAGAAAAAAACAAGCATTGGCTCACGGAGAACATCAAAGCGGCCGTGCGGCCGCGAAAGTGAAAGTGATCGCGATCAAGCGCGGCGCGCACCCGAGGCTCTAGGCTGGCCATGGTAGCACTTTTTTGATATAATACATTCTTTGAAAATCTCTGACGAGCCGTGCCCGCGGATGATACGCTGATCTCAGTGCAAGTGACGATTTGACGTGGCCGGGAGAGGTGGGGATGCAAGAGGGGCTTATAATCAATTTCCAAGTCTTCACACTGTCATTGATGGCTCTACTCGATTGATGGACCTTACACTGAGGCAGGACCCACGCAGGTTCTGGCACAGTGTGCCCAAGATAAGGTGGGAGGTTTATTCCTTTGAAATTGAACTTGACATGTTGCTATGATCGTTCATGTACAGTAACAATACTTTTTGCACCTAACTTTCGGGATAGCAAATACTTTCCGCACATCACCACCACCCATACAGTGCTTTAAATGGGCCGGTACTCACTGGTACAGAGTACGCGCACTTCTTTCCCCCCCCATTCAGTACCAGAACTTGTCCATGCCCAAGGAGAGCACCGATACTACCTGCAGCATATCGGGATTTGGAACGAAATGGTGATCATTTGAGCATACACAGTATTGATTACCATATCACACTGTCGGTGACAGAGCACATTGCTGCCAAGGTTTCAGATTGCTATGCGTGACATTTTCTTAATTTCAGTGTAATTATGAGTGACATTACAACGACTATGAGTGACACTTTCTTGCAAGCAAAAACCAAGAAATGAAACATAAATATCAGAAATTACACCTCTTTGACCAACAATAAAACTCTAAGAAGTCATTGAATTAAGGTGCGCTAACACGACGTGGGAACAGCGCCAGCGAGCTACTCTGCTATTCAATTCGGCCCATGCTGAGTGCCCAAGTAAAAGCAACCATGAAGACTAAAAATAAACCAAATATAAGCAAACGCTGGATTTACGATATGTGTAGAGATAAGATCCAGTGTAGAAACCATCATACTCACCCCATTATCGGTGGCTTAGCCACCCATTACCCCACCACTAAAACAAGCAAAGTTATCATCCAAGCAAACTGATAGTCAGCAAACTGGTCGTAAACAACACAGGTAGAACCAATCCTTTTAACCCTTTCGCTGCGGCGGGAATTCCGCCGCAGCGCTGGGGGGTGCAGGGGGGCAGCGCGGTGGCGCTGTGCTCATGACGGAGCCACTCCGTCATGAGCCACGGTTGAGCTGTGCTCATGACGGAGCGGTTCCGTCATGACTCCGCCCAGTTGCGTTGTCCCTCCGCACAGGCGGGGAAACAGCGCCGCGTGGGCGGAGCTGCCGCCAACGGTCGTGGCATGACGGAACCGCTCCGTCATGAGCACACGGCAACCGTGGCTCAAAATAAAAGACATACGTCATGACCCTCTGCAATGAAGCATACTGTGCTTATTCGCGATGCTTACTACGTGAAAATTATACCAAGCACTCCTCAGATAATGTACATGAAAAGTCATCACAACAATTGTAAAGAGCAAAAAAATTCAGTTATTGCTGCCTAATTTATCAATAAACTCTGACCTAAACAGGATGACGCAGATCCCTCAGTCTCAATTCAAACTATAAATGAGGAATAGCGCCTCAGGCACAAATGGTTACATGCACCCTTTCATTGAGAACAAAAAACGAAAAAGAATTAAACGATGCTCCATGAATACTTATGCGCAAGTTGCTTTTGTATAAAGATGACTTCTGCTGAAGCACAGAATACAACTCGATTTTTCCAGGAGGCCTCCAATGCGGTTTAATATGTAACTGCTATTTCAAACTCTCTGAGTTCAACATGATCAGGCGGGACAGAATAAGAATATCTAAATGAATGAATGAATGATGGTCGAATGCACTCTATTTCTTTAAAAAATATATATTATTACTTTTCCATTTTATAGTGCGTTTTAAAAGTTTTACCATTTCAATTATTTTAAACTCAATAACAATAATTTCTTATCTGTATTTGTTGATCTCAGTTGAGGTCTGAACCAAATAAAAAATTACTGGATTACTTTCAAAAACTTTTTTAGATGCTGGAAAGCAAGAGTTCCAGGGACCCTAGAGTAACCTATCGGCGTGACTAGACAAATGTGCCCGGTCCCCCTACCGCGAGATTTTATCAAATGAGCAGATGTCATGTTATGTTATTAAAGTTTATAAAGCGCACGATTACCTTACGGTGTCCTGGCGCTGAGCACTGATAACCTTGATTTTTCCTGAAAAAGCCGAGACCGAGATGAAGTTCATGAACGAGCGGGGGCTGGACAAATGTGCCCCTCTGCCACGACATGTGAAGGTCTGGGCAGGTGAATGTTGCGAGTGTGGGTGGGCCCTACACAACTCTGAAATTAGAACTAAAACCTGCCTCCTACCCGACAGTCTTGTCCAACACAAGTCTGAGTGCAACTCTAGCTCTCAAGATGAGAAAAGGTGCTGCTCTGCCAGAGACTCGCGCGCTAGGACAAACACAACTGCCGCCCGCCTAATGAATGGCCGCCTAGGAGGCCAATCCCCCTGCAAGCCGTGATCACAGGGGGGGGGCAACCTTGATAGAAAACACTGACAATGACCTGCAAAAGACATCTCAGACGTGGTATTGATTCGCCTGTCTGCGCAGCTCATAGCTCCCAAAGTTAGATTGCTATGTATGACATTTTCATAATGTCAGTGTAATTAGGAGTGACATTTCAAAGACTACGAGTGACAGTTTCTTATGAGCAAAAATTAAGCAATTAAACATATAGAAATACACAAATATCAGAAATTATCCCCATTTGAGCACCCAGAAATGCTAACAAGTCATTGAACTAAAGTGCGCTAACAGGGCGTGCGAACAGCACCAGCGAGCTACTCTGCTAATCAATTCGGCCCATGCTGGGTGCTGGCCTGAGTAAAAGCAACCATGAAGACTAAAGTTATTGCGATCAAACATCAAAGCGGCCGTGCGACCGCGAAAGTGATTGCGATCAAGCGTGGCGCACGCGCCCGCGCACATACACTGTAACTCTAGGCTGGCCATGGTAGCACTTTTTTGAGCCCTCACAAAAAGTCTCGCCAGACCAGTGCATGCGCTGGGTCAGGCGAGACCTAAAAAGTGCCGGTACTCAGTACCGGCCCATTTAAAGGACTGAAGAGAAGTTAAGCTACTCTGGACCCATCAGCTACGCAGGATAGCCATCAGGTAAGGAAATCTGCGATGGAGTACATTCAGGTAGGCATGTACGGCCTGGACGTCGCCAGCTTTCCCAAAGGAAAGCCGCCATCTTGTGCAGAATGACGTGGAGTCCAAAGAGACCTCACAATTCACCAGAGGTAATCTGTGAAACACACACACATCTTCATGCGTATCCCACATATTATGAAGGAAAAGCACTCCAGTTATGGGGTCTGAATGGATCTCTAACAGCACGTCGACACTGGGGGTAATATGCGATGCTACAGCACATGCGGTACAGCGCATGCGATTACAATGCGGTTGTTACAACCACCGTGATGTTACAACGCATACCATTACATCGCAAGTTGTTTCTAAGTGTAGGGGATGCGCTGGACTTAGGAATAGTAAAATGTACTATTCCAACTCCAGCATGCACAACAGTAGGGAAGGTGTTCGAATATTAAATTATACTATTCCTTAGTTTAGAGCGCCCCCTACAGCATGTCACAGAAACGACTTGCGTTGTAATGGTTAGCGTTGTAACAACTGCGTTGTAATCACATGCGTTGTACCGCATGCGATGTAAACGCTGCTTTCCCACTGGGGATGTCTTGGACGACAAAACTGGTGCTACTGCCGCCAGTCGCTGCACGGGTAGGTAGGTTGAGAATGGCAGGAGCCGCCTCAGCTCCGAATGGACTACACACTGACCCTATGTCTATGAATACAGATTTAATGTCAACAACACCAAACAAATACAAGAAGTGCCTGAAATAAACTTGCACAATTAGAAAGTGCACAGAAAAACAAAGAGTTATAAAAAAATAAAGACAGACAGGGACAGCTTTTTTCTTAGCTATGAAGAGGACTTTTGTGACCTCACTGTGGCACCTGGTGTTGTTGGAGGCCTGAACATGCCTGAGGACAGTTGGTGCAGATAGATCACCCTTAAACCGTGTAAACATGTAACTGGCGGCTTGTACACAATGGATACCGATTTGAACAGATCATTCCAGCTGGAATGAACCAAAAGGATCCGGTGTGTGGAATTTTGGAAATACTCTACATCAATGAATGAGTCCCCTGCTACGGTTATAAATGATGAGTGTTAACAATTAAAGCAAGAGTGAAAGAGAGAGTTCTATGTTATGTAGTGTCTTGCCATTTATTATTTTCATGTAGCGCCAAAGGAATTATGCGACAGGGAAGGACCAGTTTATGCAGGAGTGTTGACTAAATTATGCAGCAGATGATGGATTATGTGGCAAATGCGTAAAATCCAGAATTACGCTGAAAAACAAAGCAGTCGCAGATTCGCCTAATTCCAGTGGTTTTGGTTTTGTGTCAGGATACTATTAGCTGAAATATGATCTGACAGAGATACAGGCTCAGATTTACTGAGCTTTGAGTTGTCTTTACGTCGCACAAGGCAACGCAAGGAGAACGCAAAGGCTTCCGTAAGATCTAAAGAGTGATTCACAGGGCTATTTGCGCCGTCTTGCGTCGCTTTGTAAAGAAATGTAACGCAACACAGCGGCTTGCACTATGTTTCGTTGTATTTCAAGTCGGGAATCGTTTCATGGGTGTAGCATGGGAGTTCCTGTGCATCCACCTGTGGATTTGACACAATTCCAGAATTACAAAGATTTGTAAACCTGGGATTGTGTCAAATGTGTATGTCTCGCAGAGGATGGTGTAACAAGGAGAAAAAAACAGTTTTACTCCTTGTTATTTCCTCTTTCTATGCATGATGCATTCTTCATCACGCATAGAGATATGAATATGCGTCAGGGGACTGTTTTTGGGCAGGAAGGTGTCCCTTCCTGCCCAAAAACAGTCCTGCTTGGTACGCAGGCACCTGTGCACAATGGTGCAAGGGTACCTATGTTGGCACCAGGCAGCACACAGTGCGCCAGCACTACGAGACAGCAGAAATGCCATATATATCTGCAAATATGGAGCACTTCTGCTCTCTCTCTTTCTCGCAACGCAGCGCAAGTTCCCTTGCTGCGCTACATTGCATGAAATAATAGTAAATATGACCCCTTGCATCCTAAATATCATTTTATGAAAATAATGTCCCACTGGAGCAGATTTTCTACTTTTCACTCCAACGAGGTGATAGTTTTGGCAATAATATTTAGGACAACATATTTCAGTCATGTATTTTGGTTATAATCTGGTATCATATCAATATGGTTTTGAACCTCATCTTGATGACACCTCACCTGAGTTCAGGCACACCTGGTAAATAAGGTGTAGGGTTTGCATCTATCCTAAAGTAGTATCCTAAAGAGAATAACTGAGCTCAGTCATGATGGTAAAATAGGAGAGGTTGAAACTGTTACATATATTATGCTTTTCTGCATGGACAATGTTGGGCTTGCGAAGGAAAAGCCTTTTGCCCTTGCTCAAGTCACATGGTATCACGACTTATAATTTAAGAAGTCTTGGCATTACGATACAGCACTCATTTACTGTCAGTGGCATCCTATGTTTGGTCTTCATTGCTGATCTCAAGGAATGGCTCACAAAGAACTGCTTTTTGTTGATGCATTTTTAGATTCATATTAAACTTCAGAATTTAAATTTGAAGAAGCAAGGTAATGTTAGTAGATATTGTTTACATTTTTTTTTTACATATTTAAGTGTTTGCCATATTGTTTGGCTTTTTAGCTGAGAAAATGAATACACATGGAATGAACATACTGCAGTTTATTGCAATATCTATGGCAGGTCTGATGAGTAAAAGGATCCTGGGCTCACTCCCTGGAGAATCTAATCTTAGACTATGGTTAGGCAGACCTGGTGCTAGCAGAGGGCCTAGTAGGACCAGGCCTTTCTAAGGTAGGTCTCTTTAATCAACCTAATGCCACTTCCCATCAAAGTAAGCCTTCATTTCTATTTACAGCCTTTTCCAACCATCTCTGAAGACCCTGGAGGCCAGACCAACACTGGCCTATCTCTGTGCTCACTCATTAAGGCCTCTGTAGCAGTTTTACTGAGGGAGGTGGGAGTGAGCAGGCGGCAGTGATAACTGCTCTATTATCCTCGGAGTAGATTACTGTGAACAGAAGGCAAAACCACAGAAACTGCCAACTCCCATTAGGAGGCAATTAGAACAATTACGGCATTCATACAGAGATACAACACATATGTTTTCCCGAGATAAAGCGTTACATTTGCCAGGAAATGTTGATGAGACGTGCACAAATGTAAAACGCATTTGTCTTAACAGTGTTGTTATAGTGCTTTGAGTCATTCTCGTCATGTTGTGCTATATCCACCACTCAAATTACTTTCATATTTCACTATATTAATTCACCACTAATCCTTTATGGGTTCCGCACTAGCGTGCTACTTGCCAAAAAAGCACTTTGATGCCTCGTAAGGGGTGGTAAGCGCTATATAAATGCAATAACAATACAATACAATAAAATCATGATTAAATGCGAGCCACACAAAATAGCTGCAGGATGTAGCGCCTGTCTACACTTAAAAGTATTGTCCATGATGCTCACAGACTGTAGTTACAGCTGCCAAGCGGCCTCATGTCACACTGGCCAGTCTTGGCTTTTTAGACAACAACCCTAAGTTCTAGGCGTAGAGTTCACGTTTACTAGTGTAAGTGTGAGTTGAAAAACCCTCCGCACGACGCCTGCTGATGGCCAAAAACCAACACAGGTTAAATGCGCCAAACATGGCATAACCATAGCCACAGAGCTCAAGAAATAAGGAGAAGCCTTCAGACATGAGAGGGTCAGAGGAAGGATTTATTCTAGGATGCTGAAAGGGTTTACCGATGAAGATATGGCTAGAGAGATGAGTATCGCACTCGTGTCTTCCAAGGTGGAGAAGCGACCGCGTCAGGCTTCCAGCACATCTCCAGGCGGCCTCCTCTGTGGGGAGCGGCCTCAACCCGGTGCTGTGATCCCTGCAGGCCCACTGTTTACAAGGGGGGACACAGGTAAGCCAGGGAGGTGAGTGCAGTTTGGAGTCAGCAAAGGTCTGGCTCATCCTTGCTGTGGAATAGATCCAGCTTGTGGGCGGGGCCAATGAGTTCCCCAGTCTGTGGGAGGTGCGAGAGACCGCAGGGGTTAGAGTGGCTGTCATCTGCCAGTCTGATGACCCTTGGTTCATGTCACCTCACCTCCTGCTCCAGCACCCAGAGATCGGCAGGAGGCCTATGAGTGGAGGGGGGGCGAGGGGGGAGGGGGTGGCTTGTGATCCTGAGAACTCCAGGCACCTACTGCATGCTTGAAAGCACCATTCTTCCTTTGGTCGGGCCAGGGAATTATGCCCCACCTGTGTGAGATGCCACAGTGCTGATGAATGGGTCAGGCATTCACTCCTGCTCAGGTCAGGCAGGTGCGCTGTGGGTCTGTGGGTATCAGTCCGCGTCCCAGAGTGAACCTACGAGAGAGCATCCTCCTGTACTTCGGTGCCAATCCAGGCACTTTGGAGCAGAGGAGTGAGCCGATCACCTGCCAGGATAGTTCAGCAGATAGCTCTTGGAGGGTAACTGCAGTAATTGAGGCAGTCGCGGCTGGCATGATTTGCCAGTGGGGGGGCCACGTGGGGAAGGAGGAGATTTAATTTAAAATTAAAATGAAAAAAAACTTTAACTTGCCTTCACCGGCCCTGTCTGCTCCTCTCCTGGAAGCAGAAAGCAGGAAGCCTCCCTCCACTCCGCTAAGCCAATCACAACGCTGCAATGGCAGCATTGTGATTGGTCAGGACGCATGCAGCCTACATGGAGAAAGGGCAGAGTTTGCATGACTGCTTTGGTCGGCCCCAGCAGGCAGACCAATCAGTCAGCGCCCTCAGCAGTGGCCAAGCCACTCCTCCCCTGCCCTAGAGCAGGACCGTCCACCCGCCCGCTCTGAACCAACCACTTCTGCTTTCTTGCAGTGCAAGAAGCAGAAACATAAAATGGTTGTTTCTGCTTCTCACACTGCGAGAAAGCAGTGGGGTGACGCTCCTCCGCCCACATGGAGTAGCCGCCCCTGAATGGAGGCCATGGCTCAGAGGTTGGCAAAGCGGAGGGTAGGCCTTAGAGTGGAAGACCTGGAAGTGAAATATGACAGGTCTGTGAGTCCTGATTGACTTCCATCACCAAGGGTTTCCTGACATCTTCGGTATGCTCCATCTGGAAAGGGGACGGAACCACCCCCCCCTTGAGGAGATGCTAGTGGTCACTGGCCCACCCACCTGGCAGTCCTTGGGTACTGGCTGCCACCTCATGTCCAGGGCCGGACTGGGAACCTAAACCAGCCCTTGCAAAGTGCTCAGCCGGCCCCCCCGGGCAGTTGGGGGTGCCGGCGAGCTCTTTGCCAGGGCCGGTTTTCGGCCGATTTTGTTACAGGGCTGATTTGGCAGCTATGCTGCAAAAACGGCTCTGTAACAAAAACGTCCCCCCGGGGTCCCAAAACCGGCCCCCACCCGTGCGGCGCACCGGGGGATTGCCCGGTGCCCGCTATGGCCAGTCCGGCCCTGCTTATGTCCATCATCCTTACAATGGAATGGGATGTAAAACCCACCGTCCAGACTCTCATAATCACTTTAAGGTATCATTCCACAGAGAGAGACTGGGCTGTTGCTGGGTCTTCTGTAGATCTTCTGCTGATCTAGGGCCTACCTTGTGCCTAGAGAGGACAGCGCCCCCCTGGAGTGGTTGTGGGCTGTCTGCCACTACACCTCCTTCAAGCCTGAAAGTCAAAAGCTTACCTGCATTTGCAACTATGTGTGACATCCAGCTTACATGCTCCTCATCAGAGAAACTTTACGATGTTCCAGTTGCCTTCACATGTGCTACAGAGTTCTCAAAGGGGTGTGGATTTTTCTTAACAAGTAGGCAGCGGCGGCTCCTCGGCTAAGGCGGAGGAGCTTCGCCCCACTGCTCTCCAAGCAGTGCAAAGGAAAAATAAAATGATAATAACAGAACGTTATTAGCATCTTATTTTTAGTTTGGAGCTTGCAGCCAGGTTAGGGCCGGGCTAGGCTGGGCTCGTGTGATGTGAGAGAGAGGAGGAGTGGTAGGTGTACTATAAGTGCGCATGACGGTTTGGCCGGCTATCTTGGGCCAGCCAAACAGTCATGCACACTTAACATGTTCTCCACCGAGGTATATTGCACAGCCTGGGTGGAGAACATGCACAGGCTCCCGCTCCTTGTCTGACCACCAAACCTCAAAGCTCAGACCAATCACCATGGGCCAGAGGAGTCTGTGAGCCTGGGTTCTATCGGGAGCCAGGAAAACAGCGAGGACGGAGGAGAGACGGCAACAGGCGACTAGCAGGTAAGTCATTTTTTTTCTTCTTTCTAACCCTCCCTGCCACCTTTCCCTACCAGCCACCACTGCGAGTAGGGCATAGAATATCCACCTCGAGAGGCACACCAACAACCCAGAAACAGTACAGAACTTGCTGCACAAAAATATTATGACATATAGATTTACTATTCTATGCATGTATATATATTTTTTCCACTGGAAAAAAAGGTTAAAGTACCGTCATGGTTAGCTTTGCCTATAAGACCCTCAAACTTTTTTTTTTAAACTTTGATACTCACTGAAAAAACATAGCTAAAGTTTGGAAAAAAACACAGAAATTTGCCAGTTATGGTTAGGTTAGCAAACATTAACGTATATGCCCCTATCATGCACTGTTTACAACCTCACATATGACATCGCTCATTACATATTGAATGGCATCATTGATTACAACATTGATGACCTCTGAAATGACATCATAAATTATGCCACTGATGTCATCACTGACAATATCACTGATGGAATCAACCAGTGTTACAACCACTCTATCATCTTTTATGCACAGCTGAGATATGACACAAGGGCAGGCTCTGTGCCCAAACCATTGAGAGCAACCAGCCCACACTGTCCACAGCCATTGGCTCTGTAAAGCAGGGGTTGTCTACAGGACCTGGCCTTCAAACAGGGCACATGGAAAACCCTCTGCGGACAGCCAATACCCGCTACACATGGCCATTAGCTGAGTACAATAGGGGCTGGCCTTACGACCAGGCATACAGCCGGGCCATGAGCCCGACCCTCCACAAGCAGCCCACCACTTCTGTACAGCCTTTGACATTGCACAGTGAAGACAGACCGCAAGGCTTGGCCAAACTCCAGATGCTACACCCAACAGTCCAGAGGTCATAATTTCACAATGTGCAAGATTGTGTCTGTGTGCAGTGGGTGTTGACTGCAGGGCCTGGTCTTCAGCCACGTCCAGTGCACAACCTACCATGGGTGGCCATTTCCCACTGCGCACAACTTTTGGTTGTACACTGTAGTGAATGGCTGCAAGAGCTGGCTATAGGTCAGCGAGGGCCTGCCTTGAAACATGTGGGAGCGGACAGTTCCTGCTGCGTGTGCCCTTCAGCCCTGTACATCAGTTCCTGCTGCCTGCGCCCTACCCTTTAAAGATAGCTAATCCTGCCTCAGGTCATGCACAGTGGGGGTTGCCTGCAGGGCCTTGACTATGGCCAAACACACACTCCTTTGCAGGCAATCAACCCCTCATGCCTAAGTCCATAGGGCCTTTTTTTTCCTTGTTTTAAAAAATATGTTAGAGTTCACACAGTGATTTCAAATGTTTTCTGCTACATTTGGTGTAATTCTGCTCAGACATTTTTCTGTATTTTTGTCTAATTTTCCCTATGGAAATTGCATGGGAAAAAAGTGTTTGGGAGCCCCTTTTCGACAGATCACACCAAAACTTTCCAGGAAGGAGCTGAGGTGGTTGGATTTTTGTTTTGGGAATGGTTTAGGAACATTCGTCACATGGCGCCAAAGTTATTATCATAACAAAAAACGCTCTTCTTATGGAATCACTGACTCGTGTATAACTACACTTTGGCTACCACCACTGCCATGTACTGCTTATGACCTCACACAGGAGCTCTCATATTACATAACTCATGACATGTTCTATGATATCATTGATAACATCACTAATTACATCATTAATGACATCATTGTGCGTGGTGAGTGCGCAAGTTATAGTTACTTTATTTAACTATACCTGGTGAATTTCAGTGTTTTTGAGTTTAAAATGTTAAATTTTAACTTACATTATCACCTAAATATAACGTCACTTTAACCTTTGTGTTTTTTAGTGGATTTCTGAGGGTTTAAAAAAAATGTAAAGTAAGATATTTTTATCATACCTAAGTATTACATTCTTTTAACGTTTTGCCAGTAAATATATCTATATATGTCGTCAATACAGATATGGAGTAGTGTAATATAGTATAAGTATTGTTTATGCTACTGTGCCACACAATTGGGTCCTCTGTTCCCCATCATTCTCTGGCGGTGCTGTGCCCATCCAACTCAGCCGAATCTTTTGATGTAATGGACCTGAACCCTCAGGTGAAGCACACCCCCCCAATACCCCTTACACACTGTGTACGTTACTCTATACAAAATATCATGAAGGCATTTGGACAAATCCAATAACTTATACCTGTCACTGAGCCAGTCACCCTTGGCATGAACAGTGAGCAGAAAACTTCTGTTTGCTTAAACCCTACCCATACAGGACCGAGAACTACTGTATTACTGTTTTAAAATTAAAGATAGGACTTGAGCGGTTTCCCCAATTGTAGCAAAACAAGGCGATAAGATTCAACAGCTGGTAAAATTGGCAAATCTAAGTATCTTTTTCATATTTTTTTTTCATTATCCTCAATTACAAATTTGGAGTAATTCCTAATCGAATCAGAGTTTACAAAAACGCGACCCTGCCAATTTGCCCAACTAACCCTCCACCCTGGACATGTACCAGCCAAAAAACTAGTAAAACCACCTCAGAGTGGAAGTAGCAGAAACATTGAGAATTACTGCAATAATTGGGGCTGTAATAGGGGTTCCAATATTACCCTCCCCCCTTTCTAAGGACACCCTCAGGGTCAGCATCAGAATACTGCAGTATTCCTGCATCCTGGAATTGTCAATAGCTCTCTCGTTCAAGGCATCGTCCCAGAAGCTTTCAACACAGGCCAGAGCCTCCCATTCCCAAAGAAAACTATGCTAGATCTTGATTACCTTGTCAACTACCAGCCCATCACTCACTTACCATTAATGTAATGTAATGGGGTGCTTATATAGCGCTCTATCACCCGACGGGTATCCTGGCGCTTAAAAAGGAGAGTCCTCACCAGAAATTTATAGGGGCTGCCGAGGTGTGACACAGGAAGGGAGGAAGAGAGAGATAATATCAGAAGGAAAAATTACTCCAGCCTAGGGAATAAAAACGTTTTCAACTTTTTCCTGAAATCCATAAGACTTTGGACCTGACGTAGATCCAAAGGGAGAGTGTTCCATAGCCGAGAAGCAACGGCAGAGAAGGATCTGCCACCTGTTCTGGACCGCCTGAACCTGACTACATTCATCAGAAATGCAGAAGCAGAAGGAAAGTTTCTAGTTGGAGAATACCAGCTGAATTTTCTTTGCAGGTTCTTAGGGCCCATTCCATGAGCTGCCCTGAAGACAGTGCATAGAGCTTTGAATTGAATTCACTGGTGGATCGGCAGCCAATGCAAATCTCGCAAGGCTAATGTGGTTGAGGTCCCTTGCTGCCTATTTAAAGCGAGTTTCGCTGCAATGGCCTGTATTCTGTACAGCTTCCTGATAAGGGTGTTAGGCGCACACAGATATAGGGAGTTGCAGTAATCAAGTCTGCTGAGAATTACGCATCTCACAACCTGCATTCTAGCAGAGTTAGGCAAAAAAGGGAGGATCTTTCTCAGCACTCTGATTAGAGAGAAGCAAGTGCCAACCATTTTGTTAACCTGAGAATTCAGTTGGAGGTCCTGATCCACCATCACCCCCAGATTGCGTACTGTGCTAGAAGGGGTAATGGGTGCGCCAGTAGGGGACAGCTGAAAGATGGGTAAAACAGGCTGATCAGATCTTCTGGAAGAACACAGGACCACTTCCGTTTTAGAGCTGTTAAATTGTAACCAGTTCTTCTTAAGCCACTTCGTGTTGCTAGTCATACACTCGTGAAATCTTTCAAAGGAAATGGAATCATTCCCTTCCAAGGAAAACACGAGCTGGGTATCATCCGCGTAATTCACCACCTCCACTCCAAAAGATCTAATAAGCGGAATGAGAGGCTGCAAATAGATGTTAAAGAGCACAGGACTAATCCCTGAGTCCTGCATACCCCCCCTGTCGTAAGGAAGACTTGTTAGCGGAGAACGGCTGAAGGCACACTGTCTGTGTCCTGTTTGTTAGATAAGAACAAAGCCAGTCAACGGTGCGACCGGTCACACCCTGGTCTTTAAGTCTCTCCAACAGTATACCGTGGTTTACAGTGTCAAAAGCCGCTGACATGTCCAACAGCACCAAGATCACTGACTGGCCACTGTCCGCCCGCATCCTCATATCATCACACATGGTAACAAGTGCTGATTCAGTACCGTGCTTGGGCCGAAAGCCAAATTGCATCTCGTCAAGGAGCGAATACTCCTCAAGATACTGGGATAGTGACTTACTGACGATGCGTTCCAGAATTTTAACAGGATATGGCAATAAAGGAATTGGCCGATAGTTGGCCACACACCCGGGGTCAAGCGTGTTTTTTTTTAGAAGAGGGGTCACAACTGCTTCCTTCCAGTTTTTAGGGATCTCCCCCGTACTCAAGGATAGACCACAGATCTGTCGGAAATAGGGAAAGAGCTCGGCCCCGTATTCCTTCCAGATTCTGTGGGGAAGGGGGTCCAGGGGGGACCCAGAGGAGACACCCCTGGCTAAGGTATCAAATGTTTCCTCGTCCGGAATGCTAAAGCAATCCAGAGTATGCTGGTAGTGTTTTAAAATGGTAGGGTTGCTGGGCCTAGAGTCTGGTGATGGCAGAGAACAATGCTCAGCATTGGATAACTGAGGATCAGGTTCTTCCACCGCTGTTGGTGGATCAAAATCCCTAACTATCTTGTCGATTTTATCCTCCAGATAGGAAGCTAACTCATCGCATAAAGCTTGAGTAACAGGAATTTTGTTATTAGCACAGTCAGGTTTAGACACTCTTTACTAAGCTGAATATAGCTTTGGTGCTATTAGATGCTAGAAGAATGGTATTAGCAAAATACTCGGCTTTAGTTTTCGCTATAGCGTTTTTGTACAGATTAAGTTGTTTCTTAAAAGCATTTTTATCTGAATCACTATATCCTTTTCTCCAGGCTTTTTCGGCCACTTTACCACCCATCCTCAGTGCTCGCAATTCCTCGTTAAACCAGGGGGCTGAGGGTTTCTCTCTCTTTTTTAGCTTCTTTGCAGGAATATGCTTATCAAGCCTGTCTCAGATCTGCACACAGTGGAATTGATAATTGCAGTCCACCGACCTACTGGGGTCCAGGCTGTCTAAGTCATTCCAATGCAAGGAATTTTTAAGCTTACTCAATGTGGCCCATTCTCTGCCCAGCCGATATTGTTTCTGATGATAGATTTTACAACACACATTAGGCAGAGTAAGCCTAAAATTTACCAGACTATGATCAGTCCAGCACAGTGGTAGAACATCTGTAATTGTAGCCATGTTGGAATTAGCAAACAGTAGATCTAATATATGTCCACCCTGGTGCGTAGGTTGCAACACCAGCTGGAGCATATCGAAGCTGAAATAATTGAAAAAGCAGTGTATGTTCAACTCTAAGATCAAAACATTGATAACCATTTCCTGCGTAACTACCAGTCTTGTTCAGATCATGTTGCAGCACAGAGATCACTACCTTACACATCGCAGAGGATGCTATCCCGACCACAGATGAAGATGACCCCGCCTCCTATATAAACAAAGATGGTCGGTTACCAGCTTTGGCTTCTAAAGAAAGTGAAACTGTTTCTTCCAGAAAGTGACTTCAGAACTGTTGTTCAAGCCCTTGTACTCCCGCATATGGATGATGGTAGCGCCTTGCTCCATGACATCCCATACCTCACAATGCCACCCCTCAAGGGCACCCAACATGCACGTTTTCTCCAGGGCCTGAAGATAAATGATCACATCACCCCCAGCATGTTGGAACCCCTCTTATCTTTCAGACACTGTCTCTGTTGGTCCTCTGCACACACACAGCCAGGACACCATTTACTAAGAAGCGTGAAAAAGAAAAAACAAGACAGCAGGCCTTTTCTATATATACACCCAGGATCTGGAAGAACATCCCTTCATCCTTCAGAACCACCTAGGTACTCCTTCAGTTTAAAGACTACTAGATAACAATGCATTAACAGACCACCACTCAGATGCCTCTTCAGACATTCTTGACTTCCTGCTTGTCCTTGGCCTAGTAAAGCACCCCTTCGACGTTTGGCTATGTTCACCCAATAGAAATATCATATACATGCAAACAAACATACATTCTGGAATTTCAGATACCAACGGTATTGATATCTCCCAGCCCATTCGGAATGAGGGCCTTGGTCACCTTTTAAAATCCATTAGTGCCCATCCAGAATGGTGAATATATATGTTCTGTCTCTTTTTTGAGTCACTCTTTCCTACTTTTTAAGGTTATGTAAGTTTTAATATGTTCACATAGTGGTTGGTGATTACGAATTGACCACTTCGGAACACTATGTTAATTATGCACAAGTCCCTTTCGTTCAGCGTCCCTCATTCATTGATCGTCTTGACTCTCCCACTGCTCTGGCTGCCTCATTCTCCGGGCACTCTGACTCATATTCACACCCTCAGATACGCTGGTTATCGCGGTTTATCATACACACTCACACATCTTTTCTTGTTTATCAGCCTCAAATACACTGCTTAAAATAGCTCACATCTTCTCTTGTTGTCATCTCACATTTTCTCAGTACAGTGCCTTATACTGTGAGTCATCGTCACTGCCATTATTTTCAACATTGCTATTTGCTCACAGGGGCCTAGCTCCAGGGGGGGTGTTTGGGGTGTTACACCCCCACTAAAAATGTATTCTGTAGAAATAGTTGGGTACAGGAGCTTTCAGTCGGGTAAAGTGAAGTGTCTGTTAAATTTCACCTGGGATTTTTACATGCCAACACTGACAAAAGCACACACACTCTCTGGGTTTGAAAGCCTTCAAAATGTTGATTAGTTTGAAAAATATTGCATTTTAAGTGCCCCTAACAATCTGCACTCCTCTTTCTTTCCACTGTTCCTTAAGCTCCCTTCATGTCCTGCTTCTCATATAATTTGTTTTACCAGCAGTCGAAGTGCATTAAAAATGCAAGTTAAATTAATCAGCGGGAAATGCACTATTGTATTTTATGAAACCTCTATTAGTTAATGCACTGCAGAGGTCTGTGTCTGTAACCAGAGAGCCATGGGATTGAATCCTGGTTGGAGCAGTGGAAAATAGGTAGGAGCATAACATATGCCCCTGCAGCCCCTTTCGAGCAGGGGCCTTTTAAAAAGCACACACTTCACAGCTCAGCTGCTAACTCATTTCCAATACCACTAAAAAACGATTACTCCGTGTCATTAGGAAGAGTCAAGTGATTCCATTAATTAAAGCCAATGCTGGTTTCGGAGCTACCTTTATATTTACAGAGTGAACCGTTGTGAACATTTGCATTTCATTCGGGAAACAGGCACCCTGGCAAGAAGGCTTGTTTAGCTGTATGCCCATCCCTTGGTTTCTCAGCACAGAAAACTCACTGCCTTGCACTGCAGCGAAAGCATTTCAGCTCTCGGAAATTAACTGTCCCGGGACGGTTATCTTTTCACAGAAAGTAGGGGAACTGCTTTCCTTAAATTAAAAAAGTATGGGCACGTCTTTGCCCTACGATCCCCCCCCCCCACTTCCACCAATGTTTTTAAGAAGATGGCCCTGCGTGATTGTTGGAAAATCTAAAGCTCACACCCCCAATCATACTGACCAAGTTACGCCCCTCTTTGCTCACCACCTCATTTCAATCGCTCTGGTCCTTGAGGGCATGTAGGGCAGAACCCCACCCCCACCTAGCAACCACCAGTCAGCCACCACTGCCGCAGCTGAGATGCACATGCTGCTTAGTTATTGACGGCGTGTCCACCGAGCATTTAGAGACTATGGCAATGTTCTGCCGCGCTTGCCCACATGCAGTTTCATCTAAGTGGACAGATGAAGGGCTGGGACAGACCGTTTGGCCAGCACTTCCAGTGATCAGTGTTGCCAGATTTTTAGACCTGTCCCAAGCCCAAAGCCGCTCAAATATAAGCCCAAAATAAGCCCAATCAGACCAGTTCCAGCCCAAAAACCAGCCCAAATGAGCAAGTCTCCAATTCAGCGCAAATCGACATCAGAAACAATTTTAACGACAAATATACATTCTATTCAATATACAGATGGTGGGAGGGTGTTAACTGGGCACCTGCCTTAATGCTACTCATTTTTAAGACCAGTTCTCCCTGTGACTTTGTCATGTGAAACAGGCACTGCTCAGAATACAATAGTAGAAAACAAAGAATAAGCAAGGCAGAAATAGTGGTCTGTGCAATTTACTGCTCCCTCTAAATTGGATTTGTAATAAAGTCTGTAAAACTCAGTGTCTTCATTATTCATTGCATTACACATGTTCTCACGGTGGGGGTTTAAAGATTATGCACCCTATTTTGAACAAGCATTGGCATAGCCAATAGGTCTCGCTTTTGGGACCTTATAAGTGTTTAGTCATGCAACAGTTGATGTTGCACCAAGGATATTGTGCTGCATAACTAAATACTTATAATGTCCCAAAAGCGAGACCTATTGGCTATGCCAATGCTTGTTTACTTGTGGTATTCTATATCTGGATACAGTGACAGAAGCAGCAAAATGCCAGTCAGGTGGCACACTATGCTATGCATAGATTTTCAGTTTACGTGTTTCTGTGACACAAATACATGATCAAATGTCTTTAAAGTTAAAAGAATGCATTTCTGTAACATGTAGGCGCATTTCAGAGCTTTCCGAACTTGTGCATTGTGTCCAGGCCCGGTTCTAGAGGGTGGGCACCGAATAACTTTTGCCTACCGTCCTGTGCTGCGTGGATATTTCCATTTCTGTTCAGCATTTGAGAAAAGAAGTTTGTTAATTCTCATTCACCTTTCCTGACTACTGCAACTGCAGCTACAACTTACACACAATACACGATACATGAACCTACATTGATAAGGAATGGGTAGTGAAAAGAATTGGGGCCCACTGTCCTGAAGAAGTTCATAAACCTAGTGTGTAACCTTTTTACAAGCGACTGAAGCATTTCAGCCGGAACATCGATATAGAGGATAATGCCTAGCCCTTGAGTTCAACATTTAAACAGACAATGCTCCTCCAGAGACTCACTATTCCTATATAAAATACCGAAAAAGTACATTAATGCTATCATCATTAGCCACTTACGTTGCATAATTAGATGCTTTACGGTCAAAGGGGTCAATCTTTTGTTTAACTGTTTTTCACACACTTCCATAATTTTCTGAGATTTATGTAAAATGCAATGAATTCTACTGCTCTCACTGTGCTGCCCCAGTTCTGCAATGATAGACCCTGGTTCACATGACCATGCCGCTAGTGCAGCAACACAATACTCGTTTACTCGGCCAGCGACGCTCTCCTCTTTTTAAATAAGGTTATTATTTGTTGCTAATTGAGAAAAAATTATTGAGGAAAATACACAAACACTACTGTTGTAAATACACTACAGATAAAATTACTATACACAGTGACTAAAGTTACTATAGGCAAGATGAGCTTACAGTGTAAAACTATACTTCGAAAATAACACTAATAAAAGTCCACAGAATGAATAAAGTAATCTATGTGCCCTCCCCCACCATACCCATCCGCATTTTCTCCCATAATAAAATCCAATCTTACCTGGTCCTGGTCGGAGGTCGGTGGTGAGTCACGCCGCGCGGTCACCGGTGGTGGGGCTGGCAGTGGACTGTCACTGGACTGAGGAAAACTAAAGCTGGGCCTAGGCGCTGGCGGGCCTGGGGGCTGGGGCTGGGGCTGGGTGCTGGGGCGGGCCTGGGCGCTGGCAGGCCTGCCTGGGCGCTGGCGCCGGCGGGCCTGCCCGGGCGCTGGGGTGACTAACCCTGGGGGCTGGGGCTGGCCGGCTGGGGCGAGGTGGGCCTGGGCGGCTGGGGCTGGGCCTGGGCCTGGTGTGAGTGCACAGTGCACACACGTCGGAGTCGAGGTCTCGTCGTCGTCGACTCGTCTCCAGTCCTCCTCAGTCTCACAGCCAGGCTGAGGCAGCACAGTGACAGACCGTCCGTCCGTCGTGACTCGTCGTCGTCTTCTTCTCTTCTCTTCAGTCAGACAGACTCAGCCACCAACCAACCATCACAGTGATCATGATCATGATGATCAGATCACTTCACTAATCACTGTGTCTGACACTGAGAGAGAATCGCCGGCCCGCCACCGCGCCGCACCCCGCCGAAAAGACCGTGCTCAGTCAGCCCCCGCATATATGGGAACCGCGGGGGCTGACCTAAAAATAATTCCCAGGGCCGTCATTGGTAGCGTTTTCGCACGCTACAACATGACGGCCCTGGGTGACCCCCACATTGGCTTAGCTAATTATTTCTTTGCCTTCAGTAAATAAGTACTGACTCTGAGGTAAACGGTAAAGTTAGGTGGTGACAGTAGAGTGTGTGTGCACTGTGCTGCTGTGCAGACTTGGTGGCAGGCAGGTGCTGCAGCCGCAGCCGGGCCCGTGCAGGCAGCAACAATGTTACAAGTCAACTTAGTTACTATTAAAGAAGACGTGCTGCTGCTCTCTCTGGGTAGGGGGGTGGGTGGGGGGCTGGGCGAGCCAATTTAATGCCAGTCACTCAGTGCGATGATGTGATCTCATGTGGCGATGGTGGGCGCCCGCCCCAGGCCACAAATTCCCGCACAACCACATAAATCAAGCCCAAAAAGCAGCCCCCCGCCAGGCATGGGTTTTTCCCGCACAACTGGGAAAAAAGTCGCCCAATTGTGCGGGAAATAGCCCAATCTGGCAACCTTGCCAGTGATAAATGTCTTTGACCCAACACTTGCAAATGGTCTGGATCTCCCCACCCCTCCTTATTGGTTGAACCTGAGATCCTGGAAGGCACAGCCAATGAGGGCAGGAGGGGCGGGCCTTAACAAGACGAAGCCTAAGCTTCCAATCAGCAAGCACGCTGCCTCTGTTCTCGCCAACCACCTGCTGCCTCTGAAGTCCTCACAGCTGATTCTGGACCGGATATTGAAGCCTCCCCTGCCCTGGCTTAGTGAGTCACGAGGGGGCTACCGGCCTCTTGTCAACGAGCCCAGCGCCTTTCAGAGGGCCACAGTTCCGCAAAAAATTGATTTATCGAATAGATGAGCAGGTTTGTTCCTGATGAAGAGGAATGACAGTAGCAGCATCGGTCGTGTCAAATGCAGGAGCTGCTGGCAAGTAAAAAAAATTTCTCCGAATTTTTTTTTTCATTCAAAGGAGTTTTCTTGCATGAAAAACAAAGTGAGACCCTGCATAAAGACTTGGACCTGAGCCACACCAAAACATCTGACAGGTCCACCTGAGCCTAGAGCAGGATCCATTATGCAAATCAGGGGTGAGCAGAGGTAGGCTTGACAACCTCTGGCTAGCCCTTTGTATACCACTGCCTTGCCCTTTGTATACCTCTGCCTTGCCCTTTGTATACCTCTGCCTTGCCCTTTGTATACCTCTGCCGTGCCCTTTGTATACCTCTGCCTTGCCCTTTGTACATCCGTCACTGCTCTTGCCTGTCCTAGTCTCCAGAGCCAAGAGGCATCAGCACGAAGGCGTAAACGAGGATCTTTCTTGAAGCCCTGATTTCTTTGGGAAAGGGAAAGGAACAGGGGAGGTCGGTTCACTTACTTCGGTCACTGGGTAGGACTGAGGGAAGAATTTCAAGGTGCATAGAGTGCCACTGATCAGTTTACTAAATGTGAATTGTCAGCGCCAGATGTATGTGTAAGCAAGCCAAACTGAGATTTCAGGCCTTTGAAAATACAGGAAGGAGTACAATCAATATATTGCATGTTTCTGTTTATATATTATTATGAACCAACCATACCTGGTGTAAGCAGATTAACTCTGGTAATGTAGGCTTCCTCCCCACCCTTTGCACCATCTCACACTCGCTTGTTCATTGGCCTCCCTGTGTCATTCTAGAGCTGGGCCTGCAGTGAGATCTGAAAAAACTTCCTTTTAAGGATCCCTTTTCTCAATAGTGTTTTTATCCTTGGCTTTCTGGTAACCTTCTGAGTGCCTCAGTTAGAGTGTAGGGACAGTTACAGAGATGAGTCATAATGATATTAACGTACACTTTACCATTAACATGGATTTAGAGTTAAGCAGTAATAAAACATGCCCTATTGCATTAAAGAAACATGTGTCTCAGCAGTGTAGGCCTTAACATCGCACTAGTGTATCATAGTGAAAGAATCTCAAGCACTCCTATGCTCAACTTTCCGTGGCACCAATGCCTCGAAGCCACAATCAATCAGAAACCCCAAAAATATTGAAAAGGAGCGTACTTATATCAGAATATTTTATTTCTATATATACTCTATTCCAAGCCCAAATTGTCAACATCAGCCAAAATTCCAAAACTCAATCCAATATATAGAATTTCACAAAATTAATCCTAGAGCCGAATGCCACAGGAAAAGCACTTTTCCTGTGGCATTCGGCTCTAGGACACGAAGGAGCAAGATGAAATAGGGGGTACTGTACCACCCAGGAGAAAAATAGATGACAATTAACGAAATTGAAGCTGAAGCTCAACTTTATACCAATTAAAAATTCTATAGAAAACCCAACCCTGATGAAGTCCTAAAGGGACGAAACATGTTGGCTGGGCTGATTGAAAAATCTGTTTATCGTGAACATGAATATAAGTTGGATTATGAACCTATCTGCAAGACTCCCAGAGGATTAATTTTGTTAACTTCCATATATTGGACTGATTTTTGGACTTTTAACTGATGTTGACAATTGGCACTTGGAATAGAGTATATATATAAAAAACAATTTAGATATAATTATGCTCCTTTTCAATATTTTATGTGTCCCTATTGCATTAACATTACTACAGCATAAGAGTATTTTTTCCAGACTTTACCACTGTACTCTAAATGAAGGAGTGGGCCTTTTATGTTTCGAGGCAGAAAGGCTGTAAGGCTAGTAGAATACTCCACCCACTCAGTATATAATGTTCTGGAACAAACAGGGAGAAAGAGAAAGGCAAACATTGGCATGTTGGAGCAGAAGGCCTCTACCAGCCATTACTGGCCCTGAGCGGCTACATTGTCGTCAATGGAGCTCTCGGCATTCCATTCTATTATAGCCTTAGAGCCTGACCTAGCGGGTTCTACCGGACATTAAAAGCCTGCTCCAGCCTTTAACAAGGGAACCGATCTTTGATGGCCAGTAGAGCCTGCTAGGAGGTCTTTAAGGCTATTAGAACATTCTGCCCCTAGGTGGCAGAGTGTTGTAATTTAAAAACAAAGGCCTCTCGGAGCCCGAATGGGTTTAAATCCCCTTGGGCTCCAAGAGGCCATTGTTCACAGCAGCAGCTCTGAACAAAAACAACATTGGAATGTTGCTCTGTGGGCTTCAACCAGCCCGTAGAAGCCCGGAGCACCCCACTGTCTTCAATGGAGCGCTCAACATTCCAATGTTCCAATCTGGAATACATTTATGAATTGCTATAACCACTGTTACTCAGAGTCCATGAGGTACTGCATCCTCCACTGCCCCTGCAAGAGTCCATTTGCCTTAGGCCCAAACTTCCCTAAGCACTGGCTCGGACATCTTAATGGCTCTTCTCCTAGTGCAGAGCAGCTCGGGATAGTACACAGCTTTCATTTCAAGGGCAGGAAAAATGTGGTCAATATGTGATAAACGGATTATTGCATATTTTGCACGTTCCACCTATTTCTAGTAGTGTGGTATTTACTGAAATGCTAAACTGCCACATTACATCTGTGGTAGATTTGTGAACATTGTCACCAGCAAGACGTTGGGACGAGTGATCCACTCCATTTGCAAGGGTCTTTTATCAGCTTGGACGGGGCTGCTTGTGAACCCATAGCCTTGACCATAAGCGGACATCTGTCCTTTCTTTGTGTCTAGTAGGTGGAGTGACCTCTAACCAGGAGGTTGAGTGTAAATCAGAGGGGAGGCCTTCTTCATCCCACATTGTCATGCTGTGGCCATTGAGGGAGCGGGATCAGGGCGGGTCAGATGACAGGACCCAATTCTGATGTGGCGCCAGTGACATTGATTGACTTTCTGGAATAACGGTCTAGAGAGTGTGCAGAGAGCCTGCGCCTTCCCTGTAGTGCTGTGTAGCCTGAATATGCGAGACCATGAGGTAGAAGCAAGCTCCAACGGAATGAGGCCTATCTTGTCAATGAACCTAAATGTGGTGCCACCTGCTGGCACCACTAACATGTAGCTTTTAAGTGTTTTGCAGCAGGTCTAATATGAATCACATAAAAAAGCAGAACAAAATTCGCTCAGAAGACCATGCTCGTCTTGTCGAGTTATGTGACCGGTTGTCGTACCTGTGGGGCGCTGTAGGGCGGAGGGAGCGGCCTCTGCTCCATGTTGTCCTTCCTCACTCCATTCGTGTGGGAAACTTGGTTGATGTGGCTGATGTCCACGTGGGATCCGTTGGGAGAGTCGGTGAGGAGCACAGGCCGCTTGGACACATGCGAAGTGGTGTTCTCGAGATCCGCCAGCAGCGCATCTGCGGAGAAAGGAATAGAGGAATGACAATGGCTGTCGGACAATTCTGCACTGACCCACCAGTGCATCCCACTCAGGGACCGTCAGCCACTGAGGATCTCACCCATCAGTAAGTGTCGGCTACACCTGACACTTTGCACACAGAAGCATGGCTGCCTCTCTCCGCCAGGGTGTAACTGAGCCACAATTGCACATATCATCAGCAGTTTTACTTCACTTAACATAACAATTGGTTATCAGAGCATGCAGCGCCCACTAACAAGCACTGGCACCTGAAATTGGAGCCAGGTACACAAATGTATTATTTTAGCGTGCGGTAGGCGTATCCACTTGTGAAATGTAAGCAATTTTATGAATGGTATTATTGGACAAATCTGTTAATTTCATGGCCAGATCTCTGCTCCTGGCCACCCTGCACACACAGTTGCCACTCTGCGCTTACACTGCCCCGTGTGCTCCCTGCCCATTCAGCTCACCAGTGGTGACGGCTGATCTTTGAATTTGGCGGGGTGTAATATTTGCCCCAAATTCCAATGAGCAAGTGAAGCGAATAAGCCAGGCTTTTCACCCCCAAGAAATTTCTGAAACAAATAGGATCAAATAATCCATGTTTTAGCTAACATTTTCACATAAATTTGCTAAAAAGCCATAGATTCTGAAAGGGAACTCATGAAATGGTGCATATTACATGGTGTACCAGAGAAGCCTGACCCTTCCCAGGACCTGACTCTATTTTTTCCAAAATTTGCCATGGGTTCATCCCATATGTCAGGAATTGTCTCCAAAATGCCAGTGCCAGCATGTTTTAATGGGTAGCCCCATTATGCCATGGGTGCCCCCCTAGAATTAGAAACAATATGCCAGTTGCTGGATTTTGCAATGGATACCTCAGCCATATTATGTGGTCGCCCCCCAAAAATGACTTCCTGTAATCAAGGGCCTGCATTTTGTCATGGGTACTCCAATACCCTGGGGACCATCTCCCACATCAAGAATTACCTCTAATACGTCAGCACCAGGATTTTCCTATGGGTACCCCCATATGCCAACAATTACCTGCAGTATGCCAGTGTCTGGCCTTTGCCATGGATCACACCCCTCACTATACGCCATGAGTGCCCTCCCCGACAAGCCACGTATTCCCTTCAGTACACCAAGCCAGCAGCACACTTGCAAGCATTACACACGCACAAACACTCATAACCTCACACATACTCCCACATACACGCACTCTCTCACTCTCACACTTGCACTCTTTCACACACCTTCTCTCACACACTCTTTTACGCTCTCGCACACTTTTGTATAATCCCACCCACTGCCACTCACACTCCCGATATTCCAACCTGCAAGTGTTGTATTTAAAAGCTTGCACTGCCGCTGCCCCTGATCTACCTGCCTTACCCGTTAAAAACCTTTAGTAGAAAATAGTTTTACTTACATAAAACATCTTAACTAAATACATATTTGTTTGGGTAAACACAATATTTAAAAAAAATCGAAACAAATGGCATTGTCCGTGATAGTTTTGTAGCATGATGTGAATCAAAAAATCCACGTGCTTGTAATAGTTGAAGACGGATTATATTTGGTTTTACATGCGTAGGAAGCAGTAACACCTCTTTGTAAAATTTAAAAACATGGTGGACAAGTGATCTTTTCTTGCACGCCTCCTTCTGGCAGTCCCAGCTGTCTAGTCTATAACAGTTTGCATGTTGGGATTTTCAGCTACTACTTAACAATGATTTTTTTTTATATATATAAACTACAAGTCCCGGAATGCACCATTGTGTTGACTGAAAAGCCGGGATTAGCTGAAGGTGTGACTCAGGACAATGGGCAACGTGACAACAATATACAAAGTTCAAATTCAAGTCTCAGTTTGTGATTTTTAGCCTTTATTCGTAAAAGCAATGAGAGGTTAATCTGTAAAGTGGGAAAAGTACAGAGACTGCATTTCGTGTGCAGATGTTAGAACTCACGTGACAGTGAGGAAACATTCACACTTCTCTTAAACAATCGACTTTACTAAAAACGTGACTGCCCGCAGCAGTTAGACCCCCCCCCCCCCCCCTCCCCGTGGTGCAGGCGCAATGGTTTAGTAACACCTACAACCCCCCCTCTTCCTGTGTCACACTGCCAGGCAGCAGCAACTGAATGTGTTTCAACTGAGATGAGCAGGAAGGCTGGCTAGGCTCTGGTGCGCGTGCGCGTTCACAAGCCCCGCCCCTCGGCCAGAATAATGCTGGGGCTCGGTTATCCGGCCTTTACGGCCAGGGCCGCTGACTTTGGAGCTCGGGAACCAGGTTCGAGTCTCAGCATCGGTTCAACATGGTATGATTCTGGGCACATCACTTAATGTGCCCGTGCCTACCAAAAAAAAATGAATGTGTCATTGTGTAATGTAACTGCTGCTCATGTAAGGTGCTCCAATGCCTTCAAGTCGAGTTCGGACTATATATAAACTGCAAAAAAAAATATACGATGGCCCCTGGCACCTGCGCAGCTTTTCCATATACCATCAAAGACTGCAGCAATGGTTGACTATAGCTCCCAATGCTATTCTGCAGGGCTGGACTGGCCGTAGCAGGCACCGGGTGTTTCCCAGTGGGCCGTGGTTTTGGACCCTTGAGTGAGCATTTTTGTTACCAGGGTTCGGTTTTGCCACATAGCTGCAATATCGCTCCCCTGTAACAAATGTGGCAGCGGGGAGATGGGAGTGGGGCTTTACACTAACATCCCCCATATCTAGGGTGACCAGATTCTCAAAACAAAAAACGGGGACAGGTCATAGACATAGAAGTAGGACTACCGTTTGCAGTAACCATCGACATAAAAGTAGGGCTATTTGACAGCTGTCATAGACATAGAAAAAGGACTACAATGACAGGTCCCTTCACAGACCGAGATGAAGCATTACAGACAACAAATCTGCGGTCTTTTATTGGCAACCCTCTCCTTTACACAGCAGCATTAGTACTTTTTATTATATTTACACTTTTAAGGACTATAGCATATATTTGCCAAACATCAATAAAACATCACAGGCTAGCAAATACCAAATTTACTAGCTTTATCAATGCTCGTTTCTATAGCTGCTCCTTTAAGTCCTTTCCAGCTAAACAATTTGCGGTGATCTGAAATGTCAGTCAAAAGATCAAGTCATAGCTTTGATATGGAGAACACAGAGCATGCCTCAATTGGTTAGGAATAAAACATGCAATGAGCAATGCATTAATCCTTGCACGGTATGCATAAGGGCTACTGAAAAGTTTGTATGGCTATGAATACTAGCTACAGGACGAAGAAATATTGTTTTATCCAAAGTAGAAACTTTGGCTGGCACGAGGACGTAGGTGGCGCTGCGTGTAAAATGTCTCTCTTCAAAGGATTTCCCTTCTTGCTACAGCGCTCACCTCAGTGACAACACATGCCGTAAACAGTGTAAAGAGAGCATGCGCGTGCATGCTTAACCGGAACAATGAAAAACAGGGACATTTCTGTGTTTAACCTGGACACTGCTTGAAAACGGGGACATTTGAGTCACTTGGAGAAAAGTGTCGGGACACGGGGACACTTCTCCAAAAACGGGGACTGTCCTGGGAAAACGGGGACGTCTGGTCACCCTACCCATATCCCCCCTCCCCGGGGGTCGGCACAGCTGTTTGCCAGAATCGATTTTGGTTCCCAGTCCAGCTGTGCTATTGTGTCACAAATAAATGGAACACTGGGAAACGCAATAGCCAAGCAACCCACCACACTCAATAAAACACTTGCACGGACGTGTATCACACATATCGACCCAGAGACGTTTTAAGGGATGTGCAAAGAGGGCTCTGGCCCAGGGCCCCTGCCTTTCAAGGGGCCCCCTGATAGAGCCAGCTCTCTTCTGCAGAATCTTGCCCGACGACCTAGAATAATTCTTTAACAGATTGTTTTAAATATCGTTTTCCTTTAATTTATTTTAATTTGGCTGATGTGTGAGAGTCTAAGACAGACCTTTTGCAGATAAACGTTATGTTTATGTTTTTACAACATCCATATAAAAGTTTATTTTAGATCAAAACAGTGCCTCACACATGAGAAATGGGAGGATGTCTCAGAAATTATTTGCAGAAATATTAGTGAGCTGCGGCTGTGTTACAATATTGAGAAAACATCTCACTAACCCTGAATATTAGATGTGAAAACATTTGGAATTTTGAGGCGCGTGCCTGTACGCTGTCTGTCAGTGACCTGACCAAAGAAGGCATGAGAGAGGTGAAACTGGATCATAAATTCAAAGCTGTTCTGAACAGGGGGCACCAAAAATACATTTGATCTAGGGCCCCAAAATCCTTAAGATGTCCATGTTCTGTTTACCAAGAATTGCCCAAGGTGGTTGATCTGATAACAAGCAAATTACATAAGGACACACACCGGCAGGGCCGGCTTTAGGGCAGTGCGACTGGTTCGGCCGCACTGGGCACTGACATGTGGAGGGGCGTTGACCTAAGGGGACTGCTGTGCTTAGCAATATCTTATGATTGGAGAGATGAGGGGGACTTTTGCCCGGTGGTAGTGAGAGAGTCCAAGGAGGAGGTCATGGGGCATAGGGGCGCCAAAAGTGGTTGTCGCTCCGGGCGCCGCGAGCACTAAAGCCAGCCCTGCACACCGGGAGCAAACAGCTATAAAGGGGGCACCTTGCAGTTCAAAGCAGGCGCTCAAGAAGAGCTGGGAGTACCGTTAGGTGACAGATAAATAAACCACCGGGCGTAACCAGATGTGGGTGACAAG
Source organism: Triturus cristatus (assembly GCF_964204655.1). Classification (NCBI taxonomy): domain Eukaryota; kingdom Metazoa; phylum Chordata; class Amphibia; order Caudata; family Salamandridae; genus Triturus; species Triturus cristatus. The sequence continues at coordinate 1,161,482,960 of NC_140590.1, forward strand.
TCTCAAGTCAATGAGGGGAAGAGGCTGGGGAAAGAGAGGCACTTGTTGAAAGGGGGGTAAAGGGGTGCCCGCATGGGAATAGTGCCAAGCTGTAGTCCGTCAACTATGTCTCCCTGCGAGAGACGCGGCAGCCACATATCAGCCATAGAACTTGGGCCTCTGGTTCTTTTTCCATGGAGCGGTCTGTGGTGGTGAAAGCGAAGGGAAGATGGCACTGGTGTACCCCTTGGGTAGAGTCCCTCAGGCCCGTGGGTAGTCAGAAAATTAAATCCCTCCACTTGAACAATACCTCAACTCATGCGAGCATGCAAAATGAGCAATTCTAATCTTCCTTAGAACAGTAGCCCTCAGCCTTTCATCCTCCTCCTATCTATATGTACATTCATCCTTTCATCTCCATTCATATGCTCACCTCTCCATAACATCAACTTTCCATCCATCCATTTTTCTATCCCTACATCCATTCTTTTTCTGTCCACACACCCATTCACTCTTCCTTCCTCCATCCTTTCACCCATCTGTCTATTTTTCTATGCTTCCTTCTATGAACTCTCACCTATTGATAGTTTCTACCTTTGCTTCATTCTTTCACATTTTATCTAGTCTTCATTTCACCATTCCATCCTCAATTGAACTCTTTTTCAACATTCCTTCCTTTCACTCATCCATCATACCATCAGGGGTGGCTCCTCCGCTATGGGGGAGGAGAGTCGCCCCACTGCTTTCTCGCAGTGCGAGAAGCAGAAATATAAAATGGTAATAACTTTTAGTTATTGCCAGTTTATGTTTGCGTTGCGGGCGTGCAGGTGGGCAGCGCTGCTCTGCTTTCTGAGCAGGGCAGGGGAGGAGTGGTGTGCCCTCTCCTAAGTGCGCAAAGACTGTTTGGGCGGTTATCTTTGGCCGCCCAAACGAGTCATGCACACTCTGCCCTTCTCCATGCATGCTGCATTGCAGCCTGCATGGAGAACATGCCCGCCCCATAAGCCCCTGGTTGGGCACTGTCCCGACAATCACAACGCTGCTTGCAGAGTTGTGATTGGTTATGGGGAGGGAGCCTGGCTGCCTGATTCCTGTTCCTGTCGGAGACAGGAGAGCAGGAGCCGAGAAGACGTGGGTCCCGCCCTCAAGGTAAGTTTAAATTATTTTTTAGGTCTCGCCTGACCCAGCGCATGCGCTGGTCTGGCGAGACTTATTGAGAGGGCTCCAAAAAGTGCTACCAGGCCAGCCTAGAGCTACAGTGCATGTGCGTGGGCGCGCGCGCTGCGCTTTACCGCAATTACTTTCACTTTCGTGGCCGCACGGCTGCTTTGATGTTTGATTGTGATCCCGATCGCGATCACTTTAACTTTCGCGGTCGCTTTGCATAGCCAATAGGTCTCGCTTTTGGGACCTTATAAGTATTTAGTTATGCAACTGTTGCATGGCTAAACACTTATCAGGTCCCAAAGGCGAGACCTATTGGCTAAGCCAATGCTTGTTTCTTTTATTAAACCCCCCTACGCCACCTCCCCCGCGACCCCCCCAGCGTGACCCACCTCACCACCCCGCTCTCTGTGCGCCCACCCGCCCCCCACCTGCAAGCCATGCCGGCCGCGACTGCATGCCATATACCTTTTCTTTCTTCTTTCCTATCACGCTTCCCAAATCCTCATGTTCTTTACTCTTTCTTCCTCTCCAGCTTTATTTCTCATGCTTATTTTTTCTTTCTTGGTTTTCTCTCGTTCTTACTTTTTCTATTTGTAATTCGTTATTTTTCCCTAGCTCACCATTTTTCTTTTTCGATTTCCGAAAATTTACTTATCAGCCATGGCCCACAGCCCTCTATCAAAGTCTTATTTATGAGCATTTTCTCTGCAGACAGAGGAGGCCCATAATTAACTAATTCATGTTTTAGTGGGGCCAGGTTTATCAACCTGGCACAACCCCCACTTAAGCTGCGAAAGTGGGGGTTTCCCTACGCCACTGCCCGCAGGGTCGGATTGGTAAGGCAGGCACTCAGGCAAGGGTCAATGTGATGGCTTGGTATCGGAGTTGCAGCAGTGGGCTACTGTTTTGGCCAGCGTGGTGGCTGATTTGGGCTGTGTCTGTGCTGTTCAGATGCCGCCAGCAGCCCAGTGGTGGCTTGAGTGGCCTTTCCGGAGGCAGATGTGCCGCTATTACCTCCCTTTAACCCACAGGGCAGAGGTGTCATTTCCAGTCTCTCGCTGGGCCCGGCATATTAATGTATGCAGATTGAGCAGGGGCCTGAGCAGAAGTGGCCTCACTTATATTCAGGTGTGGTTCACCATTGTGAATGAATCCGTGCACAATTAGCCCTCACAATTTTTTTTTTTTTTTTTAATCTCAGTGAAGTTAAGAAAACATGGCTCTTTTAGAGGAACCCCTCTCCTTTTTATTAGGTCTCGCCTGAGCAAGCGCGTTTAGCGCTGCTCTGGCGAGAGTTTTAGTAAGCGGGTTTTGGAAGTGCTAACTAGTGGCTTTTTCAGGCCTCCAGCTACAATGCATGTGTGCGGGGCACGTGCACCATTTGTCAGCCTGCTGATCACTTTCGCGGCCGCTTTGATGTTCTCAGTGAGCCCTGGAGCCACTGAGAACATCAAAGCGGCCGTGAAAGTGCACACCATTTGCCAGCCTGCGTGCCTCTCTCCACCTTAGTGCACGCAACGTGCCCTACCTCCCTCCCTTATCCCACTTCCTGCTTGTTTCACTTTACTGACTGTCACTTTCTTCCCTTTGTTGGTATTCCCCTCTCTCTTTCCATTTCTGTCTCTCTCTATGCCACGTTTTACCCAATATCTGTTTCTCTCTTGTTAGCTCTACCACTTAAACCATGTCCCTTGTGTGGGCAAATCCTATTCCCTCTGCACCATCTCAATTATATGTGGTCACAGTCCCTCTGAGCGTTCACTTTGATATCGTCTCTACCAGTCCTTAAGCAAGGGATTCCTACCTCGACCTCAGGCATCCTTTACCCATTCACATCCTCTAAATACTTGGTGGCAGCCTCTTGCACAAAGATAAAGCCTGGCACTGTCACACTTTGTGATCACTTTCGCGGCCACTTTGATGTTCTCAGAGAGCCGCGCGGACACTGAGAACATCAAAGCAGCCACGAAAGTGCACACCATTTGCCAGCCTGCGTGCCTCTCTCCGCCTTAGTGCGCGCGACGTGCCCTACCCCCCTCCCTTATCCCACTTCCTGATTGTTTGTTCGTGGGAGTTGCTTGCCATTAGGCAGTCTCACTATGTCAGTGTAGCACAACCTGCAGTGCTGGGGTCGTCCACGCCCACCCCCTCAATTACCTCATGACATCCAACCTCAGTTGTTTACTTTTCACGCAGACCCTGCTGCTCTTGGGATGGGTACCTCCTTAGCGCCTCGAGGGATGCATCAATATAGCGCAATGTCACCAGCGTGCCTTCTGTAAGCGCTACATCTGCCTCTCCCAGCAGGGAACCCCGCCAACAGCCGCAGGTAATTACAGGCTAATGCCATCTTACTGATAGTAGTAACCACGAGTTCGTTTACCCCACCCCACCCATCCCCCTTCGGCTTCCGTGTTGAAACCTGAGCATTAAAGGGGGTTCAATAGCCGCCCTGGCACCGGTCTGATCAGAGTGCACCATCACCAGCCACTCCTGAAAACTACACCAGGCTCACTGGTGCAGTCACTGCTTTCCATATAGGGAGCGATTAATTGTATTGTAGTGTATTTGCATTTATATAGAGCTTACTACCCCTGACAAGGCTTCTAATTCATTTCTTTAAACCATTCAGAAGGCAAGAGGGATCAGCGAGTTAACCGCTCTCAGCTGACACCTGCTGCAAGTTCAAATCTGGGCAAGGCCAAACCAGTCATCCATCCTTCCAAGGTTGATACACTGATTTGGCTTACAGTCACACGTATTATATGTAGTGCGCATAAAGAGACAAATGTAGTACGAAGTGTGACATAAATAATTTGGCTCCCAACAGACCACGCTGTACTGGGGGATGCGTTTGAGTTTCTGCAAGTTTACTGTCCGCTTGAGGATCCGTTAAAAGTTCCCACAAATGATACATTAACAAATGATACATTAACGCGCTAAAAAGATGCTAATAAGTACGAACCGCTCAGGCACTAAATATTTCGGTGACAATGAGCATTGGGCAGTCTCACTATGTCAGTGTAGCACAACCTGCAGTGCTGGGGTCGTCCACGCCCACCCCCTCAATTACCTCATGACATCCAACCTCAGTTGTTTACTTTTCACGCAGACCCTGCTGCTCTTGTGAAGGGTACCTGCTTTGCGCTTCAAGGGATGCATCAATATAGCGCAATGCCACGAGCATGCCTGATGCTTTACGTGCGCTTTTGCCTCAAGTGCAACCATCCTCCACATGTGCCAACAGCTATGGCTAAACACTTATAAGGTCCCAAAGGCGAGACCTATTGGCTATGCCAATGCTTGTTCTACTTAAAAAACTGGAGCAGTGTTTTGAGAAAAGACACAATCCGCAAATGTGGGCCACTTTTTCTTTAGGTTGCCCAGGCTAACTTTTGATCCCAGTCCAACCTTGGTGTTGCGTTGCAAAACTGATGCCACCCATACTTGCCTTATGTAATGCCTCCTGCAGGAATCAGTGACCTCACCTTAAGACATGGAAAGTTGCCCAAAATCCACCAGGAAATAACCAAAATGGCGCTGAGGAAAGACTCGTTTGTAAAGAATCCAAACTGTAAAACAACAGAACACACAGGCAGAGGAAAGGATGGGAAAGCAAGTGAACATGGCAGCAGGGTTCATGAAGGCTCCATCATAAGCGGATGTGATGTGCAAGACCCTTCTAACAAAATACCCAGGTATGGAAGAATTAGCAAAGATCGAGAATCCAGTCAAACAAGCAGCAGGAGTGTTGGAATGTTACCCAAGAAGTGGCAACTGGTTCACAACAGTGATGTGTCACAACCGGTGCAATTGCCCCAGTTAGGGTTGCGGGAGCAGCCCGTGCAGGTAAGAGCAGTGCGCGGTGGGTCGGGATGGGGGGGGGGAGTCGACAGACGATGACGAGGTAAAATTAAATTAAAAAAAAAGAAAAACAATAACTGTGCGCTCGCTGCACTGCTGAGTCGGCGATGCGGCGAGCGCAAGGTAAATGGTTTTCTTTTTTTTAAAATTTAATTTGACCTCATTGTCGTCTCTCGACTTCCCCCCTACTCTGCCCCACTGCTCTTACATGCATGTGCCACTCCTGTAGGGTTGCCACCTGACTGGGTTTTATATCTGGCCGTTGCAAAAATAAGCGAAATTCCCTAACAATGGTATTTTCAGCCCTTCTCCCTACACACTTCAAACACCAAAAAAAAATAGAAAAGACTTTTAAATGTGTTCTAAGCTGCAATAATGACCCACGACCAACAATTAAAGTGAACAAAGACATAAAGTCATGTTACAAATGAAGACAGAAGATTTTGTTTAAAGTCCAATTTAGTGTCATGTCCTGGCCTTTGCAGATACTTAAGACAATAAACCAGTGTTTTTCTCTTGGAAAAGTGTCAGCCCTAGTCACAGCGCACAAACTCTTTCCAAGGCCAAACAGTAGGCGACCCAATCTGCTTCTAATATGTTTGTTTTTGATGGAGCAGATCTCTTATTACTCGTTATGTGTGCGAATATATATGTGTGTGTGTGTATATATACATATATATACATATCAGAGGCGCAACTAGAGCCAAATTTGGGGGGGGGGGGGCTAAGAAAAAATTGGCCTCATTAACATGCAAATGGTCTTTTAAATACCTGTGAAGTGCTCGGGTGCGGCTGTGTGTGTGCCCGGGAAGCTGTCTCATCCCGGGCTGCCACACACGACGGGGGGGGGGGGGGATATGGCCTGAAGCCCTTTGATTCCAATGGGTGTTGCGCGCCTGATATATATATATATATATATATATATATATATATATATATATCCCTCTCTCTCCCCCACTCCACCACCCCCGCCCCACTCCGGGGATGCGACGGTCCGTCATCGAGGTATGCGTGTGCGCATGACAGCTGATCGCACGGGTCCTTGTGGGAATGCCACCGCCTGTCCCAGTAGTGTCTGTGCATGACGACGGGATTAGTTTATCTGCAGAGCCATTCCCTAGTCACGAGACGTGCTTTGATTTTAGAAACGCCACTTTAGGCGCAGCCCTAGCCCCTTCAGCCCCCCCCCCCCCCCCTTTGACAACGTCCTGCTTCTCCCTTCCCCCTCCTGGCGTCACAAGGTAATCCATTAGGGACGTCGTCACAGCGGCAGTGAAAGATTTATTGGTTCGCGCTACTGTCCGTAAATTACAGCACTTGTTTATGTAAATACATTGCCTAAAATGGCAAGGGCATTTTTCATCAGAAAAGTGTTGGGTAAGTGTCAATGATGGAGACTTCCTCTGCCTGGCTCCTGGAAATCTGGAAGTGCCATCAACGGTGGAGGAAGCACCCCCTGGGGCAGTCAGTCGCACTGGCAGGGCACTGATGTGTGCACAGTGCTGGAGGCCTACTGCACTTCTAAGATACTGCTGAGAGAAGGCCTCTACTGCTGAGTGCTGGAACACCAAGAAAAATCTACGAGAGAAAGCGCAAAATGCAGCAGTTTGGAAGCACTAATGGGCTGCTTAAGAAAAACAAGCACTGGCAAATCCAATAGGTCTCACCTATGCAAGAGCTATTGGCTTTACCAACAATGTGTTTCAGCCATGTGGTACAACAACGTGGCTGCTGTTCAGCGTGGCTAAAGGTTTGTTGCATAGAGGAGAGCGGAGAGGGGTCGAGTTGCTCAGAGGGGAGTAAAGTGGCATAGAGTAGAGTAGAGCAGAGTGGAGTGGGGTATTATAGAATGGAGTGGAGTGGTGTAGAGTGGTACAGAGTGGAGGAGCGTAGAATGGGGGCATAGAGTGGAGGGGTCAAGATTGGAATGGGGGCATAGAGTGGAGTGGCTAGAGTGGAGAGTGGCACAGAAAGAAGTGTCGTAGCGTGGAGTGGCACAGAATGGAGTTGAGTGGCATAGAGTGGAGTGAGATAGCGTGGAGGGTTGTAGAGTAAAGCCTTGTAGAGTGGATTAAAGTGTCATGGAGTAGAGTATAGTGCCGTAGAGTTGAGTAAGTGCCATAGAGTGGAGTGGATAGAGTGGAGAGTGACACAGAAAGAAGTGTCGTAGAGTGTAGTGACACAGAGTGGAGTAGAGTGGCATAGAGTGGAGTGAGATAGCGCGGAGGGTTGTAGAGTAAAGTCTTGTAGAGTGGATTAAAGTGTCACGGAGTAGAGTATAGTGCCATAGAGTTGAGTAAGTGGCATAGAGTGGAGTGAGATAGCGTGGAGGGTTGTAGAGTAAAGTCTTGTAGAGTGGATTAAAGTGTCACGGAGTAGAGTATAGTGCCATAGAGATGAGTAAGTGCCATAGAGTGGAGTGGCGTATCTTGGTACATATTGTGCATTTTTCTCTTTCCCTTTGACGCAAAGCAGAGCAGCATCTTTGATGCAGCATTGCCTTGTGTCAAAGAATAGTACATCGGAACCTAAGTCTCACGCAATCTCACTCACTGCTTGTCAGTGACTCTCACTCACTTTCACTCACACACACATGCTTACATACACAGACACATGCTCACCCATACACTCTCATATTTACACACTCTCACCCACAAGCACACACAACATACATTTAAAAACATTGGTATTACTACAGCTGCCACCAAAGGTCCCATTCCACCTAAGTGTGCTCCTTTTTTTGTATAACACTAATAGTGTATCGTTGAATATTATTCACAATTAGAATAAAGAAAAATGAGCCGAAAATAAGGAATGTGGAGCTGTCCCTGTGTTCCTGGTACTGATGTTGACACTTCTGAGTCTAGGGGTCGCAAAGGCAGTGCCAGAGGTCGTAAGGGGGAAGACCATGGGTCTCAGCTGCGACCCCTAAATTATGTCCATGATGCAACACATATATGTAAAATGCAATGTCTTGTTCTGACAGCCCCTATAGGCAGTAACTTCATGGAGATGAAGCACAGAGAAGCCGAACTCAGCTAGACAACCCTACATGCGGTTAATCCCGACCCAAGAAGAGCAAACACAGACTCACTCCTTCTGCAAAGGAAGCACTGAATTTGCACTGCGGTTCGACAAAACATTGGCACACAGTGGCATGAGAGAGCTCCATGATGACTTTTGGTTGTCAGACAATATCTGGACACCCACTTCCAATGGGTGCACAGAAACTGACTCTCCAGGTTGATGCCGCAAAACCCTTGTACTTATTCACTAAAGCCATTTAGCTCTTTCGAATGGCTAAATGGTTTAAGAAAAACAATGCATGATCATTCTCTTCATCACTCGTTCACTTAAAACACTAATCGACCAGTGCTATAATAAGCAGTAATGTATATTTTTGGCTGACTTCCACCAAGATTCCACTATCAATTAGGCTATAATATAGCCTTATGGGTCTCCACTCTGGGCATCACCAGCCAGTAAAGAACTGCTGAAGCGTTATTGACCCAAGCCAAGGCTGAGGGCCAAAAACAAAGGAGCAGGCTTTTAATGCCCTTCGCCGTGTGAGGATGAAAGTTCCCAACCTGTGCCAACTTTTCTATCTCTACAATGGATACTTTGCCCCAGAAGTTCCCACGTAGTTTATCTTTTTGTGTCATGTGTAAGAGGACCATTTTTCAAGGGGCCCCACAAACTCACACTCTAGTGCTTCTCGGGGACATCTTTGGTGTATTCTGGCAGAGAGGAGACCCTAAACAGGTCCCCCACGCCATTAGTATCAAAGGGTACCCATTTCATACCTTACTAGAAGTTCTGGCTGGTGTCTGCCTTCTACTGTTTAGCAGTGCAGTGGTGGTTCCCATGGTGTGGTCTACTACCCTCATGTCACTGAAGTCCAATATATGAGTGAAGAAATGGGAATGATAGCCATCCTCTTTGGTACACGCGTCACTAGGTTTGCCTTCAGAGGATCCTGTACATTTGTTTGAATTAAAATTGAATGTAATGACTGAAGGATGCTGTCCACAGAGAAACAATGTGCTCAGCTCATACCCCACTTCATATTTTTCTCTTTTCCTCCTTTGGCCTCAATTCCTTCATGGAGGAAAATACACAGAGCTTCTAAAAAGAGCTATCTCCTGGAGAGTGCACGGCCCGGTGTCACATACGCTCCCACCCATATACTATAAAGATCCATCCAATCGGATTGGCAGAGGGCTGTAGCCTAGCCAGCAAGAACTGTGACTAGAAGCTGGAGCCAGGCTCCAGCACTTTGACGAGATGTGTACCTGTTTGCCTACAGTGCCGCTGTCTCTGACCTCCCTAGCCAGCCCACGGAGTCAGGAGACAGTGACGAAGAGCGGAAAGCAGCCCTCTGTACTCCTGATGAGAGGCAGGGGCACAGCAGCCCTAAGATCGACCTAATGCAGGTGAGCAGAGAGAAGACTGCATAGAAAGCACACCCCCTGCATAAGTCCACATTGTTTCACCTTTGTTTCACGACCACCTTGCCTTTCGCTGGCACCCACAAGCCTCCATTCTGGAGTGGAGGTCCGCACAGGTCCATCACCAGCCTCGTTGGTCTGGCTGAAGGAACACGCACCTGGGCGCCCCACACAGAGGCTCACGCCCCATACTGGCTGTGTAGAAGTTCAACCCCAGTTCTATGACTTGCTAGCTCCATACCATGTTCAAATAAGGCCCTGTGTCGTCCTTGCATGTAAGCCTTGCTTTGGTTGGTTCAAAACACCTTCTCCTTGAGGGTCAGAACGGTGTCTGATCCCCTTCCATAACTATCCTTCCTGGACACGACCACCAATCCCAGACACCTTAACATTCTTATAATCACAAACCAGTAATTATCATTGTATTTTTATCTAGAGATACTCATCAACAAGGCTGCCTTAAACTCACGTAGGGACAGCTTCAAAACAGCGCTTTATAGACTCTATAATTAGCAGCTACCAGTGATCGCTGTCAGATATGGTCCACGAAAACTAAAATAAAAGCACTAGAATAACCTACTTACAGACCCTAATCCAAGAATAGAACAATGAGCACTGCACTGTGATCATTGTTAATTCTTCAACTACAGGCACTGACCAGCAGGGCATAATTAGCAACATCCCCTGAACACCTTCCCCTACAGACTCAATGAACAATAATCACCAACCAATGATCGTCATCACCTCTTCGTTTTACAGGCAGGGACTCAACTACACTTTAGTAAGCACCAAAATAGCGATTGTCATCACACTTTTGCCTTTTAGACACTGACGCAATAGTATAATAAACTCCAATCAGTAACCATCAACATGCCATCAACTACAGAAACCAGACCATCATCGATGTGATTAGAACAACCAGTGACCATCGTCTCACTATGGGGCATATTATCAAGACAGGCAATAAAATTATTGCCGCTTTAGCGGCAGAAAACTGCCGCTAAAACGGCGATAATGGGGTTGATAATATGCTCTATGGAATTCCAATTGAAGCCCATGTTAGACGTCCTTCACATCTAACATGGGCTTCAATTGGAATTCCATAGAGCACATTATCAAGCCCATTATCGCCGTTTTAGTGGCAGTTTTCTGCCGCTAAAGCGGTGATAATTTTTCGCCTGTCTTGATAATATGCTCCTCTGTTATGTTATTGTGCTTTATACAGCACGCTGCTACTCCAAGGATTATCCTGGCGATAGGCAGACATAACGGCACCTACAGCGATGACCTATGCAGCTCGTCGAAAGAACCAGGTCTTTAGTTTTTTTCTTAAAAGCTGTGGGATCACGCATTGTGTGTAGTGCCACAGGGAGGCTATCAGCCTCGAGACATCGAATAATACATGCATAATAAATTATAACCTGTGATTGTTGTCGAAATTTACATTTCATCTACAGACGTTGAACCAACAATGCTGATATCCCTGACCTGTGACGAATTTCACATTTATCCAGAAAGACATCATTCATTGTCACAATCAAAATCACACACCAGTTACCATCTTCACAAGACAGATGCCGTTCAACACTACAAAAACACAGAACAGTGACCATCAGTGCAGCTTCGCCTGCAGACTCCTACAGAACTACACTAAGCACCCAACAATATTTAGTGTCACATTTTCAGCTACTAACACTGTATAACACTAACCTGAGCACCAATCATTGATCACCAACACAGCTTCATCAAGAGCCTGTGGGCTCGATTCACAAAGGTAAACTTAGACCTGAAGTCTAAGTTTAGACCTGAAGTCTACGTTTAGACCTGAAGTCTTAGTTTAGACCTGAAGTCTTAGTTTAGACCCGAATTCTAAGTTTAGACCTGAAGTCTAAGTTTAGGCCTGAAATCTAACTTTAGACTTGAAGTCTAACTTTAGACTTAAGGTCTAACGTTAGATTCAGGTCTAATTTAGACTTCAGGTCTAGTTTTACCTTTGTGAATCGGACCCTCTGAGTAACAACACTATAAGAAATGATCATCATCCCTCCTTCTTCTACAAACACCAATTACTCCATAACCCTCAAGGAGAGATCACTGTCACCCATTCACATAGAGTTTCGGGTAAGCACTGAGATAAGCACCACACATTGCAGCGATTACTATCACGCTGTCATCAACGGGCGCTAATGAAAAAGGCTATGATAAATTTGAGTAATCCATACATGTCAACATTTTGCAACTGCAGCGAGGAAGAGTTTGAAAAAGAAACTGGGGAAATGTATTTTCCCTTGTGATTTACATTGAAGTGGGGGAGGTATTAGGTGAGAAACAGCCTTAATAAAGACCTTTTGGGCTTAAAGAAATTGGGAGTCTCCCGCCTAAATCCGGACTGTTGGCATGTGTGGTAATCACTGTCAAAGCTCCACTTACAGACACTCATTAACAACACTGCAAAAAGAACCAACGAGTGATTGTCACCACACGCCACCTACCAACATTAATAAGCCTATCATAGGCAACAGTGACCATCAGCAATCATTCACGTACCAGTGCCGACCCACCTGTTTATAGTAAAAAGCGTGAACCATTGACTCCTGCTGATACAATAGGCCAGGACTAGTGCTAGCAGAAGAAACGGTGGGAGACGAAAGACACCCTTAAAGGCTCTTACCAAAGAAATTAGAGACTCCCTTTATGCCAATTTAAGCAAGATAAACAGACAGTTAAGCAGGCCTATATGGAAAAATGGGAGATAGAACTGAATTCCAAGAAGATAGAAGAAATGTGGCACATTATTTGAACAACAGTAGCAAAATCCTCAATATATAAAGAAGTCATGTAACATTTGTATGTGTTGCTATTTTTCACCACAGGATTGAAGGAGATGTTTGGAGGGAGTGTGAAGAGTGGAGTACTATGTCCCACCTGAGGTGGCACTGTCCCAAGATTCGTGACTTCTGCTTGCATTGGGATTATTGGGTTTTTCTGGGGAATCAGTCAATATCCTTTAACAACATTGAACAAAAAAGAATGGGTAAATTTGATGGGATACCGTCCTCATTCACAGCACATGCCAGTGGCTAATTATCTACAGACCGGATCGGAACATACACGCCAACAACATACATGTAACCAGGTCAGGCATGTGCTGATTATCTTTGACCTAGCCTGAGTGCGTACCTTGAGGGGGAGAAAACCTGTTGTATCTTCGGTGGCCATGCTTCCCTTATCTGTGGGCTATCTAAAATAAAAAGATTCTGTGGTCAACCCTTGCGTAGTGCTATATATACCATACATGATTCTCACCCAACACTGCCGCTAAGATTGTTGTTTTTGTTTGTTTCTATGCAACGTGACTCCTTGTTGTTATGTATAAGCTACAAATAAAGTTGTAAAAAAAGAAAGCTTGAACCCCTGATTATCAACATAACGTCACATATAACCATCAATTATTAATACTTTTGAAGCAGCAAACAGTGCCAGTGGGTAGACATTTGTATTGGATACACAGAATAAACACACTCTAATAACCCACCTGGGTATTTGCTCACGCTTTCACTTCACAAAGACCTAGCAATGATACGTAATAGACTCCCAACGGTGACGCTTACCATTTACCTGGAGACACCAAGTACCATCACAATATGCAGCAACTAGTGATCAAAATGATATGTTCTCTCTACAGACACCACGCGACAACGCAATGATAAGCAGTAAATTGTGATCACTGCAGGCACTGGCCCACCCACGCTCTGGTCAGCAGTAAACAAAAATCTTTGACAAAGGTTCACTTAAGCAACAGAGCTATAATAGGCTAAAATCACTCACTGTCAACTCCCATCCACATTATAGGCACCAAGAAACATACTCTAATATGCACGAGCAAGTGACCACAACAACTACTCATCTACATGGAATTAGAATAAGCACCATAGCAACTGATCATCGTACAACAGTCAACTATATTCACAGTGGGTCAGTCTCGTGGCAAAGGCCTGCATTCATGGCCGAGTACCCGCACTCGTGGCGGAGGCCCTGCACTCGTGGCGGAGGACCCACACTCGTGGCGAAGGCCCCGCACTCGTGGCAGAGGACCCACACTCGTGGCGGAGGACCCACACTCGTAGCGAAGGCCCCGCACTCGTGGCGGAGGCCCCGCACTCATGGCAGAGGACCCACACTCATGGCGAAGGCCCCACACTCGTGGCGGAGGATCCACACTCATGGCGGAGACCCCGCACTCGTGGTGGAGGACCCACACTCCTGGCGAAGGCCCGGCACTCGTGGCGGGGGCCCGCATTTGTGGCAGAAGCCCAGAAGTCGTGGTGGAGGTCCTGCAGTTGTGACGGGACCTCTGCAATGAGATGGAATGCGGAAGTCCCGCCACGAGTGCAGGCCCGCCTGCCACGAGAGCGGAGGCCCTTTGTGAATCGAGGCCTGATTGTCTGTGACATTATCAGCACTAACCAGTAATAATCACATCTTCAATTTCAGATCCATACATTGACCTAAAGGACACTGATCAACGGCACTAAAAAAACAACCAATGATCACCTCTACACCTTGAACTACAGATTGTTAACAATGCTAAAGAAAGTTTCACTCATATCTATTGCTTGGTGAAATACATTTTTCTCTGTTTCATTGGCAACAGACCTGAAATCTTGTAGTGGCTGGAAAAAGTCGAATAACCCATGTGCATGGTCAGAGCCTCGGCTCACTGCAATCCCAGTCCCTGTACAAAATATGAGCCCCTTAAAAGCAATCTATGATTCTGACCTTTCGCTCACCTACAACTCACACTGTTGTAAACAGAACACACTTCCAACAGTCACCACTTCTGCAAGCTTTTACCAGCTTTGAAAAAAAACCTCCAAGTGGGGTCATCAAGGTCATCACTCATGGCTAGATGGAACTATTGCAACATGGTGTACTCAGATCCACTCATTGCATGTGTCACTGTAAAGAAAATCAGTCAATGGGGGGAAAAAAAACACAGCAAACCTGTATGAATAGCACTCCCTTAACTGACAGCGGCAGCCTCAGTCAAAGTCAAAATTCTGTGTAACATCTGCACAAGACATTGTGGAAAAAACAGTGTGATGCAGAAGTAGGATGTACCCTACATTTCAAACAAGAACCTCCATTGAGTCAATGCAATCACCACCCATACCCTAAGTTCAAAAACACAGGGGTGGATACCTGGGAGTCAAAGTTGTGTCCAGTCATGAGGCACAACTGAACTTCCTAATCTTCAGGAAGGTCCTGGAAACTCAGCTGTTTAGATAATCATGTGACTGAGAACAACAGACCATTGGAAGAGTAATGAATAAAGAAGTGTGGCCTGAATCCCACCTACAGACAATCAAATCAAACTTTTTGGGCCCACCCAAATGTGTACTTGTTTCAGCAACTACTGCCCCCATGCTCCAGCTATGACACTGCTAATGGTTGGTGTCAGATGATTCTACAGCCCTGCCAAGTACCACTCATCAGGTGTTAGACTAACACATTTCAGTGTCAGGCATAGTAGCGCCTCCTCAGCGCTAAGTAAATCGTGCACCAATACTAAACAAGCATTTACAATGCAATGGTCTCGGCATTGGTAAAGTTAGAGCTATTGGCATTGCTCATGACATTATTTTTGTTTATGTTTTTAAAACATTTAAAGAAACGGCATTGTCATGAGCAATGACAATAGCTCTAACTTTAACAATGCCGAGACCGTTGCATTGTAAATGCTTGTTGTGCCTTGTTATCGCGGACCTCGGACACACATACGGATCTGGCATCTCGCGCATTTTGTAATTATTCAGTAACATACCATCACCAATCGCATAAGACGCTAGGTAAAACAAGCGTTGGTTGCTAATTCATCACCTCACATCTCAGTGCCAATCTCTTAAGATCTGGGGGCAGCAATCACAGCTATGCGGCAAACGGAGCACCGGCCCTGGGGCACTGATTGCAGGAAGGGTCGTGACTTTAAAAAAAAATGCTTGTGCTAAGCTTCTTTCGGGTTCTCCGCCCCTCGCTCCATGGCACTCAGATGAGAACTGTGCCTCCGCATAAACCCTCCCCTCCCCGCTCTATCTATGTGGGGCCGCACTTCCAGCTCTGCGCACAAGCAATAACTATAACAAAATAATGTAGGATTGTATCACTGCCGAAGTTCCTGGTGCATTCGGCAAAGAAGGATCACGAGGCAAAACGATCACATCACATGGTCTAGCAAGACCAGGGTGGTGCAAGCTTCACTTCATTAGAGAAAACGCAAAACACATGTTGCAAGTGCAACACCAAGAGGGAGACTTTTGTTTGCTTTTTGACTAACTTGTATCTGTAATGGAGAGATAGTTTGGATGCGCCTATGGTGAAATGACTGTGCACACAACAGACATGCGTAATACTCCAAAACACTGCACAGATACAGTCCATGTTCACGCGCGAGGCACGCAGACCTACATACAGAAAGCTCTCAATACCCAACCACGCTCACTGAACACAAACAGTTATTGCAATGCCATGGCACAAGTCCAAAAAAAAGGGGGGGGGGGCTAACTAAGTTAACATGCAAGTCACATCACGACGTGTGACGTCACTGCACGCGACATCGACTGTGATATCAAAGGAAGTGACATCACATCATCTGTAAAATAATTTTAAAAAATGAGCATTTAAATGGCTATTTGTGTAAATACTCACACATAACAATATAGCTGACATTCCTTGCAGTACAAGCTCTTATATTTAAGGACTGAACAAAGTGAAAAGCTTGCTTCCAAACCGGAGTGTCCCTTGAATGCTTGCTAAGTGATAACAAGCCTTTGTTTCCCCTCCACTGCGCTAGCTCCAGGGTACTCCCACAAAAGGAGAACTGATGGCCTTTAAATTAGCCTTTTGTCTTGGGCTCAGCGGGTGGGGGGATCCACTGCCCCCTGCACGTTGTTACCCCGCGGAAAGCAGTCAACAGCGCAGGCGATCCTGAATATGTCAAGGGGACAACTCACTAGAGCGCAACATCTTAGCGGGGGGGGGGGGGGACGTCTACCCTCTACCAAACTTAGCAAAATTGGTACCTTAGTTAAAGTAACCCAGGTGCATTCACCGTTCTTTATGTGTTAAAGACGCCGCTCTTGCCGGCGTTACTCATGTTATCGTCCCCGGATAGGTCGGGGTTGCTGTTTTCATCGCTACTAAGCTTCTGCTTCTTGCCCGGCATCTCGCTGTTTCCCGCCAGAGCCGCCCCGCTCTCGGACATGTTCCGCTTCCTAGATTGCCTTCCAGACTCGGTTCAACCAATGGCGGCCATGCAGCTGCTGCTGCAAATGCTAGCAGTCTATCGAAACAGAAATAAGACAAGGAGGAAGCTGCGAGCTGCAATGGATACAGATAAAACGAGGAGAGCGAGACCAGGGGAAATGGATACCGCTGGAAATAAACGATTCTGGATCGGCAGCGCGCGCAGCGTTCGGTAATCTCAGCAGCAGAGGGATGAGGCACGTGGAGGGGCCGGGATGTTTTTTCATCGCAGTCTGTAAAGAGGGAGAAAACAAGGAGATCAGGTGAGGGAGCAACGCCGGGACACCACCGCCTTTCTCCGAGGCCGAGCAAAAATGCCTCGGAGAAAGGGAGCGTCCTTTTCGGATTCGGGGGCGTGTTTTGATGTTGTCTCCTCCCTGAGACTTTTCGCAAAAAACACGCCTCCCGATCCGAAAAGGACGGGGCATGATTGGAGTGACGGGACCTCTTCTCCAATGGCTGGCCAGCATTTACTAGGCCAGCCAATGGAGAACAGGGGAGAAGAGGGGCGGGTTCAAGCCCCTCTTCTCCCAAGTCATTATCTCTCGCGAGCGAGAATGCGCAAGCGCAGCCATCGCTAGCCGAGACCTAAAAACTAAAGCTGGTCTCCGAGTCTCGTCTGGAGTGGCCGCTCGTCGTGCGCGCTGCTCCCAGCAGGCTTAAGGCGAGTCTGCAGCAAAAGGCTGCTACAATCTAATAGAATTCACTGACACACGCCGCAGCATGATTAATGACTATACCTTATGACTCTGCAGCGCGAGTGGTGAGCAGGTGGCTTTAGTTGGAATAAACTAGTGGCAGGCTGCAGGAAGTGGCAATGACAGTGCTGTTCACACCATCACCAAGTTGTGCCGCAGTTATTTAATCAAACATGTAAATGACCCATTTGGCAGCTCAGGTGACCCCCCCTGCATGGACCGCGGTGGCCACTGGAGTTGTTTCTCAGCAGCCCAGCACACCACCTACTCCTGTGTAGCTGCTGCTGAGCCACACAATGATGCCCAGATGTGTTTGTGACAGGAGTCCTGGTGGTGAGGTGCAGCCCATATCAAGAGACGCATGTGCAAAGTTAGTAAGTAGTGCCTCGTGAGGTATCTCTTTGCTTCAAAATTATGTGCTTTTAAATTTTATTAATAGCGTTAGGGCGCAGCAGTGGTGCCGGTCCAACTACCTGCGTTTTACTAGGATTCAACAGCTTGGATAAAGGCAGTGATTGAGCGCATATAGAAACAAGCATTGGCATAGCCAATAGGTCTCGCTTTCGGGACCTTATAAGTATTTAGTTATGCAGCACAATTTCCTTGGTGCAACAACACTAACTGTTGCACGGCTAAACACTTATAAGGTCCCTAAGGCGAGACCTATTGGCTATGCCAATGCTTGTTTCTTAGAATGTGCCGCAACAGGGCTAAACCGTTCCCTTACATTCTGGATGTAATGCAGACTTCTTAAGAGAAAACTCTGTTCACACATGGGGCGATGCTGTCTGAACAGAGACTGTACTAGACGCCCTTGAACGCTGATCTCCCTGCCTGGAATCCACACCAGCAGCTCAGCGTGATCATTTGTAACTGGACTGTTAACTATTTCCAATTTACTGGAGGGCAGCGGGGCCTTACCAGATAGCGTGAATGGCCTCAAATTAGGAACTGCCATTGGAAGTAGGACAAACCCCCACGATCACCATTTCTGCTCCTACTGACCTATACTACTGCTATTCATCTGGGGTCACGCTTAAAGGACAGAGAGATCCTGGTGAAGATGAAGAGACAGTACTAGGGAAAGAGTGAAAATGGTGAGAAGTGTGGCCATAGATAGAGCGATAAACAGTAGTGGCAGCTGGATTTAGTGGCGGAGAGGAAGACGCAGTGATGGAAAGAGTATACGATGACACTAGAATAAATGCATACGCAGTAAGAAAGAGAGATAGAAAATGGAGTGACTGAACAAAATAAAGTGACACATTTAAGTAGAGAGGAGGACAAGGAAGGGGAGATAGTGGGAGGGCGGAAAGATGAGTAGGGTGAGAAAGAGGGCACAGGAGAGTGGGAAATGTAGACGGAAAAGAATACAGTGACAGAATGAATAACTGAACGGAGAATAAGGACAGATTGTGACAGTGTGATAGCGACTTAGAAGAGAAAGTGACGGGAGATAGGGATTCAGGGGGAGCTCACTGCATGTACTCACACCGGTCACTGTTTCCCACACTCTCGCTTGGCCCGGTTTAATCTGCAGCTGCTCCACTGAAGGACAATGTCTGGATCACCGGTTCAGCACTATCCGGGCCCCTCTGCCTCCCCCTGCGCCACACAGCTATTGAAATATTCCAGCCCTTAAAAAGTCACACATTGACATTCGTGTGCTGAATGGCGGTATTTAGCTCATTATAACAAATGTTAGCCACAAAACACCAAGCAATACCATGCTTGGAAGCCATCTTAACCAGGATGAATCCACGAAAAAAAGAACTGTAAATAGTATTGCAATGGGTTGAACAGAAGTTTAGGCACATCTTTGTGTAACTTAAATAACAAAAATGAAACATTCAATTAAATATACCGTAGCTTTCATTCAACGCATGGGCTAAAATGAGCGAAGGTGTGTGATGGGGAGGATACATTCAGAAAGCTCCATATTAAACATGAAAGTGAAAGCGGATTTCCAGAGCAGTCTCTTTTTCAAGGGGTACACACACAGCGGGCACAGTCGGCAGCAGGCGGAGGTGAGCAGTGGCAGAGATACTAGTGTGAGAAGCAGGCGCAAAAGTGAAAGAGATCGCGATCAAGCGCGGCCAGCGATGTGCTTAATGAGCCTCTGCTCATAAGCGCGCGCCCGCGCACATGCACGCAAGCTGTAGGCCGGCCATGGTAGCATTTTTTGAAGCCCTCACTAAAAGTCTTGTCAGATCAGCGCATGCGCTGGGTCAGGTGAGACCTAAAAACTAGGCCGATGTAGGTGAGCGATGATCAGTTGGCATGATTGGGCACTGCAAGGGTGACAGTTCGCCAAGGATCGTGTGAACACCAGTGAACCCATCCCTGCCTTTGACACGAACCATCTGAACAGCTGTACTAAGACCAGGAACAGTGCCAAAATTAACAGGAAGGCAGCAAGGAACTTCCTGTAAAAAACCCTATTCTGTAGAAGTGACCTCTTTTTTTGTAAACAAAAAAGGTATCAGGGCTCTCGTCAAGAGGCCACAGCAGCTTGCACTACACATTTTCCCCTGCTATTCTGCCAATGATAGTAGCAACTGAACTACTGATAATCACACTCCTATAAGTGTGACAATTCTGGAACTGAATTATTTGTGTGTCCAAGAGCTTTCATGCAACAATAAAAATGTCAAGATAACTCTGGTGAATAATGGAGTGCTGGAGCAAGATCAGTATTTTGTTTAGTGACAGTTTTCACAAAACAATGTTGACCATACATATTTGCAAAACTGTATTTTATGAGGATTAGCTGTGAGTTTCTGCTTTTTATGTCTAGCCTAGCTCAGCGCGCATGGGCTGGTTGGCGAGGCATGCTGTATCTGGTATGTGTGGTTGAAGAACCTCCCAACTTTTCTATTGGCTTCTGTTAGTGCCCTTCTTAAATGCCTGCTTTTCTTTGGTGGATATGTTAAATTAGTCCTGCCTTTTGTCGTTTTGGACCTTCCCAGGTGAATGCCCCTGTTACTGTGACATTGCCCTGTTTTTCATATATGTTTGTTCCTGCGAACTCTCTTTTCTTCATCTTTCATCAGCACGCCTTCATGGACGCACTGATGTTCTCTTCTGTCTGCATGTTCGTTTATGGATTTCCCCTTCCCCACCCTTCAAGCACACACACAACTGTGGCTTTCTCACAGCAGAGAGACTTCGCACTGCAAATTACCCCTCCCATCACTCCTCCGCCGCCTGCCTTTGTTTACTCCAGCAGCAGGGGCATGTGTAGATGGCTAAACCTTTCGTTCCCCTTCTTATTAATGGACAACAGTTAACTGGGAGGGAGTCACTGCTCTGATGAAGCAGACCGTATAGTTGTAAATTGCCTAGGGGATGTCCGACGGCCACGCCTCCAGCCGAGGAGTGTAGTTCTGGGAGCAGTGAAATAATTCACTTCTGCTCTCTATTCCCAGTTGACCTGCATGATCTGCAAGGGTGCTCATAAGGCGTAACAGACGCTTGTGCAACCTGTGCCCTGACTCATGCCTAGCCCACTGTTGGATACCCCCATGGCCACAGTCCTGGAGAAAGCAGTGGCTCTATTTATTTATTTATTTCAGAGTTTTATATAGCGCTAGCCAGACCCGAAGATATCGGAGCGCTTTACAACATTTGTTGAATAACATTTGAGTAAACAAAAGAGTGGAATATACATACAGTGTTCAAAGATAGGTCATTACTCGGTATAAGTCATATATAAATCGAATGCAGAATAGCAGTGGAGGTGATAATAGTCGGGGAGAGTAATGTGCGAGGTAAGAGTAAGATGCTGTAAGGAGTTGGTCTTATCGTAGTGACTGGATCTTCAGTTGATGTCGGATCGGTAAATTGTAGGACCTTTGTCATTTTGGGAGAGCTTGATTGAGGAAGAGCACTTTGAGCTGGCATTTGAATTCTTTGAAGGAAGGGTTAGTCCTGATATGTACAGGAATGGCATTCCAAATTCTGGGAGCATTTCCAGAGAAAGATCGAAATAAGGTCTTTTGTTTACGGGTTTTTGGTGCTCCTGAGATTTCTCGTCTGTCCCGCTTTGTTGAGTTTGGCGGCTAGATGGGAGGGTTTGCCAGTGTGGAGAGCTTTGTGGGTGAGACAGGTAGTCCTGAAGTTCCCACGCAATTCTATTGGGAGCCAGAGCTTTAAGTTTCTGCGAGACCTACAGCCCTCTGGTAGGCAACACGCCGCATTGCTCTCCTTGCTCATTTACTGCAGCTGAAGTGTGTGCTAAATTAAAAGGAGCGAGTATGGCTGATGCTCGCTTGTAATACCTCTTTTAAAATGGAAAGAGCTCACACTTTCATAGTCTGTGTTTGGTCTGCATTTTTCAGAGCATAGCCAAATAACACCAGGGTTGTCTTTAATGAGAAACCTGTTGCGTAGTAAATGCTTGTTACTAGGTTAGTGCCCATCCATTTCTGTTGCTTTAAAGCAGTTTTAAGACCTTGTTAGAGTTCCTCTTTGTTCAAATGGGTATAATTTCTGAAATGTATGTTTCCCTTGTCTTCATTTCTTGATTTTGCGTGCAAGAAAATGTCACTCATAGTCGTTGAATATTACTCATGATTACACTGAAATTATGAAAATGTCACACATAAGCAATTGGCAGCTATGATTCTAGTAGGTGCCCAAGCTGCAGAAGAAGATGCCATCTCCCTTGCATGCTCTTTGAAGCCAATGCAGCTCGCCTCTGCAGCTGGTTCACTGGCCATCACAGTGAAACTCCTGCCACAGGCCAACAGGCACCACCCGGACCACTTCCGCTGACGAAAGACTGTGTGCCTGCCAGTCTCTCTACCTGCCCAGACCCAGCGCGCGGGGCTTCAAACCTGCTAGAGACACTGACCTCCCATGGGTGCCACATTCTAGGTAAGAGGCTGCGGAGTGTTAGACACATACACACCAGTGCAATGTTAGAAAGCTGGCTGGGCACTTGGCCGACTGGCCAGAGCTGCCGACTTTAGAGTTGGTGAAACCAGGTTCTGGTCTCAGCGACGGCTCAACATCCTGTGATTCTAGGCAAATCTCTTAATCTCCCTATGCCTACTAAAAATGATTGTGTCCTTGTGTAATGTCCAGTTCACACTGTTTTGAACTGCAAAATATATATATACTTGTAACCCTGGTTCCTGCGTGCATTCCACACCTGCCGATCGCAACGAAGATGGTAGCATCTTGTTGCAAGTATCTAGACGGCATAGACATTCTGAAAGTTACTGCACACTTTTTAGGTCTCGCCTAGCGACGCAGCGCATGTGCGTTGCTCACCTTGGCAAGATCTATTGTTGCTGCTTCCTGTGCCGAAGGGAGACAGGACATGTTACGCGCCCGGACAGGCAATATGCACATGCACGGCGCGCACCCAGACAGGCGATGTGCACGTGCACAGCTCGCGTCATTCAGTTCCTCTGTGTTTGTTGGTAGTGAACGGTCCTGCCGTTTTGTGAGAAGCTCCGTATAACATTAAGCAATCTGTCCACATATGTAAATGTCAGTTATGGGTCCCAGCTGTTAACATTGACTTGCACTTTTGCATCCCTGGCACGGCCCTTGCTACCACTTGTCCTTTAGGGGTACTGAAGGCAGCCAAAAGATCAACAAGCTTTGGCAAAACCAATAGTTATTTGTTTTTTTTACCCTGGCTAAATCGTTTTAAAGCCTGATACAGTGAAACACTGATGTGATTTTGGGGGTGCACGGTGCCTCTAACACTTCCCTTGCATTTTGGTGAGCGAGCATAAAACAAGCTGTGCTCGTGTTCGGTGCCTCAGTCTGTTCTTGACTTCGGAGGCCAAAGATGCCTGTGAATGGTGATTGGTAACATGTGGGAACGGGCTTGGGCCCGAGCCCACCTGACAGATGGGCACAGGTATTTGTGATGTGAAGGCGCTGGTGTGACGCGTGTGCGCAGCCAGTGCTAATGAGCACAAGCGCCATCGCACCTTCCCCAGGGAGCGTGCCTTCACAGCTCCGACAAGATTGAGCTGCCGTCAATTGGGATGTATGACGTTACAACGCATACTTTTACAACGCATGCACTTACAACGCAATTTTTACAACGCAACATCCACTACAACGCATTCCATTACATCGCATGACACTACAACGCATTTTTAAAAACTACCTTTACAACGCATTCCATTACATCGCATACTACCTTTACAACGCATACAATTACAACGCATAATATTACATTGCATTTAAGGTAAGTTTTGGATAGTATAGGGGTAACAATTACTATTCTAAATCCAGGGGGTGCAACAGTAGGGTAAGTGTTGGATAGTATAGGGGTAAAAATTACTATTCTAACTCCAGGGGGTGCAACAGTAGGGTAAGTGTTGGATAGTATAGGGGTAAAAATTACTATTCTAACTCCAGGGGGTGCAACAGTAGGGTAAGTGTTGGATAGTATAGGGGTAAAAATTACTATTCTAACTCCAGGGGGTGCAACAGTAGGGTAAGTGTTGGATAGTATAGGGGTAAAAATTACTATTCTAACTCCAGGGGGTGCAACAGTAGGGTAAGTGTTGGATAGTGTAGTGTAATATTATGCGTTGTAATGGTATGCGTTGTAAAGGTAGTATGCGATGTAATGGAATGCGTTGTAAAGGTAGTTTTTAAAAATGCGTTGTAGTGTCATGCGATGTAATGGAATGCGTTGTAGTGGATGTTGCGTTGTAAAAATTGCATTGTAAGTGTAGTGCGTTGTAAAAGTTGCGTTGTAAAGGTTGTTCCCCCGTCGATTGTCACCCCTAGCCCAGCCTTCCCAAATCCTGGCGGAATTTTTTTGCACCTCTCACGCGTAGGAGGGGGCAAGGGGTGCTATTAGTTAATCTGCCAATGCTGCAGATGCCGTCAGAGGGTTGCAGGCAATCTGTTAACGCCAGTGCAGTTGTGACTTGCTCACACAGTAATAACGGTGCTATATTCGACAGCTTGTTAATGACATGGCTGAGGGAGGGCCTGGCACTTCCCATTACCACGACAAGACCCGCTGGACTATTTTATGAGCACCACGTCGCCCCTATAAGCAAACCGCGGCAGGGCCGTTCCAGGCCAGAGCCTGGCCACACTGTCGCGCTGGTCTGGTGCGGGTTTCTCGGAGCTCGTGTCTCAGAAATGTTCAGCCTCTTTGCTCTGTCTATTCTTCCATCGAGGGTTGTTTAACAGCATCACACGTGAGACAAAGCCTAGCTCCCAGCATTTTCTATTTTTCATTCAATAATTGTTTTTCTAAATAGATTTTTTTTCTTCCATGTATCCTGTGTCGTGGACTGCGGATTTTAACAGTCTTTCATCCTTATAAAGTCGATAAAATCAGTATCACTGCTTTTTTTAGGTGTCTTTTTTAAAACCGATTTATAATATACTTATTATTTATCAGCCCCATTGTTGTAGATGTCTGCTTTGTTTGTTATGCTGTTAGTATTTTGTAATTGCCACTGCTTAGTATGGGGCAGTGGCTCCCTACTCAACACGACAATTAATTATAAACACCGGCGCTTATTCATCAAACTCCTCCTTCAGGTATTAGACCCCCCACAGTGATCTTTGCTGCGATGCATTGCCATTTACAACACTAGTTTATTTCCTGGTTGGCATCACAGACCGATCGCTAACATACCCGCGTTTATAACCTGCCTTTGTACTGTTGAGGCTCGTGTAAGACAAGCCACTGCCGCCGGTGCTGTGCAGGGGGGTACCCCACCCCTCGGCACTTCAGGGGACTCCATTAAGGCAAAACTCAATGAATAGACTTGGGATATGGGAGACTCTGATGCCCCCCTGAAATTTAGCAGGGTGGGGCCATCAGTTTGTGCCACAGGCTATCGATGAAGTATTGTACAAGTCTGAAGTCTGATTTACAAAATAATGACGCAGTGCGGTGCCGTAAGCCATTTTCCTGCGCTGAGGTGCCCCATTTTAAAAGCATAGGGATGCGTCATATTAACAACAATATGACACATCTGTCACTTTCCCCTGTGCTGGTGCACAATTGGCTGCCATGCACCAGCACAGGCACCCTTGCGCCATGTTGCACGGGTAACTGCGGGCGGGGATAATTGTTTTATGTGCGGGAAGGGACGCCTTCCTGCACAAAAACAATCATTGATGGCATTTTCCCCTTTCTATGGGTGCTGCATTCTGCAGCACGCATAGAAAGCGGAAACAACCATTTGCAATGCAATCGGTCTCGCATTTATGCGAGTTTAAGTTATTGGCATTGTAAATGACAATGCCTTTTATTTATGTTTTAAATACGAAAACAAAAATAAAAGGCATTGTTATTTGCAATGTCAATAGCTCAAAGTCGCGTAAATGCGAGACCTATTGCATTGCAAATGTTTGTTATAAATGTAGTGATACTGTATTAATTTGGGAAAAAGGGGGGTGGTGATGGACAGCGTTTCTGAATGATGCAGAATACTCTTACCAAGTCAAGAGATCATGGTTTTAATCCATCACCGTTTTTTAGCTCACTGCACCATCCCAGCTCAGAACCTGGCTACATGCAAATTAGTCTGTACCTGTCCCAGTGCATGATGGGAACAGGGCAAACCAAACTACCAAGCCAATTCTTATACTGGGAAGGAAACAAGCTTCCGGGGACCGGTTTCTGGCATCACAGCCTTCGTCGGCCCGGCTTGCCTGAATCCTGATGGTGCAATGAGCAAGGGACTCACGTCTGAGCATACCCTCCCACACTGAGTGTGGATAAGTCGATTTGGGAAAAAGGGGGGTGGGAAAAAGGGGGTGGTGATGGACAGAGTTTCTGAATGATGCAGAATACTCTTACCAAGTCAAGAGATCATGGTTTTAATCCATCACCGTTTTTTAGCTCACTGCACCATCCCAGCTCAGAACCTGGCTACATGCAAATTAGTCTGTACCTGTCCCAGTGCATGATGGGAACAGGGCAAACCAAACTACCAAGCCAATTCTTATACTGGGAAGGAAACAAGCTTCCGGGGACCGGTTTCTGGCATCACAGCCTTCGTCGGCCTGGCTTGCCTGAATCCTGATGGTGCAATGAGCAAGGGACTCATGTCTGAGCATACCCTCCCACACTGAGTGTGGATAAAATCGATTTGGGGAAAAGGGGGTGGTGATGGACAGAGTTTCTGAATGATGCAGAATACTCTTACCAAGTCAAGAGATTATGGTTTTAATCCATCACCGTTTTTTAGCTCACTGCACCATCCCAGCTCAGAACCTGGCTACATGCAAATTAGTCTGTACCTGTCCCAGTGCATGATGGGAACAGGGCAAACCAAACTACCAAGCCAATTCTTATACTGGGAAGGAAACAAGCTTCCGGGGACCGGTTTCTGGCATCACAGCCTTCGTCGGCCCGGCTTGCCTGAATCCTGATGGTGCAATGAGCAAGGGACTCACGTCTGAGCATACCCTCCCACACTGAGTGTGGATAAAATCGATTTGGGAAAACTATTGGCTTGGTAGTTTGGTTTGCCCTGTTCCCATCATGCACTGGGACAGGTACAGACTAATTTGCATGTAGCCGGGTTCTGAGCTGGGATGGTGCAGTGAGCTAAAAAACGGTGATGGATTAAAACCATGATCTCTTGACTTGGTAAGAGTATTCTGCATCATTCAGTAACTCTGTCCATCACCACCCCCCTTTTTCCCAAATCGATTTTATCCACACTCAGTGTGGGAGGGTATGCTCAGACGTGAGTCCCTTGCTCATTGCACCATCAGGATTCAGGCAAGCCGGGCCGATGAAGGCTGTGATGCCAGAAACCGGTCCCCGGAAGCTTGTTTCCTTCCCAGTATAAGAATTGGCTTGGTAGTTTGGTTTGCCCTGTTCCCATCATGCACTGGGACAGGTACAGACTAATTTGCATGTAGCCGGGTTCTGAGCTGGGATGGTGCAGTGAGCTAAAAAACGGTGATGGATTAAAACCATGATCTCTTGACTAGGTAAGAGTATTCTGCATCATTCAGAAACTCTGTCCATCACCACCCCCCTTTTTCCCAAATCGATTTTATCCACACTCAGTGTGGGAGGGTATGCTCAGACGTGAGTCCCTTGCTCATTGCACCATCAGGATTCAGGCAAGCCGGGCCGACGAAGGCTGTGATGCCAGAAACCGGTCCCCGGAAGCTTGTTTCCTTCCCAGTATAAGAATTGGCTTGGTAGTTTGGTTTGCCCTGTTCCCATCATGCACTGGGACAGGTACAGACTAATTTGCATGTAGCCGGGTTCTGAGCTGGGATGGTGCAGTGAGCTAAAAAATGGTGATGGATTAAAACCATGATCTCTTGACTTGGTAAGAGTATTCTGCATCATTCAGAAACTCTGTCCATCACCACCCCCCTTTTTCCCAAATCGATTTTATCCACACTCAGTGTGGGAGGGTATGCTCAGACGTGAGTCCCTTGCTCATTGCACCATCAGGATTCAGGCAAGCCGGGCCGACGAAGGCTGTGATGCCAGAAACCGGTCCCCGGAAGCTTGTTTCCTTCCCAGTATAAGAATTGGCTTGGTAGTTTGGTTTGCCCTGTTCCCATCATGCACTGGGACAGGTACAGACTAATTTGCATGTAGCCGGGTTCTGAGCTGGGATGGTGCAGTGAGCTAAAAAACGGTGATGGATTAAAACCATGATCTCTTGACTTGGTAAGAGTATTCTGCATCATTCAGAAACTCTGTCCATCATCACCCCCCTTTTTCCCAAATCGATTTTATCCACACTCAGTGTGGGAGGGTTTGCTCAGACGTGAGTCCCTTGCTCATTGCACCATCAGGATTCAGGCAAGCCGGGCCGACGAAGGCTGTGATGCCAGAAACCGGTCCCCGGAAGCTTGTTTCCTTCCCAGCATAAGAATTGGCTTGGTAGTTTGGTTTGCCCTGTTCCCATCATGCACTGGGACAGGTACAGACTAATTTGCATGTAGCCGGGTTCTGAGCTGGGATGGTGCAGTGAGCTAAAAAACGGTGATGGATTAAAACCATGATCTCTTGACTTGGTAAGAGTATTCTGCATCATTCAGAAACTCTGTCCATCACCACCCCCCTTTTTCCCAAATCGATTTTATCCACACTCAGTGTGGGAGGGTATGCTCAGACGTGAGTCCCTTGCTCATTGCACCATCAGGATTCAGGCAAGCCGGGCCGACGAAGGCTGTGATGCCAGAAACAGGTCCCCGGAAGCTTGTTTCCTTTCCAGTATAAGAATTGGCTTGGTAGTTTGGTTTGCCCTGTTCCCATCATGCACTGGGACAGGTACAGACTAATTTGCATGTAGCCGGGTTCTGAGCTGGGATGGTGCAGTGAGCTAAAAAACGGTGATGGATTAAAACCATGATCTCTTGACTTGGTAAGAGTATTCTGCATCATTCAGAAACTCTGTCCATCACCACCCCCCTTTTTCCCAAATCGATTTTATCCACACTCAGTGTGGGAGGGTATGCTCAGACGTGAGTCCCTTGCTCATTGCACCATCAGGATTCAGGCAAGCCGGGCCGACGAAGGCTGTGATGCCAGAAACCGGTCCCCGGAAGCTTGTTTCCTTCCCAGTATAAGAATTGGCTTGGTAGTTTGGTTTGCCCTGTTCCCATCATGCACTGGGACAGGTACAGACTAATTTGCATGTAGCCGGGTTCTGAGCTGGGATGGTGCAGTGAGCTAAAAAACGGTGATGGATTAAAACCATGATCTCTTGACTTGGTAAGAGTATTCTGCATCATTCAGAAACTCTGTCCATCACCACCCCCCTTTTTCCCAAACCGTGATACTGTATTAACCCATTTATTGCTAGTGATACTTTTGCTGTCTGAACTAGACGGTCTGCTCCCACAACAAGCCTTGACTGATCCATGCCGCCACCACCTGAAAGTTAAAGCCTACAAAGGAGGTCTTCGCAGATTAGTGACCCTGCAATAGTTTCTGGTTTCTGCATTTCCTAAGGCAGCAGCAGCACTTGTTGCAAGGACAGTCTCACTTTTGGACAGGCACCAAGGAACTCTTTAGAAGATATTCTACCCCGTCTGAACCTTGGGTACGCCAACTTCCCGCTTTGTGCTGCTGGTCCCTGTTGTGGGGCGCCTGGGTCAGAGCCGCAGCTGTCATTAATGCAACAAGTGCGGTGGCATCGAGGGGGGCAGTGCTCCCAACGATGTCTGACTTTTACTACCCAACTGGGGGAGAGGGAAGCCAATTTCTTTCTTTGCATTATGGCCTTGGTACCCTTGCTATGCCGCAGCCAGCAATGCAGTGTTTGTGCCTGCTGAGGGAGTGTCTGCGGGGTGTATGCGAGGGATGAGGAACGGCTTTCGGGCAGGGGAGCTGCTGCAAACAAAGTGGTATTATATTTTACCATGCCGAATTGCTACATGGTAATTTGGGGGTGGTCCTTCCACACTTGTGCTAGAGAAGGTCTTACTTTTAGTGGGTTTCTGGTTGAGGTGCAAGGTGAAGTCTGTGTCTGGTGGGAGTAAGGGAGGGCAGAGGAAGGGTTTTGGGGCAGGAGAGCTGCTTCAGCCATGGGCTTGTGATATTTTACCATTGTAGAATACAGCATGGTCATTTCAGGTCTGAATCTCGCACACCTGTGCTAAAGAATACCTTACATCCTCACCTACTCTTATGGTTTTATAAAATTGAGACAGGGCCAAGGTTTGAGTAAATCACTGACAGAATATCGTAAACAGAAATATTGTGTGGACAGAGTATCATGTCAAAAATATTGAGGACCAAAATATCTAGAAGGTAAGTGCACAGAGGGAGGTATAGATTTACTATTCCTGACTCCACATCTACGTACCTTGAAGATATATATATATATTGTCAAGGTCCAAATATGTGGAGTTATATATGGCAAAACTTTCCTTACCTATAGAAACTTACTTTCACTATATTTTGTCCCACAATATTTCTGTTTCCAATATTCTGTCTAAACACATTTTGAGGATATCTATACAAGCTCCTGCAGAGAAAGCATGAAACTGCTTTGCTGAAACCCATTCTACCTAGTATCCTGCATGTATGTCTGCCATCGAGTCCACCTGCAAAGGACAGTGTTGAAAGGCAGAGGGGAAGCGGGACAGAGCAGAAGGAAGGAAGAGGCGGAGATTTGGAAGCATGGAGCAGTGACCTGAAGCTGGGCCGAGTGTGGCATGAGTACCTTCTCGAGTCCGGTCTTTTCATTCAGGCATTTTACGTTATTAATATAGAACCACAAGTAACAGAATGCAAAGGAAAAATAGGAATGGATGAGGTAAACAGAGCTGGCTGAGACAACCTTAAATCTCTAGAGAAAGCAGGGAGGGAGAAGGGATGAGCGAGAATGAGAGGAATCGAGTAGGACATGGGTAGGGAGAAAAGCTCTCAGGTAGAGGACCTATGAAGAGATCAGGGAAGTAGATGAAAACTGGGGATTGGCAGAGAGTAGCGGATAGTGAGGGAGAGGAAAAGCAACGGATATGTCTATAGTGGAGAGGGGAGAGGATTAAGTAAAAGAGAGTAGGGTGATCGATACAGTAGGGAGGGAGAAAGAAGAGAGGGAAGAAAATGAAGAGAAGGGTGTGGGATGAGGGACAGCCCCCACAAACCCATTTATGCTCCTCCTATACCTGTCCCCATTTTCCCATTACCATTATTCCTGCACCTCCCTCATTTCCAGTGCTTGGCCTTAATTTTGACCTGTGATGGTTATCATTCAGTGGCGTCCGGCAAGGCTCGTGGGTGGCGGGGCGGGCGGGACATTAGGGGGGTGACGCAGTGCACAATGTAAAAAATGTTTTAAAAACATACACTTACCTTTCCGCTGGATTCCCGCGTCTCCACTCCTGCTCTCAGCGTTGTGATTGGTAAGCACCCAGGCTCCCCTGACCAATCACAATGCTGAAATGCAGCGTTGTGATTGGTCTGAGTGCCGTGGTTCAGCGCTCAGCCAGGGACTGGTGGCCTGGGCATGTTCTTCATGCAGGCCGCAATGCAGCCTGCATGAAGAACAGAGAAAGTGCGCATGACTGTGTTTGGCGGCCTGATAGGGCCGGCAAACAGACATTGTGCACCTAGGAGGGTTCTGCCACTCCTCCCCTGCTCTGCAGCCCCGCCCGCCCCCTCACGCAAGCTGGCACAGCAGAAGGACAAAATAAAATGATAATAATATTAACATTATCATCATTTTATTTTTTCCTTTTTTTACTGCTTCAAGGCAGTGGGGCGACGCTCCTCCGCCTTAGCGGAGGAGCCGCCACTGCTACCAGCAGAGTCCACGGGAAATGGGCGCTACATGCCTGAATCTTGTCAGGGATGTAACTGCCCCACCACTGTGTTTTATAGGGCGTCATGTTTGTAATGTTTTGTGTTTTACGGGGTTCCTAATGAAAGAGAGTTACCTTTATTGATCTTAAAACCATCGCTGGATCTAGTGGTTGCACTTCTCACAAAAAAGTGGAACTCTTCCTAACACCTTGAGGTAATACCTGCAGGAGGATGCCATGGCTTCAAAGCCCTTGTGGATTGTCAGAGAAAACCTCAATCCCAAGTTTCATTGTTAGGAAGCTGCGTTCTCAAACTTCCAACTGGAGGGCTTTGGTAGTAGATTTGGAGCTTTTTTCTTTCTTTATTTGTTTTGGTCCTCATTCTGAGGGGCATGGAACAATCACACGAAATGATACCACTGCCACGGAGTAAATCCACCCCAGTATCCTGCAATTACAAGTTAGTCTCACTGAGTGAACGGGATGTCTTTAAACCTGTCATACGTGGGCCATGCATCCAGGCTACTTACAGCATCAGGAAGACCCTGGTGGCTGGGCTCAGTTCCACTGAGAGTCAGTTGCAGCCCTTAGACCAATTGGTCAATAAATCGAAGAGTGACACTGAGTGCCATAAACAGTTGACTTTGCGGCACAGTAAAATCACTCATCAACCACAATGCCGTGATTGCAAAACCTATTCGGTCACACGCCATGCAGGAGACAAGAATGGAAGACTCCTTGCTTAGCTCATTCGCTGTTACCAGGGAGGAGCCCCGATGGACACTCCATCCTCACCCAGCTCGGGATAAATGAAGCCTTCATGGCTATTATGAAATCCTATATGCTTCCCCCCTGAACCCATCGCCTGAAGCTGTCGAGGAATATCTTAACGCGACAAGGCTCGCACGCTTGACCGCTGAACAACTTGAAGACATGGGCTGCCCCATTACTCTGCAAGATGTCCAGGCAGCATTAACATCCTTATCCACGAGCAAGACCCCAGGTTCAGACGGGCATCCTGCTGAGCTCTATAGGGTAAACTCTGCTAGACTGGACCTATATTCTGAGGCGTTCAAGTCTGGACAGCTACCGGCCTCACTAAGACTGGGACTTTTGGTTCCGCTCCCCAAACCCATCCAAGGCACAGGTGAGGCTGGAGACTATCGACCCCTATCGATATTAAATGTCAATTACAAAATTATTAGCAAAGCTATTGCCAACCGCATCCTGGAGGTTCTTCCAGACCTAGTCCACCTGGACTGATGCAGCTTTGTGCCAGAGCACATCTCCTAATATTCGCCGCCATCTTTAACATTCTGCACTGCAACCTGGACGAGAATGTCAAGCCTGCAATATTATCCGTAGACTTCCACGAGGCTTTTAACGCTCTTAACCGGGCTTACCCAGAGACGTTTTAAGGCAGAGTGGGCCCCCAGGGCCCCAGTATTTCAGGGGGCCCCTGATAAAGCCAGCTCTGTTCTGTAGATAGTCTTGTTCTGATGACCTTGAATAATTCTTAAACGGATTGTTTTAAATACCATTTTCCTTCAATGTGTTTTTGTGTGAGTGATGAATGGGAGTCTGTTACTGATATTTTGCAGAGAAAGGTTTGTTTTTCAAAACCATGCAACATCTATAAAAAAAAGCTTGTTTTAGCTCAAAACATGACCTCACACTTGAGAAACGGGAGGGGGTCACAAAGATCATTTGCAATAATATTAGTGAGCTGTTGCTGCATTATAATACCGAAAAAACACGTCACTGTCCATGAATAACAGATATATAATCTGGACCAGTGTGCCTGAACTGTTGGCATAGAGGGCATGAAAGAGCTGAAACTGGATTATAAATTCAAAGCTGGTTCGAACACGGCCCACAAAATATGTTTGGCCCTGGGCCCCCGAAATCCTCGAGATGTACCCGGGCTTACCTGTCTGCATTGATGAATAAACATGACGCCCCCTGATTCTGTAATCCGATGGATGCAAGTCCTATACACTAATCCAGTTGCCAGAGTCAAGGCTTTCTGGGAGCAGGTCCACATCCAGAGGGCGGCCCACCAGGGATGCCCCCTATTTCCCCTTGTATTTGCTTTAGGAATGGAACTTTTAGCATCTAGTGTCTGAGTAGAGGGCAACACCTTGGTCATAGTGGTGGGGGGGGAGGGGGGACTCCCCAAGGGCCGGTCTGGGAACAGAAACCGGCCCTGGCTAACTGCTTGCCCCCCACCCCCTGGGAAGGGGGTGCGGCCGAGCTGTTTGCTAGGGCCGGTTTCAGCGGATTTTCATACAGGGGGCCAATATTGCTGACCCCCGGTAACAAAACGGACCCCAGGGGCTGAAGACCGACCCCTACCCTGGCGGCCCACCAGGGAAACGCCTGGTGCCAGCTACGGCCAGTCCGGCCCTGGACTCACCACACAATCTCGCTGCACGCGGGTAAAGTCCTGATTTACGTAGGGAATTTAACCCAGATGTTACCCCATATGAGAGAGCTTCTTGAAGACATGTCTGGTCTCCACGTCAATTGGACGAAATCCTGTATATTTCTCATCAGTCCAGGTGACACAAGACTTCCGCCAGATCTCCGGGACGGACAACTACGTTGGGAGCACACTTCCTTCAAATACTCAGGCTTTCAGGATTTTCACGAGTCACAAGATATCATAGAGACCAATATTGAGAAAGCAATAAGGTCACTTAAGAGCAGTGTGGAGTTTTGGAAGAAACTATCACAAGGCCTAATATGCAGGATAGCCATCACAACGATGGTGGTGCTCCACAGACTGCTTAATCAATATGGAAGCCTAACGCACAAAATACCCTGCAAAATCACATACAGTAACTTAATTCTCTGGTGAGCTCACTGATATGGAACACTGGGAAAAGGGGAGTCACACTATCTATGCTGCAGCTACTTATGACTGAGGCGGAACTAGGGGGTTTCTTACTACCACTCAGCGGCTCACTTTCAGAGAAGTCCCCGATGGCTGACAGCTACACCCATGGAAGAGACAATGTGGGCATGGCCAAGCAGGCGCCCAGATGATTTTCTAAAACCTGTACTACCTCTGGTGCACCACAAACAAAAGGACTTACCAGTCCTAATAGCAGCCTGAAGAGAGAGTCTTTGGGGCTGACACGCCTATCAAGGAAACTCACTGAGAATCCCACTGAGGGTCTTGCTGGGAAGTCCATCCTCCGGGCAACATCTGGCAACAATATGGACTAATGACACAAGGAGACCTCTATGAAAACGGTCAACTGCAATCGTATGGGGACATCATGGAAACATATGGGTTCCCCACACTTTTCTTGGCATATGGGAGGCTGGTGAGAACAATCCACAGTATCTGGGGCCCAACAGCAACCAATGAACCTACAAATCCCTGCACATTGACCGCTCTATTAACATTGGATGACGGGTGGAAAGCACCTATCTTCCTCTATAGGGCCCTCCACAAGGATCTTGATGGGGATCTTCACGCCCTTAGAGACGAATGGACCCGAGCCCTAGAGCCAGGGACGGCTCCTCCGTTATGGCGAAGCAGCGTCCCCCCAGTGAAAAATAAAATGATAATAAAACCAGTTTATTATCATTTTTGTTTTTCCAACTGAGCCAATTACCAGCCTTTGGATGGAGGTGCGCCCATCCTAACTGAGTGTCACTCAGCTGCTGGGTGGAGGATAGTGGTGCACTGTAAGTATGCATGTCAGTTTG
Source organism: Triturus cristatus (assembly GCF_964204655.1). NCBI lineage: Eukaryota > Metazoa > Chordata > Amphibia > Caudata > Salamandridae > Triturus > Triturus cristatus. The sequence goes on from NC_140590.1 coordinate 1,161,518,379, forward strand.
GCCGGCCGACTTAGGATGGCCAAACCGACATGTGCACATTTCTCCAACCCTGATGTGTTGCACAGCCGGGTGGAGAAAAGGCATAGAGTCCCAGTGCCTGAGCGGGCATTAGTTCAGGCCGCTATCACGCCAATCACGGTGCTCTTCTGCTGGTCATAGCAGCAGGAGAGCAGCACTGTGATTGGCCCCTGGGAACCTGTGCTAGACATCACTGATGAGGACTGGGCCTGAGCATTCGAATACCCCACCGAGTCGCCAGAAATGCCAGATTCTAACTCCAGCAATTCCATTTCCTACATATACACTATCTCACACCCAGGAGGCTGGGTTTAATCCACCACCAGGCAAACAATACATGCACTAGATGCAGTGCAGAAGATGCAGGCTTCCATCACATGGTCTGGTCTTGCCACAAGGCATTGGCCTTCTGGGAAGAAGTAAAATACCATCTTGAGAAAACCACAGACTGTGTGGAAACCTATTAGATCCTAAGAGATCCCTATTTGGGCAGTTTTTCCACCCCAAAATGGGGCAAAATAGGAAACAGATTTATCAACAAACCTTACACTAGCGAAGAGTTGCATAGCCACATACTGGAAGTAGCCCAGAGGCCCTTCCCTGCATGCAACAATAGATAGGATTAGTGACATATTGGGCAACGATTGAATGAATTAAATTCACTTTGTAGGTATGACCACAAGGGATAAGGAAAACAGGAACACAAACAGAGATGGGAAGACTACCTGACATTTTTTCAGGTATCCGCAATCGCCGGTGCAAGAGCCAGCACCAGCCCAACCACGGCAGCAGCAACAAAGAGCCCCGATCTGGGGATGCCCCAGAAAGACTCAACCCTGCTAAATACCCCTGCTATTCATCTCATGAAATCTTATTAGGGCACACAATGCAAGAAGGGGCACACTTGTATAGTCAGAATACTCACTCCCTCATGAGGGAAGTACCAGCAGCGACCCAATCTGCCTCTCCCTCTTTTTTATCACTGGTTTCTTTTTTTTCTTTGAGGACAAAATGATGATGATGGTGTTTGTGGTTTTAAGCCTGGAGCACCCATCCACCCCCATGAACTAAATGCAGTTGCCCCCCCCCCCAACCGTGCTAAAATGCTATGCCCTCCCTGGGGAGGCGTAACAAGGAGAAATATCTTCAGTTCTCCTCGTTATTTCCTCTTTCTATGTGTGCCGCATTCTGCAGGAAAGTGCCTGTTCCTGCACGAAAACAATCCTGCTTACAACGCAGGCACCCTTGCTCCATGTTGCAAGAGTGCCTGTGTTGGCGCTAGGCGGCACATTGTGCGCCAGCGCTGGTAAAAGGCAGCAATGTGCTGCATCGTGTTAAATACAGCGCATTCCTGCCCTTTCCATGTCACGCAGCACAGCGCCGCAAGGAGACTTGCTGCACTGCGATATGTCACTTTTACAAAAATATGGCCATAATGTGAAGTTAGCCAATGCTGAAGTGGATGACTCCACGCCCCTTGCTGTAGTTGGTGGAATTCAAATGTGAATCGCACAGTAGCAAACTTATGGATGAAGAGGGCTGGGTGAAAGTCCCTATAAGTGAGAATATTATACCTTTTTTGTAAAATCAAAAGGTGTTGGTTAATGCCAGACCTAAAAAGAAGAGAACCGTATGCTGGCGGGTTTCGGCTACCAAACAACTTCCTGAATACTGGAAAACAAGGCCCTCTATATGAATGCGCCATCAGGATTACAAGATGCATTGTAGCACCTCAGGGTGGAGTTTTTCACACTAAACACTTCACCTGCCTGAAAGACGGATTCCTGCGTGGTTTTATCCAAAACCTTATACTGGGGAGTAAGTCACCACCCCCAGAGTAACAGATGAGGTTATTTTTAATTCTGAGGGGCGGGTGACCGGGCTCTTTTCCACCCACTCATAATGGGACCCTAAGAAGGAGTTCCCTTGGGTGTTGGTTGTGTCAGAACAGGGCCAGCAGACTGGCTCCTTGAGCTAATTGTTCCCTACGATGGTCCGCAGGTCATGAGGTCAAATTTCAGCAAGGCCAACTCAGTCTTCCCTTTCTACAGAGTTTGTGAATTGAACACCAATACAGTGGGTGAGATCAACAGACTGAAGACTGCACTTCAGAATGGCAGTGGTGTGAGATGGAGCACTTTATGATTAAAAAAATAACATTATTGTTAAAGGTGCTTTTCCCTTTGTCGATAATTTCAAAGATACAAGAGTGAACTCAAAATACCATAAGCTGGATGGTGGCTGCATTCTCCAGAAGTTTCAACGGAAAAGAATATTTAAAAAAAAATATATATATATTTCTCTCAGGCTTTTAGTGAGTCTGAAATTGGATGTATATGAAAGAAAGTGTCTAAAAAGCAATCAATCAATGGTACAAGATTGTCGGTACCAATTTTGGGGCATAGCCACAATGGTTAGACAGCACCAATAAAAAAGTCACAAAATCCAAACTGCTTGCGGTTGCAGGGTATGCAGTGCGAGCATTCCCAGGGAAGATGGAGACGACAATGGAACAAGTGCAGTGTCAGTGTTATAAAATACTTTTTGGGCTCCCCAAATTCACATGTAATGCCCTGATTCGGCTTGAGTTCTTCCTGGGGCAACAGAAATACGAATGCAGTGGCACCCAAGTAAAATACTGGTATAAGATACTGAAAGCCCATAACGGATCAGAAAGGAGGTGCCCAAAATAATATTTGAAGGGCGGCCCAACCCCTGGCAAGAGTACTTCGTTGACGCTGTGGCAAAACTGGATCTATCTATAGCAAGTTTGTCCCTAGAGGAAGTAAACTACGTAGCAATAAAGTAAGCGTTAAACAAGCAAATGCACCAGTTATCAAGAGAAGCAGATATGACCAGATACAAGGCCATTGGAGGGATGTCATGCCTAATGAAGTCATATGAGGCAAGCAACATTCAACCACATTTGAATAGCGTCTTCGGAAAGAAATGCCTGAAATAAATCCAATGGGCTCGGAGAGTGTTACCACCTATCAAGGAATGAAATCTGGGCTGGAAATCCCTGATGGAGATTGGTAAAGGCAGGATGTGTAACTATAGAGTGGAGTCCATGGAACATCTCATATGCTGCTGCCCCGCTTTACTCCAACATCGCCAGAAGATGTTAAAGCCGATGTTCATTAGGCATGGGGGCAGTCTCCTGGCTCTTGTCTTGCACCGTGCCCTCGGAGCAGGTAAAATTTGGTAAATTCATGAGTGCAACTCGAAGGGAGTTGAGCGAAACAGTGCCTGAGTGGGTCAACCCTAGAACCCGACAAGCGGGATGGAAGAAAAACCATTGGAAAAAGCTGGGATAGAGGTTTGATCTGAGTTCTTAGGCTGCAAGATACATCTGGCAATAGCATACCCGAAGTAACTCCATGGTGCACTACAGCTAAACGGCTGCAACCAGCACGCTGGCACTTTGGAACAGTTTTATGGCCTTTAATATATCTGACTTTAGGTCTACACTTCACAGGGTTCCTTGCACTTTCGTCAAGGTGGGCCAAAGCCAACTGGTCGACTTGAACGGGGGCCATGATCTTGCTGTATTTTACACAAAGTCATTGTTTACAAATGTGTGGATGAATTGTATATCATTTTGACAACTGATTCTGCTCTAGCACCTTTTACGCCGCAATACAGAGTCAATGTTCACAAATGTGGGGATGAATTGTATATCATTTTGACAACTGATTCTGCACTAGCACCTTTTACACTATGATACAGAGTCAATGTTCACAAATGTGGGGATGAATTGTATATCATTTTGACAACTGATTCTGCAGTAGCACCTTTTACGCCGCAATACAGAGTCAATGTTCACAAATGTGGGGATGAATTGTATATCATTTTGACAACTGATTCTGCAGTAGCCCCTTTTACGCCGCAATACAGAGTCATTGTTCACAAATGTGTGGATGAATTGTATATCATTTTGACAACTGATTCTGCACTAGCACCTTTTACACTATGATACAGAGTCAATGTTCACAAATGTGGGGATGAATTGTATATCATTTTGACAACTGATTCTGCACTAGCACCTTTTACACTATGATACAGAGTCAATGTTCACAAATGTGGGGATGAATTGTATATCATTTTGACAACTGATTCTGCACTAGCACCTTTTACACTATGATACAGAGTCAATGTTCACAAATGTGGGGATGAATTGTATATCATTTTGACAACTGATTCTGCACTAACCCCTTTTTACGCCGCAATACAGAGTCATTGTTTACAAATGTGGGGATAAATTGTTTCCAGTTTTGGTGACTGATTCTGCACCAGCACTTTTCATGCCAAGTTAACCCGCGAGGGCCGAGCTTGGACTTTTAATGGCACGTTGGGCCAAACCCAAATGGTTCCCCTGAAGAGGGGTAACTATTACGCTGAATCTTTGCACAGGGTTATTGTTTACCAATGTGGGGATGAATTGTTTACAATCTTGCCGACTGATTGTGCAGGAGCACTAGTCAGGTTACCATACAAAGTTGATGCTAAGAAATTGGGGATCAATTAATTAAAATGTTGCCAGTTGATACTCCACCAGCACTTTAAAAGCTATGTTAATCCGCAAAGGGGAGAGCTTGGCTTTCAATGCCTCTTTAGCTTTTCAATACTAGAATCCTTTTTAAGGAGCATTGACTTTTATAAGTCTGCACCGGGGCTATATTTACCCCTGCCTGTTCAATGTGGTTTTACCAGCAGACTTTCTTTTCAAAAACTGAAATATGGTGGGCCAAGGCCATGGATGTCCCGAACTGGGGCAAACAGCAGGTTGTACCTTAGCACAGAGTCATGGTCTACAAATGTGAGGGGTGCGCTTTACAGTCCAGGCGACTGATTCTGCATGTCTAAGTTTCATGCTTAGTCTTTTAGGTCTGCTAGTATACTCGCGGTCATAAGTTTGTATCTGGGCTGGCTTTTTTCTGTCCTTGATTTTAGTATCAGAATCTTGTTTTAACTGTTATCGATCCTATAGGTGTGTAATTGCACTGAATCTAAATTATTGTGAAATAAAATTATTTCATTTATTCATTCATTCATGTTAGACCTTTGTCACCCTTGGCACTGCCCTTTGTTACCCCTGACACTGCCTTTGTTTCCTCTGATCTCAAGGGTAATAGAGGCAGGTGCAGGAAAGGAAGTAAAGAAGGTTTTTATAACCCTGTTTATTTTCTGCAGTTTGCACTCATGCCCTTCCTCTATATCACTAGCAGCAAACAGGAGGCTATGAGTCAACACTGTTATCATCAGGGTCAAAGGGTATGTGATCTCACTTCCACTTCCTTTGGCATTTTGGTGAATTGCCGTTTAGGTGGGCCTCCCTCATAATCTAAGTTCTAATAATCAGTCTCATGTCAGCAGATGTCATTGAATGCGCCCAACAGGGGATTACTCACCTTAGCATGCGACTCCTTTTGATCGAGGCAGTTTGGTACAACACCACTGCTCGCTTCTTACTCCAGGTGGAGGTACATAATGTCCATCAAGGACTCACGACAATACAATTGCCATAATATTGAAGGCCAAAATATCAACAGGTGAGTATATGTATAAAAATATAGGTTTACTATACTTGACTCCACATATATGTACCTTTACTATATGTATGTATGTGTGTATATATATATATATATATATATAATATATATATATATATTAGACACATAAACGTGAAGCTAAGAACAGCAAATGTATATTTACCTATATGCTCTTACCGCCTCAGTATTTTGTTCCGTGATATTTTGGATACAATATTCTGACAAATCGATATTTCCTACGTGAGCTTTCAGACCACGACCCATACTCAAAGATCTTACGTACAGTGTGAAATTGTGTCGGAGGGAAGCTCTGAGAGTGTTCAAGCAGTTGTTTTTTTTACAGATGTAGGTTTACCTAACAAATCCTCCATAGTTTTTAGAATTTAACCAGTTATTTTGAGAAATGTTGTGCCTTCGATATTTTATGCCTTCAGACAGTTTTCTTGATCGCAATAATGTTGCTTTTATAGCCTCTCCACCAGTGCTTAATTTGAGCCGGTAGTTTCTGGTGCTCGGCACTAAAGACAGTCCACCACAGATGGTGCAGATGAGCAGAACAACAGTGTTTTAGAATTCAATAAACATTAACCTACTAATAGTTTGTGCCACTCACGTCTTTCTTATAGCTTTGCGTGGCCTGAAATAGCCTGAATTTTTTCTCACACACAAGAAGAGGGGAGAGGCACAGTACAACCACTACTCCAGCCTCCCCAATCACAACTGTAACACACACACAGAGGAGTAGTGTTTCTGGATCTCTATAAGAGAGGTGGCACGTGCTTAGTGAAAAAATACTGCCCCCACTCATTCAGTGTTTTTTGGTCTCGTCTGCGTTGCAGCGCATGCTCTGCTCGCCTTGGCGAGACCTATAGTCGTTGCTTTTCTGTCTGTGTTCTTCAGAAGCGGGGTTTGTGTCTGCCCTGTCTCCTTTAGGCCCCACCCACCCTGACTGGAGATTCTGCTTGCAGGAGCCAGAGGCAGCAGAGCAGTGGGAGGCAGTGCAGGAGGCTCATGTCAGCGGGGCTGGGGCAGTGTCAGTGCTCCCCCAGTGCTAGAGGTTTCCATCCCTCCCAGGGTCCCTGACACACACCCTGGGGCTCCTCCCCCCGTTGGAGCCTGAGGCAGCAGAGCAGTGGGAGGCAGCACAGGAGGCTCATGTCAGCGGGGCTGGGGCGGGGTCACTGCACTGTCCGGGGGTCCTGGATATTCCACTCGAATCCGCTGCAGATGAGGCTCCACGGGATGGTGAGGAGCCAGAGTGATAACAGCAGGGTGTGAGGGCGGAGCCTCCAACTTCATAGTCTATTTTTGTGGGCGGGGACAAGCGGGATCGGCCACCGCCGAAGGCAATGGGGGCCCTGAGCGCTGCTGGTGAGTTAGCAAAGAAGCGGGGCCCTGGAGGCAGAGGACGGGGGTTGTTAGTGGGGCTTCGCTGAGCATGCACTATGCGCTGCCGCGGGAGCTGTCAGTCAGAACTTGTGACAGACACACGGGCAACCTGACTCAATGCCTACGGTGAGCTCTGACTCCGCCCTTTGTCGCATACACGCTCCTGCCTGTCACTGTCGTCACGTAACCCGTTGTAACCTCTTGGGCTGGAGGCGGAGCCTCCTCTGCTACGGCCAATGCTGTCTGTGCACTGTTCGCACAGACACGCCTCTTTACTGCCTGCCACAGGAGCGCAAGGCAGATCAGGCTCCGGATGTGTCCTTTGCTTTCAGTTTTGCGTCACTAGTGTCCCCCGGCACTGATGTCCCCAGGCAATGGCAGCATGCGCCCAAGTAGCCCTTATGGGCGAGGTCTGATCAGAAGTCTGTCGGTCACTTGAGTTCAGATTGCGGTTCCGCCGCCGCACACCACAACTCACGAAGCTGTGCGCTTCCTACTAACAGGGAGGGGTGGCCTCTTAATCGATGAGTCACCCAGAAGGATTGATTCTACAACAAATTAACATGGACAGCCGAGCCAAGGGGCATGAGCTGCACCGTCAAAATGTTAATATTCGCATTCGGAAGCTTCGACATTAACACGTCACATGATAAAACTGCACTTAGACGTACTTATTAAAAGTGATAGTTTCTTACAGATGGATTTAGAACCATTCTTCTCCCGCCCCTACACTGGTGACAGTCCCATTAGTAAAATAAGAGACAGGACACTTTTTTTGTAAACCCTGTCTGCGTCGCAGATCACTATCAAGCAACATTACGGTCTATTAAATTAAACACAGTACATTTTTATGCAGCTGGTATTCAGAAATCACGTATTTGAAAATAATTGTAAAATAAAAAAATATACCCAAGATCCCAAAATACAAGCCGGGAAAATGGGTTTTATGCAAGCTCTCTGGTTTCACTTCGTGAAAATAAACAAACTGAGCGTCGCATAACATAACAAGCATTTGCAATGCAACAGGTCTCGCATTTACGCGAGTTTAAGCTATTGGCATTGTAAATGACAATCCCTATTATTTATGTTTTAAAAACAAAAAGAGCTCAAACTCGCATAAATGCGAGACCTATTGCATTGCAAATGCTTGTTTCACTAAGCACGTGCCACCTCTCTTACACATACATACACACTACTCCTCTGTGTGTGTGTTATAACCTGAATTGTCACACTTGTAGGGGTGTGATGGTTAGTAGTTGTGTTGGTGCTGTCATTGGCAGCTCAGGCAGGGGAAATGGGTGGTGCACGCTAAAGTGGCCTCATGAGAATGGCCCAGGCAGTTATTTATTTTTTTACAAATTAAGCACTGCTACTTCACACTTTTTTACATCGCAAATCGAGGAATAATTTTGCCAAAGGTGTTGCCGCATTCTACGCTGGATCTATTGCAATTTTATTTCCAATGAGTTTGTTTGGTTTTTACAATAATGATGTTCTATTCCAAGGGAAAAAGATATGTCATGGATACCTATCATAATATTAACATTATCAAGACCAAGACCTTAATATTAGTTCCCATCTCTACCCACCACACTCAATTTTAACTCCTATCCCATCATCACTTGTGGAAGATGAAATGAGATGTCAAGGAGTCCATGTTGGAGATGGGAGTTAAGACAGATTGGCGGAGGTAGGGTGGGATCTAAGGTTTAGATTATCATAACTCCCATCCTGGCTATCACTTGAGAAAGATGGAAATGAGATGTGATAAAGGGACTGGATAAGTATATGTACAAGTGTCTTGCCATTACAGATGCACATCGGGATACTGTACATTAAATTATGAGGAATGGCATGCATTGACAAATGTAACATGTTAGAGACAGTGCATAGTGGAAGTGGGAATTAAGGTTTGCCTAAGACAGCTGGCTGTGTGCTATAGTTAAAGACTTACCACAACATAGGAATTTCTGGTGCTTTTACTATTTGCGTTTTAGTGATTTTTACAACACTACCAACTATAATGTTAATGTTAAAGGTTTCTAAAGAGCGCATATACCATTCGGCGTCTTGGCGCTAGTGTCTAACATGGTGAACTGCATGAAACCAATCAAGAAAAATTAAACAAGGAAACCAAAAAGCCACTTTTTTAGTTCTTTCCTAAATTTGTGCAAATTAGGCTGAGCTCTGAGATGGATGGGCAGATACTTCCACCAGTTAGAGGTGAATAGGAAAAGCTAGTCCCTCCCCAACGTGCTTTTTGATTTTTGGGCTGATCACCCTGCCCTTTAACTTTAGTTTTTCATTATATTTTATTATCGGTAACCAGCCACTCTATAATGTGGCCCCAAGAACCAGTCTCCAGTTTTTCAATTCAATGTACTCGTTTACCATCCTATATGAGTCACACTTCACCCTTACCGTACCTCATTACCTTCATCATAGCCACCTCTCTCACTATCATCTCTTTTTGTCAACTTCAGTGCAGCCTTCCTCGCTCAAGAAAAGTCACTGTTCCTCACCACGTTCTGTATCTATGATACCCCCCATACCAGGGTAACTGTTGCCCTATCTCACCCACCTCCACTATACCAGCACCACTGTAGTGTCTTGTGGGTTTGCAATGACAGAACCCTTTTGGCTCCTGATGAACTCCATAGAGCTGTGACGTAAGTGGTAGAGTGAAATGCAATGAAGGCTGGTTTAGAATGTTGGGTGCGCAGTTACATGCAGTCGAATAAAGACGTGTAATACTAAGCTCCGTGTGTGGCATAGTCATTGGCGGGTACGCAGGTTGGGGACTATACTACAACCACCCCACTCAAGCCTAGTCCCCTTGACCAGCTTCAATTCATTCATCCTCAATTACTCCCATCTTCCACGCATCGCCACCTTCTGCATTTACATCTCGCCACTTCGCCCATTACCAACCCCCATGCGCCACCATGTTCTGCACCCAAATATCTCCCAACCTAACCCGGTACATTCTCCACACATCGCCTCCTTTTGTATCTATCATTCCCAACCTACCTATCTTCCCACCTGACCCCATATCCTACGTTGGTGCAACAAGGGGACTCCAGATCCCAGAAACAGCCGCACCCATGAGCACCAACGAGGGGAGGAGGAGATTGCTTTCCAAGCGGAATAAAGCGCTTACACTCCTCCCGCTGCACAAGGCTATATTGGTGCAACAAGGAGACTCCAGTCCCCAGGAACAGCCGGGCCCACGAGCGCCAACGAGGGGAGGAGGTGCCTACCTTCCCAGCACTATAAAGCGCTTACACACCTCCTGCTACACAGGACTACATTGGTGTAACAAGGGTACTCCAGGCCCCAGAAACAGCTGCACCCATGGGCGCCAATGAAGGGAGCAAGGAGCCTGCTTTCCCAGCGCTATAAAGTGCTTACACACCACCCTCTGCACATGCCGCGCCTGGGCAAAGCCCGGGCCAAGGGCAGGCTCGTCTGTGCCCATCGAAGCTGAATTAAGGCAGGGTAGGGCCCCCCCCTAGGTTTTGCATCAGGAGATTAGAGGCAGCTGTTTCCTGTAAGAGCAAAGGTATGGTGACTCTCTTTTTTCCTTTTTTGGTTGTTTGGTTGCTTGTTATTGGAAGACCCAGGAGAGTGAAATTGTTGCTGGCTATATCTCTCGGTCAACTCATCATTTCCCCTGCTTCCTCGATTGCCATTAACTTTTATCTCCATGGGGAATAGAAAGACAACTAGCAGCTCCACAGGTGCTTCCTCTCAGATTAAACAGCCTAAGCATGTGGCTGAGAACTGCAAGGCCAGAGACATAGACATTCTAATTGGGACAGTGGAGAGTATGTTAACAAGCATTTGCAATGCAATAGGTCTCGCATTTGCAAGACTTAGAACAATTGGTTTGTAAATATAAAAGCAGACGCCATGCTCAAACATAAAGCGTGGCACCCGTGCATATTGTGGACCGTGAAGCGGCCTCCGCTGTAATAAAAAAAAAATATGAAAGTGGTCTCTGTGCTCAAACATAAAGCACAGCACCCGAATTGTAAATATGAAAGCAAGTGTCATGCTGAAACATAAAGCGCGGCGCCCGTGCACTTTAAAGTGATTTTTTTTAAACAGATAAGCGGGCGCCATGCTTGGCACCATGGAGATACAATATCATTAGCACGAAATAAAATAAATAATCCCTAAACGAAACACAAAGACCTACAGTGTAAGTAAACTCTAGTTGGCTGGTGCTCCTTGCCAGAAAACGGAAGTGATGTATAGGGAGCACCAAACAATAAGGAGCCAGGAAAGAAGAGCAACGCAGGAGGGATCCAATGGCAAGCAGCAGGTGGGATTGCACTCCATATACTGATTACAGAAGGTCTGCCAGACAGTGCATGCGCGCTGCCTAGGCTCGATCTAAAAGTGATTGTTTCATGCAAAGTGGACTAACTAAAGGGGGAAAGGTGGTAGAAATATTCAAGAAAAGCCCTGAGAAAATAAGCCTCAGCCGCACAACAACCTATTGGAAAATCCATTTCTTCTACTTCGAGTGATTGTTCAATCACAGCCAGAGCGGGAGAAGTGGAAATAATTCCTCATGTAGAGTGTTCATTTTGCCGCCTAAACAGGCTAAAACTAACCAACCTTTTAAACATCCGATGAGCCCTCTTAAGGAGCCTAGTGCTGATGATCAAACTAGTTGAGCTGATCTCCCAACTCTTGCAGAGGCAGTTCGCCTCATTGATGCCTTGAGAGGGGAGATAAGTGATTTAAAGCAAGTAAATTTAGGGGTGATGGACACTTTATCCAAACTATCTCCGTGGTCCCCTAAAAAAATTTAAAAATTGGAAAGTCCAAATCCCAAGCTTACTACCTCTATACCTCCCGCAGGCGCCAAGAAACTGGTAGCTAACTTTCAAAAACTCCCCTGGGCATCAGACAAGGGCACTGTCAGAGGGGGCAGGAACTTTGACTGTGCATGTTGTGTCTACACAGGAAGGAAAAATATCTACATTAATAACAAAGGCTAGCTCCTTCTTTGCTTCCATGTACTTTTAAGGCTTAGTGATAGGCTAATAATTAGGACACAGATCCTTCTTTGGCACTACACACTTTCAAGGCAGCTTGTTCGTTATCCTAGAGTTCCTCGTACAATTGTCTTACACCTTCCAAAGAAGCTCTGAATACTAAACTTACTCTACCCCGTTCGCGAACCCAATTGGGTCAAACTGTATATGACGAAAGTTCATAAACTATCGATTGGTTCTATCGAAAGCAGAGACTCAGTAAAAACCCTAAGTGTTACCTTGGATTTGAAATGTTCGATATTGTTATTCTACTGTTTACTCGGATATTGTTTATGGAAAACATAATGCTGTATGTGGGGCCAATGGGATTCAATTCAGGTGAGGCTGATAGATGCAGAGTTGGCTGAGGGCTTGACTCTGCTAGATCGGCGTACTTTCCACCCAAAGGGGTCTGAAATTCGATTTAAGCCAGAATTCCCAGGCGACGCCCAAGAGCGATCGGGTGCAATACAGTTAGAAGCAGTGACGTATCGCAGGCAGCGTCTCCTTCAATGGGAGGAGGCACAACTGCTCTAGATTGACCGCCTTCTCTTCCATTTTCCCTTAATGGAAGACAAAGTCCCTTCAGATAATATTCATGGCCTTTATCATACTAGTCGGGGAAGTGAAGAGACCACCCATCCCAACATTAAAGGGCATCTTTACGATCTGAAAGAGTATAAAGAAAATAACTTGGCGCCCGAAGTTGTCCAGTGCATGATGCTCTTTCAAAAGAGTAAAACTGCAAAGAAACCGCACTGAGCATCCCAATTAAAGGGAGTGAATTGGAATTTAGCTGGGATTAGATCAAAACTAGTTGATGAAGAATGGAGAAGATTTATTGATGAATACTATATATGTCTCTTCCAAGAAACCTGGGCCGTCAATCAAGTTTATAGAATAGTTTACATCGCATATAGCATTAATGCACAAGCATTTAAGGCAAGTAGACCATCTGGGGTACTAATCATATGGATAAAAGTTGCACTTGATGGTACAGTCATGATAATCGATATTGCCTCTCCGGATTTACTAGTTCTTAGATTGACACCAAAGCAAAGGACTCCCTATGTTTTGGTAAATATTTATAATAGGACTGCCCTTCAAAGCAAAGAATCTCAGACTCTAAACATCTTGAATAAAATCCTAGATGATCATCGGGAAAGGCATTTTGTGGTAATCACGGGAGATTTTAATACCTGTTTTGAGCCTTATGACCCTATGTCAGTACTGATAAACGATGAGGACGAGAGCTGGGGAATTCATCTTTACTCCACTGGAGGGGAAATATGAGGATGAGTGTAGCTGCTTTACCCATAGTAGACATACTTGAGTCCCATGGCTTAAGGGCTTGCAATGGTCCCTCTATATCAGATCCATACGCTAAATCGACCTTTGAAGGCAGCAAATTCAAAAATGATATTGATTATATACTGATTGATGTTAGAATCTGGCATGAAATGGCCAATATGAAGGCCATTGAGGGATTTGAAACCCACTTATTTTAGAAATAAAGAGATCTCAAATCAGAGACATCTCATGCCCAGAAGGATTGCCATCTGAAACAAGAGTATTATCCACAATAGGCACAATGTGAGATGGGCGGACGCATGCAATACCGCAAACTCCATGCAAGAGATTTATAAAATACTAAGCGTAGCATGATCATCACTTGAGAATCAGCAATGCACAATCTTCCAGACCATGGTCGTCCATGAAAAATTATTTTCTAGACTGAAAAAATTCTTTCAGAAAGACATCAAAACCTGTAAATATCTCCCCAAAATGCATGAATGGTTTGAACATGATTGTAGAGAGGCTAAAACAGCACTCGTCAAGGCAATAAAAAGTAAGGTTAGGACCAACATAACGCCATGAAGACAAAGGTATATGAACATCATTAAAACCAGCAAGACCAAGTGGGAACAATACATATGGGAGGATCTGCTAGAAGTAGCTAAGATAAAAGATGGCAGAGGGTTTTGGCATCTAGTAACACATGGAGGGTGCCAGGATTACACCCGCCCAGAAAGCCACATATCTTCTGGGGAGTGGGATTTTTCAGCTCTATACTCAGAATTATCATATGTGGAAGATAATGTGGATCCTATGCCCTCTACTGTAATCAAAGATGACAAGAAAGAGCTAGTGTAATTCACATTAAAAAATAAACCCTCAATGCAATTCAGGGCCAAAATGCTGGGAATGCGAATAGTCTTGATAAGATCCTCTCTGGCTTGTATCGTTCTGAACACTTAATATAGAGACCATACATAAACAACCTGTCAAATGCTATAGCTGTAGGAGCTACAATTCCCAACTCTTGGAGGGAGCTGAAATCATACTGATTTAAAAAAAAAAAAAAACTAGGAATATCCCTGCTAACTATTGACCTATAAGTCTTATTGGTAATGTTCAGATGGTCTATAGTAAACAAATCCTCCCAAAACCTTGGGAGTGGATATCTACCAATAAGGTGCTGATGCGTTTACAAGCTGGGTTCAAAGCCAAGATAAGTACAATTGACCAGGTCCTACAGTTTCTGACTATAAAATGGAAATCGGTAGACATAGACCAGAGCTCTCTGTACGTCTCATTTGTAGACTTGCAGGCCGCCTTCGATCTAGTCCCAAGGGTGAAACTATGGGAGGTATTTGGCAAAATAGGGTTTCCTACTTGACTTTTGTTACTAATCCAACAGCTATATACAGATAACTTTGCTAAAGTCAGGTTGGGCCCAGATGAGCACCACAGAGGACATCCCTATCAGCAGAGGTGTTTACCAGGGTTGTGTACTGGCACCTGCCCTCTTCTTATTGTTTATTAATGGTTGTGTTACATACCCGATGGACTGAGAAAATGATTCACCATAAATGGCTGGTTCCAAGGTTACTATTTGCCGAAGATACACTTCTTCTTAAAAACACCTATGGGCTTATACATTCTTCTGGAAAGGTTTAGTGCCTGATTTAGATCTCGGCAGACATGTTACACAACGGTAACGGATATCCCATCCGCCAAAATATAAATCTTATTATATCCTATGGGGTTTATGTTTCAGCGGGGGGGATATTTGTCGCCTTTGTGATGGAGTAGCCCGTCCGCCAAGATCTAAATCAGTGGAAAAAAGCTAAAGGAAGACTTGTCCTGGAATGGAAGATATTGGAAAGGGTTTCCGCATTTGATTACTTAGGGATGAGATTTACTGATTCCCATAACTGGAAGGCCCCGATTGAGAAAGGCTCACTAACCCTAAGGCATCAAGCTTGGGCAATCATTAGGTTTGGTAATCGAGCCTCATCCTATCCTATCTCCCCTACGATGGAGATCTACAAGGCACAAGCCTGTGGAGCAGTTCTTCATGGAGCAGAATGGTGAGGTTGCAGTAAGCTAGATACGCTTGAGAAAAGTGAGAATTCCTTTCTCAAAACACTGTTGAAACTCCCACCTAGTGCACCAATACTCCCATTAAGACTTGACTTAAATCTAAAATGTATTATTGGACAACAGAGGAGTTGGTATCCTATAGACAATGTATTGAGGACATCATAGGTAACCGCCTGTCACACTCCATCCCTTGGCTAGGCTATATAAAACATGGCTGAGTAGGTTAGGCTGGAGTGAGTACTGGTTGCACTCCACTTTAATACCAACAAGTACTTGGAATACTATATTAGGTTCAAGACTATCCTCTGTTCCATCAGGTAGACTTTCCAATCTTTTTTTGGCTTTTAAGTGCGATTTCCACTGTGAAAACTTCATGGATTACGTTAATGCCCCGATTACAAGAGCCTTGTTTATTAAACGTAGACTAGTGAGTCTCCCACTTGCCTCTTTTACTCGTTCGTTGACTACAAATGATGATGCAACAAATGTCTGCCCTATGGGTTGCCAGGCAGAAGAGAATAAAGAGCATTTACTATTTGTGTGTAGTAGTGCTTACGTGAAACAGCGTGGTCAGTGGTTTGCCCCCGTTTGTCGCTCCCTTGGGATTAAAGATCGACATAATGCGCGGAGAATATGCCAGTCAGACGACAAGAGCTGTGTTATCTTTTCAATCTCATAATGCCTGCAGTCAGTTTGGCACATAAGATCAGGGATAGGTACTACATATTGATTTTGAGGTCTTTTTTTAAAGCACAGAGCACTTTAAACATCTTTATTCGCATGAAGTTACAGCTGTGAAACAGCTGATGGTCAATTGATCTGAGCTATAGCGTAGCACTTTGAGCTTACAGTGTAGCTTTGCTTTTAGCGAGCTCAAAAACCTTTTAATATAGCGAAGCCTTTTTGAGGTATTTTTTTCATGGTAAGGACTTTGCTGATTAGTCAAACTTTTTTTAGCGCAGTGTTTAGCGCTTTTTCTTTTTATGTCCTGTTCTAATTAACACTATAGAATTACCATGCTTCACTAACTCAGTAGTTATACCATTGTACTTTGTACTTTTATGAGCTGCAAATATTTTAATGTATTAATATATATATTTATGTGCACTTTTATGGTTATCTGAACCGCAATAAAGTTCTTGATGATGACACAATACTCACCTTCATGCATTACCACCTCTCCTACTGCCAGTCCCTAAATTCCCAGGCTCTACGCCTCCTATCTACTGCATTAAGCATTACCCATAATCCCTCTTGTATATGAGCAGCAGTTTCCTCACAGTGACTCATATAATGCAATGTCACTTCCTGCGGATCGGGAACGTCACTTGCAATAAAAGCCCGCCTTAAAGTTGAGCCCACAGAGTGGTAACCCTATCTTCAATGCAGCACAACTACCGTAGGGCGCATTCCACCCATGCACACCGCCTTCCTTCTCATCCCACATACTCTCTGCTATGTTGTAGGCTGTGAAACATTTTTATTGGACCAAGAAAGGTAAAAACAAGGACCGTGAACTCCACTAGCTTCAGACACCAGGCAGTCCATTTTCAGGGGCGAAAGTGTGTGGGAAAGCGCTCTCCTCTGAAGTCCTTCCCTCCCGCACGTGCTTCCTCTCACCCTTCAGCCTGGATGGTGGCTTGCCTCTGGGGGAATGGGCATTTCCCAGTCCTTACAACTGCTCTTCCCAGGCCCTCACTGAGGCCAAAGTGAGAGGAAGGAAGGAAGTGCCTGTTGTTCCAGAAACAGCACACATGGGTCCAGGGCCTGTAACACAACTGTTGGCAGGGAGCGGTCTCTGACTAACTATCAAGCGGTCACTGTCTCTCAGGAAGAGGGAAACCTTCAATATTTTATTTATTTGGAGTTCTTGTAAAGTGCTACAACCCATTTGCGGAGTAGCAACAGAGTGCTTGGGATCAGACATCCAATGGTTAGGTGGTATGTCGAAGGCAAACAGGTAACAACAAAAAACAGAAATCATGTAAACAGATGACGCATGGTAAACAGGGCCGGAGAGGCCTTTCATTCCACCGGGCATTTCCCTGGACGGCTGGGGCCCTTGGAGGCAGGTTTTGTAAGCCCATGGCTGCCCCTGGCTCCTCTCACACTTTGGTCACCTCTCCAAAGTTAACTGCAGAAGGCACAGCGAGACTTCAAGAGATGAAGAAAGAGAGGAAGGTACATAGAAAGCGAGGAAGGGGGAAAAGAGAGAGGATAGAAGGAGAGAGAGAAAGGATGGTTGGAAAGAGAGCGATAGAATGCGGAGAAGAAGAGAGTGGTGCTGGTTTGAGCATTTTTGCTAGAGCTGGTTTTGGTTCTCCAGTCCAGACCTGATGGTAAAGCCTTGGAGAGAGAAAACAGTTTGTAGTTGAGGCGGATTCGGATTCCACTGGCTCTGTCTGAAGGCAGCTGTCTCTCAGGACCAGCAGTCTTTAACTGTGAGGCCTGTCTCTAAGGAGAGGCCCTGCCTCCCAAGAGAAACCTTGCTCAAGAGGGCAGGTCTCTTGGGTGAATGTGGTTCCTGGAGTGAGGCCTGTCTCCTAGGATTGAGCACTCTCTTCGAAGAACGTCTGTCTGAGGCAGGGAGCTGTTTCTCAAGAAGATGCCAGTCTCTCAGAATAGGGGCTGTCTCTATGGCGGGAGTTGGTCCCCTGAAAAAAGCTATCTTTCATGACGCCTTCCTCAAAGGAGGGATTTGCCTCAACGTTCGGCTCTGCGATGGATATCCCCTTGGGAGAGAGTATGTCTCTTTGCAAAAGAGTTTTTATTTAATTGTTTGTTCTTTATCGGAGCCCAGACTTCACCCAGAGGGTTTCTTTAGCGCAGCACATAGGACGGGGTGGAATCACCCAGCAGGCGTTAACCATGGGCTGAATGGAGACAGAGCTAAGCCAATATCACAATACATTGAGGGCTATAGGAACACGTAGGATGTCTTTAAAGTGTTGTGAAGGGTGGGCAGTGGCCCATTAGGTGGCTTAATTGCTGTGTTTGAGGAATAAGAGGTATTCAACGCAAACAGATAATAGTTAGCACGTTGAAGTAATTCAGTACAGGTCCTGCACTTTCCAAAAGCTTCATTTATATATGGGTATTATAAAATAATCTTCCTACACATTTAATAAGAATATAGGCTATAAATATAGAGCAAACACAATGAGTTTCAAATCAGTCTTGACCCTGTGCCTCATGGGAACAGTCCAGACCGAACTGCCAAGAGGTCCTCCCTGGACCGGAAACAAGCATCATGGGACCGGTTTCGGGCTAACAGTCCTCTTCAGGCAGGAACATAAACGGATATATTTTGGGTAATTCATGACTGAGTCGTCAGAGCATGGGGGTATTTATAAATGTTTGATGTTTAAAAATTATTACTTTCAATAAATGTCACTGAAGTTGTGATATAATCATATGTACTTACTTATTTGAAACTCTGAGATAGGTTGAAAACTATTTTTTGTTTCTTTGTAACGTCTTTATCTTATTTTTCAAGACATTTGTAGCCTAATTTACATCTTTTGATGGCCCAGGCTTGGGGAGAGCCGAGACAGGAGTCTGGCTTGACTCTGAGGGCCAACGCTGGAGTCGGGCCATCAAAAGATGTCTTTCACCCTTAGGGCTGACAGTGACTGTCTCTCTGGTGGCGTGTCGGTCTCTTGCGGGGGGTAAACGGTCTCTCTCTGGAGGTTATTACCTCTCAGGAGGGGCGCCGCCACTGCTACACTGAAGGGGCTGTCTTTCAGAAGGGGTGTCTCATCCTGCCTCCCGCTCTCGGTTCCTGGAATGTTTTATTGGAAACACATGGAAACGAGAAGCAGAAAATGTGCAGATTAAGCCAAAAACCACCAAAATACAGGAAACAGGCGGGCGGGCAAGACAAGGCGCGGGGCAGAGCCAAGAGCCCGCGCCGGAGAACACGATAGGAAGGGAGTGAGTGACAGGGCAGAGAGAGGGAGCACTGGGGCCCGGAAATAAACATGTGACGGGTGGAGAGGGGAGAGTGCATGAGTGGAGGGAAGGGGCATAACGGGGAGGTAAGACGGGTAGGTAAGGAAGGGGGGTGGGGGGGGGGGGCTGGGCTTGGTTCTAGAAACCCAGGAAGGGAGCAAGGGATGGGAGAGCCGCCAGACAACGCGCTCACGGCATTAAATACATTACTGTTCCACGTGTCCCATGCATGATCTATGGGCACGTGTAAGTGCGCCACATGCGTCCGGTCTGTGTGTGACAGAAGTGACACAGCAGCCTCGGTGCTCACTTCTGATGCTCTGGTGGAGTCCCATGTCTTGTAATCTCTCTGGCAGCGAGAAGGACGGTGAAGGGGGGCCGGGGAGGCGAGAGCAGCCCGCGGGTGCGCCTCCTCCTGTCCCCGCCCCCTTCCTCCCCCCTTCCCCTCCAGCCCTGACTCATTTCCTTCTGGTGAATTATGAAAAGTCCAAGCAAAGGCACAGTTGTACAACACTCAGTCACCTCCCTCCTCCACCCCCCAAACACTAAAGCGAATTCAGTCATCACATGAAACCCCATGAACAGGTCAACCCAGCCAACATACATGCAATCCCCATCACTCCATGACACCCAATGAACATACCCAACCCAAATAACGCCAAACCCCACATCAGCTGCAGTATCCATAATCCGGTACAAGCCGCAATCGTATTCAGCCCCCATAGCCAGACCAAACAGGAGGGCACCAAGCCACATAAACCCACCACAACCACAGCCAATGCCCTTTCCCTAACTATATCAAACCCAGATAACCATATAAATGAACCATAAGTGAATCCAAGTATATATCCATACCTACGTCCATTGGAATACTCTACCACTTTTCCGCAGAACGCTACAAGCATACGCAACCCCCTGCCATGGCCGGCAGCAATTAGGCTATCTAATGCAACCATTATCATCACACCCAAAATCTTATCCGGCCACCATACTAGCATTTAACCCCGCAACAATATCCATCTTCAATAGCCGCTTCCAAGCCATATAACTTCAGAATATGGAACAATGCAGCCGTCACTTCCTTACAAAACACTCCTCCACGTGGGCTATGGTATAACCATCTCCAGCTGCAATAAATCAGCCAAACTCCCCAAACTCTACGAGATGCCCATATATAACTGCATGCAATATCCAACCTCAAGAACCATATCCAAGCCTAATAACCATAAACAGCCCCCAACCATATCAACCCCAAACCAATATTCTGTCCATAACGTAAGGACAGTACTTAGCCCTCAAAACATTATCTAAAACCCAAAACTGTATCCATCTTCCCGTAGCCGTATACTCACTCAAATTATATACAACCCTACCCCGTTCCACAACCAACCTGTATCACAATATGAAACCCCAAATCCGTACCTATAGCCAGCTTCCCAAAATCATATCCTCCACCACCCTTGTGCCACATCCAGCCCTTCATATCATATTGAACCCTACAACATACCCCAGTGCCTTATAACCATGTCCGACTAACTTACAACCATATTCAACTGTCTCATGACGTATCCAATAGCACAACCATATCTTCACCTTTCATAACCATATCGGGCCCCAAACCATATCTAAAGTACATAGCCAGCTGTAATCCCGCAAGAGTATCCAAGCCCGGGCCCCACGTCCAACACTACAACTGTGTATTTCTCCCTTATAAACACCATACTTGTGTCCAGTGTCAAAGGCATATCAAATCGATTCCATATCCAATCCATGTAACCATATCAAACCCAACAACCACATTCCTCCCCGTAAGCATATCACACCTCCAATATTGAAACAATATTCAACCCTTAACTAACCCATAAATGTACTCCACCACCCATAACCATGCCAACCCCACAACCATATCCAACACTCCATATTGATATACAAACGCAAAAATAAAAATTGATGGACAGAATGCACAACACTGTCATACATTCACCCCAGTACAGAGATCTGGGCCTAAATCCATCGTTTTTTTGCTCACCATGCCATTCCAGTTTGAACCCAGCCATATGCAAATCAGTCTTGACCCTGCGCCCAATGGGAACAGTCCAGCCCGAACTGCCAGGCCAGGTCCTCCCTGGACTGGAAACAAGCATCCTACGACCGGTTTCGGGCTTTCAGCCCTCATCAGCCAGGATAGCTTGACTCCAGTGGCATGGCGAGCATGGGACCCACATGGGTTCCTTGCTCACTTTGCCACTGGAGTCAAGCTAACCTGGCTGATGAGGGCTGTTAGCCAAAAACCGGTCCCAGGATGCTTGTTTCTGGTCCAGGGAAGACATGGCTTGGCAGTTCGGGCTGGACTGTTTCCATGAGGAACAGGGTCAAGACTGATTTGCATATAGCTGTGTCTGAACTGGAGTGGTGAAGTGAGCTAAAGAACGATGATGGATTCAACGCAGATCTGTGACTGGGTGTGAGTGTCTGAAAAGTTTCAGCGTTCCGTCCATCATTTCCTTGTGTTTGCTTTGTTCGCCCTAGATGGCAGGGTATGCCCAGATGTGGGTCCCTTGCTCACTTTGCCACTGGATTCAATCTAGCCTGGCTGATGAGGGCTGTTAGCCTGAAACCGGTCCCAGGATGCTTGTTTCTGGTCCAGGGAAGACATGGCTTGGCAGTTCGGACTGGACTGTTCCCTTGAGGCACAGGGTCAGACTGATTTGCATATAGATGTGTCTGAACTGAGGTGGTGAAGTGAGCTAAAGAACGATAATGGATTCAACCCAGATCTGCGACTAGGTGTGAGTGTCTGAAAAGTTTCAGCGCTCCGTCCATTACTTCCTTGTGTTTGCTTTGTTCGCCCTAGTTGGCAGGGTATGCCCAGACGTGGGTCCTTTGCTCACTTTGCCACTGGATTCAATCTAACCTGGCTGATGAGGGCTGGTAGCCTGAAACCGGTCCCAGGATGCTTGTTTCTGGTCCAGGGAAGACATGGCTTGGCAGTTCGGACTGGACTGTTCCCTTGAGGCACAGGGTCAGACTGATTTGCATATAGATGTGTCTGAACTGAGGTGGTGAAGTGAGCTAAAGAACGATAATGGATTCAACTCAGATCTGCGACTGGGGATGAGTGTCTGAAAAGTTTCAGAGCTCCATCCATGATCAACTTGTGTTTGCTATATTAATATCCAGCCCCATTAACCTAACTCAACCCCACAGCCAGGTCCTACCTACAAGCCTATCCATAGCTGGACGCAAGTCCAACCCCCAAACTATATTCAAGCCCCAAATTAGAAATACTAATTCCATATCATATCCATTTCCAGACCCATTGCCGTATCCGGCCGCCATTAATAGTATCAATGTCCCCAATAGCATAGCTAACCCAAACTGCCTCGGCCACCCCATAGCCAGCCCCACAAGCTTACCAGGTACTATATCTAATCCCTGGTCTCTTTGTGAAACACCGGCTCACCTGCTACTTATTTGGTCCCTGGACACTGACAACTCCTCGGCGCACCCGCTTCGCGGGCGCCCCTTCGCCCGTCTCGTTGAGGAGACTGCACTCGGATTGTGAGAGGACCTTTGTGGACGAAAAACGGCAGCTGGCTTGTTGTTGCAGCAGGGCTGCGAGCGTGCGGGGACTTCAATTCCCAGAAGTCCCTGCCAGACCGATTGAGAGCTTCCGGTCCGCTCTCCCTGCTGGCCCGCCCCCCGCCCTCCTGAGGATTTAAAACTTCAGCTGTAGATAGCTGAGTGGGTCACCCTGGTCTCTTTGTGAAACACCGGCTCACCTGCTACTTATTTGGTCCCTGGACACTGACAACTCCTCGGCGCACCCGCTTCGCGGGCGCCCCTTCGCCCGTCTCGTTGAGGAGACTGCACTCGGATTGTGAGAGGACCTTTGTGGACGAAAAACGGCAGCTGGCTTGTTGTTGCAGCAGGGCTGCGAGCGTGCGGGGACTTCAATTCCCAGAAGTCCCTGCCAGACCGATTGAGAGCTTCCGGTCCGCTCTCCCTGCTGGCCCGCCCCCCGCCCTCCTGAGGATTTAAAACTTCAGCTGTAGATAGCTGAGTGGGTCACCCTGGTCTCTTTGTGAAACACCGGCTCACCTGCTACTTATTTGGTCCCTGGACACTGACAACTCCTCGGCGCACCCGCTTCGCGGGCGCCCCTTCGCCCGTCTCGTTGAGGAGACTGCACTCGGATTGTGAGAGGACCTTTGTGGACGAAAAACGGCAGCTGGCTTGTTGTTGCAGCAGGGCTGCGAGCGTGCGGGGACTTCAATTCCCAGAAGTCCCTGCCAGACCGATTGAGAGCTTCCGGTCCGCTCTCCCTGCTGGCCCGCCCCCCGCCCTCCTGAGGATTTAAAACTTCAGCTGTAGATAGCTGAGTGGGTCACCCTGGTCTCTTTGTGAAACACCGGCTCACCTGCTACTTATTTGGTCCCTGGACACTGACAACTCCTCGGCGCACCCGCTTCGCGGGCGCCCCTTCGCCCGTCTCGTTGAGGAGACTGCACTCGGATTGTGAGAGGACCTTTGTGGACGAAAAACGGCAGCTGGCTTGTTGTTGCAGCAGGGCTGCGAGCGTGCGGGGACTTCAATTCCCAGAAGTCCCTGCCAGACCGATTGAGAGCTTCCGGTCCGCTCTCCCTGCTGGCCCGCCCCCCGCCCTCCTGAGGATTTAAAACTTCAGCTGTAGATAGCTGAGTGGGTCACCCTGGTCTCTTTGTGAAACACCGGCTCACCTGCTACTTATTTGGTCCCTGGACACTGACAACTCCTCGGCGCACCCGCTTCGCGGGCGCCCCTTCGCCCGTCTCGTTGAGGAGACTGCACTCGGATTGTGAGAGGACCTTTGTGGACGAAAAACGGCAGCTGGCTTGTTGTTGCAGCAGGGCTGCGAGCGTGCGGGGACTTCAATTCCCAGAAGTCCCTGCCAGACCGATTGAGAGCTTCCGGTCCGCTCTCCCTGCTGGCCCGCCCCCCGCCCTCCTGAGGATTCAAAAAACCTTCTCACTCCCGCAGCGCGGGACGCAGCCTGGACGAAGACCGGACAAAGAGCGGACAGTCTTAGACAGTCCGAGACAGGTTGAGACTGGACTGGACACGCTACTCAGCCCCTATTGTCCTCGTTTTGCGTGG
Source organism: Triturus cristatus (assembly GCF_964204655.1). Lineage (NCBI taxonomy): Eukaryota > Metazoa > Chordata > Amphibia > Caudata > Salamandridae > Triturus > Triturus cristatus. Next base: position 1,161,542,860 of record NC_140590.1, read on the forward strand.
CTCGCAGTAAGACTATTCATTCTTGTTTTTATTTTCTGGATATACCGTCATCCATTATAACACTGTTGTTATTTGAATATTATTACTAGTTCCTGAAGAATGCCTAAAAAGAATCTAACGGCGGGAGGTAACTCAATAGAAAACTATATGATACAAGTAGTCTCTAAGATTAACAACGAGAGGCGAGAATCCTTAGGTCTCAGCCTGTCCCCTAACCTATCTCCCCTAAGCTCTTCACCTGATTCACCCTGGACTGATAAACCTCCTCTGGTCGAGGGAGGAGTAGTTTTAGACTCTGATAACTTAGATCATGACATTTCAAACCTGAGTACTCGTACAATACAGGGTCAAGACATAGCTCGGGCTAATGACTCGGAATGTCAGGTAGTTGACACTGACCAAGATCAAGATCAAATTGTGCAGGAGAGCGAGCAGCCAAATAATGAGGCTGATCCCCCAGTCCTAGATCATGCGCCACGTGCCATCAGAAATTGTAGAAAAACTCGTGGTGGAGTTCTTTTAGGGAAGAAGAGGGTTGTGTCTCCCGTAAGAAGTAGGGTCAAAGGCAGGGGGAAAGCAGAAGAACTCGAGAAGTATAAGGTGGATGAGGAGTTATTATCAAGATTAGCTGACTTAATTGACATTAAACTTAAAATCTTAATTAAACCAGTTATGTCCAAACTGGACAAGCTAACTGCTGATATAAAGAAACTAGGTGCAGTTCAAAAAAAGTTAGTAGAAGCTGTGTCTAATATTTCAGACACAGTTACCAGCCTAGCTTTACCCGTAAATGAGGCTTTTTATCCTTCACTTGAGGGAGGCTCTACTTCAAACACTATACATGCTAATTTACAGGAACAGTCCTCAACTACAGCGACATTTCATTTACTGCCAGGAGATACTTTACCCCCAATTCCTCCTGTAATACCTGCACGCACTTTTACAGAAGAAGTTACGGTACAGTTTCTGGAGGAAGCGGCTCCATTAGTACTGGTATTGGCTAACGTCCCCCCACTAGCCGCAGACCAACCAGAATCCCCCCCGGCAGTAACAAGTAAGGCCCTGCACTGGCTATCAGGCAACATGCAGCTGGCACCGTGGGGGAAACAACAGCTAGCTGGTGACATTAGGTCAGCCAGAAGGGTCCCATGGATAGGTCAAAACCCTAAAAAATTCAAGGGTGACTGCATCATTATAAATTTTGCCAATTCTGCAGTTTTACCAAACATCCTGCTAAATATCTTGCCGCCGCAGTGCAGAAGAGGCACCATCATTCCTCTCACACTAGAATTTTTCGGCAAAAAACAGCGGAGCATGTCCTATCCTAAGCCTACCCATAATTTCACCAGGCCCATATGGCCAGCGACTTCTAATGGCTGGCGTTCTGAGGTACCAACTAATAACTGGGGGTATAGTCAGGATAGAAGGGAACGCCCAATACGTCCACCCCCTCCAGATCAATACTATTCTACTTATTTTAATAATCACTATAACATCCCCATCTCTAATAGATATGGCATCTTCTCAGATGAGGGGGGACTGGATGGGGTGGAATGACTACCTGATACATCTTCTAACTTCCTCCCCACCGCCCGTTTGCCAGGAGTTATAGACTTCGGAGATATTCCTCAAGGGTTAGAACCGCAAGGGAGTAAGGATGGGGGTTTGGTTGGCTGGAATCAAATAGATTTACCAGGTTTACCCACTGATATTATCCCAGCCTGCCCACAAGCTTGTTCTTCGGCTAATCCCGGGACAGATGGGGTACGCTGTTGTACAGGCTTAACACCTATCACTCAATTTGAATGTGGAAATGTGGCTACAATACAACATGAACCAATTAAAATTAAGGAGGGGCTATTATCCTGGAATATAGCTGGACTGCAGGATAAATTGTTCAATACAGATTGGTTATCCTTTGTTAAAAATTACCCCGTTATATGCCTTCAAGAAACCTGGGCAGTGGGGAAAAAAAATATACACATTGACGGTTATGAGAGTTTTTTAACCTCGGCAGTTCCTTCATCTAGTGGTAGAGCTAAGGGGGGTTTGGCAATTTTTGTTAACTTATCATTAATTTGCCTTACAACTGTACATCACTCTGGCAATAATAATATTCAGGTTGTCGAATTTAAGAGGGGCAGTACAAGTTTTGCTCTGATCAACTTTTATAACGCAGTGAGTCAGTCTGGCGATTGCAACATGGAGTCATTGTGTGAATTCCTAAGGGCTAAAGATGATTCCCTCCCACGCCTTAAGATAATAGCGGGAGATTTCAACACTCATTTATGTGGGAATCCTAGCCTGAGTCCTGTTGGTCATTTGGGCTGTAACAATCTGGAAGGAGTACACTTTGATCACTCGCGAAGGGGTTCACGTTTAAATGACTTAATGAATGAATATAACCTTTTCACTGCTATGTCAATAGTTGAGGAACAAACTGTTTTATCAACCCCTACTTTTAAAGGTCATGCAACAGGGTCATATATTGACCATATTTTATTATCGGCAGAATTTGTTAATTTTATTGGGGATTTTTCGATTATTTCAAGCATTTTTAGCGATCACAATCCTTTATGCATTACTATGGGTGTGAACTTACTCGAAAAACATAACCCTCGAGAGAATCGTGGTACCACTAAATGTATTAATGGTAAGCGACGCATAAAGTGGTCTATGGTGGACTGTAAGCAATTTTATTCTTCTATCAAGAATGTATGCCATCATGATTTGATAACATGTACATCTACTGCCTCAGCACCATTACAAATTCTGACGTCTTTTAATGAGATTGCTAAAAAGGTGGAGTCACTTTTAACGTTACCTGCTAAGAGGATAGCTAATTCATCTAATAATCCAAAATGGTTTGACAGCAACTGTTCGAAGGCCAGTCGCGAGCTCAAGAAAGCATTAAAAACAAATCAGAGAGATCCTTTAACCATCAGAGCGTTGCGGGCTGAGTACAAAAAGTCTCTTGCTACTCGCAAACGTGCTGTCAAGAAAAGCGTTTGGGAGTCTCTGTTAGATCCAGAGATACTAAAAAATAGCTCTAAGTTCTGGGAGATCATTAATAAGCCCTTGTTCGATCATCCCAGTACTTCAAGTACAGGCACCAACATCCCAGAAGAAGTTTGGATTAACCACTTCAGTTCCATTTTTAAAGGTAATGGTTCCCAGGTACAATGCAGCCCAAAAGAAACTAGCGAAAAATCCCTGCTCTTCACAACTGATGAGGTAATAAAGGGCATAGAAGGCCTATCAAACAATAAGGCCCCAGGACCTGATGGTCTCCCTCCTGATCTTTTTAAATCTTGCATAACACTCTGGGCACCGGTCCTTACAGCTGTACTTAATGCTGCTGTGCTTTGTGGATGCCCAAAATCTTGGGGGGTATCCACTATTGTGCCTATTTTTAAAAAAGGAGACCGCAGTAGCCCTACCTGCTATCGACCAATATCTTTAATAAACTCCGTGGTTAAAGTTGTGGGAGGAGTAATATTGAACAGATTGGTCAGATGGTCAGTAGAAAATAATATAATATCTTCAATCCAGTATGGATTCAGGCCAGGCCATTCTACAATTTCACAATGTTTAAACTTATACCTCATCATCGCGAAGTATACTAAGGCTCGAAGAGGAATGATCCATATGGCGTTCATGGATCTTTCCTCGGCTTTCGATTGTGTGAGCCGGGGGAAGCTCTGGGACGCCATGCTAAAAATGGGTGTGGATCCAAACTTAGTTGCTTTGTTAGATGATATGCACTCGGACACCAATGCAAATGTCAGATTCACCCAAGACCTGAATGTGACCAAAGACTTTGGGGTGCATCGTGGTGTCCGACAAGGCTGCATCCTGGCCCCATTCCTTTTTAACTTATACATAAATGATCTGGAAGAGCATCTTTTAAGCACTAATACGGATTATCCGTATATAGGCCGTAGGGGGCTGCCAGTCCTTTTATATGCGGATGACGCAGTTCTCCTATCAAGAACAGCAAACGGTCTACAAATCTTATTAGACTCCTTCCATTCCTTCATGACCTCAAGAGAGTTAAGCATTAATAACTCTAAATCATATATAATGAAGGTCGGACAGGGAAATAAAAAAGTAAACTGCCTAAATGTAAATGGTGTACGTATTCCTACTACACATACATTTTCCTATCTCGGGGTCCTCTTTGATAGTCAACTAAATTGGGGACCCGTGATTGAAAAAAAGAAGGGAGAAGTCACTAGGGTAAACGCGGCAATAATGGACTTTTCTAAGAAAGTGGGTAATAGTCCAGTTGCCGCCTTGCTCCAACTTTATCAAGCTAAAAGTGTCCCCACAGCGTGCTATGGAAGTGAAATTTGGGGTTATGTTCCTCCGGATCCCTTACAGACCGCTGAAAATAACTTCCTAAAATCAGTACTAAGGGTTCCCAGGGGCACGGCCAACTTCTCCGTGCACGAGGAACTGGGGGTTTCCTTCGTATGTGACAAGATTGCTGTTAATCCCTTGTTATGCTGGATGAACTGTTGGTTAAATGATAACATTCCACTAACCCAGCTTATTTTAAGAGAGTCACTCACATGGGACAACAGGATGAAGGTTCCCTGGCTAAAGTATCTTTTTAAGTGCTTTGCCGAATTAGGTCGCCCTGAATTCTTTTTATCCCCTGAATCGATCACTAAACAGGATGTTACAACGGTCCAGAAAGCTTTTATTGGTCTAAGAACTCAAGATAGGGAATCACGTGAGCTAAAAAAAGAAAGTGTTCGTAATCATGCATTAGTAAAAAGCACCTTGCTCATGGAACCCTATTTATCCTGGCAATTGTCCAGCTATGACCGTTTCTTACTGATCAGGTTCAGGTTTAATTTGTTTCATTTTCTGCTGGCTGTTCCCAGGGGATCTCATCGTGGACAAGTGTTGCCGGCTTGCGGCTGCGACGATATGTCTCCGCAAGACCTGGCACACTTTCTCTTCTTTTGTCCCTTTTATACTGTACCGAGGAATCTACATCTGAAACCCTGTTTGAAAAAACTAAACTTTATACAATATCGTCCTGCACTGCACTTTTTACAGCTATTAAGTTGTGAATATACTTTGTTTTTATGTAGTTTTTTAAAATTGGCAGTAAAATTTAGAAATAGTATGGAAGGATAAAAATAATATATGAATTGCTATTACCTCTTTTTTATAATGGACTCCACAAAATACTCTGAATGCTTGTTGTATATTTGTCCTCACCTGCTTATCTTATATTTGTATTTTATCCTTATGTATTAATGTGTCCTTTTTAAATGTAGTGTAAAAGCTTTTATGGTTGTCAATTTGTACAACCGAATAAAGTTTATTGAACTTGAACTAATCCCTATTTACAAGTTAAGACACCACAGGTAACAGAAGTGTACCCCCCCCCCTTCCTAACCATCCCCACCCCATGGTGATACTCAGTCCGCACCAGCATTTCCAGTCCCTGTCACCAGTCCAACCCCATACATGGGAAACCCCATAATCATAGCCATCTCAGCGCCTTAGCAAACCCCACAGACCTTCCCGCCCCTATACAGCACTCAGCCTTGCACAATACCCGCTCCAGAATTACACCCCAGCCCTCTGTGCCCGTTATCCACAGGTCTCTCCCTCACTCCTCTCTATACCCCCTCCATCTGCGCTCCCTTACCACCACCTCTGTCTAACGGTTCCCTACACTCTGACTCCGCTCCCCCCCCCCCCCGCCGCCGCCCGCTGATTTTGCTCTTTTCCACCCTCTCCATCTGCCCCAAACCGTTACCTTCCCCTTTTCCTCAACCTCACCCTCTCTCGTGTCGTTCTCCCTCCGTTCTCCTGTGTGCTATGCTATCTCCATTCTTCGCCGCTCCTGAACTCTGTCCTGTGACCGTCCTTTACACCCTCTCTCTTGTCCGCACTCCATACACTCTCTCCCCTGCCCGTCTCGCTTGTGGTGGCCCTTGCTCTCTGCTTCCCTAACTCCACACTCTCTTCTCCCCTCTCCTGGCGTCTCTCCCTGCCCGTCTTGCTTGTGCTGCCCCTTGCTCTCTGTTTCCCTCTAACTCCACGCTCTCTTCTCCCCTCTCCTGGCGTCTCTCCCTGCCCGTCTCGCCTGTGCTGCCCCTTGCTCTCTGCTCCTCTCTGCTGGCGTCTCTCCCTGGCTCTCATCCGCGGCTCTCACCTCCCCCTCCTCCCCACGCGCGCACAGTCCCAGCTTTCCCTCCCGCTCCCTCTCTTACCCAGATCCTCCATCCTGGGTCCAGATGTGCCTCTCCCGCAGCTGGCGTCTCTTCTCCCAAGTCCTCTCCCTCGGCCTCTGGGTGTGTCCTCTCACCCCTGGGGGCTTGAAGGGGTCTCGCCCTCTGTGTCTAAGGCGTTGGCTGTCCCTCCTCTGTTGCTGGGGTGTCTCTTCCCTCTGTCCGCCGACCCTGGTTGCCGAGGTCCCCCCGCCCCGGGGTTCCCGTTGGGTGTCTCTGCGCCCGGCCCCTGCACTCTCTGTGGGTGTCTCTGCTGCCGGCGTGACCTCCCTCCGCGCCTGTGGGGAGTGAGGGCCGCAGGGTGCGCTCCCCGGCCCCTAGCAGTCTCTCCCCTCTGAGTGGGTGTGCCTCGGTCCCTGCGCGCCCCTCGCTGCTCCAGCCCCGCTCTCTGACGTCTCACATTCTTCGGCTTCGGTCACCATTTAAGGGAAGAGCCCTCGACGCGCGGAGCTCCGGCGGGGAGCGTGAGTAATGGGGAGCAGGGCCCCGGCGCCCGCCCCGAGTATAAACAGAGGGCCGAGCCCCTGGGCCCCACCCAGAGGAAGCACAGACACCCGTGCGCAGGGAACCGCAGACATCCCGCCAGAGGGACCACCGGGGGAACACATTCATCCCACTGGAGGGACCTCAGACATCGTGTCAGAGATAAAAACAGACATCCCATCAGAGGAAACATGCACATCCCACGAGAGGGACATCAGGGGAAGCACGGACATCCCACCGGAGGGACCATGGACATCCCAACAGAGGAAACACAGACATCCCAACACAGGAAACACATACGTCCCAAGCAGGAACCACAGACATCCCGCGAGAGGGACCACAGACATTCTATCAGAGGTAAAACAGACATCCCACCGGTGGGACCATGGACATCCCAACAGAGGAAACACAGACATCCCAACACAGGAAACACATACATCCCAAGCAGGAACCACAGACATCCCGCGAGAGGGACCACAGACATTCTATCAGAGGTAAAACAGACATCCCACCGGTGGGACCATGGACATCCCAACAGAGGAAACACAGACATCCCAACACAGGAAACACATACATCCCAAGCAGGAACCACAGACATCCCGCGAGAGGGACCACAGACATTCTATCAGAGGTAAAACAGACATCCCACCGGTGGGACCATGGACATCCCAACAGAGGAAACACAGACATCCCAACACAGGAAACACATACATCCCAAGCAGGAACCACAGACATCCCGCGAGAGGGACCACAGACATTCTATCAGAGGTAAAACAGACATCCGACCGGTGGGACCATGGGCATCACGCGAGAGGGACGTCAGGAGAAGCACAGACATCCCACTGGAGGGACCAGGGACATCCAATGAGAGTGATCACAGACATCCTGTCAGAGGTTAAACAGACATCCCATCAGAGGAAACATGCACATCCCGCGAGAGGAACATCAGGGGAAGCACAGACATTCCTAAGGAGGGACCATGGACATCCCAACAGAGGAAACACAGGCGAGAGGGACCAGGAACATCCCACGAGAGCGATCACAGACATCATGTCAAAGGTAAGACAGACATTCCACCGGAGGCACCATGGACATCCCAACAGAGGAAACACAGACATCCCAAGCAGGAACCATAGACATCCCGCGAGAGGGACCACAGACATTCTATCAGAGGTAAAACAGACATCCCACCGGTGGGACCATGGGCATCACGCGAGAGGGACGTCAGGAGAAGCACAGACATCCCACTGGAGGGACCAGGGACATCCAATGAGAGTGATCACAGACATCCTGTCAGAGGTAAAACAGACATCCCATCAGAGGAAACATGCACATCCCGCGAGAGGAACATCAGGGGAAGCACAGACATTCCTAAGGAGGGACCATGGACATCCCACGAGAGCGATCACAGACATCCCAACACAGGAAACATGACATCCCAAGCAGGGACCACAGACATTCTGACAGAGGTAAAACAGACATCCCACCAGAGGAAACATGGACATTCCGCGAGAGGGACCATCAGGGAAACGCCATTCATCCAACCGGAGGGACCAATGACATACAATGAGAGTGACCACAGACATTCTGTCAGAGGTAAAACACATCCCACCGGCGGGACCATGGACATCCGATCAGAGGAAGCACAGACATCCCAACACAGGAAACACAGCCATTCCAGGCAGGCAGAAAAAACATCCCATCAGACGAAACATGGACGTCCCATCAGAGGTACAACAGACATCCCATGCAGGAAACACAGACATCTCACCGGAGTGACCACAGGCAGGTATCCCATCCCGTATGAGGGACCCTAGACATTCCAAAAGATGAACATCAGACATCCCGCCAGAGGGACCAGGGACGTGCCATCAAAGGGACTACAGACACCAATCAGAGGAACTACGGACGCTTCAGTGAAGAATTACAGACATTTATCTCGCGGAAGCACAAACACCCCGTTTACCGAGGAACCACAGACATACCATCAGAAAAATTACAGACATCCAACCAGAGGAACCCCAGACAAGTGCGATACGGAGTAAATATAGTCAAACGGCCCTTCTCGAGGAATCGCAGGTATCCCGTCATGCATCGCTTCAGAGGAACCACGGACACTTCCCCCCCGAGGCCATACAGACGTCCCTGCATGAGGATGCGCAGGTTTCCCTGTAGAGGAACCACAAAACCCCCGTTACAGAGGAAATGCAAACATCCCTGCATGTGGAACTACAGACATCCCATCAGAGGAACCACAGACACCTACACATCACAGACATCTCCATCACGAGGAAATACAGACATCTCTGCACGAGGAACCATAGTCACCCCCTTTACCGTCACAGACCTCCTCATTCTGAGACCATACAGGCTTCCCAGCCTGAGGAACCTATTACTCCATCCAAAGAACTACAGACACCCCCGTCACGAGGGACCACAGACATCCTGTCATTAGCAGCGGGACAGCAAACACACCTGTTGCAGACATCCCGCCAGAGGAGCCACTCCCCCCTTACAAATTAATGCAGACACCATCGCCACGAGGGGAAAAACACGCATCCCTTTGAAAGAAGCTACGGTAATCCAACCCGAGTAAATACAGACATCACAACCACGGAGCCACAGACACCGGCGGAAGTAGAAATAACTTCATAGGCCACTCCGGGCATTCCATCGGAGGAAATACAGACATCCCTCCTCTAGAAACCATAGACATCCCCGCTACAGACATGTTCGTCACGAGATAAAAAGACACCCCTGTCCGAGAAACTACGGACTTCTCACTTTAAGAACGCCAGACACCACGCCCAATGAACCACAGACGCCTCCGTTACTGACTTCCCATCCAGACCCTGCACGAGGAACCACAGACACCCCACCAAGGAGACAATCCCTCCATTCAAAGAAAGGAGGACGCCCCGGTCACGGGGAAATGCAGACACCCACCCACGAGAAGCTACAGAAATACAGGCGTCCCTGCACAAGGAACGACAGACTTCCCGTCCGTGGAACCAGATACGCCTCCATTACAGACCTCCCCATTCTGAGGCAATGACGGATGCCCGGCACGAGGGACCTGATCAGTAAACACATGCATTCCTACGTGAGCAGCTACAGACATCCTACCAGGCCTAGGAACCACAGACACCCTCGCTGCAGCCTGCTGACATATCTATCTCGAGGAAATACAGCCATCAGGCACACCCATTCAGAGGAAACACACGCATCCCTAAACGAGAACCCACAAGCACCCCAATACAGACCTCCCCCAAGGAAATACAGACACACCCACTACAAGGAAACACAGACATCAAAGGCTGTTCTGCAGGCGGATCCTGCCGAGGGACCAATCACTCTCACGAACTTCAGACACACCGCCACGGGGAAACAGACATCCCTTCACGAGCAGCTGCAGGCATCCCACCCGGATGGGGGACGACTAAAACAGGCTACAGGGAGGGACCCCGTCACCCCGGAGCTACCCTTTCCCACCGCAGTTACGTCATCAAGAAGGTACCCTCAGGACTCGAAATGTGACCCCAGACTTCTGGAGTATGATCGACCCGCCTAGGAACCCCCATACTCAGTGTTAACATAAACCCACGGTAACCCGTCCTCCTCCCTCTAAAGCGCTCAGTGGCGGCCGAGGCGCGGCATGCGGCGCTTTACAAATACCAGGTTAATACAGCGAACAAACGAAGCGCTCTGCTGACATTCAGCTGCGAGGAATCTGTCAAACAGAAAGCACAGACACCCCTCCATGAGAAGCAGCTGTCACCCTCCTCAAAGAACCAAAGAGGCCCTCAGTGAGGAAGTACAGACCTCCCTCCGTGAGGAACCACATACATCCCTCCCCAAGGACCCAAAGACAGAGTAGACACACAGACAATGTGCCTGAGAGGAACCACAGACATCTCCCAGAGAGAAACCAAACATATCTCCCAGAGTCGAACCACAGACATCCCTCCTCAAGGATCCAAAGAGCCCCCCAGTAAGGAACCACAGACATTCCTCCGTGAGGAACCACAGACATCCCTCCATAAGGAACCACAAACATCTTTCCGCAAGGACCCGAAGACAGAGAGAAGAACCACAGACATCTCCCAGAGAGGAACGACAGACATCTCCCAGAGACGAACCACAGACATGCCTCATCAAGGATCCAAAGAGCCCCCCAGTAAGGAACCACAGACATCCCTCCGTGAGGAACCACATACATCCCTCCATAAGGAACCACAAACATCTCTCCGCAAGGACCCGAAGACAGAGAGAAGAACCACGGACATCTCCCAGAGAGGAACGACAGACATCTCCCAGAGAGGAACCACACACATCACGCAGAGAGAAACCACAGACATCGCTCCGCTAGGACACTAAGACAGAGCGGAACCACAGACATCCATCCGTGAGGAACCACAGACATCCCTCCGCTAGGAACCACAGACATCATACCGCAAGGACCCTAAGACAGAGCGGAACAACAACAGACATTCTTCCGGAAGGACCAAAGACAAAGTGGAACCCCAGACATCCCTCCGCGGAACCACAGACATCACACCTCAAGGACCATAAGACAGAGAGGAACAACAGACATCCCTTTCGCGAAGACCCAAAGACAGAGCGGAACTATAGCATCCCTCAAAGAGGAACGACAGACACGCCTCCGTGGGGAGCAGCTGTCATCCACCCGTAGGAAAACACAGCCAAAGGGCGGGGCCACTGCCCCCAGATACCGGTCATGTAATTAGGAAAAGTGCTTTTGCTCTGCTGCTTTTGAACAGACACCGCCTTTGCAATAAACGCCCCGTGCACCCGTTGTGCCTTTGTCATCCCCTGACGCCCAGCTACTATTGGGAGCTGCAGGCGCCACGCCCCTTTCCCGGAAATGCAATAAAAATGCACGTGTTTTATTCTAGTATGGAATTTCAAACCGATTGTGGGAAGATAATCCACGGATGGCCTGCGGTCGCCAGTAGCTGACACTTTTTGCAAACATACCACCCACCAACTTTTAATTCCCTGCATGTACTACCCCTGCCCCGCAAAATGTATTCAGTATTGCCGATGTGTAAAAAAGAAATGCACCGAAAAAATATTGCCACACTTAAAAGACTAAGAATGTTACGTCGGTAACAGAATCTGTTACAAACCGATTGGGGGCGGACACAGCTTTATTAACCTACCCTGAAATTCCAAAAGAACATTTTGGGCTCTGTTTCATCACATGATCTTTAAATAACATATTTTTTTGGGTGCATGCCAGTATTGCAAACCTTCGATCAGGAGTGGCATCCAGTGGGAAAACTGGTCAGCATGTACACATCATAACATTCTTACTTTGAGAAAACTGAGAGAGTTTACATATTTGTAAAATATATATGCTCATTTAATGAAATTGCACTTAATTCCGGCTGCAGGAGCCAGGGATTCATTTTAGCAGACAAGGGAACTGGCCTGAAGTAAAATAAAGTGTTTGTCCGAGATCACACATTGTGGTCTAGTTGAGAAGGTAAGATTCAATCTGGGGACTATTTGTTTTTCAGTTGGCAATTTAGCCACTCAGGTCAAGCATACAGTAGAATTAGAACTGACTTGCTGTTAAACCATGTAGTCTCAGAGACAACTTTTAGTCCAAATAATTCATCACCGCCATAGTGCACTTCCAAACTTGTATCTGCTGAAGAACATCCTGCCACTTGGCAGTCTCTTCCGAACATATTCCCTCCAGTGGTTAACTTGGCAGCACTCCGCCTTGACACCAACTAGCCTTTCCAGTCAGTACCCTGCACTCCCATAGAAAACCACTTATTTCTTATTCCACTGCTGTCCATTGTTGAGTAAAGCAAACACAAGGAGATGATGGACGGAGCGCTGAATCTTTTCAGACACACACCCCAGTCACAGATCTGGGTTGAATCCATCATCATTCTTTAGCTCACTCCGCCATCCCAGTTCAGACATGGCCATATGCAAATCAGTCTTGACCCTGTGCCTCATGGGAACAGTCCAGCCCGAACTGCCAAGCCAGGTCCTCCCTGAACAGTAAACAAGCATCCTGGGACCGGTTTCGGGCTAACAGCCCTCATCAGCCGGGCTAGCTTGAATCCAGTGGCAAAGTGAGCAAGGAACCCACGTCTTGGCATACCCTGCCAACTTAGGGCGAACAAAGCAAACACAAGGAGATGATGGACGGTTCAGGGAAGCCCTGGCTTTGCAGTTCGGGCTGGACTGTTCCCATGAGGCACAGGGTCAAGACTGATTTTCATATAGGTGGGTCTGAACTGAGGTGGCGAAGTGAGCTAAAGAACAATGATTGATTCGATCCAGATCTGTGGCTGGGGGTGAGTGTCTGAAAAGTTTCAGTGCTCCATCCATCATCTCCTGGTGTTTGCTTTGTCCATTGTTGAGTGACATAGTTTGCCCATACATCATTTACTAAGCAGGGTGGCAAAAACTTGGGGGCACCAGCAATAGGCATTGCTAGTGTAATATTCTCCTGGCCTAACATCACTTATCTTGAGTATACCTTTTAACATTTTATACTCCCCTCAAATTTTTTACCTTACCAGCTCCTCCTTCCAGTGGCGGCTGGTGACTTTTGAAAGTGGTGTGACGTTACAGTTCTTTCCAAATTTCACTACACGAGCAAGGCAGCCACACGGTCCCAAGGTCTGAACTGCATAATGTAAAACCAAAAATCCTCTGACCACTTTCGGCTTCCCCACTTGACCAAACTGTGTGATCCTAGGCAAATATTTTATTGTACCAAGCCCCACTTTTTACATTATCATATATGAGTGCACCTTAAAATATGCAAGTTCAAGATGTCCTCTGTACAAAGACATCTTATGTTTTATTTCAAAGCAAGTCCAGTGATAGTCGCATACCATTCTATGCTTGACATCACATCAAATATGCCCCAGCCCTACTGGCCAATCAGAGACAGAGACTGACAGAAAATAAACCATTTTCATAGTGTGTGGTCATGTGTTTATCCATGTCACCTATGATGTCCCCTCATTGACACTTAGACTAAATAACCCTGACAAGAAACTCCAGCAATGACGTACTGACGTGGATGCTTATTACAAAGGACGATGTTTGTGCTTTTCCTAATGCTCAGAACCCTTGATGTGTTTGCGGCTCCAGCCACAACTCACAAGACCTGGCTCCAAACACAGTTTTTTGGTTTATAAATGAATAAGACATTCATGAAAGACTAGCTGAGTTAGCCTGGCCCTTCTGCAGCCACTTTAAGCATACTAGTAAAGATGCCAACTTTAGCTTACAGTGCCAGCATAGCTTTTTGGCAGTTTGTGGCGTGGTGCCCCTGGAAATGTATAACTTATCAAAAAGAATATAAAGAACTTTAGGACAAAATGTTCGACAAACGTACCTCAGGATAATACTGAAGAACCTTTCTATATTGGGTGAGTTGAGTCAAATGCACTGATATGATTTGTTTCTATGCCAAATTCAAATATATGTGCATGAAAAAATATATCAAGAGAGGGAATGACATGGCACGACCAGAGCTCTAGGTTTGGTAACTGTGACTCTTGGGCTCCAGCAGTGCCACGTGAGGTGCAGTAATAGCACAACCAGAAGCAAGCTGCAAAGCCCGTGTGTGCAGTTTCCACTGCCATATGAACTTGGCATTTAAAACTAATTTCCAAGCCTTGAACTTAGGTGGTCCATATGGCTGGATACGGTGTAAGTAAAAGGTAGGACACTTACGTTAACATTTTACATGTCCTGGTAGTGAAAAACACCTATATTTGTTTTTCACTACTGTGAGGCATACCCATCTCATAGGTTAACATTGGGAATTCCTTATAACACTTTTAAGCTGTAATTCCAGATTTAGAAGGAGTATTTCTATCATGTTTAATATCATTGGAAGGGTAATGATAACTCCTCCTCGTTGGCAAAGATGGATTTAACATTACTAATTTAGAAATGGAATTTTTCGAAATGTGATATTTCTCTGCTCCTAAAGCTGTGTGTGCCTGCAGCCTGTCTTCAGTACACGTCTGGGGTGGATGACAGCTGGACTTTGTGCATTCCCTCTAGACAGCCTCACACAAAGGGTTAGGTGTGACTGAGTGGCCATCTGCACCCTGATGGGTCATCCTGGGCAGGATGGAAGGGTTCTAGAAACCTGTCCTAGAGGAGATGGAGTACAGGAGGTAGGAAAGAAAGCTAAAGTTAGAGCGTGCCAAATTGAAGATGGAGAAAGAGCAGGCTCTATAGGAAACAAGTATTGGCATAGCCAATAGGTCTCGCCTTTGGGACCTTATAAGTGTTTAGCCATTCAACACTTAAATGTTGTTGCACCAAGGATATTGTGCTGGATAACTAAATACTTATAAGGTCCCAATGGCGAGACCTATTGGCTATGCCAATGCTTGTTTATGAAGGAACAAAAACTAAAAAATAAATACTTTTAACCACAGTGCTTGTTCTTATTTTTCAACCCAAAAAAATTCTCAAAATGTAGCTATATTTTGGCGATTTTCCCAGTCCCCTCCAGGATAATCCACAAACCCTACCCCAACTAGCCCACAAAAAAAAAATAAGACGGGGGGGGGGGGGTTTACGGCCTAGCAGCGAAAGGGTCAAGAATAAGGCTGCCAGTTTTAGTTTTTACAGATAAATACAGACAGAAAATGTGTTTCCTGTGTATTTTTAAACATAACATACATTTGTAGTATAAAGGTAATATGCACCTGTGTGTAGCGTTGTTTAACGTGGTTGCTTAATTTGCTAAAACATGACAGGCATCCACGTACGAGTGCACATCTAAGAATTTAGGGGCATATCAGCAACGAGGCGATATAAAATTATCGCCGCTTTTGCGTCCGTTTTCTGGCGAAAAACGTCGATAATTTTATCGCCTAATTAGCAAGTGAAACCTTGCATTAGCGCCCAGATTCTTAACGTCCAGCTTTGCATCTCTAATGAGATGCAAAGTGGGCGTTCCTGATCTGACATGACTGGAGAAATGTCGCTAAGCAACATTTCTCATATCATCAAGACCCACGCTATGAAGCACAGCGGCAAGAAAAGTAGCGATAACCCCTGTTATCGCTACTTTCCTTACGCCTGCTTCAGGACTGACTTAGCCATGATATCCTATGTAAGGTGGATATCATGGCTAAGTATGTGAGGCCCTATCATCAAGCTAACGCCAAACTTCGTGAGATTATCGCTGGGTTTCCAGCGATAATCTCACGTTTGGCAGTTAGCGCTAGGATTTTTATCTTTTTTGAGATAAGCGTTGCTAATAGCACGCTATCTCAGTGATAAAAATCCACATTAGCCGGCGATAATTATCCTAGCGCTAAGTGCGCTTAGCAATAATTATCGCCGGTTGTTGCTGATATGCCCCTAAATGAGGAAATATACCATTCTACAGATTCATTTATTCTCAAAACACAAATTAAGGATAAATACCAATAAGATGACCCCTCCTCCCCCCAAAAAATAAGGACAAATACAGACGGATATTAAAAATAAAAGACTCCATCTTGGACAGGAGCTCAAAGTGCATAATCATTCGACGGTCCCCATGACTGGAGCAATTTTCTCCTAAATTTAAAGGACATTCCTCCATTTTGCGAAAATTGTTGTGCCACGCTAGTTTAATTATGTGGAATATGCTACTCCTTTATTCTGGGTCGTCGGTGACGCTGACGTCCATAAAAACGGTTTATACGGCGTTGGCTGCACAGACTCATGAAATGTGTTTTAGCTGAGCATCAGTCATGAAACTACTTAGGTGACAAGCAGTCTTGCTGCAACAGCATTGCGACATCACTTTGCGGTACTCGTTTTGGAAGCTATTCAAGTCACTGAAAAGCAGCGTCAAGCTAAATTAAGACCATTATTTGTACATTACGATGACCAACAAGCCTGCTGATGTTCTGTGTCATCCCAGAGTACTTTAACAGGCATTTTGTCACGCCTTTTGAGTGAAATATATTTGTCTTACACATAAATTGCACGGATACGTCTACGTGCCGACGGAAAGGGCCAGTGTTCGTGGAGAAACAAGCTGGCAGGTGGCTATCACCGAAATGTAAAGTGAGCCACAAGCGTTATGAGCAACTGAATAAGTGTGTTTTTTAAAGGCAAGATGCCACTTTGTTTCACAACAGAATTAAGTCGATTGACCAAATGCAGACATATTACCCAACAGTAAAATTGAGACAGTATTTGCAAACTTTGGAAATCCGCTTTGAAGTACAGTAGTTTACATTACGATATATACTACCCACGATTATAGGAAATGTATATTATTCCAACAATTAGGCTGAATGGTTAAATCTGTTCCAGGGCAACTGCTTTTCCTCGCCAATATTATTTACACGGGGGTGGCGGGGCTCGAGTGTACCACCTGCAAGGCTTATTATTGGCAGTGCTTAATTTGTAAAATATGAAGTCCAGGTGCTCAAGTTTTTGAAGGAGTCCACACCTACTCCCACTGGCTCCACCCACTTCCTTCACTGGCTCCACCCACTTACTCTACTGGCTCCACCCACATCCTCAACTGGCACAACTGAAAGCCACATGTAATACAATCTGAATTCCTTCCTTGGTAATATGATGGTTGACTTGATACTTGTAGGTTTTCAAGCTCCTTAGAAAGTATTTAATAAAAATCAAGGCAAAGTCGCAAAAGAGACTGGATGTGTTGACTTTTGGAACCAAAGAAAATGAACTTTTTTTGAGCATCAAAGGTCAGGACTCCAAACTAATTCTGATATGACTATCTACTTATGTTGTATTTTAAGTCTCACCAGGCTTGACCCTAAACAACCCCAGACCAGTCTAATACTAAAAGACAGTATGATATATGACATCATAGAGCTCAGAGGTATAAGCCCACTATGAAGGCATCTATCACATGAAGACTATATTGGACTCTGCAAGAGGCACAATATGCACCTCCCTGGCATATGCACAACCTGCAACTGATTTATGCACATCATTCAGTCCCGTAATATGCCCAATATTGTAATTGTATTTATACAGCGCTTCCACCTCAGACGAGGCATCAAAGCACTATTTGGTGAGTAGCATGCTACTCCGGAACCCAAAAAGGATTAGTGGTGGGTTAATATAGAGAAATATATGTTAATTTGAGCAGTGGACATGTGAGTCTGTTAGTTGAATATAATGGGATAATGAAGGGATAGAAGAGGGAAGCATCTAGAAAGTGTTATTTAGGAAATCGTAGTAAAATGAGGTTTGGGATGGATCGAGGGTGGGATAGAGGAGGGAAGAATCTAGAAAAGGTTATTAGGGAGATCATAGTAGTAAGAGGAGGCTTGTGATGAGTAAAAGGAGAGATGGAGAAGGGACAAGTCTCTAGAAAGGGATTTACTCTCACAAGTGCATTGTAAATGGGCATGCCCTGAACATTTCTTACCCAATTGTCACCCCTTAGCCCTTAAAATAATGTTCCCAACATATAACATGTGTAGCTGTCAAACCCCAACCAGCACAGAATACTATTGTCAATAGACTATAAAGAGGTCTATGTTTTAAAGGGTGCATAGAAGAAGGGACTATAGCCCGAAAAAATTTGAATGTTGATACCATCCTGTTTCGTTTTCATGTATAGTAAACACTACATTTGAAGGTTAATAAACACAACTGTACCAAATGCACTACACACAATATTACAATTGCACAGGACACTTGAAACAGCCAAATACGCTCTGCCGGATTTGAGGACACGTTTTGCATTCTGTCATTTTATTACTTAAAACCTTTAATGAATCAATACATTTTGTAACAATCAAACCATAACCTTGCAACTGAAAAACGTAGGAAAATCACACTAAGCCTTCAGATTGGTATTTGTCTTTTTTTACATTTTAAATCAAACTAAAAAGACACACAAATTTGTCTTATACTTAAGAAAATTAATGAATCCCACAGCACCTGTGGCCAAAGTGCATTCTTTCTGCGTTGCTCTTCAAAATAGAAAGGAACAGTGCTGTGTGAAAGCAGAGTTCTAAAACTTCTTTGTGGCCAAATCAGCTTCCATGTATTGGGGGGGGGGGGGGGGGGGAGGGAGTGGAGCTTCAGCTCCTTAAGTGTCAATAGTAATGTAAAATCCAGAATTTTGTATTCCTGGCTATTCCAACTATTAAGATTTGTGTGAAGTAAAAGAAACAAGCAATGGCAATAGGTCTCGCCCTATAGTGGAGTTTAGTGGCTTGGATAGGAGTGAAAAGTAGTGGGGTAGGTAGTATAGTGTTTTGAAGTGGCGTATAGTATTAGAATTGAGTATAGTGTTGTAGAGTGGAGTCTTTTATAGTGTTGTGTAGTGGTACAGACTGGTAGTGTAGAGGCTGTTGTGTGGAGTGTTTTAGAGCAAAGTGGAGTAGAGTGGAGTATATTGTTATATAGTGTAGGAGTGTAGTGTTATAGAATATAGTGGAGTAAAGGGGTATGTAGTGTATAGATGGAGTTGCGTAGAGTGTTATATAGTGGGGGAGAGGATGTGGCCTTATGGCTAGAGCGGTCGACCCTGAAGCTGGGGAACCGGGTTCGAGTCTCGGCAGGGACTTAACCTCCTGTGATTCGGGGCAAATCACTTAATCTCCCCGTGCCCCACAAAAATTAATATGTCTGTCTGTAACGCAACTGATGCTCATGTAAAGCGCTCCGATGCCTACGGGTCAAGTTCGCGCAATATAAAACTCAGGGGGGAAAAAAGTGGATTAGAGTGGAATAGTGTTGTAGAATGGCAGATAGAGGAGTATAATGCTGTGGACTGGTATATAGTGGATTAGAGTGTTCTTGGAGTATAGCTTAATGGAGTATCGAATTATAAAGCTTGGTATTGTAGAGTGTAGTGTTGTACAGTGTAGTTCAGTATAGAGTGTAGTAGTGTGGCTTAGAGTTAGATGACTTAAAGTACAGTGGTGCAGAGTATATTGACAGAGTGCAGTGGCGCAGAGAGCATTTGTTTTGAGCAAAGTGGTGAAGAGTGTATTGGTGTTTTTGTGCAGTGAGGTAGAGTAGTATAGAGTGCTGTTATATAGAGTATAGTGGTGTAAAGTATATTGCAGTTGTATATAGCGCAATGGTGTAGAGTGGAGCGTTGTAGAGTGGAGTATAGTGTTATAGAGTCGAGTAAAGTTTTCATGTAAGTTCCATGCCTCCCAAAAAGCTTTAACACCCATAACAACTCTGCAACAAACATGGGCAACAATAATCATGGACAGAATGTAAACTCACTTGCCCAATGGCTCACCACTCATCTATCCAACAGAATGCATAGACACGCCAACGCTGCATTCTTATGCGGTCAACACAATGCTAATGATCATTCGGATTGGCAGTCTAAAAGCATTCAATATAACCACAGCAGATTTTTTATGGGCACATAAACCTACCACAAGACTATCACATAAGACAATTAAACAAGCATGGCATATGTACCCAAACGGCTACAAAAACACACACAACTCTTCCGCACATAAAGCAATCCTGTTTTCATCAAACTCGCCACAGCACAAAATCCAGCCCTCTGGTATATGTAGTTCTCCCAACAGGAGCCTAACTGCCCTGCCTTTAAACCTGCATGTGTGCAGTCTGATTTCAGTCACAATTCATCAAACCCTTCTGAATGAATGCCACTACTAAAGTGCTAGTCGACGGCTAATTGGCAACATGCTGGTCTAGTAACATCTTGCAGAACGTCCACTTTCATGTGTGCAGCCACCCATGTCTTGCGCACACACACATATCGTTCTCGTCTTTGGGACCTTATAGGTTTTTGGCTATGCAGCATATTTTCCTGGGTGGTAAGAAACGTAAGAAAGACAAATTTATTTTTGAGCCCGTGATGAAACTGTTAAAAGGCCAAACTACAAGGCGCACAATGCAGCGAGCACATGGTTGATTCTGGGCAAAATCACTTAATCTCCCCGTGCCTACCAAATAATGAATGTGTTCTTGTGTAACGTAACTGGTTCTTTACAGGAAAGTTGACAATTATTCATGGAATAGAACATATTTTTTCACTACACACAATATTACAATTGCACAAGACACTTGAAACTGCCAAATACGGTCTGCTGGATTTGAGAACACGTTTTGCATTCTATTTAACACTTAACGTTTCATGAATCAATATATTTTGTAACCATCAAACCATAACCTTGCAACTGAAAAATGTAGGAAAATCACACAGCCTTCAAATTGGTAGTTGTCTTTTTTTCACATTTTAAATTGAACTAAAAAACACATGAATTTGTCTTACATTTAAGAAAAGTAATGAAACCCACAGCACCTGAGGCCAAAGTGCATTCTGTCTGTGTTGCTCTTCAAAATTGAAAGAACAGTCACAATGGCGACCCAGGAATCGGACTGGGTTCAGAGAAATGGGCAGAGGTTTGAAGTCAACAGAGCATTGGGAATTGGCATGTTGCCATGCAATGATGAGGACATGATAGATATAGAACCTTGAAGACTGGGGCAGCACATTGAAGGATGTGGATAAGCAAGTAGAGGTGCTCCAGGCAGGTCAGACCATGGCTCAAAAACGTTTGTAAGCATATAAAGAAAGGAATTTCTGCCCTCCCTCAAAGATCAATTGACCATACCCAACAGAGGAGCTCATTAGTGACAAGGCTTGCACGCATCCCGCCAAATGAAAAGGGGGGGCTCTTGGCCCCCCGCCCGCATGGCGGTGCGGCGACCCCTCCCCTTGTCCTCCGGACTTCTCGGTGGTGGGGCGTGTCCACTGGGGCGCGCCCTGTCACCGATTGGTTGCCACCCCACCCTTGACCCGGATGGCGTTAATCGATATCCGGGTCGGGGGGAAGGGGGGGGGGGTGGGCCGCTAGGAAATAAAGAGGCGGGGAGCGCCCAAGTGACCCCCTTGTTGCCTGGACGCTCCCCACTCATTGGACGTGCCCCGCGCTCGGGGCCTCTTGTTTTTAATTGTTTTAATTTTTTCTCTTTGGCTCCAGGTTGGATTCGCGCGGCTCCCGGCTTCGCCAGATCAGCGGTGATTGCCGGCTCAAGAGACCCCCGACGGACGCGCTGCTGCCTGGTGATCAAGGGGACGCTGGCCAGACACGCGGTCGGCGATAAGTACCGTTGCCTTGTCCGGTTGTGAGGTACGGTAGTTGGAGTGGGGGGCGGTGTTGCGTGTGGCTTCCGGAGTCGGCGCGTGCACAGCACGATAACATTCTCGGCTCCCGGAGGCTGCGCGGCGCCGCTCTGCTTCTGAATGCACCGTTTTTGCCATTTGTCTCCATATTTGCTTGGGGGTAGAACCGACAAACCTCAGTTATAGTGGTCAGGCTCGCTCACTCCACTGCCTCGCTAGGAACACGCCGAGGCTGTTCTGACAAAGTTTGCCTAAGCTGCTTTTGGCTCCCAGACAACCCTGACTGCACACAGCCTTCCTGTGAATGAACTTACTGGCAATTTTACTGTTAAGACCCTGAATGGGGGACAGTAGGCGGTAAATAGGGGGTTTGGAATTTTTTACCTTTTGATTGTCCCCAATTGGGATGTGGCTTCTCTGTTACCAGGTGCAGTGGACTGGGCAGTAAAAGAGTTCGAGCAAGTACAGGGGGGTTTAATTTGATACAGTCGGCTTTGCATAACTATGGGCCTTAATATTCCCAGGAATTAATGCATTTTCTGTTTTAGGTGTATTGTTACTGCATTCATCCAACATCACGTGGTACGCTCTGAGTGGTGGACAGCGGTGGTGGTCACAGGTCAATTCCGGCTGGGAGTACGCAGGATTGGGACGGTAAGAGGAGAGCGGGGGGCTCGCATTACATCGCTTCTGGTAGCCGCCGGGTGGGTCTACGTTAGAGTTTACTCACCCCTGACAAACCGGATAAGCCGGGGCGTTGCGGTTACGGTTGCATGGTGCTTACAGCCCCCTGTACATCCTCCTTCTGGTAAAGGTATTAAGCACACTCACACCTGTGTTGGAATACTAGGAGTGTAGGGCGGTGCACCTCAGTCATGCCGAGGTCGATGGGTGAGAAAGGAGGGTCCAGGATGGAGGTTATGATGCAGGCCATGATGCAGGAGATGAACAGCATTAATAGGCGGTTGGGGAAGGTGGATGAATTGGAGGCCCTTATGAATGAAAGGTTTGCTGATTCCCCAGGCCCTTCAAGCAGGCCCGCGCGGCAGCGAAAGGCGCCTTTGCCAAGGGGCGATTTTGCTAGCCCGCCAAGGAAGTCTAAGGCCAAGAAGCCCAGGTGCAGTGCCCCAGCCCCAGCAGTTCCGGTCTCGATTCCTCCCGCACCCACGAGTCTAGTACCTTTGATACCTGTACCGGTAGTTCCGGAGCCCGCTGCACCGGCTCCTGCCATGCCACCGGCGTTACCTCCTGTGGGCCCTGTTTCCCCGCCCGTGGTACCAATGCCAGTGCCGGGCTTGCCGCCACCGGTTACTCCGTTGCCTGCCATACCAGTGCCACCGGCCACGCCCCCTGGGGCGCCTGTAGCCCCAGTTGATAACTCGGACTTGGTCCCTGCTGAATTGGCTTCTCAAATAGCGGCCTTATTGCCTTGGTTACAAAAGGGGGGCGTGTTACCGGCTTCATCAGATCACGCTGCGGAAGCAGCGCAGTTGGTAGAAAAGATTAAAGCGGCAGCGGCAGCCGACAGAGCTGCGGTACCCTCATCTGCTTCACTTTCAGGTTCCAGCCCCGCCCAACCGAACGCAGATGGTGGTCAACCGGCCCGGGTACAAGGAAATGGTAAGGAGGTGGCGCTGCCTCTCTTGGGGGATGGGTCAATACCTTCCAGGAGTGAGAATTTGGCACAACATGTGTCCCAGGCAACGAAAGAAATGATTTGGGCGGGAAAATATATTTACATCTTTTCATTGCTACTGGATAGCAGGGAAATGGAACATGCGAAGACACTAAAGGAATGGATGCTTCCTAGTGAATGGAGGGCACAGTGTTCTAGATTTAGGGTGGAGGAAACTTTGCTCAACTGGGTCAGGGCTTTCGCCGTATTCACGACCATCATGTCCGAACGGCCGCCTAATGTGCAGGGGCCATTGGCTTGCTACCAGAGTAGGATTGTGGGGTGGAGCGAGCAGTACCCGGGGGATGCCTGGAAGGAGTATGATGTCAATTTCAGGAAAGCTAAAGAATTTGACTCATCACTGACATGGGATAGGGTTGACTCTGTGTCGTGGCATAGGCAGTTCTCAGGGAGCCCGGCCCCACTCCAGTCCACCAGTGCGGGCAGGGGGTACCCCACCAGACCTCATCACCCCTTTCGGTCGGCCCAGGGGAGCGAGGTCCCGGGTAGGAGTAGGGGGGGGGGTTTGAGAGGAAAGGGGTGTGCTGGGATTTTAATAAGCGCACCTGCACGAGGGCTCCTGGAACCTGTAGATTTAGACATGCATGTGCAGTCTGCGGTCACCCCTCCCACCCCGAGTCATCTTGCAGGTCTAAGCAGGGCAACCACAGTCAGAAGGGGAGGGGGAAGCCGGAGTAGTGCAGATAATTTGGTTATCCCCACCCCTATAGATGTTTTGGCAATGATTCCTTGGTTGAATAGGTACCCGAATCACACAGCGGCCACTCTACTTCAGGAAGGTTTTTCCCAAGGTTTTAGGATCCCGGCAGGGGGGTACACAGGGAGTGCACATTGCAGGAACCAACTGTCAGTACAACATAACCCCACAGTGGTGGCTGCTAAGATTAGCAAGGAACTGTCTTTGGGTAGGATAGCTGGCCCTTTCCAGACGGTGCCTGTTCCCAATTTTGTGTGTTCTCCACTGGGGGTCGTACCTAAGAAAGAGAGGGGGGAGTTCAGACTGATCCACAACCTGTCGGCACCTAGAGGAGCGTCATTGAATGATGCGATTGATGAGGGGATTTGTTGGACCCGGCCTCGTGGTGTGGTCCTGACTTCCCGGGGGTTGGGCCCGTTCCCCGCCCTAGCCTCCACGAGCTACCCGTTCGGGCCGCACGAGGTCACCTACACCTCGGGGCTCCGCCATTTTGTCGCCTGCCACGTGACCCTGCACACCAGTCCTCATGACTCCGCTCAACCCGGCCTCGGCCCCAGCAAGGCCCAGACATTCAGGCACCAAGAACTGGCCAGGGGGTGTCACGTGAACACCTCATCGCCCTGGCGGAGGGCGGTATCGATGGGACCCCCAACCGTCCCCACACACCGAGGTGCGATCGGCCTCCATCTCTCCTGGGCCGGGCGCCTCTCCTGCTGGGCGTCTGGCCGCTCCCAACCCGGCCTCTCCGCCCCCCGGGCGCAAGGGTCCGGACATCAAAGGGCTCCAGACCTATATCTGGGGCGACCCCGCCACAGACCGGCAGTTGTATCCCGGAGTCGAGAGCCCTGCTGATTGAATCGCGGCCGACCCTACGGAGAAGTACTCTTGCTTGAAACCACCACGAGCCCTGCAGACTGCGTCGCGGCTCCTTCTTGCTGAAACCTTGAAGTCCCCCGGAACATCGGGGCCCTGCTGACGCTGTCGCGGCCCAACCTCGCTGAAACCTCCCTCGGAGCCCTGCTGACGACGTCGCGGCTCGAGCTGAGCAGAAACCATCTTGAGAGTCCCGCTGACCTGGTCGCGGCTCCCCACGAACTGAACGCCAGAGCCCTGCTGACACCGTCGCGGCTCGACCCCTCCGAGACCCGGAGGTCCTCCAGCTTGAGGATAAGAACTGGGCCCCAGGTACCCTCGTACCAAGCTCCTGCCTAAGACTGTCCCGCTACCCCTTCCCTCCTTAAAGAGACACTGAGACTTTTGCGGATCCCTTGATCCCCTTTTTGTGTACTGTTGAACCCGTAACCTTTTAAAGTGCTGATAAAGAATTGCTCATCTTGAGACAACCTCCTTGAGTCCGGTGTGGTGGTGTTACTGTGCTAGTACATAATAGGAGAAGGATCTCCCAGGAGGCTTCTCTGCAGCGCTCGGCTACTTCGTACAGTGTGGGGCCCCCCCCCTGAGTGGTCTCGCCGACTCTTCGGGGTCCGCCTTCCAACATTTGGTGGCCAGCGACGGGATCCGAGCCGAACGCAGTACGTACCAGCCAGTAACCCACTAGCTACCCATCCAGACAAACAGAAGTCATGAGCAACCAAGAAAACAACGCGACCACGGAGTTCCAGCCCGAACGGTTGGAGGAATACACGCACAAAGAATTGAAACAGTTCTGCAAGGACAAAGGCATTGCAACC
The DNA here is from genome assembly GCF_964204655.1 of Triturus cristatus. Classification (NCBI taxonomy): domain Eukaryota; kingdom Metazoa; phylum Chordata; class Amphibia; order Caudata; family Salamandridae; genus Triturus; species Triturus cristatus. Next base: position 1,161,568,823 of record NC_140590.1, read on the forward strand.
ACCGGCCTAGGTACCAAAGTGGAGATGCAGAAAGCCCTGAGGACCTGGCTGGAGGCCGAGGCAGGCCACTCCCAGGAAGAAGGTCCCCTGCCCCTGACTGTGGCCACATCAACCGCACCGACTCCGGCAACCGGAGGAGGAAAGAGCCTAGAAACCGGCCTCTCCGAAGAGGAGATACGAAAGCGGGAGAAGGTCCGGAACCACGAACTAGAGCTCGCACGACTGCGGCTGGACGGCGAACTCCAGCTGGCGGAAAAGAAACTGGCCCTAGAGCAGCTACGGCTACAAGAGGAGATAGAAGAGAAGAGACGGCACCGAGAGTTGGAGGAAAAAAGACTGACCCTTGAGCACGAGCGAAGTCTCAAAGAGCTCGAAATCAAGGCAAAGAACGGGGGGACCGACACCCCCAGTAATAGAGACACCCTACCGCCTGCCGAGGCCAAGGTACATATCCCGAAAGATGTCGTCAAGGAGTACTATAAGAATGACGACATCCAACAATGGTTCAAGGCATACGAGGTGGCCATGACCTCCCATCGGGTGCCCCGAAAGGACTGGGGCACCGGCCTGTGGGGTCGGTTCCTGAGTGAAGGTCGAGACACACTGCTCCAGCTGCCAGAGGAGGTGATGACCTCCTACGACCACATGAAGGAGGCCCTGCTCACCCGCTACGGGCTAACTGCGGAAATGTACCGCCAGCGGTTCAGAGACTGCAAGAAGATCCCGGGTACTACCTGGGTGGAATATGTGGACTTTTTCAGCCGGGCCCTAGAAGGATGGATCAAGGGTAGCAAAGTCACCACCTACGGGCAGCTGGTCGACCTCATTGTTTGGGAACATCTCTCCAACAATTGCTTCATGGAGCTAAGGCAACACCTCCTCGACAGCAAGATGACCGACCCACGAAAACTCGCCGTCGAGGCCGATCGATGGGCCAACACCCGAGTCCCCCGGAACTCGATGGGGGAGTACCAGAGGAACCCCACCGGACCTCCCCGCCAACGCGGTGGAGGGGGAGGGCCGAACAGGAACCGGGACCCCCCCGCCGGGGCCCCCAGGAGCCCACCTCGAGGGCCGCTGCAGCAACCCCTCTCCCCGAGCCTAGCCCGAAGAGGGGCGACCCCAGCCAGAACCGGACCACGGCCCCCAGTAACATGCTACGGCTGCCAACAAACCGGACACTATGCCAGCGATCCGGTCTGCCCCCTGAACCGAAGAAGCGGGGCCGGCGGGCCCCCGCCCCGACAGCTGGCGGCCGCTGCCCTGGGGGAAGGAGAAGAAGAAGAGGAAACCCTCGACCGAGGAACCACCGAATGGGAACCGGCGGCCATGTCCCTGGTCTGCCTGGGCAGCCGAGAAATGGTGCCCCGCACCCCCATCCCAAGCAACACCCCGAAGTACCGGCAGCAGGTCACCGTCAATGGACAACGGGCCGAAGCCCTTCGTGACACCGGCGCCAGTGTCACCGCTGTCCGCTGCCACCTGGTGACCCCCGAACAGATCCTACCCAATGTGCTGTGCCCCGTCCGGACGGCCGACAACAGCGAAAGCCTGTGCCAGATGGCCCTGGTCCCCTTCGAGTGGGGAGGGGTGACAGGCCTACTAAAAGTGACTGTCCGCGACGACGCACCAGTAGACTGCCTCCTGGGGAACGACCTGGAGAGTTCCCCCTGGGCTCAAGTGGAGCGACGAGAGCACCTCCGAATGCTGGGACTATCCGAATGGGCCTGCGCCGTCACCTGGTCCATGACCGCCCAGGCCCCCCGCTCGTCCCTGGCCCCCGGTGCCGCCCAGCCCGAGGGGCTCGCACCACCCCCCGCCTGCAGCGAGGGGGAGGCGGACATCGACACTGGACCTACTGAACCCTCCCCCGAAGAGATTGCTTCCCTCGGCGCCCTACCAGAACTTGCACAATGGCGCCACGAAGGGGGCCCCACCCGTGAGCAGTTCCAGCAAGAACAGCAGTCCTGTCCCTCTCTCGAAGGGGTCCGACAACAAGCGTCCGCACAAGCCAACGGGGACCAGACCGGCACCCACTGGGTCTACTGGGCCGAGGGCCTGTTGTACAGTGAACAGAAAGTGGCAGAACTCGGGGCCAGCCACGTGTTGGTGGTCCCCCTCCGCTTCCGGGAGTTCCTTCTCAACCTGGCACATGACGTGCCCCTCGCCGGACACCTAGGGCAAGACAAAACTTACAGCCGTCTGGTGACCCACTTCTACTGGCCCCGGATGCGGAGAGACGTGGACAACCACTGCCGGTCCTGCCAGACCTGCCAAGCCAGCGGGAAGACGGGGGGTCGGGTCAAGGCCCCCCTCCAGCCCTTTCCAGCCGTCAGCACCCCGTTCGAACGGGTCGGGATCGACATCGTGGGGCCCCTGGACCCCCGGACCGCCCTGGGCCACCGCTTCATCCTGGTCCTCGTGGACCACGCCACCAGGTACCCGGAGGCGGTCCCGCTAAGAACTGTAACGGCCCCCGTGGTAGGCTGGGCCTTGATGGGGATCTTCTCCCGAGTGGGATTTCCCCGCGAAGTGGTGAGCGACAGGGGCACAAACTTCATCTCCAAGTACATGCGGTCCCTGTGGCAGCAGTGCGGGGTCACGTACAAATTCACAACCCCCTATCACCCTCAGGGGAACGGGCTGGTCGAGCGCTTTAACAGAACCCTGAAGGGGATGATTCAGGGCTTGGAAGAGCCCCTCCGGCGGAGATGGGATGTCCTACTACCATGCCTCCTGTTCGCCTATCGGGAGGTCCCGCAGAAGTCCCTGGGGTTCAGCCCGTTTGAACTATTGTACGGACATCCGGTCCGCGGACCGCTCAGCCTGGTCAAGGAGGGCTGGGAGACGAAGCTCCAAGGCGCCCCTCCTGACGTCTACCGATACCTCCTGACCCTACGAAACCAGACCCGCAAGTTCCGAGCCATGGCCGAAGCCAACCTCGAGGCCAGCCAGGAGGACATGAAGCGGTGGTACGGTCGGAACACCTCTACCATCGAGTTCGAGCCAGGCCAGAGAGTCTGGGTCATGGCCCCTGTTGAGCCCTGCGCCCTCCAGGACAAGTGGACCGGGCCCTTCAAGGTGGTGGAGAAGAAATGCCCCGTCACCTACCTAGTCGACTTAGAGTCCCCCCGGAACCCCCTCCGGGTTCTACATGCTAACAGGCTCAAACCCCACTTTGCCCGAACCGAACTGAGCCTGCTGCTGGCGACCGACGAGGGGGGCAAGGACGACTCCGAGCCCCTACCCGACCTCTTGCAGAACAACGTCCACGACGGATCCATCAAAGGTGTCCAACTCGCCTCTTCCCTGACCCCGGAACAGCGTATCGACTGTCAACAACTGCTGCAGGACTACGCAGCCCTCTTCTCCCTCACCCGGGGGTGACCCACTGGTGCGTCCACGACATCGACACCGGGGACAGCCCCCCCGTGCGACACCGAGCCTACAGGGTACCCGACCGAGTACGGGCATGCATCCAGGCCGAAGTAGCGAAGATGTTGGCCCTGGGGTCATCAAGCCCTCTGACAGCCCGTGGGCCAGCCCTGTCGTCCTGGTACCAAAGGCCGCAGCCCCCGGCCACCCCCCGGAGTTACGATTTTGTGTGGACTACCGAGCCCTGAATGCTGTGACCAAGACGGACGCCCATCCTATACCCCGGGCCGACGAACTCATCGACCGCTTGGGGTCCGCCCGCTACCTGAGCACGCTGGACCTCACCGCCGGGTACTGGCAGATCCAGCTCACCCCCGGCGCCCGAGAAAGATCCGCCTTTTCTACCCCTGATGGGCATTACCACTTTCGGGTGATGCCCTTCGGCATGAAGAACGCCCCGGCCACTTTTCAGAGACTTGTAAACAAGGTTCTGGCCGGGCTCGAGGCCTTCAGCGCGGCCTACTTGGATGACATTGCCGTGTACAGCAACCACTGGGCTGAGCACCTAATTCACCTCAAAGCCGTCCTGGCCGCCCTCCAAAGGGCCGGGCTCACGATCAAGGCCAGCAAATGCCAGTTCGGCCAAGGATCAGTGACCTACCTGGGCCATCAGGTGGGAAGCGGTCAGGTGGCCCCTCTCCAGCCAAAAGTCGATGCCATCCAGGCATGGGAACCCCCCACTACCCAGACCGCTGTGCGGGCCTTCCTGGGCCTCACTGGATACTACCGGCGGTTCATCCGGGACTATGGGAGCATTGTTGGGCCGCTCACAGAGCTCACCTCGAAGAAACAGCCCAAGAAGGTGCACTGGACTCCCCGCTGCCAATCAGCTTTCGAGACTCTCAAGGCAGCGATGTGCACTGCCCCTGTACTCCAGGCCCCTGACTACCGTAAGGAGTTCATCGTGCAGACAGACGCCTCCGAATATGGGATCGGGGCCGTCCTGTCTCAGGTTGATGAGAAGGGACTCGGCCGCCCGGTGGCCTTCATCAGCCGACGGCTGCTGCCCCGGGAGCAACGATGGAGCACCATCGAGCGCGAGGCCTTCGCCGTAGTGTGGGCCCTTAAGAAGCTCCGGCCCTATCTCTTCAGTACCCACTTTCGGGTCCAGACCGACCACCGGCCCTTGCGGTGGTTAATGCAAATGAGAGGCGAGAATCCCAAGCTGCTGCGGTGGTCCATTGCCCTGCAAGGGATGGACTTTTCGGTTGAGCACCGACCCGGCAATGACCACGCCAACGCGGACGGCCTGTCCCGCTTCTTCCGCCTTGACGAGGAGAATCCCCAAGAAGATGGGTGACTCTCTCCGCCTTCGGCTGGAGGGGACGCCTGTTGGACCCGGCCTCGTGGCGTGGTCCTGACTTCGCGGGGGTTGGGCCCGTTCCCCGCCCTAGCCTCCACGAGCTACCCGTTCGGGCCGCACGAGGTCACCTACACCTCGGGGCTCCGCCATTTTGTCGCCTGCCACGTGACCCTGCACACCAGTCCTCATGACTCCGCTCAACCCGGCCTCGGCCCCAGCAAGGCCCAGACATTCAGGCACCAAGAACTGGCCAGGGGGTGTCACGTGAACACCTCATCGCCCTGGCGGAGGGCGGTATCGATGGGACCCCCAACCGTCCCCACACACCGAGGTGCGATCGGCCTCCATCTCTCCTGGGCCGGGCGCCTCTCCTGCTGGGCGTCTGGCCGCTCCCAACCCGGCCTCTCCGCCCCCCGGGCGCAAGGGTCCGGACATCAAAGGCCTCCAGACCTATATCTGGGGCGACCCCGCCACAGAACGGCAGTTGTATCCCGGAGTCGAGAGCCCTGCTGATTGAATCGCGGCCGACCCTACGGAGAAGAACTCTTGCTTGAAACCACCACGAGCCCTGCAGACTGCGTCGCGGCTCCTTCTTGCTGAAACCTTGAAGCCCCCCGGAACATCGGGGCCCTGCTGACGCTGTCGCGGCCCAACCTCGCTGAAACCTCCCTCGGAGCCCTGCTGACGACGTCGCGGCTCGAGCTGAGCAGAAACCATCTTGAGAGTCCTGCTGACCTGGTCGCGGCTCCCCACGAACTGAACGCCAGAGCCCTGCTGACACCGTCGCGGCTCGACCCCTCCGAGACCCGGAGGTCCTCCAGCTTGAGGATAAGAACTGGGCCCCAGGTACCCTCGTACCAAGCTCCTGCCTAAGACTGTCCCGCTACCCCTTCCCTCCTTAAAGAGACACTGAGACTTTTGCGGATCCATTGATCCCCTTTTTGTGTACTGTTGAACCCGTAACCTTTTAAAGTGCTGATAAAGAATTGCTCATCTTGAGACAACCTCCTTGAGTCCGGTGTGGTGGTGTTACTGTGCTAGTACATAATAGGAGAAGGATCTCCCAGGAGGCTTCTCTGCAGCGCTCGGCTACTTCGTACAGTGTGGGGGCCCCCCCTGAGTGGTCTCGCCGACTCTTCGGGGTCCGCCTTCCAACAGGATTTGTAGTGTAAAGTACGCCTCTTTTGACCAGGCAGTTGACTTATTGCGGGCGCTGGGGCCAGGGGCGATGATGGCAAAAATCTGACATAGAATCTGCTTTCCGTCTCCTCCCAGTCCATCCTCTGGACCACCATTTATTAGGTTTCACTTTTGATGACAAGTTCTATATGGATAAATGCATGCCCATGGGCTGTTCCATCTCATGTGCCTATTTCGAGACGTTCAGCTCATTTTTGGAATGGGTCATGAGAGAGGCGACGGGCCACCGGCAGGTTATGCATTATCTGGACGATTTCCTTTTCTTGGGTGCGGCGGGATCTCAGGAGTGTGCGTGGGCGTTGCAGGAATTTTGTGTGCTCATGCGGGCTTTTGGGGTCCCGCTAGCGCCGGGGAAGACGGTCGGACCGTCCACCTGTTTAGAATTCCTTGGTATCGAAATTGACTCAGTGGAAGGATGCTTCAGGTTGCCCGTGGACAAAGTGTCTAGGTTTAGAGCAGCCCTACGTCAATGCCTACGCAAAGACAAGGTTACATTGCAACAGCTACAGGAAGTGGTGGGGCAATTGAATTTTGCGCTTCGGGTCATCCCAATGGCATGCCCCTTTTCACGCTCCATTGCTCAAGCCATGAAAGGGTTACGGGAGAAACATCACCGCACGAGGTTGTCATCTGAGGTTCGCCAGGATATGCTTATTTGGATGGCATTCCTGGAGGATTTCAATGGCAGAGTAGTGTGGTCAGGTCCTCCCGCCACATCAGCAGAATTGGGCTTATGGACAGACGCTGTGGGGAGTGCGGGCTTTGGTGCCATCCTGGGGACTAAGTGGGTCGCACAGCGGTGGCCAGCGGAATGGAGAACACGGGGTCTGACCGCCAATATTGGCTTTCTGGAACTCTTCCCGATCTGGGTAGCATTGATGGTCTGGCCGGAACACTTATGCAATCAATCCGTGGTGTTCTGGTCGGATAACATGACAGTTGTGGAATGCATAAATCAGCAGGGGGCACGCTGTCCATTCATACTGCGCTTAATAAAGGAGATTGTTTTACAATGCTTAAAATGGAATGTGGTGTTCAGAGCCAAGCATGTCCCTGGCATCCTCAACAATGCAGCTGACTCCCTTTCTCGCTTTAAAATGCAGGTTTTCAGGGAACATCTTCCTGCGGCAGACCCCCAGCCAGCGCAATTCCCGGCAGTACTTTGGCAGATTGGTGCCCCAGATTACAAGACCTCGTGGTTGCTAGCTTAGCCCCCAGGACCAGGACAGCTTACGAAGGGGCGTTTTTGTCTTACCGGGCCTTTTTGGGGCAGGAATGGGAGGTTAGGTGGTCGCAGGAGGACAGTTTTGCAGCTTACCTAGAATCGATGCACAGGGAAGGGCGCTCAGTGGCGGCTGCGAGCAGACATAGGGTGGCCGTCTCCTTCTTCGCACAGGGTAAGGGTATGCGGGATCCCACTAACACCTTTCTGGTACGCAAGGCCTTGAGGGGTTGGCGCCGTTTACAGGGTTACCGGGGTGATAAGAGGAGGCCCATTGGACTGGCACGGCTGACAGCATTACTGGGGGCGCTGCACAGTGTATGTAGCTCACAGTGGGAAGTACTTTTGTTCAAGGCTGCATTTTCCCTGGCTTTCTATGGGGCTTTGAGGGTTGGGGAATTAGTGGCTGGGTCAAAGGCTGATAGGGAGGGCGGACTACAGTGGGCCGGCGTGAAGATCAGGGAGGACGTTCTGTGGAGAACAATTCAGAGATCAAAAACTGATCAGGATTCGCGGGGTCACACTATAGTGATCCGCCGGGCTCGGGCTAACCCTTGCTGCCCGGTTTCTCACGTGGAGGCTTTCTGCAGGCAGCGGGAGGGCACGGTGGGGGGCGCACTGTTGTGTCATGCCGATGGTACACCATTGACCAGGTACCAGTTTAGACGAGTCTTGGAGTTAACGGTCAGACGGGCAGGTTTTGATCCAAAGGAATTCGGCACCCACTCATTTAGGATTGGGGCAGCAACTGAGGCAGTGGCGAGGGGTCTCTCAGTTGAGAATGTGAAGAGACTGGGGAGATGGTCGTCCGAACGTTACAAGAGTTATGTACGCATTGACATGTTGTGACAGGATGGTGCTCACGCCTGGTATGTTTCTGGTTTTTTGCAGTTTCTCAAACCTGTCACGCAGGGGTGGAACTCGCCACCGGGCGTCAACTACCGACATCGGCACAGCACGGAGGACACAAGAAATTGGTGACTTGGATTGTGGGCCACTCTTATGTTAGGCGTGCGGAACATGTTTTTCTTTCAGGAGACCGTAGGAAGAAGGTGGCGCAAAAGGGGTTTGATATCTCATTCTTCGGGAGAGGGGGTTTATGCCTCAACCAGTTTCGGAACTTTTTTCAGGGACTCTTAGCTCAGCAGCCCGCTCCCCCCTCAGTGGTGATACTTCACCTGGGGGAGAATGATTTGGCCAAATTGGGGAGGCGCTTGCTTATTGAGGAGATCATTTCCACGGCGGGGTGGGTGGCCAGGACTTGTCCGGGTTCCACAGTAGTCTGGTCGCAACTTATCCCTCGGTGGCAGTGGCGAGGGGGGGACTCGGTTAGGGCGTTGAATCACTCGGTACGGAGGATCAACACACAGTTGGACAAATTATTTCGAGCCCCCCGGTTGCAGACGATTCCACATGGGTGTATCTGGGGTGAGCAGTTCTACCTGAGGGACGGGGTGCACTTGACTGAGGCAGCCAACGTCTTGTGGTCTAATAATGTCTGGGCCTGGTTGGAGGGATTTGCAAGGTAAGCGCGCTCCTGGCTTAGGTCTAGGGAAGGGGGAGGCCAGATCGTCGGTCAACAATGCTGGCCTGTGGAGGTAAGGTCATGACCGGTGAGCAACTACTTTAAGGTCTGAGGGGGCGGGCATCATCCTATGGAGGTTCCCACCCAGGGGGAGGGGCCATTGGCCCCTCCTAGAACTTCAGGGGCAAGGTAACTGGTGCTTCAAAGGGGCGCAGGTTGGGGAGTCACGCTTTCCTTAGGCTGGTAGCCACCCCGCGCGTGCATACTCATGACGTCACCGGATGGCGCAGAGTAAGGGCCCTCCTTTAGTGGGTAAATGAAGTTCACGGCGTGGACCGGGTAATTACCGGGCCCGGCTGCGCATGCGCACATCTGAGGCGCAGCTAGTAGGACCTGACACCGGTTAGCGACCTTGCCATTTGGCCCAGAAATGTTAGTATACAAAAATGCAGATGAGGATGTTAGACTCGGTTAGGAAACAATCTGTATTAGAGTCTTTGTTAAGGATAGTCATTCACACTTGTTGACAATAATGTATCTAATGTCCTGCTGATTTTTGTATAACGGTTTATCATGCAATTATAAAATTTTTATTGTTTTATAACTTAATAAATACGGCCGGGGGGTCTTGCGACCTCCCGCCTTCCAAAGATACCATGCTTATGTTCCTGTTTCTGGGTGTGGTGAGGTCATAAGGGGGGGGGGGCGGTAGCCAGTCACTGACCATGTGAAAAGGGGGGGCTCTTGGCCCCCCCGCCCGCATGGCGGTGCGGCGACCCCTCCCCTTGTCCTCCGGACTTCTCGGTGGTGGGGCGTGTCCACTGGGGCGCGCCCTGTCACCGATTGGTTGCCACCCCACCCTTGACCCGGATGGCGTTAATCGATATCCGGGTCGGGGGGAAGGGGGGGGTGGGCCGCTAGGAAATAAAGAGGCGGGGAGCGCCCAGGTGACCCCCTTGTTGCCTGGACGCTCCCCACTCACTGGACGTGCCCCGCGCTCGGGGCCTCGTGTTTTTCCCACCCACCATCCCTGTAGGGCGCGGTTGATGCGTTACTAGTCCGATTTAGGGTGCAAATTGCTAGGTTGTGGTTAACTTATTTTCTCAGGCACGGTATACTGGGTCTGAAATGTTGGTTTTCTGATGAGGTTTTCTTTTAGGACTTTCTCTCCCATTGTAGTGATCGATATTGTATTGCGAAGATATGTTGCTGATTATGCTTTCTCTTAGGCCTTTTTTCTCCCAATGTAGTGAATGGTACTGTATTAAGTGTCACTGGTACAATTGTGTCTAGGCCCTTTTTTCCCTTGTAGCTCTACGGTGTTATACATGATGTATGTTTTGTTTTTAGTCAGTGTAGTTGTACTTTAGAATTTTTTCCCATAGGTCGTCGTATTTATTAGGAATGGGGCATGCGGTAAGGTCATGACCGGTGAGCAACTATTTTAAGGTCTGAGGGGGCGGGCATCATCCTATGGAGGTTCCCGCCCAGGGGGAGGGGCAATTGGCCCCTCCTAGAACTTCAGGGGCAAGGTAACTGGTGCTTCAAAGGGGCGCGGGTTGGGGAGTCACACTTTCCTTAGGCTGGTAGCCACCCCGCGCGCGCATACTCATGACGTCACCGGATGGCGCAGAGTAAGGGCCCTCCTTTAGTGGGTAAATGAAGTTCACGGCGTGGACCGGGTAATTACCGGGCCCGGCTGCGCATGCGCACATCTGAGGCGCAGCTATAGGACCTGACACCGGTTAGCGACCTTGCCATTTGGCCCAGAAATGTTAGTATACAAAAATGCAGATGAGGATGTTAGACTCGGTTAGGAAACAATCTGTATTAGAGTCTTTGTTAAGGATAGTCATTCACACTTGTTGACAATAATGTATCTAATGTCCTGCTGATTTTTGTATAACGGTTTATCATGCAATTATAAAATTTTTATTGTTTTATAACTTAATAAATACGGCCGGGGGGTCTTGCGACCTCCCGCCTTCCAAAGATACCATGCTTATGTTCCTGTTTCTGGGTGTGGTGAGGTCATAAGGGGGGGGGGGGGCGGTAGCAAGTCACTGACCATGTGTAGAGCATGCGGTTAAATGTTTGACTAAACAAACGAACATTAACAAAAAGTCAGAAAAAACCCACGAAGCATAAGAATCAATCTGTACTTAAACGCGTCGCTAACGATCTGAAAGAGAGACGGTTAACATTATTTATAGAGCGCAACATTTTGGGTGTTTAGCCAGCTTCCAAGTGCCTGAGCACTACAATGCCGAGGAGCTGTGCAGAGATTATTTATCTGAAATGAGCGCGCTTTCACTAAAATGATCACAGGAACTAGATGGGATTTAACAACGAGCTCAGCTTCTCTTTAACACCCAGTGTTTCTGGGCAAAAAACGTAATCTCCCCGTGCCTACCAAATAAAAATAATGAACGTGTCCTTGGGTAACGTTACTGGACACGATATGAAGAGAGAGACGGTTTCATGTCTGGTATTTACAGAACGCAAAATTGTGGGTCTTCACTTCAGCCATCTCCTATGTGGCTGAGCGGCCGTGCAATGCCGAGTAGCTGTGCAGAGATATTTGTTTGAAATTTGATGGAGTTGCATAGAGTGTTGTATAGTGGGGGAGAGAGAGCTTTCACAAAACTGATTTCAGGAACGAGATGGGATTTATTTAACAAGGAGCCTGGCGTTTCTTCAACTTCCAGTAATTCTGGGAACGGAATGGGGGCAGTGAAGAACCCCCATGAATCACCTCGGCCTGAAGTTGCAGCTTGCTTGTAAGAATGAATTAATTTTGGCTGTAGGAAACCCTGTAGAAGAAAAACGTGTTCGATTAGAGAATTGTTACTTCCAGAAGCATTCTGCCAAGAACTCCCTTGACCTTCAGTAACCAATAGGGAGCTGCTGGTGAAGGCCTACGTGAGAGGTAACGGACATGAATATTCCAGCCTTCTTCCACTCTTCCATGGGCTCTCTAACTTGCTCTGAGGGAGGGGGAAGGGAAAGGCATGATAAGCGCAGAAATAAAGACAGCTCTTTGAGAGCCTGTTTGCTTTTTTTTATTACCGGAAGCTTAAGAAGTTGTAATTCAGTCGCCAGCCTGCCAGGAGTGCATGTGTTGAGTAATGGGTGCGAGTGAGTGGCTGAGCAACACAGGCAATGTGGGAAAAGTAAGGCTGTGTCACTTTGCATTTTGTTTGAAAAATTACGTTCACCACCACTGCCTCCTGAAAAGAATTTATAGCCCTGACAATAAAGTGCCGGTGCTGAGCACCGGAAAGCACCGGCACAAATTAAGCATTGATTATTGGAGAGCAGCGTATAACTTACATAGGAAAAAAAATACAATTTACAACTCGTGCGGTACAACTAAACACACTGGCCGCATTCAAAATACCGTAGATCAAGGGGGAATGGATCACTTGTAACCAAAAATTAGCGGTTCGTGAATCTGAGTGTGAAAATATTAACACCTAGATAGGTGTTAATGAGAACCCTCAATAGCGTATTTTTGAGTGGTATGGGCGGTTCTGGGCGGTTTATCTTGATTCTCCGCCTTATCAATACGCATCAGCATTATCATTGGGTCTCTTTTGTCATGCTGCCTCCACCTGGAGGGAACCACTGTTTCTTGGTAGTGATCAGGAATAATTGTGAAAAAGTGATAATAGTGAGGTTAAAAATGTCGTCCCACACTACCTTGAAGAAATAACAATTTATTCTGGTGGGCGTGTGGGTAGACTATTAAAAAAGAAGAAGTGGTGCTACAGGTTAGATTATGTAACTTAAGCACTGTGGGTGTCCATATCAAAAGGTCGACATGTTTCTGCCCGTTCAGTGCCCCAGGAGGGGGTCGTGGGGCATTCTTCAGGACCTATTAGTGTGAGCTGTTGTTGTACAGTTCAAGTGTTAGTAAAGATGCTGTCTTCAGACAATATGATAGATAGCAACGTCTCAGAAATTACTGTTATCTGTGAAGAAATGAAATTGAAAACTAAGAGACAAACAATGAGGAGAAATCCCCAATTTTGGGGTGGTAGTAGGCTAAAAATAGATAACAGAGCTAAAATAATGGACAAGCAAAAAATGGCAATTCTTATTGATACTGTCAAGCAACTTATATAATGGCAAATCTCTGATATACTGTGGGATTATAGTAGCCAAGGAATGATATATCTATGTGGGCGGTACGATTGGCCGATCACATTTCTATGATATGTTTCCCTTGGTTAATCGAGTGATTGGAACGAATATGAAAAAATAAAATAAAGGACAAACGTTACAGTCATTCCGATATTTGAACAATCGCAATACAAGCAGACCTCAACGTTAGATAGACAGAGGCAGATTACCTTGAGACGCATCCGATTGGCGGCTTTGCCGTGGCAGCGTCACTATCTTGCCTGTGTAAGTAAAAAACGGGGGAGACAGGGAGGGGAGGGAGGTGGGGGGATAGGGTATTACAGATACCGTTAGTTTGTAGAGCTTCAAAGCGGTTTTGTTGACCACCGACGGGATGTGTCTTCCGTACCTCAGTTTCGGGCAATGCACGACTTGTGCTGACGCTGGCAGGCAGGGCTCGTGGAGAACGAGATCCTGTGCGTTGTCGGTTTTAAGCTCCGTGTATGGAGAGAAACTGAAAAAAGACTTGTGTGTTGTTCAAAAAAAGTGGAGGTGGGGTAGATTTTATTAAAAATTATAAAAAGGCCACTCTGAAAAAATAATAAAAATGCTAAATAATAATAATAATAATGTTCTCCTAATGTGTTTTTAAAGTGGTTGAAGAACATTTTAAATTCAAAGAGGTCATTGCTTGTATATAGTTCAGAATTGGGAGCTGATTGGGTAGAGCAGGATGGCATTTTTCAGCGTGTAACATTCATCATGTCTTATTTGAAGTTGAGCCAAGGTATATTATCGTTCAGGCCTTTCGTGTCTGTACTGAGGCGGTGGACCCACCTCTGTTCTCTTTCAAAGAGAATTTTCTCGGCATTGTTCTTGCACCCTATTAGTGTTTCTATTACGATCCAATTCAGATCGTCCACTGAGTGTTGTTGTTCAATGTAGTGACGGCTCATTTTGGTGGTTTCACGTCTGCACTTCACATTGCTTCTGTGTTCACAGATTCTCACCTTTATTTTTCTGCAGGACATTCCGATGTACCTGAGATTGCAAGGGCAGGTAATCATGTAGACTACAAAGGCTGTGTTGCAGTTGGTGTGTTGTTTTATGGTCCACTTCAGATCGGGTAGCAGTTGAATAGTTTTTGTTGGTGTTGTTAGATGGCATACTGAACACTGTCCACATGGAAAGTGACCTGTAACTGGCTGGAGGTCCCAAAGGGTATTTTTCAATTTGAGGGGGGCCGCAGGTCTTGTGTGTACCAGGATGTCTTTTAGGTTTCTAGTCCTCTTATTTGCAAATCTGGGTTTCTGCCATTTTAGGTTCCCCGAAGTCAAGATACGCCAGTTTTTGTTAATTACTTTCTTGACGGCAATACTTGCTGTGCTGTATGTGGTGACACAGGTGGGTGTATCATCTGTTGGGTTCCTTGCTGTAGTTTGGAGTAGACAATCTCTAGGTTGGTTTCTCGCTCTTTTTTTGCATTTGGAGATGATCTTGGTCGGATAATCCCTTCTGAGCAGCTTGGAGCTTAGGTCGTCAGCTTGTTTTTTGTATTCTGCTAGATCGCTGCAGTTGCGTTTGAGCCGTAGGAACTGGCTGTAAGGTAGATTTTCTTTCAGGGGGCGTGGATGAAAGCTGTTGAATGAGAGGAGACTATTTTTAGCTGTTGATTTGAAAAATGTTCGTGTTTTGATGGTATCATTCTCAACATAGATGGTTAGATCTAGGAAGTCGAGCCGTACATTGTCGGCTGTGTAGGTGAATTTGAGACACTCATCTTGGGCATTCATCCATTGATGGAAGTGGTTAAGGCTTTCATGATTGCCTTCCCATATTACCATGATATCATCAATGTATCGTTTCCAGAAGAGGATGTTGTTAGTGTATGGGTTTATGGGGTTTTGTATGAACATTTGTTCAAACGCACTCACGTAGAGTCCCGCTACGCTTGGCGCAAAGGTACTCCCCATCGAAGTTCCGTGTCGCTGTTGGTAGAGTTTTCCTTCATATTCGAAGTAATTTTCTGTGAGAGCCAAGGTACAGCATTGTAGGATGAAATGTCTGGGGGTTTGGTATGTCCAGTTTTGACCAAAGAGTATAGTTTCTAAAGTCTCGAGAGTTTTTTGTTGAGGTAAGCTGGTATATAAACTCTCTACATCGAAACCTACTAGAAGCATTGTCTCAGAGGAGAAGTTCACATTTTGCAGAAGATTTAGTAGGTCGCGAGTGTCCTTCAAGTAGGTAGGTGTTCGTTGGACTAACGGTTTTAGGAAATGGTCAGCAAATTGGGACAGCGGCTCCAGGACCGATCCTATGCCCGACACAATGGGGCGGCCTGGAGGTGGTCTCTTATCCTTGTGTATCTTGGGGAGGGAGTAGAAATAAGGTATTCTGGGTGAGATAGTTTTCAAAAAATCAGCTTCGTTGTGTGAAATCCATCTATTGGTTTCGGCCTCTTCCACCATGATCTTAATCGTCTGTTGTAATCTTTTGGTTGGATCTGTGGTGATTGGACTGTAGAATTTCTCATCTGACAGTAAGTCAAGACATTGATGGTTATAGCCTTCTTTGCTCAATAGAACGATGCCTCCTCCCTTATCTGCCGGTTTTATTATTATCTCCTTGTTGTTTTTCAGTGTCTCCAAAGCTTGTTTTTCTGTGTTGGTTAAATTCATGAATGGCTTTTTGACTGTTAATTCATCAATCTCTTTCATTATGGCTTGTTCAAAAGCCAAAAGTTCGATGGGAACCTGATGATTTAGTGGGCAAAAAGTGGACTTAAGGCGTAGGGATGTATCTCCTTCTTTGTTTTCCGTCTCTTTTCCAGTAAAAAAGGCTTTCAATTTCAATTTCCTGCAGAATTCGGAGACTTCGCATTTTGTTTTAAAAATATCCAGATTGGGGGTTGGTACATATCCTAATCCTTTATTCAACACTCTTTCTTGGGCCTGTGTGAGGGTTGTTTCTGTCAGATTGATTATTAACGAGTCGTGCTCGTTCCCGGTTTTTCCTTGGTTACGTTTAATCAATCTGACAGAAACAACCCTCACTGGAAAAGAGACGGAAAACAAAGAAGGAGATACATCCCTACGCCTTAAGTCCACTTTTTGCCCACTAAATCATCAGGTTCCCATCGAACTTTTGGCTTTTGAACAAGCCATAATGAAAGAGATTGATGAATTAACAGTCAAAAAGCCATTCATGAATTTAACCAACACAGAAAAACAAGCTTTGGAGACACTGAAAAACAACAAGGAGATAATAATAAAACCGGCAGATCAGGGAGGAGGCATCGTTCTATTGAGCAAAGAAGGCTATAACCATCAATGTCTTGACTTACTGTCAGATGAGAAATTCTACAGTCCAATCACCACAGATCCAACCAAAAGATTACAACAGACGATTAAGATCATGGTGGAAGAGGCCGAAACCAATAGATGGATTTCACACAACGAAGCTGATTTTTTGAAAACTATCTCACCCAGAATACCTTATTTCTACTCCCTCCCCAAGATACACAAGGATAAGAGACCACCTCCAGGCCGCCCTATTGTGTCGGGCATAGGATCGGTCCTGGAGCCGCTGTCCCAATTTGCTGACCATTTCCTAAAACCGTTAGTCCAACGAACACCTACCTACTTGAAGGACACTCGCGACCTACTAAATCTTCTGCAAAATGTGAACTTCTCCTCTGAGACAATGCTTCTAGTAGGTTTCGATGTAGAGAGTTTATATACCAGCTTACCTCAACAAAAAACTCTCGAGACTTTAGAAACTATACTCTTTGGTCAAAACTGGACATACCAAACCCCCAGACATTTCATCCTACAATGCTGTACCTTGGCTCTCACAGAAAATTACTTCGAATATGAAGGAAAACTCTACCAACAGCGACACGGAACTTCGATGGGGAGTACCTTTGCGCCAAGCGTAGCGGGACTCTACGTGAGTGCGTTTGAACAAATGTTCATACAAAACCCCATAAACCCATACACTAACAACATCCTCTTCTGGAAACGATACATTGATGATATCATGGTAATATGGGAAGGCAATCATGAAAGCCTTAACCACTTCCATCAATGGATGAATGCCCAAGATGAGTGTCTCAAATTCACCTACACAGCCGACAATGTACGGCTCGACTTCCTAGATCTAACCATCTATGTTGAGAATGATACCATCAAAACACGAACATTTTTCAAATCAACAGCTAAAAATAGTCTCCTCTCATTCAACAGCTTTCATCCACGCCCCCTGAAAGAAAATCTACCTTACAGCCAGTTCCTACGGCTCAAACGCAACTGCAGCGATCTAGCAGAATACAAAAAACAAGCTGACGACCTAAGCTCCAAGCTGCTCAGAAGGGATTATCCGACCAAGATCATCTCCAAATGCAAAAAAAGAGCGAGAAACCAACCTAGAGATTGTCTACTCCAAACTACAGCAAGGAACCCAACAGATGATACACCCACCTGTGTCACCACATACAGCACAGCAAGTATTGCCGTCAAGAAAGTAATTAACAAAAACTGGCGTATCTTGACTTCGGGGAACCTAAAATGGCAGAAACCCAGATTTGCAAATAAGAGGACTAGAAACCTAAAAGACATCCTGGTACACACAAGACCTGCGGCCCCCCTCAAATTGAAAAATACCCTTTGGGACCTCCAGCCAGTTACAGGTCACTTTCCATGTGGACAGTGTTCAGTATGCCATCTAACAACACCAACAAAAACTATTCAACTGCTACCCGATCTGAAGTGGACCATAAAACAACACACCAACTGCAACACAGCCTTTGTAGTCTACATGATTACCTGCCCTTGCAATCTCAGGTACATCGGAATGTCCTGCAGAAAAATAAAGGTGAGAATCTGTGAACACAGAAGCAATGTGAAGTGCAGACGTGAAACCACCAAAATGAGCCGTCACTACATTGAACAACAACACTCAGTGGACGATCTGAATTGGATCGTAATAGAAACACTAATAGGGTGCAAGAACAATGCCGAGAAAATTCTCTTCGAAAGAGAACAGAGGTGGGTCCACCGCCTCAGTACAGACACGAAAGGCCTGAACGATAATATACCTTGGCTCAACTTCAAATAAGACATGATGAATGTTACACGCTGAAAAATGCCATCCTGCTCTACCCAATCAGCTCCCAATTCTGAACTATATACAAGCAATGACCTCTTTGAATTTAAAATGTTCTTCAACCACTTTAAAAACACATTAGGAGAACATTATTATTATTATTATTTAGCATTTTTATTATTTTTTCAGAGTGGCCTTTTTATAATTTTTAATAAAATCTACCCCACCTCCACTTTTTTTGAACAACACACAAGTCTTTTTTCAGTTTCTCTCCATACACGGAGCTTAAAACCGACAACGCACAGAATCTCGTTCTCCACGAGCCCTGCCTGCCAGCGTCAGCACAAGTCGTGCATTGCCCGAAACTGAGGTACGGAAGACACATCCCGTCGGTGGTCAACAAAACCGCTTTGAAGCTCTACAAACTAACGGTATCTGTAATACCCTATCCCCCCACCTCCCTCCCCTCCCTGTCTCCCCCGTTTTTTACTTACACAGGCAAGATAGTGACGCTGCCACGGCAAAGCCGCCAATCGGATGCGTCTCAAGGTAATCTGCCTCTGTCTATCTAACGTTGAGGTCTGCTTGTATTGCGATTGTTCAAATATCGGAATGACTGTAACGTTTGTCCTTTATTTTATTTTTTCATATTCGTTCCAATCACTCGATTAACCAAGGGAAACATATCATAGAAATGTGATCGGCCAATCGTACCGCCCACATAGATATATCATTCCTTGGCTACTATAATCCCACAGTATATCAGAGATTTGCCATTATATAAGTTGCTTGACAGTATCAATAAGAATTGCCATTTTTTGCTTGTCCATTATTTTAGCTCTGTTATCTATTTTTAGCCTACTACCACCCCAAAATTGGGGATTTCTCCTCATTGTTTGTCTCTTAGTTTTCAATTTCATTTCTTCACAGATAACAGTAATTTCTGAGACGTTGCTATCTATCATATTGTCTGAAGACAGCATCTTTACTAACACTTGAACTGTACAACAACAGCTCACACTAATAGGTCCTGAAGAATGCCCCACGACCCCCTCCTGGGGCACTGAACGGGCAGAAACATGTCGACCTTTTGATATGGACACCCACAGTGCTTAAGTTACATAATCTAACCTGTAGCACCACTTCTTCTTTTTTAATAGTCTACCCACACGCCCACCAGAATAAATTGTTATTTCTTCAAGGTAGTGTGGGACGACATTTTTAACCTCACTATTATCACTTTTTCACAATTATTCCTGATCACTACCAAGAAACAGTGGTTCCCTCCAGGTGGAGGCAGCATGACAAAAGAGACCCAATGATAATGCTGATGCGTATTGATAAGGCGGAGAATCAAGATAAACCGCCCAGAACCGCCCATACCACTCAAAAATACGCTATTGAGGGTTCTCATTAACACCTATCTAGGTGTTAATATTTTCACACTCAGATTCACGAACCGCTAATTTTTGGTTACAAGTGATCCATTCCCCCTTGATCTACGATATATACCCTGGAAGATGAATGGATGACTATCTCTTCTAACTCCCCCTCCCCTGATTGGATAATCGCATTCAAAATACTTCAGGTCCAGATCTGACATTCACACGCATCCTTTAGTTTGAGGAATAAGATCTTTGAGGCATGCTGACAAGTATACCATTTGAGAGACTACTATCTCCACAAGGAAGTACTTTAAAGACAGGGAAAAAAATCCTTACTCCAACCGGAAACCTGCCTCCTGCAGACGTGGAACCGGTTCAGACCCTGATCCATGAGGAAGAGTCCAGCACGCACTGTAGGCCCGCCAACGCAAACTCCCCTTCAAACATCTGAAGATATAAAGGTTAAACAAAGCCTGGGAGAAAGGTCAGGGGAAAAAGATACCTCCGCTTCCACACATAAGCAAACGGCCGCCACAGTGGCGTAACGAAACTTGAGGGGCCCCCCCTGCAAAGCACAGGGAGGGCCCCCCCCCCTCCCCCGGCGGTACGGCCCACCATCTACCACTTTGCCCTACCACCCAGAAATCGAGCATATTTTGATTAGAAACCTCCAACATTTAAATGAAATGCCTCCATATTGTCTCTCTCTAAGTTCTAATGAGAAAGTGGGAAACACTCTTTGCATACAAGCTACGCCATTTGTAACAATACTGTCAAAAGCAGATTATTTAACTGAGGCAGCAATCAGAACAATGCCAAGGAGTGATCCTATTATCTCAGGAACTGACTATAGCTGAAGAACAAAGAACAACTATGAAGGGTCTGAAATAGAATTGACAATACCTTGAAACTTTGAAAGATCAATCCAAACATGAAATTCCATAAAAACTCGAGTGACAATATACATGAGAAGTACACAAGCTATAACTCAGTATCCTGCGAAAGTCAAGAGAAATAGACTGGTGAATTATCTGCGCGCCACACACTAGCGACTGTCAAGGGTTGTGCATGATAACGTGAACTGAGGAAGCAATTTCAATCATAATGACTTTATTAGTAAGCACTGCACAACAGGCAGGCACACAAGGCTGAGGAAGAAAACTGTTTGGATGCTTCAGAACATTGATGCAAATGTTTGTTTTGATTTAACATTTCTGTAGTGTAAACAATGCTAAATACAAGATTTAAGGTAGACGTATTACAGACAAGTGCAAGCAACACTGCATGTAGAATAAAAACAAGCCCTATCAGCAAGTACCTAATGACAATCTATATACAACCTGAAGTTGGTAAAGAAAAATAAAAAGTGCAAATACTTTCAAAGTGCAAAATAAAGCAATCACCAGTCCAGCAATACACAAAAATCAAGCATGTTTTGTAAAACAATCCAACTTTCTTCTTGCATCAAGGTGAAAATATTTTCATCATCATCATCATTTAAGCTTTATTTCGGTTGAATTTACCATAAAAGCACATAAAAATACAGAATTAACAAAACAGACAATCCATTTCATACATATAACCTCAGATAATTACATGGTTGTTAGACATTTGTTCCTTAAAAGAATTAAATAAATCCGATATTTAAAATTGACGTAACAATAATATTCATAAAAGGTTAAAATATTTTTGTCTCTCAAAATTCATCTTGCTTGAACTTAAATCAAAACAACATTATTGATCAAGTTCCTTCGTGCAATCCACATTGAATGTAGAAACTTAGTTACTGCACAGACAATTAATGGGTCGGTATCTGTTTTTAGTATCCTAAAAAAAGCCAAATAGTGATTTATCCCCAGGTTCTTGCACAGCTGAATTATCCATATCTTCCTAATGTGAGCGTAAGCGGGACAGAATAGGATAACATGAACCGGGGTTTCATCCTCAATGAGGCAACCTGGACAGGGGCGTACAAGTCCCCCCTTCCACCTATCAGAAAAATTAAAAAGGGGCAAGGTACCATATCTAAACTGTAAATAAAGCTTTTTTGCTAGTGTTGGTTGGATTAAATCAATCGCAGACTCAAAGCTATAAACGGACTTTACATCCCAAAAAACATCTGTTAAGCTTGAGGATTTTACTAAGCGAAAGAGATTCCTTAAATTCGTTTGCTTGACAGCACCCGCCACTGCTTTCTTAGAAATAGCTGGGCAGGAAACTTCAGGATTGGACCAGAGTTCCTCAAGACCAGTCAATGCAAGTGAATGTTTGACAAATGCTAGCCAAGGAATCCCACCAGAACCAGTTGAAGCCATGACAACTTTAAGCTCCTCCTTATAAGTCACCAGCTCAGGGGTGCTCCAGAGACACTTCCAATAGAGTAACGGTCGAATGGTGATAGCGTCTACAATTGGGCAGACATTCAGATCAAGTCTTAGCGGGATTAAAGGAGTGCTTTTTGGAAGGTCCAATAGTTGTCTTAGAAAGTTATTTTCAGTTATAGATAGGTTACTTACTGATGTATGACCCCAAAGTTCTGCCCCATAGAGCGATGAGGCCCTAGCTTGCACTTTAAAAATTTCAAGTGGGGGGCTAATAAGTTTAAGAGAACAACTCTTCTGTACTTTCAGAATTCCCCCTGCTGCTTGAGTTAATCTTAAGTTTGCCTTAGCCACTTGAGGGCCCCAACCCATTTTGTCATTCAAAGTCAGACCCAGGTATTCAAAAGTTGAAACCCTTTCAAGGGGTCTACCATCCATCATTGGATGGGGGCAGTTAACTGTCTTTGCATTAAAAACCATATACTTAGTCTTATTTATGTTAACCACCAGGTTTCTTTTGGAACAAAAGTTGGAGAATTGGTCTAACACGCGCTGCAACCCCATTGGTGTTTTTGAAAGCAGAAGCGTGTCATCCGCAAATATTAATGCGGGAAATCTTCGGGCGCCCAATATGGGGGAGTCTATATTGTTTTTGGCTGAGAGATCTTCGATAAGCCCGTTGAGAAAGAGAGAGAAAAGGGTTGGGGCAAGGACGCAGCCCTGCCTAACACCTTTCTCAATCGGGAAGGCTCCTGTTAGCTGACCTAATTTACCGAAGCGTACTCTAGCAAAAGTGCCAGTGTGTAAGATTTTAAGCTGGTGGCATAGGTAAGATGGAACCCCCATTGTTGATAAAATGGACCATAGTTGTTCTCTATCCACCATGTCAAAGGCTGATTTTAAATCGACAAATGTAAGATAAAGACTACCCCCTTCCAAGGTCACATGCTTCCAGTAAATCACTTGTAACCTGAATAGTTGGTCAATAGTTGAGGTTTTCGCCCTGAAACCTGCCTGAAGCGGTGTCAAAATATTATTATCAGTAGACCAGGTCTCCAAACGTTGTAACAATACCCTGGCATAGATTTTCTGTGGAACATCAATAAGGCTAATCGGCCTATAATTTGAAGGTTGGAGCGGGGAGCCCTTCTTATATATTGGGATAATCTCCGCACCAAGCCAAGTATTGGGCAAAGGTGACCCCTGCAGTATCGCATTAAATAGGACCAGAAGATAGGGGCCCCAAACTATTAGTTCTTCTCTGAATAAATCGCCCGGGATGCGATCAAGACCCGGAGCTTTATTGGGCTGGATCCTGAGAATTGCTGACTTTACTTCCTCCAAAGTGAATAATTGCACCGGGCATATAGGGTTCGGGGCCAAGGGGCTCTGAGGGGCTTTACTGATGCAAGAAGGAGAAAGAGAATAAAGATCTTTAAAATAAGTGGACCATGCTTCCTCGGATATATTAGGGATAATTGCAGATCTTCCTACTGTGTTCCCAGTGTGGACAAGGTTCCAAAAGGACCGCGGATCCTTTGCCGCAAGGGCAGATGAGATGGCAGCCCAACGGTCAGCCTCCCATTCAGATTTCGCATTCTTTATCATTTTCTTATATGCATGTCTAACCTGAACAATGCACTGTCTGTTTCCATGGCTGATAGCCAATAGAAGTGCAGATTTTGCATCCCTGCATCCGCTATTAAACCATGGATTATCTCCAGAACATGGATTATTTTTAATAGGACCTGCTTTATAAAAGGTATCCTTTAATAGGGTGACCATCTCGCTATGGATATCAGTGATTACAGTCATGTCAATATGAGAGGGATCACTAGAGGCAGAAATTGCCTTTTCGAGAAGGGGGATTACATTTCTATATAAGTTAGACATTATTTCAATAGAAGATTTCGCGGCTACCCATCGAACTCTTCTCCCACCTTGCTCTAGTCTTAAATCACTACTAGGGGGATTGTTTATAGCAGTATCCCCACCGATCAGTTGAAAGTCCATCTCAATTAACAGAGGATTATGGTCACTTTCAGTGCGCCGACAAACGGTGAAATCTAAAATTTTTGACCAGGATGTCAGGCTCACCAAAAAGTAATCTATCACTGATGTATGTCCCATGCCATTATAAGTGTAAAGAGAAGAGGTGTCACTCTTAAAGCGACCATTACAGGCTCTAAGGGAGAATGTAAGGGTAAGAGAGGTCAGTTGGAGAACCAATGCTGACCAGTTTTTTACAGGGTAGGCAGTTGGGGGGGGAACTGACCATATTTCGTCTTCAGTCTTGGTGATTGGGGGGACCCCCTCTAAAGGTTCAAAATGACAATTAAAGTCACCTCCAATCAGAAGCACTACCTTACCCCCCAATGTGTGCAGTAGGGCAGATAACCTATCCAGAGTATGAGAGGTTCCACCGGGTTTAACTGGCCGTGAATAAACATTAATCAAGGCTAGCTTGGGTATTCTTTTATGTGACATCAGGAGGCACGTAAGATCAGGGCTATTGGTCTCTAATCTTTTTAGCGTGAATCCAAGATGTATGCCTATCCAGATACACAACCCCCCCGACGGTCTGCCTCTTATGCCTTGTATTGCGGGTTCCGCAAAGGTTACATACCCAACTCTATGGGTGGGACCTGTAGCCCATGTTTCCTGGAATAAACAGATCCCATGGGAGTCCACAAAAGAGCACCAATCCGGGATGTCTAAATTAGATAAAAGGCCCGCTATATTCCAAGATAAAATTTTAAGGGACCCTTTTGGTTTCGGCTGCACGGCTACCAGGCTGCCCTCATAGCGGGAGTCGGCCGAGCCATGAGTCCTGAGACCAAATGGATAAAAGTCTGCATGTGCACTAGCAGACAGAGTTTGTGGCACCAATGTACTAATAGTAGTCGTAGAGGTGGGTAAGTCGGCCCCTAGCTCCCCATCTAATGGGAGGGGATTCTCTTTAACCATTAGCCCAACCTCTATAGGTAATACAGATTTGATTTCGGCTTCTGCCGCCGGCAGATGCTTGTTCCCAATGGTCATCAGGGCTTCGACCATATTGTGATCTTCAGTTTGGTGGGGCGGAAAGCTGTTAGCTGGCACAGGAAGTCAATCTACTTGGTCTAGCAGGCTATATCGATTGCATAACGGGACTTCCAACAGTTCCCCCCTTAATTGACCACCCCTACTTCTTGGTACAAGGTGCCAGGATTTCTCTTGCTGGGAGCTCAGGCCAGATCTCCCGTAGTCGGGAGAGGATTGAGCATGAACTGTGGGATAAAAATAGTCTAACCTCCATGGTTTAATCATAGTGTTAAAACTTGACTGTTGGAAGCTACATATATGATCAACTGCCCTAAAATCCTGAAAGTTAATAATCACACAATCCCCTCCCACATTTTTTGACCTAGAACCCACCCACCTCACTCTTCTAACAAATAAAATTTTACTATAGATGGTTCTAGGCAGAGATCTATGGGTATTCAGCCAATGCATAGTCTTGTTCCTGAGTTCCTCGTATGATTCTGTTTTGTTACTCGGCAACTCTGGAACCTCCGTTAGAATAACAGTATATGGAGCGCACTCCGGGGGTAGGTTGATGCATGGTAAGGCTTGAGAGTTGGTAATGCCTACTGCATACTCCTTCCTTGGAATGACAGAATGTGCAGAAGGTACCGATATTAGAGGATGAGAGGAATGGACCTTATCCACAGGATTAGGGCTTTTAATAGGGTTGGTAGTAAGAGAGCCCGAGATCGATCCATGTGTGTTAGTCGTGGGGAGTTGAACCTTTGCATTAGTGTGGGTAGGTTTATGGTGTGGGGGAAGAACGTTGGTTGGTGGAACTAGAGCATTAACTTGGGTTTGAATGGCAAGAAGGTCTTTCCTAAGGCCCAGATTTTCCACAAAACAGGCCTCCATTTTCCCAAGTCTAGCATCTAAGAGTTGCAGCTTGTCCTCCAAAATATTTTCAAAGTGCATGGTAAAAACAAGTCTAGCAGTATGCAAAAACGAAGCCAGGTTAGTTAAACAATTCCCTGTTTGGTGTGTGCATAAAGGCACACATATTTCAAAGCGACTGACAGCACCATACAATAATCAAACCAGTTTAAACTAACAATTCCCTTTTTGAAGGCTCAAATATTTCAAAGTGACTAGCAAAACAGTAACAAGTACAGCAGATAGCAGCATACATAAATGAAAACCTATTTAGTCAGACTAATTCCCCTTTTGTTTGTGCATGAAGGCATAAATATTTCAAAGTGCCTGGTAAAGTAATAACAATTTAGCAGCATAAACATCAAACCCGTCCAGTCAAACAATGCCCCTTTTATTTGTGCATAAAGGTGCAAATATTTTAACGTGTGTGATAAAAACAATAAGTTTAGGAGCATAAACATTCAACCAGTTGCGACAAAGTATGCCCCTTTAGTTTGTGCATAAAGGCGCAAATATTGAAGTGGCCCGCAAAACAATAACAAGCTTAGCAGCAAAATAAACAAAGCTGTTTACTCAAATAATGCCCCTTTTGTCTGTGCAAAAGGAAGTGTCAAGGGGGTGTATATTTGTCAGGTTAAACTGAATACATTTCTTCTTGCCTCTATAAACGTATGTTCAGAATATTGAGGTAGCCTATATATAAGCAAACAACATTTAAAGTATGATAAACTGGCAGAATACCATATTACTTACTGCTTCTTCATGGAACTCAAAGCAGATATATTTAGAAAATCAGACTTGAAGTAGGAACAGTACTTGCAGGAGCCTCATGAAATGTATTGCGGAGTTTGAAGGCTGGTACAGCAGAAACCAATACTTAGAGAGTGAACACAAGGCCGAAGACTGCTTACACCAGGAAGAGTGACTGGCAAATTAGACTGGTGGTTGAAGGCTACTACTGCTCGGTTCACTGAATTGGAGAGATGTACTTGACTGAAAGAATGTTTGCCTCTTAGCCTTTCTTCGTGCAAACTCTTCTGTTAAAGCTTTCACATTTATTTTTTTTGCTCGATCACTCTCAATGCTTAAGGTTGCAAGCCCCGACAGCCTTTCCTGCGTCATTGTGCTTCGGAGATAGTTTTTGATTAATTTTAACTTTGAAAAGGACCTTTCTGCACTGGCTACAGTAACGGGAATTGTTAGAAAAAGTTTCAGTGCTGTTGCAACATCCAAAACACTGGGCAGAATTGCATGGTTTCTCAAAAATAAAAGGTCAGCCAGATCCTTCATTGTGCCACCTGAGATAAGTTGTATTTGTTCTTTCAACACTGCTTTGAAAGCGATGAGTTGTTGTGGAAAATCTAGGGACAAGTCTTTTTCGTAATGAGCTGCCAGGGTCATGGCTGCTTCAAACAACTCCTCCTCACTAGCTCTGAGGATTTCTGAAGGCAGCATGAAATTAAAGCATTGGATTATGGTGTTCATACCAGTAAATCGAGTTTTTATCTGATGTACAACAATATCTATGTTAGCATAAAACACAGACACCTTAAAATTGTCTTCAGGATTGCACAGTCTTTGGTCTTCACAGAGTTCATCGAAGTGCTTTTTTTTGCGTCGTAGTCGTTTTTGTGTAAAATGCAATTGAATTCCCCATGCAGCTGCAAGTAAAGATGCTGAGCTTTTAACATCTTCAAACTGTTCTCTGAAACTGGCAAACGTATTCGCTGAGCTACTTAACATATTTGATGCTTGTAAAAGGTCCAGATCTGTAGACTGAAGCAGTTTGGACACAATATTTATTGTCTCCAGCACTTTGGACTGGATTACAACCATTACCACAAACTCAAAAGTCTCCATGCACTTCCTAAGACCCTGAGCTTCTGCGCGCTCCTCAACCTTTTTAGACTGCAGTAAAATGGTAGTGAGTGCTCTCATGATGTCCATAAACCGATAGCGTACAGCATGGAGAGCATCATGTCTGGATGCCCAACGTGTTGGACAGAGTCTCTTCAGTGTTGGCTTTGAATGAGTTGTGCTCTCTTTTGTAATGGTAAGAAGTTCCCACCGTTTGATGCTTTGGCTGAAAAATAAATATAATTTCTGTATAATGTCATAAAATTCTGTAATTTCAGGAATGTGCATGCAGGCATCATTCAACACTAAATTTAGATTATGAGCAGCACAGTGTACATAGACTGCATTGGGTTCTTTCTGTCGTATTCTGGTTTGCACTCCACTATATATACCACTCATTGTGCTGGCACCATCATATCCCTGACCTCTACATTTATTAAGCACTAGGCCTTTGTCCTCTATAAGGTTTACAAGTTCTGTTGCTATCCCCTCAGCACTTTGGTCTGTAATTTTATAGAAACCAACAAAGCTTTCATTAATTTTGATTTCAGTTGGAATGTCATCAGTATTAAGGCACAGTGTTACATATCGGATAACCAGGCATAATTGGTCTTCTTTTTTAATGTCCTGTGTTGTGTCCATTATAACAGAGTAAAATGGTGCTTTTTTTTATTTCACTTACTATCTCACTTTGCACTTTATTCGAAAGCATTTCAATCAGCTCATTTTGAATAGCAGGACTCAAGTATTTAACTCTACTCTCTGTTGTAATCAGATGGTTTAAAACAGGATCATATTTGGCCAAAAGTTCAATGACTGCCAGAAAGTTCCCACCATCTTTTTCTTTCAGTGTTTCTCTATGTCCTCTGAAAGGTAAATTGCAAGTTGACAACAGAAGTGTAACATCGATGATCCTACTCAGAATTTGTGTCCAATAGTTCACCTGGTCTTTGTCGTCTGATTCTAGTTGTATATCGATCGTCTCATCTTGCCTCCATCTTCCAAGGTTCACAGTATGCACTGTCCATTTTTAAAGAGTAGCACAACCACAGTCTTGGAGTCTTATCTCCAGTCCTATTTTCCTTGTAGTAGTACTTTGTGGAAAAGCACCTATTTTTATTATCTCGTGGGAAGGGTCCTCTAGGCTTGCATGGGCCACTTCTGATGACAAACCTTCGTAACTCTGCATCATGCCATGGTTTGTCTAAAAAGTTCCCTCTATCACTCTGGTACAAATCCTGGCAAAACTGGGTATTGCTTGATTCTAGTTCTTTTAAATGTAATTCCACATCCTTACTCATAATGTCTTCAGTTTCTTCTTCAATGTTTGGCAATACTTCAGACACAAGTAGCACATGTGTAGGTTCTTCACTTTCTTTAGCTACTGGTAGCAGCAGTGATACATCTGGTGCACTTACAATTTCAGCACTTCCTTCACTTGTTTGTAATATTAGACTCAGAGATGCATCTGCTGATGGTGTATTATCAGTTTCTGAGCTTTCTACAGTCACTGGTAGCAGTGTAGGCCTAGCTGCTGTACCTGCAATTTCTCTGACTCCTGTAATAGATGGAGGCACTGCTGACACATCTGTTTTACTTTCTCTGTTTCCTACAGTAGTTGTTGTTGCCTGCATTACTGGTGCTTCAATGCTAAAAGGTACATCTGTGGTTTGATCAGAGCACTGTAATGTTTTGTCATGTGGTGGGACCAATTGGGATTGTGGCAATGCTGCTTTGTCTCCTGTTGTTGATGCAGCTGCATCACCTTCTGGTAATGATGCATGAGATGATGATGCGTCATGATCACCTTGACACCTAAACATAGAGTCAATGTTCATAAATTTGCCTTTAAACTGCTCTTGTTTTGATTTAATTTGCCGCTTTTGAGCACCGCTTAAATACTTTCTTGGCTGTTTGCTCATTTCTTTGATTAAAATGTAATTGTAGAAAGTCAATGTTGTAGTAGAGTGCACGAATATGAAGGCAGCAGTAAGAATATTTTGTGTACACCACAAAGATTGTAATTGTGGGTTTTGTTCCACCAATTCTGCCTAAAAGGAAGGAAAATACAAAGCATTATTATTAAACACTACGGTAGCTTAACCATACCAACTATTGATGTAGAGAGTTGGAGTAAGGGATACTTGAAGGCAGGCACTGGAGGAATGGATGCAAGAAGGTGATTATTCAAGGGAGAGATACAAGAGAGGAGAGGAGTTTGCCTAATGGCTAGGGTGGTCGACCTCAAATTGGTTAGTGTCTCGGCAAGGACGCTGAACATCCTGTGATTCTGGGCAAATCGCTTAATGTCCCCGTGCCTAACAAAAATGAATGTGTCCTCATGTAACGCAACTGGTGCTATGTAAAGCGCTTTGATACCCAATACCTTCGGGACAAGTTTGTGCTATATAAAACTCCGTAAAAAAACACAACAAAAACCAAGAAGGAAATAGCAGAAGGGATGGGATTGAGGAGGTAATCACTCAAAAGTTGGATGAGGATGGTGAGAGCGAACAATGCAGGAGTTGCAGGCAGATGCAAGAAGGCATGAACTGAATGGACGGCTGCAAGGAGGCAGGAGCTAAAAGGACAGAGCCAAGAAGACAAAGGATGGAGCAGTCTTGAATGTATTGTATTGTATTGTTATATTTATTGAGGGATTACTACCCCTACATGAGGAGCACTGAAGTGCTTGCCTACATGAGTAGCAAGCTACTATATGCGTAGGGTGTGTGGTTGGAAGGGCGTTGTATTTGTTTTGAATTTGATGCTATGTTAGAAATGTTCCCAGTCCATGTTGTGCATGGGGACCACTGACTGGGGTGCATGCAGCTTATTGTGCAATAGGATGCAGGGCTTAGCAATGGCTTAAGAGGTGAGAGATATGCACACTATTTTGTTTTTCATCTCTGCAGGTCCCTTTATGGTATATATTTTGTTCATAATCCCACCTTGGTGATTACTCCACGAAGTCGTCCATTCTGAAAATACTATGCCTAGTGTTTAAAGTTAATGGTCCTGAGTAGGCATAGATTAAAGAGTACACGGTGAGTGATGCAACAGTGTGAGAGTAGGGTAATAGGAGTGACTGCATGGTGAGTGAGGTGACCATATGCAAGTGCAGAATTGGAGGAAAGAATGCATTGTTAGTAATGGGTTTATATGAGTGAGATTACAGATTGAGCAGTGAGGGGGGACATGTGAGTGAAGTGTGACATGAGTGCAGGGTTAGTAGTGTGCTTGTGTGACTGCAGGGTGAGGTACAGGGTGAACAGCGCAAGTGCACTGCGAGTGCAGATTAATGACTGAGTGCAGGGTGAGCGGGTGAATGGTGTGAGTGCATGGTGGTCAGTGTGAGTGCATTGTGATTGCTGTGAGTGCAGGTGAGCGTAAAAATGCAGGTGAGCGTAAAAATGAAGGGGGAAAATTAGGAGTGAGTTGTCTGAATGCAGGGTTCATTCCCGGACACTTGAAGTAACTCAGCATGGTATTGACGGCAGCGTAAGGTTTCAGGTGAAAGTTAAACTATTGTTATTCTGGCACTGATAGGGATCGAGGGTGAAGGAAATAATGTGCTGATTCTGCAACAAACATCCAGTCCTATGGTTAGGGTTGCCTGCTCATTATTTTGATGCCCCACACAGGACAAAAATAAGCAGTCACCTAAAGCTGTATTTTCAGCACTTATCTGGACCTACTTCGAACAGCAAATATAAATAGAAAACACTTTTAATTGTGGTCTAGGGCTGCCTGAATGATCCATGACTGCTAATTAAAGAGAACAAATACAGAAAACTCCATTACAAATGAATACATACATTTTTATCTATAACCCTATTTAGTGTCAAGACGAGGTCTTTCAGTGTCTTTAAATACATGGCTGCCATTTTTCTTTGGGAACCCTACTTTATATTCCTTTTCATGAAAGGCATTTTCACACTTCTACAGCAGTAAATGTAAGTTTCAAATGTAAGGAATAGGCAGAGTGGGGGCCCTCTTTTTTTGGTCACAGCATGCCTAGGCTTTCGGCTGTCATCCTGCCTCAGGCCCATGGTTTGTGCTGCTTGCATTCTCTAGTCATGCCTTGCCTATGCTGTCCTATTCCCACCTACCTGCACTCGTTGGGGGCTACCCTGGTTGTACAGATACTGTATCTTTCACGTTCGTCCACGGCATTACCCTATATATGTCCCAGAAATCAACATGTCTATTCTCTCTCTCTCTATCTCTCTCTCTCTCCCCCCTCTCTCTCTCCCCCCTCCTCTCTCTCTCCCCATCTCTCTCTCTCGCCACCCCCTCTCTCTCTGCTCTTCCTAGCATGGTATCACCTTGCCTGTGTTACCCCATCTTACTCTGGATTCCTCGCTGGCCTGAATGTCTCCCTGCAGAGGCCCCCTGTTCTCACCACATTAAATACGCCAATTTATCAAGGGCTGGCCTGTCAGACTTATGCAGAAATCGCAGAATGTGCATTGGAAGGGAAAGTGGCCGAACTCTTGCTGAAATCTCGGGAGCCTGCCTGAAGGAACAGACACAAATGCCAGAGTCCATCAAGCAAGCCCTAGCAGCAGCAAACTGGGATCGGAATTTTACAAGCTGCCCTGTGTAATTTTAAACACACGTCTGCCTCCATTTCTGAGCGCTCTGTGACGTGAACTGAGGCGGCTGTTCAGGCTGGAACAAGAGGATTCAATGCCAGGTAGGTATGCCAGGAGAGCTTTTTTAGATTTTCATTTTTATACGAGGTACAACACAGAGCATTTCCACTTGGTTGGTCACCTGTTGGTAGATTTTCATTGCATATTAGAATACACTCACTTTTCCCACTCATTTTTTCCCATACACTTCCTATACCGTGGGGTGCTCATAACACCATTAACCCGGTTCATAACGGTGGGAGGATGGACAAGTTCTGTTTAGCCTTCACTGATGAACACATAGCATCAATATTATCAGGCCCCTCCCTCCTACCCAATGCTCCTCTCAACGGGACAACTTCAGCCCGGGATGAATGGGAAAAACTGTCTAATACTAGGAAACGACAAATAAGAATTGCACTCCATGGAGCGCTCATGACTGAATACCTCAGGGCAGGCGCGGCGCCTGCCAGTCTCCTAGTACGCATTGAGCCTAAGATCTTTTTAGAAGACAAGAGATTCCGGGTGGACTGGAGCTACATAGCGAACAAGTGCACCCGGGATTGGCTTGTCTTGATAATTAATACAGCTAAGAGGCTCAGTGATGAACCCCTAAAAGAAATTCTGGAGATAGAGGAAACTCTTAAGGCAGACACCACCATCACTGACACGAAAGAACAACTAGCTAGAATTCAAAATGACCTTAGTGAATATCAAGCATATATGGTCAATCAAAAGATAAAAGGGCTCAAGCGTAATTTAGATAGATTCAGCCATGAATGGGCTTTTCCCTATGTTGAAGACCAGTATTATCAGCAGTCTCAACCACAACCCATGTTTCCACCTGGTGGGAGAGGAGGCCGTCGACAGGGTAGAAGGACACCTAACAATTGGACATTTGATAATACAAGCAGTGAAGATGATGAGACTACTGCCCAAGCATCCACTTCTAACCAAAAGGTTAGATTCAATCCCCAGGACAGAACCAACGAGGATTTGGGAGCAATGTTTAGGTTTTTTTTAGGCCAACAGACTTTTCACAACACTGCAGATCAAAGGGGGACCAATTACAGAGGCCGGGGAAGGGGTCGGGCTCGTCAGAACCCGAACTCAACTTGGCAATCCTTCTCCCCGAGGATCACACGCAGCAGAGGCAGAACACCCCTTTAACTGTAAATGACAACAACATAGTGGTCAACCTCTCAAAACATCCACTCACAGATATGGAAATTGAAGTACTTAATAAAGGGTTGGGGTTTGTCCCCACCCCCCGGCATGATGGGTTCCAACTCCGGGCTGAACTCTACGGTCTCATGAGGAAGATCAAACTTAAAAAGTTTGTTGAAGGGAAGGAAAAGGAGAATGTATCTAATTTCTCCACAAACTTACGTTGCCCTTCCCAGTTTTGTCCCCCCGGGAATGCAGTAGGCCCTGAAACTGTGGTCTTTGAACAGAAGATCTTACAGGATATCAGCCAGATTGAACATAATATGCATACTGTGGGCCACAGCAATATGAGCTCTAGAGATTGGCAGGCATTGAAAAGTCTACAAAATAACCAAACTATCACTATCAAGCCAGCCGATAAAGGCGGGGCGGTGGTAGTGATGGATACCCTCGATTACGACACTGAAGTGGCTAGGCTTTTGGGGAACCGCTGCAATTACAGACCTTTGGCGCGGGACCCCACCAATGAACTGCAGGCGACCATCATCCAATTGGTGACGGAGGCTAAAGAAAAGAAATGGGTAACATACAGAGAAGCCGAATTTCTGATTAACATGAAACCGAGAATGCCGGCGTTCTACATTGTACCCAAAATTCATAAGAAACAACAGCCTCCTCCGGGACGTCCAATAGTCTCGGGCATTCAATCACTATTAGAACCACTATCACAGTTTGCAGACTTCTTTCTAAGGGAATGTGTCATCACCCAACCCTCATACGTCCAGGACACCACTGACGTTTTGAGAATATTGGAGAATGTACCATACAATCCTGCAAACCAATTCCTAGTCACTATAGACATAGAGTCGTTGTACACCAGTATCCCTCAGGAGGCGACGCTGGTGGCAGCAGCGCGTGCCCTGAGGGGTTCTGAATGGTTCTATGACTGTCCACAAACCTTTGTCTTACAATGCATAGAGATCGCATTGACCCAAAACTTCTTCTCATGCAAGGATCAGATATACCTCCAGGTGTCTGGTACTTCGATGGGGGCTACCTTTGCCCCTAGTCTGGCCTGCATTTATGTAGGCCAGTTCGAAGCGTACCACATCCATTCTGACACCAATCTCTTCCAGAGGAACATCGTCCTCTGGAAGAGATATATAGACGATGTACTGTGCATATGGGAAGGTACGGAAGAGAGACTCAGGGATTTTCTAACTTGGCTGAATGGTCTAGATAGCTGTTTAAAGTTCAACTGGGCGATGAGTAGAACATCTGCAGTATATCTGGACCTTGACATTCAGGCTGAAGATGCCAAGCTCGTGACCAGGGTGCATCACAAATCAACTGATAAAAACTCCCTGCTGCATTATAGATCATACCACCCTAGAGCTCTTCGTGACAACTTGCCTGTGGGACAGTTTTTAAGATATCGCCGTAACTGTTCCACCTTACAAGAATATTCTGAACAATCCAATGTATTGGCCACCAAGTTAGAAAATCGAGCATATCCCAAAAAGGTAATAAGACAGGCAAAAAAACGAGCCTATAACACGCCCCGTGCGGCCCTTTTGGAAAAAACCTCTAGGGAAAAAGGTGAATGCATTCCAGTGGTTACCACCTTTGGGCCACTCTCTACCAAAATCAGGCAGATTATCCGCAGACATTGGCATTTGCTTAGTACTACCAACATGCAAATGCCCCCACCCCGTTTCGCATTTAAACGATCGGCGAACATCCGAGACCGGCTGGTTCATCCCAGACCCAAAATGAATCCACGTGAGATCAACATCCCTCCGGGGCATTACCCGTGTGGTAATTGCTCTGTGTGTGCATTTACATCACCTACTAAAAGTGTCACCCTTGTAAATAAAAAAATCTGGTTTCTAAATAAATTTAGCAACTGCAACACGTCTTATGTCATCTATAGACTGACATGCCCCTGTGAGCTCCACTATATCGGCCTCACCACCAGGAAGGTAAAAACAAGGATACAAGAACACCTTAGTACGCTACGCGCAGGTAAATTGAGCACTAAATTGGTGCAACATTTCCAGACTCATAAACATACCCCTCAATATTTGCGCTGGGTAGTGTTGGAAAAGGTGACAGGCGATCAGTTCAACATGGAATCCAGATTGAACAGCAGGGAAGCACGTTGGATTTACCAGGAGGGTGTAGATCAAAATGGATTGAACGACTTTATTGAATGGAATAAGGTTAACACATAAATCGTTCAGCCTAGTGCTTACACCATTATAGGTTTATCAGCATAAATGTTATTAAAGATCTCAGACAGTAAAAAGTTGGGAACTATACATCTAACAGGTCCAAACATTCAGCAAAGAGATAACCTAAAGAGTGTATTATAACATGTCCCATTTCTCATTGTCATCGTTTGAGAATTTGAGAGTTAATGCAACATCCCTTACTTTTGTAGAAGGGACTGTACATGGCAGTGTATTTCCATCAACCACTTTGTCATTTTCCAACAGAAAAATAAAAAATAAAAAATTAAAACGCATTTGAAGGGGTATGTATGGAAAGACCTAGGTGCTGGCTTTAAATGTTACAAATGGGTCGATTTACCAACAAATGCGACAAAATCCACCAGATGGGTGTATAAAACATATGTTGTAATGAACCTTCGTTAGTCACTAGGGGTTATACTCGGTTGTGCGGGGTAATTCTAATCACCGTGTAGTATAGTAAGGAGCTTACCATTCCAACATGGCAGCCTCTTTTACACTACGGGACCCGCGAATTCCCTGAGGAGGACGGGACTTTTGAAGTCAGGTCACGTGGTGAACGTGATCACGTTCTTAAACCACGAAACACAACAGCCGCGTTGTTGCTGGGCTGAGTAAACGCCAGTTACAGACGCTTCTACGGTGAGTCCCGATCTATGAAGTTTGATTTGGGGCACTCGGCAAAAAGAGATAGGAACTTGGGCCACCTTAATTGGAGCGGGAGGCTAGGTTTCAATGCTAATTGGGTATGTCCGAACTCGATAAAGGGTATGCCATTGTAAGGGGACAGAGCATACCTAACCGTATGCCGAGCATGAGGAAGATTTAAGGAAGTACACAGTTGAAGGGTAGATACCTAATAGGACTGAGACACATGAGTAATAATTATCGATGATACCACCAGGGGCAGGCATCTGATACTGGCAGTCTCACGACCCTTATTATATATTACAGACTCACGATTGGAGTTGAATAGCGGAGCCTTGAATGCGTACACACAGCCACAAGGACTCAAGGGTAAAGGTATGCCCATGGTGGGCAATATCCCGGTAAATATGGTGTGATTCGGAATGCAACACATAGGGTATCAGTCCCTTTGTAAACCGGTTGCCAACCAAGTTTGTCCTGTGTTGTTTTGTTTATTTTTTGTCTCCAACAGAATTGTTTTTAATTGACAAACAGAGGTGCAGGGTGGAATGAAAATACCCCACGCCCTGAAGAAGTTGCCGTGAGTTTACCCAGAAGGCAATGAAACATGTCGGCATTTTAAATATGAGCAATCACACAGCATAGAATAAAAAACGCAAGCCAGTGTGATCTAGCTCAAACCTGTATATCATTGTATATCATTGTGGGGTTTAATATGGTGCACATATCACAGCACAGTTCTTTCCTCTTTTATCACACATCCTAGCACTTGTACAGTCATTCATTTCCTCCTATACATATTTCTTGCTTTTGGAGTGTTGGTAGCTGATGATGAGATCTTGAGGTAGCAGGCGAGTACCATCCTGCTTAATCCTCCTTGGTGTTGCTACCGTGAGGCACCAACACTCCCTCTCACTCTTTTTTCACCGCGTTTGGGTGTTGGAGACATAAGTTTTTAGACATATTGACAGTTTTCCTGTCTTACCTCGTATGAAAAATATTTGTCTTTTCTTTTCTTTTCCTAGTGAGCCACACCAATAAGTAGCATAGATGATACAATCACTTGCTTTAAAGATTGTCTAAAATGTATGACAACCGTTATGGATATATGAACCACTCGCTCACATTGTGAACAGGTCTTTTTTGTACACAGATTGATTAGGACAACAGTTGAAACAACAAAAAAAATGTAAAAAGTCCCTTCTTCAGCAAGCCAGAGCGTCTTGCATGGGGACACTGATTACTGCTGAACAAGTATGCCCCATGAAGGAGGAAGAGAAGTGGAAAGCAGTCAAGGCAGACGAGCTTGGCAGAAGCTGCATAAACTTTAAAAGGACTAGATTTCACCTACTCTTGGTAGGCCAAAGTAATCCTAAATTTGAGCAGCGGGTTGTGCCGCAAGCCCACCTCCATGGCTCTCAAATGAGACCGAGCCCTGGCCAGCTAGTCGCTCCGATCCGACCCAGACTGGTGGTACCCTGCACATGACAGCGGGAGAGAAAGCCTTAGTAGGTTCCTGCCCTGACAAAGTACGAGCGAATCGGCTTGCCTCATCTCACCCTTCCATCCTCACCCCTCCATCCAGGCCACCCAAAACGTTTCATAGATCCCAGAGATGAGACCCCTGCTCTTTCTAGCATCCTCCTGGCCTTCTGAAATCTCCTCTCAGAACAAATCCCACTTTCATTATTAGTAACAAATGATATTTCAGGGTAAGACAGAGGCTTACCCGGCATTGACTGTTTCGGCTAGGCCAGCTGCATGGCACAGATCTGGTAGGGCAGCATGGCACAGATCTGGTAGGACAGCAGCATGGCACAGATTTGGTAGGGCAGCACGGCACAGATTTGGTAGGGCAGCACGGCACAGATTTGGTAGGACAGCAGCATGGCACATAATTGGTAGTTCTCAGTGTGTTAAGCCCTCTGAATGTCAGCTTCACCAGCAGAGTGTGTTGATGGAGTCTATTGTATCCGCCTTTATCAGCATTAGAAGATGAAACATTCTGAGGCCTGCCAGCCAAGAAAAATCTAACTACCTCCACCACATTAAGGGTGGCTAAAATGTCTGAGGCTATCCTTGCTGACTACTGGGGGGGGAGGCTTCCTGCTGACCACCATATATTGTGGCGATAGGACCCTCAATCTGCCTTTATCAGCATTGGAAAATGCAAGTACACTCGCGGAGCCCTTAGATCACCCCTTACCACACTAAGGCTACAAAATGGGCAACTGAAAATGGGCAACATTCACTCCCTCCGACCTTTGTTCATTCTTTCCAACCTTTTTTTTATTATTTCCTTTTTTATTCTCTTCTTTCCTACTTCCCTTCTCACTCTCCACTCTTTCCATTTCTTTCCCCATCTTCCTTCTCCCTCAACCCTTTCTGTAGCTCCATTCTTCTTTTTTCTTTGTTCCTTCTCTTCCTCCCTTGCATTCTTCTTCCTTTACCCCATCACTCTCCCCATCTCCTTGCAAGCTTCCTTCCATCTATCCTTTCTTCATTTCTGCCTTACCACATCTTTCTTCTAGCTTTTCTCCCATACTTACCTTCCACCCTCCTTTCTTCTCTCCACCACACCCTTTTCCTTTCTTCCTCCCTCCCTTCTATTCTCTTTCCTGTTGTCTCCCCACCTCTCCTTCCTTCCATTCCGCTCTCTCCTTTCCCCTCTTTCTGTCTTTAAGCGCCCCCGGCCCCTCTTTTTTCGCTCCCACTCGTTACGTAGCTGTACGTCTGGCCAAGCTTCATCTGAAGTGCAGCAGACACCAACTAAGGGTTTTTCATAAATCATTTAGCAATGTTTTGTTCTGGTCTCAAATGTAATTAACAGCTCAATGAATATTTTAATATTAACTCCCTTTATTAACCCTAACAACTTTGCTAACTCATTTATTGATGCCACTTGTCAGACTGGCAATGGGGCTCACGTCAATTTATAACAAAGAGAATTCAAGACAGTAAGTAAAGACAGGTGTGAGACACATCCCTGACACGAATCAACTGCAATTTAAAGAAATATGACTCTAAACTGCTTGATGCACAGCCAGGCAAAAAGGCAGCACTACTTAATAAATGCATGATGTCAATGAGCTACAATGACATCCACACAAGTCTCCAAGGAGCATCATTTAATGATTAGAGTCTAATAACTCAGGTTTTAATTTAAATTATGTATTTCTCATCCACAAAGAATGAACAAGTTTTTCTGTGGATGGCACACTGTAGACTGAATTATCCCTAGACACAGGAACACTGAACCGGAATGGCTGGGGTGCGCAACCCAAACTTCAGACTTTCGCACCTAGCGAAGTTTCTCAGTTTAAGCCCCGTGTGACATTATACCAATGCGAAATATGTTTTCCCGCACTTTAATATAGCCAATCCAATACTGTCAAATTATGCGGCATTTACAAATGTACCTTTTATAAAACAAAAAAAAAGTCACAACAGTCACGTAAATAAGAAACCACACATCGCTGCACCTTCGTGAACTTTAGCAAAGTTTGCGATACCATGTGAAAGAAAGTCTGTGGCAGGAACTGTACTTCAAGCACTCGGAAAGGGGAGTGGGTCAGGACACGGGGAATACATTATAATTAACCTCCTAATGAGAGGAGCATTGTGCCACATTTGGTGCTTATCCCAATTACCACAAAGCAGGCCGGCTTCCTGCCTTCCTGGAAGGGTGCCCCCTCGCTGCCCCCACTGCCAGGGTGCTGCAGGCGCCGAGTGACCTCTCTGAAGAATGCCCACTTGGGCTATGGACAGCACGGTAAAAAGGCTCTTGGCTAACTTTTTCTTGAAGGGCTGCTTGCTGTTGGAACAGCATTATAAGCCAGCGGTTCCTGGGCCCTGACCCGGACGAGAAAGGTCATAAATTGTCTGTGCCAGGGTCTAAATCGGACTACATTAACTGTACATGTATTCTAAAAATCTAGCAGCAGGCCCGGCCCTTATGGTCCCGTCCTGCAACAGGGTAGACTGGACCTAATACCGCAGCTTCGTAATCTTTGGAACCATGTTACCTTACACTTAATTTATTTATTTAACATAGTTTTGCATCTTGACCAATTGCAGGATTTCGCGCACTTTTTTGTGCAAATCTGACATGAGATGAGGGGTCAGGGGTGAGTGTGTGTAAGTAAGACGTCTTTCCCAGTGGGTGTCCATAGACAAGCCTGTTAGCCAATGTAAAACGAAGCATTGGGCGGGCAGCTCTTCACCGACTAGTCTCTATGATTTAACATCTCATTAGCTCAGCCAAAGAGAATTCACAGATCTGTGAAGGCGGCGCTATCAACCATCTTGGCGCGTCACTTTCCCAGTATTTTTTAACAGGTGATGAAAGGTGGAGAAGGTTAACTGCTTGCCCAATGCCCAGGATAACACAATGTGGTCAACTGTGTGAACGTTGGGATTTGAACCCTGGTTCTCCGTTCATGCTGCCTTCTTTTTCTATGTTAATGATGCCTTGCTGTTGTTTCACCCCTTTTAAGAGCCCCTGCAGCTCCACTCTGCCTATTGCTTAGATTCAGCCCCCCCCCCCGCCGAAATCAGCTCCACAGCCTCCACAGTCTGCGTAAGTGCCTACTGCTTAAAGATTCTGCCCCCCCCCAAAATTTTTGTTAGCCCCCCCCGCCCGAAATTTGGCTCTAGTTATATGCCTCTGACTCGAAGGCATCGGTCTACTCACACTGGCAGCGCAGCAGCAGGCAGCTCATCACGCGCAACATCATTACTTACATTACAATAAAACTAAGGCCGTTTCGGACCACTATCGACCTGACCTGCCTCCTCCTCGGACATTATTTCTAATCTATCTCACCTTCGGCCTGGCTGGCCAGCCTGCAGCTTCGGAGGAGGCGACTCACGAGCGGGCAGCAGAAGACAGGGCGACTGGGCGAGACTAGCCACCAGGCAGGGGCAGGGGCTAGTAGTAGTACTGTAGTACTCTCTAGTCTCTACCACAATATAATTAAATTATCCTGGCAGTGGCACGTCGGCGGCCGCACACCCTTACCTTAAGTTCTCTCTAACTACTGCGCACTTTGAAATTACAATGCGCATGACAATGGCACGATTTTAAGCCCCACCCCCTGAAGATCGTCATTGCGGCACCGCGGCGCGCAGGCAGACGTATTGACAACAACTTCTGCGCGCCGCCACGCCCATGCATGCACCATTTCCATTTTAATTATGAAGACAGAGCCTGAGCCAGCTCCGCCCGGGCGTACGTACTGCCAACCAACTATTGTTTAATTTTAAAATGCTTCCTTAGGCAGGCCGGCGCCGGCAGGGCGTGTGCACGCACTTGGCACAAATTTGGCACCATATTATTATCAGAGCAACTACAAGGCTTGGTGGCCCGGCCGGCAT
Organism: Triturus cristatus; assembly: GCF_964204655.1. NCBI lineage: Eukaryota > Metazoa > Chordata > Amphibia > Caudata > Salamandridae > Triturus > Triturus cristatus. The sequence continues at coordinate 1,161,610,318 of NC_140590.1, forward strand.
TGCAATGGCATGCAATGCAACGTAACGTTTACTTTAATAAACTATGGGGACTGGGGGGGGGGAGCTTGACCGTGCGTGCGGCATGCTCGCAGTTTACTTTTGAGGCTGAGCACCATAAGGGGGCAGGCCCCGGGCCCTGGACTCTGAGCGTGGGGCCCCGGCCCGAGAGGAGGCAGACTGTGCGTGCGGCGTGCACTGCACACAGTTTTGCCCGTCTGCCGTCTCCCATTGTGAGGGGGCCCCTGGAGGGAGCGTGGGGGCCCCGAGGAGGCAGACCGTGCGTGCGGCGTGCACACAGTTTTGCCCTTCTCCAATTGTGAGGGGGCCCCTGGCTGGAGGCCCCCCCCCCAGGAGGCAGACCGTGCGTGCGCGTAGTTTTTTAAGCATTTATTTGCTTAGACTTTTGAGGCAGAGGCTTGCCTTGCTCTAGTTGCAGCCGTCTCCCCCCAGACCCAGAGCGAGGGGGCCCCTGGAGCGTGGGGGCCCCCCCGCACCGCGGGGGCTGCGGGGGCCTGTGTTACGCCCCTGCTCAGTGTGTTAAACCCTCTGAATGTCAGCTTCACCAGCAGAGTGTGTTGATGGAGTCTATTGTATCCGCCTTTATCAGCATTAGAAGATGAAACATTCTGAGGCCTGCCAGCCAAGAAAAATCTAACTGTCTCCACCACATTAAGGGTGGCTAAAATGTCTGAGGCTATCCTTGCCGACTAATGGGGGGGGGGCGTCCTGCTGACCACCATATATTGTGGCGATAGGACCCTCAATCTTCCTTTATCAGCATTAGAAAATGCAAGTACACTCGCGGAGCCCTTAGATCACCCCTTACCACACTAAGGCTACAAAATGGGCAACTGAAAATGGGCAACATTCACTCCCTCCGACCTTTGTTCATTCTTTCCAACCTTTTTTTTATTATTTCCTTTTTTATTCTCTTCTTTCCTACTTCCCTTCTCACTCTCCACTCTTTCCATTTCTTTCCCCATCTTCCTTCTCCCTCAACCCTTTCTGTAGCTCCATTCTTCTTTTTTCTTTGTTCCTTCTCTTCCTCCCTTGCATTCTTCTTCCTTTACCCCATCACTCTCCCCATCTCCTTGCAAGCTTCCTTCCATCTATCCTTTCTTCATTTCTGCCTTACCACATCTTTCTTCTAGCTTTTCTCCCATACTTACCTTCCACCCTCCTTTCTTCTCTCCACCACACCCTTTTCCTTTCTTCCTCCCTCCCTTCTATTCTCTTTCCTGTTGTCTCCCCACCTCTCCTTCCTTCCATTCCGCTCTCTCCTTTCCCCTCTTTCTGTCTTTAAGCGCCCCCGGCCCCTCTTTTTTCGCTCCCACTCGTTACGTAGCTGTACGTCTGGCCAAGCTTCATCTGAAGTGCAGCAGACACCAACTAAGGGTTTTTCATAAATCATTTAGCAATGTTTTGTTCTGGTCTCAAATGTAATTAACAGCTCAATGAATATTTTAATATTAACTCCCTTTATTAACCCTAACAACTTTGCTAACTCATTTATTGATGCCACTTGTCAGACTGGCAATGGGGCTCACGTCAATTTATAACAAAGAGAATTCAAGACAGTAAGTAAAGACAGGTGTGAGACACATCCCTGACACGAATCAACTGCAATTTAAAGAAATATGACTCTAAACTGCTTGATGCACAGCCAGGCAAAAAGGCAGCACTACTTAATAAATGCATGATGTCAATGAGCTACAATGACATCCACACAAGTCTCCAAGGAGCATCATTTAATGATTAGAGTCTAATAACTCAGGTTTTAATTTAAATTATGTATTTCTCATCCACAAAGAATGAACAAGTTTTTCTGTGGATGGCACACTGTAGACTGAATTATCCCTAGACACAGGAACACTGAACCGGAATGGCTGGGGTGCGCAACCCAAACTTCAGACTTTCGCACCTAGCGAAGTTTCTCAGTTTAAGCCCCGTGTGACATTATACCAATGCGAAATATGTTTTCCCGCACTTTAATATAGCCAATCCAATACTGTCAAATTATGCGGCATTTACAAATGTACCTTTTATAAAACAAAAAAAAAGTCACAACAGTCACGTAAATAAGAAACCACACATCGCTGCACCTTCGTGAACTTTAGCAAAGTTTGCGATACCATGTGAAAGAAAGTCTGTGGCAGGAACTGTACTTCAAGCACTCGGAAAGGGGAGTGGGTCAGGACACGGGGAATACATTATAATTAACCTCCTAATGAGAGGAGCATTGTGCCACATTTGGTGCTTATCCCAATTACCACAAAGCAGGCCGGCTTCCTGCCTTCCTGGAAGGGTGCCCCCTCGCTGCCCCCACTGCCAGGGTGCTGCAGGCGCCGAGTGACCTCTCTGAAGAATGCCCACTTGGGCTATGGACAGCACGGTAAAAAGGCTCTTGGCTAACTTTTTCTTGAAGGGCTGCTTGCTGTTGGAACAGCATTATAAGCCAGCGGTTCCTGGGCCCTGACCCGGACGAGAAAGGTCATAAATTGTCTGTGCCAGGGTCTAAATCGGACTACATTAACTGTACATGTATTCTAAAAATCTAGCAGCAGGCCCGGCCCTTATGGTCCCGTCCTGCAACAGGGTAGACTGGACCTAATACCGCAGCTTCGTAATCTTTGGAACCATGTTACCTTACACTTAATTTATTTATTTAACATAGTTTTGCATCTTGACCAATTGCAGGATTTCGCGCACTTTTTTGTGCAAATCTGACATGAGATGAGGGGTCAGGGGTGAGTGTGTGTAAGTAAGACGTCTTTCCCAGTGGGTGTCCATAGACAAGCCTGTTAGCCAATGTAAAACGAAGCATTGGGCGGGCAGCTCTTCACCGACTAGTCTCTATGATTTAACATCTCATTAGCTCAGCCAAAGAGAATTCACAGATCTGTGAAGGCGGCGCTATCAACCATCTTGGCGCGTCACTTTCCCAGTATTTTTTAACAGGTGATGAAAGGTGGAGAAGGTTAACTGCTTGCCCAATGCCCAGGATAACACAATGTGGTCAACTGTGTGAACGTTGGGATTTGAACCCTGGTTCTCCGTTCATGCTGCCTTCTTTTTCTATGTTAATGATGCCTTGCTGTTGTTTCACCCCTTTTAAGAGCCCCTGCAGCTCCACTCTGCCTATTGCTTAGATTCAGCCCCCCCCCCCGCCGAAATCAGCTCCACAGCCTCCACAGTCTGCGTAAGTGCCTACTGCTTAAAGATTCTGCCCCCCCCCAAAATTTTTGTTAGCCCCCCCCGCCCGAAATTTGGCTCTAGTTATATGCCTCTGACTCGAAGGCATCGGTCTACTCACACTGGCAGCGCAGCAGCAGGCAGCTCATCACGCGCAACATCATTACTTACATTACAATAAAACTAAGGCCGTTTCGGACCACTATCGACCTGACCTGCCTCCTCCTCGGACATTATTTCTAATCTATCTCACCTTCGGCCTGGCTGGCCAGCCTGCAGCTTCGGAGGAGGCGACTCACGAGCGGGCAGCAGAAGACAGGGCGACTGGGCGAGACTAGCCACCAGGCAGGGGCAGGGGCTAGTAGTAGTACTGTAGTACTCTCTAGTCTCTACCACAATATAATTAAATTATCCTGGCAGTGGCACGTCGGCGGCCGCACACCCTTCCCTTAAGTTCTCTCTAACTACTGCGCACTTTGAAATTACAATGCGCATGACAATGGCACGATTTTAAGCCCCACCCCCTGAAGATCGTCATTGCAGCACCGCGGCGCGCAGGCAGACGTATTGACAACAACTTCTGCGCGCCGCCACGCCCATGCATGCACCATTTCCATTTTAATTATGAAGACAGAGCCTGAGCCGGCTCCGCCCGGGCGTACGTACTGCCAACCAACTATTGTTTAATTTTAAAATGCTTCCTTAGGCAGGCCGGCGCCGGCAGGGCGTGTGCACGCACTTGGCACAAATTTGGCACCATATTATTATCAGAGCAACTACAAGGCTTGGTGGCCCGGCCGGCATTGCAATGGCATGCAATGCAACGTAACGTTTACTTTAATAAACTATGGGGACTGGGGGGGGGGGGAGCTTGACCGCGCATGCGGCATGCTCGCAGTTTACTTTTGAGGCTGAGCACCATAAGGGGGCAGGCCCCGGGCCCTGGACTCTGAGCGTGGGGCCCCGGCCCGAGAGGAGGCAGACTGTGCGTGCGGCGTGCACTGCACACAGTTTTGCCCGTCTGCCGTCTCCCATTGTGAGGGGCCCCCTGGAGGGAGCGTGGGGGCCCCGAGGAGGCAGACCGTGCGTGCGGCGTGCACACAGTTTTGCCCTTCTCCAATTGTGAGGGGGCCCCTGGCTGGAGGCCCCCCCCCCCAGGAGGCAGACCGTGCGTGCGCCTAGTTTTTTGAGCATTTATTTGCTTAGACTTTTGAGGCAGAGGCTTGCCTTGCTCTAGTTGCAGCCGTCTCCCCCCAGACCCAGAGCGAGGGGGCCCCTGGAGCGTGGGGGCCCCCCCGCACCGCGGGGGCTGCGGGGGCCTGTGTTACGCCCCTGCTCAGTGTGTTAAACCCTCTGAATGTCAGCTTCACCAGCAGAGTGTGTTGATGGAGTCTATTGTATCCGCCTTTATCAGCATTAGAAGATGAAACATTCTGAGGCCTGCCAGCCAAGAAAAATCTAACTGTCTCCACCACATTAAGGGTGGCTAAAATGTCTGAGGCTATCCTTGCCGACTAATGGGGGGGGGGCGTCCTGCTGACCACCATATATTGTGGCGATAGGACCCTCAATCTTCCTTTATCAGCATTAGAAAATGCAAGTACACTCGCGGAGCCCTTAGATCACCCCTTACCACACTAAGGCTACAAAATGGGCAACTGAAAATGGGCAACATTCACTCCCTCCGACCTTTGTTCATTCTTTCCAACCTTTTTTTTATTATTTCCTTTTTTATTCTCTTCTTTCCTACTTCCCTTCTCACTCTCCACTCTTTCCATTTCTTTCCCCATCTTCCTTCTCCCTCAACCCTTTCTGTAGCTCCATTCTTCTTTTTTCTTTGTTCCTTCTCTTCCTCCCTTGCATTCTTCTTCCTTTACCCCATCACTCTCCCCATCTCCTTGCAAGCTTCCTTCCATCTATCCTTTCTTCATTTCTGCCTTACCACATCTTTCTTCTAGCTTTTCTCCCATACTTACCTTCCACCCTCCTTTCTTGTCTCCACCACACCCTTTTCCTTTCTTCCTCCCTCCCTTCTATTCTCTTTCCTGTTGTCTCCCCACCTCTCCTTCCTTCCATTCCGCTCTCTCCTTTCCCCTCTTTCTGTCTTTAAGCGCCCCCGGCCCCTCTTTTTTCGCTCCCACTTGTTACGTAGCTGTACGTCTGGCCAAGCTTCATCTGAAGTGCAGCAGACACCAACTAAGGGCTTTTCATAAATCATTTAGCAATGTTTTGTTCTGGTCTCAAATGTAATTAACAGCTCAATGAATATTTTAATATTAACTCCCTTTATAAACCCTAACAACTTTGCTAACTCATTTATTGATGCCACTTGTCAGACTGGCAATGGGGCTCACGTCAATTTATAACAAAGAGAATTCAAGACAGTAAGTAAAGACAGGTGTGAGACACATCCCTGACACGAATCAACTGCAATTTAAAGAAATATGACTCTAAACTGCTTGATGCACAGCCAGGCAAAAATGCAGCGCTACTTAATAAATGCATGATGTCAATGAGCTACAATGACATCCACACAAGTCGCCAAGGAGCATCATTTAATGATTAGAGTCTAATACCTCAGGTTTTAATTTAAATTATGTATTTCTCATCCACAAAGAATGAACAAGTTTTTCTGTGGATGGCACACTGTAGACTGAATTATCCCTAGACACAGGAACACTGAACCGGAATGGCTGGGGTGCGCAACCCAAACTTCAGAGTTTCGCACCTAGCGAAGTTTCTCAGTTTAAGCCCCGTGTGACATTATACCAATGCGAAATATGTTTTCCTGCACTTTAATATAGCCAATCCAATACTGTCAAATTATGCGGCATTTACAAATGTACCTTTTATAAAACAAAAAAAAGTCACAACAGTCACGTAAATAAGAAACCACACATCGCTGCACCTTCGTGAATTTTAGCAAAGTTTGCGATACCATGTGAAAGAAAGTCTGTGGCAGGAACTGTACTTCAAGCACTCGGAAAGGGGAGTGGGTCAGGACACGGGGAATACATTATAATTAACCTCGTAATGAGAGGAGCATTGTGCCACATTTGGTGCTTATCCCAATTACCACAAAGCAGGCCGGCTTCCTGCCTTCCTGGAAGGGTGCCCCCTCGCTGCCCCCACTGCCAGGGTGCTGCAGGCGCCGAGTGACCTCTCCGAGGAATGCCCACTTGGGCTATGAACAGCACGGTAAAAAGGCTCTTGGCAAACTTTTTCTTGAAGGGCTGCTTGCTGTTGGAACAGCATTATAAGCCAGCGGTTCCTGGGCCCTGACCCGGACGAGAAAGGTCATAAATTGTCTGGGCCAGGGTCTAAATCGGACTACATTAACTGTACATGTATTCTAAAAATCTAGCAGCAGGCCCGGCCCTTATGGTCTCGTCCTGCAACAGGGTAGACTGGACCTAATACCGCAGCTTCGTAATCTTTGGAACCATGTTACCTTACACTTAATTTATTTATTTAACATAGTTTTGCATCTTGACCAATTGCAGGATTTCGCGCACTTTTTTGTGCAAATCTGACATGAGATGAGGGGTCAGGGGTGAGTGTGTGTAAGTAAGACGTCTTTCCCAGGGGGTGTCCATAGACAAGCCTGTTAGCCAATGTAAAACGAAGCATTGGGCGGGCAGCTCTTCACCGACTAGTCTCTATGATTTAACATCTCATTAGCTCAGCCAAAGAGAATTCACAGATCTGTGAGGGCGGCGCTATCAGCCATCTTGGCGCGTCACTTTTCCAGTATTTTTTAACAGGTGATGAAAGGTGGAGAAGGTTAACTGCTTGCCCAATGCCCAGGATAACACAATGTGGTCAACTGTGTGAACGTTGGGATTTGAACCCTGGTTCTCCGTTCATGCTGCCTTCTTTTTCTATGTTAATGATGCCTTGCTGTTGTTTCACCCCTTTTAAGAGCCCCTGCAGCTCCACTCTGCCTATTGCTTAGATTCAGCCCCCCCCGCCGAAATCAGCTCCACAGCCTCCACAGTCTGCCTAAGTGCCTACTGCTTAAAGATTCTGCCCCCCCCCGAAATTTTTGTTAGCCCCCCCGCCCGAAATTTGGCTCTAGTTATATGCCTCTGACTCGAAGGCATCGGTCTACTCACACTGGCAGCGCAGCAGCAGGCAGCTCATCACGCGCAACATCATTACTTACATTACAATAAAACTAAGGCCGTTTCGGACCACTATCGACCTGACCTGCCTCCTCCTCGGACATTATTTCTAATCTATCTCACCTTAGGCCTGGCTGGCCAGCCTGCAGCTTCGGAGGAGGCGACTCACGAGCGGGCAGCAGAAGACAGGGCGACTGGGCGAGACTAGCCACCAGGCAGGGGCAGGGGCTAGTAGTAGTACTGTAGTACTCTCTAGTCTCTACCACAATATCATTAAATTATCCTGGCAGTGGCACGTCGGCGGCCGCACACCCTTCCCTTAAGTTCTCTCTAACTACTGCGCACTTTAAATTACAATGCGCATGACAATGGCACGATTTTAAGCCCCACCCCCTGAAGATCGTCATCGCGGCACCGCGGCGCGCAGGCAGACGTATTGACAACAACTTCTGCGCGCCGCCACGCCCATGCATGCACCATTTCCATTTTAATTATGAAGACAGAGCCTGAGCCGGCTCTGCCCGGGCGTACGTACCGCCAACCAACTATTGTTTAATTTTAAAATGCTTCCTTAGGCAGGCCGGCGCCGGCAGGGCGTGTGCACGCACTTGGCACAAATTTGGCACCATATTATTATCAGAGCAACTACAAGGCTTGGTGGCCCGGCCGGCATTGCAATGGCATGCAATGCAACGTAACGTTTACTTTAATAAACTATGGGGACTGGGGGGGGGGGAGCTTGACCGTGCGTGCGGCATGCGCGCAGTTTACTTTTGAGGCTGAGCACCATAAGGGGGCGGGCCCCGGGCCCTGGACTCTGAGCGTGGGGGCCCCGGCCCGGGAGGAGGCAGACTGTGCGTGCGGCGTGCACTGCATACAGTTTTGCCCATCTGCCGTCTCCCATTGTGAGGGGGCCCCTGGAGGGAGCGTGGGGGCCCCGAGGAGGCAGACCGTGCGTGCGGCGTGCACACAGTTTTGCCCGTCTCCAATTGTGAGGGGGCCCCTGGCTGGAGGCGGAGCGTGGAGGCCCCCCCCCAGGAGGCAGACCGTACGTGCGCGTAGTTTTTTGAGCATTTATTTGCTTAGACTTTTGAGGCAGAGGCTTGCCTTGCTCTAGTTGCAGCCGTCTCCCCCCAGACCCAGAGCGAGGGGGCCCCTGGAGCGTATGGGGCCCCCCGCACCGCGGGGGCTGCGGGGGCCTGTGTTACGCCCCTGGGCCGCCATTGTCCCGGCTGAGCTCCGAAAGTGAAAGTGGGTGTGCCCACTGAATGTAAGCAAGGCACGTCGTGACGCTCGGTAAACAAGTGGGAGGGGTGGGGGGATTGCGGCCGAGAGCACACACAGCGTTTCCCTTGCGGGAGCGAGCAGGGGCGCCATCTGTTTGCAAGATAATTACAAACAGATGTACCCAAAGCTCGCTCCAACAAGGGAAACGCTGAACGTGCACGCGTTGCAATTGAAAGCAATGCAAAGCGTGCACGTTTTGGGGCAAAAAACCTGATTGATTCCAAGAGGTCCCCTCCTAAGCAGCGCATGCGCGCTGCGTAGGTGAGACCTAAAAAGGATGGCCATGGAGGATGGCCCATGAGCTGAGCCTGAGATAGCTGGACATCAGAGTCATGCAAGTGGATTCCAGCAGTAGTTGTGGCAGTGTATCTACAGTGTCTGCTGCAGAAGGGGGAATTTGCATCCCAAAGGATTTGGCACCCAGTTTTGTTGTGGGAGTGATACAGACAAGTGGTTCTCTGCCTATGAGGTGGCTGTAAGGGTTCCCAAGGTTCCTGAGGAGTCCTGGGGGTAGTCTGTGGAGATACATGCCCACGGTGGGGAGGGACATACTCCTTACACTGGAAGTAGAGTATCAGACCAGTACACTCCCATGAAGACCATTTTACTAATTTGGACTGACTCCTTAAAGGCATAGGCAGAAGTTCAGGGGCAGCAACAGCATTTCCTCACAAACATGGGTGGACTTTCTTGACTATGCAAGCAAGGCACTGAAGGGCTGGCTGAGAGGCAACAAGGTTGATGATTACTCTAGGCTGTACAACTTAATTTTGAAGGAGCATATGCTAGAGACTTGTTTTCCAGAGCTGCGCCAACACCCAGCGGATAGCAAGCTGACTGACCCCACGAAGCTTGCTGAGGAGGCAGACATCTGGGTCATCCCTAGAGTGTCCAAGAAGGCATCTGGGGACTCTCAAAATGGTGGTCAGATTTCCCACCAGAAGAAGAAAGGGGGAGAATAAGAAAGAGTTCTCTCAAGGCCCTCCAAAACAACTCACATGGGAAAGGGTCCCATTCCCAATCTGGATACCAGAAGAAGAGCTTCCTGACAAGTGTCAGTCAAAGAATTCCAGATGCTATGAGTGTTTTGAGTATGGGCATTAAAAGGAGGATCCCAAGGGCCCAAAAAGAGCACAACCTCCCACTGGAGGTAAAACATCAGGGGTGGCAAGCATAGTGCTTGGGGAGGAGTTTGTCCCAGTAAGTGGGGGGTGTTCTGTGAGATTACCCTAGCGTACCTGGGTGACAGTGAGATGGTTCCTAAAATCCATGTGCCCTCAAATTCTGCAAAGTATAGGCAATGGGTTACCATCAATGGGAAGAGGTTGAGGCTCTGAGGAACACAGGAGCCAGCATGACTATGATAAGGAGCCAGCTGGTGGCCCCAAAGCAAGTTGTACCCAATGCATTCACCAGTTTGTGATGGCAGACAACTGGGAGGGTCACTATCCTGTGGCCCTTGTTCCATTTGATTGGGAAGGGGGTCTCAGATCTTCTGAAAGTTGCAGTGAGCCCTGCGCTGCCTGTGAACTGCTTGTTAGGAAATGGCCTTGAGCACACTATTTAGAAGGGAGCGGAGCTTAAGGCACAGCTGGAAATGTTAGGGTTGTCTAAGTGGATATGTACTACCACCAGGTCCATGGCTTCCCAGGAAGGCAGTCAAGGAGGGATGGAGCCTACAAAGATTGCCCAGCCAGCTGCCACAAAAAGGAAGGGCAAGGGGTGTTGTAAATCAACCCCTGAATGACTCCCAGCTGAGGTTGATAGGGCACCGGAGGAGGCTGCCCCGGAGCAAACTAAGGAGGACATTGCCTCTGTTGGTGACCTGCCTAAACGTGCTGGATGGCAAGTATAGGGTGTAACTACCGAGGAGGGATTCTGCAAGGCACAAACAAAGTGTCCAACCCTGGAGGACATGAGGCAACAGGCCAAAGCTCAGGCAGCAGGTGATGCTTCTGGGAATCACCACATTTACTGGTAGGAAAACCTCCTGTATAGTGAGCCTAAGGCACCCGTGCATTGGGTAACAAGGGCACTGATAATTCCCCATTGGTACAGGGTCTTCCTACTGGAGCTGGCTCACGAGTTACCCCTGGCAGGACATCTGGGGCAGGACAAGATGGTTGTCAGGCTTGTCCATCACTTTTATTGGGCCTGGATGAAGATTTCCTCAGATGCATTCTGTAGGACCTGCTTGACCTGATAGACAAGTGGGAATACAGTGCAGAGGCTGAACGTCCCCTTAATTCCTTTCCTGTCATTGGCAACCACTTTGAGATGGTGGGTATCGACATTGTAGTGCCCATGGATACCCAGACAGTCTCTGGCAACAGGTTTATCTAGGTACTGGTGGACCACACCATAAGATACCCAGGGGCCATACATCTGAGGGCTGCAACTGCACCTGCAGTGGCTAAAGCCCTAATGGGGATTTTCACCAGAGGGCGTTTCCCTAAGCAAATGGTGTCTGACAGAAGCACCAACTTCATGTCTACTTATATGCAATTAATATAGAAGGAGCGTGGAATGACTTATAAGTTCTCCAACCCTTACCATCCACAAACCAATGGGCTTTTTGAAAGGTTCAACAAGACCCTGAAAGGCATGATCAAAGACCTGCCCGAGGCCTTCAGGAGTAAGTGGAAAGTCCTCTTGCCAAGCCTTCTCTTTGCTTACAGAGTGGTGCCACAGAAGGTGATTGGCTTTAGCCCCTTTGAGCTTCTATATGGACACGTTGTAAGGGGACTCTCAGTTTGGTGAAGGAAGGGTGGGAGCAAGCTCCCAGGAAAACTCCCCTGGATATATTAGCTACATGCTGGCCATCAGAAGCCAAATGACCAAGTTGTTGAAGCAAGCTTCTGACAACTTAGAGGCCAGCCAGGAAGTAGTGAAGCAGTTGTGTGACCAGAAGGCTACCCCTGTGGAATTATAACCTGGACATAAGGTGTAGGTGATGGAACATGTGGAGCCCAGGGCCCTCTAAGAACATTGGACTGGGAACTATGAGGTAATTGAGAGGAAGGGGGAGGTCACCTACCTGGTGGACCTCAAGACCCCCATGCACCTCCACAGTGTGCTCCATATCAACCGTCTCAAACCACACTTTGAAATGTCTTCACATGCTGTTGGTGACAGATGGAGGGGAGGAAGAGGACAGCGAACCTCTCTTGTACCTCTAACTTCCAAGGAAAAGAATGGGTCAGTTGAAGGTGTGAACCTTTCCCATACTCTGACTTCTGAACAGCAGAGGGACTGCTACCAGTTGTTGGGGCAGTACTCCTCTCTGTTTTCCTCCACCCCTGGGACTACCCACATTTGTACCCATGATGTGGACACAGGAGACAGCCTCCCTCTCAATATTAACACTTACAGGCTGTCTGATGAGGTGAGGGCCAGTATCAAAGATGAGGTTTCTAAGATGCTGGAGTTGGGGGTGATTGAACCCTCCAGTAGCGTCTGGCCCAGCCATGTGGTGCTGGTACCAAAAGCTGCCCCATCGGGCACCACACTGGAACTCAGGTTCTGTGTGAATTACCCTGGTCTTAATTCAGCCACCAAGACTGCATGGGATGCGCATCCCATCCTTGGGCCGATAAGCTGATTGATAGGTCAGGGGCTGCCCAGTTCCTGAGTACCTCTGATATTACTTCAGGGTGCTGGCAGATTGCCCTAACTGAAGGAGCCAAGGAGAGGTCAACCTTCTCCACTCTGAAGGGCCACTATCAGTTTAGAGTGATGCCCTCTGGACTCAAGAATGATCCTGCCACCTTCCAGAGGCTAGTGAACCAGGTTTTATGTTGGTATGGAGGACGTCAGTGCTGCTTACTTGGAAGATATAGCCGTCTTCAGCAGCAGCTGGAAGGACCACCTCTTTAACATGCAGGAAGTGCTTCAGACCCTGCATCAGGGAGGCCTGACTAACAAGGCCAGTAAGTGTCAGATAGGGTAGCAGTCTGTGGCATACTTAGGACACCTGGTGGGCAGGGGAAACATCCTGCCCCTCCAGGCCAAAATAGAGACTATCATGGCCTGAGAGCCCCCAAAAACAAAACTGAGGTGAGAGCCTTCCTAGCCCTTACAGGGTACTACAGGAGGTTTGTTACGGGATATGGCACCATTGTTGCCCTCTTGACAGAGCCATCTTCGAAGAAGTAGCCCAGAAATGTGATTTGGACAGGGGCATGCCAAAAAGCATTTAACTCTCTAAAGCAGGCCACGTGCACAGCCCCTGTGCTCAATCCCCCTGACTTTTCCAGAGAATTCATTGTTCAGACAGATGACTCAGAGCATGGCATAGGGGCAGTGCTTTCACAACTTAATGAGGAAGGCCTAGACCAACCTGTAGCCTTCATCTCTAGGAGGTTACTTCCCAGGGAACAGAGGTGGAGTGCTATTGAAAGGGAAGCCTTTGATGCGGTCTGGGCTTTAAAGGAGGTGAGACCTCACTTCCTGATTCAGACAGCTCCCTCAGGTGGATAATGCAAAGGAGGGGTGAGAATCCTAAATTATTGAGGTGGTCCATCTCCCTACAGGGATTGGAATTTAGGGTGGAACATGGACCTGAGGTAGACCATGCCAATGCTGATGGACTTGTCAGATTCTTACGCCGTAGTGATGTGAACTCCCTTGAGGTTGGGTAGTTCTCCAGACTTACAGCTGGTGGGGAGACACGTGTTAGACCTTACAGCCTTAGGATGGTCTTCCCCAAGCATTTTGCCTGCTTACCTCCACTTTTTGCTATATACTTTTTGTTGGCCTTCGGACTCTGACCACTTTACCACTGCTAACCAGTGCTAAAGTGCATGTGCTTCTCCGCTAAACATGGTTTCATTGACGTATCCTCAATTGGTATATTCAGTTTATCTGTAAGTCCCTCGTAGAGTGCATTACCTATGCCCAGGGCCTGTAAATTAAATGCTATTAGTGGGCCTGCAGCACTGACTGTGCCACCCACACAAGTAGCCCATTAAACATGCATCAGGCCTGCCACTGCAGAGATTGTGTTTGCAGTTTACACTGCCATGTCGAGCTGACATTTTAAACCCCTTGCAATGACTTAAACTCCCCTTTTAATACAAATAAGTCACTCCTAAGATAGGCCCTAGGTAGCCCATCGGTCAGGGTGCGGTGTAAGTAAAAGGTAGGACATGCACTTTAACATTTTACATGTCCTAGTAGTGAAAAACACCTACATTCATGTTTCAATACTGTGAGGCCTACTCCTCTCATAGGTTAAGATTGGGAATTCCGTAATACACTTTTAAGCTGTAATTCCTGAGTGAGAATGAGTAAAGGAGTAGCTCTGTCATGTTTAATATAATTGAAAGGGTAATAATAAATCCTCTTAGCTGCCAAAGTTGGATTTAACATTCCTATTTTAGAAATCCCACTTTTAGGAAGATCGTATTTCTCTACTCTTAAAGCTGTGTGTGCCTGTAGCCTGTCTACAATATATGTCTGAGGTGGGTGAAAGCAGGACTTTGTGCATTCCCTCTATACAGTCACACACAAAGGAAGGTTAGGTGTTACTGAGTGGCCATCTGCATCCTGATGGGTCATCCTGGGCACAATGGGAGGGAGGAGCTGACACACCTGAATGGACAGTGTTCTGTCCCCACACAAAGAGTTGCATACCTCCCTCTAGTGAGTCTGGAGCCCGGGCAGGGAGGAGAGGACCTCTGTGCACTTCAAAGCCCCTCTTTGAAGTGACCTCCACTTCAAAGGCACAACTGGGTATAAGTACTGAATCTCTGACCCCACCAAATGAGACACTTCTGTACCTGTAAGAAACTCTGCCAGAAGGAGGACTGCCACTCTGCTGGACTGCTGCTATGGAATAACTGTGTTATGGAATAACTGTGTTTCTGGTGTGCTGCGCTGCTGCTTGTGACCCTCTGCTCCATGTGAGGAAGAACTGGACTCTTGCTTGAACCCAAGGTGATCTCCAAGGCCATGGTGGCTTACCACTTGTTTTGAGACTCAGGGATATCAAAGTGTCACCTCCTGTGCCTGGTCCATTGGAAGTGGATCCAGCTGCTTGCTCCAGTTGAACCACAGCATCCTGTGCTGAGAGAAGCAGAATCAAAGCATCGTCGCTGTTGCAGGAACAGAACCGGTGCATGGCAGTCAGACTCAGCACATCACCTCCAGAACCAACGCATTGGAAGTGCTGCATGGCTACAGTGAGAGATGATCAACGCATCCCCTCGACTTCTTGGAGAAATCCGGCGAATAGGCTTCGCAACTGATGCATCTCGGCTTCCTCGCTTTGCCTTCGGAACTGGCGCATCACTATCTTTGCTTGAACAAAGTCAAAGCATCATATTGAATGCGGGATCGACACTGATTCATTGCTTGGCTGCACCCCGCATCTCGCTGTTGCAACTAGGCTGAAGGTACTTTTTGTTCAACGTGCCTTGCATGGCTCCAGTATCCAGCCCACACTCCATCGCAGTCGACCAGAACTCCTGACTTTGCCCCGGTGCAGCGCGACTAGATAACCCCCATTGGCACTTATTGCTTTTAAGTGCTATTTTTACATTTTGGGCCTGATTTGATCTTGGCGGGTCTTCTGTCATCCGTCCGCAGCGGAGTTTACACTTTGTCCACCAAACTGATGGAATCCCATCCGCCTTATTTAGATGTGTGCTGGCTGAACAAGCATCTGGGGAGGCACCCCTTGGGGATCATGAACTCACCCCAGCAGATGCCAGCTGGACTCAGGCAAATCCAGTTACAGGTCCAGGGAGGTCCAGTTCCAGGTCCAGGCCAGGCCTGGTTGCAGTAGGCCAGCTCCCAAGTTGCAGGGAAGCCTCTGGATCTTGTTCTGTCGCTGTAGATCAGAACAGAAGGTCAGTCAACTGACCCTTGGAGTCACTCAGGTTTGCCTGGGATGAAGGGAGCATGTCCAGTTTTCCTTCTCACAGGGCATGGCAGGCATCACACAGCAGGTCAGCCCTCTGAAGAACAAGGCAGGTCTCCGGCAGCAGGGCAGTCCTCTGGGGAACAAGGCAGGCCACAAGAAGCACAGCAGTCCTCTGGTAGCAGCAGGGCAGTCCTCTGAAGAACAAGGTAGGCCTCAAGCAGCAGCGCAGTCCTCTTGGAAACATGGCAGGCCTGAAGCAGCAGGGCAGTCCTCTAGGGAACAAGGCGGTCCTTCTTCTGTAATGTCCACAAGTCCTGGAATGTGCTAATGAGTGGCTCAGGAGGTCCAGTACTTTTACCTGGTGAAACCCTTTGAAGTGTGTGTATGAAAATTCTAGTTCACCACCACATCTGGTTCTGGAAGGTTCCTTCATTCCCTTTTTTTTCTCATGCCCAGGGTCCAAGACACATTCCTGATGGGGAGCAATTAAGAGGCTCAGGCAGCTGGAAGTTCATGGAAGGCCTCAGGAAGTTTATAGCAGGAAAATGCCAACGTTTTAAAAGTGGCATTTTCAAAATTATAATCTAAATTTGACTTTACCATTAAAGAGAATTTAAAATTGCAATTCATTTATTATTTAAGAGAGATGTGTAGAGCGCCTGGTTACTCCAAGGAGTGTCCCCGTGCTAGGCAGTAGCACCATATCGTGGTCAGATAGAGTCAGAAACGGTTAAGGCCCACTCGTTCTACTAACTCTGCCTAAAGAGCCAAGTCTTAAGGTTTTTACAGAACCTCGACTCTGAAGGTTCGAGTCTCAGGTTCAGTGGGATTGAGTTCCACAGGTTGGCAGCCCGTAGTCTAAAAGAGCTGCCCCCCAATCGCATTCTGTGCACTCTAGGGATCACTGCCAGAGCTGCGTCGCAGGATTTAAGCTGTCTGCAGGGTTTATCAGGTACATGCATCAATGTAGGATTTTGAGATTCCTTAATTGCGATTATTAAGGAATCGCAATTAAGGATTTGCAAAAGCCTATGCATGTAGGAATCGCTATAACATGAGCGATTCCCAAACATTCCTTAATTGCGACTCGCAAATTGCGGGTCGCAATTAAGGAATGCCTTCCCATTCATTCCTATGGGCCTACAGGCCCATAGGAATGAATGGGAGATTGCATGCGCAATTTGAGAGTACCAATAGGTACTCGCAAATTGCGCATGCAATTTCAAGGGTGCAAGGGTGTCAAAAGGACACCCTGTTGCACTCCTGAAATTGATCTGTGCGCACATGTTGCGCACACACATGCCCCAAAGGCATGTGTGTGTGTAACTTACAACTTTTTCAAAGTTTTTGCAAATTATCATCAAGTACAAATTGATGGTAATTTGCGCCCCCTATTAGCAAAATCGCAATTTGCAATTCCTTAACTGCAATCACAATTTAAGAAATCTCAATAATTTGCGATTTCTTAAATTGCAAGAGGCTGACAGGTTGATGTATCGCAAAAGCCCTTTTTGCGGGCGCAAACGGACGTTTTTTGCGAATCGCACCATTTGCGCTCGCAAAAATGGTTGATGCATGTACCTGTATAAGTTTTAATCAGGGGAAAAAGGTAGCTAGGACCCCTCCAATTCAGTATCCTATGTGTAAAACAGAGTGCTTTGAAAGAGAATCTGTGCTAAATGGGGAGCCAGTGTAGTTCAGCAAGACCCGAACTAACGGTAAACCATTTCGGAATTCTTAGTAACAGTGAGCCTAAGCATGATAGTTCTACTTGCTGTCAATTAAAAGTCAGCACTTATTGAATGTAAAAAGGTAACCCAATGGTATCCTATGGGGGAGGTAGGCCGTATGATAGTGAAAAATGAATTTAGGAGTTTTTCACTACTAGGACATGTAAAACTTAAAAACACATGTCCTACTTTTAAATACAACGCACCCTGCCCTCTGGACTGTTTAAGGCTTCTTTAGGGGTGGCTTATATGTATTTAAAAAGAAACTTTAGGCCTGGCAAAAGGTTTATTTTGCCAGGTCGAGTTGGCATTTCAAACTGCACTGCAGGTTGCAATGGCAGGCCTGAGATATGTTTTAAAAGGTTACTTTCAGTGATTGGCACAATGAGTGCTGCTGTCCACTAGTAGCATGTAATGTACATTCTCTGGGTGCCAGTGGTACCATATACAAGGGACGTACAAGTAAATGAAATGTACCAATCAAGTGTAAGCCAATTATACCATGTTCTAGGGGGAGAGCGGAAGCACTTTAGCAATAGTTAGCAGTGGTAAAGTGTACAAAGTCCTCAAAGCCAAAAAAAGGGTTCAGAAAACAGGAGTGGTGAAGGCAAAAAGTCTGAGGGTGACCCTGTAGAAAGGGCCAAGTCCAACACTCGCCCATGCTTACCAAGTTTAAAGTGAAAACCAATACTTCTAGCCCCGCTTCCTAACAATTTGTCACCTCTATGATAAGGTTTCACAGCATGTTTTAGAGTTGATAATGTTGGACTAGTTTTATAGTTAATTTTCCGTGCCATAATCTACTTCTATGCTCGCTCATGCGTGCTTTCTATTTTCTTGTGGTCATTCCAACATATCTCAGTTTAAGAGGGCACAACAAGCTGAAAATCATGTTAGTTGATTTACTATCCGGGAACAATGCTTTCCTCTGAGGCATTCTGTGCCCCACATCAATTTATGTACTTTTTTTGAGGAAACAGTCTCTCTGATGATGCTCCTTTGCTTTAATGCAAATACTTGGAGGAAAGGAGGTAAGGGATTCTTTCCCTTCATGTTTAAATATTTCCATTGTTTTAGGATTATCCGTTTTAGTCAAACTAAAATGTGCAGATTGATGTGACAAATGTGATCTTTTATCTTTAGAGCACTGTTGTAGAAGGGAATCTGTTATTATTTCAGTACAGTAGGATTTAAATCGAAAGTCCATGACATAGTCACTATATACTATCCTGCTACTTATTTTCTTATTCTGACCAACCCAGTATATTTTGTCTGTGCAGGAGACTCATGTCGCAAATCTATCTCTGACGGGTGGTCTATATGTGTTTGGATGTTTCATGCCATACAATTGATAACAACATTTTGTCTGATAAAAATAACATGCCTTAAGTATCATTTACAAAATATCGGTCTATTGGGTGTAGACTTTCTATTTTTAACTCAAATGAAGCGATATTTTGGTAAACAATATTTAGCCCATGATGTCCTGGCACCATACCCACCATGCCTAACAGAGTGCTAGAATGTTGAATGATATTGGTACATCCAAGTAATACTTTTAACATGGGTGGCTACCGTCCATGTGAACAGGCTATGCTACGACTAACAATTGGTGGTAGCTGACCCTTCAACTTGTGGTACAGAACCTTATGAAAGGCACCCCGGGGGGTAGACTTCCTTCAGGCACTCTCTCTAAGATCTGTTTGTGCGTGGTGGTTGGGTACATAACAGGGTCCCCCTATAAGATGTAGAATATATGGTCATAGAGTGCCACTAACGTCTTAGTAGTGTCTCTCAGATCACTCACCACCCGTTCGGCACAGCCGTAATTAACACCCTCCTTGTAGAAATCATTGTAAAGCCAGAGTGTTTGTGTCTGGGTTTGAGTCACATAACCTTGAATGGAGCAGAAAGGCTTCTATGTATTCAACTTCCCTCAGTGAAGCCAGTTCTAGCAGGTCGGTCCGTGGCTTGAGAGGTGCAGCTGTGGCCCACGGCATGTCCAGAGCTACAAACCTACACAAAGGAAACAGGCTGCCTAACCAACTTTTGCATCCTGTGACCTTCTTTGACATCCTGAATGGTCGATGGTCAGTTTGAACTCCAAAGTGAGTCCCAAACAAGTAGGGTCTCAGCTGCTTCAGGAACCAAACCACGGCAAAGGTTTCCCTCTCAGTGGCATTGCAATGCTGCTCTCTGTGGCAGAGTCACCTACTAATAAAGACAGCTACTTGATCTTGCCCTTCATCCTTTACATTTGACAACACTGCCCCAATCCCATGTTCAGAAGGATCTGTCTGGACAATAAATTCTTTACTGAAATCAGGTGCCTTTAGGACAGGTGCTGAGCAGAAAGCATCCTTAGTAGTTCCAAGGACCTTTTGACACTGCTTATTCCAGATAACTTTTCTGGGTTTATTCTTAGAGGTGAATTATGTGAGAGGTGCCACAATGGTACCATATCTTTGATAAACCTCCTGTAGTAGCCAGTCAGGACAAGGAAGGCCCTAGCTTGGGATTGGATCTTACAGCCCCACCAGGCCAGAATGGTCTGGGACAGAAGAGGTTGTAAATGGCCTCCACCTACTTGGTGGCATAAGTACACTACTGAGCCTTGCCGCATCTGGCACTTGCTTGCCTTGATAGTCAAGCCTGCCTCCGGCAGGGCTGGAGGCACTACCCTCAGGTGGACCCATAGCTCCTCCCAGGTGGAACTAAATACCGCAATATCATCTAGAAATGTTGCAGTGAAACTTTCCAAACCTGAAAGTACTCTGTTTTTCCAACCTTTGGAAGGAGGCAGGTGCAATTTTCAACTCATATGACATCACCTTAAACTGAAAGTGGCCTTCAGTAGTTGAAAAGGCACCTCACATTAGCTCCTTGTTATCCTGGCTATCTGCCAGTAACCTGATGTCAAACAAATGTGTAGGAGAGTAGGATCTGCTTCTTATAGTTACCCCTCCTTTTTGCAAATGTTTCACTGTTTTTGACTTAGATTGACTGGGAACCTGCTATCCCGGACCCCAGTCTAGCTGCTTTCTCCTCTAAAATGATTACATGTACCTTAGGTACACTCCAGATTGGATTCTGGGGTACCCTTATAAGTCCCTAGTATATGGTATACTATGTACCCAGGGCATAGGTACCCCAGAGACCTCTCAGGGACTGCAGCATGTATTATGCCACCCCTGGGAGACCATTCAAAATGACACCACAGGTGTGCTACAGCAGCCTGTGTAAGGTGGTGCATGCACCCCTTACTGAGATATAGGTTCACTATATCTCTCCATATCACTGCACATATAAACCTATCAGTCACCCCTAAGGCAGGCCTTATCAATCCTAAAGGCAGGGTGCTGGGTTTTCTGTGAGAGGGTGCTACTGCATGAGCAGAGCCCCTCTGCAACCTTCGGAACCTCTATTCCGGGGTTGTTTGTGATGCAGCCAACCATATATACTTAAGTGCATTATAACCTTGCGGTAAATGCTAACTTTAAAACGGCTGCATGGAAACATGTCGTGTTTGGTGTCAAACACCTTGGAATCATACCCCCACACCAGTAACTGGTGTGGGAGGTATGATTCCACCCTCCTAGAAGGAGAAATATGACAACACCAGTACACCCGGTACCAGCTTTCTCGACCCTGGCATCTCAAAATGGATGCTGCCAGCCATAGACACGAGTCTGCCCTCCTGCTGCTGGACGAAACTCCAGCAAGGAACGGCTTGACAAAAGGTTTCCTGTCACAGGGAGGTGTGACCATCTCCCAGACAGGCTTTAGTGTATTGGGGCTGGGAGGGTGCACTCTGAGAGTGCTTTGATGTCTGCACTGGGGGCACATTTGGTGTCCCTGTGCATAGTCCAGCTCAAACCGGTTGCAAGAGCCATTTGCTCCTGTTCTGGCGCGAAACTGGACAAAGGACATGGGTGTAGCCACCCCTCTGTCCTGACCCTCCCATAGGTGAGTCCCCAGAGTTTGTCCCACCCCTTCCTTGGGTTTAAAGTAGAAACCCCTGACTACAGGACTTTAGATTTTACCTGGACTCAATTCTGCTACAGAAACCAAGTACTTTGACGATCTGCATGATGCTGGATGACTGAAGAATCTCCCTTGGAGTAAAGGAGTTACTCCCCTGCAAGGCAGGCACCTGAAACACATCTGACCGGTTTGCATCTCCGAAGTTCCTGAGGACTCCGAAGATTTCTGCCACACAGGAGGTGGGTTTCAGAGGTCTCTGAGGTTGATCTGTGCTCTCAGCAATTTTGAAGCGGTACAAAAGGGGGTGGTAATGGACGGAGCATCAGAACCAATCAAACACTCACACCCAGTCAACAGATCTGGGTTTGATCCATCACTGTTCTTTAGCCCACTCTGCCACCCCAGTTCAGACATGGCCATTTGCAAATCAGTCTGACCCTGTGCCTCATGGGAACAGTCCAGCCCGAACTGCCAAGCCATGCCTTCCCTGGACCGGAAACAAGCTTCCTAGAACCGGTTTCTGGCATTTCAGCCGTCTTCAGCCAGGCTTGCTTGAATCCAGTGGCAAAGTGAGCAAGGGACTCACGTCTGAGCATACCCTGCCAACTTATGGCGAACAAAGCGGTACAAAAGGGGGTGGTAATGGACGGAGCATCAGAACCAATCAAACACTCACACCCAGTCAACAGATCTGGGTTTGATCCATCACCGTTCTTTAGCCCACTCTGCCACCCCAGTTCAGACATGGCCATTTGCAAATCAGTCTGACCCTGTGCCTCATGGGAACAGTCCAGCCCGAACTGCCAAGCCATGCCTTCCCTGGACCGGAAACAAGCTTCCTAGAACCGGTTTCTGGCATTTCAGCCGTCTTCAGCCAGGCTTGCTAGAATCCAGTGGCAAAGTGAGCAAGGGACTCACGTCTGAGCATACCCTGCCAACTTATGGCGAACAAAGCGGTACAAAAGGGGGTGGTAATGGACGGAGCATCAGAACCAATCAAACACTCACACCCAGTCAACAGATCTGGGTTTGATCCATCACCGTTCTTTAGCCCACTCTGCCACCCCAGTTCAGACATGGCCATTTGCAAATCAGTCTGACCCTGTGCCTCATGGGAACAGTCCAGCCCGAACTGCCAAGCCATGCCTTCCCTGGACCGGAAACAAGCTTCCTAGAACCGGTTTCTGGCATTACAGCCGTCTTCAGCCAGGCTTGCTTGAATCCAGTGGCAAAGTGAGCAAGGGACTCACGTCTGAGCATACCCTGCCAACTTATGGCGAACAAAGCGGTACAAAAGGGGGTGGTAATGGACGGAGCATCAGAACCAATCAAACACTCACACCCAGTCAACAGATCTGGGTTTGATCCATCACTGTCCTTTAGCCCACTCTGCCACCCCAGTTCAGACATGGCCATTTGCAAATCAGTCTGACCCTGTGCCTCATGGGAACAGTCCAGCCCGAACTGCCAAGCCATGCCTTCCCTGGACCGGAAACAAGCTTCCTAGAACCGGTTTCTGGCATTTCAGCCGTCTTCAGCCAGGCTTGCTTGAATCCAGTGGCAAAGTGAGCAAGGGACTCACGTCTGAGCATACCCTGCCAACTTATGGCGAACAAAGCGGTACAAAAGGGGGTGGTAATGGACGGAGAATCAGAACCAATCAAACACTCACACCCAGTCAACAGATCTGGGTTTGATCCATCACCGTTCTTTAGCCCACTCTGCCACCCCAGTTCAGACATGGCCATTTGCAAATCAGTCTGACCCTGTGCCTCATGGGAACAGTCCAGCCCGAACTGCCAAGCCATGCCTTCCCTGGACCGGAAACAAGCTTCCTAGAACCGGTTTCTGGCATTTCAGCCGTCTTCAGCCAGGCTTGCTTGAATCCAGTGGCAAAGTGAGCAAGGGACTCACGTCTGAGCATACCCTGCCAACTTATGGCGAACAAAGCGGTACAAAAGGGGGTGGTAATGGACGGAGCATCAGAACCAATCAAACACTCACACCCAGTCAACAGATCTGGGTTTGATCCATCACCGTTCTTTAGCCCACTCTGCCACCCCAGTTCAGACATGGCCATTTGCAAATCAGTCTGACCCTGTGCCTCATGGGAACAGTCCAGCCCGAACTGCCAAGCCATGCCTTCCCTGGACCGGAAACAAGCTTCCTAGAACCGGTTTCTGGCATTTCAGCCGTCTTCAGCCAGATCAAACCCAGATCTGTTGACTGGGTGTGAGTGTTTGATTGGTTCTGATGCTCCGTCCATCACCACCCCCTTTTGTACCGCTTTGTTCGCCATAAGTTGGCAGGGTATGCTCAGACGTGAGTCCCTTGCTCACTTTGCCACTGGATTCAAGCAAGCCTGGCTGAAGACGGCTGAAATGCCAGAAACCGGTCCTAGGAAGCTTGTTTCCGGTCCAGGGAAGGCATGGCTTGGCAGTTCGGGCTGGACTGTTCCCATGAGGCACAGGGTCAGACTGATTTGCATATGGCCATGTCTGAACTGGGGTGGCAGAGTGGGCTAAAGAACGGTGATGGATCAAACCCAGATCTGTTGACTGGGTGTGAGTGTTTGATTGGTTCTGATGCTCCGTCCATCACCACCCCCTTTTGTACCGCTTTGTTCGCCATAAGTTGGCAGGGTATGCTCAGACGTGAGTCCCTTGCTCACTTTGCCACTGGATTCAAGCAAGCCTGGCTGAAGACGGCTGAAATGCCAGAAACCGGTCCTAGGAAGCTTGTTTCCGGTCCAGGGAAGGCATGGCTTGGCAGTTCGGGCTGGACTGTTCCCATGAGGCACAGGGTCAGACTGATTTGCATATGGCCATGTCTGAACTGGGGTGGCAGAGTGGGCTAAAGAACGGTGATGGATCAAACCCAGATCTGTTGACTGGGTGTGAGTGTTTGATTGGTTCTGATGCTCCGTCCATCACCACCCCCTTTTGTACCGCTTTGTTCGCCATAAGTTAGCAGGGTATGCTCAGACGTGAGTCCCTTGCTCACTTTGCCACTGGATTCAAGCAAGCCTGGCTGAAGACGGCTGAAATGCCAGAAACCGGTCCTAGGAAGCTTGTTTCCGGTCCAGGGAAGGCATGGCTTGGCAGTTCGGGCTGGACTGTTCCTATGAGGCACAGGGTCAGACTGATTTGCATATGGCCATGTCTGAACTGGGGTGGCAGAGTGGGCTAAAGAACGGTGATGGATCAAACCCAGATCTGTTGACTGGGTGTGAGTGTTTGATTGGTTCTGATGCTCCGTCCATCACCACCCCCTTTTGTACCGCTTTGTTCGCCATAAGTTGGCAGGGTATGCTCAGACGTGAGTCCCTTGCTCACTTTGCCACTGGATTCAAGCAAGCCTGGCTGAAGACGGCTGAAATGCCAGAAACCGGTCCTAGGAAGCTTGTTTCCGGTCCAGGGAAGGCATGGCTTGGCAGTTCGGGCTGGACTGTTCCCATGAGGCACAGGGTCAGACTGATTTGCATATGGCCATGTCTGAACTGGGGTGGCAGAGTGGGCTAAAGAACGGTGATGGATCAAACCCAGATCTGTTGACTGGGTGTGAGTGTTTGATTGGTTCTGATGCTCCGTCCATCACCACCCCCTTTTGTACCGCTTTGTTCGCCATAAGTTGGCAGGGTATGCTCAGACGTGAGTCCCTTGCTCACTTTGCCACTGGATTCAAGCAAGCCTGGCTGAAGACGGCTGAAATGCCAGAAACCGGTCCTAGGAAGCTTGTTTCCGGTCCAGGGAAGGCATGGCTTGGCAGTTCGGGCTGGACTGTTCCCATGAGGCACAGGGTCAGACTGATTTGCATATGGCCATGTCTGAACTGGGGTGGCAGAGTGGGCTAAAGAACGGTGATGGATCAAACCCAGATCTGTTGACTGGGTGTGAGTGTTTGATTGGTTCTGATGCTCCGTCCATCACCACCCCCTTTTGTACCGCTTTGTTCGCCATAAGTTGGCAGGGTATGCTCAGACGTGAGTCCCTTGCTCACTTTGCCACTGGATTCAAGCAAGCCTGGCTGAAGACGGCTGAAATGCCAGAAACCGGTCCTAGGAAGCTTGTTTCCGGTCCAGGGAAGGCATGGCTTGGCAGTTCGGGCTGGACTGTTCCCATGAGGCACAGGGTCAGACTGATTTGCATATGGCCATGTCTGAACTGGGGTGGCAGAGTGGGCTAAAGAACGGTGATGGATCAAACCCAGATCTGTTGACTGGGTGTGAGTGTTTGATTGGTTCTGATGCTCCGTCCATCACCACCCCCTTTTGTACCGCTTTGTTCGCCATAAGTTGGCAGGGTATGCTCAGACGTGAGTCCCTTGCTCACTTTGCCACTGGATTCAAGCAAGCCTGGCTGAAGACGGCTGAAATGCCAGAAACCGGTCCTAGGAAGCTTGTTTCCGGTCCAGGGAAGGCATGGCTTGGCAGTTCGGGCTGGACTGTTCCCATGAGGCACAGGGTCAGACTGATTTGCATATGGCCATGTCTGAACTGGGGTGGCAGAGTGGGCTAAAGAACGGTGATGGATCAAACCCAGATCTGTTGACTGGGTGTGAGTGTTTGATTGGTTCTGATGCTCCGTCCATCACCACCCCCTTTTGTACCGCTCAGCAATTTTGAGGCCCGTATCCCTCGTGGGAACCGTGCAACCCGAACCCCTATGCACTGCGTACTTTTGCAGCAGCATATGCTTTTTGGCAACCCCTGAGGCTGTGCTTTGGGCTACTTGTAGTCCTGACCCCGAGCAGTATTTCCACTGAATATTTCTGGCCCACACTCCACGAGTGTTCTGTGGACTTGTATTTTGTGATTCAGCTCAAGGTCCCTTCGCGATCCCTGGTCTGTCGAATTTTGGGTCCCTGTGAAGGTAACTTTGACTTTCCATGGGCTTTTCCGATTGCTCCAGACGTGCCTTGACTCTCCATAGCTTGGAGAGTCCCCATGACCTTTGCGGTCCTCACCGAAGCATCTTTCCTCTGACCGCGTGGGTTGCAGTTGCTAAGGCTTGTTGGTGTTCAATACGGACACTAACCCCCCAGCACTCGCCATCCTTTGTAGGACAGCTCACCTCTGGACTTTGGTCATCGTCGACGTCTCCTGGTCCCCGTGGCTGCAGAGTCAAGCTTCAACTCTTCTCACCTGAAACACCCGACATCGGTGGGCATTCGTCTCTCGTGCCCCTGGTAACTGTGAAGTGACCCAGACTCTGTCCCCTCTGCTTTCAAGTTCTTCTCAGCTCCGA
This sequence comes from Triturus cristatus, assembly GCF_964204655.1. Taxonomy (NCBI): domain Eukaryota; kingdom Metazoa; phylum Chordata; class Amphibia; order Caudata; family Salamandridae; genus Triturus; species Triturus cristatus. Next base: position 1,161,636,746 of record NC_140590.1, read on the forward strand.
TCCAGGCTTGGATCACACTGGACACTTCTCATCCTCTCGGCAGCAGCACTTCTTCGCATCATGCCATTGAAATCAACGAGCGTTTCCGACACCAATTGACCCCTATGCACCCGGCTCCTCTGGGATAGGTAACACGGGTACCTCGGTACTCTCAAGGGTGCTGGCCTTAGAACCTTCTATGTTCCAAAGGGTTTGCTTGAAGTCCTCTCCTAAGTGTTCTTAATCTTTAAAATTCCAACCGGGAGTTTCCCATAGAGTTGTACGGAGCTCGCGTCTGTGTTCTCACACTGCACCCGTCCTCCGTGGGTTCCCTGTGTCACTACTTTGGGTGGTTCCTTGGGGTTCCAGCTATTCTACGTGCTCTAGGCACTGTGTCTAGTCAAGTCGTGGTTGTTATACCTTTTTCTCAGTATATGGTTTGGTCTCCCCCTGGGGCCCACTGTGTATTGTGCTATTTACTGTCGTTCTAGTGCTTTAATATTGTGTGCCTTGTTCTCTAATCTCATAAAGAGGCTAGTAGAGAGTGTTTAGTAATAAATACATATATTATATATATATTCCTTGTGTGGTTCTCCTTTCATTTGGTCATTCAGGAGGTTATAATCTGGTAAATCAAGCTGCTTTACATTCCTTCGAGACTTAGCCTGAAGGCTGCTCTCCATAGCTACCACTAGGATAGATTTCAATAAAGGTTGTCTTTAACCTAATCATCGATGAGGGTCATTTGGACTGGTGTAAGGTGCCCACTTTAACTAGTGTTGAAGAACAAAAGAGGATGCCAATGCTGACGGTTTTTTATGCTGCTTGACTGTAGAAGAAAAATAGAACGACTACGTCTTTACTAATTAATAGTATTTTATTCAGACTAGATCTAATTTCTAACGTACAAAATAGATAATTTTCTGAGAGTATACTGGTCTGGACAAACAATAAAGATTCAAATAGTGAATAAAGAAAAAGAATATAACAACGAATTGCAGTTCATAAATTCGCACCAATAAAATACACACCTGGGTGCCGATCACGATCCGGTAAAAACCGGGTACGAACCGTCGGACGGAGCATAATCTCCGTCCGACGCGTACCCGGTCGTCAATTTTTACAAACAAGGAATTACGATTCGCACGGGTACACCATTACCGTACGAATCGTAAAAAAGCCCGACCGACCAAAAAAAACCTACCAATGCGATCCGGAAAAGCGCCGACCTGACGTCGGGACGCTCGCAGCCAGCCATTCACGACCCAGGAATTACGATTCGCACCGACGTCACCCCGCACGGTGAATATTTTGCGGCAGCCAAAAACTGCCGGGAAATCAGGACGACGCGAACAAGGACCACCAGTACGCGACGGACAGACGACGACGCGAACAAGGAGGACCAGTACGCGACGGACACACAGGACGACGCGACCAAGGAGGACCCGTACGCGACAGGACGACGCGATCAAGGAGGACCCGTACGCGACAGGACGACGCGATCAAGGAGTACCAGTACGCGACGGACAGACATGGACCCGAACCTACGAGTCATCCCTGCCCTCATAGCAGTCCACCTCCTCTACAGGTTACGACGCAGACGCCGCAGAAGGTCAGAATAACTAAGGGAGGGGGGAAAGTGGGGTGGGGTGGGGGTGGCACGACCAGGGCAGGCCACAAAACAACCACATAAGTCACACACCACACATGGCCTCGACATACCTGACTCCCATGCCCTGGTCACCACGAGGGGGTGGGGGCGTGTCCTGATAAGCCAGCGACCGCCACAACGGAAGTCCGTCACCACGCGAACCGGCAACACAACCAGACAGGTACGTCCCGTACCCACGCCTGAAGAGCGTGGGTACGAGTCATACCACGCCCACACACACGTCACCCCAACAATGGCGGGACGGATCGTACCCACGTGGCAAAGGCCTAGGTACGGCCCGCACAAGCATCACATAGCGTGGGGACGGATATGTACGGACCCTACCCCCACCCTGTATGCATGGAGCGTACCCCCACCCCAACAGTGTAAGTACGACCCGTACCCCCACCCGCGTATGCATGGAGCGTACCCCCCATGCCAACAGTGGAAGTACGACCCGTACCCTCACCCGCGTATGCAAGGATCGTACCCCCCACCCCAACAGTGTAAGTACGACCCGTACCCCCACCCGCGTATGCAAGGAGCGTACCCCCCACCCCAACAGTGTAAGTACGACCCGTACCCTCACCCGCGTATGCAAGGATCGTACCCCCCACCCCAACAGTGTAAGTACGACCCGTACCCTCACACGCGTATGCAAGGAGCGTACCCCCCACCCCAACAGTATAAGTACGACCCGTACCCCCACCCGCGGACTCACGGACCGTACCCCCACCCCAACAGTGTAAGTACGACCCGTACCCCCACCCGCGTATGCAAGGAGCGTACCACCCACCCCAACAGTGTAAGTACGACCCGTACCCCCACCCGCGTATGCAAGGAGCGGATCCCCCACCCCAACAGTGTAAGTACAACCCGTACCCCCACCCGCGGACTCACGGACCGTACCCCCACCCCAACAGTGTAAGTACGACCCGTACCCCCACCCGCGTATGCAAGGAGCGTACCCCCCACCCCAACAGTGTAAGTACGACCCGTACCCCCACCCGCGGACTCACGGACCGTACCCCCACCACACCAGTGTAACTAGACTCGTACCCTCACCTCGAATGCATGGAGCGCACCCCCACCGTGTATGTTCCAAGCGTACATATCCAGAAATAGGAGGTGTGTGTGCAGAGTCCACCCAGCAGTGCCCAGAGGCAGGAGGGGTGGGTGCCTATCACTCCCAGCAGTGCCCAGAGACAGGAGGGGTGTGTGCAGAGTCCTCCCAGCAGTGCCCAGAGATAGGAGGTGTGTGTGCAGAGTCCACCCAGCAGTGCCCAGAGGCAGGAGGGGTGTGTGCCTATCACTCCCAGCAGTGCCCAGAGACAGGAGGGGTGTGTGCAGAGTCCTCCCAGCAGTGCCCAGACACAGGAGGGGTGTGTGCAGAGTCCTCCCAGCAGTGCCCAGACACAGGAGGGGTGGGTGCCTATCACTCCCAGCAGTGCCCAGACACAGGAGGGGTGGGTGCAGAGTCCTCCCAGCAGTGCCCTGAGACAGGAGGGGTGGGTGCCTATCACTCCCAGCAGTGCCCAGAGACAGGAGGTGTGTGTGCAGAGTCCACCCAGCAGTGCCCAGAGGCAGGAGGGGTGTGTGCCTATCACTCCCAGCAGTGCCCAGAGACAGGAGGGGTGGGTGCAGAGTCCTCCCAGCAGTGCCCTGAGACAGGAGGGGTGGGTGCCTATCACTCCCAGCAGTGCCCAGAGACAGGAGGTGTGTGTGCAGAGTCCACCCAGCAGTGCCCAGAGGCAGGAGGGGTGTGTGCAGAGTCCTCCCAGCAGTGCCCAGACACAGGAGGGGTGGGTGCAGAGTCCTCCCAGCAGTGCCCTGAGACAGGAGGGGTGGGTGCCTATCACTCCCAGCAGTGCCCAGAGACAGGAGGGGTGTGTGCAGAGTCCTCCCAGCAGTGCCCAGAGACAGGAGGTGTGTGTGCAGAGTCCACCCAGCAGTGCCCAGAGGCAGGAGGGGTGTGTGCCTATCACTCCCAGCAGTGCCCAGAGACAGGAGGGGTGTGTGCAGAGTCCTCCCAGCAGTGCCCAGACACAGGAGGGGTGTGTGCAGAGTCCTCCCAGCAGTGCCCAGACACAGGAGGGGTGGGTGCAGAGTCCTCCCAGCAGTGCCCAGACACAGGAGGGGTGGGTGTGGAGTCCTCCCAGCAGTGCCCAGAGACAGGAGGGGTGTAACACATGTGTGTGAGGCCGGAATTACCCACATCCATACTGCCTACAAGGGAACATGTCCCCATGAACTCATGTCAACAGACTCCACACACAAGTACAGTGATCACCAAGGATGCCACGATTGTTGCAGGTGGAGACATGGCCATGCATGCATGGCCAAAGTAGAAGGGCTCCGTCACACACACAGCTCATGTAGACACTGCTCTGCGCTAAACATTGGGAACACCCTGCAGGGAAGAAATCTGGGTACACAGAGGAAGGAATACACCCTGGGACAATTGCACCATGCAGTAACTGCTGACATGACCAAAGGAAGTTAGCCAACACCTTGTGATGGCACACAGATCCCAGGGTCCCCCCAATGAGCAGAACACTACTACAAATCCCACACACCCAAACCCTTAAACACCACCCAAAACCATGTAGCAGCCCCACCAACACCAATACCACCATAGCAGTAGTGTGATAATGAAAACAAAATTAAGCTTTATTCAGCATGAGCACAATGTCCGTGGATCGCAGGCAGTTCAATATTCACAAAGCCCATAGGGCAGTCAATGATTCGCAGCTGGATGGGGGACACAGTGGGATGCGTGTCCCCTACCTTGCCTGCACAGTCAAATGGCATCGTCTTCCATACTGGTGAGGGCATCAGGGGGGGGGGGAAGCAACAGGCACCGCAGGGACATCAGGGCAAAGGGGCGGCGTTGTGGGTGCAGGGATGGAGGACTCAACCACAGGGGGTGTGTCATGGCCAAAGGCGGAGGCCAGGATGGCACTACACACCTTAGCAAGGTCCTCCAGGGACTCCCCTGCACCCGAAGGGACCTCAGGCCCCAAGGAGGGGGGGGGTCAGAGGGATGGGTCGCAGCGCCACCGGGGGAGGGTGGAGACAGGGGGGGAGACTCAACCACCCTGACCGAGGACTTCCTTGACCGCTTGCGTGGTGGTGTAACTGTGGGGCTCAGGGACAGAGCGGCCATGAAGGAGTCCTTGGGGGAGATGTGGCCAGGAGAGCTGAGGGGAGGGGATTTGGAGGGAGTGGACTGGGTGGAATGCGGACTCCCACTATGGCTGCGTGTCACACGTTTGCCCCCCGACCCAGTGGGTGTGCCTACCTCACCTTGTGTGTGCGTGTCAGGAGGAGTGCGGTGGACCTTCCCTGCTGGTGTGGTGCCTGTGTCTGTTGATGTGGGTGCATGCCGACGTCTGGGTGTACGTGGGACAGGCATGGGAGTGGGAAGTGTGGATGGGGCAGGGGTAGGTGGGGGGAGGTCGCGCTGCAGGAGACCCACTGCTGCAGTCAGTGTGGAGTCTATGGACCTCAGCAAGTTGCGTTGGTCAGCCTGCGATGAATGAATGCCCTCCAAGAATGCCTCGATGTTGGTGAGGGTTTTCCCGTGGGCATGGAGGACATTAAGGATCGCAGCCTGACCAACCTGCAGTTGCCGCTGGATGTCCACAGACTCAGCATTGGCGGCAGCAGTGGAGATAGGGGCAGGGGGTGCGGTGCCTGGCCGGAAGGAGACATGCGGTGACCGGGCACGCTGGGAAGGGACACGAGCAAGTGGGAGGCGGCTGATGGGAACTGAGGGGGCGGTGCGAGTTGTTGTTCCGCTGTCAGCTGCTGGTGCAGCCACCGCCCACTCGGAGACCTCCTCCTCGGACCTGTCAGCTTCGTATTCTGAAATGCCAGTCGACAGGTCCTCGGCCGCACTATCCTCCACCTCTGTCCCACTCGATGTGCCAGCCCCGATGTCACGGCTGGCACTGGTGCTCGGTCCCTCCGCCTTGCCTGTGTCCATGTCTCCCTCTGTGTCCCCCGACGATGCTGTGGGCAGGGTGGAGAGACAGAAATTAATCAGACAGCTGTACACATCAGTCACATGAGTCCAATCGACATAGGTAACACTGCATAGCCTGAAAAGGAAGATCCCTAACATCTAATAAACAAGGTACCGATGTAGGGCATGAAACACACAGTTGGTTGAGCCACCATGCCACTGAAATACCATGGAGAGCATGAGACAATAGCTAAAGACAGGAAACGGAGTCTGACATAGCACCCAGGCCCTGGGGACAATCCAGCACTGCATCTGCACCACACAGCGTTGGCGAAAATACCGATGACCAGGGACCATATCCATGAACTTGAGACACATGCTGCATAGGTAATGCTGAAAACATGCCCAACATGACTCGGTCACTGCACCTTGCGTGTGTGTCCAGAAACATCACACACTGACCAGACCCAGCAAGTAGAAATCCGGATTTGACACATAGGCATTGCCCGCCCCAACAAACCCCTACACGAGGCAAATTGTTGAGACACAGGTGGCACCAACATCTCATAGTCTGGGTGATAAACACAGGGGCAGGCTAAATGCAAGATTGGACGCCAAACAGCCAAGGTGCGCCTGTACAAATAATGAGGTACCAGTGCCCATCCTCAGATGAGTATAACAAGACACACAGGCACTGGCAACTGTGAGTATGAAGAAGGACAATCAGGTCAGGCTGCACAGTGGACACCTGTACATAATAGCACGTCTATATACATGGTGACAGGGGACAATGGCACAGAGCACAACCTACGCTGTAGACACTGAGAGTGTCCACGTTTATGATGACACATACAACACTGAGGAAAAGGTGCCCCAGGGGACAGTAGTGGGCACGCAACTACATGCTACTGAATGGTAATGACTGCAACACACGTCACCATCCCTGCACTATGCGTATCGCACACTCATGCACATCATGTCACAGGCCACTACATAGGACATGCGCGCTGTAAGGCATGACACATGAGAGACCAACTCCCATGTCTGGAGTCAGCATCAGTGCCAACTGACATGGAACCCACATGCAGTGAACTTGACAGTGCACAGGCAAGGTCCCACAACCTGTTACACACCACCCCCACACATGATGCTACAGTCATTGTTCTCGTGGACAAAGCGCCAGCCTACATTACCTTGTGAAGGAGTGACTACACACAGACCAGGGAACACATTGCAAGGAGGGGAAGGGTGGCAGGGGCGCAGCACTATACTGGGGCAAACAGGATCTGCACAGCACCTTTAAACCCTGCCAGTGAATTCATGCTACTGTGCCCTTCCAAATGCCGGTGACACACAACAAACACACATGTACCTACCCCCTTCCGGCTGCTGCATCGCCTGTAAGCGCCTCTCCAGGTCTGGAAAGACCACCGGCAGCACACGCCTGTGGAGGTGGCTCAGACGGCGGCGGCCGCGGTTCTTGTGGCTCTCAGGTGAGTCCCCCAGCAGGAGCCGTGCAATCCTCCGCGTCCAGCACCGGATATCCTGCCAGCGTTTCCTCACCTGGGGCAGGCTCCGCCTCCGACCATCCACACCCCTCACGGCACTGACGGCGGTCAGCCAGATCTGCTCCTTGGCAGTGGCGCCTACCTGTGAGGAAGAACAAGTGACACCACATCAATACACCAGCCACATGTCACAGAGAGACATATGAGTACAAATTAGCTGGTTACAACAAGGCATGTCATGCAGTCAACGCATTGCACCTTTGTCATAGGGACATCATCCCCTGGTGAGGGAAAAAGCAGTACGTGCCATAGTGGGTACACAGGTGGAATGATGGCAATGTCACAATCAATGATCAAGGCTCACACTGTGCATCACACCCACCCCTCCTGTCTCAGGGCACTGCTGTTAGTGATAGGCCCCCACCCCTCCTGTCTCAGGGCACTGCTGTTAGTGATAGGCCCCCACCCCTCCTGTCTCAGGGCACTGCTGTTAGTGATAGGCCCCCACCCCTCCTGTCTCAGGGCACTGCTGTTAGTGATAGGCCCCCACCCCTCCTGTCTCAGGGCACTGCTGTTAGTGATAGGCCCCCACCCCTCCTGTCTCAGGGCACTGCTGTGAGGACTCCACACCCACCCCTCCTGTCTCAGGGCACTGCTGTTAGTGATAGGCCCCCACCCCTCCTGTCTCAGGGCACTGCTGTTAGTGATAGGCCCCCACCCCTCCTGTCTCAGGGCACTGCTGTTAGTGATAGGCCCCCACCCCTCCTGTCTCAGGGCACTGCTGTGAGGACTCCACACCCACCCCTCCTGTCTCAGGGCACTGCTGTTAGTGATAGGCCCCCACCCCTCCTCTTTCAGGGCACTGCTGTTAGTGATAGGCCCCCACCCCTCCTGTCTCAGGGCACTGCTGTTAGTGATAGGCCCCCACCCCTCCTGTCTCAGGGCACTGCTGTGAGGACTCCACACCCACCCCTCCTGTCTCAGGGCACTGCTGTTAGTGATAGGACCCACCCCTCCTGTCTCAGGGCACTGCTGTTAGTGATAGGCCCCCACCCCTCCTGTCTCAGGGCACTGCTGTGAGGACTCCACACCCACCCCTCCTGTCTCAGGGCACTGCTGTTAGTGATAGGCCCCCACCCCTCCTGTCTCAGGGCACTGCTGTTAGTGATAGGCCCCCACCCCTCCTGTCTCAGGGCACTGGTGTTAGTGATAGGCACACACCCCTCCTGTCTCAGGGCACTGCTGTTAGTGATAGGCACACACCCCTCCTGTCTCAGGGCACTGCTGGGAGACATCAGGCACCCCCCCCTGGTACCCCCCCGACAGTACATGGCATGTGTGTCACACCAGGACACAATGCCTGAAGTCACAGTCACAACATAGGGACAGTCTGTGCCAGTGGCCTATGCACTCACCTGATACCCTGGTCGCCCATACAGCATGGAGTACTGTGGGAGGATCACATCCAGCAGAGCCATGTTCTCCTCCAGGGTGAATGGCTGTGTCCTCTCCACAGCCCTTGACATGGTTCCAGGGAATCAGTAGCAGCAGCTGGGTCGACGAATGCAAAGATGTGCAGGCAAGTACTCCCTCATGGGACCTGGCTGCCTTATATGTGCCCTTCTGCCCAGTCTCATGCACAGGAGTACAGAGTGATTGGTCACTCACATTTGCATCCTATGTTTCCACCAATCCCTTCAAACCTAGCAGTCTGTGGGTTCTCCATCGGTTTCATTCTCCTGCATGATGTCAGCCCCACAAACACATTGCAACAAAGTAGAAGAATTCCAACTGACTTCTGCTGTGCACCTTCCAGAACAATTTCGAAATTTGAACTTGGTCTCCATGACAACCAGCATGCATGTAGGCCTTAATACTTGTCCCCTATGTAATTTGGAGCATCACACACAGGTACGGTGCGTTTCGGGGCCCTAGGGCACCCCAAATGCATGGCAACGGCCCGTACATGCATGCCTACGTTCACTATCACTATGGGTGTCCTCGCGTATGCGTACTCGTAGTGGTACGGGCCGTACACTCGCATGTACGCTCACTATCACTACGAGTACGCATACGCGTGCAGACCCATAGTGATAGTGAGCGTAGATGCGTGTGTACGGCCCGTACCACTACGGGTACGCATACGCGTGCAGACCCATAGTGATAGTGAGCGTACATGCGAGTGTACGGTCCGTACCACTACGAGTACGCATACGCGTGCAGACCCATAGTGATAGTGAGCGTAGATGCGTGTGTACGGTCCGTACCACTACGAGTACGCACACGCGTGCAGACCCATAGTGATAGGGCCGTACACACGCATCTACGCTCACTATCACTATGGGTCTGCACGCGTATGCGTACCCGTAGTGGTACGGGCCGTACACACGCATCTACGCTCACTATCACTATGGGTCTGCACGCGTATGCGTACTCGTAGTGGTACGGACCGTACAAATGCCTGTACGCTCGCCATCACGATGGGTACACATACGGCAGCACTCCCACAGTGATTTGGGAACATACACAGGCCCTCTTAGCAGCAGTACGGCGGTTTTTACACATCACAGTGGTGATAGGCGACACACAGGTAGGAATAGGGCGGACATACTTGTCCATGGATGGACATACTTGTCCATGGATGGACATACTTGTCCATGGATGGACATACTTGTCCAGGAATGGACATCAAGGCATCGTCTGTGCATTACTACATGTGTGGGGCACAGGTGTGACAGGCTGTGATGTGGAACATGACTCCTGAGTGGAGAAGGCACCAGATGTATGATGAGATGTGTATAGGTGTACTGTGTGACGGTGCAATGTGTGCCAGGCATGCCCTTGACTCCTTTGACATGTGTGCATGTCGTACTGCGCACTTGGGGTGAGCGTCACTGGCATGGCACGGACACAAACACACGGAAGTGTCCCATGATGCCCGGTACAGGGGTTATGACACATGACTTGTCACTACCCACAGTGCACAATGTGACTATGTCATTTATGTGTGCGGGATTTCCATCAGGTTGATGTTGTAGCACCCTCAAAAGCTGCAGCCGTTGCAGCAACCAACATGTGTCTGTGTGTAGATTGTCATTGCACACTGTTCTGGACACCATGCCACATGTGTTATCGGATGTGAGGTGCACATGCATGCATGGGACACGGAGTAGCGTGACAAGGCCATGTCAGCATCCTCACAATGATTGTGTGGTGAGTCATGACATGTGCACCTTCATGGCAAGGTGTGTGGGCAGGCCTAGTGTAATGTCATGTGACCTGTGGCTCCGGTGTTCCGCTACCAGTCTCTGCAATCGGCATCCTACTTCTGCTGATGTGTGGGTGTATGTCACTCCTCAATAATACAGTATCTCTAACAAGAGTGAGGGTCTAAGGGATAAAGGTTTAAAGACTCAAACAGTGCATAATCCCCAATTCTACATATCTGACCAAAAAAGAACTGTGAGTCTGCCAAATCAAATGACCCAAAGAATTGCTGTATCCCAAATACTATTATAAAGTGTTCGTGTAAAAAATATATCACAGTGGATACATATGCATTGGAGATCTATATATGCATAAAAAGGTTCCCATCACCCACTGAAAGTGGCTCGCTTCATCATTTGGGAAACCAGGGATTTCTCGAAAAACCATCCATCACTAGATGAATATTGATAGAGGTTCAGAGATTCTTCCAGATGCAACCATAGATGTGTTGCTCCAATGAAAGGAACCGACCTTCAAAATGATATGAGGTGATGTGTGCAGTGCAAGTGATAAATGTGATGAGTAAAATTGGAAAACAAGGCACAAAAAGATTTTTATTTGGGTGCTGCCTTGATGCCAAATTAAAAACAGTGCTGTGACAGTTTTAAACAAATAACTGTGTTGGATCTGGTCTACATGTTTCAGCTTATAGGTAATTTGTACCACAGCTTTCGTCAGGACCACGACAAGCTACTGCATTTAAAGTGAAGAAAGGTAAATCATACAACCTGAACCCTTATTAGTTCTAGGAGAAATTACCCGAATGAATCTGGGTATGAGCCTCACCTCACCTGGCAACTGCTCAGGCTAAAGGAGGCACCGCTCTATCCGTCGGTACCTCAAACGGCTGCCGAGCTCCCCTGTTCACTTGCACTGGGACACAGCTATTCCCATGGCGTGGCATGGGGAGGTTCTCAATCTCCGTGTGTAGCTGGGTCTTGGAAGGAGTGTCACCTTGCATCCATACGTGTCCTGGGCATGTAGCACATACCTGACTCCCTATGTAGCATGTGTGTATTGCCAGATTTACATGTGCTCAGTAGACATGAGTTGTTGTCGTTGTGCACTCACTCTTCCTTGTCACTTCCAAATTACTGCAGAGCGCCGCCTCTTGCCCGAAGAATTCCAGACTTGGCTGCCATGCAGGAGAATGACAGGATCCGGCTCTACCGCTTCACCCAACCGTTGATTCTGGAGCTGACGGCGAGACTGGCACCACACCTGCAACCGCAGCACAGGTATCCTACGGCACTGACACCCCAGCTGAAGGTAATGGCTGCCCTACATTTTCTTGCCACGGGTACCTTCCAAAATACCATAGCTCATGTTGGTGGCATGTCCCAGAGCATGTTCAGCGGTGTGCTGCATGATTTCTTGGAGGCCATGTTGATTCACCTGGATGACTTCATCAAGTTCCCAACCCCTGAACAGATGACTGAGGTCAAGCGTGGATTCTATGCCCTGGGAGGGATGCCCCATGTCATTGGGTCCATAGATGGGACACATGTAGCTTTGGTACCACCACACGCACGGGAGGTGGCGTACTGCAATCGGAAGCACTACCACTCCATCAATGCCCTTGTGGTGTGTCTGTCCAACATGGTGATTTCACATGTCTGTGCTCGTTTTCCAGGATCAGCACACGATGCCTACATCATGAGGCGTAGCGGGATGCCTGATATGATGATGCAGCTGCGCAACGAACGGGCATGTGTTGTTGGTGGGTACAGTCTGTCTGTCCTGTATTCTGTATAGCCGACCAGCACGACCGCTTCACCACTTCTAACGATGTCCATGTGCTTCCCATGTAGGGGACGCTGGCTATCCCAACATGCCTTGGCTGCTGACACCTCTCCGCAACCCCATCACGCCGGCCCAGCTCCGATACAACACCGCCCATGGCCGGACAAGGCGAGTGATAGAGAGGACGTTTGGCATGCTGAAGAGCCGATTCCGGTGCCTCCACAAGACCGGCGGTGCACTCCCTTATGCCCCGGCGAAGGTCTGCAAGATCTTCATGGTCTGCTGCATGCTGCACAACCTGGCAGTTGAAAGAGCTGTGCCACTCATCCTGAATCAACATGACGAGGACCATCCACCCGTGGAGGACGAAGGGCTTGGCAATGGGGCTAGTTATGTGGAGGATGTGGAGCCGCAAGAGGACATCCGGACTCGGCTCATACGCGACTTCTTTGCTTAGTGGTGAGTACCAGTGTCTGAGTGTGCACGCATTGGTCCCCGTGTGGCATGCGTTGTGATGTGTGTCTCCACCTGCATGTATGGCACGTGAGTCAGAGGTGTGTGTGGGTGTGTCACTGGAGTGATGGTGGCAGTGATGGTAGTATTTCCCCAGTCACAATGATGACCTAGCATGTTGTCATCCATACATGTGTCGAGTAAATGCACATGCAAGTGGCTGTGTTATTTGTGGCTGACTTCTTGTGTGTCTCTCTTCCCCAGGTACCTGCGCATGCCGTTTGCTGGTTGCATTGTTGTGCCACTGCTATTCCTCATGGACATGACATCGTGGGCTGACTCAGCGTTACAGGCACGGACACGTTTGGAAGTCTCCATGGGGTAAGGGATGCATCTGGGGTGTATTGGTTGTGGCAGTTGTTCACGATGTATGCACACTGCCCCTGTCGGTGTTTGGTTCCTCTGCAGCCATGTCGCATCCCCATGGGACACGACATGCAGCTGTGTACACCTGAATAGATGGTCTGCCTGGTTGACAGGCATCAGTGATGGGATAGTGGATTGTGATGATGGCATCAATGTGTGTGACACTGCCCTCGGACACATACGGTTAGCATTGGCTTGACATGGTGTGGGACTTCCACATCAGCGGATCTATGGTGTATGGCAGGCTCTCCGTGTGCAGCTGTGGGTATTTAGCTGTTAGCCGACGCTTGTGTGCCAGTACCATGGCTATCACGCATTTGTGCTGCAGAAGGGGGGTGCCAGTGTTGGACCCACATGTCACTCCACATGATGTGTTCATCTGTACTTCGAGTTGCCTCTGCAAACCCGAATACATGACTAATAAAGGTGTCCCTATGCCTCCAAGGTGCCTCTTCTCAGTCAATGCTGGTGTGTTGGCACGGTGCATCCTGCATGTCTGGCATGGTATTCCCTGATTGTGGCTATGTGTCAATGTGTCGAGTGGCAAGATGCAAGCTGTGTGTGTGGGCTGAGACTGTGTATTGGGCATGATGTCCATGACTGCGTGGGTATTGTGACATGTGCCATCCCCATGCATCCAACGTTGGCCAGGCCCCCATTCTCTGCATCCACCGGACTCAAGCTTGCAGGACATAGTTCTGCCACCTGTCTACACATACCTGGGTGACCCCAGGACACTGGACTGGATCCCTGACCTCTGCGCATGACTGTTGGTGTACTCAATGTGTGTGTCAGCACGGTTGTTCAGCCACCCCCTCAGCTGGTTGTGCCCATCACGGGTGTGTATGGTGCTCCATGTCTGTCTTGCCTAATACACTGTGACCCATGTGTCCTGTGCCAGACTCAGGCCCCAGGGTGTGGATGGTTGAAGAGAAAAGATGACTCAGGCATGTTTAGACTTTACAAGACACATGTTAGGTAATAATGCTACCAGCAGGCATCTACTCTTCATAGTGTGATTTATTATTGGGGGGGGGGGACAAAGTGAGGGGCTTTCCGGGATTATGGAATCCAAAGTTCAGTAGGGGAGTTGGTGTCCTTGCCATTGGAAATCCTCAGAGTCCATGCCACAGTCTTTGTCAACATTGGTCAGCCAGTGACCAGCAGGGCCATGTGGCAGAGAATGTCTCTTGATGCTGTGATGCTGTTGCTCCAGTGGGCCAGGTGCCAGGCCAGGTGTCCTGGGAGATGGTGATGTAGCAGCCACTCTCACGGTCCTTTCCGTGGACGACCCGGCCTCCTGCGGGGAACCTCACCAGCAGGCCGTGACGACGTCTGGGATGCTCCGTCGGATGTTTCCTCCTCCTCCTCCTGATCCCTCCCTGTGGGTGGTGATGTTCTCCGCCTTCTGGCACAGGGAGGGTCGGCCATGGTGTCGGCCATCCGACGGAGTGTAGCGTGAATCCCCTGGAATGCCGTCACTTGCTCAGCCTGTCTGTCCTCCATCCTCCGTTGGTGTACCAGTAGACAGGCAATTAGCTCCGCATGTTGCTGGGCCTGCTGGGCCTTGATCCCCTCGAGGACGGACACAACCTGGGCCATGCCCGTGGTGTCCTGCCGGTATGAGTCCAGGATGTTACGGACATGGGAAAATACCGGATCCCCAGCCAACTGGTCAGGCTCGCGCCTCCGCCGTCCTCCACTCCCACCACCCCTGGCCACTTGCACCTGGCCTGCACTTGTGGGCACATGGGGTCTCCGGGATCCCTGAGGGGTGGCATTGGCGTTGTCGCCTGCCTCCTCCTGGGTGCCCGGGACACCGTGTCCCTCCTGGCGAGCCTGGCTGCATTGTGGTGTTGGGGCAGGGATCCTGGGTGTCTCCTGGGATGTGGCAGGAGTGGGGGTGGTGGTTGGCACAGTTGTACCTGACGCAGGTGCTGCAGGTGGTTGGACACCAGAGGGGCCAGGTCGGTCGGGGTCGTCCGCAGAGTGGTGAGAGTGGTCGCTGCCGGTGGGATCGGGCTCCTGCAGATCCGGGTCCTGTGAGTGTTCCCCCCCAGCGTTGGGGGGTGCACCACAACGTTGACCTGTGTGTGAGAGAGACAATGTTAATTTTGGTGCATGCAACATCCATGTTTCATCTGTTTCAAAGTTGGGACATTTCCTCTTGGAATTAGGATCGGTCTTGCATTCCACTCACAGTGCACTTGTGCATGGGTGTGTCCCTTGGGCACCACTTTGGCCCCTTTAACTATGTGTGGCACAGTCTTACTTGCTGCGTCAAGTGTGACTGCAGTCAGCAGTGGAGTGGGCAGGTGTGGCGAGCCATGCATTGGCGCCTTCCGTGTAGCACTGTACATGTGCACATGGAGTGGATCCACACACTTATATGATCCAGGTAGCTGTCCTTGTGCTCGTGAACAGGTTGTGACATGGCCCTGTGTTTTGCCATGGTGAAGAGGGGGGGTTCTGGCACTGGCCACCCTTGTCTACATGCACGCAGTCTACCTGCTGACGAGCAGACATTCACACACGCAACACGGCTGATTAGCTCTCCCTGTGTCTCGCTCCCTCTGTGTCCCCCTCTCCCTCCCTCCGTGTGTCAGCCTCCTCCCTCTGTCCGTCTCCCTCCCTCTCTGTCCCCCTCTCCCTCCCCCTCTGTCCCCCTCTCCCTCCCTCTCTGTCGCCTTCTCCCTCCCTCTGTGTCCCCCTCTCCCTCCCTCCGTGTGTCAGCCTCCTCCCTCTGTTCGTCTCCCTCCCTCTCTGTCCCCCTCTCCCTCCCTCTCTGTCCCCCTCTCCCTCCCTCTGTGTCCCCCTCTCCCTCCCTCTGTGTCCCCCTCTCCCTCCCTCCGTGTGTCACCCTCTGTCACCTCGGCCCAGCTTCCTGGGCACACACTGTTAGCAGATCTTTGAGTGGCCCTTGGCTTGTTGATGTGAGTTTGTTTCTGATCTCCAGGCACCCATTGGGTGTGATGTGTGTCTGTGCGCTGCTGCTGTGGTGGTGTGTGCTGCCACTCTTTCACAATGTTGGCTGTTCATTAGCTGCTGTCATGTGCAAAACAGTGCCTTCACCCCCATGTGTTGATGCAAGGCGTCCGCCATTTGCTGGCAAGTCATTCCTGTGTTGGGACACACTGTCTGTCTGGCTGTGACCTAGGCCATATGGGTAGAGTGAATTGTTGTCTGCTTCTGAGTTGCACTATGTGCTTTTTGGGGCCCAGCCTCCCGCCATCCGGGTTACCGTGTCATGTGTTGTTGTCTTCTGTGGCCTGTGACTTGACATTGTCCAGCTGGGTGCATGGGGCATGGTGGCAGCAGTGGCATGTGCGTGCTCATGGAGTGTGGTTGAGTCATGCGATGGCTTGTGGTGGTTGCGTGCCTGTTAGTGATGTTGGTTGTGGATGCCGTTCCCCCCATGTGAGGTGCGTTGTTTGTGTACTCACCCGGGTCTCGGAGTCCTTCTAATCCTTCGACTGCCTCCACCGGCAGTATGGCCATCACCCTCTCCTCCCAGGGATGGTAGTGTACGGGTCTGCGGGAGGGCCCTCCTCCGGTGGCGTTGGCCTGGTCGTGTTCATCCTGCCTCTTGGCTCGGACCCTCCTCCGCAGATCGTACCACCTGTTCTGGCATTCCTGCCTGGTCCGTCTGGTGTCCGCAACAGCATTCACAGCATCGACGATGGTCTGCCACATGGCTGTTTTTGCTGCCTGGCTGGTGTTTCTGACCAATGTTCCAAAGATCTGTGGCTCGACTCTGAGGATTTGATCAACAAGAACCTCCAACTCTCGGTTACTGAACTTTGGATTCTTGGTAGTGGGCATGATGAGGGGTGTGGATGGTGGGGGGGGGTGTGGATGGTGGGGGTGGTGTGTGTATGGTTGTGGGTGTGTGGGTGTGGTTGTGCAGGTGCGTGTGTGTGTGAATGTGATGAGGGTGTGTTTGTGAAGGTGGTTGTGTGAAGGTGTGCAAGTGTAAGGTGTAGTAAAGGTTGAGGTCTGGTGCTGTGGGTTGTCTGTGGGGTCTGGCAGCAGTGGGTCTGTTGCAAAGGCTCATGGTTTGTGTGTGTGGGCCCTTTTTATTGGTCCATTGGTGGGTGTGGCTGTGTTTGAATTTTGGGTGGGTTGGTTATAAGGAGTGGTGGTGTATTGGGCCTCTGTTTGTTTTTGGCAGTTGCAGGTCAGTGAAGGTGTTGTTTTAGTGTTTTTTGGCCATGTTTAGTGGCTTTGTGCCATTCGAATGGTGTATTGTTGTGTTGTTTTGTTTTGTCCTGGTTGTGTCCGTGCGTTTTGAGCGTGTGTACGGTGTGTACATGGGCCATTTGGTTGTACGGTGCTGTCCTTGTGTGTGGCTTGGTACGACTCGTACATGCGGTTGTGATGTTGGGGCCTGGGGTGCGCTCCGTAGTTAGGAGGTTGTGTTGGGGGTAGGACTCGAACGTACTGGGATGTACATACACGGTGGTTCGACACGTACAGGGGTGGGGGTACGACTGGAACGCCGGCCCAGCTCCGATACAACACCGCCCATGGCCGGACAAGGCGAGTGATAGAGAGGACGTTTGGCATGCTGAAGAGCCGATTCCGGTGCCTCCACAAGACCGGCGGTGCACTCCCTTATGCCCCGGCGAAGGTCTGCAAGATCTTCATGGTCTGCTGCATGCTGCACAACCTGGCAGTTGAAAGAGCTGTGCCACTCATCCTGAATCAACATGACGAGGACCATCCACCCGTGGAGGACGAAGGGCTTGGCAATGGGGCTAGTGATGTGGAGGATGTGGAGCCGCAAGAGGACATCCGGACTCGGCTCATACGCGACTTCTTTGCTTAGTGGTGAGTACCAGTGTCTGAGTGTGCACGCATTGGTCCCCGTGTGGCATGCGTTGTGATGTGTGTCTCCACCTGCATGTATGGCACGTGAGTCAGAGGTGTGTGTGGGTGTGTCACTGGAGTGATGGTGGCAGTGATGGTAGTATTTCCCCAGTCACAATGATGACCTAGCATGTTGTCATCCATACATGTGTCGAGTAAATGCACATGCAAGTGGCTGTGTTATTTGTGGCTGACTTCTTGTGTGTCTCTCTTCCCCAGGTACCTGCGCATGCCGTTTGCTGGTTGCATTGTTGTGCCACTGCTATTCCTCATGGACATGACATCGTGGGCTGACTCAGCGTTACAGGCACGGACACGTTTGGAAGTCTCCATGGGGTAAGGGATGCATCTGGGGTGTATTGGTTGTGGCAGTTGTTCACGATGTATGCACACTGCCCCTGTCGGTGTTTGGTTCCTCTGCAGCCATGTCGCATCCCCATGGGACACGACATGCAGCTGTGTACACCTGAATAGATGGTCTGCCTGGTTGACAGGCATCAGTGATGGGATAGTGGATTGTGATGATGGCATCAATGTGTGTGACACTGCCCTCGGACACATACGGTTAGCATTGGCTTGACATGGTGTGGGACTTCCACATCAGCGGATCTATGGTGTATGGCAGGCTCTCCGTGTGCAGCTGTGGGTATTTAGCTGTTAGCCGACGCTTGTGTGCCAGTACCATGGCTATCACGCATTTGTGCTGCAGAAGGGGGGTGCCAGTGTTGGACCCACATGTCACTCCACATGATGTGTTCATCTGTACTTCGAGTTGCCTCTGCAAACCCGAATACATGACTAATAAAGGTGTCCCTATGCCTCCAAGGTGCCTCTTCTCAGTCAATGCTGGTGTGTTGGCACGGTGCATCCTGCATGTCTGGCATGGTATTCCCTGATTGTGGCTATGTGTCAATGTGTCGAGTGGCAAGATGCAAGCTGTGTGTGTGGGCTGAGACTGTGTATTGGGCATGATGTCCATGACTGCGTGGGTATTGTGACATGTGCCATCCCCATGCATCCAACGTTGGCCAGGCCCCCATTCTCTGCATCCACCGGACTCAAGCTTGCAGGACATAGTTCTGCCACCTGTCTACACATACCTGGGTGACCCCAGGACACTGGACTGGATCCCTGACCTCTGCGCATGACTGTTGGTGTACTCAATGTGTGTGTCAGCACGGTTGTTCAGCCACCCCCTCAGCTGGTTGTGCCCATCACGGGTGTGTATGGTGCTCCATGTCTGTCTTGCCTAATACACTGTGACCCATGTGTCCTGTGCCAGACTCAGGCCCCAGGGTGTGGATGGTTGAAGAGAAAAGATGACTCAGGCATGTTTAGACTTTACAAGACACATGTTAGGTAATAATGCTACCAGCAGGCATCTACTCTTCATAGTGTGATTTATTATTGGGGGGGGGGGGACAAAGTGAGGGGCTTTCCGGGATTATGGAATCCAAAGTTCAGTAGGGGAGTTGGTGTCCTTGCCATTGGAAATCCTCAGAGTCCATGCCACAGTCTTTGTCAACATTGGTCAGCCAGTGACCAGCAGGGCCATGTGGCAGAGAATGTCTCTTGATGCTGTGATGCTGTTGCTCCAGTGGGCCAGGTGCCAGGCCAGGTGTCCTGGGAGATGGTGATGTAGCAGCCACCCTCACGGTCCTTTCCGTGGACGACCCGGCCTCCTGCGGGGAACCTCACCAGCAGGCCGTGACGACGTCTGGGATGCTCCGTCAGATGTTTCCTCCTCCTCCTCCTGATCCCTCCCTGTGGGTGGTGATGTTCTCCGCCTTCTGGCACAGGGAGGGTCGGCCATGGTGTCGGCCATCCGACGGAGTGTAGCGTGAATCCCCTGGAATGCCGTCACTTGCTCAGCCTGTCTGTCCTCCATCCTCCGTTGGTGTACCAGTAGACAGGCAATTAGCTCCGCATGTTGCTGGGCCTGCTGGGCCTTGATCCCCTCGAGGACGGACACAACCTGGGCCATGCCCGTGGTGTCCTGCCGGTATGAGTCCAGGATGTTACGGACATGGGAAAATACCGGATCCCCAGCCAACTGGTCAGGCTCGCGCCTCCGCCGTCCTCCACTCCCACCACCCCTGGCCACTTGCACCTGGCCTGCACTTGTGGGCACATGGGGTCTCCGGGATCCCTGAGGGGTGGCATTGGCGTTGTCGCCTGCCTCCTCCTGGGTGCCCGGGACACCGTGTCCCTCCTGGCGAGCCTGGCTGCATTGTGGTGTTGGGGCAGGGATCCTGGGTGTCTCCTGGGATGTGGCAGGAGTGGGGGTGGTGGTTGGCACAGTTGTACCTGACGCAGGTGCTGCAGGTGGTTGGACACCAGAGGGGCCAGGTCGGTCGGGGTCGTCCGCAGAGTGGTGAGAGTGGTCGCTGCCGGTGGGATCGGGCTCCTGCAGATCCGGGTCCTGTGAGTGTTCCCCCCCAGCATTGGGGGGTGCACCACAACGTTGACCTGTGTGTGAGAGAGACAATGTTAATTTTGGTGCATGCAACATCCATGTTTCATCTGTTTCAAAGTTGGGACATTTCCTCTTGGAATTAGGATCGGTCTTGCATTCCACTCACAGTGCACTTGTGCATGGGTGTGTCCCTTGGGCACCACTTTGGCCCCTTTAACTATGTGTGGCACAGTCTTACTTGCTGCGTCAAGTGTGACTGCAGTCAGCAGTGGAGTGGGCAGGTGTGGCGAGCCATGCATTGGCGCCTTCCGTGTAGCACTGTACATGTGCACATGGAGTGGATCCACACACTTATATGATCCAGGTAGCTGTCCTTGTGCTCGTGAACAGGTTGTGACATGGCCCTGTGTTTTGCCATGGTGAAGAGGGGGGGTTCTGGCACTGGCCACCCTTGTCTACATGCACGCAGTCTACCTGCTGACGAGCAGACATTCACACACGCAACACGGCTGATTAGCTCTCCCTGTGTCTCGCTCCCTCTGTGTCCCCCTCTCCCTCCCTCCGTGTGTCAGCCTCCTCCCTCTGTCCGTCTCCCTCCCTCTCTGTCCCCCTCTCCCTCCCCCTCTGTCCCCCTCTCCCTCCCTCTCTGTCGCCTTCTCCCTCCCTCTGTGTCCCCCTCTCCCTCCCTCCGTGTGTCAGCCTCCTCCCTCTGTTCGTCTCCCTCCCTCTCTGTCCCCCTCTCCCTCCCTCTCTGTCCCCCTCTCCCTCCCTCTCTGTCCCCCTCTCCCTCCCTCCGTGTGTCACCCTCTGTCACCTCGGCCCAGCTTCCTGGGCACACACTGTTAGCAGATCTTTGAGTGGCCCTTGGCTTGTTGATGTGAGTTTGTTTCTGATCTCCAGGCACCCATTGGGTGTGATGTGTGTCTGTGCGCTGCTGCTGTGGTGGTGTGTGCTGCCACTCTTTCACAATGTTGGCTGTTCATTAGCTGCTGTCATGTGCAAAACAGTGCCTTCACCCCCATGTGTTGATGCAAGGCGTCCGCCATTTGCTGGCAAGTCATTCCTGTGTTGGGACACACTGTCTGTCTGGCTGTGACCTAGGCCATATGGGTAGAGTGAATTGTTGTCTGCTTCTGAGTTGCACTATGTGCTTTTTGGGGCCCAGCCTCCCGCCATCCGGGTTACCGTGTCATGTGTTGTTGTCTTCTGTGGCCTGTGACTTGACATTGTCCAGCTGGGTGCATGGGGCATGGTGGCAGCAGTGGCATGTGCGTGCTCATGGAGTGTGGTTGAGTCATGCGATGGCTTGTGGTGGTTGCGTGCCTGTTAGTGATGTTGGTTGTGGATGCCGTTCCCCCCATGTGAGGTGCGTTGTTTGTGTACTCACCCGGGTCTCGGAGTCCTTCTAATCCTTCGACTGCCTCCACCGGCAGTATGGCCATCACCCTCTCCTCCCAGGGATGGTAGTGTACGGGTCTGCGGGAGGGCCCTCCTCCGGTGGCGTTGGCCTGGTCGTGTTCATCCTGCCTCTTGGCTCGGACCCTCCTCCGCAGATCGTACCACCTGTTCTGGCATTCCTGCCTGGTCCGTCTGGTGTCCGCAACAGCATTCACAGCATCGACGATGGTCTGCCACATGGCTGTTTTTGCTGCCTGGCTGGTGTTTCTGACCAATGTTCCAAAGATCTGTGGCTCGACTCTGAGGATTTGATCAACAAGAACCTCCAACTCTCGGTTACTGAACTTTGGATTCTTGGTAGTGGGCATGATGAGGGGTGTGGATGGTGGGGGAGGGGTGTGGATGGTGGGGGTGGTGTGTGTATGGTTGTGGGTGTGTGGGTGTGGTTGTGCAGGTGCGTGTGTGTGTGAATGTGATGAGGGTGTGTTTGTGAAGGTGGTTGTGTGAAGGTGTGCAAGTGTAAGGTGT
The DNA here is from genome assembly GCF_964204655.1 of Triturus cristatus. Taxonomy (NCBI): domain Eukaryota; kingdom Metazoa; phylum Chordata; class Amphibia; order Caudata; family Salamandridae; genus Triturus; species Triturus cristatus. The sequence goes on from NC_140590.1 coordinate 1,161,658,951, forward strand.
AGTAAAGGTTGAGGTCTGGTGCTGTGGGTTGTCTGTGGGGTCTGGCAGCAGTGGGTCTGTTGCAAAGGCTCATGGTTTGTGTGTGTGGGCCCTTTTTATTGGTCCATTGGTGGGTGTGGCTGTGTTTGAATTTTGGGTGGGTTGGTTATAAGGAGTGGTGGTGTATTGGGCCTCTGTTTGTTTTTGGCAGTTGCAGGTCAGTGAAGGTGTTGTTTTAGTGTTTTTTGGCCATGTTTAGTGGCTTTGTGCCATTCGAATGGTGTATTGTTGTGTTGTTTTGTTTTGTCCTGGTTGTGTCCGTGCGTTTTGAGCGTGTGTACGGTGTGTACATGGGCCATTTGGTTGTACGGTGCTGTCCTTGTGTGTGGCTTGGTACGACTCGTACATGCGGTTGTGATGTTGGGGCCTGGGGTGCGCTCCGTAGTTAGGAGGTTGTGTTGGGGGTAGGACTCGAACGTACTGGGATGTACATACACGGTGGTTCGACACGTACAGGGGTGGGGGTACGACTGGAACGTACTGGGTACACGGTGGTAGGACACGTACAGGGGTGGGGGTACGACTGGAACGTACTGGGGTGGGGGTACACGGTGGGACGACACGTACAGGGGTGGGGGTACGACTGGAACGTACTGGGTACACGGTGGTAGGACACGTACAGGGGTGGGGGTACGACTGGAATGTACTGGGTACACGGTGGTAGGACACGTACAGGGGTGGGGGTACGACTGGAACGTACTGGGGTGTGGGTACACGGTGGTAGGACACGTACAGGGGTGGGGGTACGACTGGAACGTACTGGGGTGGGGGTACGACTGGAACGTACTGGGTACACGGTGGTAGGACACGTACAGGGGTGGGGGTACGACTGGAACGTACTGGGGTGTGGGTACACGGTGGTAGGACACGTACAGGGGTGGGGGTACGACTGGAACGTACTGGGGTGGGGGTACACGGGGGTAGGACACGTACAGGGGTGGGGGTAGGACTCGAACGTACTGGGGTGTACATGGACGGTGGTAGGACACGTACAGGGGTGGGGGTACGACTGGAACGTACTGGGGTGGGGGTACACGGTGGTAGGACACGTACAGGGGTGGGGGTACAACTGGAACGTACTGGGTACACGGTGGTAGGACACGTACAGGGGTGGGGGTACGACTGGAACGTACTGGGTACACGGTGGTAGGACACGTACAGGGGTGGGGGTACGACTGGAACGTACTGGGTACACGGTGGTAGGACACGTACAGGGGTGGGGGTACGACTGGGACGTACTGGGGTGGGGGTACGACTGGAACGTACTGGGTACACGGTGGTAGGACACGTACAGGGGTGGGGGTACGACTGGAACGTACTGGGGTGGGGGTACACGGTGGGACGACACGTACAGGGGTGGGGGTACGACTGGGACGTACTGGGGTGGGGGTACACAGTGGTAGGACACGTACAGGGGTGGGGGTACGACTGGAACGTACTGGGTACACGGTGGTAGGACACGTACAGGGGTGGGGGTACGACTGGAACGTACTGGGGTGTGGGTACACGGTGGTAGGACACGTACAGGGGTGGGGGTACGACTGGAACGTACTGGGGTGGGGGTGCACGGGGGTAGGACACGTACAGGGGTGGGGTTAGGACTCGAACGTACTGGGGTGTACATGGACGGTGGTAGGACACGTACAGGGGTGGGGGTACGACTGGAACGTACTGGGGTGGGGATACACGGTGGGACGACACGTACAGGGGTGGGGGTACGACTGGGACGTACAGGGGTGGGGGTACGACTGGAACGTACTGGGTACACGGTGGTAGGACACGTACAGGGGTGGGGGTACGACTGGAACGTACTGGGGTGTGGGTACACGGTGGTAGGACACGTACAGGGGTGGGGGTACGACTGGAACGTACTGGGGTGGGGGTACACGGGGGTAGGACACGTACAGGGGTGGGGGTAGGACTCGAACGTACTGGGGTGTACATGGACGGTGGTAGGACACGTACAGGGGTGGGGGTACGACTGGAACGTACTGGGGTGGGGGTACACGGTGGGACGACACGTACAGGGGTGGGGTTACGACTGGGACGTACAGGGGTGGGGGTACGACTGGAACGTACTGGGTACACGGTGGTAGGACACGTACAGGGGTGGGGGTACGACTGGAACGTACTGGGGTGTGGGTACACGGTGGTAGGACACGTACAGGGGTGGGGGTACGACTGGAACGTACTGGGTACACGGTGGTAGGACACGTACAGGGGTGGGGGTACGACTGGAACGTACTGGGGTGGGGGTACACGGTGGGACGACACGTACAGGGGTGGGGGTACGACTGGGACGTACTGGGGTGGGGGTACACGGTGGTAGGACACGTACAGGGGTGGGGGTATGACTGGAATGTACTGGGGTGGGGGTACACGGGGGTAGGACACGTACAGGGGTGGGGGTATGACTGGAACGTACTGGGGTGGGGGTACACGGGGGTAGGACACGTACAGGGGTGGGGGTAGGACTCGAACGTACTGGGGTGTACATGGACGGTGGTATGACACGTACAGGGGTGGGGGTATGACTCGAACGTACTGGGGTGTACCTAGACGGGTGGGGGTGTACATACACGGGGGGTACGTGTCGGATGTACGGGGGCGGGGGGAGTGTTGGGCGCGTATGCGGGCACATGTCTCCATGGTTGCTATAGGAGTTCGGTGCGGACGGTGTTTTTTCCATCCGGTTGTAACCTCGGACGCACGGGATGGATCGTGATTCCTCGGTCGGACTTGACTTTTCACGTTTGTACGGTAAATCGTCCGAGGACGTGTCGGACACATTTTCCAACCCGAGGACGTGTGGGGAATGATTCCCAATGCGGTTCGTATGGACTTTTTACCATGCGAATCGTGATTGCCAGTTCGTACGGCACTTGTACGATTCGTACGGTAAAAAGACCGGATACGAGTCGCACGGGGTGATTTTTTACCGGATCGTGATCGGCACCTTAGGCTCTACTGCCCACATGGCAGAGAAACAATTCTATTAATCAATCATACACCACTACTCATTCACCCAGACAATCATACAAACAACTAGAGTCAAAGTGCCTTTGGTTACAATTAAAGATTCAGAGAGAAACCAAAGGGGTCTCCAAACAAAAAACTTTTTAGATAGTACCGCTAAGGGGGTGTACAAAAGGAGTATTCAATTTGTCCACTTTTTATAATTACATGAAGTCAAGACCCCAGGTGGACTAGGGATTCAAATGAATGGAGAAAACAGAAGGAAGGTCTACGCGTTTCGAACCCGGTTGGATTTAGGTGTTGGGGTTCTCTTCAGGACCAAGACGCTGAAATGAGAAGAAAAACGAAATGGATATAAATCTAAAAACAGTGAGAGTGCAAGCCACCTCAGACGCAGCGTCAGTGTGACTGAACTTACCTACAAAAGGTGGTATAAAGTTTCAATATGGGGTGCGCTGTGAATAAATCAAAATGGAAAAACTAGCGTTAATGCTACAACCAGGAGCATAGAAAAGCAGTGAGTTGAAAAACGGCAGGAAGGCAGAGAGAGAATAAAGGCAGCCTATACCATGCACATGCTTGAGACACGGGGGTAGAGCCAAGGGATCCAGCTCCCATCGGGGGTAAAGACTGTCGTTATCAAATCCAGTACATCCGGGACAGTCCGCACTGGAAAGAGGAAAAAATGCATCAATGCGGAATAATGAAGTGAACGGAGAAACAAAGTGGAATGACGCCTAATGCAGTCCATTTTGCTAAAATAGGCATACCTTGTTTGTATACGGGCTGGTCGTCCAAGTGAAGTGGACGTAGTGGGCGTGCAGCCGTGAATGTTGCGGGCCTCAGGAGACAGAACTAAAAAAGAATCCAAATCAGTGTAAATAATATAGCTCCACGATTCACTGGGTCTACCGATGTTGGAGGATTGATAGTCATGCCGTCGAAAAAGTCAGTTACCTTTAATCGTGGCTGTAGTCCGGCTATTTCGGAATGTTGCTGGCCTCAGAAGGCAGAACTGAAAAAGAATCAGAATCAGTGTAAATGATATGGCTCCACGGTCCGCTGAGTCTACCGATGTTGGAGGATTGAAAATCATGCCGTCGGGAGAGTCAGTTACCTTAATCGTGGCTGTGAACCGGCTCCTTCTAAATCGTCCCGGAAGAAAACTTCGAAGGACACACTTCCTGTTCTGCGTTAAATCTCATTCTGGCAGGCTGCAGGGATTCTGGGATTTGTAGTCCCGTGCAGTTTCGACGCTCCAGCTCTTGAGCGAAGTAATTGACGAAACACGTACGCTAGTTGGGGAAATGGCTTAGGAGCAAAAGTGGTGGAGCAACTAGATGGAAGTGATCCATATACAGCACATAGGTCGTGAAAGGCCGGGAGGAACGTGAAAACGTTGGTCACTGGGGACAGATTTGTTGTCTCACGAAAGGAACGTGAGTGGAAAATCCTTATAGCTTGAAAATCTCTGATAATGCATTGAGGCCTGGAATTGCAGTATTAAACTTCACAATTAACATTGCTTCGCGTTGAGCGAGCCTGAGTTCCATGTCTCCGCCTCTCGGGTCATGTTCCACTTTAGATATTACTGTCCAACGAAGGACTTGTTCTCCATGCAACATTTTCTGCCAGTGGTTGACTAGGGGTGCTGTTTCTACATTTTTTCTGATCCGGGATTTGTGTTGTATTATTCTTTGTCTAATCTCTTGGTTGGTCTTTCCAATATACAAAGAAGAGCAAGGGCAAATGATTCCATAAATCACATTTTGTTTTACAGTTGGAAAACGTATCGTGTTTCCAAAAAATTCCTTTGTGGGAAAACAATGAGCCCTCGACCGTTTGGTCGCAGCATGAACATGTCCCACATTTATGGTGGCCTTTTATGGGTGTCAACCCCAACATATCTCGTAGAGTTGGTTTTACTGCGGTTTTCAAAGATGCCCTGACTATATGGTTAGCCACGTTCATTTCTCTTTTGAAAGCGAACAAAGGAGAAGTTTCTAATGATGGATCCAGATTTTGGATGAGACTTTAACTAGTGGACAGCATATACTAGGCCAACTTCTCACAAAATGTGCTTAGGTTACTTGGCAGCTCACAACTTGTCAATGAGCTCATCAGCTCTTGGTATGGGGTAAGCATCAGTTTTGGTGACTGAATTTAGGCCTCTGTTGTAAATTCAGTCCATAAACTTTATTCGGCTGAAGAAAGATACAGCCATAAAAGTGTATAATTAAAAACACATACATATACAAAGATAAAAGCAATAAAATTCCCCACGCCACATCATCCAAATCTCCAATTTATACAGTATATAAAACACAGTAGTGCATACAATCCCTGTCCTATTTGAATGTTATAGTATATGAAAGATAGTCGAAATCACCTGAAAATTCATTCATACATTATTTAATCTAATATGCTATAAAACAGTCATTAATTTCGGTAAATCTACTAAAAGTCAGATAGATCTATAGAGCAATAAAAGTACATTGGGCTCAATTTCCTTGACTGTTGCAATGTGCTTTCCTTAGTATAAAGGCATTCAATATAAAAAGGGCAGTATTATAGTACACAAAGGGTCAGTTAGTGTCACCATGTATTTCATTGCAGCTTTATGAGATCTAATGTTCTGGGCAACAAACATGGGTTTCAAATAAAGTGACCTGAAATGCTGATACAATATGCAGGACAATAAAAAGTGCAGTGTGCTTTGTTTACTTTCGCCATCACATGGGCAGGGGGTCATATCGGAGGGGCAAGATCTCATGTGAGGGAATGCAACCGGAGGATGCACAATGCCATATCTCAATCTTACCAGCACAAAATGGTGCTGCACATTAGTTACATGTAATAGGTAATTGTTAGCCCCCTCCTCCTTATCCGAGGACTTATAGAATACTACTAATGATTTGTTCCCATCATCTAGCTCACGTATATCCATCCTAGTTTGAAAAAAAGTGTCTTTAATCCTATTCTTGGTTAGTGATGTGAACTGGATAGGGTCAGACCAGATTGGCAGATTAAACAAAAGGCCTCTGTAGTCCACACAAACCCAAACCTCATCTCAGGTTTACCCACTTTGTTGTTTGGCTTGGGCACCGGCCCTACTGAGCTGGCCCATGGACTGTTAGAGGGTTCAGTCACCCCAAGCTCTAGCATCTTGGCAATCTCAGCTTTGATTCTAGGTTTGACCTGGTCTGATGATCTATTAATCTTCATACTGACAGGTAAGCTGTCACCTACGTCCACATCATAGGTAGGTACACCAAGTTGTCAGACCTGGGGTAAAGGAGAACAGATCAGCAAACTGTTTTAACAAGTTGCAACAGTCTTCTTGCTGCTGGCCTGTACAAGTCAGGGTGAAACCTACTCCACCCACGGTGCCATCTTTCTCATTGCTTGACAGTAAGTCTCCTGGTAGGGAACTGGGTTATTAGCTATGTGGCCTGCACAAGAAATAGGTCAACAATTCTCCTTACTGGGAAACAAGAACCACATTGTAGCGCTTGACTCCCTCGTGATAGCGAGGCAGAGCAGTCCAAGGTCTACCCAGGGGAGGTGGTGTGGATTAGCACTCACCGTTCCCTGCATATAGTAATAACACTCAATAAATGCCAGTCAGTACATTTTATTTAGGAAAAGGCAGAAGTACATTTATTACACGCACACTCCTAAATACTACCCAGTAATTTACAAATACATACATTGCAGTGGTAGATAGAAAATACAGCAGATGACATTACATAATCACCTTTGACCCCCTAAATGGGTCACACAAACATGTAAAGTAAATCTCATGGCTTGGTCAAAGGGTCAAGATCAACAAAACACATGTTAAAGACATTATTGTGTACCTAAATGCAATCGTCAGTAATAATAATCATGTGTCAATGCACCTATTACTGTTAATAAAACATATGCACTGTGTTCAATAACCATTGTCAACATTATTACCTCAATGACTCATTTAACATGAGCAAAACACGGGTCTGTGCATTTTGTATAAACCTTCCAACTATGAGATGCAATCATAAAAGCCGTACCTAGATGACATCTCATTTTGACAACATTGCATGCACTCATAGACTTAACCCCTAGATAGCGCTTCAGTACATGTATCTCCTTGACACACTTTCAGACTCCAATAAATGTAACCATATAGTATATATTTAGCCCCTAGAGAGCGCAGCACTCCCAGCTGTAAAGCAGAAGCTGAAACTTGGGGAATTCTTTAATATAAAACATTGATAAAAGCTTGGAAGATTCTGGATCCTTGACCCCTGCACAAATAGGGTCTGTTTATAAACATTACTGCTGGGGGGCTGATGTCACTCCTACAGCCCCCTGCAATACTTTTCAAATCCCCCTGTCCTCCTGGGGTCACCTCAAGGCATGAAAGATATGCAAATGAATACACCCGCAGGACATTAAGGGGCACTCATGCCAGGAGCAGTAAATATTTTACTAGAGGCTCACCCGCTGTCCCGTGAGAGCCGCAGAGGTTTATGTTTTCGGGCACACCGCCTTGCACCTCTTTTATCTATTTTTTTTTTGGGCAGTGTCTGGTCCAACCTGGGCCCCCCACATGGTCCAGACGTTGGGGTCAGCACAGGGAGCCCACCTGTGGCTGCCCCACTGGGTCTCCCGTGGCAGCCTCTCTCCTCACTGCCGCAGGAGCCAGAAGTTCTCTTCTCTGGGCAATGTGTGATGTGGTGGCCGCCCTGCTCCTCAGACACTGGCACGGGGAGTGGGGGCAGGGCTAAACACTATGGGGGGGCATGAAGGCGATCCCCCAGTACTATTCCGTGGGCCCCCGGGGAGATGGGGGTAAAAGTGAAGACGGGGGTGGCTCACGTACGCCCCTCCCTGGAGAATTTAAATAAATAAATCCTGCACTGACCCCCCGGGTCCTGGACTACCCTAGGGTTGATACAAGGAAGTCCCATGTATTTTGCGGCAAAAATAAAATGTCAATGGTTGCCATTCTTTAGAATGCCAAAACTCTGGCCCTTTTGGGCAGATTTTGATGATCTTGGGCTCAATTTACTCCTGTTGGCAAGTTCTAGCCACCAGGGGCAGTTGCAGCAAACCTGCTTACCTCTAAAGGGGCGCAGTCTTCAGAGAGCGGGTTGCCCTGGCTCCCAGATCCAACCTTCCTCCTGGTCTCTGTCTCCGGGTGCAGAAGTCCAGAGCTTTCTCTCAACTGGCCCTCAAGGGGTGAAAGGGGGCCAACCTCACTGGCCCTTTTCGGAGACCCACTGTTCCTTGGGTCAACTAGGGCAGAGTCCTTACTCCTTGGTGGGATCAAGGGGTGAAAGGGGGCCAACCTCACTGGCCCTTTTCGGAGACCCACTGTTCCTTGGGTCAACTAGGGCAGAGTCCTTACTCCTTGGTGGGAATCAGGGGGTTCTTTCTTCCAGTTGGCCATGGTGGACCCAGGGTCCAGCAGTGAAGCAGAGATGGCACCAGTCAAGAATTATAGCCTCCCCCTTTGTGGAAGAATTTCTAAATGGGAGAGGAAGGTTCCAGAAGCCATACACCCCTGGCCAGTTCTAGGGTGCCACGTCACCTCCACACCCCTGTCCCAACCCTCCTGCACCGCATGCTGGGACAGTTCAAATGGCGTCATCCAGGAGTTACTAGTCACATCTCATCTGAGGGCCTCAGCTTCACCTTTCACTGACATCACTGCTGGGTCTTCATCATAAAACATTTATTGTTTAATTAATTAATACCATAGCAATCATTTATCGCAATAAAATATAATACCTGGTAAAATGGAATTCATTATCGAGAGAAGCTTAGAATGGTAAAACCATGTGCGGGAGTAGTCCAGACAATATGCAATCGTTTAAGTGACTTGAAGCTGATAGTAGTTGTAGCCACCAGGTTCATTATTAACAATGAGTAAAATTTTAAACAGAATATTAAAAATTTCATCTCAGATTGGTTTGCTATCAGCATTTTTTGAGTGTCTCTATCAAATCCGCGTGATGAAGAAATGATGTGATTATTTGATTACCCATCCAAATCGCTCATGTGAGCAGAAATGTTAAAGGCTTAACTTTAACAATGTGTAATACATTTAAAATCTGTGCATGTTTGCCAGTATTTGTAGAGGGATGGTACCTGAGTCTTTTAATGGACGGCAAGCGGCATGTGCAAGCTCGTTCGAATAGGCAGGTTTATAAATGTGCCGGCCCCGGTGCTGCAGTTTTTCTGGGTTCTGTCATGCGGGACAGAGGGGGCTCCATAGAGAATTTTGTATGATTGTCAGTTCCCCCAAAAATGATCCAGACTCTCGTAATATTCTGCCGGCTTCAGCGAAGAATTTGTCGACTTGTGCTAGGACGTTTGGCGTGACAGATGTATATTTGAATAGTAGTGCTTCCTTGCATGATCTTATCATGCTGCATAAGGATAGGCCTCAGATACCTGCGTCTCGTTTGTGATAAGCTTGAACAACAACATGCGATGTGGGTAACTGATTCAGATTGGTAATTACACAGCCTACATTGTTCCTGATCCAGGTCCCAGTTGTTCCAGTGTTCCCTGTACTCCCTGACGGGTGTAGTCAGTAGGCTAAATGATAAAATATTCTTAAATGCATGCTTTCCAATAGCTGTTCTCAAGTGTGGTTGGCAAAGAAAGGCTTCATGGGATGTTGCAAGCTGCTGGGCCTTCCTCACTGGATTTTCAAAGGGGAGCCCCTCCTGTGTTGGCTTCATAGATCTGGGCTCCCTCCTTTGTTCAGTGGGCTTGGGCAGACCCATCTATGGTATAGTGTGACAGCTGCTTGATTGATGCAGATCATTCTGCCCCACCCCTTTTCTCTGTGGGGGTGGATTGAAGCACTGTTATTTGCTACCTTTGTGTGTGGAGAGGACTTTTTTCCTGCTACTGGAGAGGAAATGTAATTGACCTGACGCAACAGGGTGATAAAAGGACTGGGCACTGATCCTGATCTTAGCCAGGGAAATGTGACAATTCTGGATGACCCATAAATTGTGCAAATATCATTGTGGAGCTTGCAGATTTGATTTTCGTGCACAGGTTACACCCCATTTTGATATGTCACTGGTCTCTGTAGGCTAAAGGAAAGCGAAGCTGCACTCTAAGGCAGTTTTCTCTCTATGTGTATAATAAAGTGTCACTACAGATAAAACAGGAAACCACACTTACTTTCACTATTAGTGTACACTAACATTACAAGGCCTACCCCAGGTCAATATCTAAACCTGCAGAGTCCCCACTGTGCAGGCAACCTGTGCGCAGTTACCGGGCTGCATACAACAGTGATCTCCCACATGCAGCCTGCACACGTTCACACGCGTGTGCACATGTGTTCACGTGTAACGAGCCAAGTGCCTCTTACCCTTACTGCGTTGCAGTGGCCTTATCTCAAATGTCGGTCACTGGCGGTAAACTAAACACATGCAGTCAATTTGCCATGTGATTACAGTGGGTGAGAAACATTATCTGAGACTCACCCACAGTAGAAAAGTCCAAAACCGGGTGACCCAAAATGCAAAAAAATCCAGGCGTACTGAATGGGCAGCCCAATTGCAACACCCTGTCCTCATCAGCATCGTCATATCTGCTCTGTCATGGTGAACTTTTAGCATGTTAACAAGGATAACCCTGTGACGGTTTCTTGGGGTGCTAAATTACCCCTTCTTTTCTAAAATTGGATAAGGATAGGCCCCAGTGCACTTTCCTGGAAGGTCCTATGAGCTACAGGCTCTAAATTCCTCACCAAATGTCCTGGTTGGTATTCTACCAGTGAGGACATCTGGTCATACCAGTGCTTCACAAACTCTTGGCTGCCCTCCAAATTCATGTTTGCCCTTTTCACATACTCTGCCATACTGGAACAAAGGCCTTGTACATAGTCCGCTATATCATGCTTACATTCCTTGATGAGCTTTTCCCATCCTGCTCTCACTAAACGTAGTGGACCTCTCATAGGGTGACCAAAGAGGAGTTCAATGGGCTGAAGTCCACTCCTTTCTGAAGTACCTCCCTGTAGGTAAATGGAAGGTATACTTTTAAGTTTCTCTGGTAAACCCACGATCATGCCTTTCATGGTCTTGATGAATCTTTCAACTAGGCTATTTCCTTGAATGAGGTAAGGTGTGAATCTGTAGGAAACCCAAAACTCACCTCAAAACACAACACAAAAGAAATCCAACACCAATTTATGAAGATAGATCTTATCTTTATGGATTTTTAGACATCTAAATGAACACAATCCACCAGAGGATTCTGGAGACATACATTAGTAGGCAAATCATAAATCACTGTTTTTCACTTACATCACAAACAAGAATTGGTAACTACTGTGGTTAGTGTTTTTTTTAAAAAAATGTTTGAAATCTTTTACAAAGTTGTTTACAAGTATTGTGGCTTACTTTGGGCAACCAAACCTACCAGGGAGTGAATCACAGGGGTCAATAAGGCTTGGTACGGAGGTTACCTTGTAGACAAAGCAGTCTCCAGTCCAGTTCCAGGTTCAATGGGCGAACTTTCAAAGCCTTCAATGGAGCAGCCTTAATGCAAGGAATACAGGCTGCCGATGATGCTAAAGTATGTTGACGATACTGGTTCGGTGAGGGGGGTCTTCCCGGGGCTACTCCTTAGTCCAAGGTCGTGGTGGGGCAACTCTGGCCACAGAAACTAATGTCCCTCGATGTCTCTTGGTAAAGTCTAGCCAAAAGCCAGCTGCCACTGGTCTTGGGTTAAAGTGAAGGCAGAGGTTCCCTTTAACTGAAACTAGTTTCCGTTGTATACAACCAAACAGCTCTCTGATGACTCTACCAGGTCCAGCAGACTCAGGTGCAACTTTTGATTGACAAGTCTTGGTCTCCTGGGCTTGCCTTCAATGGTCAGCAGGGATCAAGTAATTGTAGCTACCAACTTCACAAGGCAGGCTTCTTCAACTTTTGTAGCCCTGTAGCTGTAATAGGAAGTCAACAGACTCACTCTTGGAATCATTAATTCTGTCTGAGGCTCAGGGACAACTTTTCCTCAAGCCGGGCACCATAGGCACAGTCCTCTATTTGCTAGATCAGGAGCATCAGGTGCAGTCCAGCCTTTGGTGCAGCCTGTCCTTGCCAGGACTAGGGAACAGCAGGGCAATCATTCTTCGGTCCTCTTTTCAGTGCAGACATGATCTGGGTGCTAGGGTGCCACTTTTATATCCTGAAATTGTCCTTGGGGATGCAGTGAGCACTAGTCATTGGGCCACCAGATCCCCTCCTGCTTGATGATGCCTCGCTGAAAAGTGTAGTATACAAACAAGTGATGGCTGGAATGCTTGAATCAATCTCAGCCACTCAGTCCGCATCCCAATCCATCTTTATTTTGCACACCATGTCACCTCAGTTTGGGCTAGATGCAAATCAGTCTTGACCCTGCTCCAGTCAGAACAGTCCAGAATGAAACACCAGGCCGGGTCCTTCCTGAACCAGAACACAAGCAACCCAGGACCTGTTCCACGCTTGATATGGGCTCATCAGCTGGGTACAGCTTGGTTCAGGTGACAGTGTGCACAGGACCTGCTTCTGGGCATACCCATTCCACTTAAGGTGACAAACTAAAGTATACAAGACAGTGATGGATGGAATGCTTGAATTAATTAATTTCCTGCAGAGTGTGGCATCTAGCTAGCCCAGAATATACTATTTTTCCCACTCCCAAGATGGCAGGACCCTTTTTGTGGGGTGTGGGGATTGAAAGCCAACCCTAGAAGTGTGGCTACCTGAAGACTACACTCCCATGGAAAAAACTGGTTGGGCAATAATTTCCTCCTCTCTGTCCCTGTCCATGATTCCACCCGTCTATCAGAACAAAAGAGCGCCACTCACATGTGTCCACCATTTCCCCTTCAAAGACGACATCCCCTTTGAAGCTCGCCTTTTGGGCTCACACCCTGTTCGGCCTTCCAGCCAGGGACAGATAACAACTCTTCAAATGGTAGCCCCTTTTGTGTTGCTTCCTGAGAGTCGTTCACACCTTCCCCCAGGAAGGCAGAAGGCTGTCTCATGCCAGCAACCATAAACGGTCAGTGGAAAACTTTGGGCAACAGAGTTGCAATTTAATTAGAAGTTTCAATTAAATGTGACTTGGGTATCGAGTCGGGTTTAATGCAATGGTTCTTTTGATACCTTGAAGTACCAACTTTAGTAGTCCCATTCAGAACTTAGCACAGCTGAGTGTCAGCTTGTAACCCTGTACTTGTCAATGGGGCTACAGCCCTTTCCACAGCAAAAATTACAATTTGGTGGATTTTGCAGTTAGAACAGGTAAAAACACATCTACTTTTAAATATAACGCACCCTGCCTTCGTGCTCAATAGGTCTGCCTTAGGTGTAACTTAAATATCTAATAAATGAAGGTTGGACTTAGTCATTATTTTAAATGGCAAAGTCGAGTTAGCAGGGTGAGTGCTTCTCTGCCAGCTAGCAATGGCAGACTGAGAGTCATGCGTTTACTTTGTCACACTCAAGAAGGCACAATAAGTACTGCAGTTCACAAGGGACACTTTATTATACAGGCCCTGGGTATACCTGGTACCATATATTAGGGACCTATAAGTAAGTTAACTTATGCCGATTGTGGGTGAGCCAATCAGACATACACATTTTAAGGATCAGAGCACTGGCAGCTGGTTAACAGGACTCAGTGTACTCTCAGAGTCGAAAAACTTTGAGTGTAATCATGCAAAAAAGAGGCATTTCCTTACACTTATGATTAAGATTTTAAATCCACAAGCAGGAGCAAAGTCTGTTGCTTGAAAGATTCATTATATGAGTCCCATAACACACACTAAATGTATTAACTCAATTAACACTAAGGCTTCATGTAGGTTAAGCACAGCTGAAAATGATTTTATTGAAGAATTGAACGAGAGGAGACTGAAGGTTGGGCAAAAGTAAGGAAAGGAGAAGGAAGAGCAGGCAGTAAAGGATTTAGGAGTACATCCAAAATGCAGTTTGTGTTTGAATAGGAAGGGGACATTTTGTATTGTAAGAGATAAATAACATGCTTGGAATACACAGTGGGTGTGATGGAGTGATTGTGATTGGGCTAATAAGCCTATGGAAGATGCATATTTGACAGGAGAAAAAACCCATTATTAGGGAAGTTTATTGTATGTCTGGGAAAAATAAATACTTCCAACTTCCAGTTAACTGGATTGGCAGCTATTATTTAACTTTAGTGTTTACTAAAAATATAATGTAGATTACCTAAATAAAGATGATAGTGACTCACGAGAGAGGTAAACGTAGTGCCTTTCAAGTAGTAGGTGATTGTCTACCTTGGTAGATTGTCTTGCTACAATTACTGCTGCAGCTTAAGCTACTATTAATGCTGAGCTTATAGCAATAAGGTAAATGGTTGTGCAGAACAGTCATGCTTGAGATATCGTTCTCATGAAAGAGTGCAGAGTTTACTGCATGCTACATGTCCAGCAATGCTGCACTTACATTACAGAGAACAGTAGCAAAATTAACACGTTTGTAACTAACATGACAGGCATTTCTTCTGAGGTGAAGGATTGGGACAAGACTGGTACCTGGAAAGCAATAGGGAAATTATTTGTCCAAATTGGTGGTCTCTTCTAGATCGCAGGCAGGGAGACCATCTCTCTCAACCTGAACATATATAATTCTCGGTGTGTCACTGCAGCTCTGTAGGGAGCAGGGGTTTGGAATTATCGTAATGTTACTTCTTTACAGTGGAAAACAGAATATGTAGACGGCTCCTCCATCTCCCCCTCTACCAGTTCCCATTATTGTTATTCATTCAGAGTTGAGCCTACAGTGTATTTCAGATAAAAGTGATGCTGGCCCCACTTCCGCTTCAGGTCAGTATTTGGGCTGATAGCGAGGCCATTTTAAATAGGGACATAATATTGGACTGTATAAAATTAGAGAAGGGCTTATAAACTCCTTGGTTGGGGTATGTTTCCAAGACTTTGAATGAATTAAGTTTGTCTGATATGTTTGATTCACCTTTTACCTTACTAAAAGTGAGAAGCCGGAGGTTAAGCTCCGCTTTCAAGAACTTTTTCAATCCAGCAAAAGTTCTATTTGAGATTACATTATGTTTTTAGTACCTATTGAGCCCTTGATGTATTTAACTTTAGAAATTACAAGCTGGGAGAGATAACTTCTTTTTGATTTCAGAGCCGGCATCATCTGGCAGCTTTTGTGCTTCTCAGAGGCTCAAACCACTTTGAGTAGCTGCACATTGGTTTGCCCATGTGATGGGCATTCTGAACAAACCTTGATGCATTTTATGTTTTCTAGAAATTCTTTAGATCCTTTATGCTTCTTTTTCTAAAGCAAATCTTGAAGCATTTATGGTCTTAAAAGTGTAGCAATGCGCTATATTACCTATAGCTGCTAGGCAGCCTTGATATCTGCTATAGAGTACGTTCTTTTTTTAAAGTGGCAGCACGGTGTATGAAATCAATGGAAGGGTGAACGTCAGGTCGAAGTTACATCCATAGCATTTTAGGCCTCATGGTATGCTGTAGTCATTTGACCCTTCTTTCTAGCCATGGTACAAATCTATAAATGTAAAGACACCATTTGGTATCGGCCTATAGTTCTACCATGGTTTTGAAGAACTTTTTGATGTCTACACAGATGAAATGCTGTAGGATATCCTAAGCATGTATTCATGTGCAGATAAGTTTTCAGTTCTCACTTAGCTCTGTAGGTTTGACCATGCTGCCTACCATTATCATTATTGTTGGATTCATCTATTGCATTTCGCTTTTGTGGATCCTCGATTTTTGAGCCTCAGGTCTCGTGCACTGCCACCTGCCAGATAGCATGCACTTTACTTTGTAAATTTTAAAATTGATTATGCTGGTAGCATTATTGCTGGATTCCTGGTAGGCATTTTGTTGTTAAAAATGTGTTTTATGGATCTTGGATTGTTGATTAAGTGGCCTCTCTGCTCTGTAGTTACCTGACTGGGCGGCACACACATCACCTCACTCTCAAAATGTTTATTATGCTATGGCTATTGTTGTTGCACATGATTTACTGTACTTCTTTTATGTTTTTTATTTAAATCGAATCATGATGAAATGATGATGATTTTTCAAGATTGGTGAGTGGTTTAGTGCTATTGGTAATGGAATACTGAAAAAGATACTTACCCTGATATTAATCATTATAATTTGTGTGATATGTTTATTTCTTTTTGTAGGATGCATAAAAATGATTACTTCAAATGGTTGGCCAAGATAGAAAGGAAAGCAACTGCCTGAATCAAGAGGGAGAAAACTGTAGCATATAGATTGTAATATCTTGTGAGTTAGAGATGACAAATCCATTTTGGTTCCTGACGGACTCTGTAGAACAGTGATGTAAGAGTGTGGGTGATAGAATTAATGATGTAGAATGTTCAGATAACGGTTACATGATGAGGAATAAAGATGTGTAATACCAAGCTCGGTGTGTGAAGTGATAATTTGCAGGTACCTGGGCTGGAGAGGACTACAACTACTGACGAGATAGGGGATTACATAAACCCCATGACCGGAAGAACCGAGAGTGCTTTCCCGGTGAGTTTGCCGTGGTACAGCAAACTGCTTGTGCGCGCCATGTGTGGCTTAGTTTAAGTGAAAATCGACTGTTGGTATATATGGAGTCAAAGCGCCACTCCAGCTAGTGCAAGGCCTGCGAAGAAAGTGAAGGCCTTTGAGAAAGTTTGTTTGTCGTATGCTAGAAATTTGCTTATAAAGTCAAGAAAAGAGGTACTATGCCACAACGTGACACAGAGCTGTCATTTCTACAGTACGACAATGCTAAAAGCAGCAACAACCAGGTACATACAAGCACTAAAGGCCATGACAGCCAAGTGCAAGGAAGTGCTAAAAACAGAAACATTTCTGACACCAAGAAACTATTAAAGCACAACAACATTGAGCGATCCACTGGTCCAACGCATGGTTATCACCCATCGTGGTAATGCCGAAAAAGGATAGTGGATGAGCCGTGCGCATCTGCGTTGATGTGCGCCAAGCGAACAAGGCGATTGAAGGAGAATGACATCCCAGTCTGCACATTACTGACATGATTACGAAGCTGAATGGAGCTAAAGTCTTTTACTGTCTTGAGTTGAACAAGGGGTATCACTAGCTCAAACTGAAAGAGAACTGCAGGTACATTACTATCTTTTCAACTCGTGTTGGTTTATTTAGATATTAAAGGCTAAGTTAAGTTTCGGAGTGTCATCAGCTGCAGAACTTTTTCAGGATGTCATTCGTCGCTTAATACAGCCAGTCACAAATGCGTTCCATTACAGTGAAGACATACTTGTTTTGGGAGCCACATGAAAGGAACGCGATAAATCTCTTACACAAGTGTGTCGCATACTTGTTGATGCAGGTCTCACTTTAAATGCAGAAAAGAATGATTTTCATAAAACCAAACTCAAGTTCTTTGGTCAAATTTTATCTGAAGGAGGAATGACTCCGGATCCAAGTAAAGTACAGGCCTTGTCAGCCACGTCTCCCCCACAAACTGTAACTATGCTGCGATCCTTCCTTGTTATGCCAAGTTACTGTTCTAGGTACATGAGCGACTTTGCCACTGTGAGTGCCCCATTGAGAGACTTAACAAAACAAAATGTCCCATTTCAATGGTCAAGTGAATGTGAACAAAGCTTTAAGAACTTCAAGCATGTAATTAAGAAGGTAACTGAAATGGCATACTTTGATCCAAAATTGCAGATGGAGTTTGTTGTTGATTCAAGCCTCGTGGAGTTGGGTGCCAGCCTTGCCCAGCACACTGAACATCCCAATGCCCCAAGACACATTGTGACATATGCCAGCCAAAGTTTGTCAATGACAGAACGTGCCTATTCACAACCTGAAAAAGAAAGCCTTGCTGTAGTATGGGCTTGTGAGCATTTTCCTGTGTTCCTATACAGAAAGCATTCCACAGTTGTCCCTGACCACCGATCATTGCTCAACATTGAGCATTGAGGGGTGGGGATTGCGATTGTAGGAGTATGATTATATGATTGTGCATCGTCCAAAAAAAGATAAAAACACTGTGGACTGCTTCTCACGTGTGCCAATACAGGCACTACTTCTAAAGTGGCTGATTCTTATATTAACTTAATTGTGAAATCCAGTACCCCTGCCTTCCCATCCATAGAACAACTCACTACTGCCACGATTACTGGCAAAGATCTGCTAATACTCAAAGACATCATTACACACCAATTGTGGCAAAAACATACTCAACCTCTTCATATATGACCTTGAATATGAGAAATGTAAAAATGTGCAAGAAGAACTTACAATTACCCCAGAAGACATAATCTTGCCCGAGAGTCTGAGACAACAAGTTATTGAAGTGGTTCATGAGGGACACTGTGGAGTTGTTGCGGTGAAACAAGCTCTACGGGACCAAGTGTGGTTCCCTCGTCTTAATGATAGCGTTGAAAACGAATTAAAGGCTTGTAATTTGTGCACCTGTTTGTCATCTAAGACAACCCCACATCTGTTACAAATGTCTGATTTCCCAAAGTATGCACTGGAGAAGATTGTAATTGATTTCTTTGGACCCCTTGACAATGGGGTCCAAATATTTGTAATTGTTGATGAATATTCTTGTTTTCCCCTTGTAAAAGATCTGTCGTCAACTACTCATGACAGTCATTGAGAGACTAAAAAGTAATTTTGCAACATGGGAGGTTCCTTCGATTTTGAAATCGACAATGGCCTTTCATAGTCAAGAATTTAAAGATTTTCTTACTCATCTAAATGTCAAGCACCAGACAAGCACACTTATCTGGCAACAGGCGAATGGTGTGGTCAAGAGATTTATGAGCACCCTCAAGAAAACCGTTTGGTGCGCTGCGCTAAAAAAGCTTGAACTCAAATCAG
This sequence comes from Triturus cristatus, assembly GCF_964204655.1. NCBI lineage: Eukaryota > Metazoa > Chordata > Amphibia > Caudata > Salamandridae > Triturus > Triturus cristatus. Next base: position 1,161,677,891 of record NC_140590.1, read on the forward strand.
GTCTTCAGTCTATGCTTGGTGCATACAAGTCAACTCCCTATTCGACCAGGAGTGAAAGCCCTGCCACCTTAATGTTTGGGAGTGGCATTGGAACCAAATTGCCACAACGGACCACTGAGATATCTATTGACATTGATAAACTTAGAACCACTGATTTGTGCTACAAATGCAAAATGAAGACCTATTCGGGCAGATGCAGCTGTGCTCGGAACACTGCTCAACAGAGGAGACCAATTTCTCTTCAAGCAGAAACCGAAGCGCAAGTCTGATGCTCCTTCTGATACTGACCCACTGAGGGTTGTGACTAGTAAAGGACACTGGGTGACTGCTCACTGTCCTGGAAAGTCAATTACGCAAGATTCTTAGCATTTCAAGCACCTTCCTCTATCTTTGCCAGCTTCAGATGTCAGGAGTGAGACTTGTCCGCCTGAGAATCCAGAGAGCCCAATGACTGTACCAATGTCTCTGTCACCAATGCCAGTCAAGGACACTTCTCCACTAAATCTGCAGCCTCACATGAACAGATCTGGGCGATTGATTTGAACACCAAAACAACTTATTGAAGAGTTGTAATGTATATATGTATTATTGGTACATTTAATTATTTAACAAAGGGGGAGATGTAGTGTCTTGTGAGTTACAGGTGATGTGACCCTTTTGGTTCCTAAAGGACTCCATAGGACAGTGACATAAGTGTGTGGTGTGGGTGATAGAATTCATGATGTAGAATGTTCAGTTAAGGGTTACAGGCTGAGGAGTAAAGGCATGTAATACCAAGCTCCGTGTGTGGCGTGATCATTTGCAGGTACCGATGCTGGGATAGACCCTACACAGATGTGGAACTTGAAGACCTAAAGAGTACATTTATGACAAACTAAAGGATCCAGAAGAATCTAGACACAAGCTGCAAAAGTTGACAACCTCTGTGTAAGAGGAGGTGTGAAAGAAATGTGGGTGTAATGTGTGGTGACCCCAAGAGTCACCATAGGGAGTATTGATGAAGTTATTTTCTTATCAAATGTTCTGCATTATATCGACATTAACATGTGCTCATGCAATGTACTAACTGTGCATTCTTTAGGTTTAGATTGACCATAGCTAATGTAAGCCTGTGTTTGAAAGGGAAATAGTCTGGTTGCTATCCTGTTCCATATCACATATATTTCTCTATTTCTAGGAGAAGCTGTACTCATGTTTATCAAAAGCGATGTGTCCTTGTTTCTCTGTTTCATGTGAAATGTTTTAATTTACGTGATAACTGCAGAATGTTTTAATTAGTTTTTACAGTGCACCGGCAAAGTACAGGCTGGTCCAGTGTATCTTGTTATATTGGTGATTGCTGTAAGTTTGAAGGGCATTTAGAGAAGCATCATTGTATAGTGTCCTAAGAAACGAATGAGCTAGTCTTGTATCGTTATGCATTAGCCTGACTGGAGCATTGTATGGAAACCATGTGTAAGTGTAGCACATGTTAGAATTGTGTGATTTAAGCTAGTGCGGACCAAAACTTTTCCAGAACACCTTTAAAATACTTACTGAGCAGAGCAGAGTAGGAGATGCAGAGACTCTCTTTACGGGAGAATGTATTTTACTTTACATTTTTAAGGCAACTTTATAATAGTTTGACCTCTTATATGATTTTGAGTGATTTATCCTACATATTGACTAATGCCTTCAGGTATTGATAATTGATTAGAACTAATTTGATGATTTTTAATTTGTAAATATACCTTTATGGTTTTAAACGTAACCACTCTCTGCCTTCCTTGTGGAGCGTAATGTGTTTCATGTTATTAGAAAGTATTGATTTGGTGATTAGCCTCAGTTGTGAATTTCAATTCATCAGATACACTTTAGGAGCCCCCAATTTCCATGAAAAACCCCTACAACACCAGTGGTTGTGGAAGGCATGAGGGGGTTCCCCTGCACTCTTTTTAGGGGGACCTGCACTTATTTTGCATCACCAGACATCAACCTAGTACAAGAGAGCAAAAAGCATCAAAGGGGTCAAGAAGGAGTAAGAGAAATACGGAAAACAGTGTAGAAGGTTGAAAACAAGGATGAAAATGAACCTGAAAGAGTGAGATAAGGGACAGGGAGAGTGTGCTGGTGGATGACAGAGGCAGTAGGTAAAAGATAGAACTTGGTATTGGAGAGTCTCAACATTTAGCAACCGCGCCGGTGGGCTTTTGAAAAGAGCCTGGGCACTGGCACTTATTCTTTTAGAAATTAATCATTGTAAAGAGGGACTTCTAAGTACTGCCACCTGAGAATTCTGGCTGAACACATTAGACAGCAACTTACCTGTGATCAGTCTACTGACCTGGCTACAATTTGCCTGGTCTTAAATTAGGCTGCAATCAGCCAAGCGCCTACTCCCTGGCATCGCTGCTGTTCCCCAAGCCTCATCAGCCATTGGCGTAGCAAGAGCACCATTGGCCCTAATGCAAGCAAAGATATTGGGCCCCATCAGCTTATTTGGTGTTTTAAAATATCACTTTTTGGGGTGATGTACGTCCTTTACAGCATTGGGACCCGGTACCACTGCACTTGCTGCAGTGTTGACAGCTACAGTCCGGCGACTGCTGCCTGTCATCCCTCCAGGCCAGGCCTGGGCAAGCGAGTTTTGAGACAACTTGGAGCTGCTGAGCTTGCTCCATGGATATGGAAGTGTCCAGAGAAGTAACTTCACAAGTGGAAATTGTGGCACAGGCCAGACCAGCCCTGCACCCACCCATACAGCCTCAAGAAACAGACTAACTGTGCTGTATTGGTTTAGATTTGAGGATCCCAGTGCCTGCCTGGGGTCTGGTTTGCCCTCAGTGACCATACACCAACCTTCCAAGCCCTAGCCCAACTTCGTCCTGGAAGAGCAAACAGACACCGGTCTGAGGTAGGCAGTAGAAAAAAGATTCTACGTTGGCTAAACTGCCCAGCAAGTCACATTGGGCCCTCGCGACCTCTGGCTCCTCCAGACTTTCTACCTTTCCCAGAGACAAATACCAGCTATTTGTTTGTGTTTTAAGATTCGTCAAAGGTCCGAACGTTTTACTTAAATAGCATTTTATATAAAATCATTTAAATTTATTTTTAACATGGATTTGCTGCCTTTCTTTATTCTTAATAACAGTTGTGGATCATTATAGCAGCTCTAGAACACATTTAACGTGCTTTTAGAAGTATTGTAGGAAACTGGGTTTTGTGATTGAGTGGGGTAGAAACCCCTCTTAAAGCACAATCCTAGTCAGGGTAAACCACAAGTCCCTAAATTAACCTGTACTTACCCCTCCGGTAGCTTGGCACAAAAGCAGTTAGGCTAAACTTAGAGGCAATGAGTAAAGTATTTATGAAGCACACAAACAGTAATAAATTGAAAATACAACACAAGCAAAATCCCACACAAATTTAGAAAAACGGATCAGATTTTTTAATAAATAAAATGAGACCAAAACAACAAAAATCCAATCAGTAGAACAGGAGAAGTGCAGTTTTGAAGGTTTAAGTAAAAATAGTGCCAAGAAGCAGAAAGCGTTAACTGTGGGTATCTGGTTATGTTAGACTAGGACAAAGTCATAAGTTCAGGCCAAGGGTCTGGGGAGGCATCTCTTGGGAATAATGAACTCCCTCCAGCAGAAGCCAGCAGGGCTCAGTAAGGTCCAGTTGCAGGTCCAGGCAGGGCCAGTTGCAGCAGGTCAGCGTGGCAGTTGCAGGGAGGCCCCTGAAGCTTGTTGTGTCCCTGTAGTACAGAAGAGGCCAGCCAACTGACCCTTGGAGTCACTCAGGTTAGCCTGGGATGAAGGGAGCAGGTCGAGCTTTCATTCTCACAGAACAGGGTAGGTCTCAAGCAGCAGGGCAGTCCTCTGAAGAACAAGGCAGGCCTCAATCAGTAGGGCACCCCTCTGGGAAACAAGGCAGTCCTTCTTCTGTTATGTGCACAGGACCAGGAGTGTATTGATGAGTGGCTCAGGAGGTCCAATATTTATACCTGGTGTCACCCTTTGAACTGGGGGAACCTTTCAGTCCACCTTCACATCTCGTTCTGAATAGTTCTTTCCTTACCCTTTCTTTCCCTACCCAGTCGCCAAAAGGTCTAAGGCGACAAAAGGCTTGTGTCAAGTTCCTTTGTTAGTGTGCTGAAGGGAAGCCCTTTGAGATGTAAGGGAACAGCTTCACCCCTCCCATCTTGGCAGGATGGCCTTCTCCCAGCTATAACCAGGTCCTATTGTTCACTCTCTGGGCTCAATACACATTCCTGATGGGGGAGTAATAAACAAGCCCAGGCAGCTGGAAAGGGTAAAGGTAAAGGGTCTCAGAAAGTTCAGGGCACAAAAATGTAAACTTTCTAAAATTGGCGATTTCAAGATTGTAATATAACATCTGACGTTAAAGAGGATTTCAAATTACAACTCACTTGAGTCAAATCAAGACATTCCTATCTAATCCCAACCAAAAGTTAGCACTTATTAAGTATAATAAGGTAAAACAATGTTATCCTATAGGAAAGCTAGGCCTCACATTAATGAAAAAAGGACATATAAAACTTAAAAGTACATGTTCAACTTTTTAAGTACACTGCACCATGCCCTATGTGCTTTTTCAGGGCATACCTTAGGAGTGGCATATATGTATTCAAAAGGGGTTTTTTGGTCTGGCAAAAGGTTTATTTTGATAGGTCGAATCAGCAGTTTAAAATTGCCCACAGGCTGCAGTGGCAGGCCTGAGACATGTTTTAAAGGGCTACTTAAGTGTTGATGTAAAGTTCCTACGGCCAGACTCTATCTTGAACAGGCTGAGACTCCCTTTTCTCTATTTTTGCCTAATCAGCGCCATGTTGGCCTTTGAAGCAGATTTTATATAATCTCTTATATATTGTACTGTTTTAATAATATTCAGTGTGGTAATTTTAGATGGGACTGTTGAAATAAACACTTTTTAGTTAAAGTGTCTTTTTCTAAGTGCAGTTCTTGTGTCTGATATTGTAAAGAACAAAAGTGGGCTTCTAAATTACCACCGCCTCCCTGGATCCCAGTTTAGGGAACGTTAGTAACCTAAAAATATGAACACCGTTTCAACTATGTATTGAGTGGGGTTGTCTCGGACTACAACAACCTGTTTTTCACATTCAGTCACTGGTGCATTGAGCTGCGTTCACTCATGACACCCGTGGGGCTGTTATGTTATGCTATTTGTATTTGAGGAGCGCTGTATCAACCGGGAGGGAATCTTGTCATATAATCAGGGCCAGCCTGGTCTGCCCTAGGGCTAGGCTGGTTGTACCTATTTGAAAATTCACGTCTTCAGATTCTTGAGAGATTCTAGAATGGAAGAGGTCAGCTCTGATGTGCAGTGGCAGCTCGTTCCAGGCTTTAGGAGCATGTAGGAGAAGGCTCAGATGCTAAACACAGAAAATGAAGTTGGTGGGGGAGAAGAGGAAAGGGATCTTGGGAGGAAAGAGAGCTGTCATGAAAACAGGTGGCGGCAGGTCTTGAAATCTCACATAGAACACTCTAATTGCTTATTCAATGTTTTGAGAAAGAATCAATAGTCTATCGAATGAGCTAATGAGATGTGAGTTTCTTGGCAGCCTGACAATTGTGGCCTTGATTTCTTGTTGCACAGCACTGTAAAACTGCATGTGATTTTGCCATCAGGGGCATAGCTTGGTCAGTAAGATTTGAGGGGGTGAGTTTCAGATTTTCCAACAATCATGCTGGCATATAATGTTTAAATAGATTATATGATAAGCAGGGTGAATGCGAGGGGCGTAAGGGGCAGTGGAAAGGGAGAGGAACGCGGATTGGCAGGAGTAGTTATTAAGAAAACATTTTGTAAAAGAACCAATATTTTTTAGGACTTTCAAAACATAGAGGGAGAAAGTGTGTGTGTGTTTTTTGTCTGTTTGTATGCAAAACTTCCTGGTGAAATCCTACACATATCTCACCATACCAAAATGAAAACACCTGATCCCAACTTTCTCTTGGAAAATACATTTATTGGGGGGTGTAACACCCGCCCTGAAGCTACACCCCAGTTTACCATTTCAGCCCTGTACTGTGTAATATTTGAGTCAAACCACATGGAATTGGAAATTACCACATGAGACTGATTTTTCTGGTTGTAAAACCCTTGTACTCCACTATTCCATGTGATTTAAGTGCATAAATGTACCACTTGTTCAGAGGAATAGAAATTACTCATGGTCACCAGGTCTCTACCTCTTCCCTTCTGGTGTTTTACTGGTGAAGGTGAGCCGCTCATTAAGCATATTATATGTATACAAATATTATTATTTTGCATCAGATAGATTCACAGATGTCATGATCTCACGTTTCACATCTGTTCTTGTTAAATAATTCAAGCTTGCAAATGTTGCGAAACTCTTCTGAGGCCACCCCAGCCTTCTTTTACAGATGAAATTCTTAATCCAGGAGGGTTGAAAATCTGTCACAAGGCTTCTTTATTTAAGAGAAGCCACAGCTCTTTGCCTCAAAATAAGTCAACACTGAACTGTCGGACAAGAATCCTTTTGGATTGTAACTTTTTGCTGGCTCCTAAGACAGGGTCAAAAAGAGATTCTATGAAAAAGCAGATTAAACAAGCATTTGCAATGCAATAGGTCTTGCATTTATGAGAGTTTCAGCTATTGACATTGTAAATGACAATGCCTTTTATTTATGTGCTGTTTTTAAAACAGATAAATAAAAGTCATTGTCATTTCTAATGCCAATAGCTTAAACTCTTGGACATGTAAGACCTATTGCATTGCAAATGTGTGCTATAAAAATTACTAAAAGCGTTAGGACAATGCTATTTGAGGAAATAGTGCTTGGAGGCTGTAACTAATGCCTACCGAGCAACAACACACATAACAGGGGGTGCCGCCATGGGAGGTTACAAAATGAGACAAGGCAGTACTTAGGAGGTATTACTAAGCTTTTTGACCAATGAACAGCCACAGTTTATGGTGGATAATGACACTAGCCAATGAAAAATTTGGGAGAAGAGTGGGCGTTGCTTCAAGTTCCTACCTCAATAGAGCATGCCTCATAATATGATCTCCTTTTCGTTGACCCCTCGGGTTAGTAGTCCGTCAGTGGAAACGGTTAAAAAGTTGAGTCGCAATTGGTCTAAACTCCCCACTGAGTCCTGGGCGCTAATTCTTAGTAACACCAGACCCGTGTTCGAGGATGACCCAGAAACCGCCAACGATAAGTTTAATAACTGGCTTGATTCCTCTTTAGACTTGGTGGCCCCCAAAAAATGGATGACCAATAAGAAAGATTCCAATAGAATAGCATGGTACACTCCTAAGCTTAGAGAGTCGAAGCAAAAATGTAAACGCTTGGAAAGAAGTTGGAGGAAAGATTTCTCCACCACTAAGAAAATTAATTACAGAGAGGCTACTAAAGCATACAAGGCAGAAATTAGAAGTGCTCAATCCCTGTACTATGAAAAAAGGATTATCTCAGCCTCCAACTCTCCTCGTGAAATTTTTCAGATTGCAAAATCTCTTCTTAACCCTCCTTCTCCATCCTTGCCCTCTGATGACATTTTTGGGCGCTGCAACAATCTGGCAGAATTCTTTTTTTTTTTAATTCAAGATATTTATTTGGCATTTTCCCCGACTCCAGCATTTCAAAACACCTCCCCTTTGGATAATTAGCCACAAACGCCTGATTTTTCCCTAGCGGTAATTCCTTCCATGGATATGAAATCCCTCAAAAACTATCTTAACCAACTGAAATATGGATCCCTTAGAGATGTGCCCCCCCCCACTATTCTAAATCAGGACTCTGGTACAGTTTCCCCTACCATATTGGACCTTATCAATATCTCACTATCCTCAGGGCTCATTCCTTCTCTCTGGAAACGGGCCATGGTCAAAGCCCTTCTCAAAAAACCTAGTTTGGATCCAGAAGTATTCGCGAATTACCGGCCGATTTTGCTTCTGCCAGGGATTGCAAAAATTGCTGAAACGTATGTTAACTCCATTCTCTCCGCTTTTTTGGAGAAGAATGAATGCTTTCATCCCTCACAAACCGGTTTTAGACCCTAACAGGGCACGGAGACCGCCCTGCTGGTAGTAGTTGAAGAAGTCAGAAAAATACTGGATGTCGGCGGCTCCACGGCAATTGTCCTCCTTGACCTTAGCGCTGCCTTCGACGCAGTTAATCATCAACTACTTATTTCGAGACTTAGAGAGATAGGAGTGACTGGAACGGCACTTAAGTGGCTAGAGTCCTTTTTGGATGACAGATCATTTCAAGTATTTGAGGATAACTTTATCTCTGAAAGTATGCCTCTGAGATGCGTGGTCCCTCAGGGTTCTTCCCTGAGCCCCACGCTTTTTAATATTTATTTGAGCCCCCTGGCCGAGGTTGTCAAGCCCTTTGGCATTCAGATTGTTACCTATGCTGACGACACTCTGCTGATTGTCTCCTTAAGCCAATCTGATAATGCGTAAACCAATCTGGCTGGCTGTCTGGAAAGGGTGTCCGCATGGATGGAAGTCTTGTATTTAAAACTTAATGGGGCTAAAACTGAGCTGATGTTCTTGGGCAAAGCCTCCCCCTGAATACCAGCTCACTCTGGCCTAGGTGCTTGGGCATCATACCTCCTCCCAAAGATCAGATCAAAAGCCTTGGTGTTTGTCTGGATCATAATCTAAACTTTAAGGAGCAAGCACGGAAGGTGGCAGGTACCTGTTATGGGATCCTGAAGATGATAAGGAAAATCCTTCCCCTGCGGACTTTCAATGCTAGGAGATTGTTGGTTCAAGCATTGATTATTTCGCGACTTGACTACGCCAACGTGCTCAACGATTAAAAAATTACAGACTGTACAAAACTGTGCAGCACGCCTCCTCATGCAGGTCCCTAATCGGGAATCCACAAGACCGTCTATCGCCTCCCTCCATTGGCTTCCAGTTGCAGAAAGAGTTCCGTTTAAAGCTCTGTGTATCGTCCATAAGAATTTATCATCCAAGGGTCCACCGATTCTCCGGTCTATCATCTCTTCCTATTGACCCAATAGGTCCTTGTGTTCTGGGAATAAACATCTGGCAGCTGTTCCCAGGATGACCAGATCTCGGAGTGGCGGACGCCTGTTCTCATACAACGCGGCAAAATGTTGGAACCAGCTACCTAATCATATCCGTCTTGAGGATAACTATTTGTCTTTTCGAAAACTCCTTAAAACCTTTCTGTTTCCCTGATGTCTAGCTGTAGTTCTGTGATGACTCTGCTCCTAGCGCTGGGAGGCCTTCTGGTAGCCATGAGCTTTAGAAATGCAAATTCATTCATTCATTCATGCGCTGCCCAGGATGGACCGAAAAAAGTAAGTTGAAAAGGCTGAGAAAGACAGCACACAATTGGGCAAAGGCGGGTGCATGTCCCGACTTTGCTCCGCCCACGGTCTATTGGTGTCAGTTACCCGCACAGGCCACATCTGTTTTGAATTATCGTGCCCAGACACGGGCGCGATAATTGAAAACAGATTTCTCGCTGTGGCGCGCGCGCACCACTCGTTCTAAACAAGCTGGAATCATGGCGAATAAGGGGCCGCGAACGGTGACCCCTGCAGGCCTCTGTAGGCTTCCAGCTAGGAAAATCATACATTGTGAAAGGAGATTTGTGTAAATATGCCAGAGCATTCTTGGTTCACGTGTTGCTCGCCTGGTATAATCGGAGCTATTTTCATAGGTCTCTGCAGGAGGCTGAACTACCAGCAAAAAGAAGCACGACCCGATCCCCTGGTGGGGATTAATATATATTATGATTCCGCATCAATGTACGTGGCATCAGTCTGAAGAGACATTCACAGAACCTGGCCACAGGTAAACAATTCAGTTTGTTGCATTCACTACACAATTAATCAAATTCTACTACCTGTGAATCAGCATTATGGTCTGCTCAACCACACGTTTTAAGTTTTTGTTTGCGGCAGACATTCTGTGAACTGAAACACATGCATCACTATATTGTCCGTTAATGAAAAAAAGATACAAAAATCAAGTTATTTGCGAGGATCACACAGTTCGGTCAAGAGGGCAGGGATTGTAGCAGAGGTTTTATTTTTCCACGTCTGTAATTAGGACATTGGACCTTGTCTTTTCTTTTACGCATTTGTCAAATGTTTTGAACGTTCTCATCTGTCTAGAAATTAATTGGTATTCTGCAGTAGAAACAAATATGAATTTGTTCCAAGGTTGCACACTAGTGTTCTATGCTGTACACAATTTATAAACAATCGAAGTGGAATAAGAATATTTTTTAGGAGGAGCCTAGCGCGGGACCAAGATGGCTGCGTGAGCACAGAGCTCCCGCGACCCTCGTTCCCTCCGGCAACTATCCTGAAAAAATCCTGTGTCAAATATCCGGAATATTGGAGATGAACCATTGCTGAGGCGAGCGTCGTTGTCCGGACTGAAATTGTGCACCAGAGACCGAAGTTGTGACAAGTGGAAGTTCGCGGCCTATCCCCGGGAGGTGCCCGGGTCTCGCGTTGGCATGGGCCCGGACACTAATTGAACAACAGCAGCCGTGTGTGGTGCAGACCATCGGATGGGGGCTGTTTTCACTTTCACTTTCGTTTTCTTCTACAACTGCGTGCCTCGGCCCGCGAGTGTCTTGGACAATAGTCGCCTGTAGCTCGGCCTGCACATGCTTGGGCTTGAATCGGGGTCCCGGATCCTGCGGACCTCGTGCCAATTGTGTGGCTGAGCGGCCTGTCTTTGACTCTGACTGTTCCGGTGTTGAGGATGTCGGCCAAATCGGAAGCCGACAAACAGAAGCCCAAGAATACCAGGCGGGGGGGCTACACTCAAACTAACAATATGGATCGCTATGCCCAGCAAAAGGGATCGCCAAGCGGACCGGGGGAAGCCACAGGAATTACCGAGAGACGGCTCGGTCCCCGCACCGGAATTGACACTGCAAGACATCATGGGCGCCATTGAGGAGATGAAGTCCTTTATTGGGCAACAGTTCGAGACCCTGGCACACAAAGTGAACACTATCTCAGTTGACGTTAATTTGCTTCGCGCTGACCTGGGGAAAACTAATGAGAGAGTTAAATCATTGGACCAAAAAACCTCTAGCCTCACGGGGGACGTCTCTGATCTGCAAATAGAGGTCCGCACGCTGAGGACTACCAATGACCTCTTTGCCCGCAAGATGGAGGATTTTGAAGGCCGGGCGAGGTGCAATAACGTGCGCATTGTTGGCGTTCAGGAGAAATCGGAGGAGCAATCAGCGACTTGTTTGTCGAGGACTTGGTGGTTAATCATTTGGCGCCTAAGGGCCTCAGCAAGTTCTTTGCGGTCGAGCGGGCCCACCGAGTCCCGGGTGGGAGGCCCAAGGTGGGAGCCCCCCCGAGACCGATCATCGCCAGGATCTTCAATTTCAGGGACCGCGATGCCATTCTGCAGGCGTCACGAGTGTCCGGACCAGTCACTTTCCAGAACACTGCAGTGAGTTTTTATCCTGATTTCACCCAGGCGGTGCAGAAGCAACGGCAGAGTTTCCTGGGGGTTAAGAGGAGGCTACGTGAGATGGGCCTGAAGTATGCCATGCTCTTCCCAGCCAAGTTGCGCGTTGAGTACGAAGAGCGAACCTTTTTCTTTGACTTGCCAGACGAGGTTGGGGAATGGCTTGACACATTGCCTCAGCAGCGGACTAGCGGGGATCATGCTGGCGGAGCGGAAGGTGGTCATGTCGCAAAAGAGTGAGGACTCCGGTGATTGAACATTCTGGCTAAGCTCAGGACAGTGGTTCGCTGATTTGTTTTCATTGCTAGCTATTGTCCGGGGGTGGCGAGGGTACAATGGGATCTCTTTCCTCCTACGGGGTTTCTTCTTGTAGATTAGCTTCTGCTAGGGCGACAGGCACACTGCAAGTTGGGGGGGCTTTTTAGGCTTACGCAGGGGTGCAGGGTGGGGGGTGGTATGGGTTTGTTGGAGTGTCTGTTGTTGTTTTTCATTTTGCAAGGTATCGCAATGCAAGTCTCGTGTGCTGTTCTCTGGGGGGGGCGGGGGTCTCTTGCCATTCTGTAATGGGGGGTAGGGGTTTGAATATACTTAGTTGGAATGTTAATGGCTTGGGGGATCGTATTAAGCAGGGGATTGTTTTGCAATTTTGGAAGAGGTGCTCTCCTGACATAGTTTTGCTGCAGGAGACGCACCTGATAGGCAACACGTGTCATGCTCTCAATAGAAAGGGTTATAAATTTGTTGCGCACTCTGGGTTTTCCTCGGGATCTCGGGGAGCTGGAATACTCGTTAGGACCTCGCTGCCGTTTGAGATTGATTCTACTACTGTCGATGAGAGGGGGCGCCTTGTGGCTGTGGCGGGGAGGTGGGAGGGCAGGACACTGGTTTTGGTTTCTGTTTATGTCCCTCCTGGCCTGCAGACCACCACATTTGCTGACTTGGGGAGGGCTATGTTGGATCTCCCCGAGGGCGTGTTGTTGGTGGGTGGTGACTTTAATGCAGTTGGTTCCGGATTACTAGACAGACATCCGCCAAGGGACCCCGGGGGGGCGCAGAGATGGCTCCCAGATTTTATTGATACACTAGGTCTGGTTGACTGCTGGAGGCTGCTGCACCCCGCTCAGCGGCAGTACACTTTTCACTCTGGGGCGCACGGCAGTCTCTCTAGAATAGATTATGTTCTCACCTTGGCTGCCCAAGCTTCCTTGGTGTCCGAGGCTAGGCACATGGCTAGGGGCATCTCCGATCATTCGCCGGTGTGGATTTGTATGGATTTTGGCCGTGGAAAGGCAGGTAGGGTGGCTCCGATTAACCCCTGGTATTTCCGTGACCCTAGGACTCGTAGCGCGTTGCTGAAAGCGGTCGATCTCTACTTTTCGTAGAATCTTGGCTCGGTTACCTCCGCGGTGTCTTTGTGGGAAGCGTTTAAAACAGTACTGAGAGGGAAGGCCCTCTCCTTGATAGCGGATGTCAAACGCCGGAGGGATGCGGAGGTGGCGCAGATCGAGGCTGAGATAGTGGTATTAGAGTCAGTCCTGGAAGACGGGGTTACGGCGGAAACACTGCATAAATTGAGATTAAAACAGTCTGAATATAAAGCACTGGTGACAAACGCGGCTAAGGTTCTTAGCAGGGAACAACAAGGGCGATTGTATGATGTAGGTGACAAGGCTGAGAAATTAATAGCGTGGTTAGACAGAAAAGAACGAGTGAATAGAGTTGTGCCAGAAATAGTGACGGTCGGCGGGGATATTGTCACAGAACCCGACGGGATAGTCCAGTGTTTCGCGGACCACTTCCGCATGGTCTATACGTCCGTGTCGGACAGGCCGGAGGAAGACTCGCACGAACTGCTGCGAGATATTGCCCTGCCTTGTCTCTCCGACGTAGACAGGGAAGACCTTGATGGTAACATCACCGCGGATGAGGTTGCAGTTGCTATCCGCTCACTACACCCGGGCAAGGCCTCGGGCCCGAATGGCTTGCCGATCGAGTTGTATAAACTCAGGCCGGATAAGATTGCTCCGCATTTGCGAGATATGTTTGTAGAGGCGCGGGAGCATGGGTGTCTCCCATTTGACCAACGTCTGGCGACAATAGTGGTCATACACAAAGATGGCAAGCCCCGGAACAGATGTGGATCGTATAGGCCGATCTCCCTACTCAACGCTGAGCCAAAAATCCTCGCCAAACTGTTGGCTAACCGTTTGATCAGGATAATTGGGGACTTGATCCACCCGGACCAATCCGGGTTTATCTCACACCGCAACACTGCGTTGAACCTCAGGCGACTCCATGGCGTGCTCGCGAGGGTTGGGACGCTGCGGGAGTCGGCCATCTTGGCGTCACTTGATGCCACGATGGCTTTCGACACTGTGGAATGGCCGTATCTGTGGGCAGCGCTCACAAAATTTGGCTTCGGACCGGGTTTTATAGGCTGGATTAGGCTACTCTATGAGGAACCTTTGGCTAAAATCGCGGTGAACGGTAGGGCGTCATCTCCGTTCGAGCTTGGGAGGGGCACCCGGCAGGGTTGTCCTCTGTCGCCACTATTGTTCGCCCTCGCCCTTGAGCCGCTGGCGGCATGGATTAGATGGCAGCCAGACATAAAAGGGATCCGATGGTCGCCAGACCACGAGGACCGCATTTCTTTGTATGCAGACGACATTTTGTTATACTTGACCTCACCTAGGAAATCCCTCATAGTGGTCTGTGACGTCTTGAATTCTTTTGGTAGAAACTCGGGTCTCGCCATTAATTGGGGAAAGTCGCATCTATATGTTCTCAGTGGAGACACCCCTATCGTCCCGCGGAATTGCTCCATCCAGATCGCCCAGCAGGGCTTTCTGTACTTGGGGATATATATTTCCACCGATCCCTCTGTCCGATACGAGAAGAACCTACTCCCTCCGTTGTCACGTTTGAGACGGGACGTTGCGGGTTGGAGGCGGCTGCCGCTCTCCCTATTAGGCCGCGCCGCATTGTTTAAAATGATGTCTCTTCCCCGATTTCTCTATGCCCTACAGAACACCCTAGAGTTAGTTCCGGCCTGTTATTTTCGTGAGGTGGAGAGCCTCCAGCGCTCGCTGTTATGGGACGGTCGACCGCGTATAGCTATTGCAAAGTTGATCCTTCCATGGTATGACGGGGGGATTGCACTCCCTGACATCAGAAGATATTATTGGGCTACCCAATTGGGAGCGATTAACCACGGTGTTTATGGTCCGGCGTTGAACCCTGGGTTTGCTATGGATCGGTGGTTGTTGCGCGGGGGTAATTATCTTAGGGCGCTGTATTCCAAATCACTGGATGGGTCCCTCACGGGACCAACCAAGACGGCAGTGCATGTGTGGAAGGCGGTTCCAAACTCGTTGGGCTGGAAGGACAGACTTACCCAGGCTACTCCGCTTTTCGAATCCGATATATTGGGGAAATTATGGCACACGAAAGGGTTTGAGAAGTGGGACCTAATTGGGATTTCTAGAGTTGGGGATTTGTTGACTAAGGGTAAGGTGAAATCGTTTGAGATGCTGCAGACGGAGTACGAATTAGGGGGTACTGAATACTTTCGATATGCCCAGGTGCCTCACGCTCTGCTATCTGTCTGTGCCGAGGGGGAGGTCGTGCCTGAGTCTTCTCCTTTGGAGGATCGGATTCTGGATGGTCATATGCCGGAGAGTACAATCTCCTTGATTTACAAGAAGCTTGTAAATGTTCGGACCGACCTCCTCCTTGATGTGCGAGAACAATGGACTAGGGATGGTCTCGAGCTGGACGATGAGGACTGGCAATATGCCATCTCCTCTCCGAAGGAGGTTGCGATCCCGGCTAGACTGCGGCTGGTGCAGCTTAAGATACTTCACAGGGTTTATGTCACGGGGCCCCGCCTGATTCATATGGGTTTCTCTGATGATGGCTTATGCAAGAGAGGCTGTGGGATGTTGGGCACCTTTCTACACATTATTTGGGAGTGTGGGGAGATCGTAGAGTTCTGGAAACAAATTCATGACGTGATGGAAGAGGTCACGGGTATCGCACTCTTCCTGGAGGCAAGACGATGCCTATTGAATGTCTGGGGTCCCACCAACTATGATGCCGCTCAGACCCAATGGGTGACCCTGGGGAATATGGTGGCGAAGCGCGATATTGCGCAGCTGTGGGGATCCCAGAGACATCCCACCTTGGTAACATGGATGGAAAATATGGACTGGGGCATGTTCCGGGAGAAAACGGTGTATAGTGCCCGAGGTCGCCCTAAGAAGTTGCATAAGATATGGGGGCAATGGAACCATTATAGGGGAGATATTTGTGTGCCCCCGGTTACTGAGATGCTCGATGTGCAACTTTCCCCCTAGCTCTGCTCCCAACTTTGGACGTAAAACTGTTCATAACCTGGAGCCCGTACCTCTGCTTTCCCCTCACTTCTTTGGCGTGGTGTACTGCTCCGCTGATGGGAGTGGGACCTCGCCCCGGCTGAGAACTAGCGCATGCTTATTATATGCTCTGCCTTGCTTGTGTTTTTATTTTTTTGGTTTACATTAAAACTAAACCTTTGTTACTCCTGATGTATAGCTATGGACCTTCCTATGTATTATTCTCATCGTGCCGCCGGACCTCCGGGATGTCGGCTGAATAGCTGTGTACCATGTTGACGTAAATAAAGTTTTTTTTAAGAAAAAAAAAAAAAAAAGAATATTTTTGAGTTTTTTAAGTATTTATAAAAATGTATATGTTTGTGTGGTATTAATGTTTTTCTTTTTCATAAAAGGAAGAACCTGAAAACGACAATTAACTGGCTTGCTATATTCACATAAAATTGATAAGTTGCCCAAATCCTTTCAGGCACTGGGGTGCCGGACAATTAGGTTAGAAAATAAATTTAGATCTAGTCAGCAATGTAAGTGCTTAAAGTCTCTTAGAGCATCAAGGACAAGAAAGTCCCACAGGTGTTAAGGAGCCCTGCAGTAGTTTCCATCAATGGACGCTGACTGTCATACCAAATTAAATCTACAGAAAACTGTAAAATCCAGTGAACCAGAAATTAAAGTAACAAGCATTTGCAATGCAATAGGTCTCGCATTTACGCGGGTTTGAGCTATTGACATTGCAAATAACAATGCCTTTTATTTTTGTTTTCGTTTTTAAAACATAAATAAAAGGCAATGTCATTTACAATGCCAGTAGCTTAAACTCGCGTAAATGCGAGATCTATTGCATTGTAAAATGCTTGTTGTAGATAGTGCATGCATTTGCTATCAAAACAATTTAAGAGTAGTTGAGACGGGTCGAAACCATTTTACACTTGATTTAGTCTTGTACTCGATATTTCAAGTTTTAATTTAAAAGAGGAACAAGCATTGGCATAGCCAATAGGTCTCGCCTTTGGGACCTTATAAGTGTTTAGCCATGCAACAGTTGCATAACTAAATACTTATAAGGTCCCAAAAGCGAGACCTATTGGCTATTAGGGTGACCAACCGTCCGTAAATTTCACGGACAGTCCGTAATTTCGGCCGTCTGTCCGTTGTCCGTGAAGGATTCTTTAACGGACGCCATTTGTCCGTAATTTTAACCGGGCACCTTTCGCACCACCCTAAGCTGTCACCGCTCCCACCCACCTCCCTTCTTGACTCCGATCCTCTGATGCAGCACCAAAGCTCAGATCCCCAGCAGCATTGGGGAGGCACAGCATGATGGCAAACCTCACACCCTCCGCCCTTGATGAGCTGCTAAGAGGTGCTTGAAGGTGACTGAGAGGGAGGGGCTGCAGCTTCAGGGGCATCTATTCAGATGCAAACAGCCCGGAATGCGTCATGTCTCTGCAAATTAGAGGGGCCTCACACATTCCCTTTCTGCCCAGGGCCCCAAACACCCTAGAACCGCCCGGATTACACCAGGCAGCACGTCGTTCTCTTCACAGAGCTTAATTCCTTTCAGTAAATTGTAAGCAAACCTCGGTTCTTCAAACATGCTGTGTATAATGTAATAAAATAAAGAAATGGCACAATCGCAGCAACACTGATTAACAAAGTATGGAGGACAATCAGTTAAGTCAGTTCTCTTCCAGTATCTCTTTTAAGTACTGTACATCACAGTGGGGGTGGCAAAACTAACATTTTAGAAAGAGAGCTTGTCCTCTCGTTGTCTTGTCCAGGAGGGGGTGAGGAGCCCTACCCCACCCTGGAAGAGACCAAGATGATACTAGAACACTGCATGCCCACCCCTGTGCCCACCCTGGTGGATCCTGTTCCTCCTCCTGTGATGGCTCCTACCCCCCTCCCCCAGTGATGGCTCCTGTCCCCCCCATGTGGTGGCTCCTGTCCCCCCCTCTGCCTGTGATGGCTCCTGTCCCCCCCTGTGGTGGATCCCGTCTCCGCCCTGGGTGGCTTCTGTCCCAGTCCTGGAATGGCTCCTGCAGCGAGGGTGAAGTTCTTGATGGGCCTCTTCTCAAAAAGGCTCAGCTCAAAATTAATATGAAAAGGTGAACGAGTGAGTAAGTGAAGGGATGGGTGGATGGCTGGATGAATTAGTGAAAGGGTGAATGGACGAATGAAAGATTGAATAGATGGCTGAGAGAGGATGGATGGATTGATAAGTGAGTGCAAGGATGGATGAGAGAAAAGGTAAATAGCTGGATGTATGGGTGGAAGGGTAGCTGGATGGGCAAAAGGGTGGATGGATGAGTGAAAGGATGGAGGAGTGAAAAGGTGGATGATGAGTGAGTGGGTGGATGGATGAGTGAAATGATGGATGGACTGATGAATTGATAAGTGCAAGGGTGAATGGATGGAGGTATGAGTGAAAGGCGGATGTAAGGTTGGATGAGTGAGTGAAAGGAAGGGTAGATGGACAAAAGGATGAATAGATGGGTGAAGGAGTGAAAGGATAGATGGATGAGAGAAAGGATGGATGAGTGATAGGGTCAATGGATGGATTCATGAGTGGACAAGTAGATGGATGGGTGGGTGGGTGGATGGATGGAAGGAAGGAAGGATGGCTAAGTAAAAGGGTCAATGGAGAGAGAAAGGGAGGATGGATGGATGACTGAAAGGGTGGATGGGTGGCAGGATGAGTGACTGGGTGGATGGATGAGTAAGTGAAAGGATGGCTGGATGGGTGAAAGGGTAAATGGCTGGATGGATGAGTGGATGGAGGGGTAGAAGAGTGGATGGATGAATACATCCTTCTGGGAGACCTCAACTTTCACCTTGAAAAGAGCAACGACCGCAACACCACCACCCTCCTGGACAACCTCGCCAACCTCGGACTTAAACAACTGGTCACTTCCCCCACCCACATCGCAGGTCACACACTCGACCCCATCTTCACCTCCAGCAATCATGTCTCCTTCAGCCACACTGCGGATCTCCTCTGGACTGACCACAGCTGCGTTCACTTCACCTACAACAAGCCCAAACCCACCAACCACCTCCAACCAACTCTGCAAAGAAACTGGAACAAAATCACCACCGACCAGATCTCCTCTTCGCTCCTTCTAAACACCCCAACCCACTCCTGGGACCCAAACCTAGCCGTCGCCAACTTCACCCAATGGTTAGCCAACACCGCCGACACCTTAGCACCACTGAAAAAACGTCACAGCAAACCTGGCAACAAGAAGGCCTCATGGTTCAACGATGACCTTAAGAAGTCCAAGAAACTCTGCCGCACCCTTGAAAAAGCGTGGAAAAAAGACCCAACCACCAGCACCAAGGACGCCTTCAAAAACGCCACCCGCACTCACCACCAACTAATCCGAAAGGCCAAGAAAACAGCATTCAAGGATCGACTTGACAACAACGCCCACAACAGCAAGGAACTTTTCAACATCGTCAAGGAGTTTTCCAATCCCTCGGCCAACTCCAACGACATCACCCCCTCTCAAGCCCTCTGCGACTCCCTAGCCTCATTCTTCCACAACAAGATTGCAGACATCCACAACAGCTTCGACAACCAACCCGGAGCCCAACCCACCCAACCACATGCTGAACACTCCACCCCCGTGAACACCCTTAACGACTGGAACCCAATCTCCACTGAGGACACCATCCGCTTGATGAACTCCATCCACTCAGGATCCCCCACAGACCCATGTCCTCACCACATCTTCAACAAAGCAGACTCCGTCATAGCACCGCACCTCCGAGACGTCATCAACTGCTCCTTCAACTCCGCCACCTTTCCGGAAAACTGGAAACACGCTGAACTCACCGCCCTTCTGAAAAGACCAACAGCGGACCCCACCGAACTCAAAAATTACCGCCCCATCTCGCTCCTTCCATTCCCGGCCAAAGTCATCGAGAAAGCTGTCAACATCCAGCTCGCCGCTTTCCTCGAAGCCAACAAATCCCTCGACTCCTCACAATCAGGCTTCCGAGCAAAACACAGCACTGAGACCGCCCTCATCGCAGCAACAGACGACATTCGAACTCTACTGGACAATGGAGACACAGTCGCCCTCATCCTCCTCGACCTCTCTGCAGCATTCGACACAGTCTGCCACAGCACCCTTTTACAACGCCTCAGCAACATCGGAATACATGGAAAAGCACTTGGATGGATCACCTCGTTCCTCACCGGAAGAACCCAGAGAGTCCGCCTCCCACCATTCAAGTCCGAGGCCACCGAAGTCATCTGTGGCGTACCACAAGGTTCCTCTCTCAGCCCCACCCTCTTAAACGTATACCTGAGCCCCCTCGCGACCATCGCCCGCCAACACAACCTCAACATCATCTCTTACGCGGATGACACTCAACTGATCCTTTCCCTCACCAAGGACCCCAGCACCGCCAAATCTAACCTACACGAAGGAATGAAAGAAGTTGCTGAATGGATGAAACTCAGCCGTCTGAAACTGAACTCAGATAAAACAGAAGTCCTCATCCTAGGTACATCCCCCTCTGCATGGGACGACTCTTGGTGGCCGGAAGCCCTTGGAAAAGCACCCAATCACGACAGACCACGCACGGAATCTAGGCGTTATCCTGGATTCTTCACTTTCAATGAACAGACAAGTCAGCGCCGTATCCTCATCCTGCTTCAACATTCTTCGCATGCTCAAAAAAACTTTTCGCTGGATCCCCACCGAAACCAGGAAAACAGTCACCCATGCTCTGGTCACGAGCCGACTGGACTACGGAAACACCCTCTACGCAGGCACTACCGCTAAACTCCAAAAGAAACTCCAACGAATCCAAAACGCCTCAGCCAGAATCATATTAGACATCCCACGCAACGAACACATCTCTGGTCACATGAAAGACCTCCACTGGCTACCCGTCAATAAGAGAATCACTTTCCGACTGCTAACCCACGCACACAAATCACTCTACGACATCGGACCAGAATGCCTCAACTCAAGACTGTCCTTCTACACCCCCTCCCGCCAGCTACGCTCCTCCAGCCAAGCCCTCGCCACTGTACCTCGCATCAACAAGACCACAATGGGAGGTAGATCCTTCTCTTACCTGGCTGCTAAAACATGGAACTCACTCCCCACCCACCTTCGCCTTACCCAGAACCACCTAGCTTTCAGAAAGCAACTTAAAACGTGGATATTTGACAAGTAATCCTCCTCCCCCCCCTTAGCGCCTGAGACCCTCTGGGTATGTAGTGCGCTATATAAATTCTCTGACTTGACTTGACTTGACATGAGTGTACAGATGGATAGGGTGAAAGGGTGGATGGATGGATAATGGATGGATGGATGAAGGGATGGATGAGTGTAATGATAGATGGAAGGATACATGATGGATAGGTTTGCAAATGGTTGAATATGTTTGGACATGGCTGGGCTTACTTATATACTATTGCGCCACCTCCTCTGATGTGTCTGTAAAACTTACCTATTGTCCTGACGTTTTGTTCTGAATTTTGACCTCCTGTCCTGAATTTGTGTCCTGAATTTTGACCCTTTGTCCTGAATTTTTACACTCACCGTCCTGAATTTGCACCAATGCCGGTTGGTCACCCTATTGGCTATGCCAAGTGGCCGTGGGGTCGCGAAAGTGATCGCGATCGCGATCAGACATCAAAGGGCCGTGCGGCCACGAAAGTGAAAGTAATCGCGGTAAAGCGCAGCGCGCCCGCGCACATGCACTGTAGCTCCAGGCTGGCCTGGTAGCACTTTTTGGAGCCCTCTCAATAAGTCTCGCCAGACCAGCGCATGCGCTGGGTCAGGCGAGACCTAAAAAAGGACCAGCAACCACCCACAGACACGCAATCAGGCACACACGCGCGCGCGAGCACACACACACCCCATGTCGCTAATAAACCAGCCACGTGGCACCCTATCCAGAGGGCGCTGCTCGCTTGGCGAGCGTCCACCGTCTCAAGACCTCCTGACAACCAGCTGGGTACGGTTTTTTCCATTCTTGCAGATTGAGAAAATAGGCGAAAGCGCTTGGTAAAATGACACAACATCGTTGAAAGCGTATTGGACAAAGCAACAGGGGCACTGGGTTTCGAGCCGGAATGCCCTTTCGGTATTCAACAGTTCACGCCCCATTGCACCACGACCGGGGTCTTTTCAGTCAGATGTGTTTGTCAAACGTCAGAAGGTTTACGCCACATTTCCAACATGTCTGATCTGCATAAGAGAATGGAACATACACATCAAAATCAAGATACATTATTTAAAACGTTATTTGGACGCATTTCTTACAAAGACACAAGAGTGCACTTCATTGTGTAACTATTTCAGGGTTTCTCAATCATCTAAGAGTGAGGCGTTAGGAAGGCATTTCTGTTAAAGCGTCGAGGTCTGTTCCCCAGATGTGCGCATGGCGGACCCTGGAAGAGTTCCGGTTTCAACATTTCTCCGAGTGTCTTAAAGGAATATTCTATTTTTGAAGATCCAGGGCTCTCTCACTTTAGGGTCACTGGAAATGTTGATGTCTTGGATGTAATATGGTGCTTCCCCTTTCAAACAATCTGTCTAAATATAACATTGTGATCAATGTAATTGGAACAAATGTTCTAGTGTCAGGACACTTTTCACCCCAGTTTTTCAAGGATTTCCCCAGCTAGGCACCCCTGCAACGCCTTGGGTATCCCACTTTACTCACTTGTTCAATGACACTGGTGTTTTTAACTCCTGTGATATTTGAGGGGTGTCACCAAAGGCCAGCACCGCTGCTCCATCATCCTCAGTCTGATAATGATAAATAAGTCTTGCTCCCTGAAAATGCGCGCGCTTTCTGCTACCACCGGCACAAATTAAGCCCTGTTCATACGTACACGCCAGTGTCTTCAGGTGTCACCATGCTGAGCACATCCGCAGAGGTCCCTCACCCCTTGTCCCTGCATCCGGCAGGAGCCCGGACTGATCACTATGAGGACAAGGATTGAGGGACCTCATGGCTGAGTTCACTCTGTAGCCAGCCGTTGGCGTGGCTAGTGCTATGCTGTCCAGCACAGGGCCGTAGGGAGCGCGGCGGCTACCCATGGAGCTAGGATGTTTCCTCTACAGCAAATAGTAATTTCTACACTTTTGGGAAGTTACTAGGCAGTTTATGGGCAACATTAAACAAGTTTTGCTTAAAGCAATGGACTGTTGAGTGGTCTGCATTGGTACAGAGGTGCAATAGAAGATACAATTTCACAGGAAGGGATTCATTTTTTAACTGCAGATTTTCAAGTTTTTTTGTACTTTTCATCCTCAGATCTTTCGAACAACCAAAGCAAAGATCTGTACCACTGAGTCATGTTTTCAACCAGTTCCGCTTCGATTCTGTTCCTTCTATCAATAAATCACACCTGTGGCCCACACAATCTTCGTGGGAGGTCTCTGGCTAATTTTAAGTAAGGGTCTTCAACACACATTTATTTGGGTGCGTAATACAAATAAAGTCCTTGTTTGGAGGCCACTGCTGTGAGATGTCATTTTTTTTTCAACATCAATATTGCCCCTCTCACAATACACTGATTCCCTCCTTCTCATCTCAGAAGGGCGTCATGGGAGTTGAAGGCTTTTGGGCCCGGGTTAGATGGGCATGGGTGGCATCACAAAGCCCAGCCCCTCTCTCTGCCACCAGGACCTGGTGTTGCACAGGCAGCCACAGTGCAGGCCAAGCTGTGTGCTGCTCCCACAGGAGACCTCTGCCACCAGCAAGAATACCAATGCCAATGTTGCTGAGTAGGGGCCAGGGGAGGTGGAGGTGGCATTGAGAGGGCACTGGGTTAAAAGACACAACAGCCGTGGGCTTTGCATGTTATGGGAGTCAGGACTGCAGGCCCTGAATGGTCCTTTAAATGCTGGGGGGCAAGGTGTGACATACCATGCCAGTGTGTGCACCACCACCTGGAGGAAAGAGGACTTCTGCCTTGACAATGCACTGTACGTACTGGGGGCTATTGCCGCCTTCTTGTGGCTCCTGTCATCAGGGTGGAGTTTTGCATGTTGGTGGGCACAGAAAAGAAGTAGCATGGGAATGGCGCTCTACTTCTGGAATATTGGTGGAAATGTACGTCAATGGTGGTTTACATGGGTGGTCAATATTGAAACTGGGATGGGATGTTCTACTTTATATCTAAAGCCAATGTGGAGAGTGGCATCATGGCATCACCTGTAACATGACAATTGACACAGGTATGTGAGACTAGACCCTTTAGAATCAGTGCCCAAAATGTATTTAGCTCCCCCATCGGTCACAGCACCCCAGGAACAGGGCGCAGCACCCTGGCACAGATATTAGCGTCACTGATCACACCTGCCAGGGTGCCACACTGAGCAGAAGAAGAAAGTTTGAGTTGCACCCCTGGCTGACTGGCACAATATCAGGAGTACCTAGAACTTGAGTAACACCCTAATGCACTGGGCTGCACACTGGCAACTCATGTAGTTGTGCACTGAAGGGCATCCTGGCACATGATGGCAGCAGCGTGGCATATAACAGCAGCCATTCTAATGATATTTTTTGTATCTGACACTTGCATCCGCATGGGCTACTCAATGACCCTGGCACAACAATGAGCATGATTTTGTGATAAATGTAGTATGTTGTGATGTGATAAATGTGTTCTTTTAACTCACATAGGAATTTCAACGTCCATTTTTCCCAGTACATCACGCTCTGTAAGACAAGCAGGACTTCTCCACTGGCACGCATATGCGCCTTCTGTGCAACCAATATTTTGTGCTGGGAACACACTTTTCTAGGCAGACACAGAATTTGCTGTTAAATAGAACCATTACTCAGAGGTACTTTGACAAAGCCTAGAGTCAGAACTACTTGTAAAACCCATTACTTTTTTGGTCAATATATTTGAAAAAATATGCTGGAAAACACCTGCTGTGGCCCTATCTTTCCAAACTTGTGGTTGGAAGAAATCTGCAAACCCCCTGGCAAAGGTCAGATTCCCATTTTAGTTGTCCAGAGTCCAGAGAGCGCTTTTGAATACTTACACCTTGACACCTTGACATACACCTAACAATCCAGCCGTCAATTCAGACTTTTAGGAAGATTGCAAAGTATCCAGAATCTCATGAGGAAGATGCAGGCCATCATGAAATCTCACAGACAAATTTATCGAAGAATCCCAACATTGCTTAACTGAGCTAATCATATTTCCTGGAGCTGACGTTCAAAACATAGTGCTTTGCAGGTACGGGGTGCCACCCACAGTACTGATTTACAGGTCACACCCCGCTAAGGTACTATGGTGGCTTCAGGAGCATCATCTGGGAGAAGGGTCACCTCCATGATGTAGCATTACCAGCTCCAGGATATTCCCCCACGCACAATGGAAGATCTGGAGGCATCTTCGTCTGCCCTTGGGCCAGCCATATGCAACAAAGAATCTGTTTTGTGTACTGACCGACCTTGTGGGTTTTGTAGGTCCTCAGAGCTCTCCTAAAGTACAGTTCTATGAAGTGTCCTCTCAGGATCCGTAGCGGGGTTGGAAAAAAGGTAAGAAGAAAGATGTCTAAATTCACATGGAAATGTGAAAGAAGCTTTGGGAAGATAAACTGATCTGTTCCACGAGTAAACGCAGTGCAGGTGTGCTCTCCCCTGACCAACATACATGCAATGTTTCAATGATACAATAAATTCTGATTTACAGAACTTCCCAGAGGAAGGAACTCTTATCTCACAAAAAACTAGTTCGCAATGTCCCTCAATTGCTGCATTGTCCCATTGATTACTGAATGGCAGCTTACAGTCATGTTGGGCTCTTGACAGGCAGTATTCACATTATCCTGCTAGCTAAGATGTAGTCCTCCAGATGCAAATGTACATTAAGAACAAGTGGCTCTGATTTTGTGGAAAAATATTAACACTCTCTCATGTATTACACATAATTGTTTGTAAACTTTCCAGTTAAAACCATGTATCTTGATGAAGTCCTGAAGATATTATCAGACAATGGGTAGCACAGATTAGAATTGATGATGTTACCCTATTTAGAATGGGCCTGCCCGACAAACCTCAAAAACTTCAGACCCACCTCCCTCCTCCCCTTCCCAGCCAAGGTCATCGAGAAGGCTATCAATTCCCAACTCTCCGAGTTCATCGAAAAGAACCACATCCTGGACATCTCTCAATCTGGCTTCCGAAGTAACCACAGCACCGGGACTGCACTCCTCGCCTCCGCCACCGACGACATCCACTCCCTCCTCGACCAAGGCGAAACCGCTGCCCTCATCCTACTGGACCTCTCGGCCACCTTCGATAATGTCTTTCCTTACTGGCCGAACACAGTGAGTCAGACTACCTCTGTTGCTCTCAGAACCTACAGAGATCAGCTGCGGAGTTCCCCAGGGATCCTCCCGGAGTCCCACCCTCAGCATAGTGCAGAAGTATTGATTCTGACTTAGTTGTATTTGTTTCTGGGAAGGGTACAGCGCAAATATACAAAGATGGAGCAGCACTGTGCAGTGCATATGTGGTTAGTTCATGTCGAGATGTAGTGCTGTGCAGAGCATGTGGGGATAAAGAATGTATGTGTCTTTGTGTGAAGTACAATACATGAAGGGCAAAGAATTGTGCAGCCCACATAATGAGTGTGTGTGCTGGCAGTGCGTGTGTTTAAAAATAACAAACCCTGGTTAAAAATAGAAAGGCGTCAGTGCTGAGCAGTGCGTGCAAACTGAGTGTGTGTGCTGAAGGAATGTTTACATGAAAGGTTACTATACATAGGGGTATTAGGGCTGAACAGAAAGTGTGCTATGAAGGTACACTAAGTGAGAGTGCCTTCAGTGGTACATTGTATGCAGGAACCTGGGTCCCATTTTGGGAAGCCCAGGCCGGCCTGGTAAAAACATGAGGAGGAGGGAAGTGCCTTCGCACAGTTTTGTGTATTGCTGTATTCCTGTGCGCTGGGTGGGGACGCACTGGAGGTAAATGGATGAGACTCCCTTCAATAGACTGCTCATTGATTCAGTGACAGATCACAAGGAAGAAAGATGAGAATGATAAGAGAACTAGAAAGAGTAGGGCTGGGGGTCTGGGATGAAAGTTTTGATGCACATATTACTGTAGCTGACATCCAGGTGTGAACTCTGGTCACTCCCATGAATTGTGTTGTGAACAATCAACTTCAGAGTCGTGCTTTATGTGACAGACAACTTTAATGAAGTAAGATGAATAGGAGAAGTACACACTTCAAAAGAAGCAAAATCCCAAAATAAAATTTCAAAGGCCAAGCCCCTAAATCACATTTGATGTCTGGGAAACGCCTATAAGAAAGGAAGGTTGAGTCCCCAAAACTTTTTTATCTGCCAAGTAGCTAGACGGGCTGTGTGAGAAGGGGAAGCTCTGCAAGACTTCTGCCTGTGACCAGGACTGGTTGTCAGAACCTGCTAGTCTCCCTCGTGGGGGGTGACATCACCCAGGGAAACCAAAACCACCTGCCCTGGAGCAGCAGCACTTGCCTGCTTGCCACGACCAGTGTACCCCTAGAAGAAGAGAAGAATGTTGGAGTGAGCGAGGTCCAGTGCGAAGCCCTACCATGAGGACTCCCTGTGTGAGGTATGAGGGTCCAGCTGTGCATCAATCGGGCCATAGCACATGTGCAGGACTGTTTTCGGTAGCCCTTGTATGCCAGGCCGCCGTAGATTGTGTCAAGTACTGTGTGGAGGGCGCCAAGCCCACACAGCCTTTTTGCGGTGACCCCCTATACCAGAGGGGGCCACAGGTGAAGAAGTTGTGTGACCAGCATACCAACACCTGTGAATGCCTGAAGAGTGTCCCCGTATACCAGAAGGGGCCACCATGGTGCAGGCGGTTGTACGTGAGGAATCTATGTTGAATCTGGAATCTACTGCGGGAATCCCATATGCCGATGGGACCGAAGTGAGGCTGTTACCGACTGGACAAGCCGCACCAAAGGATCTGCCATGACTTACTGACTGACAAGGACACAGAGGAAGACAAAGGTCCCTCGCGGGACTCCAGTAGGGAGCCGAAGGATTGAATGCCTCTGCTGGGGAGAACTTGACTTTCATCTCTGGGAGATGGAAGCTGCTCCGATCACTAGGGCGAGTGGCCACGCCACTCGGAAGAATGAGCCTGCGCCCACCCAATGCGGCCACGTGTACCACAAGCAGCCTAACATCTCTGAGCAAGACTGGATCTCACAAGTGCCTGTGCTGAGGGCGCCTGCTGTAATGCAGAATGCTTCTGTAATTCTTGAACTAGGGCCTTCGGGACACCAGAGGATTCACCGCAAAAGATGCTGCAGCACCATAGACACTTCACAGATATCGTGAAGAGCCAAAAGGGAACTCTTGATTCAGGCCTAATAGTTCACATTCCCTGATGAGGCCACCAGTGAATGGGAAATTACCCTGAACACGTTGCATGAAGGAGGGTGGAACAGAGATTCCACTGACAAATACTAGAGCCCCGACCTCAAGTGGGATTGTGTTGTTGTTTCTGAATGTCATACTTAGTTACATGTGAAGGGTTAAAAAAAATACTACCTTTCCTAAAAAAACAAGGATATTGATTTATGGTTCGTACTGTTAAATTGTGAGTTACGAGTCATGTTTTCCGACCTGTATCTACATCCCTTTCGGAGAGAGCCTTGACTGCTTGACCACATCTACCATTGAGAGCCAAGTGCATAAGGGGTACTTGGGTGAGTTGGGCATAGTAGGTCATACCCCTGGACATTAGGAGAAAAAGACCTCAACCACCACGGTTGGGCCCAGTAACCCTTGTGTGCCCTGTGGCCCTCTGAAAGAGGTTCTGACAAAAGGTGGCAAGCGGTGGAGCACCTAACATTTAGGAGCCAAAGATACAGAGGTGGCACTGTCCATTTATAATTTGCATCAGTACTGCAATAAGTCCATTTTTTCCCCCTCTATACAGAAAGTCGACACGCATAGGCAATGGAGAATATAGGTTTGGGAATTGAACTCAGCACCATGTCCACAGATCTAATGAAGGATTTATGTAGGGACAGAGGGCAGAGTATACCCAGGACTCAGGACAGAGAGGTCCTTGCTAATTTCATTAGGGACCAGTTTGCGATGCTAGGTGAAAGGTAGGAGTCTGTAGCTGACTCTGGGGAGGGACCCATGGTAGAAAGCAAGCCATGAAGAGAGCACTGTGGACTTAGGATCTAGGATCCCCTTAGCACAGATACATCCCAGACACATGCCGAGTGTGTCTCCTAATGCATTTTCCGGAGTTTTACCAAGACACTCACCACCTTTAGTTTCTAGAAAATACCAGGTGTGAACACCACCCCGAATTTTTAGGGTACCACTGTTCTCAATTCCAGGTGTAAACAACCTGGGGGTGGGTTGAGTCTAGCAGAGACCCTGAGCTTACAGTTGGCATTTCAGAAAGCTAAGGCTGAGGAAGATGAGAAAACCAGAGACTTTGAGATGGAGAAGCTAAGACTAGCACACCAAGAACAAGAGGAGAGGAGGAAACATGAGGAATGGGCATGGGAAGAGAAATAGTGAGAGAGAGAGAGGAGAAACAGAGAGAAAGGGAGGAGTAACAGAGAGAAAGGAAGGAAAAACAGAGAGTGTGGGACGAGAAATGGAAAAAAAGGAAAGAGAGCTGGAAAGGGAACGGATAGCCATTTAGAAAGATAAACTTAGGACAGCAGCAATGACAACTCCATCTGGGATAAGTGACTCTACTTTCAGTTCAGGTTAGGTTGAGACCAAGGTTGCAAAAGATCCTGTGCATGTGTATGTGGAAGATCAGGATAATTTTGAATGGCTTGTGAGCTTTGGGGGTCGCTCGTAAAGTGTAGGTCTTAAATGAGGTGTCTAAGGCAGTTACCTTAAAAGGGAGGATGTCATTGAAATGGACAGCTGTCAGTGGGAGGATGCCTGGGACAGACCAGATGGTCTATGAGTGAATGAAGGAAGCTTTCATTAGGAGGCTTGGACTGAAGCCAGCTTGATACCTGAAGAGATTCAGTGACTGAAAGAGAGTGAACGGTGTTCCGTTTGAGGCTTGGATTCATGGTGTATTGCGTGATTGGAATGAATGGGTAAGTGGGATGGAGGTTCAGGATTTTCAGTCCCTGAACCAGTTGATGGTGCCAGAGAGACACAGGGAGGAGTGCTCTACCATGCTTAGGTAATACCTGTCTCATTTGACAGAGGCTAAACCAACAAAGGATTGGCTAACAAGGTTCACAAAGGGCTGGAACAGCATGGTTGTAAGCCAAAGGGGATGAAAAGCTTTCCACAGACTGGTTCCAAACCAGAGGATAAGGGCCCGGGTAAGTCTCATAGGACTCGAGGAGGGCACAGGAAACATGCGAATGGTAACAATGTGTCCGGGAAGGAGCATCATGAGAAGGGAAGGCAAGGAAGCCCTTCTAAATCCTAGATGGGGACTTATTTTGAGTGCCACAAGGTGGGACTTTACGAGAGAGACTGTCAAGTGAAGGAACTTGACACAGTGACACAAATGATAGCAAGCATATTACACATGGGTGAATAGTATCCGAAACGGACCGATTGTGCACAACCTAGTAGATGTGGATATTTGAGAGAGAGGCCCAGATGCTCTGAAGCATATCCATTCTAATACAATGGGATTTGTGGAGGGCGTTAGTATCAATGTGAGGAAAGTGCGTGCCATGAAGGATACTGGAGTCTTCTGCAATATGGTTGAGAGGAAGTACCTCAAACCTGAGGAGATACTCCCTGGAGCCAAGGATACAGGACTGGCAGTCAGTGGAGAGGGCATGGAGTGTAATCTTGCCAAGCGAGATTGGGCTCAATGACAAGACGGCCACGATTTATCTTGGGTAAGGGAAAAGCAAGGAGCTGGATATCTCTTGGTCAATGATTTGATTGCCCCTAGCTTGGTGCCAGAACCAGGAGCCTTTATAGCTTAGAGAATGTCAGCTGTGTTGACCAGAGTACAGGCTGCCCGCAGTCTCAGAGGGCAGCTGGGATCATCTCTGATTTGCAAGTACGAGGACAAGATAGTTTGCAGGAACTGGCAGACTCCGGGAAGGCAGTGGCTGTGGAGGTTATCACTTCTACTCCAGAAGGAGAGGAGGATGAGACTCCCAATGTGGACAATTTGCTGGAGTCTGGATCTCTTCCAGAGCTGCAGGGTTTGTTAGCTGCTGGAGGGTCCACCCAGGAAGATTTCTGCAAGGCACAGGAGGAAAGCCCTACACTTTAGGGACTTCAGAAGTAAGCCCAGGATTAGGTCAGCAAAGTAGTGGTCAGGAAACAGTATGCTAGCTCGGAGGATGGTCTACAATAGAGGGAACCAGTAAATCCTGAGCCAGATAACTAGCAAGAGTTTAGTGGTTCCATTAGTGCACAGGAAATTCCTGTTGTCACTGGCCAAAAAAGTGCCCTTAGAAGGACACTTAGGGATTAGAAAAACCCAGGATAGGTTGGATCCTCTGTTCTACTGGCGAGGGATGTGCAGAGAGACAGAGATGTTCTGTAGAACCTGGCCAGTTTGCCAGATGAGCGGTAAGACAGGAGAGAAGATTAAGGTGCCATTAGTGCCTCTACCAGTCGTAGGTGTTCCATTTGCGTGGGTGAGAATAGACATTGTTGATTCATTTGACCCCCTGACAGTCAGGCAACAAGTACATCTAGGTTGTGGTGGATCACACCACCAGGTATCCTGATGCTGTATCTCTGAGAGACATGACGGCAAAGGTCGTAGCGAGAGATCACCTGGGGATTTTTTGTAGGGTCGATTTCCATGGATGGTAATTTCTGACCAGAGAACCAACGTCATCTCTTCCTATATGAGAGATGTGGGAGAAAAATGGTGTGACATGCCACCTCTCCACAGCATACTACCTACAAACCAATTGTTTGGTGGAGTGATTTATCAAGATACTAAAGAACATGAGACTGGAAAATCACTGTAGTTGAACCCCTTAAAAAAAAAACAATTACCTGATCCCACTACTCTTTCTAACCTCCAACCCATTTCCCTATTACCTTGCCTCAGTAAAATTACTGCGAAATTAGTCAGTAGTCAACTGACGTCTTTCTTAGAAGATACTAATATTCTGCATCCTAGCCAATCGGGCTTCAGACCTCAACATTCTACAGAATCTGCATTATTATATACCACTGAGACCCTCAAATCTGCCCTGGACAAGGGGAAAAATGCAGTGCTGATTCTGTTAGATTTATCAGCCGCCTTCAATACCATCTCCCATGATATCCTGCTGCACCTCCTGAAGGCCTGCAGCATTTTCCACCTGGCCGTGGCCTGGCTGAAGTCATTCACCGTAGGCAAGCAGTCACTCTTGGACACTACCAGTCAGCTGAGAACCCTTGCACACAGGTGTCCCGCAGGGGTCCTCACAAAGCCCAGTGCTGTTTAATGTATATATGCCCCCCCTTATTGAACTAATATCATCTTTTAATATTGAAACCACCTCTTATGCGGATGACACTCAGTTAATCATAGTGTTAAACATTCTACCATCGTGGAAGAGAATTTCCAACTGTGTCTCACAGAAGTCATTCACTAGATGAAATGGAACCATTTGAATTGTAATACACAAAAAACTGAGATCATATTACCAGGAGAGTCCAACACATTCACACCTAGCTGTTGGTGGCCAAAAGATACTTACCCCCCACCTAACACGGTAGATGTAGTCAACAATCTAGGGGTGAAATTGGTACTGATTTATCCTAATGTCCACAAGCTCTAGCAGTGGCTGGGAAGTATTTTTAGATGAAAAAATTGCAATAAAAAGTTATTTGACTTACTCCCATCTACGGCAAGGAAAACAGTGGCTGTGGCTCTAATTCCCTCTAGACTGGATTACTGTAACAGCCTTTATGCAGGCGCAAACAAGTCAATCCTTAAAAAGCTTCAGACTGTTCAACATGCGGCAGCACGCCTAATGTTTAAACTACTGCGCCGTTCCTCAGCCTCAGCAGTCCTAAAGTCGCTGCACTGGTTACCAATTTATAAAAGAGTGCTGTTCAAGATACTTGTAATCACCTTCAGAGCCTTGAGAGCATCAGGACCTAAATATCTAACAGCTAGGTTTATGCCTTTTGTTACTACACACCTCCTTAGGTCCTCCTCAGCAAACTTAATAGAATCGGTAGCCGTTCTCAGGGCCAAAGCATGGAATGCGCTTCCTTGCCATCTCCATCTCATGCACTCAGAACTAGGCTTCAGGAAATCTTTTAAAACCTGGATCTTCGGAGCCTCAGACTGCCTGTGCCTCTCATTTATCTGATCGTCCCGCACTACGCCGCACCTCCTCCTGAGCAATATGTATGATTCCGCATAGCACAACGATGTTCCCTTGGAGTGATAGCCCTGTATTCCATATAATCTATAAATACATACATACATGAAGGGAACTATGCCAGAAAACCTCAGTAGGATGTGAGATCTTCTCCTGCCATGTCTCTTGTTTGTCTACCAGGAGATTCTGCACAATGGAGTAGGAGTCAGTCCCTTTGAACTTCTGTACTGACACCCAGTGCAGGGTCCACTCGCCTTATTGAGAGAAGGTTGGGAGGGAATCTCAGAGTCTCCACAGAAGAATGGGGTGGACTATGTCATTGGTTTCAGGAAGCTGATGGCACAATACATGGGTCAGGCACAGGGAAACCTTCAGGCTAGCCAAGCACTGATGAAGAAATGTTATCACCAGAAAGCTTCGCTGAGTGGGTATTAAGAAGGTCAGGAGGTGTTAGTGTGAAAGCCTATTTGTCGCAGGGCTTTTACAAATGGTTTGGGCCATACAAGGTAGTTCAGAAAGTGTATGAGGTAAACTACTTGGTGGACATAGGTAGCAAAAGGGAAACCAAAAGGGTGTTCCATGTGAACAGGCTGAAGCCTTGCCTATGAAGAGACTACGCAGTGAATGTTGTGGCTATGGCAGAGGAAGTTGAGGAAGACAGTGAGCCATTTCCTGACTTACATGAAAGATGGCACTGTCAAAGGGGTTCAGCTAGCCCTCGAGTTAATGGCTGAGCAGCAGAGAGTGTAGAGAGGTGTTGGGATGGGCTGCCAACCTCTTCTCGCTGACTTCAGGGTTGACACCTGTCTATGTGTATGACAAAGACGCGGGTGACAGTCTGCCAGGGAAGGACAGAATGTCTGACCGGTTTCAGGGATGCATTAAGGCGGAAGTTGCCAAAGTATTGGACCTGGGAGTCATTTAACGATCTTGTACACCTTAGTCTAGCCCAGTGGCTCTAGTACTGAATCAAGGATCTACTGACTTGCTGTTCCATGTGGACTACCGAGCCCTCAATGAAGTAACCAAGACTAATGCCCATCCAGTTTGCAGAGCGGATGAGCTTGTAGATCAGTTAAGTGCTGTCAATTACTTGAACACCTTGGATACGACCAGTGGTTATTAGCAGATCATTTTGGCACCAAATGCTAAGGAGAAGACTGCATTATCTATGCCAAAGGAGCTGCATCAATTTAAAGTGCTACCTTTTGGCTTGAAAAATGCTCCTGCCAACTTTCAATGCCTGGAGGACCATCTTCTTGCATCGTTGGAGGTGTTCTGTGTTGCCTACTTGGCTGATATTGCGGTGTTCAGCAATTCATGGAAGGGCCACTCGAGGCACCTTGGACAGGTGTTGGAAATCAGACAGGAGGTAAAACTGACCATCAAGGCAACTAAGTCAAGATGCAGTCAGTGATGGAGTGGGAGGTACCTACTACCCAGGCTGAAGTCAGGGTATTCTTAGGACTCTACGGGTATTACCAAAACTTTGTGGCCAACTATGGAAGTATAGTTGCCTGCTTGACTGTTCTGACCTCTAGGAAGCTGTCCAGGAAGGTATTATGGACTGCAGAGTGTCAAAATGCATTTGAGGATCTGAAGCAAGAACTATGCACTCCACCAGTACTGATAGTGCCTGGCTAAAGTCAGCCTTTCATGGAACAGACGTATGCCCCTGACAAAGGAGTAGGTGCGGTGTTAGCTCAACTGAATGACAAAGGTAGAGATCATCCGGTAGCCTTTATTAGTAGGAGATTACTACCCAGAGAGCAGAACAGGGCTGTTATGGAAAAGTAGTGCTTTTCTATGTGTGGGCCTTGCGTACGTCCTGCCCAAATTTGTTTGGCATAAGTTTGTGGTGCAAACAGATCATAAGCCACTGAAATGGTTAATGGCCATGGAAGAAGAGAATCCCAAGTTGGCAATTTCTTTACTTTTCTTTCTTTTGTAGTGGAGCACAGAGCTTGATTGAGCCATGGGAATGCTGGCAGACTCTCCCGTCGGTTTTACCGATCTGACCACATATCCTCTCCAGGTCAGGAGTTGGTTCGTAGTGTTCTGATCTGGGACGGGCATCTTTTGGAATGGAAAAGTCCTCTGCACAGTAAAGACATGTTGCCTTGAGTGCTCAACTGTACTGTTGTCTGGATCTCTAATGCTGATTGTTTGTCATAGGTGAACATGGATCATGCATGAGGCGCTATGACATAAGCAAGTCTCAGAGATTGTGGTCTTGTTGGACCGGGAAGGGTGACCAAAGCGCTGCCTTTGTAGTGGTGGAGGCTACCGGCATTATCAGGAGTTAAGCAGCACGAGTGCGGTGGTAGCATACTGTGTAGTGGTCAGTAGTAGTGAACAGGACCTTTTACTCTGTGTCACTGGAGTAAAGACTACAGGCTTACTCACTTTTTTAAAGGTTCTGCTGCTGTGTGCTTGCTCACACTTGGCCTACATCAGGTAAGTTGTGGAGTGCAGCGCAGAAGTAGTGACTGTGTTAGTTGTATGTGTGCCTTGGAAGGGTACAGTACAAGGATGGAGCAGTATTCTGCAGTGTATGCGTGGTTACTACATGTAGTGGGTGTATGTATGCTGAGAGGAATACATCACAAAAGAGATGCAGTGCTGTGCAGTGCATGTGTGGATAAAGCATGTGCTGAGTGTATGTGCCTTTTTGTGAAGTACAATACATGAAGGGTGAAGAGTTGTGCAGCACGCACATAGAGAGTGTGTGGGCTTATGTTTTGAAATAACACAACCTAGTTAAAGATAGTAAAGTGTCAGTGCTGGACAGTGTGCACAGACTGAGTGTGCGTGCTGAATGCATACTTACATTTGACGGTACAATACATTGAGGTAATAGTGATGAACAGAAAGTGTGCTACATGTGTACACAGAGTGAGTGTGCGTGCAGTGGAACATTGTATAGAGGAACCTGGGTTACATTTATTTCAGAAAGCCCAGGCCTGCCTTCTAAAAACATGAGGAGGAGAGGAATCCCCTCAGACAGATTGGTGTATTGCTGCTTTCCTGTGAGCTGGGTGGGGACCGGAGAGAAAAGGTAGATACTCCCGTTACATTTCAAATGACTGCTCTTTGATTCAGTGAGAGATCACAGGGAGGGGGCCTGGGCCCATCTCAGGAAGGGAGATTGGGCTAATAAGAGAATCATAAAGAGTAGGGCTGGGGTCCGGGATTAACCTTTTGATGCACATATCACTGTGACTGACTCCAGGTGTGAACTCTGGCCACTCCCATGAATTGTGTTGTGAATAATTAGCTTCAGTAGTGCTTGCTGTGAAAGACATCATTCATGTAGAAAGAAGAAAAAGAGAAGTGCCCACTTCAAAAGAAGCAGAACACCAACATAAAACTTTGAAGACCCAGACCCCAAATCACATTTGGTGTCTTGAAAAGGACTATTAGGAGGGGAGATTGAGCCCACAAAAATGTGTCATCTGTCAAGCAACCAGACAGGCTGTGTGAGAAGGGGAAGCTCTGCAGGAATTCTGCCTGTGACCAGGGCTGGGAGCAGAGGCCTGCTAGGCTCCCTGCTGGGTGAATGAACATTACTCAGCGAAACCAAGACCACCTGCCCTGGGGCCTGGAGCACCAGCGCCCGCCAGCTTGCTAAGACCAGTGTGCCCATTGAGGAAGAGAAGAGCTTTGGAGGGAGCAAGGTCCAGTGAGGATCCCTACCATGAGGACTCTCTGTGCAAGATGTGCATATTCAGCTGTGGACCAATCGGGCTGTAGCCCATGTGCAAGACTGTTTTGGCAACCCCATATGCCAGGAGAGGACTGACATAGACAGTGGCAAGCATTGAGCGCGGTGTGGAGGGTGCCAAGCCCACACAGCCTTGTTGCAATGACCCCGTATGCCAGAGGAACCCACTGGTGAAGAAGTTGTGTGGCCAGAGTGCCAAGACTCGTGAACGCCTGAGCAGCAACCCTGTATGCCAGGCGGGGCCACCATGGTGTGGGCGATTGCACCTCAAGAATCTACGTTGCATCTGGAAGGTACCATGCAACCTTGTATACTGAGGAGGGCTTCTGGGACCATATCATCAAAGACTTTGGGTCATTGCCCCAGATTGAAGTGAGGCTGTGACAAGTGGGGCTAGCCACACTGAAGGATCTACCCTGACTGAGCCCACTGGACCAAGAGGGCACCGACGTACACTCGCGGGACTCCAGTCGGAAGCCAAAGGATTGAATCCCCCTGCCAGGAAAAACTTGACTCACCCCATCGCTGGGGAGCTTGAAGCTGCTCCGATCGCAGAGGCGAGTGGCCGCGGCACTCCGGAGAAGCAACCTGCGCCAGTCCAATGATGTTGCTTGTACTGCGAGCAGCCTGTCGTCTCCAAGCAGGATCGGATCTCACAAGTGCACATGCTGAGGGTGCATGCTGTAATGCCAAATGCTTCCGTGCTAGGAGAGACTAAGATTTGAACTAGGGCTTTTGGAGCCCAGTGGATTCACTGCTAAAGGTGCTGCTGCACATAGACACTTTAGACTGAAATCCTGAAGAGTCAAAAAGGAACTCTTGAATTCAACCTAATAGTTTGCATTCCCTGGTACGGCCACTAGCGAATGGGGAATAACCCTGAACACGTTACATGAAGGTAGGGTAGGACAGGGATTCACCTGACAACTACTAGAGACCCGACCTCAAGTGGGATTGTGTTGTTGCTTTTGAATGTCGTACTTCTTTGCATGTGTATAGGTAGAAATAAAATATTCTTTTCTTATGAAAGCCAGTATTTGGCTGTACGTTGATTTATTATTCATACTGCTTGCATTTTGAGTTATGTCGTGTCCGCTCACCTGTATCTTCATGCCCCCTGTGCCCTCCCCACACCAAGGGAGCCTTGACTGCTCGACCACCGCTACCGACTGAGAGTCACGTACAGAAGGGGTACTTGGCCCAGTTGGACAGGATCCATACTAGGCCCGGTCCTGTGACATAAGGAGTAAGAGGCCTCAAACACCATGGTTGAGCCCAGTAACCCCTGCGTGCCCCGTGACCCTCTGAAAGGGGTTCTGACAGTAAACAATAACGGGGTGCCCCCTGGTATCAAGCCAGCAACCTGGCCAGGCGTGTAGAGGACTCGAGGGCAGATGGAAAAGGAAAATGAATAGTAGGAACTAAAGAAAGGAAGAAAGGCTTATCAAGATGAGGATAAGGAGGGAGAAAATAATAGAGTCAGTGAGAGTTTTGTGTTTAGATGCTGAGGAGATGTTTAGATTATGTTAGTTTACTGATTGGGGTTTTATAGTTTGTACAGCATCAGCTGAAAGATTGGTAATGTGAGCCCAGCCTGCTTCTGAAATAAAGTGTCCTTTTAAAAACAATAAAATGAATCCAAGCGGTCTTTGGGTGTTTTCCAAATGAAAACAGTAGCCATGCCTGGCATTCCTCCTCTGACTCACACCCCTGTTTATGATTCAGAGTATGTCCCATTGGTCATTGCTGGGGCTCAACGTATACAATCCCCGTTTGTTTAGCAATCGACAACATTCCTGTGTGCTCTCCATAAGCATAGAAGGAGATCTTACAGGAATGTCTCCACACATTTCCACAACCGGTGATTTACTATCCTCCTAAAATGGCGTCCCTGCTGGGCCAGGGAACATAGAGGTGTTCCGGTGTATTTTGTTGACTTTTTGTCAACTGGCCTTGCCTTTCTGTCTTACAAAACCACAGGCGAACAACCTGCTGGCAGCCACCGAATCCCTGTTCGAGGTACTTCTGTGAAGCACATTGAAGAGTGCCACTCGTTGACCTTTGACCCACAGAGAGGTGTGAGGGAGCGGAGTCAAGGATCCACCTTGGAGGGTGATGTAGAGGCTCAGACACCATTAACACAAGAACAAAGCACACTGTTTTGAATGTGATGTCAGCGCAGTTACTTGTTAAAAAGAAATAGGGCCTGTATTTACTTAAAGGTTCAATGGTTCAGGGCTCGACCCAAAATTGGAACACTCGGATTCCCTATTGCCGCTAAAGTTCAGTTAAAAATGCGCAGGCCACAGGGTAACGCCTGCATGAATGTACGTGTTCCTGAGGCCGTATTACCAATGGGGCACATTGTGCCACTGTGTGCGGGGACAATGCGCCCCATTACAGGCAGTTGCTGTTCCCAGAGCAGGCACAAACTCATGCCTGCACTGGGAACAGTGAACTAGTCAAAGCAGACTGTCTCTTTGAAGTTTCACTGAGCCAGCAGGCATTTGAATGGAGACAGAGATGCCCCTGCAGGGGGGTGCAGGCACCCATTTAAATAGGAGTGCCAGGTGGGCGGGGTAAGGGCTTTTGGGGCCCCAGAGTCCCTCTTCCATAGGACCTTTACGACGGGCTCACTGCTGTGTGGCTTATGGTCAGTACACCTGCTGACGGCCTCTCTGCCTGTGCCCCTGCTTCTACAATGTGGTGCAGGTGTAAAATTCAAAGGATTCCCTCATTTGCATGGGTCCCTGGCGACATGCAAATGAGAGAATGCCAGTAAGAGATCGCGCCAGAGCAACCCATATTATATAAGGGGCCCTCAAGGATCTGCGACCCCTTCAGTAATGCCAAAGTGCCATGGAGGTGTAAAAAGCAGGTGCACATGCAGGGGTGTATCTACCATTAGTGAAGCAGGTGCAGTGCACCGGGGCCCACAGCCCTGAGGGGCCTACTGAACTATGAGAACCGCTGTATTTTACTAGTCCAACAGCAGCTAAAGGGGCCCTTTTCTTGCTTTTACCAAGACCCGTAGCATCCTTGCTACTTTACCGTGTACATGCCCGTCGCACACCTGGGCACTTTACAGCCCAGGGAGCCTATTGTGCGTGACCAAGTCAAGTCAAAGATACTTTATTCGACAAATCAATGCCATAAAAGTAAACATGTAGGAGGAAACGTTTCATCAAGAAAAAAAAAAGACTTTGCTTTAAAAATAGTAATTACAATTAAAAATTTTGTAGACCAAAAGATAGAGTTAAAATTATCAGATAGAGCAGAGGGTTTCATGTAAAGTGCATAGTGCCAAATTCACATTACTATATGCAATAAGGAAACAAGTTAAAATTCCTGACTGGAGCAGATGATAACATATAGAATATCAAATACTAACAGACGGAGCACAAAATTCAACATTCACATTATCGTAAGCAATTGGACAAATATTAATATTTAAGAAGTGAATTTTAGTGCTCACAGTATAGTAGACACTGCAAATTAAAATTACTAAATAGAATAGGGGGGTATCCAGTGACGTGCAAAATGCTGTGGTATAAAGTGCAACGTGCTAAATTTACAGTTTAAATAACAGTAAACATTTGAATAATCATGGTTACATAAAAAATGATGATGTGATGATAATTATTAAAATGACAGTTTTTTTCTACATCTAATGGCTCCTGATAAAAAAACTTGCAACCCCAAAACAAACCATGGGCGAGATAGCATTTGGAGGTATAGCAAAGCGGGCCAAACTTGGAAAAAATTACAATCTTTAAGAAGAGGAAGTATAAATCTTTTACGCAGCTGAACATAAAAATCACAGAAAAAGATAAAATGTAAAGTATCTTGTTCTGAAAAATCGTCACAAGGACAAGGTTTACGAGTACCTTGTTTCGCAAAACCTTGTGGGACAGCTAAAAACCAAGGGATCAAATGTAATCTAAATCTTGTTAGCAAAAAACGATGAAGAGCATTATTTACAACAAGTAAATATGGTTGAACTTGACCAAGTCATCTCAATGACCCTTGTCCCCTGACTCTGGTTCTATCGACCAATGGGAGGGAAACACCCCTCCGCCTGGGTGTCTGTCCCCTGACAATGGTGCAGTCATTGTCAAGAGGGGTTTATTTATTTTATTTATTTATTAGTTTGTATAGCGCTAGAATCGACTCCAATGGAGTATCTCTGCGCTTTTCAGTAATCGGTAAAGCAAGGATAAGATGAAAGAGGGGCTAGATCTCATTCCTAAACAGCACAGTTTTAAGGAGTTTCCTGTAGGTAAGATGTTCCTTGCATTGTCTTAATGATAAAGGAAGTTTATTCCACAATGTGGGGCCTGTAATAGATAAAGCTTTATTCCCATTTCTGGCTTTTTTTGCACGAGGGATCACCAGGAGGAGGTTATTGCTAGATCTTAATGATCGGAGTGTAGGGAACAAATTTATTTTGTAGATAGACGGGCCCTTGGCCATTTATGCATTTATGGATAAGGCAGCATATCTTAAATTTTATCCTCTGACGGATCGACAGCCAGTGTAGCTGATCCAGGAGGGGTTTAGAAGCAGTTCTGGGGGGAACATTAAGGACAAGGCGAGCTGCCGTGTTTTGAATGACCTGCAGTTTATTCAAAACACTTTCGTTGGCAGAAAGAAGCAGGCCATTACAGTAGTCAATCCTACTTAAAACCAAGGTCTGTACCAAGGTTCTCTTACAGGAATCTGGCAGGGTTCCTAGCCGCGGGGATGCGGAAAGGTGTTGGGCGAAGTGGTGCACGAGCGCGGGGACCTCTTCAATGCTGTCTCGCTCGTGCTCCCATATTATGTTCAGGTGTTTACCCTTGAAAAGCTAATTAGATATTCTTATGCGCGAGCGTGTCACCTGTTGTGGCGCGCACGCACTGCCAACTGTTGCGATGACTATAGATGGGGCGTGTTGACTGGAAACCATTTTACAAGGAATGATTCAGACAGCAAACAGAGACACCAGTGGGGCCTGGGAGGAGATAACCACAGGTGTAGTAGAGAGTTTTATGAACCCTTTGCAGGGATGTGGAGTAGAGGCCTGCGGGCAGCTGCAGAGCAGGGTGGTCCACGGCAACCGCTCAGGCAGGAGGCAAAAGGCCAACGGGCAGGGGGAAGCGCACTTTGAGCTACTCGCCTAAAAGCAGCCTCTAATCCCAGAGGTTCTGGAGGTCACCAGCAGCAGCCACCGTGGGGGAGAACCGTGCTCAGGAGAGATGCGGAGAGGGTCTCAGCAGCAATCTCTGTGCTGTTGAGATGCATCTCTGGCAGGCTGTGCAGTGGCGCGAGCGCTCTGGTCTGAGCAGTCCTCTTCACAGGCAGCAGGTCCTCACAGCAGGGCACTCAGCAGCCCGGCCCTCGTGAATCATGAGATGGATCTCTAAGCACCTCTTTCTACTCGGGTTACAGCAACAGCACGTGCGCCTCCTCGGTGCCACAGCCTACGCCTGGCTCGTAGTGCTGGCCGTGCCCAATCGTTCTTCACGCAGGTGTACAGAACTCCCACAAAGTCAAATGTGAACAATATTATGACACAGAGGAACAGCTAAAGTCCAAACTGTTGGCAGTGGGTGCCAGGCACTCTGCCCAGCTCATGTCTTCAGCTACACTTCAGTACGAACATTTTAGTAGGTCTTTTTTGTGTTCAATTCAGTACCATTGTCCCATTATACTGTCGATAATAGTTGCAGGGTTTTACAATCCGTGATGATGCCAAACCTCCTACAATACTTACAGAGGGTGTGGATTCACGCAAGATAAGCCCCGCCCAGTTAGAGGGTGTTGGTTGGGCTGCACCATCTCTTCTGCAACTGAACCCAAGATATGGGGGATGGGCACAGAGGGCCTCCTTTTGTCTCAGGTGGGAGCAGGTGCATATGCCATTGACACACAGCAACGAGAGAAACAGTGTCCTGTGAAGGGTGGGGGAGAGGGATGAGCACCATAGGCATGCTGGAAAGCAAAGAGGGACAAGCCCCAGCAGGGTCTACAGCTG
The DNA here is from genome assembly GCF_964204655.1 of Triturus cristatus. Classification (NCBI taxonomy): domain Eukaryota; kingdom Metazoa; phylum Chordata; class Amphibia; order Caudata; family Salamandridae; genus Triturus; species Triturus cristatus. The sequence continues at coordinate 1,161,720,797 of NC_140590.1, forward strand.
TCTTCTGTGGCATCCCAACATTATATGTCTATACACACACATGCACGGAGACATCCAAACAAGGGCACCTGCGCCCCCCATTTTCTCACATATGCATATTACATACATCGGACATCCAGAGGAAGGAGAGGGGTCCCAGTCATTATTGTGTGTGGATTGTTCCAGGGAAGACCAGTAGATATCCTCACCAAGCTGGTTAAGGAAACATAAGGCCAGGGTTTGCAGCAATAAAACAGCTCCACTAATCCCCATTCTTAACACCGTAAGGATATTGGGGCTGGGGACTGTCAAAATGCTCCCAGAAATGTGAAATAGGAGCAGTCCAGGTGTTTTTTAGGTCGCCCTCAAAGCAGACTGGGGACAAGGAAACACTTAAAGCCACTTCAGGGTCAAACTAGAAGAAAGGGCAGTGTCCTGTCCCAAAACATAGAAAACCGCCCGTGTCCTAGTGGCTCGCGCTTCCCCACACTAAAACCAAGATGGCTCCTCCTGACAGGCGCAGTCTAGCTCCTCGTGCAGGCGGGTAAGGTCTCATTTACTCACCAAGTCATAGCGGCAATGCTACACAGGATTCAGAGACTGTGGCCGGTCGCGAGGAGAGCAGCAGCGCAGCGGGGCTACCGTCCTTTCCTGAACTGATCTTCAGGCTTCCTTGCAGGACAGACGCTGCATCAAATATTGGCTCAAGTGTTTTCCCTGCTGTGGTGGAGAGTGCAGTAAGACAGAACCAAGCACAGGTCTGCTCTACTTAAAAGTTCCAACAGCTTCTAATCTTGGAAAAGCACATGTCCAGTTTTCCTGGGCTATAAAGCCAGGTTCCACAGGTGAGAGCAGTATCGACTGGTCCTGGTGGTTTGTCGATTGTAGATCAAACCGGATTTGCCATTTGTGGCCATTTCCTGGAAGACCATCAGTGATGCTGAAAGGTGGGGATGGGTGGGTTTTATCCATGTGGCAAAGTACCAGAATATCGCGACCAAAATAGTGTTTGAAAGGAATGTTGTGTCCTAAGTATAGTTAACAAAAATATCACCCATTGGAGTTAATACTACATCTACAGGGGCAATATTTTCGTAAACGGTATTTAGGACACGATATTTCTGTCTGTCGATGTATTTGCTAATGATATTCTGACATACTCCTAGGAGCGAAGCAATGGACTAGGCGCCTGCCCCAATCCAGCAGGTAAAGCAGGTTTTGGCCAGTCTGGGGAGAAATGTCATGCTGGAAGAAGCTAGCATTCCCATGGGAGAGTCGCCATTTTATGCTCAAAGGGTCTAAAAGGAACCACAATGTACTTGTTCTTGTATAAACCATATAGACATAAACACAAAACACCCACATATGCCCAGATGATGAAAGCAAGCAAACCAACCTATGGGGAGTTAGTAGACCTTTAACCAGGAAATGCCTGTGGGCATCCTCCACCCACAGATATAGGAAGGAATTCCTAAGTCCCTCAACTATGAAGTCACTGCCACCACCTCCAATTGCAACATAGTCTGGGCTGAAGAGGCCGTAGCCACCCTTAATTAGATGGGGAAGTACACATTGGGTGACCCTTCCCACCCAAGCCCCACTTGGATAGCAAACAGAAATAAAAAGTAGCACACGTCCACTACATAAAATGGAAACCACAAGAATGCACTGCTTTTCCAAATTGTGGAACAGCCGTTCATCATAACACCTTTATTTCTAAAATTGACATTGCCATGTTCGGGGATTGAAAGAGAGGCAAGATTCCAGGTATATGGGTCTTTGGGGGATGGTTATGGGCAGCAGGAAGCCAGGAATAGTCTTTTGAGAGGGATTTGCCCACTGAGCTATCGCAGAAAGACGAAAAGGATGAACAGGCACATTCTAATCACTTCATTTACTGCAAAAAATAAATTGTTGCTGAAAATTTCCCATTTTTATGATGCGATGTTTTTAAATCAATGCTGCAATATCATTGGTATGAATAAAGGGAGAGAAGCAGAGTGAAGAAGGAGGGTGGGTGTGAACATGATCAGAGCTCCCTCTGAGTGAGTGTGGGGATAATCGGAAGTATCAGCCTCTTCACTCACCACACGTTGCAACAGCCTAAGAACAATAAATAAAAACCCACACAAGAGCAAATGAAGATATAATCCATATAAAAGCCTGTCTGGCCATTGTCAGGAGCAGGGCTCTCAGTGATGCTGGGCATTATCAGCAGCAGATCTGTAGATGTCTGGTCCTACTAGGAGCAAATGTAATTAGCTGCAAAGTCTGGGTTAAGCTGAGTGATGGGCACATATATAAAGTAGAATACGAATCACTAATTTCTAGGCGCTGTTCAACTCACTGCCATCCGAAACGGGAGCCTTGCTAGATCAAGAAAACAAAATGTTTTAAATACTCTTGAATTGCCAGTTGAAGGTTTCATCTTGAGGTTCTCTGGCAGAGAGCTCCACAAAGACGTAAACTGACTACAAATAATAACAGAGACACATACTGCGCAGTAATCCCTTCTAGGTGGATCCCAAGACTTTGCTATTTCATGTGCTTCTTAATATATGAGGCTGAAAGACCATAAATGCATAGATGCGAAATGCATATGTACTCTAAGTGGATCACATTTTCCACCCATAACGGTGCAAGTTTTTTCTGGTTCCAGAAATTGACTGAACTTCCTCAAACATGCGGCCGTCCTTCCTTCCGCGTTGTGGGCAGCCTGCGATTTACGTAGAAGGTCTTATTTTAGCACGCCTGCGTGTAAAGAGTTCGCATTGTCCTGGCACGACTTAACCCCGGCTCTCACTTGCAGGAAGATGGATATGGGCCATCCTTCTAAGAGATGACAACACATAAGATATTTCTGACTACCTTGTTGGTCTGCGGCTCCATAGTGAGCCCTTCACCAAGGATCACTGCAAGGAGCTTTACTTTCCTTAAAAGCTACAATAGCTTGTCCCAAACACATTGGAAGCAGGGTGACCTGATATAGGTTGTTTAATTGAAATTGGGTACTTCAATCAATCAATCACTCAGGGTTGGTAAGTGCAACTACTTACCCATGAGGGTCTCAAGGCGCTGGGCGGCAGCCCCAGTTTAGCATAACTTCAGGTTAAGCACTGTTTAATTCAAGGTACCTAGCCTGTATCCATCTTCTTATGTCATTGACACAGGCTTGAAAATTCTAAAACTGACTTTATATTCATCCAGTTCTATGAGGAATTGAGTGTCATCTGCATACATTTGGAAGTCTCTAGGCCCTAACCTTGAAAGCAACTGAGTAGCGAGTGAATAAACATATTAAACAAGAATGGAGAAAGTGGGGCTCTGGGTAGCCCCACAATCAAACCCAGCGGAGAAAAAGAAGCAAGGTCCCAGTTGTGCTGGGATGGTAGGGTTTGTCAAGGACTGGAGCCATTTCAAAACAGCGCTACTGACTCCAGCTACTTACACCAGCATACGTAGAAAGATCTGGTGGCCCATGGTGTCAAACATCGAACACAGGTCTATAGTATGGTCACACGTTAACAAGGAATATGATGTGATTAGTGATATCTAAGAGTGCCAATTCTGCTCCCTGCTGAGACCATAAACCTGGCTGTTGTATATGCAGGACACTGTGCACCATACATTAATTTAAATAAGTCAAATATATAAAAATAGTACATGTATATTATTTGATTATAAAATATTTAATAATCTATTTTGATTCTAAAAATAATGTATAATTATAACAAATGTGTATTACTTTTATGTATTTTTATCATTAATTTATATTTATTCACATTTATGTTTTGCTATGGGTTTTAGTTTAAGTCCATACCTCCATTATTTTCTATTGTATGGTGTTCCATTACCAGTGATTGGCCATGTGTAGTGCTGGACTTACTACAAAAGTATAAGTTATTACAAAAGTGCAGTTTGTGAAAACAAAACAGTAGTAAGCATACTCAAAAGCTTAACCTACTCAAAAGTGCAGTTTGTGAATCCGACCCTATGCGTGTTCAGGGTAGGAGCAGCAAAGTCCCTTCTTTTCATGCAGGTCTCCACATGTGGGTGGCACAGATGGTAGTGAAGAAAGCAACCCCCACCCCTGGCACACACTGGCCAAGGGCATTATTTCATCTTAGTGAGGTTCAAACACTGAAATGATATCCATGAAATAAGGAACAATGGATTTTACAACATGTGAAACCTGCAGCAGCGTAACACGGGTCCCATGGTCTCTGGTACAAGCAAGGAAAATGGCCCCTTTGACTGCTGTTGGGATAGTAAAATACAGTTAATTACAGGGGTCAAAGGTCCCTCAAGCTCTCTGCCCCGATGCCACTGCACGTGCTGCACCAATGGTAGATACACCCCTGGAAATCTGCAACATTTACCTCATGACAGAAAATGTTTACCTATATATACATATATGGAGGGTGACAATAATGGACTCCTACATTCTACAGATTGTATCAGAAGGATAGAGTATAGACTTCTCTACCACTCCAGAAGACTTCTGTCCAGTCCTGAAGCGTCCCCGTCAGGCTCTCTTTCAAGGGGTCTCAGATCTTTTGGCAAAAGGAGCTATATGACCCGTTCAAGACCAAGAGAGGGATCAAGGATGCTACTTCCCAAAGTTCTTGGACCAGAAGGCTTCTGGGGATGTTCGTCCAGTTCTGACTCAAAAAGGGTGTATCTCCATAATCCTTATCTGAGGTTCAAAATGATACCCATCCAGTCAATTATCCAACTTGTCCACCAGGAGAATGTCTCTGACCTCCTTGGACTTATTAGATGCTTATCTGCACATCCCAATGCACCCAGACTCCCAAAGGTTCCTGAGGTTTGCAAGTGCTGAACATCACTTCCAGTTTTGCATCCTAACCTTTGACTTGTCTTCAGCTCCTTGAATCTTCACAAAGACCTTGGCTCCTTTAGTGGGTAATCTGCATGCTGTGGGAATCTCGGTTTTTCTCTATTTCGATTACCGGTTAATCTGTGGTGGTTCTTTTTCAAAAGCATCAGAAACAGTTACTCAGGTATACGAGATGATGGATCATCATGGGCTCCAGCTGATTTGAAAAGATTTCACCTTCTTCTGGCACAGGAACGGCAATGCATCGGAGCTCTGTTCCGTACAGATCTTGGGGCAGTGTTTCTCCCTCCTCTGAGACAATAGAAGCGGACCTCTTGTCTCCAATCCCTATTACAGAAACGTTCAGCAAGAGCTTGTCTGACTGCTGGGTGATATGGCATCTGCCCTTCATCTGGTTCCGTGGGCTTGACTTGACCTCTATTCCCTAATCAATCACCTTCTAGATCATTGGAACCCGACATCCCAAGATTAAGAAGCAGAGATTCCAGTGACTGGTTGTTGATTCCAGGCAATTTGAGCAAAAGGATATCTGTTTCTCTTCTCCTCCTTTGATTCTGACCTCATATGTCAGCAGTGAGGGGCGGGGGGCCACTGTGGGCAATCTTTCTGGTCAAGGGGTTTGGTCACAAACAGAGCTTTTGACCCGGTCCACTGTAAAGAACTAGCCGCGATCTTCAAAGCACTTATAGCTCTCTCTCCCCATGTGCAGAATCAGCCTGTCCTAGTGTGAACAGACGTTCAGGTAATCAGTTCCTATATAAACCATCTAATGAGTTCCAGAGTCCCTTCTTTGAATATGTTAGTGGAGAAGATAGGCTAATGGGTGGAACTCAATCTCTGATCTTTACCTGCAGTCTATCTCCTGGGGACAGAGAATGGGCCTGCCGACAGTCTGAGTCTATCGATCATCGATGCAGATGTCTCTGTCTCCCAAGGCATTTCTATCTCTGACAGAGGTCCTGTTGGTGCCACGGCAAGATCTTTTTTCCACTAAAGGGAACTCCTGTCTCAAGAAATATTGTACCCGCCTTCCATCTTCCGGGGTATGGGTGGTAGATGCAATGAACTTTCCTTGGCCGAGATGGTCTTCTATAGGCCTTATCCCCATTTTTTCATGTTGAGCCGAGTTTTGCAGAAGATCATATTCGACCAGGCGGAGGTAATTGTGGTAGTTTCAAAATCAATCTTGTCAGCCTTAGTATCCTCTGCTTCTCCGGCTGGCAGTCCTCCTGCCCCTAGTGTTTCCAACTTCTCCTTCTCTTCTAAGTTTCCTGTCTGTGTCAGAGAGAGATGGTAGCTGTCTAGCGCTAGCGGCTTGGAGGCTGAAAGAGAAAAACTGATGGCCCTGGGTTGCAGCCATGACATTTTTCGCTCTATTCCAAATTCCAGGAGGCCTAGAATTCTTAGAGTCTAGGAGAGACACTGGAAGAATATTTCCTCCTGGTGTCTGCCAAGGAATCTTGGAGTTTCTTCCTCTGACGGAAATTTGGTTCTGGAATTTCTTAGGCATGGCTTTCTGCTGTGTTTGGCTATCTCCACTCTATGAAGCCAGTTGTCCGCTATCAGGGCCTTCAGGCGTTCTGAGTTATCTCCTGTTGACAACCTAGCAAAAAGGTTGGTGTGCAGGTTTGCCTTAAGAAGGCCAGTTTGCTACTCTCCACTTCTAAATTGTTTGAGGGAAAGTCCTTCTGAGCCTCTACATTTTGTCAATTAAAATGTTTTCTTTGACAACGTCTTTTTTCTAATGGCCATTACTTTCAGCAGAAGGTTGGTAAGATTGCGGCCCTACTTTCTCATGACCCGTTCACATGTTTTTTCGATAAGGTGGTTCTCGGCCAGACCCTACTTTTGTAGCCAATATCTCTACATCTTTTCATTCCTAACACGATTTAGTGATATCTAGTATTTTTTCCATCTCAAACTTCGGTCCAGGAGAGATTGTGGCACACTCTGGATCTACATAGGGCATTATCAATCTATTTACACAGGCTACTGTCATTCAGGAAAACACATCTTTTTTTTTACTTTTGGCATTGCCGAGAGAGGTCATAAACCCACTACTTCTTCTTTTAGCAGATGGGTGAAAGCAGCTATTTCCAGTTCCTATCCTAGAGCAGGAAGTCCTCTTGACCCTGTAGTGCGGGGCAGATCCACTTGAGGGATGTCTTCAACCTTGGCTGATTTTAAAGGGGCATCTTTGATAAGCATTTGTGCAGTAGTAACAAGGGTGTCACCAAATACTTTAATTTCTTAGTAAACACTGCATATAGCAGATGTCACCTCTTCTTCATTTGGGCAAGGAGTTTTGACTTCTCTCACTTAACGTTTTATTTCTGAGTATAAATAAATTCTCTAGGTGGAGCATTGCCTAATGTGTCCATTCGCTTTACAGCTTTGTATATGACCACTGGGCCACTGTGTGGAGGAAGACTGAGGAGGTAATGCTCGGATTACTCACCAGTAAGCATCATTACTCCGAGTCATGAGTCACCTCCTCAGAGTCATTAGTCCCGCCCACCTTCCAGGGTTGGGATATTGGATACAACTGCTGTTGGTTGTTTGATTTTTACCTTGTCTTTATTGTAGGATGTGCTTCCACCTCACCCCTCCTAAGAGGCCTGACAAAGACAGTAGTTGTGCCGGCCATATTAGGAGGGGAGAGAAATATGTTTGTGTTTGGTATTGATGGAGTCTGGCTGACAGGAGGAATCAGTCACTGTGAGGAGGAAGACCACGACTCAGAGTAATGAAGCTTACCGGTAAGTAATCGGAGCACCCCCTGACAGGATTATAGAGAGAAAGAGATGAGGGTACACGAGACGGGGGAACGATAAAACTAGAGAAAGGAGGAAAATGGATATAGGATGCTGGGCAGAAGAACACAGAGAAAGAAACACACACAAAAGGAGGAGGAAGAGAGTTAGACAAAGGGCGAGGAGAAGAGAGATGAGCAGAGGGCAGGGAAGTTCCCTGAGAATGGGGAGACAGAACAGCTCTGTGGGTGGAAACAGAGAGGGGCATCCGCTGGAGAGGGGTGGGAGAGGACAGCACTACAAAGCAGACAGCATGCAGACTAATCTCTGCATGGCGCATCTCTTAGAGAGATGTGGGAATGAGACAGACACTAGAGATCAAAGGGAAAAGAGAGATGCTCAAGGGAGATGGAGCAAAACCAAACTATGCCCCGATGGAAAAGCAGGATGAAGACAGAACATTGGAGAGTGGGGTAGAAATACTAAAGGAGACATTGGAGAGGAAACATTGATGGAGAAAAAGAGACTGGAGAAAGGCGAGGAGGAAATGTGAGAAGAGGGCGGCTTTGGGCAAATAAGAACGCTATCCTGGAGAGAAGAGGAAGAACAAGAGGTTAAAGAAGAGCAAAGAATTGAGTTGGATAAGTAAATAAAAAAAACATGCAAAGGCAGTTTTTAAAGCAGTTTGGAGGGAAGCAACATGGGGTAGCGTAAAAACACGCGGAGGGATAGCGTAAGCACACAGGTGCGTGGGTGGGGAGAAGCAACACGAGGGCCCACGTGGAGGAACCAAAACGGAGGAAGTGGGGGGGCAAGAAAAGCAAATGGCTGAGAGAGAACAACGTGGAGATCAGGGGGAGGAAAGCAAATGAGTGAGAAAAGAAGCCATGTGGAGGGGGAGAACCGCACAGATGAGAGATAGCAGAGCAGAGGGGGAAGAGAAGCACACTATGGAGACAGCTGAAAAACACATGCACTCTTGTAGAGTGCTTAAGACAAAAGAAACAAAGTAGTTTCCTAAAAGTCATCAGAGAATGACACAAGTAAACTGAAAATGCTCCAGGGTAGAATGACAGAAAAGGCAACCAATGGGAAGCAGTTGGCGGGCTGGAAATCCTTCTATGGTCTTGGCAATCTCACAATATGTTCATCTCAACCAGGCCTAAAATGAGTGGAAGTCAGGAGCCCGGAAAGGAGTGTTACTAGTCTAAAACGAGTGCTCAGCGAATATAAGGGAAGGTGAATGACTGCAAGACAATGGCGAGGAAGAGGAAGACGGGAAAGGCAACAAACAGGAGGCATTAAAGTGCATGGGAGCAAATACAAGATGAGAGAACAAAGCAGTTCGGTCAGTGTATAGCGTGAAAGAAAAGAATGACACGCATGAGGAAAAGAGATCTCAAGAGAACTGTTAAGATAGAGGAGGCAGGGCAAGTTAACTGAAAGGCAGTGTGAAAAATAGACTGTCAGGCTGCGCTGGAGAGTAGCGAGAGAACACAGAGCAAAACAAGTGCACTGGCGACAATGAACCATACTTACAAACAAGGCCGAACTGAAAAACAAATTAGACACAGATGATGCAAGAATGCTAAAAATAAGTGACCACACTGCAGGCCTACGAGGGATCACTGAGGAGAAACAAACTACACAAAGTGGAAAAATGGGCACTGCTGAGACATCAGCGAGGAATTATGGTGAAGACATGAAAGGGAGCATTGATACTGAACAGTTCCAAAAGTAACAAGCATTTGCAATGCAATAGGTCTCGCATTAGGAAAGTTTGAGCTTTTTGTATTGTAAATTCACACATTTTTTATTTGTGTGTTGGTATTGAAAATATTGAAATTACTAGCTTTCTCATGTACAATGTCAATAGTTTTAACTGTTGCAAATGTGACACCTATAGCATTTGTAATGCAATATGTGTTGTATTTACGTGACTTAGATGTATTGATATTTCAAATAACAATGGCTTTTAATTTTTGCAAATAATGAATACAATAAAAGTTAATGTAAATTATAATGGCAATCGTTTAAACTTTTGTTAATAACTCTTGTGAAGATTATGTTTAGTGTATTTAATTGCACCTAAAATCCAAGAACAGAAGTTAAATATTATCATTTTTTTTGTGCCATTTGTAATAAAGCCTAAATATTGAGAGAACATATTAGAGCCAGTTGTTGTTGAATGGTTGTACAGATTGCTACTGTGGTGGCGGTGAGTGATGTTGTGGTGGTGTCGAGTGATGCTGTGGCGTTAATTAATGCTGTGGTAGCGCATAGTGATGTAGTGGTGCCCTTGAGTGATGCTGTGGTGGTGCTAAGTGATGCTGTGGTGATGCAATAGATAGATAGATAGAGTGCAATAGTTAGATAGATAGATAGATAGATAGATAGATAGATAGATAGATAGATAGATAGATAGATAGATAGATAGATAGATAGATAGATAGAGTGTAATTATGTAGAATATAATTATGTGGCACTGAGTGGTTTTGTGTGGAGTGTATGTTGATTTTAGTGGCATGTAATTATGTGGCATTGAGTGCTATTTTGAGTGTATCTTGCATTGTTTGCATTGTAATTAATTGGCACTGAGTGTTATTTGGAGTGCATGTGGCATTGAGTGTAGTGTAATTATGTGGTGTGTAATTATGTGGCGCTGAGTGGTATTTGAAGTGTATGTGGCATTGAGCGCTGTGTAATTATGTGGTGTGTAACTATGTGGCACTGATTGGTTTTTGGAGTGTCTGTTGTATTGAGTGCATTGTAGTTATGTCGCATGTAATTATGTGGCTCTGAGTGGCATTCGGAGTGTATGTTGCCTTGCCTTGTATTTCTATGGTTCCTTAAACCCTTAGAGGCAATTCTTTTATTTTAACTAAAAGGATGGTAGTTAAATGGTGTTTACGGCAGGATGGTCGTTAAATGGTGGCTACGGAGAAGCTGTGTGCTGAAAGGCAAAGAGAACACGGGCATGAAAGTGAAAGCGAGGATGAAAATGGAATGAGTGTGGCAGGATGGTCGTTAAATGGTGGCTACGGAGAAGCTGTGTGCTGAAAGGCAAAGAGAACACGGGCATGAAAGTGAAAGCGAGGATGAAAATGGAATGAGTGTGGCAGGATGTTAGTTAAATGGTGGTTACGGGGAAGCTGAGTGCTGAAAGGCAAAGAGAACACGGCCAAAGCTGGAAGAAAACACGAGATGCGAGAGGCATGTGTGTGTGGCAAACACTGGTGGGGCTCAGAGCATTCTGTTGCTGCCTTGATGCCTGTGTGTGTGAGCAGTGGGGCTGTGTGTGTGAAGTGCCTAAAGTTGCAAGAAAACATATGGTTATTTAAATCCTTAGACGCAGAATTAATGGAGCTAATGTTATCGACCTTAGAAGGATGAAAAGGGAATGAGCGCGGCATATATTAACTTTGTAAGCGCAGAAAGCGTGCACGGCAAACTTATTATTTTGGTTGTTTGAGACTCAGATCTGGGCAAAGCAGCAAGAAAACACGGAGGGGGGAGGGCGGGCTGTGTGCTGAAAGGCAAAGAGAACACGGGCATGAAAGTGAAATCGATGGATGGCAATGCGTCCGTGAGACTAGCCCTGTGGTGGGGGAGGGACAGTTGTGAGAGGCGCCATGAGGAAACAATCTCTCGGCATGCTGTGGCGGGGGTGGGGGAGCGCATTCCAGGCGGAGGAGCGGACCCTTTGAAGTATGATGCTGAGGCTGTGGCTACACGTGCACGCGCCAGTGGGCTGAAGCGCTTCCCCAAACGGATTGCATAACGGCACGATGCACGTGATTGTGCGCGTGCTCACCATGCAATCCACTTTTGGGTGCACTTTGAAATGCCCCTCTTACTAGAGTCTCGCATAGTGATTGCGTAAACGCAATAGCTAGGCGAGACCTAACAAAAAGGGAGCATTTAGGAGAACAGTTGGAAAGGAAGCACTGCAGAGACAATCAATAATAACACTGAAGATATGAGGAGCATTGGAAAGGGATAGCACCAAATGTAAGAAAGGGAGCACTGATGCCTGACTGCATTCAGGGCAGCAGAAAGAGCAATGAAAAAACCCAAAAGACATCAATGGGATTCGGCAGAACAAGAAGACATTTATATGGATGGACTACACAAAGAACAACATAGGCTGCACCAAGGAGAGACGAAATTGTAAATAAGAAAGGAATACCAAGGAAAAAAAGAGACATCACTTAGGGATATACTACAAACACATTCGAGAAAGCACACAAAGGACAAGGAAGTAGGAGCATTCAAAGGAAAGGCACAGCTACGACTGAGGACAACAAAGAGAACAAGCATTGGCATAGCCAATAGGTCTCGCCTTTGGGACCTTATAAGTGTTTAGTTATCCAGCAAAATATCCTTGGTGCAACAACGTCAAGTGTTGCATGGCTAAACACTTATAAGGTCCCAAGGGCGAGAACTATTGGCAATGCCAATGCTTGTTTTGAGTGAGTGGCTCGTGCAGGTATACCACTGTGAGGTAGAGATGCTGCAAGTGCTTTTACACGAGCCCCTGTGACATTGCGCCTCTTCAAAATGTATCTTGGGTCTGGTGTAATACTTCTAGCCCCTATTCCCATCTGCTCGCACCCAATGCATCCTTAAATGTCCCATGTACAGCTGGGGTTGACACTCCTATTACCCCTGCCCTACAGTGACACTTTACCTGTCATGGGTGGTGGTGGTGGATGTGGTGGTGGATGTGGTGGTGGACGTGGTGGTGGTGGTGGATGTAGTGGTGGTGGATGTGGTGGTGAACGTGGTGGTGGTGGTGGACGTGGTGGTGGTGGTGGTGGACGTGGTGGTGGTGGTGGACATGGTGGTGGATGTGGTGGTGGTGGTGGGTGTGGTGGTGGTGGTGGATGTGGTGGTGGGGGACATGGTGGACGTGGTGGTGGTGGAGGACGTGGTGGTGGTGGATGTGGTGGTAGTGGATGTGGTAGTGGGGGATGTGGTGGTGGACATGGTGGTGGTGGTGGTGGACATGGTGGTGGTTGTGGATGTGGTGGACATGGTGGTGGTGGTGGTGTTGGTGGTGATGATGGACGTGGTGGTGGTGGATGTGGTGGTGGTGGATGTGGTGGTGGTGGACGTGGTGGTGGACGTGGTGGTAGTGGACATGGTGGTGGTGGACGCGGTGGTGGACATGGTGGTGGTGGACATGGTGGTGGTGGACATGGTGGCGGTGGTGGCGGTGGTAGTGGTGGTGGACGTGGTAGTGGTGGTGGTGGTGGTGGTGGACGTGGTGGTGGTGGACGTGGTAGTGGTGGTGGTCGTGGTGGTGGTGGTGGACATGGTGGTGGACATGGTGGTGGTGGTGGATGTGGTGGAAGTGGTGGTGGTGGACGTGGTGGTGATGGACGTGGTGGTGGTGAACGTGGTTGTGGTGCATGTGGTGGTGGTGGACATGGTGGTGGTGGATGTGGTGGTGGACGTGGTGGTGGACGCAGTGGTGGACGTGGTGGTGGTGGATGTGGTGGAAGTGGTAGTGGTGGACGTGGTGGTGATGGACGTGGTGGTGGTGGTGGACGTGGTTGTGGTGCATGTGGTGGTGGACATGGTGGTGGTGGTGGTGCATGTGGTGGTGGTGGATGTGGTGGTGATGGACGTGGTGGTGGTGGACGAGGTGGTGGATGTGGTGGGCATGGTGGTGGTGGATGTGGTGGTGGTGGTGGATGTGGTGGTGGGCGCGGGGGTGGACGTGGTGGTGGTGGATGTGGTGGTGGTTGTGGACGTGGTGGTGGATGTGGTGGGGTGGATGTGGTGGTGGTGGATGTGGTGGTGGTGGATGTTGTGGGGGTGGTGGAGGAGGTGGTGGTGGACGTGGTGGTGGTGGACGTGGTGGTGGTGGATGTGGTGGTGGTGATGGACGTGGTGCTGGTGGACGTGGCGGTGGACATGGTGGTGGTGAATGTGGTGGTGGACGTGGTGGTGGACGCGGTGGTGGACGTGGTGGTGGTGGATGTGGTGGAAGTGGTAGTGGTGGACGTGGTGGTGATGGACGTGGTGGTGGTGGTGGACGTGGTTGTGGTGCATGTGGTGGTGGACATGGTGGTGGTGGTGGTGCATGTGGTGGTGGTGGATGTGGTGGTGATGGACGTGGTGGTGGTGGACGAGGTGGTGGATGTGGTGGGCATGGTGGTGGTGGATGTGGTGGTGGTGGTGGATGTGGTGGTGGGCGCGGTGGTGGACGTGGTGGTGGTGGATGTGGTGGTGGTTGTGGACGTGGTGGTGGATGTGGTGGGGTGGATGTGGTGGTGGTGGATGTGGTGGTGGTGGATGTTGTGGGGGTGGTGGAGGTGGTGGTGGTGGACGTGGTGGACGTGGTGGTGGTGGATGTGGTGGAGGTGATGGACGTGGTGGTGGTGGACGTGGTGGTGGTGGACGTGGTGGTGGATGTGGTGGACATGGTGGTGGTGGATGTGGTGGTGGACGTGGTGGTGGACGCGGTGGTGGACGTGGTGGTGGTGGATGTGGTGGTGGTGGTGGATGTGGTGGAAGTGGTAGTGGTGGACGTGGTGGTGATGGACGTGGTGGTGGTGGTGGACGTGGTTGTGGTGCATGTGGTGGTGGACATGGTGGTGGTGGTGGTGCATATGGTGGATGTGGTGGTGATGGACGTGGTGGTGGTGGACGAGGTGGTAGATGTGGTGGACATGGTGGTGGTGGATGTGGTGGTGGTGGTGGATGTGGTGGTGGACACGGTGGTGGACGTGGTGGTGGTGGATGTGGTGGTGGTTGTGGACGTGGTGGTGGATGTGGTGGGGTGGATGTGGTGGTGGTGGATGTTGTGGGGGTGGTGGAGGTGGTGGTGGATGTGGTGGTGGTGGACGTGGTGGTGGTGGATGTGGTGCCGGTGGTGGACGAGGTGGTGGATGTGGTGGTGGTGGTGGTGGACATGGTGGTGGTGGACATGGTGGTGGTGGATGTGATGGTGGTGGACGTGGTCGTGGTGGTGGATGTGGTGGTGGTGGATGTGGTTGTGGTGGACGTGGTGGTGGTGGTGATGGTGGTGGACGTGGTGGTGGTGGACGTGGTGGTGATGGACGTGGTGGTGGACGTGGTGGTGGTGGACGTGGTGTTGGTGGTGGAAGTGGTGGTGGTGGACGTGGTAGTGGTAGTGGACATGGTGGTGGTGGACATGGTGGACGTGGTGGTGGTGGATGTGGTGGTGGACGTGGTGGACATGGTGGTGGTGGTGGTGGATGTGGTGGTGGTGGTGAACGTGGTGGTGGTGGACATGGTAGTGGACATGGTGGTGGTGATGGACGTGGTGGTGGACGTGGTGGTGGACATGGTGGTGGTGGTGGTGGATGTGGTGGTGGTGGATGTAGTGGTGGTGGTGAACAACTATTGGGTAGGAGGGTGCTGGCAGAATGCGGATGGAGAGGAGGATCTCGAAGGGGGCACATGGGAGAGCAGAAAGAGGCCGAATATTAGATACAAAAAACGGCGAGTAAATAGAACATGAAACAGATTTAACGGGGTGGTCCCTTCTTATAGCACATGTGAAGGTTCCTTAGCACCCCGTTTTTAGTAAACAGGGGGACCATGGGGAGATTAATTGATTAATCACGCATGATGATCGCGTGCGATTAATTGATTAATCACGCATGATGATCGCGTGCGGAAGCTGGTGGTGTTCGAGTCACGGCGTTGGCTTACCAATGTGTGATTCTGGGCAAATTAGTTAATCTGCCGTGCCTTCTAAAAGGCAATGTGCTCCTGTGTGAATGCTCTCTTGTGTAATGTAACTGGGTGTCTTGTAAAGGTCTCTACTACTCTTGAGTTCAGTTTGCGCTGTGTGAATTTACTAAACAAACAGCCAGCAGACCTTGTAGAGCAAGAGCCTATTATATCGTTCATGTAGCGCACGCACAGCAATGATGGTTCTGTACAGCCCAGTACTGCACACTACACAACAAACAAATATCTGTTCATGTAGCGCACGCACAGCAATGAGGGCTCTGTACAGCCCAGTACTGCATTTAAAATTTAAAGCGCATTAAAGCGCAATGCTCAGTTAACAAAAAAAAACACATCGTGCCTGCAGCGAGAGTGGCTCACCAAGAAAAGAAAAAAGTGCTTAGCGGCTAATTAAGAGATATTGTCTCCCGCCGCAAGTAAAAGATCCAATCCCGGTGGGCGGGACCAAAAGTGGACAGAGTGGTAACCAGGAGGGACTAAAAAGCCTCCTGGACAATCGTAACACCCGGTTTTGCTTAATTGTTGACGCAAAATGACGTGCACCAATGCAAAACACGGGCGGAGCAGAAAGCGAGCTTCTGGAATCGTATCGATTCCAAGAAGCCCTCGTATGGCGAGTGCAGCGCATGCGCGCTGCTAACACCAGGCGAGACCTAAAAAGATAGGGGAGAAGACACAAAGAGCAAGCAGGCTGGGAAATTCAGAAGTTGAGCACACGACAAAAGAGAAGAGACACTCTGCTTCTAGCTGTCATCTACGACTAGTTAAGTATTAGGAGAAACTGAAGTTATTTGCTGTAGAGTTTTGTGTCAAAGTCGCATTTGGGGCAGGTGTTGGGTCACAGCACATTTGTAGAGCCGTAGATTCTAACAGCATACAAATGTGAGCAAGATGTCAAGCAGGTATGTGCCATGTTAGGTGTGAGACATCAATTATTACATGATTGTGGCAGGTGATAATCCAGAATGCGGCGTGTTGACTGGATATCATAGCGTACATAATTGTGGCATTTGTTGGGTGGAAGACGTCACTGAGTACCTAATTGTGGCATGTGTTGGGCGGAAGACGGCACTGAGTACCTAATTGTGTCATGTGTTGGGTGGAAGATGTCACTGAGTACCTAATTGTAGCATATGTTGGGTGGAAGACGTCACTGAGTACCTAATTGTGCCATGTGTTGGGCGGAAGACGTCACTGGGTACCTAAGTGTGGCATGTGTTGGGTGGAAGACGTCACTGAGTACCTAATTGTGGCATGTGTTGGGTGGAAGATGGCACTGTATACATAATTGTATCAGGTGATAAGCTACAGTGAGCCATGTTGGATGGGAGAGGTATTTGAGCACTGTGGCATCATTCTACCTTGTATTCATGCCCTTAGTATTGCTTGAAAAGCATTTCCAACCAATGAATAGCAATATCTGAATTTCATCTACAGCCCCTCTAACATTTGTGCCCTTCAGACATTTCTCAATTAAATGTGAGGCATTTAGAATACAAAAATTATTGGTCCTGTCAGATCCCTTTAATCCATCTCATACATTTCATCCATTGTGAGCAAAACCTTTTCGGCTAAGGATGTTGGATTCTGAAAAAAGTCAACTAACAAAACGTTTGATTAATGCCTGGGGGAACTTGTGTCTGTGCTATATGTAAACATGGCTGTTTTTTCCTCTATATTTCACTGACCAAACATAGGGAGGAATCTGACAGTAAGAAAGCAGTCTTCAAAGTAAGATGTTTTAGACGAGTTTTATGGATTGGTTCAAAAGGAGGTATCATTAATCTACCTAAAACTATACATAGCCAACTCAGAAAATACTGAATAAAAACATTCTCATTAGGTAGATGTACCAGTCAATTGGTTGTTTTTTAGACCCTTTAAAACAGTGTCCCCCTTTCACCATGTAACACCAGCCTTGTGGCCTCCCTTGTCTCCCTTAAAATGTCCATACATCACCTAGGTCATTTTAGGTTTCTTAATTCCTCGACTTTAGGAGCCAAGGGATTTAATCCATTGTGTGTGGTTCTGGATATATAATTTCCACTCTCTTCAATGTTAGTAACAGGGATATTGGTAGTGTCTTTCACTGGTGCCTGGCTCACGCTCATAACAGAGTACCCTGGCTGGCATGCCCACTCTGGTGCAATTGATGTAAGCACCATGCCCAGGCTCTTTCACTTGTCTTATCCCATGAGGGATCAGGGAAGAAAATGCAAAGCTCCTTGTCTGATTCATAGACAGAGCATTTCTATTGGAACAGGGATGCAGGTGTCCGAACTAAATGTTTTGGCATTTTGCCCTTTTTCTTTTTTACAAACAAAGCTATGTGCAGTGTTACCTGCTAAGCAAAAACCTCCTCTACAAATGACTAGTTCTGCAATTGCATTCTGTTCTCCTGGCAAGTGATGTACAGCTAGGTGAATCTTGTACTGTATAACCCATTACATATGCCCTGTGACAGTTTCACATGCGGAAACAATTTTGTTCCTCCTTGCTTAGGTGTTTTCAGTCGTCATTTGCACAACTGATTCATGTATGTGCTTCAGAAATGCCTTTAGTGACAGAAAAAATATCTTTAACGCTGTGAGAAAGTGGATTAGTTGGTGTGGATGGTAGTTTGCCACAATAAATATTCGCACTACTCTTGTCAGGTCCGATAAAGGGTTTAGTAACATAAACCTGAGCTGAACCTCTGGTATCTATGGCACAGAGCTGCTAAGCTTAACTCAAGGTAATGTGTACAGCATTTAAAAATACCAAAACTGTTAAAAAGTGGAAAAAATACAACACAGGAACAATCCCACTCCAATTTATAAAAAAATAAAATATGAAGTCCTTCTTCTGCCTTCCACAGGTCCAGCAGTATTTGAAGTAGGATTCAAGGGGTGCCACATTCAGGACTGCCACTAACCTGCGGGTGCGGATGACTCCTGGCCCCTCCCAAACCAACAGTGAAAATGTTCCACGGGGGTAACCCTAGCCACTTTTGCTGTTGTTCGTGTGTGTCTTACTGAAAACAATCCGAGAGTGCCCCTCGCTCCTTAATTCCAACATGGGAGAACCCCCTGTTCAGAACTCCTGTGCCCACCCTAGAGGTGCGGTCAGGGAAATGAGTAACCCCTCCACTGTGGTCACTTTAAACCGGTGGTTCTGGAGGCAGTTCATCTCCCACTGGTCGTGGAGCCTGGCTGGCTAGGAAGGCAAAAGGAAGGCAGGCATAGATGTGAGCTACATCTGCCAGTAAGTGGGGAGGCATCCTATGAAGATATGCAAGGGGTGGGGCACACCCGTAAGGCTATCCTGTCATGGGAAGGTCAAACTCTCCCCACAACCAAGGCCTTTGTCTCAGTTCTGGGAGCCAATTTATGCCTCATCAAGGTTGCTCTGGTGTGACAGTTGGAAGCTCAAGCAAATGAACTTCTAGAGACATAAAGGAGGTTAAAGGTGACCTTTAACAATGACTTTTTGTAAAATATTAAGTACAAATCCAACTTTAGCACTGAATTGGATTTGTGCCACGAATTTTGAAAAAGTCCAAGAATGAACTTTTTATCTGGTTCCTAGGTGGAGATAACATTATTTAGGTGTAATAATGTATCACATTGCTTTCCTATGGAACAGCTAACCCTGCTACAATGAAATACATTTTAGGGCATATGTTTAACATTAAACTTTTATATGACCTTCTTTCAAATATAGTGCACCCTACTTAATGGGCATTTAAGGCCTACTTACAGGTGACATAAATATTTTAGGGGAGGGTTTACTTTGACAGGTGCACTTTGCAGTTTAAACCTGCACAGCCACATTACTGTTGGCAGGCCTTCAGTCATTTTTTGCATTGTCACTTTAGTGATGGAACAATATGTGATGCAGTTCAATAATGGCATTTAAGTTACAGGCCCTGGGTACACTTTGTATCATGCACTAGGGACTTATAGGTAAGTTAAATGTGCCAATCAGGAATATCGCCAATTTTGACATGTTTTAGGGATCAGAGAACATGCACGGGACAGCAGTGTTTCAGTTCACAGAGTAAAAAAAAAACAGCATCAGTCCCAAAAAATGGGGTTGGTCATGCTACAAATGGACATTTTCTTACGAACGCTAACCAATTATTTTTGTTTTACTGATTCCTACTAAGTTCAATTAACTTCCACATGTACATTAACTTGTACAGCCTAAATGTCCCTTCCCCTGAACTATTTTTGAGGCATCTGATGGGACTGGATCAGTGAAAGCTCTGACCTTCAATATAGACGGTTGTATCCACCATTTTAAGACTCCTACCACACTCTGGTTGACACCCACCAGATCCTCCCAGTCATCTACAGAGTGAGTACTGGCTCATGAGTCAATCCTTAATTAAGCTAATCTGCTATCAAACAAATGGAATCAAACATATGCATCATTCCCATGAGTTTCATGATTATTCTCTCAGAGCCTATATATGCCTACACTACCAAACCATAGTTTGAAAAGTGAAGCAAGAGAATACTTCTTTAAATTGGCTGGGAAGTCCAATGGAAACAGCAACAGAATTAGCTTTTGTATATACAGCTCCAGCATTGTTGGAAACCCCATTTACCAGTTAGTTGTTACACAGATACACACGTAAGGCTAGTTATCATAGAAATGATGCTACTTCTGCTAGACACATGCTCAAGGCTCTTGGAGCAGAGTTTATGTCAACAGGTAGAACTTTGAACTGGTAAGGCGAGGTGGAGACCTCCTATTGCTCTAAGTCCAGGACATATTGGTTGGTAAATGGGACACATTCATTTTGTACTCCGGAGAAGTAGGCTTAACCTCCTGTAGCACACGCCTATTGGCTGCCAGTTTACAGTGCCACAGTATGGTAGTGGGATAGAGGACTTTTGCCACTAAGGCAAGATACGCAGCCATAAGATGTCCAAGCTTGCATATATGGTTCATTAACACAAAGTCATTACTGTTAAGGTGAACGCTTAAAGGAAATACTCTGCTTGCATTACTGACAGTGATTCTAATATAGCATGCACACGTTTACATCATTTGACAGATTTTTGGAAATCTATAATGCTCTTAGGACTCATTTGTTATATGCAAATATATGCATAAGACTGAAAGATAGTTTGGGGGGTTTATTTTGAAAGTAAACAATGTACCTAAAACATATTTGCAAGTAGAAAAAATAACGAAAGGTTGCAGACAGTTTTGCTAAGCTATTGTGCAGTTTGTTTGCTTTCACAATAAAATGCTCCCAAAAAATATCTGAACTTGAAAAAACAGGATGAAGGTTACAGACAGTTTAACTTAACTTCTGTGCGGTGTTTAACATCAACATTAAATACAATTTCTCTCAGCCATCAATTAATAAAAACATGTTTGATGCATGCCAATGTTTCAAAGAGTCTAAATGAGGATCAGTGTAAAACCATAATGTACCACTTGCAAAAACACAAATAAATAAATCAATGTCATCCCAATTTTTAAAGAGTCACAAAACCCTACCTACAAGTTTTATGATGTTGGATGGATGAAGAAATACGATTTTCAGGAATTCATGACATGTTCCACAAGAAGACTTGGAAACCAACATCAGGTCTAGGTGTCTAACTAATAAACTTTCCCAAAATCCCCACCTGTTCTTTTGGGGGAGGGGTCATACCCACCCTGCAAAACGTTTTACGCTCCTGCTTGTCCGGAGTAAACTTACAATGTTTTCCAAAGGGAAAGGAGTTGGACAGGAGTTTGTGAATACCCTTAAACATGGAAGCTGGGTGGGGTATGCAAAACTTATACGGCATTCCAGCCCTGGAAAAACCATGTCTGTTCAACTTTCAACCTAGTTTTAGCCTGTGAGTAGATTTGCTTTCACAAAAATCCTCATGCGATTAAATGCTTTTATGAGCACAAAAGCAACTTTTGCACATGCAAGCCAAATGTATATGCAAAGAAATCCCAAATTTGGACTCGTAAAACATTTCGCAGAAGTCATCAAGGTGAAAAATATAAATGTCCAGTTGTTGGATGTAGGAAGCTGGCTCTCTATATAGTGCACTAAAAAAGAAGTACACTGTGCAGAGTTCAGTGAGCCCTCAATTGGCTGACAGCGGCAAAAGGAGATAACACTAATGCTCTATTTGTGGCGGTGTGGGCAAGCAGTTATGCTTACCAGAGGGTAGTGCTAGGCATTTGTGGTACTAACAGAGGCAATAAATGAGACACCCAAGAATAAATCCGAAACCAATTTCGAAAAATACGAATTCTTTTTATAAGGGACAGCGCTGCCGACTTTGGAGCTGGGGATCCAGGTTTGAGTCTCGGCACACGCTCAACATCCTGTAATTCTGGACAAATCACTTAGTCTCCCCGTGCCTACCAAGAAATTAATGTGTCCTTGTGTAATGTAACTGGTGCTCATAGAAAGCGCTCCAACACCTTTGGGCCGAGTTCGCGCTACATAAAAAACTGCACAATAAAAAACTATGTTCACAGGTAAGTACTGTACTTCTTTTACGTTTTCAAAAGATAGCAAATAGTTCAAATTCATGCGCAATTACGCTTTATACACTTCTATGGGAGGAAAAAGTAGACAAGTAAATCACACAGCACAGACAGTTATAGGGGTTCACCTTCCAGGTTTTGGGGAGCAGGATGCCAAGGTTCAATGTAATACCAATAGGTCGTCGGGTGCGCCCCGAATTCCGCCAGGAGCAGAGAGTTGGATGTAGTTGGTAGCTGGCAAGCTACGAGGGAGGGGGGGGGGCTCTAAAAACAGGATGCATAAAGGGACTTGTAAGCAAGTCTGAGAGCTTCCAAATGGGGGTTGTGGTCGCAAGGGCCTTAGGAATAAGGGAGCACAGGCAGTTTATTGTTACCCAGGCCGGGTGGGCTGTGTGCCGAGCAGGTAGTTTGGCAGGATCTAGTGCGTAAAGGTGCTCCTCGCGGTCAGGGGACAAAAGCTGGTAGGCACGAAGTCAGGACAGCTGGGCCACTCACGAAGTGGGTCTCAGGGGTCGTGATGTCCCTTGGTGGCTGCTGAGCTCTGATACAGTTGGAGTCCTGAGTGGACTCTTCAAAGTCGGTGTTGATTCCAGGACGTCCGGTACCCCGGGTATTAATACTGCATGGCTCTGGTCAGTCCTGGTGTCTCTACACTTTGGGGGTGGGGGGCAGATCTGACCTTCCAGAGCTTCCGGACTTTCCTCTTCTTGGTCGGTTGCTACGCCGATTGGGCTGGGGAGCTGCAAGTCGGTGGACCGGACTCTGCCGTTTCGGTGCCTGCATCCTGCAGGGGAGGAGCTCCTTTAGTCCAAGGGAGGTCTTGTCAATTGTCGAAGGCTGGCGGTCCTCTGGGGTTATTAGAGTCCACACATCAGCAGGACAAGTTAGTTCACCTCAATAGTCAAGTCTTGAAGCAGCAGGCAGGGGTTTGCCACTAAACTCCGCGGAATGGTCTCAAGCCTCGGGTTCAGCACCTCTTCTTTGTCCTTTTCTTCTTTAGGTCCGCCGAATCTGAAGTTCTGGGTCAAGGGGTGCCACCTAAATACTCAATTTAGGGGCTTTAAGGGTAGTACCAGGTAGTAGCCAATGGGCTACCTATCTTAGGGTGACTACACCCTGTATGTGACGACTTGCTGTTGGAAGAGGGCATAAACCTGACCCTAATAGGCTAAATCTCTCCAACACAAGGTGGAGGATTTGGAAAAGTGTGGTCCACATCAGCTACCCCACCTTAGGGGTGGTGCTGGCTAAGTGTTGGACCACCTCCTAATCTAACTAATTTTCCCTCATGACGAAAAGTAGGGTCAGGACAAGAGAGTTGGCATCTTCCACTAACTGGAGAGGCCTGGGTCGCATTTCAAAGGTGGCATTGCCTTTGAAGCTTCCCACCCGGGAAGGTAGTTCCTGCTTGGATGAGGTGTTCATATCTCCGCCCAGAGCAGGCTCTCACTCCAGGAGGCCAGAAGCATGTCCAGTGATGGTAGGCTGGCTGAGTCCAGCCGGAAACCACACTAGTAGTCGGTAAGTTTTCAGGGGGCCCCCTCTAAGGTGCAATCTGTGTGCATTTATTAATAAATCCGACACTGGCATGAGTGCAGGTTTATTAAGTCAAGATGTTTGGTACCAAGCATCTAGGGGTACTGTAAAGCCATCATGGAGCTTAGGACTTCGCAATGACGAGGTCCATCCCATGTACTCGGTATGGCTTCCCTGTAAACGTACAATCTCTAAGAATGGACTTAGGCATTGCAGGGACTAATCTGCTCAGGCCGATATGTCCACACATGGGATATGGTGCACCCTGCCTTCGGGCGGCAAGGCCTGCCGAGGGCGTGGTTTACCTATAGCTCATGCTGTGTCTGCAGGCATGGCACACAGGGCTGTGTGCCATGTTGACTCTTCGGTTTTGTCTGCACCAAGACATGTCGCATGCAATGGCAGTTTGCTTGATCTTGGTGAAGGGTCACTAGGGTGGCACAATTCGTGCTGCAACCCTAGTGGACCCTCTTCAGTCCCAATGCCCTGGGTACCAGGGGTACCATTTACTAGGAACTTACAGGGGGGGCTGAAGTCGTGCCAATTGTGGAACAGTTTTTAGGGGAAGAATGCTGGTGCTGAGGACCTGATTAGCAGGAACCCAGCACACTTTCAGTCAAAGCTGCACCACAAACCAGGCAAAAAGTGTGTGGGGGGGTGCTACAACAAAAACCCAGGTTCCTACAGTGGATATAGTGGCTGGCATATGTTCATGATGACAGAAAACACTAACTGTGGTACACTGAAATAAAATCATCAGTCCAAATTACACAATTAAGTAAGTGGACAATGTCTGACTGAGGTGATTTACTTGATACTCCATTGGCAGCCTTGGCACTGAACTGCAAGTGGAATCTGAGTTTATTTACTTTAACATATTGTGAATGCTTAAAAGAACATTTGCGAGAGCAATGCACAAGAAGCTTCCTCAAGCCCGAAAGAGAGCAGTGACACAATTAAAGCCAATGACATATCATGAACTTTGCTTCAATCAGAAATCCAGCAAAACGAACGTGCTGACATTTTCAGAGCCTTACAATGACCAGAAAACTGGTCTAAACAATGCCTATCCAAAAACAGGGCCACAAAACATGCAGAAACTGTGACTATTCAAATAGTTCACCTGTGTTGAGCTCGCTGGACAATTAGAACGGTGTCATGTTAGGAGACGTCGTAGAATCCAAACCCTGATCTAGTATGAGCCCGAACAAAATCAGAGAGGCTTCTATCCGAACTCTGAAATGAGAACTGTGCCATAAGAAGAGGTGTGGCGCAGCGGCCAGGGCGACTGACTCCGGAATCTGGGGATCACGGTTCGATCGCCGGCGGCAGATTAGTCCAGCACCATGTGACTCTGGGCAATAGCTTGCTGAATCTTCGTGCAGCGGCCAGGGCGACTGACTCCGGAATCTGGGGATCATGGCTCGATCGCCGGCGGCAGATTAGTCCAGCACCATGTGACTCTGGGCAATAGCTTGCTTAATCTTCCCGACTTCCCCCAGCGCCTAGAGACGCTTACGGGTGATTGTTCGCGCTTTACAAATGTGGATTATTATTATAATATGTCACCTCGTTGCAGGGCACGAATGGAACAAGTTATGTTATTGGTTTCTTTTTTGTTTTTTTAATGGCAAAGTAGCCTCTAAAACATCTTGTTCCTTGGACAAGTAGTTTCTAAAATTCCATCCCCCTTTTAGGGTAACCTGCCGCTACAAACCGTATATTCTCAGCGGTTGGGCGTGCATGCCTATGTTAATCTCACATCTGCATCCTTCAACTCGACCATCAGAAGACAGATGAAATGAGGATGAGATCTTGTACTACAATCCTTTTGAATTTTAATGTCTTTACATGTTTCATAGGCCTTAAATTAGGGGTGTGCACCAAAGTCTCCCTTAACTTCTCTCTTCTCACCTTTTTCTCCTTCGAACATTGAACTCATGACATTATCTGCTCTTGTTTTTTAGTTCTTTGGTCTTATCTGTGGTAGCAACTGTATCCATATTTTATTATTCTTAAAATCAACTTGCCTGAAATGTTCATTCCTCACTCTTGTGGGTGATCCCCACGACATCAATCATTGAGATGATACTTACTGAGTGGCCAGGGATGTGCAAGTATTGTGTCACTTTGCAGAGGGGACAGATCCTTTTCCTGTCACAAAAGGGCTGCATTTAACTAGGTGAGAACTCTTACCTCGATGCTGATTGGCTTTCACACGTGAATATCCTTGTTGCCGATATACCGGTCTGCACCCGGTTATTAGAGTGGGAGATCACATTATAAGCCGTGCTCTGAAGACCTTAAGTCACCGAAACTTCAAAAAGTACATACAAGAAGTAGCAGAGAGAGAGAAGGCTTTTAGTCAGCCCACGTCAGCCATTGGCTTTCGTCCCTTTTTCGTGGTTTGCTATTGTTTGAATATTTTGTCCATCAAGGACATACCATTCTGTGCATTGTTACATTCTCCCATTTGCATTCCCATTGGTGATGATGCTCAAGTAGCCATTTTGTTAGACTGCATAAGCAACATCATGATGTGCAGCTTGTAATTCTGAGTCAGCCCGTGCTTGATGTATTTTACATGTCTGACTCAATTGAATTATATTTGCAGTTTTTGTTTTGCTTATGATGGGCATCCAGTTTGTATTTGTCTTAGGATAAGGCTGTTCACAATTCACCCTCGTTTTATTTTGCTGTCTTGGTAACATGCTGAATTTACTGTACTTTGCTCACACTAAAAAGGTACACGTGCACAATACTGCTGTACTGAAAAGACAGGCCAGTTTTAAGAAGCATCTAAGTGCAATATTTTGCTATTTATAACATTTAAACTTGCAACACAATACCATGACTCCTTTTCACAACACTGAGTTTGCAGCTTAACTCTGCTAATGCAGTGTGTTCGGTAAAGAGGCCCTGCTCTCTGCTTGCACATTGTTGCGGCCAAAAGAATGCTTCAATATGATATGTTCTTTCTAGAACAGCTGGGAGCAACACAACACATCCCCCAACTATTGGCAAAAACTTCCCAGAACATAAACAAGACCTACAGGTTTTGACAAAGGCTTGCTTTAGAAGTACCTATGCTCTACAGAAACCTTGAGCCGTATTATGGGAATTACGCATTTTCATTGTTTGCGCCGGGTGCAAACAGTGAAAATGCACCCTATTACCATGAATGCGCTGCTCCCAGGGCAGCCACGAACTCGTGCTGCCCTAGGGCGTGGCATTCACCTGAAATAGGGAGCGGCTGCTCTGTGTTTTCACAGTGCCAGCGGCAACCTGCCTGCACTTTTGAAGGAGATTATAGATTCCCTTGCAGGTAGGTGGGTGAGGTCAGTTACTGCACCCACCTGCAAGGGGATGTCTACCCCTCTCCAGAGGGCTGCCATCAGGGGGTGCACAGACAGTGCGCCACCTTTTAGATGGCCCACTCTCGGCGCGTCTCCAGAGGGCTTCTTTGCCTCTGCGCCCATGACCGTGATATGGCGCAGGCGCAGAGGCAAAGGGATTCCCTCATTTGCATGGGGCATGCCAACATTCAAATGAGGGAATGCCCCATTGAAAATAGCACTGGTGCTTTATGTGTGCCAGTGCTATTGGTATTACAGAAGGGGCTGGACATAGCGTCTGCGGGCCCTTCTGTAATACCAAGGTGACCTGGAGGCGGGCAAAGCAGGCGCAAACGCCCGATGCGCCCCCGGGGCACTTTATGTCATAGGGCCCCTTATTGCCTTTGTTGTCTGGTTTTCCTTTGTTGCGTGCTCCAGAGATTAATCTACCGTGTACCCAAACAAGTGTTCCCTCACCACAGGATTTCAATGGCTGAAGGCTTCACCTCAGATTTAAAGACAGGTACCCCAATATCGTCTTACTACAGACCCTGCACAATTGTTGACTCCATGGGTCTGGGGCAGACTTTAAAGAAGTATTTGAAATTAGCTTTACTTCCTGTATGTCTTTGTCTGGTTGTAAATTTGTCCCTTCTGTTATGTCTTCCCACTGCTGATGGCTATCTACTAAATATAATATGGGGGTATGTAAGAAAGTGGGTTTCTGTTGCAGTAACCCCCCCCCTTTTTTGCCTAAATAGCTTATGCACTTTTCCTTGCTGTGCCCTGGGCTCCTGCCAATCAGGTGCCCAGGGCCTGTGTTCCTTCCCTAAAAACTGCCTAACAGCCAAACCCAAATTGGCAAACCCTGGCCACATTTCAGCCCCTGGTAAATGGTACCCTAGGTACCCAGGGCCTTGTGACCAGGGAAGGCCTCTAAGGGCTGCAGCACTCATTGTGCCACCCTTAGAGGCCCTGCACCCTAACACACACACACTGCTCTTGCAGGCTGAGTGTCTGGATACAAGACAAAACAGAGAGTCGACATGGCACACATCCCTGTGTGCCATGCCCACCACCTACACTGCCCTGGCATACATCAGCCACCCCTCTAGCTGGGTGGCCTATGCCAGTGGTGTGGGCACAGAGGCAGGAGCCCTGTGCCCCTACAGTACCCAGGTCCATTCCTGGGTCCAGTAAGTGCAGTGCTGCCATCTAAGAGTATATGGTGCTGGGAGCTTGTCAAACACGAACTCCACAGCACCATAATGGCAGCACTGAAGACTGAGAAGTTTGGTATCAAACTGCTCAGCACATTAAAACCACACTGATGCCAGTGTGGGATTTAATGTACCAAGCACCACAGAGGGCATCTTAGAGAGGCCCCCTGAAACCTAAACCTACAATCCACGTCTGTTCTGAGGCTGCCTAGGCTGCCACACAGCAGACATGTTGGACCCCTGGGTAGGAGAGCCCTGGGTCTGCAACAATGCACATCCTGGGTGAGGTGCTAAATCTCCTCCCCCAGGATGGGCAGGGGGAACCTTCAAAGGCATGCCGCCTCTGTGAGCTTCCCCAGGCCACTGCAACCCCCCACTATGGCGGGAAGCTTGGCTGGAAACCCCAAATAAGGACATGGGATGTGCCAGCCTGCCAACCCCACCCCTCAGGTGGGGGAGGCGAGGTGAAGCACATCTCTAGGCTCTCGCCATCTTGAAGATGGGAAGCCCTGCCCAATCAGGACTAGGCTCCTGCCCCCCTCCCACAGGAGAGAGGCAGGATAGGGGGTGTACCCACCCCAGGACAGGGACCCATTGGCCCCTGCCCTTCACCTACCTGTAACGCACCTGAAGAATCCTCGTCCCCGAGCTTGCAGACTTTTTCTAAACCGGAGATTTCCCATTGAAATCAATTGAGCGCCCGAAGGCTCAAAAGCACCCTGCACCCAGCCACCCGAGTGGCCCTGGCAGTGCAACCTCTACACCTACCTACTTCCCCACTTGCCCTGAGTAAGTGTCCAGGAGCCCAGCTCCCACAGCCGTGTGGCTTGCTAGTCAGCAGCCACCAACCAAGGCCCCCCTATCCCTCATAGGATAACATTGGGCCTAACTCTCTCTGCACCCGGCCGCCCTAGAGTCGCTGAGGGTGAACCAACTGTACCTACCTGACCCTGGGGGACCCCTGAGTCTATGCCCAGAACCTCAACTCTGACAGTCGAGTACTTACCTTTAAACCAATATCTCTATTTTCTTCATAGGGTAACATTGACTGGCATTTTCCTGAAATTTCTTCTAAGTGTGGACTTTTCAAATCTTAAAATATTCACCAAAAATCAGCCGAGTAACGAAAACGAAAATACTCACCTGCTCTTAGGTGAGCTCCCAGTGCTGGATCTTGGTGCCCAGCACTAACTCTGAAAAATACTTACGACTGTACTTACCAGTAACCCAATTTTTTCCCATAGGAAATCATTGACTGTTTTTCTGTGAAATTTCTTCTGTGTCAATTTCTCCAATCTTTAAATATTCTTTAAAAATCGTATAATATCTGAAAACGTAATTACTTACCTGTTTTGGATAAAGGTCCCAGTACTGAGTCTAGGTACCCAGTACTGGATTACAAAAGTAACGAGAACATACTATACCTGTAACTTGAATTTTCTGCCATAGGGAATCATTGACTGTTTTCTATGAAATATTTTCTAAGTGTCAACTTTTAAAATAGCAAAATATTGTCTAAAAATCATCACAGTAATTAAGACTCTTATCACTTGATTCCAAGTACTGATCCAGGACTGAATCTAGGATCCAGTCCTGGAATTCCTAAAGTAATCCTAAAAGTAATCTGTGGCAAATAACCTGAAACTTCCATTGAACTCAATGCAGTATTGTGTTTAAAATAGTGTTGCCTATTGCAACCACTTGTAACTGTTTACAAAAGTCAATTGCATATTGCAAAAGTATTTATATAAAGCATCTCATTCTGAGAAAGTATATTTTAATTCCAATTGTTGGTTCTAAAATAAAACAAGCATATATTTTTTATATATAAACCATTGGCCTAGAGTTCAGTTATTGAGTGTGTGGACTCTGTACACCCTGTACCTATTAAGGAACACTATATACAGAGCTACTTTCTCACAGGGTAGCTATGTGACATTGTGTGCCTGCTGTGCCCAAGGTGGGCCACGTGTTGCTATTGGTTTCTGTAACCTCTTTCTAGCAGGTGCATATGATTATTTATTGTAACACACACAACCCTCTGAAGACACTTATTATTACCTGTGTTAAGGTGTAAGTGATTTTGCAGTTTCTGAAGCTTTAAATATTTCACTAGCCTACACCATGACACTAGGCCACATGAGAAATAACTGGCTGCCTGCTGCCACTCTTGATAAGCCTATTTGTCTGCCCAGCTTATGCCGTTCCTCGTCGGGCATGGCTTGTGCCAATTTGTAAACTACTTGGAACCAGAAGGAGCGAAGAAGCAGGAAGAATTTTACGTACAAATACTTCTATCCCAGTTATTACAGCTGTAGCAAAATTTCTAGGTTGGTCATGGGCCATAAGGTCACACTCTCTTTCCACCTAACAAATGCTATTTTTGCACCTGTATATGGAGTTCCATAACTACACTTTGACCAAAATGTATCTAGCTCTGCAATGCTGGCCATATATGCTAAGACCAAAGCTTAATACTTTGCAGCAGAGTTTTTAATTGGTGCCTGCTTTCAATGGTTGTTCTTAGTGAAAGCTATCAACGCTTTTTTATCATTATTTTATGGCTCTTAAAATAATGTCATGAAGATCCAATTGTATTTTTAAACAAGTCTTTCAATCATGTTTAACTACTTTGTATATTGATATTGAATTATCTTTTTTAGTAACACGTTTTGTCCTTCGCTTTCATGACTAACTGTCGAATAAAGCTTGTTTGACTGACTGACTGATAAGCCTATTGTTGAGGCAAGGGAAGACACTCTTCATAAATGTGTGATCACTATTGCGAGGTGCATCGCAAACACCGTTGAGGTCATAGAAACCCCAAAAGAAGTACTTTGAATTAGTGGTGATAGCTACTTACCCCACAGCGAAGATACAAGTTGTGGGTCGGGTGAACAGGCATGTGAAAGCAGGACTCCTGGAAGTCAAGCGCAGTCATTTAATTGCCTTAACAGAGCACAGAGACATTGACCTGCATGATTGTCATACAGCAATATTCCGACTTTACTTGTTTAGAGACCTGCAATTTACGGAAAGACCTGAGGGAGAAATCCTTCTTAGGGATGTGGACGTACAGACAGAAGATGCCCTCTATTGGCTTGAGTGGAGCCATTCTCTACTGGCAT
Source organism: Triturus cristatus (assembly GCF_964204655.1). Taxonomy (NCBI): domain Eukaryota; kingdom Metazoa; phylum Chordata; class Amphibia; order Caudata; family Salamandridae; genus Triturus; species Triturus cristatus. Next base: position 1,161,751,832 of record NC_140590.1, read on the forward strand.
ATCAGGAGAAGCAATTTTATCTATTCCTCGAGAAGGCAGAGATAATCTCTGCTGAGGGTGAGTCTCCAGGGTGGGATGTTGGGAGGGGTTGTAAGAAGTTCTAGGCAGTAGCCACGATGAACTATCACTAAATCCCATTGGTCTGATGTGACTTCTTCCCAGAGAGAAAGGAAATCATATATTCACCTCCCGACAGGTGACATGTAACAAGAGGGGTGGGGGTGCCTCTGCTTGGAGGTGGAAACTTTTTTACTGGAACCACCTCTGCCCTTGCCTTTCTTGTTACCCCAACATGTACTCCTGGTGTAATTCCTGCTAGCCTGCTGGTGGAAGGTTTGCTGCTGGCTCTGGTAAGGCTGCAGCTGGTTGTGTGAAGTAGCCTTGACTCCTCCCCATGGCTGTCGCTTGCAAAAGGAGTCTACTAGCTGGAGTGTTAGGACGGAAAAATGTCCTCTTCGTGATAATGGACATGCATCCCTGCCTGGAGGGCCCAACTGTACCAATGTCTGGATCCCTGACTGTGAGAAATTTGGTTGTTGACCTAAGAAGCAGGGGGGGGGGTGACCCCTATTCAAGCAACAGCCACAATCCCTGTCAGAGTGAACCATAAACGTCACTAAATCAACCTGTGCTTAGCCTGGCACAAAAGCAGTCAGGTTCAACTTAGAGGTAATGTGTGAAGTACTTATGCAGCACACAAACAGCAATACAGTGACAGCCCAGGAAAAATCCCCCACCAATTTAGAAAAATAGAGTAAATTCTAATAATTGTTTTTTTTTTTAGAGTTTTATACAGCACGAACTAGAGCCGAGACATCGGGTATCAGAGCGCTTTACATGAGCACCAGTTTCGTTACAGATGGACACATTCATTTTTGTTAGGCACGTGGAGATTAAGTGATTTGCCCGGAATCACAGGATGTTGAACGTCCTTGCCGAGACTCAAACCTGGTTCCTCAGCTTCGAGGTCGACCGCTCTAACAGTAAGACTACATCCTCTCCCCAATTATTTAACAATTGACAAAAATCCAACCAATAGAACCGGAGATCTGAATTTTTGAAGTTTAAAGTAAATAATAGCACCTAAAATATCAAAGGGCCAACCACGGACATCTAGTAGCGCGAGACCGGGTCAAACTAAAAAAATATGGCCGACCACGATGGAGCGCGAGTGAGATACAAAAGTGGTTTCGGCCAGGTCGGTACATACCTTTGGACTTAATTTTTTTAGAAGAAAATGTTCTGAGAAGGTAAAAATCAGCAGGGTAAGGCTGCAGACGGTGTCCAAGCAGGGAGCACCGTCTTCAGGGAGCCGCTGGGCAAAGTTACAGTGAAGATTTCTACATTCCGATTTAGTACCGGTTTTATAATTCAAAAATCTCCATCAGGACAAAGCTTGAGGCTGTAGCAGACGAGAGTTCTAGGTGGTCACATACCCCTTTGCTAAAGTGTGAGAAAGTGCCCTCTTTCTGCATGGTTTCCCCCACTTTCTGCTGAATTGCTGATGTGCTTTGACTGAGTGTGCCCTGGGCTCCTGCTAATCAGGTACCCAGGGCCTATATTCTTTCCCTAAAACTGCATTGAAGCCTAAACCCAATTGGCATCTCTGGCCACAGGTCTGCCCCTGGTAAATGGTACCACAGGTACCCAGGGCACTGTGACCAGAGAAGGCCTCTTAGGGCTGCAGCACTTATTGTGCCACCCTTAGAGGCCCTGTTCCCTGACACTCACACACTGCCTTTGCAGGCTGCGTGTCTTGGCGCAGAACAAAGTGAAGAGTCAACATGGCACACATCCATGTGTGCCATGCCTACAACCCACTGCCCTGGCATAGATCAGTCACCCCTCTAGCTGGGTGCACTATACCAGTGTTGAGGGTACAGGTGCTTGAGCCCTGAACCCCTACAGTGTCTAAGTCCATTCTTAGACATTGTAAGTGCAGTGCTGGCATTAAGAGTATATGATGCTGGAAGCTTGTCATTAAGAACTCCACAGCACTTGGCTACACTGAAAACTGAGAAGTTTGGTATCAAACTTCTCAGCAGATTAGCTTTCAGCTGCCACCACCGGACATGGTTCTGGACCACTGGGTCAAGAGCCTGCTGGTCTCTGGGGCCTGAAAAAATGCACATCCTGGGACGAGGTGCCAATCCTTCTCCCCCAGGATGGGCAGGGTTCACGAAGGGTAAGCTTCAAAGGCTTGCCTCCTTTGTGAGCTTCCCCGGGCCAATTGCTGCTTTCAGGAACTGGTCCCCACTGGTTCTGATCCCCCCTTTGGGTGGGAGAACCGGCAGGAAAAATAAGCGAAAAACCTGCTCCTGTTTCCTGCAGCCAGCAACCTCAAAAACCCAGGAGGATCTGCCTGCCTTCACTTCCAAAGACTGCTTCTCCCGTGAACACCTGATTTGTTCAACTGCAACCTCTGACAGCAGCCGGAAACTGCGAATCCGCCCCACTCTGCACCCGAATTCCACGGCCTGAGCTCGAGTGGGCAAACACCACGAGGAGGTCACCTCGGCGATCCTGACCCGAGATCCGGTGACCCTGACCTGCCTTAAGCCTCCAGCCGACTCCTGCAGTCTAAATCCAGAAGGCCCCCCTAACCGCGACCAGGAGCTGGTAAGAAGGTCCGATCCCAAAAGGCACCCCTACACCCAACGCCCCACGGTCTTGAGTGCCCAAACCAACAGTGCCTAACCAACCCCTAACTTCCCAACTTACCTCTCAAAGTGGTGGTCGCACCCAGAAGTACTTCGTCTCCCTGCACGCAGTGCTTTTGCAAACCGGAGGTTCTCCATTGGAAACTACAGGGCATCTGACGTCGAAACAGCACCCTGCACCCGGCCACCCTAGTGCCACTGAAGGTGCACCTTTGGTGTTAATTTGTTTACCCATTTGCCCTGAGCTTAAGTCCAGGAGCTTTGCTCCCACAACCCAGTGGCCTGCTTGCCAGCAGCTACCAAACGGAGGCCCCCTATCCCCCATTGGATAACATTGGGCCTCAACACTCTGCACGTAGCCACCCTAGTGCCGCTGAGGGTGTAACAAGAGTGCATCACTGACCCTGGGGGACCCCTGAGTCTACCCCAGAACCTTAACTCCCACTACCGAATACTTACCTAAAAACCGATAACCATATTTTCCACAATAGGATAAAAATTGACACTTTTCGTGAAAAAGTTTTTTAGTGTGGAGTTTTTAAACCTAAAGAAATTCTTTAAAATTGTACGATTTAACAAAAATTATTTTACTCAACTGCTTACAGGAAATGTCCCAGTGCTGCATCCCCGCGACGCACCCATGGACCCTTCGACTGCCGATCCTGCAACTTCTCCTGCCTCCGAACAAGCACCACGCCCACCAAGACGGACAACAGCAACCACCTCAAGTGCATCCTGATCAACACCCGCTCCATCCACAGACACGCCGTGGAACTCTGGAACCTCCTCGACACCGCATCTCCAGACGTCGCCTTCCTCACGGAAACCTGGATGAACGACTCCTCAGCCCCCGACATCGCCATAGCCATCCCGGACGGCTACAAGATCATCAGGAGGGATCGCAACAACCAGACCGGAGGGGGCATCGCCATCGTTCACAGAAGCACCATTCGCATCTCGACTGACTCCACCGACGCATTCAACACCGCCGAATACCTGCACTTCCAGATCCACACCGACCCCAAGACTACCCTCAGAGGCACCCTCATCTACAAACCCCCGGGACCACGCGCACAGTTCTGCGAAGACATCACGGACTTCATCAGCCCTCACGCCCTCCCCTCCACCGACTACATCCTCCTCGGAGACCTCAACTTCCACCTGGAGAACAACAACGACCGCAACACGACCACCCTGCTGGACAACCTCGCCAACCTCGGGCTCCAGCAACTGGTCAACACCCCCACCCACTACGCCGGCCACACGCTCGACCCCCTCTTCTCATCCAGCAAGCACATCACCTTCAGCCACTGCACCGGACTCCACTGGACTGACCACAGCTGCGTCCACTTCAGCTTCAAGAAGAACACGGTCCACCACCACCCGAAGCAGGTTCCCCACAGAAACTGGAGCAAGATCACCGTCGACCAGCTCACCACCTCCCTCAGCCAGAACCCACCGGTCAGGACAACGGACCCTAACACAGCAGCCCTCGACCTCACGCAATGGCTGACCTCCTGTGCCAACGACCTCGCCCCACTGAAGAACCCACTCACCAGGCCCAGAAGCAAGAAGGCCCCCTGGTTCACCGACGAACTCAAGGACTCCAAGAAGGCCTGCCGCACCCTCGAGAAGGCCTGGCTCCTCGACAAGACCACCGACAACATGACCGCCCTCAAACTCGCCACCCGCAGACATCACCAGCTCATCCGCACCACCAAGAAGAAATCTTTGAAGGAACGACTGGACAAGAACGCCCATGACAGCAAGGAGCTCTTCAACATCGTCAAGGAGTTCTCCAACCCCAGCACCAGCAACAACGACATCACTCCCTCGCAGGACCTCTGCGACTCCCTCGCCTCGTACTTCCACCGCAAGATCGCCGACATCCACAACAGTTTTGGCGCTCCACCCCCGCACCCATCGACCGAACCTACGCACCCCGCCGCTATCCTCCAGACATGGACCAAAGTGACCCTCGAAGACACGACACGCATGATGAACACCATCCACTCCGGATCTCCGACCGACCCATGCCCCCACCATGTCTTCAACAAGGCCGCCTCTACCATCGCACCCCACCTCCGAGACATCATCAACGCCTCCTTCGACACAGCCACCTTCCCAGAGAGCTGGAAGCACGCCGAGCTCAGCGCACTACTGAAGAAACCAACTGCGGACCCGACCGACCTCAAGAACTTCCGCCCTATCTCGCTCCTTCCTTTCCCTGCCAAAGTCATCGAGAAGGTCGTCAACAAGCAGCTGGCAGCCTTCCTCGAGACGAACGGATCCCTCGACCCATCGCAATCCGGATTCAGAGCCAACCACAGCACAGAGACCGCCCTCATCGCAGCCACCGACGACATCCGAGCCCTGCTCGACAAAGGTGAAACAGCGGCACTCATCCTCCTTGACCTCTCCGCAGCATTTGACACTGTCTGCCACCGCACCCTAGTCCAACGCCTCAACGACACCGGCATCCAGGGGATTGCTCTGGAATGGATCATCTCATACCTCTCCGGCAGAACACAGAGAGTTCGCCTCCCTCCGTTCCGCTCTGAGGCCACCGAAGTCATTTGCGGCGTCCCGCAAGGATCATCGCTCAGCCCCACTCTCTTCAACATCTACATGAAACCCCTCGCTGCCATCGCACGCCAACACAACCTCAACATCATCTCCTACGCCGATGACACCCAGCTGATTCTCTCCCTGACCAGAGACCCCGACACCGCCAAAGCCGACCTACACGAAGGGATGAAAGATGTCGCCGAATGGATGAACATCAGCCGCCTGAAGTTGAACACGGACAAGACAGAAGTCCTCATCCTGGGACCATCGCCCTCTGCATGGGACGACTCCTGGTGGCCCCCGGCCCTGGGCACCGCACCCAAGCCAACGGACCACGCACGCAACTTGGGCGTCATCCTGGACTCCTCCCTATCGATGACCAGACAAGTCAACGCCGTCTCCTCATCTTGCTTCCACAACCTCCGCATGCTCCGCAAGATCTTCAGATGGATCCCGACTGAGACCAGGAAGACTGTCACCCAGGCCCTCGTCACCAGCAGACTAGACTACGGAAACACCCTCTACGCCGGTACAACAGCCAAGCTTCAGAAAAGACTTCAGCGTATCCAGAACGCCTCCGCCCGTCTCATCCTGGACGCCCCCCGACGCAGCCACATCTCGAGCCACCTAAGAGACCTGCACTGGCTCCCTGTCAACAAGAGGATCACGTTCAGGCTCCTCACCCACGCACACAAATCCCTCCACGACCTGGGCCCAAGATACCTCAACGACCGCCTGACCTTCTACACGCCCACCCGACAGCTACGATCCGCGTACCTCGCCCTCGCCGTCGTCCCTCGCATCCAGAGAGCCACCGCTGGAGGAAGATCCTTCGACTACCTGGCGGCTAAGACATGGAACTCCCTGCCCGTCCACCTGCGGCTGACCCAGGACCACCTCGCCTTCAGGAAACAGCTCAAGACCTGGCTGTTCGAGCAGTAGCAGACCCCCTCCCCCAAGCGCCTTGAGACCCTTCCGGGTGAGTAGTGCGCGATATAAATTCCTTGATTGATTGATTGATTGACTGAGTAAGAAAAGTAATCTAAAAGTAACTTACCTGCTATTTTACTGAAAAATCCCATTCAAGTCTATGTTCTGTATTTACTACTGATTGCATTTCTCTGAAACAATACTGTAAGTCAAACCATAGTACATTTACAATTGCAATTGAACTGTATTACAATCAGCATTTACTACTGTAAAGTATTTATTGCTTACCTGTGCCAGGCTTGCTTGGTTCTAGAAATAAAATAACTAAAAGAATATTTTTATACAAAAACAATTGGTCTGAAGTTCAGTCTTTGAGTGTGTGAATTCATTTGCTGACTGAGTGTGTACAACAAATGCTTAACACTGTCCTCTGATACTGCCTTACTGCTCGACCACACTACCACAAATAGAGAGTAGGATTCTATCTTATTTTACCTCTGCCTACCTTTGAGGTTCCACTTCATTCTGTGCACAGTATACTGTAGTGAGGACGGGGTTTTATGTACACACATTGCTATGTTAGCATAAGCGCTTTAGATGTAAAACGCCATCTTGCCACTTTGCTGCTTTTGCACACGACACTGCAGGTAGCTGTTTTTACAAGTAAAACTGCTTGCTTGCTTTTTCTTCACATGGGAACGGTCTGTTGTTCACATCCCTAGACGTGCATCGCAACCTTAGTCTGAACACTGTGTGCAGAAGCCGTCAAGGTCAAATAACAATGTATGCTTTTGAATTCAGGTTGATCGGCACACGCTCTAGACATAACACGCACACAGCTGCAAATATCTGAAACTCTGGTGCATTTAATATGGCATTTGCATGCATGATTCAGGCACTTGGAGAAAACCTTTCCAGACACAGAGAGCAGAGCTGATCCTGTGATGTGATTCACCTAAGCTGATATTTACGGTATGGGGTTCCCCATTCAAGCCTAGAGACCTTCTATTAGTTTCATAAAACTAGTTTACTAGCGAAGGGAGGGTGGTTGTTTTCAACTATCATTTGTAATATGATTTCTTCCTTCATTTTCTATGGTATTGTAACAATGCTGATGGTTTTGTTTTAAATCATTTGTCTGCTTATGTTAGCCAAAGTACTGTACCTTAGAGCACGTAGTTAAAAATAAACATTTTAAACTTTACAGTGTCTCTGATTACTCTTATTATGGACTGATATGAGAATAATAACGAAAAGGTGTTTCTGATTCCCACCATTCCTGAGAGTATTCTAAGTCGCTTGTTCTGGGTTGTCTAATCATTGGTAGCCTCGAGATGATACGGAGAACGAATGAGACACTGATGCTAGTCGGATAGGGGTTCTGGGTACTGAGGTGAGTTTTTGGTACACCATAATTCACTGAGGTCCTGGTTTCCTGCGCATAGTTCTGTGCATGAGTAGAATCCTTGCAACAATACCTCACTTTGGTATAGTATATACAGAGCCAGCTTCCTACACAAAGGACCACTGAACAGGATTTGCTACTGCGAAAAAGAACGTAACGGGTGCAGCGGCAAAGTCAGACCAACTGGCAAAGCACTTTGGGTGGAGAGATGAGCAGGTTGTACCTGGTCTTCTTTTGGTTCTCAGAGCAGTTTTTAGCCAAAAAATGTTTGAGTCCCATGTTTTGCATTTTGCCTATCTGGGCACATTTAGCACCCCAAACAAGGGTCTAGGACTGGAGGGACACCACTTGGGGTTTCAGGACTCAGTCAAGCTGGGTCCAAGAGCGGGTTCAAGATGGTAGGAGCCTGTTATGTTCCTGTTGCTCTGAACTGCAGGCCATCAAGGTTCTGGTTTCCTGGGCATAGTTCTGTGCATGAGCAGAATCCCTGCAACATGGCGCACCTAACGTTTTGGTCTTATGATTGAGACGCCTTAGTAGTGCTTATATTAGTCCACAATACCCTCACTCTTGTTTCTGGTTGACGAGAGTGACGGTTTAAACCTACCTAGATAGATACTATATAGGTTCTCTCAAGCGTGACAATTAAAAAGGTTTCATTTTATCTTATACCCTTTTTGTGCTACTGTTTATCTAGATTGTTTTTCATCTCTGTGTCCTTATGGCTGAAGTCGCTATTGCAACGCATAGTCGCGCGCCTCTCTGGCATCATTTGACGCAGTTCGGGGTGCCTGACGATGGGATGTCTATTATCTTTGTAGTGAGTGCCGCTGCATTGCATCCCTATGAGCTATTTTACTCTTGGGGTATTTTGCCGGAGGTGAATGCGGATGATGATACATTTCACACATACACTCCTACGGCAGTCCCGGCTAATTACACGCCATATAGGATGCAGGAGATTACTATTTCTGCTTGGCAGCATCGTATTTGGTTCAATGGTGCCCTCCCCCACGCGGTTACACCGGTTCGTTTGGGTCCCTTGTCGATTCCAGGGGCCACTTGGCCAGTCTTGGCCGGGTTTACACCACATCCACGTTATTTGCAAGCCCCAGTGCATGACTTACGTCAGCTCCATACCGCCTTGATTACGGTATATAGGGCTTTAGTGCAATACGTCTCTCGCAATGTCCAGGTGAGGGGACCTGGACTTGCGGTGCAGCCAGCTGGCCCGGCTGGGATTACTATTAGTCCCGTCATGGGTAATTTGGTAATGGGCAAGCGCCCCCAGAATAAGGACTATATGCCTTATTGGCTTGCTGAGAAATTTGACCAGCTGGAAGCAGTATTTCCGAATTCTACTCCTGTGGAAAAACACAGGATCCTTACCATTAGTTTGCAGAAAAACTTAGTCCCAGAGGTGGCTGATTGTGACAACTGGGGTAAAGTGTTTGCAGCAATCTACTTGAAGTGCTTTGGCACGCCATCTATGGCTGTACTGCCCTCCGTGATCAAACGTGTTCAGGATCAACGCGGTCCGGAGGCGGCGGTCGAGTTGGCCACGCTCATCCTTGCTAACGTCAAGGGAGATGCGGTTAACTTTCAAGTGTCGAATGAGCTGCGCCTCGTCGCCGACGTCGATAAACCCCGGCAGTTACCAAGGATTATTGCGGAGGCTTATAAGACCATTGGCCGCAATAGTTTAGGGGTTAAACCTTTTGTTCAAACAGCAACAACGCAACAGCAAACTAAGATGGGGACGTCTTCTAAAGAAGACCGTCCAGCTTTTCCTAAACAAAATTGGAAAACTAAAAAGCAGGGGAAGCAGCAACAGAAACAGGGGTCTCGTCCCACGTCACCGGTTCAAGCGACTACTGAACGCACATATGATTTGCGCGATCGCACTAGAATTAGGTCTCCTGATAGATTTCAGGTTCCTGAACAACGTTCTATTCGTTCTTCACAGGAAACATCGGTCTCACGGTCCGGTGGAGGAGACCGTGGCAAAGGTCGGGGTGCTGCCCAAGGACGTGACCAGCCCCGTCCGGCTGATGGTAAAGGCAAGCAGGACGAATTTGCATGACAAAGACCCCAGTTTCAGAATAAGAAAGTTGCTGCACTAACAGCGAGGTATGCCACAGATAGTGAGAACGCAGCTTCAGAACCTAACATGGGCACTAACGCTGCTAGACAGTGCAGCGGAGGTTACAGCAGTGCGGCAAGCACTGCGTCCATATCTGAAGGCGACAGCAACTGACACATTCATTACTGTAGAAACTGCTGATTCTAGAGTAGCTCCCCCGACAGACTATATGACATAGTCCTTTTAATAGAAGGTGACATACAACGTACTATAAAAGGGATTTTTGGGGAAAATCTGACCTCTACTTATGACATTTTGTTAGCAGAGGCAGACTGGCCCCCAGCTTTCGTTTTTGCCGCTCCTAGAGGGGAGAAGGTAATCCTCCTATCTTTCTCACACACTGTGCCGAAGGATCAGGCTCAGAACTTTGCAGAAGAGTGGGCTCAGGTCCTTGCTCCGGCGTTGTACCGTACTCAGGTTGGGTGGGATAAGTTGTCGGCAAGCCATGAGATTCCATTACGGTCTATGCCCCAGTCACAACCTCAACATCCCATGCGCCGCGAAGCTAGCTCTCACGTCGCAGAAATCCTTGAACAATTGGAATATCGAGGTGTAATTGAAACTTTTGTGTCACCCATGAATAATCCTCTTTTCACTGTAACCAAACCTGATGGGTCGTACCGCCTAGTTTTTGATTACCGGTATTTGAACTCTCATTGTCGGACCTGTGCGGTACTGAATACCCGCAGTTCCACCCTCGTTGATAGTCTGGTGAGAAAAAAGGTTTAAAACCACACTTGACATCTCCAATGGCTTTTATAGCCATAATCTGTCCTCTATTAGTAGTCAATGGACAGCCTTTACTTCTGGTGGCAAACAGAAACAGTTTAAAAGATTAGCCATGGGCTATAAAAACAGTCCTGGAGTATTTGCCGCACGTGTAGTTTCTCTGTTAGAGAGCATTGACCCTGATGCGTACTCGTATGTTGATGATATCTATCTCACAGACGACGAATTATGGCCGCATCTGTGTCGCGTTGACTGCATCATTGTTATGTTTGCGGACTTCGGTTACAAATTTAACTTTGCAAAATCACACATTGCAGAGTATACAGTGTTGTTTTTGGGCTATGAACTCAACAACGAAGGTCGAGGTTTAGCACCTCACTTCCTGGAGAAATGCGCAAGTTTGCGTGCTCCAACAACTCTGAAAAAGCTACAGTCTTTGCTGGGATTTTTGAACTTCGTGCATACTTACATTCCCGATTATGCCCAGCGTATCAAGCCGCTATATGCCTTGGTACAACCTACTTTTTCCAAATCGAGCTGGCTGCCAGAACATTCAGCTATCCTGCAATCTTTGCTGGCTGATCTTCTTGCTTCAAAATACTTACTGACACGTGATAACCACACTAACCTGGTAATAAGAATTGTGCCTGGCGCAGTGGATTTCACGTACTTAACGTTCAAAGAGGGCGACACTGTCCCCATTGCTTACAAATCGCACTTGTACACATCGGCTGAAATGCGCTTTTCCACTGTCGAAAAAGTTTTGACCACAGTGCAGATGGCGATTCTGAAGGAGAGAGCACTGTCGCAAGGGAAACGCATGTTGGTTGTCACACCGTATCCTGCCATAGAGGCAGTGACGAAAGCCAGTGTACTTAATTCTAAAGCTTTGCATCCGCGTTGGATACAATGGGCCACTTCTTTGACATCACCGGATGTCACTTACATCTTTGATGCCTCATTGCAGACTCAGGAGTACTTGCAGTACGAATTTGTTCATCCAGCTCCTCTGTCCTTGCGCCCACTTGAGGATTACCATTGTGTCATTTACACTGACGGTTCGGCACAACCGGCGACAGATTCTAAGCATGCTTATTCGGCGGCCTGCGCAATAGTGGCTGGTACTTTTGTGAAAGGTGAATTCAAATCTGATGTCGTGCACACACAGACATTGGGTGATTGTACCGCCCAGTTGGCAGCGCTTCATGCTCTGGTGCTTGCACTGGAGTTTGCTGATCCTCGAGTTACCACTCTTATAGTAAGTGACTCTTTTTACTGTGTTCAGTCTTTCAACGACAATTTATTCTTTTGGTCTCAAAATGAGTATCATGATTCCAAAGGTAGCACAATCAAGCATAAAATGCTTTGGGTTCGAGTCGCAGACCTTAAACAACGTCTGCCTCTCATGAATGTAATTCATACTCTTGGGCACCAGCGTGTAGGTGTCCACGCTGTCGGAAACAGCTTAGCTGACGAAGCAGCGAAAACAGCAGTGGCAACATATCTAGTAGCAGCAGTTACAAGATACCAAAGTAAGATTGATGATGACATCTTGGTAGCTATTGCTGCTACGGAGAAGGGTAAGAATTACCCTTGAGGTTTCCCTTCTAAATACTCTTTTCATTTAAGTCCTGATAAAGTTCCCTAGGTGAGAATTAACGACATTGGTGACAGACTGATTCCCAACACGGACTGCAGACTTGCATTGATAACAGCCGCTCATGAAGGTATGGCTTCGGCACATGCCGGCATTTCTGCGACTGTTACTATCTTACAACAACGTTACCGGTGGCGCGGATTGTATAAACAGACTTGTGCTTATGTTCTTAATTGTGACATCTGCCAGCAGATTAAGCCTTCGACTGCTGCGCGCCCACCTCAAACACAGTTGTATATATCTAATAAACCACTTGGGTGTGTTTATTTAGATCACTGCGGTCCTTTCTCCTCTGATACTGCGTATAAGTACATCTTAGTTGCAGAAGATTCGTGCACACGTTTTCTATGGGTCTGGCCACAACGGAGTGCTGATGCTCGAACTGGCATCAGGGATTTGCTTGTCTTTGTGGGAATTTTTGCATGTGGTACCCTTCATTCTGACCAAGGTCCTGCGTTCGCCTCTTAGGTTACAAAGATGCCATGAGGTCTTTGGGGGTCCAACTCAAATTTTCATCTCCATACCGGCCGGAGGGCAATAGTGTTGTGGAGCGAATGAACCTTGACTTAAAGCAATCCCTGACAGCTAGGGTTTTAAGTACTGGCAGGAACTGGTTGGCCCATTTATATAGCGTTTAACGTGCACTTAATAATCTCCCTAGAAGGTTTCTGGGTGGGTGGACCCCATACGAAATGCTCTTTGGCATAAAGATGTTTGTCCTGGACCTTGATGGTCTAGGCATGGCGGCGTCAGCCGCACCCTTTGACGTAGATGATCACTCTGCTGTATTACAGACTCTACAAGAGACCAGAGACAGTCTTGCAAAGGAACACTTGCCCTCCACAACTGATGCTGCGCTTCAGATTCCGGTAGATGGCTGGCTACCTCGAGTTGGTGACCTTGTCCGTGAGAAGGTGGAGAACAAGAAGGAGTTCGGCCCCTCTTATCGTGCTCCAGTTCCAGTGCTTGGTGTGCAGGGTACAAGAACAGTCATTTTACCTCCACTTCCTGGTTGCAAGGATAACAGGTACATCTCCATTGACAATGTCAAACTACAACGGGTGGCCGATTCTTCTTAGTATGACTCCAGCGGTCTCTTGTCCAGCAATGCTAAGAAATTCTGTTTTGGCTCCGGTAAATACCAACAGGCCTGACGTTGCCATCGAGATGCATACAGTTACTAATCCTTTGTTGACTCCACCGGCTGGTGGTCCTGTTGAAGATACTGAGTATACCTATCCCACAGATGTGTTGTTGCCTGGTTTACAATCAAGTGCTGTGGACCAGTCACGTTTTTCATTTGACACTAACTCTATGACTTCCAATGCCCCATCGAAAATTTCTATTTTTGCTGTTTGGTTTAAAAGACATTGTTTAATTCCCCCTTGGACTTACATTTGGCTGGTGCTCATATCTATTTTTTTGTTTATGTCGATTGGATTTGTGGTTGTATTTTTTCGTCTAGTAAATGGACACTATCTGACCGAAAGATCTACAATTAGATTAATTGATGGAACTTTGGCGCCCCACTCCTCATCACACATCATGAAAAGGGACCAGACTTTTGTGAATATTACTGCCTGGCCTGTGTTAGATGGGATTGTGTGGGATGCTGTTAAATTTCAAATTCATGGTCCCACAGAGGTGATTAATGTTCCCAATGTACTTCGTGTTTCTATGGGGGATGTTGTGAAACAAAACATTCGCTCTGATGATTGGGATGTCCAAGCCGTAGAGGCTCTTTTTTCTGATTTGAATTATTATGCTGCTTTTGATGCAGAAGATTTGTATTGAGACACAGCGAATTATGGGGAGTTGTTTTGCTACCAACACTATGGCAATCATTTCCTGCACAAAGCAAATACATTTAGAAAGGTTGTCAATTTTACACAATGGGAACATTGTCCAGCGCCAATTGAAGGCAGCTCCAAAACTCTAGTGAAAAAATGTAAATATTTTACTGATTTCAGTGTATCTAAACCTGAAGCCTTTTATTTTAAAATGGCTGCTGAGTCAGCTTCCAAAGTTAGACTGATCCACACTAAATTATTGTTTTCCAAGTCCTTTATGGATGACTTAGGTATAGGGGGCTATGAGCTGTGGAAAGATACCATTGATCTTGAATCTGTTTGGGGTACTAAAGCATGGCAAGTGCAAGGTTCGGAAGCTCTGCATCGTGCTTGCCTTATCCCAAACCACATGTTGTTTTTTTAATTCTACCATTTATCAAACCACCTGCTTTGGATTGGCTACTTCTAAAAAGTTGAATTCCCCCTCAATTCCTGATCTGGGTGCTTATCCAAAATGGAATAATCACACAGATCTGTCACTTGATGCGTTGCAGTCATTCCTTAGTAATACATCCTTCAACATTTCCAACCTAGACCCTGAAGGATGGTTAATATGGCAGAAAAGCTCAGATTCCTGTCAACATCGTTTTTTGGGTCTGTACCGCGGCTATACAAACAATAGGGTGGACCCCCGATTTGAATCTTCCCATTCTGTTACTACCTATTCTGTAGGAAAGTTATGTCAGACCTGGCTGCAACATTCCACCTTGACATCTGTTAAACATCATTTATCCAAATTGAATGGCAAAGTAGATTTGAATGATTTTTTTAAAGGCCCTGTGGGTGGCAGGTCCAAAAGATGGGTGTATGCTGTTTACAACGAAGTTTGGAAATTATCTCAAATTGAAGCTGCTTCTAGATTAAGGACTATTGATCAAGCCAATTTAGAAAAAGTGCTAGCTGTCATCGATAATAGCATTAGCACCCTTTCTTCCAGAATTTACACGCTAGATAATATTGTTTCATCTGTTGTGGATATCGTACAGGGTGATATGTCTGTTTTATACCATGGTCAAAATCAATTGCGTTCTATAATGCAGTTTGCATGGACTTTACAAACATTGAAGGCTGGGAAAGTTCCCTGGGACTACATGCATACATCATCTTTATTCCTGCCATTTAATCTGACTGATAAACAACAGTTCATGTCCATGAAGGATGTAACATACTCATTATTGCACATTGAAAAGTTGGAACCTTTACCATTCTCTGTGGCTCTGTGAACTCAGCTGTGTGGCTTATCCATGGATTAATAACATTGCCGTTTCCATTGTTTAAGTTCAGTTCATGTATGAAACACTATGCCTTAGGCAGGTGCGAACCTTTGGGTACTGCTTTTCTGCATGAAGTTTGGTCGCTCCCATTTACATACAGGTGCTTGAGCGAAGGTAAAGAGGTTTATTTGAAAGGAGAGGAATGCACTTCAACACCTGATCACTTGACAGTCGGTAGGAACATCCAATTGCATGGTGCATGCAACGTTCAGGCGCCAAATTTAGTTTGCATTCTAAAGGGAAATCCTGTACCAGCAAATACACCTACATTTACGTTATTGGCTAACGGTAGTTATTTGCTTTTAAATAATAAGGCATACTGCGGGATGCTAGTGGGGATTCCGTACATTGTAACTGTCTCACAACGCGTAGTCTGTTGTAAAAATGTCCTTTTCCCACCCCCACATGGGAGACTAGATGTATCCATCTGGCCTTCCATACCAACCTTGAAAGCAGAGTTCAACAAGATGAGCAGAATAAGGTCTCTATTGTCTCAAAAAGAAGTCGCTCTGACTTCCTCCCATCAAACATTCGTCCTTCACGTGGCACACACCCGCACCGAGGTGCATGCGCTTTTGAATACTGATCTCCCCCTTCATTTCGGTGCTCTGATTCATACTATATTCAATGTCTCGTCAACAACTGGCTTGGTTAATTTTTTCAAAGTTGTGGGCTCAGGCCTTGTGACTTCCTTCCAAACAATATTTGCTGTGATACCGGCTTTTTTTCATTCTATTTCTTCCAGCGTCTTCGGCGGGCTTCCGTTGATTCTCGTCTTGACTGCTGGTGTTCTGCTGTTGGTTTGCTTGCTCCGCAATGGCTGTACGATCTGTATCACACGACTGCCTGCCCCGGCTGCTTCAACTGCGTAACCGGATGCTTGAATACTATGGAACATTACCACTGGCCACATTGAGCATAGCCTATGGATTAACCTTCCGGTTCTCATACTTTACTTGCGTACAACCCGTTTTCCATTGCCTAGATTGTCAATTCGAATGGGCTCTGGATTTGTGTCTGTCAAACACGGCGTCTCCTGCCCCGGATTATGATTGCCTAATGAGTCCCTTATTGGCTCCTGAGTTGGACTCTTCTGGCATCGGGATTATGGCATGTGGAGTCCTAGGGAATTGGGATATATATGCGGCAGCATATGAGTTCTTGGCGAGAAGTTATCTTGAAGAACACCCAAGTTGTCCTCTGGTTGAGCTAAAGGCTCCAGTTATCGAAAAACATGTATGTTCATTTTCTTTACTTGAGTGGATGGCTGACTCTTTTACTGAACATTATAATGACTTCCTTTTGGAGGCAGTTGCAACTTATTGTGCCTACACGTTGATGGATTGACTTGGCAGGTGTCCATCTTCCGCACGTCTTTATCCAGATTTTTAATTTTTCTTTTTTACTCCACATTGGGAGGTATACCTTCCCTGAGAGATGTTTTAATTTTTTTTATATACCCAACACATTTTTCGAACTTTTACTACCCATAATATGGCTTGGCAATACATGAACTTGGTTCTGTCTCGCTCGTACTTGAACTCTGCGTTCCTACATTGATTCCCTATTCTGTTCGTGGTCCGACCAAGGGAGGGTGTAGTGAGGACGGGGTTTTATGTACACACATTGCTATGTTAGCATAAGCGCTTTAGATGTAAAACGCCATTTTGCCACTTTGCTGCTTTTGCACATGACACTGCAGGTAGCTGTTATTACAAGTAAAACTGCTTGCTTGCTTTTTCTTCACATGGGAATGGTCTGTTGTTCACATCCCTAGACGTGCATCGCGACATTAGTCTGAACACTGTGTGCAGAAGCCGTCAAGGTCAAATAACAATGTATGCTTTTGAATTCAGGTTGATCGGCCCACGCTCTAGACATAACACGCACACAGCTGCAAATATCTGAAACTCGGGTGCCTTTAATGTGGCATTTGCATGCATGATTCAGGCACTTGGAGAAAACCTTTCCAGACACAGAGAGCAGAGCTGATCCTGTGATGTGATTCACCTAAGCTGATATTTACCGTATGGGGTTCCCCCTTCAAGCCTAGAGACCTTCTATTAGTTTCATAAAACTAGTTTACTAGCGAAGGGAGGGTGGTTGTTTTCCACTATCATTTGTAATATGATTTCTCCCTTCATTTTCTATGGTTTTGTAACAATGCTGATGGTTTTGTTTTAAATCATTTGTCTGCTTATGTTAGCCAAAGTACTGCACCTTAGAGCACGTAGTTAAAAATAAACATTTTAAACTTTACTGTGTCTCTTATTGTGGACTGATATGAGAATAATAACGAAAAGGTGTTTCTGATTCCCACCATTCCTGAGAGTATTCTAAGTCGCTTGTTCTGGGTTGTCTAATCATTGGTAGCCTCGAGATGATACGGAGAACGAATGAGACACTGATGCTAGTCGGATAGGGGTTCTGGGTACTGAGGTGAGTTTTTGGTACACCATAATTCACTGAGGTCCTGGTTTCCTGCGCATAGTTCTGTGCATGAGTAGAATCCTTGCAACAATACCTCACTTTGGTATAGTATATACAGAGCCAGCTTCCTACACAAAGGACCACTGAACAGGATTTGCTACTGCGAAAAAGAACGTAACGGGTGCAGCGGCAAAGTCAGACCAACTGGCAAAGCACTTTGGGTGGAGAGATGAGCAGGTTGTACCTGGTCTTCTTTTGGTTCTCAGAGCAGTTTTTAGCCAAAAAATGTTTGAGTCCCATGTTTTGCATTTTGCCTATCTGGGCACATTTAGCACCACAAACAAGGTCTAGGACTGGAGGGACACCACTTGGGGGTTCAGGACTCAGTCAAGCTGGGTCCAAGAGCGGGTTCAAGATGGTAGGAGCCTGTTATGTTCCTGTTGCTCTGAACTGCAGGCCAGCAAACTTGCCCTTGGAGTCACTCTGGTAGTCCTGGTTCAGGTGTTCAGGGCAGGCTCTAGGCAGCAAAGCAGTCTTGTGTTTGCTTTGTTCACCCTAAGTTGGCAGGGTATTGCCAGACGTGGGTCCCTTGCTCACTTTGCCACTGGATTCAAGCTAGCCTGGCTGATGAAGGCTATTAGCCCGAAACCGGTCCCAGGATGCTTGTTTCCAGTCCAGGGAAGACATGGCTTGGCGGTTCGGTCTGGACTGTTCCCATGAGGAACAGGGTCAAGACTGATTTGCATATAGCTGTGTCTGAAATGGGGTGGCAAAGTGAGCTAAAGAACGATGATGGATTCAACCCAGATCTGTGACTGGGAGTGAGTGTTTGCAATGTTCAGCACTCCGTCCATCATCTCCATGTGTTTGCTGAGTACACAAAAGGCCACAGTAGTAGGCAGTCCTCAGAATACTTACATACATCCAGAAAGGGAACTGAACAGTGGGTCTGAGGTTCCCCTTTTTATACAAGGTTCCTTCTTTGAAGTATTAAAAGTTTCTAGAGAATTCCCTTTCAAGTGCTTGAAGTTTTCTACTTCCCCTGCTCTGGTTCCAGGCGGGCGGTACTATACAGAAGGAAATTTTCCCAGCATATGAGGTGATCTCCAGAGGTATCATCAGCTGCTCAGGCTTTAGCTTGTCAATTCAGGGCCCCAGGGTTGGACACTCTTTCTGTGCCCTCCAGAGCTCGTCCCTGGTGCCCCCCCTTCTACTTGCCATCTAGCAAGTTCAGGCAGGTGAACAAGGGGGGCAGTGTCCTCCCCTGTAGGCTGTGGGACCTCCTCTTGCGCCCCATTCACATGAACAATGTGATATTCAGCAGTTGGTTTCCCACAACCCTTGCCCTTCACCCAGTCCTTCAGTGCCTTTCTGCAGTAATCCAACAAGTTCACCCAAGACTGGTTTGGGAGCTTGTGGCTGTCCTGGAACCTCAGATGGTATTTTCTCGGGTGTCAGCCCAAATCTAGTAACAAGTATGGCTTTCATGACGGCATACTTTGTCTGGTCATCTATCCCAAGTGTGAAAAGTGTGTCCCTCCCCACTGTAGGCATGTACTTCCATAAGTTACCCTCCCTCCCCCCCAGTATTCCTCTGCAACAATGTGTACCCTCAGAACTACCTTATAAGAAGAAAAACACTTGTCAAAATCATCCTACCACATATTTGGGCACAAGTTCTTGTGGTATGCGGAACTTCACCTCTTCAGTAGACACTGAAGGTATACTGCCACCATTGTTGCCTGACTCTAGGATCTGCCTGACTATCCACTCCAGTTCCTTCAGTCCCATCACATGAGCCAGCAAATGTTTCTTCTCAGGCAAGTCCTCCTTTGCCCCCCCTTTCTGTCTGGCCAAGGCTACTACTGCGTCAGCCCTCCTCTCCTCTGCTTACAGCTTCATTTTGGTCAGCTGAAGTTTGAGCTTCCGCTCCACTTTTCCTCCTCTGGAGACAGACCCGTGGCAAACACACTGCTGCCTGCCCCCATCATGGGCATCTGCTAGGGGCTGCGTTGGGCTCTCCGTGCAGCTCGGGACTCAGTCCTCAATTTCCTCATTATCCTCTAAGTGTGCTCCTGCCTCTCCATAATCATCATTTGAGGTTGACCGCCGTTCGCTGTCTGAGGGTGTTTGGTGTGATATCCTGCTGACCTGGAGTTGCTTGTCAGATTAGCACTGTGGAGAGTGAGCGGAACTTTGACCAAGCGGTCAGACAGTGGGAGGCTAACTCGAACGGGGACTGCGAGGACCAGCAGCCCCGTCACCACGCCCAGCTGTGCCCTCTTCCTGCCCTTGTTGTCCTCTGACCTTTGAGCCCTCATAAACAACTCACGGCCCCCGCTGCGTGGGCGCCGTTCGCAGTCTGAGGGTGTTTGGTGTGATATCCTGCTGACCTGGAGTTGCTCGTCAGATTAGCGCTGTGGAGAGTGAGCGGAACTTTGACCAAGCGGTCAGACAGTGGGAGGCTAACTCGAACGGGACTGCGAGGACCAGCAGCCCCGTCACCACGCCCAGCTGTGCTCTCTTCCTGCCCTTGTTGTTACCTGCATAAAAGAAACATAGTAGCCCGCTACGCGGTCGCGTGCGGTCGCGTGCCGGGAGAAGCCTGGGACAAGGGTGGGACCGTTTGTGGCCGTTCGTGGCCAGTAGTGGCCGGGCCGGGCCACCTCACTAACATCAGCTGTTCTGGCATAAATACTTGAGTGTGTACTTTAATTATATTTTGCTGTGCCTTTTAAATTATTTGATGTTTAGTTGATAGTGCCTTGTTGTTTTAAGCACAGTGACAACGCAAACTGAGTGTTAGTTTATGTAACACATTGTGTGATTAAGGGTCCCGGATACTTTATTGCTGTTATTGCTTTTGCTGTTATTGTTTAAGCACGCACGTCACGATAGAAGATGACATCACTAAGGTCTGGAAGGAAGATTGCCCAGGATTGTATAGGGGGCACCGTTACAGGGACTCTTGATAATGTTATTACTAGAGCAGTGCGTGTCCTTGAACACGAAATTACCCCAACGGAAAAAAGACTGTCCCTGGATTTAACAGCCAAGAGATCGTCTCTTGGTAAAATAATGTCAGCTCTTTCCCCCGAGTGCCGGTTGCCCCAACTTGAAACCGACCTGCTGCACAGCATTGAGACTGGGGGGTTGGATACAACAAATTTTAGTGTTTCGGACACAACCCCCTATAGTATATCCATTTTAGAGCCCAGACCTCCTGTTGTACAATCCAGACTTAATCTTCTATTGCCCCCTATTGTACAACCCTCTAATGCCAATGTGGATAAAGGAAGCATCCCCCAGCCTACTAAAGGGAAAAGAAAACGTGTGGGTGTGCTATCCAAGGGTAGACGTGCTAAAGTGCCTAAAGTTCCTAAATTAGTCATTCCACCCAAAGTACCCCACCCATCGTCATCCTGTAGTATTCCCCCAACCAATGCCAGCCCTGTGCATAGTAAGACCCTACCCAGCCAGCCTGGTGATAATTCACTACCCATTAGTACTCTGGAATCCATTGAACAATTGCTAAAATATTTCTTATTACCGATTTATGAGAGATTTAAGCAACTTTTGGCTTCTATTGAGAAACTGGAAAGTATTGTGCTTGCAAATAAGACCCTTTTGGAAAAAACTCTAGTGACCTTGCCAAACCCAAGCACTACTTCATCCACAGGCTTGGCTGTTAAAGCTAAGACTGTTTTAAATGGCACTAATCTTTCTACCATGGTTAGCAAACCTTCCAATCTCCCCGTACATAGAATCCCAGTTAATACATCTGCTTTGGACCCCGAAGGGGAAGCTGTCCATACCTCAATCGGAGCTGGTAGGACGAACCAGTTGGCTATAAATGTTCCTAATAATGAGGTCAATAATATTGTAGGGCAAACTGATTCTCAGTGTGATGGTTTGTTTTTCAAACACCTCTGTATTAACCTTCCTCCTGAGTCACTGCCCTACACTGTTATTTTGGCTGGTGTTCCAGGGATTTCTCAGGGCAAGATAGAACTCCATAGTGAGCTTAAGAATAAGGTGATTCATTGGCTCAATGGTAACAGGCCTTTGCCCCCCAGCCTTCGTGCTGAAATCTTGTTCGTACGAAGGGTGAGTTGGCTAGGTTCTAAATCCAAGAATGTAGAGGGCGACTGCATAATCATCAACTTCAGGGACCCCAGAGTCGTGAGGCATATTTACTGTAATCCAAATACTATGAGCTCTAGTGGTATACTTACCTTGGATTTGAGTTACTTCTTTCCCATTGCCCCCCGTGAAACACGCTACGACCTGCCAGCTGGATGGGAAAGGGTCAATAGAGGCCATTGTTATCCATCTAGAATGGACTTCCATCTCCCATTGTTTAATCACTTTGCCCCGCTGAACAACATGGAAGGGGTAGACTGACTGGCTAACAACAACATCAATCATGGCTGTGTGAGTGGTATTGCAAATGGCCCCGGTAGTTTTGTCTGCTCGGGGAATGTAACTAGTAGCTGTTCCATGGAGGGGCCCTTGGGCAATGATGGTAAGCGTTTTAATACTGTATGCACTAGCCCCCACATGCCCCTTGGTAATCATGATCCCTCTTTGCTAGTTTCGGATTGTTCTGAAAACTCTCAGGGTATAAACCCCGTAAGCCCCCCATCCATACACCGTGAGTTAGTATCACATACCTGCATGCCCAGCATTGACAGACTAAAACCTCTGCACATAGACCCATGCTCAGGTGAATATGAGTGTTCGGCCCCTGGCAAGACTGTAATTCAGCCTGTCCCCAAGGCCTCGTCCCAGGCTCAAATATCAGTTGTTAATGACAATCCCCCCCTCCTTACTTTGGTCTCGTGGAACATTGCTGGCCTAAGGAGTAAAACTGCAATAGAGGAGTGGTCTACATGGGTAGACAATTATGATATATTGGCGTTTCAGGAAACGTGGGCAGTGGACCCGGTATATTTCCCTGGTTTCATTAATTTCTACAAAGGGGCCCTAAGCGGGACAAGGGGCCGAGCTTCGGGTGGTCTCTGTACCTGGGTTAGGCAAACCCTTAAGTGTAGTCTATCCAAACTGGTCATTGACAGTCCAGACCTTTTGATAATTTTGTTACACTTTAATGATGACCCAGATATCATGATTATAAATGTTTACAACAGGGGCCAACCAGGCGGGAGAGGTTCCAATACCTTTCTAAAATTAGATGGGTTTTTAGAAACAGTCAACCCCGATATTAATGTGATAATTGCGGGGGATTTGAACTGCTGTTTTGAACCTCTGAACACAGCCTGGGATTCGCTCACCATGGAAGTGGATGCTAACTGGAACATCCCCCCCCCTTGATCTTCCACCTATCAAGAAGTGGACAGAATCTGCCATCCAGTGGATGAGTCTGTGTATGGGGCGTGGCTTCAGGGCAGCCAACAGCCGGACCAACTCCGATAAAAATGGCTGTGACACCTTTGCCGATGGTCGTCGGCGTAGCAGAATTGACTATGCCCTTGTTAAAGTGGAGTTCTGGTCCACCCTAAATGATATGGTGGTTTTAGATCGCCCTGAGAGTGACCACAATCCCTTAGTACTGAGCTTCTCGCTTTGTACAGTTAGCAGAAACGAACCCACCAAGTCTGTTACTGCAGACGCCCTCCTAACCAACAATCTACGGAGAGTGCGTTGGGAAAGGGTTGCCATTGATAGCGCAGTACTTACCGAAATTAGCTCACAAGTCTCAGGCGCGATGGAAGCTTTTCATTCCCTCCAAAACCATGAAGCTGTCATTGGGGAGACTACGCGTATCCATGAAAATCTGTTTTTGGGTCTCAAGGCTCTTTTTTTCAAAGCCGGGTAAGGCAAAGAAATCCACCCAACCCAAGCGTAACCACTGGTACAATAAAGTGTGCCGTGAATTTTATGGCAAATTAAAATCTGCAATCAAATCTAAAAACCTGGACAATATTAGATCAGCCAGGAGTAACTGTAGTAAGGCCAAAGTTTTGGCTAAACAAGATTGGGACAACGAACACTGGCATGATCTCTTGGTTAAAACATGAGTTCAGAGGAAAGTGATGCCTCTCACTTCCAAGTTGGAGGTGCGCACAATTATCCTTGGACCTATTCAGGTCTAATCACATTCAATATGTTCAATAAAAAATTCCATCCAATTCAATATGATTTTGCTTTCTTTTCATTTATTTCTCTTTTGTTCTTCAAATTGTCATGTTTACTCATCTCTTTAGTAGAGAAACATATTCTTTTTACATGTTCACACAACCCAATGCATTTCGGGTCAACACAAAAGAGACCCTTCTTCAGGGGTCTGAAACAGAAAAAATGAAGGAAATATAATGAGCGATTCAGTCCTGTAATCATGCTCTTACAATATTTGGCTGTGTCTAATATACAAATAAAATACAATCAATCAATGAACCTTAATACCATCAGTTCCCTAAGTCTCATTTGTGGTAAAGTTTTCATTATTCTATAGGTTGGTGAGGTCTAAAAGTCTATTCCTATCTATATCATGACAAAAAACCAGTACCTGTATTGCCCTATCATTATTAAATGAAAATCGTGAAAAGTGATCTAAATAAAGTAAAACATGTGCTCACTGCATTTATTAACATTTTCCTGTCGTGAACACTTGGTAACTAGTTATTTTATAAAAAAAACGAAGACTAAGAGTTAACGTGACTATTCTTTGCAAGCCTTTGGGTTACTTACTTCCGTGTGCAACAACGATTCCCGCCTCTCCCTCAATTCGAGTTCCGTTTACAAGTCAATCCGTGTGTGCGGTATTTATTCGTGACTCAATTGGTTGAGAGCACGCTGACGAGTCGTGCTTACAACCAATAGCGAGTAATGGTACACGGAGCCTATCATTTACTCTTTTCCGTGTTGACAATAATCCCGCCTAATCTTGACCTATCAAAATACAGTTCCCAAAGACACGAGTATGTTATAACTAGGTAGAAGCGCGCTCACTGGTCGCTCCTCTGTAAAATTAAAAACAATTTGTATCTTGTTTATGGTGATTCTACACTAAAAGCAAATATTATGAAAAACGAACAAATGTTGTGAAATTAATTACATGATCATCCAATGTCAAATCAATGTTAAACAGTGATCAAAAATAATAATAATAAACAATACTATCTGGTGATGCCTTCAGTAGATGCCCAATTCGATCAGTCATCTTAAAAAGTTGTTTTATATGCAGGAAAGCAAACAGTAAATCCTCAAGAGTTTTACAAAAAACAGGATAGTTCAATTCTATCATTAATTCCTGCAGGTTGCATGCTGGCCATTTTTCTGATCCAGAAATATTCTGCTCTTAATCTCTGTTTATGAGTGTCCATCGATGAATTTGGTTTGATCACTTCTAGTATGGTAAATTGTAGTTGTGCAATATTATGTCCAGCCTCTATCCAATGCATAGCCAATGTGGACTTTCGATTTTTATTTCTTATGTTGCTTTTATGTTCTGTAATCCTGATTTTTATTTTCCGTTCTGTCTGACCCACGTATAGTTTACCACAGGGGCATTTTATTCCATAGATAACTCCTTTTGTGTCGCAGGTGCTTGAATGTAGGAGTGGAATCATTTGTCCAGTCATCGGATGTCTGAATTGTTGACCAGTTATCACATTATTACAATGTGTACAGTTTTCGCATTTTTTCATACCTTTGTGAATCATCTTTTCACCTTGATTTGGTTGTTTCTTGATTAATTCTTTCACATTTTTTGATCTCTTGTATGCAAAAGTGATTTGATTGGCTACCAAAGGTTGCAAATCTGGTTCTTCTATGATGAGTGACCAATGCTTTCACATGATGGTTGTGATCTGTTTGGATTGAACTGAGTATTTAAGTACGCATACTGTGAGTTGTTTCTCCAATTTTTCTTTTTTATTAAGTAACAGTTCTCTGTCCATAGACTGAACTTTATTCTTAGTGTGTTCTAATAGTCTTTCAG
This sequence comes from Triturus cristatus, assembly GCF_964204655.1. NCBI lineage: Eukaryota > Metazoa > Chordata > Amphibia > Caudata > Salamandridae > Triturus > Triturus cristatus. The sequence continues at coordinate 1,161,777,441 of NC_140590.1, forward strand.
GGTATACTCGTTTTAAGTATTTCTTGATCTGATTGTCGATGGTGGAGGATAAGTCGTTCGGATCTGATGTTATTCTCTTAAATCGAATGAATTGAGATAATGGTAGATGTGTCTTCAATGAATGGTGATGAAAGCTGTCGAAATGTAAACTGCTGTTCCTATCTGTTTCCTTTGTGTGAACACTGGTTGTTATTTTTCCATCTTTTTTTTTTTTTTTTTTTTTTTTTGAAACCGTTTATTGCAATCTCAAGAATATACAAGTATGGGCCTACAACCTTCCGGCCGGCCGCTAGAATGACAGGAGCATATGAAATACGTTCAAAAACACTTAGCGTTGCAGAAAAGCAAAATCAGGAGGTATCAACGTCGTGGGCCACATCACTCTGACCCCACAATACGGTTTCATTTATACAAACAACACGAAAACCACACCCGCAAGGCAACCCGCAATCGAAAGTAACAGCACGTGCTCCCCGAATGGGGGACCCCAGCCATCCACAGGAGTCTAAAGAGGGGAAGGGGAACAGATCGAGGACTGGTGGAACTCCGTGCTCGGGGCTAGGGAAAGGAGTCAACTAAGGGGACGGGGCTGGTGAGGCCGCAGGCAGCAGTGGTGGCACGCAGATACCCCCGCGGTAGGCGTTCCAGGGGCCCCATACTTTCACCCATGCCCCTATTTTTCCATCTTTAATTGTTATCTTCACGTCCAAGAATGCCAATTCATTGATGTTAATTTGATGGGTGAACTTAATCCTATCATGTATCTGATTCAGTGCGTGGATGTTTTCAATTAGTTGATCTTTTGTCCCTTTCCAAATTATAAAGATGTCATCTATGTATCGTTTAAAAATCATGATGCCTTCCTTCCATTGTGGATTATTCAGTATGTGGTCATGTTCAAATTTTGCCATGAAGGTGTTGGCGTAGGACGGTGCCCCCACAAAACCCATGGAAGTTCCACTACATTGCTCGTAGAAGTCATTCTCCCATTCTAGATAACTGTGGAATAACGCAAAATGTAATAGTTCCATCAAAAAAAAAATTTCTGTTCCTATGATGTCATTTTCCAGTAATCTCCATTCCATTGCTTCTAAACCCTCATGATGGGGGATAGAAGTATAAAGTGCTGTAACATCAATCGAACATAGCCATATTTGCTCATCTTTTGGAATTGTTACTTCGTTTAGAAGGTTTTAGAAAGGCAGTTGTGTCTTTAGGAACTGTATTTTGATAGGTCAAGATTAGGCGGGATTATTGTCAACACGGAAAAGAGTAAATGATAGGCTCCGTGTACCATTACTCGCTATTGGTTGTAAGCACGACTCGTCAGCGTGCTCTCAACCAATTGAGTCACGAATAAATACCGCACACACGGATTGACTTGTAAACGGAACTCGAATTGAGGGAGAGGCGGGAATCGTTGTTGCACACGGAAGTAAGTAACCCAAAGGCTTGCAAAGAATAGTCACGTTAACTCTTAGTCTTCGTTTTTTTATAAAATAACTAGTTACCAAGTGTTCACGACAGGAAAATGTTAATAAATGCAGTGAGCACATGTTTTACTTTATTTAGATCACTTTTCACGGTTTTCATTTAATAGTGATAGGGCAATACAGGTACTGGTTTTTTGTCATGATATAGATAGGAATAGACTTTTAGACCTCACCAACCTATAGAATAATGAAAACTTTACCACAAATGAGACTTAGGGAACTGATGGTATTAAGGTTCATTGATTGATTGTATTTTATTTGTATATTAGACACAGCCAAATATTGTAAGAGCATGATTACAGGACTGAATCGCTCATTATATTTCCTTCATTTTTTCTGTTTCAGACCCCTGAAGAAGGGTCTCTTTTGTGTTGACCCGAAATGCATTGGGTTGTGTGAACATGTAAAAAGAATATGTTTCTCTACTAAAGAGATGAGTAAACATGACAATTTGAAGAACAAAAGAGAAATAAATGAAAAGAAAGCAAAATCATATTGAATTGGATGGAATTTTTTATTGAACATATTGAATGTGATTAGACCTGAATAGGTCCAAGGATAATTGTGCGCACCTCCAACTTGGAAGTGAGAGGCATCACTTTCCTCTGAACTCATGTTTTAATAGAAAGTGTTCTTAGACAAAACACTAAGGGCCTCATGTAGGTAGCGTACCAGTTACCACTTCTTAAATACCGAGCCGTACCGACTCGGTATTTAAGAAGTGGTAACTCGTATGTAGGTAATGAGTCGGTAATTTTTACCGATTCGTTACTAGTCGGTAATTACCGAATCGGTATTTACCGATTCGGTAATGAGGCATACCTTCCCATTGATGGGAAGGTATGCCTCATTACCGAATCGGTAAATACCGATTCGGTAATGGGGGGAACACAGGCAAGGGTGGCAGGGTGTCACATTGACACCCTGTTGCACCCCTGATTCGGCCATGTGTGCACATGTGGCACACATACATGCCCTAAGGGCATGTATGTATGCCACATTGCACACTGCTACGCGCGTGAAAATGCATTTACACATACATTCATTATTTACCACCAACTATAAGTTGGTGGTAAATACCGACTCATAAACACACACACACACTCCCCCTACATCTCGATTTTGCTTTCGGAATTTACCGAATCGGTAAAATTACCGATTCGGAAAAGTTACCGATTCGGTAACATTACCGATTCGGTATTATTACCGAATCGGTAATTTTACCGATTCGGTAAATTCCGAAAGCAAAATATGTCCCCCTACATACCAATGGCCAAAATACCGGTCGGTAACGGTATAATTACCGAAAATCGGCCGTTACCGACCGGTATTTGGCTACCTACATGAGGCCCTAAAAGAGGGAGCAGCACACCATAAAAAAGAACGAAATTCATCATAAAAAGTGAGAAAGAGTGCCTGATGGACAAATAAATGAATTATTCAACTTTTGTCTACCCTCCATCGGAGCACCACGGAAAATGAATCTAGAAGAAATAGCGCAAATTACAAAAAACAAGGCAGAAACCTTGGCTTGTAGCACAGAGGAAGCTGAACAAATTTACGGATTAATAAAGGAAACAAGAGCATTCAGCCCACAGTTGAACACTGTTAGTCAACTACTGAAACAATTGGAATATGTCAGCAAACGAGAGATCAACCAGCGCTTACACGCTACAACCTTAATTCACTATCATAAAAATCAACGCATCCCCAGAGGTCTAAGAATCGCCTTAAAACCTATGCTATGCAGGAGCAACAAAACTTTCCTCAATAAATGGTATCAAATACTGAACAAATGCAGTTTAGATCTGATTTTACTGATCGTGGAGGAATTGTCAAAAGAGTTAAAGGCTTTGGAAGAAAAATTGGAAACCATTAAACGTAAATTGAACACACATGAAGACTTGACAAAAATACTGGAAGACATCAATACAAAACTTGAGAAATATGCTAAAGAAATAGAAGAAAGGAAAATTAAAAAATATAAAAGAGACACTATAGATTATAAGCTGGAAGAAGTCTATAGTTGGGCAGATGTTTATCATCAAAGAAATTGGAAGAGACCGCAAACAGAAGTGAGTTCATTACAAGAAAGTGTCATTTCAGAATCTGAGATTGCACAAAACAGGATACCGTTAGGAAGTAATGCACAAACAGCTCACAGGGACCAACAAAACAAGGTGACTTTTTTAGAGACCAGCCCGGCCGCAAACAATGCGCCTTCGAGTTCGACAATAACGGGAGAATCCCAAAAACAAGGAGGGGAAAAAGAAAAAACAAAAGAGACAGAGACAGAAAGAGCACTCCGATCGACCAAAAAGAAGACAACCTTGTCATAAACATATCAGGGATTCAATTAACACAAGCTCAAACTAAACTTTTAAATAAAGGTTTCACTTACGTGCCCAATTATAGATCAAATGCTCAAGAAACAGAAATCGCAATCTTCAAATTCTTACGTACTTTGCGACTAAAAAACTTCTTTTCAAATTTACAATCGATTGAAAAGCCTGAAAGTGAGATGAAAGAATTTAAAGTCAAGAGTACATTTTGTGCACCTACGTCACATAAGACTATTGATGCGTTTGAAAGAGTTATTACCACTGAAATGAAAAAAATAAACTATTCGAGTGGAAACAAAAGCAATTTCTCGAAAAAGGATTGGAACACATTGAGATCTTTAAAAGAGATGACGAACATCACAATACAGAAAGCAGACAAAGGTGGAGCTATAGTAGTGATGAACACTGATTTTTAGATGGAAAGTCTACGTACACATCTACAAGATACCAACACGTATCGGAAAATTGAACAAGACCCCACTGATGTTTTCACAGAAACACTCAAATCAATTTTGGAAAAAGCCTTAGAGTTGAAGTGGATAACTGAAAAGACTTTTCATTTTTTAAACATCAAATATCCGCGGAGACCTCAATTTTACATGCTCCCGAAAATTCATAAACATGCCACCACACCACCATTTAGACCCATTGTGTCAGCCTGTGGATCGATCTCAGAACCACTAGGTCAATACTTAGATTGGTTCATACAACCACTGGTTCAAAATTGGAGTACCTACATTAAAGACACAACTGCCTTTCTAAACCTTCTAAACGAAGTAACAATTCCAAAAGATGAGCAAATATGGCTATGTTCGATTGATGTTACAGCACTTTATACTTCTATCCCCCATCATGAGGGTTTAGAAGCAATGGAATGGAGATTACTGGAAAATGACATCATAGGAACAAAAAAAATTTTTTTGATGGAACTATTACATTTTGCGTTATTCCACAGTTATCTAGAATGGGAGAATGACTTCTACGAGCAATGTAGTGGAACTTCCATGGGTTTTGCGGGGGCACCGTCCTACGCCAACACCTTCATGGCAAAATTTGAACATGACCACATACTGAATAATCCACAATGGAAGGAAGGCATCATGATTTTTAAACGATACATAGATGACATCTTTGTAATTTGGAAAGGGACAAAAGATCAACTAATTGAAAACATCCACGCACTGAATCAGATACATGATAGGATTAAGTTCACCCATCAAATTAACATCAATGAATTGGCATTCTTGGACGTGAAGATAACAATTAAAGATGGAAAAATAACAACCAGTGTTCACACAAAGGAAACAGATAGGAACAGCAGTTTACATTTCGACAGCTTTCATCACCATTCATTGAAGACACATCTACCATTATCTCAATTCATTCGATTTAAGAGAATAACATCAGATCCGAACGACTTATCCTCCACCATCGACAATCAGATCAAGAAATACTTAAAACGAGGATACCCTGAAAGACTATTAGAACACACTAAGAATAAAGTTCAGTCTATGGACAGAGAACTGCTACTTAATAAAAAAGAAAAATTGGAGAAACAACTCACAGTATGCGTACTTAAATACTCAGTTCAATCCAAACAGATCACAACCATCATGAGAAAGCATTGGTCACTCATCACAGAAGAACCAGATTTGCAACCTTTGGTAGCCAATCAAATCACTTTTGCATACAAGAGATCAAAAAATTTGAAAGAATTAATCAAGAAACAACCAAATCAAGGTGAAAAGATGATTCACAAAGGTATGAAAAAATGCGAAAACTGTACACATTGTAATAATGTGATAACTGGTCAACAATTCAGACATCCGATGACTGGACAAATGATTCCACTCCTACATTCAAGCACCTGCGACACAAAAGGAGTTATCTATGGAATAAAATGCCCCTGTGGTAAACTATACGTGGGTCAGACAGAACGGAAAATAAAAATCAGGATTACAGAACATAAAAGCAACATAAGAAATAAAAATCGAAAGTCCACATTGGCTATGCATTGGATAGAGGCTGGACATAATATTGCACAACTACAATTTACCATACTAGAAGTGATCAAACCAAATTCATCGATGGACACTCATAAACAGAGATTAAGAGCAGAATATTTCTGGATCAGAAAAATGGCCAGCATGCAACCGGCAGGAATTAATGATAGAATTGAACTATCCTGTTTTTTGTAAAACTCTTGAGGATTTACTGTTTGCTTTCCTGCATATAAAACAACTTTTTAAGATGACTGATAGAATTGGGCATCTACTGAAGGCATCACCAGATAGTATTGTTTATTATTATTATTTTTGATCACTGTTTAACATTGATTTGACATTGGATGATCATGTAATTAATTTCACAACATTTGTTCGTTTTTCATAATATTTGCTTTTTGTGTAGAATCACCATAAACAAGATACAAATTGTTTTTAATTTTACAGAGGAGCGACCAGTGAGCGCGCTTCTACCTAGTTATAACATACTTGTGTCTTTGGGAACTGTATTTTGATAGGTCAAGATTAGGCGGGATTATTGTCAACACGGAAAAGAGTAAATGATAGGCTCCGTGTACCATTACTCGCTATTGGTTGTAAGCACGACTCGTCAGCGTGCTCCCAACCAATTGAGTCACAAATAAATACCGCACACACGGATTGACTTGTAAACGGAACTCGAATTGAGGGAGAGGCGGGAATCGTTGTTGCACACGGAAGTAAGTAACCCAAAGGCTTGCAAAGAATAGTCACGTTAACTCTTAGTCTTCGTTTTTTTATAAAATAACTAGTTACCAAGTGTTCACGACAGTAAAATGTTAATAAATGCAGTGAGCACATGTTTTACTTTATTTAGATCACTTTTCACGGTTTTCATTTAATAGTGATAGGGCAATACAGGTACTGGTTTTTTGTCATGATATAGATAGGAATAGACTTTTAGACCTCACCAACCTATAGAATAATGAAAACTTTACCACAAATGAGACTTAGGGAACTGATGGTATTAAGGTTCATTGATTGATTGTATTTTATTTGTATATTAGACACAGCCAAATATTGTAAGAGCATGATTACAGGACTGAATCGCTCATTATATTTCCTTCATTTTTTCTGTTTCAGACCCCTGAAGAAGGGTCTCTTTTGTGTTGACCCGAAATGCATTGGGTTGTGTGAACATGTAAAAAGAATATGTTTCTCTAGTAAAGAGATGAGTAAACATGACAAATTGAAGAACAAAAGAGAAATAAATGAAAAGAAAGCAAAATCATATTGAATTGGATGGAATTTTTTATTGAACATATTTAATGTGATTAGACCTGAATAGGTCCAAGGATAATTGTGCGCACCTCCAACTTGGAAGTGAGAGGCATCACTTTCCTCTGAACTCATGTTTTAATAGAAAGTGTTCTTAGACAAAACACTAAAAGAGGGAGCAGCACACCATAAAAAAGAACGAAATTCATCATAAAAAGTGAGAAAGAGTGCCTGATGGACAAATAAATGAATCATCTCTTGGTTGCCAGTAAAGAAAAAAACTTGACCAAGTTCTGGCACATTGTGAAGTGGGGCAACGCTATGAGCTCGCAGATCCCCTCAAACCATGTCCTCCCTGAAACCTGGGTGCTGCATTTCGAGTCGCAGTTCTCCGACACCAATTTGGCTGAAGAGACTATTCCCCCAATCTTTCGGGATTTGTCTATCCTCCATAACTTTTCGTTCGATTGTAAAGAAGTCGAGATGGCTCTAAGTAAGATTCCCAGTGGAAAGGCCCCGGGTATCGACTGTGTCCCGGCGGACCTTTTTAAATCAGACTATAGCAACTGGGTGCCATATATTGCATTCCTGGCCACTGCCCTAGCTAAGGGGGCAGCTATTCCCGAATCATGGAAAGGTGCCGAGATATTGCCCATCTTCAAGAAGGGTGATCGCTCGTGCCCAGGGAATTATCGCCCGATTAGTTTAATCGACTCAATTCAAAAAATCATTGACAGGATGATTCTGGCAAGAATCCAGTCTTGGATCGAGCAGGAGGTCATCATTTCGCCATTGCAGGCTGGGTTTAGATCATGCATTAGCACCATTGACCAGTTTTTCAGGTTTCAACTGATCGTCTGGAAAACGGTCTACCTCTGCGGCAGCACTTTATATGCCGCTTTTGTTGATCTTCGGTCAGCCTTTGATCTAGTCCCCAGGACAAAACTATGGGGGGTGTTAGCCGGGTTAGGGATGCCCATTGACCTTCTGAACATCGTCATCAGGCTGCACGATGATAACTTTGCTCAAGTCCGCTGGGGGAACCAAGGGCAGGTCACTGACAAATTCAAAGTAAATAGGGGTGTCAGGCAAGGGTGCGTCCTAGCGCCAACTCTCTTTTTGTTATTCATTAATAGAGTTGTGCAGTATTTCAACCGACGCCCCCTCCTTGGGTGGTACTAAGATCCCACTGCTCATGTTTGCCGATGACACCCTATTACTGTCACAGACACAGATGGGGCTACAGGGGGCCCTAAATGAATTCAACAAATTTTGCCTTGACCATGATCTGCAAGTAAATGTCTCCAAAACCAAGTATATGGTTTTCAATAAAGGAAGAAGCTTGGCAGGTCATGTCACAATGAATAACGAAACACTTGAACGTACGAACATCATGACTTATCTGGGGGTTGCTCTTGAGAACAAACTGAGCTTGAAGCCGCAAATTGACATTCTATCTCTTAAATTTGCCCAGCTTTCCGGGTGTTTGGTAAAAGAGCAAATACAGTCCCAGATAAAAAGGATAGGTCCAGCAATCAAGATTTATAACTCCAGGAGCAGCTCCGCGATTATTTACGGCGCAGAACTCTGGGGCTTTACGGATCTATCCCCTTTGGTCAAGGCGCAAAATAAATTTCTGAGGAATCTCACGGGCCTTCCTAGTTCAAGCCCAGTGAAACCACTTTTACTGGATCTTGGGTGTCGCTCTTTTGAAGACATTGCCCGGTTTAAACCTCTGGCCTTCTGGAGAAGATTATGGACCACTCCGGAATTAGCTCCATATGCTAAGGCATTTTTGGATGTTCGTTCCCTTTTGGGCTCTGGCAATATAGTCTGGTTTAAGCAAGTTAGTTTGCTACTGGAATCCATGGGATTGGGAAATTTATGGTCTGACCCCGCTAATAACCCATTTCCACCCAAACAATTATTCAAAGGTCTCTACTGGTCCCAGGTTCACCAGAAGCAACTAACACAAACATCAGTAGAGTCTTTGACTGGCAGGTTTCTAGAGCAAAAAAATGTCCCACATTTAGAAGATTATTGGGACATTATTTGTAGGGCCAGTGACAGGAAACTTTACCACCAATTTAGGGTTGGTTCCCTACCCACCAGATCGTTCACCAAAAGCTGGAAGGGAGAGGTGAGTGATTCCTGTCGCTGGTGCTCCGACTGTGTTGAATCAGTTGGCCATATATTTTTTGTCTGCCCGGCCTATGTAGCCCCCCGGGCAAAATGGCTCAAACCCATATGTCGAAACTTGGGTACCAGAGTGGGGCTCGAGGCGTTAAGAATATTAAGATCTGATACTAGTAATTGCACTGTAATTGCCGTGGCCAAAGTTTTGGGTTGGGCCTGGATTATCAGAAATAGGACATAATAGGCACACAGCACTGTGTTTTATTTAGTTTTTTATCTAGCTTTTATCATTGAAATGTCTTTCTTTTTTACTGTATGGAATATCCTTTTTACACTGTACTGTCTTTTATGATGAATACAATTGATAATAAAGACTTTATATGATGACTGCCACCTCTGCACCTCCTCAAAAGCTCTGAGGGTTACCTGAAGATCCAATTTGGTAGCTTTTTTTGTCCACCTTCGGCCCCTTCCGTTTGCAAATCTTTAGCAGTGCAGCACTGCTGTGGGTGTCAAAGTTGCACAGCTCAATGGTGAAAAAACTGAAGGCAGGGCACTGAAATGTAGGGAGAAAACAGCCAATGGAAAACCAAGAAGAATTTAAAAAGAGGTAAACTCTGGTGTCAATTTATTTCTGTGGGATTTTTGTGTAACACAAATCACCCGTAGTACTGCACAAACACAAGTCCTGATCCACACCTCTGAACACCAATGTTAGAAATTAGGTTGTTGGTTGAAGAGGAGGGTGACCCCCCCCCCCATTCAAACAATAGCCACAGTCCCAGTCAGGGTGAACCACAAAAGCTACTACATCAACCTGTGCTTAGCTCTCTGGTTGCCTGGCACAAAAGTAGGCAGACTTAACTAAGAGGCAATCCAACTTTACCAGCAAAGAGGATTTTTTATTACAATTTCATAGATAACAAACATGAAATGCTGATCTGTTCTCAATCAAAAGTTAGCACATATTAAATGTAATAAGGCTACCCATTACTGTCCTATGGGACCTATGGGACAGACAGGCTTCCCCGCAGCAGAAAACAGATTAAGGAGTTTTTCACTAACAAGATATGTAAACCTTAAAAGTACATGTTCCACCTTTTAATTACAATACACCTTGTCCTATGGGCTACCTAAGGGGTGACATATGCATTAAAAGGGGAATTTAAGGCTTGGAAAGGAGGCTATATTACCAAGTCGAATTGGCAGTTTAAAACTGCATTCAGGATGCAATGACAGGTTTGTGACCTGTTTTAACGGGCTACTTAAGTGGCAGCAGGCTCACTAGTAGAATGTAATATACAGGCCCTGGGTATATGGTATACCACTCTACACGGGACTTACAAGTAAATTAAAATATGTCAAACCGTTGTAAACCAATTTTAGCATGTTTATTGGAGAGAGCACAAGCACTTTAACACTTGTTAACAGTGGTATGGCGCAGAGTACTAAGACAACAAAAATTAATTTCAGCAAAAATGGAGGGAAACATACAAAAGGTTTGGGGGGAGAACCACACTAAGACTGACGAGTCTAATACTACTGCTGATTGTTGTTGTCATAGGCAAACACGGATCAAGCTTGTGCACCATGACATAGGCCTGACTCACGGATTGCAGTCTTGTTGGACAGGGAGGGCAGCATAAAGCGGTATCCTCATAGTGGTGGAAGGCTACTGCCTCCACCTGGAGACAAGCCGCACAAGCACAGCGGTGGCAGCATACCATGTAGTGATCATTAGGAGATAACAGGTCTTTTTTAGGTTGAGCCTAGGCAACATGCATGCGTTGTCTGCAAGACCTGCTGTAGTCGATAAAAGAACGTTATCACAGCCTGCTACTTACCATAGGTTCACCCCCACGTCGGTCTTCTTTGCTGCCTCCTAACTCGTTCAGGCAGCCGATACCTCACTTCCTTTTAAGGCTCAGGAGCACCACCCAAGTCCAGCTTCATTACGCGTTCCTTTCTTTAACAGTTTTTTTAAAATGTTGCTTTCCGTCGTTGTTGCTTATTTGAATTGTTGCTTTCCACACGTTTTGCTTCCCCCTTTCGTTTCAACATGAGCCCCCCCACCCTCCAAGCACTAACGCAGCGTTTCCCTTCATCAGAAGGCTCGTCAGCTGGGCTCAGCACACCATGGATGAGGTGCCTCCCCTGCAAAGATTAGGGCCACCCGCATACATAAATGAGGTGCTTCCCCGCAAGAATTAGGCCCGCCTGCATACTCCCCTTATGGACACGGAAGTCCATCGCAGCTGGGGGCATCTCACAGCCACATCTTGCCAGTGCTGCCCCCCTTCACACACAGACACCAGGGATAAGGTGCCTCCCCACCAAAGATGAGGGTCGACTGCATACTCCCACCCTCACAGGCACGGAAGCCCTAAGTGCGGCTGCAGGGGCACTGGCCCAAATTCACCATCATACCTCAGAAACCTCCCTCAGTGAGACCCTCTTCTTTTACCATCTCAGCTGGGGGCATCTCACAGCCGCATCTCGCAAACCCCCCTTCAGCGCTGCCCCCAGAAGCCGCATCTCGCAAACCCCCCACCCCCACTTCAGCACTTCCCCCTCTTTCACACACGTAACTAAGGTGTTTGAAGTCATCAACTTCAAAGCCCCAACGTGAGTAGCCGCTGTGTGACGCTAGAGGCAGACTTACTTGAGGGTTGTCCAAACAGAAGCGGTCCTGGTGAGTGTGCACCCTACGCAATAGCTAGAAAGGATACAATCGATTGAAAAAGAGCAGTCAGTGTTTGTACGATTAATATTAGCCTGGGTCATGTGTGCATTAGGCCAGTGTGCTTCTTTTCTTATTGCGTTATGCTATGTGTTCTTTTTGGGTGGTAGGTTTGTTAATATGTTTTTTAACTGGTGGGCTTTAAACTATCCATGCACACTCGTGGGCACTTGCAAACCTCCATGGGGTTGGCGAAATTATTCCTAGGTCTGCGAATCTAGATTTCATTACAAGCCTGGAGGATAACATTATGCAGTAACTTTTATTGCTGCCGCAACATGCAGCTCTTTAAAGAACATGTGTTACATCACAAGTAAAACATTCCATAGAACTTTAGAAACATAACATAGTAACAGTGTAAATAGGTATCATAATCCTCTTTTATTGGCAGCTCCTCTCAGTTAAGTACACTATAACTCCAGGTTTGCACGGTAAGTGCCCTATGTCATCATTGGGTGGTGACCCCTCCAATTTTTGGTCGGGTTTCTACTCACTTCTCGTTTTATTTTATTTTTTTTAAATCTTTTTTTAACAGTGCTCATAAGACCATACATTACAACACCATGTTTGAGAAGAACAGTGGGAAATAATACAGATGTAATCTGGAAATTACACATCAGGGAAACACAAGTGTCCTCCATCGTTACTAGTTGATTACCCCTCCCAGGGAGTACCCGCTTCTCTATATTTGCGCCAAGGTGCCCATACTTTCTTCCATTTTTTCGTGCACCCCCTGCTTCTATATACCGTTTCTTCCGCTCTTTGGCACCAGTCCAGATCACACTGCCAATCCTCCCAGATCGGGGGCGCCTGCACCCCCCAGCCCCTAGCAATGTTCCAATTCGCTATCCATGCAGCCAGGGCCAGCCAAAGTTCCACATATCTCGATCAATCAGTGTCCACTTCGGGTCCATCGGGATAGACACCCCCGCTACCTTAGACATGGTATCCGTGACTCTCGTCCAGAATGGAATGATCCCCGGACACTCCCATAGGATATGAAAAAAGGTGCCCTCCTGTCGACAACCCCTCACACAGGACGCCAACTGACACCTTCCCCATGCATAGAGGTGAGTGCGAGGATAGTAGGTGCGATGAAGGATTTTAAACTGCTTGAGCCTAAACCTAGAGCGGATAGCGATCTCTCTGGGACCCTGGAGAGCGTCTTGCCAGTCTTCTTCATAGAGGCTCCCAAGATCCCGGGCCCAGGCTGCTCTGAGACTAACCAAGGGATCAGGTATATTATTTATTAATTTGTGGTAAATTGATTACCATACCACTTGGTATATGGAAGCATAAGGCATGCTGGAGACGTATGTACTGATACCTCTGTGAGGGATGTAAGCTGTACTCCTTCTGTAGATAGTCAAAAGTGCGAGTAGCATCCCCCTTCCAGACATCCCCCAGGTAGTCAATGCCAATCTGCTGCCACCCCTTGAACCCCGTCAGAGTTGTCACTTCCCTCAAGAGCTCACCCTGCCAGAGTGGAGTTCTCCCAGTGAGCTTGCCAGCCCAGCCCAAGAGCCGATTAGCCTCCTGCCAGCAGTCTATAACTACCTTAGTGTGTTCAGGCCATGACCTCTGAGGTCTATGGGCGTAGAGAAGATGTTCACAAGTGTCCCTTGGCATAACCATTCTGTCCATCCTATAGGCGGGCTCTTCTCTATTGTGAAGCCCAGTAGTACAGTTTAACATCTGGGACTGCCAACCCCCCGTCGTACACACCCCTGTGTAATTTGTGTAACGCTATCCTGGGGGACCCTCCGTCCCATAACAGAGTCTGCACCGCCTGTGAGATCCGTTTGAATACGCTCGCCGGGACCGGATACGGAGTATTCTGCAGAACGTAAAGAAGTCTCGGCAGTGTGAGCATCTTGAACAAGGCCACCCTACCCATGAGAGAGAGCGGGAGAGTGCGCCACGTCGGCATTCAGGCGAGTCAGCTGGGGCTCAAGATTCCTCTAAAAAAAACTCCTTCCTATCGCGCGTGACATACCCCCCCAGATATTTGAATCCCTCTGAGACCACCAGTGCCGAACACATAGACGGGACACGAGGGGGAGAACCCGACAGAGGAAAAATCACAGATTTCGACCAATTGATGGTGTAGCCGGAGTAGCTGCCGAACAACTTAAATAAGTGCACTACTTGGGCAATCGAGTGGTATGGTCTCACCAGATAAAGGCTGACGTCATCGGCGTATAGAGATATGCGCTCTTCCCATTCGTCAGTCGCTGACAGTCCCCAGATCGAGGGGTACCTCCTGATCCAGTGGTTCCAGCACCAGTGCGAAGAGGAGAGGGGACAGAGGGCATCCCTGCCGTGTCCCCCTCCGCAGGGAAAAGGCCCTAGATACACCTCCGTTGACTCGCAACCGAGCTGTCGGTGGTTCATACAGGAGCCGTACCCAGCTGCAAAAGATCGGTTCGAAGCCCAACCTCTGAAGCACCATGAACAAATATGGCCATTCTATACTATCAAAGGCCATCGAGACGTCCAGCGCCATCAATGCCGTCTGAGTGCCTCCAACATCTTCAGTCATGTATAGAACCCCATAAAGACGCCGAAGGTTATGAGGAGTGCTTCTGCGGTGCATGAAACCGGATTGGTCAACATGGACCAGACCTATAACCACCGATAGCAGTCAATCCACCAGGACCTTGGCGAGAACCTTGGCTTCCACGTTCAGCAAAGAAATCGGCCGGACCGAGGTGCACTGGTCCGCCGGTTTCCCTGCCTTGTGAATCACCACTATCATGGCCTCTCTGATCAGGGGGCAGGCTCCCACACTCCCTCGCCTCCTTGAGCATCCCGAGCATAGGGGCTGTCACGATCATGGCTTGTTTTTTATAGATTTCAATTGGGAGCCCATTAGGACCAGAGGCTTTACCCGACTGGAGGGAGTTTAGAGCATTGCCGAGCTCTTCTACTGTGATGTCTGCCACCAGGCGTTCGCACATCTCCTCAGATAGCGTGGGTAGTGCAAAGTCACGTAAGAATTCTGCACAACCTTCTTCAGTTCTAGCGCACACAGGAGAGTACACTCTCTCGAAATAAGCCGCGAAGGCCTCTGCTATGTCTGTGCTTGACGAGAATTGTGAACCCGCTGCGTCCCGCAACGCCGATACCCACGAGCACTCCCTGTCACGGCGCTCCAGCCACGCTAATAATTTCAGTGCCTTATCCCCTACATCGCGGATCCGGTGCTGTGTGGCCAGCGCATAGGCATGGGCCTCACTCTCGGCCAGGGCCCTAAGATCTTTCTGTTTCAGCTTAAGCCTGTGGCAAAGTTCCACCAAAGGGGTCACAGCAGTGTATCCCTCTCCAGCTGCTCAATTTCACTCTCCAGGGGGAGCCGACCCGAAGGGACTCCTCCTTTTTCTGTGCCCCAATTAGTGACTGGGTCAATCCCCTCAACACCGTCTTATACGCTTCCCACAAATAGTCTGGGAGCCCACAGACCCAAAGTTCTCCTTAAAGTACAACTCGGACCCCTCCCGAAGCTTGTCACAAATTTCCGGTTCCCGTAGGCGCCAGGGATCTATTCTCAGAAAGGCCGCCCTGTTCACGATCGGGCCCCTAAGACAGGTACAAACGGGGGAGTGATCCTAAATCCCCCGAGCCATATGTGTAGTGGTCCCGAATTCCCCCAGCTGATCCGTGGGGGTAAAGAAATTGTCGATCCTGGAGAAGGACCCGTGTCGCGCCGAGTGAAATGTATACTGTCGAAGTGAGGGGTTTTGCGCCAGCCCCATGGCAGTGGTAAAGTCCTAGACGCCCCATTCACTCTGCCTGCCAGAGGGGGCATTGGACTGGTCCACCTCCGGGCACATAACTGCATTTGTATCTCCGCCAAGAAGTGGGATTCCCGCAGGGAGGTAGACCAGGAACACGCTCAACTTGGGAAAGCACCCAGAATGGAGGCCAGAGGGTATGTAGCAAGAGCAAAATATCAATGTGCGTCCCTCCCATCTACCCGCTACTGCAGCAAAACAGCCCGCCTCATCCACCCACATGCCCAAAATAACAAGATGTAGGGTGTTTTGTACCAGGATGCCCACTCCTCGTGACCCAGAGGTGAATCCGGAGTGTGCAACCATTCTGTAGCCAAAACGGTCAAGGGCTTTACATCTATTCCCCTTCAGGTGCGATTCCTGAAGAAGGACCACATCTGGGGAGAGCCTCTTTATGTGTTGCAGTACTAAGGTACGCTTAATTTTATTGCCCAGCCCATTGACATTCCAGGTCCAAACCTTTACCGCAGCCGGATCACCCATCATATCGGAAGCCTGTCCACCCCCAGAGCAATCCCCAGTGAGGGATGAATATGATGGCCTTGAGCAAACTCCCCATCCCCCCAATTCCCTTGAACCCCATAAACACAATCCTCCAAAACCCCAACTCCCCCCTCCCTGCTAGGTGAGCCCCAAACCTCCCACCATGTAAACTCGCGGAGTGCCTGTCGCCCCAGTAATATAAATAAAAACATTTGTGAGGAAACGTGAACTTGCAGACATTGGGAAGAGGTACACAACTATTATCGAATCATACACCCCTATACTATAAGTAGCGAGATAGCTCACAGGTAGTGCGCCTACACACCGCAGACCCCGGAGCCCCTAAGATAACATCGAGTGTTTGCACATCCTGCAAGGTTCCAGTCAAGAATCAGACCAGGAGCACCGGACCCTGCCACCCAACCGCATGGATTCATAACGCCCGCCACCCCATAGTCCAGGCCCAGAGGCAGGGTTCATTCGAGGCCTACCGTCTGGCACAACAGTGTCGGAATTGTCCCACAGTGACGCAGCTGTCCGCTGCTCACTGGCGGTTCGCCACTCGTTCAGATCCGAGTCGTCTTCACCCCGGTTTGGTACCAAGCGTGGCTGTCTCCCCTGCCGACCAACAGTTCGCCAGC
Organism: Triturus cristatus; assembly: GCF_964204655.1. Classification (NCBI taxonomy): domain Eukaryota; kingdom Metazoa; phylum Chordata; class Amphibia; order Caudata; family Salamandridae; genus Triturus; species Triturus cristatus. The sequence continues at coordinate 1,161,794,330 of NC_140590.1, forward strand.
CTTCCAGCCAGTCACTGGCGTCTGCCGATGTATCGAAGAAGTAGGCTTTCTCGCAGTCTAGGATTTTGAGTCTGGCAGGGAAGAGCATCATGTATTTCATGCCCTGTTCTTGGAGGGCCTTTTTCACCCCATCAAAGGAGCGCCGTTGGCGTTGAACTCGAAGCGTGAAATCCGGAAAGAAACGGATGACGGCATTCTCTCGGTGAAGATCCCTATGGGTACGCGCCGCCTGCAACATGGTGTCCCTGTCTCTAAAATTCAGGATGCAGGTGATGATTGTACGGGGAGGAGCCCCAGGTTTGGGTTTACCTCCCAGGGCCCTATGTGCCCACTTGACAGAGAAAAAGTTTGACAGGCATTTAGGTTTCAAGTGGTTTAGCACCAGGTCCTCCACGAACCAGTCCATCGATGGCCCTCCATTCCTTCCGGCACCCCAACTATGCGAATGTTGTTTCGTCTCGCATGTCCTTCCTGGTCCTCCATGCGAGCGTCAATGTCGGCTTGGTGCTTTGAGAGAGCGGCAAACTGTTCCTCCAGCCTCTTCGTCTGAAGGCCCCCAATCCCAGCCTCCCTGCAGAAACCTTTTCTGACATTTTCCGGAAGTCCGCCCGCAGAAGATTTACCTCTTCAGACACTGAGTCCAATTTAGGTTCCATGGTACTGCGGAATTCTCGAATGGCCCTCATAATGTCCTTCAAAGAGGGGTCCGGGCCATTGTCATCAGGATCTTCACGCTGACCACCACCCGTCGCGCCTTCGTCCCGGCCCACATCGACTGTATATTTATCTATTTGGTTGGTCTGGCCCAGTGGCCTGTTGCGACCCATGGCGGATCGTGAACAATGGCGCAGCAGTGCACCAGCACCCAGAGGAGCTCCACCAGAACCTGCAGCCACGACGGACACCCCCCTCAGACATTGTCTCAGGACTACCAAATTGCCGCCAGGATCAGGTGGGCCCGTCCCTCACTGTGGGCCGCGATTCCCCCAACCGCGCTCCGGTCCAGGGGTGACACTCAGCAGTCCAAGGCCAGAGTTTGCTGCTTAACGTGGTATTCACCAGGACGGCCCCCCAGCATGCCACTACTCTTCACCGAGGAGCCGGTCCTGAGGAGCCAGTGTCTCTCTGCAGGTACGCGCACGAGCTCGTGCGCAGCAACCCCGGCAATGCAGTCTGGGCCCCTCACACCCCCGCAGAGTATAGCGCACACTTCAGGATGATGGGTCCTAGGCCCAATAGGGAAGGCCCAGTCACTCTTACAACCTGTCCAGAACCCAGTCCTAGGATGCTTGATTCCAGTCCACGGAGGACCTGGCCTGGCAGTTCGGGCTGGACTGTTCCCATACGGCACAGGGTGAAGACTGATTTGCATATGGCTGGGTCCAAACTGTAAGCATGGTGAGCAAAAAAAACTATGGATTTAGGCCCAGATCTCTGTTCTGGGGTGAATGTATGACATTGTTCTGCATTCTGTCCATCAATAGTTCTTTTTGCGGAACAACGCGCCAGCAACCGCCATTATAGCAAAGTCTATGGGGGAGGGGCCAGTAACGTCTCCCACATGGCACCGCTTAACCTGGGGCTCCTGGTCAGATCCGCCAGAGTCCAATACCCCAAGGTGCCTTGCTCCCGACATGGGTGGGGCTCCCGGTTCCTCCAGTCACTTCCGCCCGTTAAAGATGAATGTCCACTCGCTGTCCAGGCTGCACGCTCCCCCACTCGCCTCCAGCGCCTGTTCGCTGCAGGCAAAGGACACACAGCTGCTCGGAGATCATCCGTTTTGAGCCCAGGTCGCACTGCAAGCGATCGGGAGATGTCCGGCGACCGCCACTCACGGGTCCTCTGCAGGAGCCATTTTCCATCTTCTCTGCCTCTGAACGCCGCACAGTGTCACCGCGACCACAGCCGCCGCCAGTCACCGCCGCAGGTCGCCACTACACTCCGATGACGGTGAGCGTTCTCACTGACCCAGTCAGTACTCGGATTATGCTGGATTTTAGGGGTTTATACCCAATCTGCTAGTGCAGCTCGCTGGTTAAGCCACCATCTTCCACAGCTGCAAGCCACTCCCCCTTCTGGTTTAAATTTAGCGCTTTTCTAGTTTAGCCTGTTTTTTCAAATATCCATTACTGTTATAGATGTGATTAAGTAATTTATATGCTGTATTTCTGTCATATTCATCGACCCTTTTTGTATTATCTTAAAATAATATTAAGCGTTTTGGGTTTATTTTCAAAACATTTTGCTCTTACTGTATTTTTTTCGTTTTTTTCTATAAGATTATTATAACACGAGGGAAACTGACCTTATCAATCGTCTCAATCACAGTTTGTTCACCCTCCTGGAGCGTTGCCAAGGCGTGACAAACTTCTCTCCCCGACATGGGGGAACGATTGACGGGCGCAGCAGAGGACGCCTCGGGGCTCTACAGGCCCTTCCCTTGCCCGTAGTGCCATCAGTGAGGTGAGAACACTGACTGCATGCCGAACTGAGTGCGGAAGTCAGGAGACAGGCGAGCCCCAGCCCCTGGCTTCCCTAGCACCCTTTAAAGCGTTGTCGAGGTCTCTCTCCCTGTCGGAGAGAGACTAACTACTAATTGAATATGGAGCTGGCTGTGAAAGCAGGAGATGGACGCGACTCCACCCCTGGCTTCCCCAGCTCCATTTTTTTATCTGCACTATGGCCTTTTCCCTCCTTTCTTCGCTTCCCCAGAGGGGAACAGAACTGGGGAAGTGACGCACATGAAATTTAGAAAAAAGGTAGAAAAGACTCCCTCAATACCTTCGTTACTAAGGTAACCAGCCAAGCTCTCATGGAAGGGCACAATTTACCAGTTCTGTGGTCTTCCCTTTGGCCTCATCAGCTCCTTGGTGCTTCACCAAAGTTCTAAGACCTGTAGTAGCCTTTCTAAGGAAAAGGGGTGTCCGGATTATAATCTACCTAGACGATATGCAGATAATGTCACAGAGTCAGGATAAATTATTAATACACATGAAATGGGCAATAGACCTCTTAGAGGGACTAGGCTTCATTGTCAACACAGAGAAGTCTGTAACAACTCCTACACAGAATCTAGAGTTCCTAGGTTTTCAGGTGAATACCATCACAAGCCAATTACAATTACCCTTACAAAATTGAAAAAAAATAAAGAAGGAAGTAGCTTATGTCCTTTCAAAGAATACTCTGAGCCTAAGATCCTTAGCAAGAGTGGTTGACCTTCTGTCCTCTACTATCCAAGCCATTTCACCAGGTCATTTACACTACAGGGCCCTGCAGAGATTAAAATCCTTGGGTTTAAGGAAGAGACTATGGTACTCAGACAAGGTTCCCTTGTCTCATGAAGCATGAGAGGATCTCCGGTGTTGGTGGAACAATCTGGACAGTTGGAATGGCAAGGCAATCTTCGGGAATGTCCCATATTTTGTAGTAGAATCAGACGCAAGCAACCTAGGTTGGGGTGAGAGGATAGGTTTGACAGAGACAGGAGGGAAATGGTCTCAAGAAGAACATCTACTTCACATAAATTGTCTAGAGATGATGGCTGGTTTGAATGAACCAATGAGCTTCAAGACATCCATAAAGAACAGCGTGGTTCTCTTGAGACTGGACAACATCACAGCTGTGTCCTTATCAATCGCCTAGGGGATGCAAGACCTAAAACACTCGCAAATATGGCCAAAGAAATTTGGTATTTTTGCTGGCCCCATTTTATTTTACTAAAATCTGAGTTAATTCCTGGTCACCAGAACATAAGAGCGGATTGGAACTCAAGGTTTCTAAGGGACTCGAGTGACTGGAAACTGAATCCCAAAGCTATTTTTAAAAAATCAGAACCTATGGGGCCCTATCCAAGCGGATCTGGTCGCCAGCAGATTAACATATCAAGTAAAAGACTACTTCAGCTGGAGACCAGACCCCAAAGCGATGGGAGTAGATGCTCTACTTCAAACCTGGGACTTGGGGAACTGTTATGCTTTTCCCCTTTCCACTCTAATTTAGAGGGTATTATTGAAAATACGGAGAGAGAATTACAAGATAATTTTGGTAACTCCCTTTTGGGATACACCGGTATGGTTTGCCAATGTTCTGGAACTAGCAATAGATTCCCCACGTTTAATTCCAGGGATTTTAGACCTTCTCCTAGGACAAGAAGGGGAGCAACATCCTCTCTTACTAGAAGGAAACCTGAACCTTCTTGTTTGGAGAATTTCAGGTGATCAAGCAGATACTCCGGCCTTTCAGGAGAGGCTAAAAGCCTACTGGATGAGTCAAGAGCACCAGGGACAAGAAAAAGATACACTGGTGTATGGAAAAAATGGTCTAGTTGGTGCTTGGAACAAGATTTGGTTTACGTGGATGCGCCTATAATTTATATAGCCAATTTCTTACCAGTGTTATTTAGATGAGGCCTTGTCTATCGAACTGTTATAGATCAGGAATTTCAGATGGACACTCATTGATTATTTAATTTTCAGTTGGTAGCGATCCTTTAATCTGCAAAGTAATGAAAGGGATAAGACTTAAATGCCCTCCTAGGGCTAGATATCAATCATTATGGAATGGCAACCTTATTTTTGACTTATGTCTTGGCCTGACAACCCTTTACTATCAAGAAAACAGTTGTTTATGAAATTAGCTACTCTTCTCTGCCTTATATCCTTCAGAAGAGTATCTGATGTTAGAGCATTAGAAATCTGCAACAGAATGCTTTCCCCCGACAGGGTCCATTGTGACATTTGTAGAACCAAAACAATGTCTGAAAGTATTGCATACCCTTATCTTAATCATTTAAAAAGCTCTGCGTCGTTAATTGTTTGAAAGCTTATGAAAGTGTTACGTCTATTGTTAGAACAGTTGGTGAAAATCATTTCCTGATCTCTTTTGTCAAGCCTTATAAAGCTATATCTACAGCTACTATCTCCAGATGGGAAAGAACCATTATGTCTGAAGCTGGAGTGGATTTAACTAAATTTGGAGCACACTCTTCCAGAGGTGCAATAGACAGCAAAGTCTTTTGGGGGCTGGTGGTAAGCTTTCAGATACTACTTAAAGCGGCAGATTGGTCTAGTGCTTCTACCTTTGCAAGTTTTTATCTTAAACCGATGCACATGAGCAAAATGGCGTTAAATAGCTTTAAACTTGCATAATGGTGGCCTCCGGTCTTGTAATGAAATGGCGATCCTCCAATTAACATACAGAGAGAATCTTGTTTTTATTAAAGACAACGAAGGCTAACTTTATCCCACCCTCCAGGTCCATGTGGAGAAATTCTATATTAGACTTGATACTTTTATATGTATGTTAAGGATGCTTTTTGCCTTTGCAATGCTTATTTTACTTGAATAATAAAAATTAATTAAAATATTTTTAGTGGCTATCCCTCTTTTCTATTTCTTCCAGACAATTCTTGTTATGAAGTTTTTCTTCTTCAAGCAATACCATCTATTCAACAAGCTTATTCAGATGAGTTCAACTTTTCGTCGCAGCCTTTAGAGGATGATACCTAGTTACACTGCTACTACGTTATGTTTCTAAAGTTCTATGGAACGTTTTACTTGTGATGTAATAAATGTTCTTTAAAGGGCTGCATGTTGGGGCAGCAATAAAAGTTATTGCATAATGTTAGCCTCCATTGTCTATAATGAAATCAAGAGTCTCTCTGTATGTAAATTGGAGAATCGCCAGTCTGAGAGCACCTCTGATTTCCAAACCCTGCTTAAGGTTTTACAATTCCTGCAGCACAATCAATTTTTTTCTACACTTTTTTGTTATTTATTTATTCACAGATTCATCCTTTGGGGCCATCTCCTCTTGACATCTCATTGTTTATTCATTTTTGTCAAGTACACAGTGATCTAGCCTTGTGTCTGGTAATAGAGACTGCAACATATTTTTCAAAGTTCCCCACCGTCTGTCCAGTTTTAACATTACTGCCGTTGAGTCCCTTGTAGGTTTAATTAAATAACAGGAAATCTGCCACTTCACTTTCCCGCTCCACATCAGCCACCATACTGAGTGTGAAGTACATTTGTCTAGAATGGTCTAAGGTACTATTACATAATGGATTATTTTTCTACTCAGAAAATGTGAACAAAGTAATGGACATTATGATGCCATAATGTTATTTTGGCCACCGAGGCACTATGAATATGTCTTTTTGTCATCTCTCAGTATTCTAGAATAAAACAGAAATGTATGATTGGAATTATTTCATTATACTTTTAATCAGGTTATTGGATTAATTCTAATCACTCATTTAGCCTAAATTAAACGCAATGTACTTTGTGCTAGTCACATGATGTACCTGTAGTGTGTATATACATATGTATCATGCTAATAAAAATGGTAATCTGTCTTGAAGGCTTTCGTATAATTTTTATTCCACCCCCATTTCTACTGTGTCACTCTTTAGTTCCAGTTCTGGCTTTCATTTCACGGTTTAAAAAAAAGATTTTAGCATTGGGTTATTCATTAGTTTCTTTTGCAGGCATATGCACTTCACCTTTACATGGGTAATGTTTTATCTCCTATTTTTTTTTTTAATACCTATTGCATGTGCCTGCAAAAAAAATAAACATGCAAATCATTCCATGTTTGTCAAGAACAAATATGTTGGCTTTGCCAATAACAGCCCCGGGCCAGCTCTCCCCGGCTGCTGCGTTGATCTTGCTCCTGTCTTCTCCTTGCTTTTATCCCCCATTTTTTGAGTGCTTTTTCCCTCGATTTTACTGCTTGCTCCTTGTCTTCCCCCCTCCCCTGTTTTTTTCAGTGCCTTCTCCAAGCTTTTCACATGTATTCACTGCTTTCTCCCCATTTGTTAGTGTGCATTCGCCTTGATTTCCCATAGTTTTTCACTGCTTTCCCCCATTTGAGCATTCTCCTTACTTTTCCCACAGTGCTACGCCACACAATTCAACCCCACACATTTCAAATCCACACCACATAATTCAACACCAATCCCCATAATTAAACTCAAACATACATCCAATTCACACCAGAATTCCACATCATGCCACAAAATTCAACAGCACACCACATAATTAAATACAATTACATACCACCCCACAAAATACTATTTCACATAAATGCATTCCATAAAACACAATCCACTACACTTAATTTGAGTACACTCACTACCATACAATTACTATCCACATATTTCCACTGCACACCATGTCACATAATTGCACTACACAAATGCACACCACACAATTTCACCCAACAATTCCACAACTAACAATTCCAATCCAACCCACATAATTCCATTACACACCACATGCATATAATTCATAACAGATGGGTAAAAGACATTGTCATTTACAACGCCAATAGCTCTTAACTCAATTATATGCGAGACCTATTACATTTCCAATGCTTGCTAACCAGTGTCAATGGAGTGAGGCCTACAAGCTCACTCACTTTTTAAAAGTTCCGCTGCAGTGTGCTTAACTCACCCATAACCTATATCAGGTTGGTGTCTAGTGTGGCTTAGCGCAAAAGTGGTGCATCTGCACAGAGTGTACTGGGAGGGTGCCATACAGCGATAATGCAGTACTGAGAAGGACGCACCTGGTGTACGCATGGGCTGCAGGTGCATGCGCCAATGAGTAGGACCGGAAAAGTGTGCTGTACAGAATAAGTGAATTTGCTGGTTGTATGTCTACCTGCGAGTGGTACAATACATGAAGGATAATGTGCGGGCATCCACCCAGCCCCCAATCCCCGAGTTTCATTTTGGGACACCCAAGTCTGCATTATAAAACATGGAGTGGAGGTAGAGAAATTCTCCCCCTAGTCAGATTTGTGGATTGCTGCATTCCTGTAAGCTGGGTGAGACACACAGTGGGTAGGGAAGGGGAGAACCAGGTCTCCCCTGTACACTTCAAAGGTGCTCTTTGAATCAGTGAGAGGTCACAAGGAAGGGTCCTAGGCACATCTCAGGAAAAGAATCAAAGAGTAGGGATGGGATCCCTGGGCAAACCTTCGATCCACAAATCACCATGGCGAACATACAGGTGTGAGCTCGTCACTCCCATGGCCTGTGTTGTGGGACCATCAGCATTGGAGACACTCCTACCTTGAAAGGCTGCTTTTCAAGAGGAAGAGATAACAGAGAAGATTCTTCAAAAGAAGCAGAACCCCCAACATAAAACTTCAAAGACTCAGACCCTAAATCACATTTGGTGCTTAGAAATGCACTATAAGAGGAGATTGAGGCCCCAAAAATGGTCATCTGTCAAGCAGCCAGACAAGCTGTGTGATGAGAACTCTGCAAGACTTCTGCCTGTGAAGAGGACTTCACAGGGTAGTCTCTTTGCTGGATGAGGGGATCACACCCAGAGTATCCCAGGCCATCTACCCTGGAGCAAAACACCTCCCTGCTTGCCAAGTCCGCTTTGCCTGCAAGGAAGAGGACAGTGTTAGAGGGAGCAAGGTCCAGTGAGGAGCCCCGTCAAGTTGTACCCCGGTGAGAGGTGTGCAAAGTAGTTGCTGCACCTATCAGGTTGCTGCCCATGTGCAGGACAGAGTAGGCAACCCCCGTATGCCAGGAGAAGGCCACCATGAAGATAGCTGTGAAAAAACAGACTGCTGTGTGGTGAGGGCAGAAGATTTACGCAGTAACATTGTAGAAAACCCTGTATGCTAAGAGGGGTCACTGTGGTAAATATTGCAGTGAGGTGAGGGCTGAAGTCTTGTGTGGCAGCTGTGGATGTTGCCAACAGTGAATGGGGAATAACCACTCTCACTAACACAAGGACTGAGACAGTGAATTGCCATTGAAACACTAGAGCCCGATGATGAGGGAAATTGGGCTATTATTTGCGAACGTCGTTTTTTTCCTTCCTATCGTTAATGAAAAAGTCGTATTTTATTACTACCGCTAAAGGTATTTGGCTGAACGTTGATTTATTGCTGCTGCACGAATTTTGAGTTGTGTGAGCCTGTGTTCCTAATCTGTATCTACACCTCTGCCGGAGGGAGCCTTGGACTGCTTGACCACGTCTACCACAGAGAGTCAAATGCAGAAGGGGTACTTGGCCCACATGCTTAGAATTCATAGTAGGCTGGGCCCTGGGACATCAGGAGAACAAGCATTGGCATAGCCAATAGGTCTCGCCTTTGGGACCTTATAAGTGTTTAGCCATGCAACAGTTGCATAACTAAATACTTATAAGGTTCCAAAAGCGAGACCTATTGGCTATGCAAAGCGGCCGCGAAAGTGAAAGTGATCGCGATCACGATCAAACATCGAAAGCGAAAGTAATCGCGGTAAAGCGCGGCGCACGCGCCCGTGCACATGCACTGTAGCTCTAGGCTGGCCTGGTAGCACTTTTTGGAGCCCTCTCAATAAGTCTCGCCAGACCAGCGCATGCGCTGGGTCAGGCGAGACCTAAAAAGGCCTCAACCTCCACGATTGGGCCAAAAAAGCTCCTGCGTGCCACGTTGCCTTCTGAAAGGGGTTCTTGCATAGTTTGCAGAGCACCCATAGACTTGAGGGCCAAAGAGAGGTCCCCTTTGGGCAGGAGGATGAGGAGATCCTGTTGGACCTCAGGTGTGAAGCCATAGATGCAAAGCCAAGCTTGCTGTCCAAGGAGAAAGCTGGTGTTGAGGCCTCTTTAGTGTCTGCGACATTGCGCACACAAATGTAGGCACTTGATATGGTCTTTCACTCAAGAGACCCTCTACACCCGCCGTGTACTCCTCTGGAAGGTGCTTTAGCAGCAACTGTATCTCCTCTAACTGTGACAAGTTGCAACACAAAAGTAGTCCCACAGAATCAGCATCTCCGAATCCACTGCTTTGGCTGTTGACGAAGCTTTCTGCATCGATTGGACGTTGGGTATCTATGGGATTTTCAATGCTGATGGGATAGTCAGCACTGGCTTTCGTAGGGCCTTCAACACCTGTTTAGAGAATGAGTGGGGATACTAGATGCCCTTGGAATCGGTAAGGTTTGATGATAGGGAGAAAGGAACACACATGCACTTCATTGGAGACTTGGTCGACTCCAAAGCATTTTCTCGGTGTTTACCAGAGCTCAAAGATGGTGGGGACAGTCCCTTGTGTCCATGCTCGGGACTAAAAGCCTACCTCCCTCAGGAGTGGTGCTCTACCTTGGCATGGGACTTTTTAGGTGATCTGTGGCTTGATCGTTTGGGTCTCTGAGCCATATTGAGAACTTATGACCCTGGTGTTGGTCTTAGTTCGAGGGTCGCAGATGTTTGGCATCAGCACAACACCATCTTCTTTGTGCTCCAACACGATCACAGTCCCTAGACCGCGTTCTGCCTGCGCTGTCACGATCCAGACGGGCCAACCTCTTCACCTTCTTCAGTGCGGCAAGGCTCCCGTTCTCCAAAGAAGTCTGGAGTTTTGAAGAAAGCTTATTGGTGCATTTAACAGTGTACATAGCACCTTTCCCTATTGCATCTTGTGATCTTCTTTGATAGGAAGATGAGGTGGAACTCGCAGGAGTCATTGTCATGAGAGAGGAAATAGTTGCCGATGTCATAATGGTCTCACTGCAAGTATTTCGCATTGTACCGTGAGCAACATTGGAAGACTGTCACATAATTTCGCCAGGCATCCAGGAGATCGTTCGTTGTCTGTCCACCACAGGTGCCTGGTGCAGTAGCAGGACAGTCATCAATGTTGTTGAACGTGTGCCCAAAGACATGCGGGAAGCACAACAAACTCCAAGCCCACTCTGTGTACATTCAAACCCAATGGTAGATAAAAAAAAAAAACAATCTCAGATGAACTGCTGCGCATGCACATGGACCTCTAATGGAGGAGTCACCGCACACCTCAGGACTCAAAAGAAAAACAACCGAGCCCAACACTAGATGGCAGAAGTATGCCAAGCATGTGTATCTGCAACAATACATGCTACAAACCTACTTTTTAGGTCGAAGCATACCAGAAAGCACAGCTGTCTGGTTTATTTAAGACTTCTTGTGGGCATTCGGAAAGCTTACCTGGGAATGCATTCCGCCCGTTGTTTACCAGTGGCTTCGGGATTTGTAACTCACATTTTCTGCCTTTTTATTTGCTGGCTTTATTTGTTTTGGGCTGTCCAGCATGAGTTTGTTCCCCCCCCTCCCAAGAGCATCCCTTGTTTACTGTATCCTTCTGAGTACTCGTCTTCTGTAAAACGGGCCTTAAAATCTTGTGCTTATCTTGTCACAATCGCTGTGCTCAAAAGACAGAGGTAAAATGTCTGGATCTGTCTCTTGAGGGAGCTTGGTGTTTACATTTTATCTTCGACTTCTAAGGGAGAGAAATTATGTGACAATCCTGCTGAGCAGCTATTTGAGAAGAGAGGGTGTAGGAAGCAATTTTTTCCAGCGCACAACAAAAAATTAACAGCGCAGATATTTTAGAATATATCAGAAGAACAAATGAAGCACTTTCTTTGTAATTCTGAAGTGTGGTGGAAACAAATACTTGAATTTGATCAAAATACAATACTTTAGGTGATGACAACTCCACACATTGTCGTTAGTGTGGATTAAAACTGCATATCTCTGCAAATGTAATAGTAATTTCAATTGAAAACGTGTTGTCTAATAGCAGGGCACTAGCACACCATGCATACTTGACACTACGCCACTACACCTTACAGCACTCCACAGCCTTCCACTCTATGCCACTACACTTAATGACACTCTACTCCATGACAATCAACTCTACTACATGCCCCTCCACTCTAAGACACACCACACAACTCTACGACACAACGTGCCACTCTGTTTGCCACACCACTCCACTACTAACTACACCAATCTACTCTGCTCCAATCTACACCACTTCCGATCTACCACACTCCACTCAATCTACCCTAACCTACAGCACTCAAATCTAAACCAATTTACCCCACTCCAATCTGCATTAATTTACCTCTCTACAATCCACCCCAATCTACCACACTCCAGCCCAATCCTGTGATCCAATCTACCCCACTCCACCCCCTCCATCCCACTCCACTCCACCCCCTCTATCCCATACCCACTCCAACTTAACCTACTCCAAACTACCCCTCAACTCTACCCTAATCTACTTCTTCCCACTCCAATCTACCCCACCCCACTCTTCCCATTCCACCATGATCAACTACACTCCAATCTGCCTTACTGTAATCCACCCCACTCCAATCCAATCTACCCCACCCCAATCTACCCCGCTTCAATCCAATCACCCCCAACCGCTCCACTCTACCCCACTTGTCAAATCTATCCATCTCCACTTTACTCTAATCTATTGAAGTCCATTCCAATCCACAAGCTACCCCACCCCAATCTACCACTCTCCACTCAAGCAACCCGAACCCACTCCTGTCCAATCTACCCCAATCCACTCTACTCTTCCCCAATCCACCCTAATCTACCCAAATACCCCCGCCAATCTACTTCACTCTAATCTAATCCACCACAGTAAACCCCACTCCAGTCTCCCTCACTCTGCCCTATTCTACTCCACTACAATCCACCAAATGTAACCCACTCCACTAACTTCGAGCTAAAACAAATTGCCAAAGCCAATATCTCTTGCACAGACGAGACCTATTGGTTTTGCCAATGCTTGCTTCCTTTTTGTTAAGCGCCCCACATTTTTTCATGCCCTCTTGTGCACTTCCCCAAAACGCCTGCTCCCATGTCCTTCATGTCACTCCCTCCTTCTACCCCTTTGCAATGCTTTTTCTACTATTGTAGCCACACTCCATTGTTTCCTTGTCTCCACCACAGCTTCTAATTATACCTTTTGTTGTTTAAATTTACCACACCCACTACTCATTGTGTCCCTGCAACACACCACCTCCATCCCTTTCTCAGCTCCCCCAGCACTAGGAGTCATATTTAAAAATAAAAAAAAAATCATTTTATTTTGCAGGCCTTGCAGCTGTCAATTGTTGCAGAGCCAGAACACATTTTAACAAGCATTGGCATAGCCAATTGGTCTCGCCTTTGGCACCTTATAAGTGTTTAGAGAGAGCTATTGGCTTTGTTAACGTTTTTAATATGTGTTGCAGCGCATTGTGAATGTTGCGCAGCATGTTTAAAAGTTATAAGTAATAATTAAAAAAGTGTTAAACATTTGTCACTTTATATATAACCTAGAAAACATTATATACAATTGAAGTATCCTAATAAAAACCAGAATTAACACCAAAAATGTGTTTTTGTTTTGTTATTTAAGCAAGGAAGGGGGCACTGGGGAGGAGGGGAGTGGAGGTGTAGGGAGGGAGGGGGTGGGGGAAGGGGAGTGGAGGTGCAGGGAGGGAGGGGATGGGAGGAGGGGAAGTGGAGGTGCAGGGAGTGAGGGGGTGGGGGAGTGGACGTGGAGGGGGTGAGTGAGGGAGGTGGAGGGAGTGAGGGAGTAGTGAAGGTGGGAGAGTGGAGGAGGAGGGAGTGGAGGTGGAGGGAGGAAGGAGGGGGGAGAGCAGGTGTAGGGAGGGAGAAGGGAGTGGAGGTGGGAGTAAAGGTGCAGGGAGGGAGGGGGGAGTGGAGGTGGTGGTGGTGGGAGCAGAGGTGGGGGAGTGGAGGTGGAGGGGGGTGGTTGAGTGGAGGTGGAGGGGGGTGGGGGAGTGGAGGATATGAAATGACCCAAATGAGAAGAAAATACATGGGGTCATTGCACAGCCTCGTCCTAGCCACCTCTTGAGTGTGGTTTGAAAGTATGAGCTGGTGTTTTCACTGCATCATAAATATGTTAAACGAGTCAAGAGTGCGCTATACAGATTTTACAACCAATGTGTTATTTTGCCATACCTAAATTTCTGTTTCTTGTAACAGGTGCCATTTAATATCTGCAGAATGCTGCTAAACTATTCACATAATTTTGTCTTCACATTGCAACATTTCTTATATATCTTATAGCTTAGAAACACGCCTCCAACAAAATGGAATTTAAAACAAATACTTATGTACATCTAGATAATATAGCTAAATGGAAATCGGTGCTAAAGTATGCAGTATTGAAGTCCTAAGAAACAATATAAAATTGTAAATAATATACAATTTATCGATATTTAATCTCGTTTAACATAAAAAATTACATAAATCTTAAAGAAAGAACAAATATAGACCACGCATTAAAGCGCTAATTAATAACATTGGAGTGTCCACATATAATATGCTATAAGGCATATAAAAACTACTATTTCCCATAATCTCCATAACGACTCTTGAATTTATCAAAAAACGTCCCCCAGATTCTCTCAAATCTTCTAATACCTCCCACTCGTTGCGCGAAAGTCCTTTCACTAGTTTTAACCCGTTTCATCTCATGAAGCCAATCACAGAAAAATGGAATCTGCTCTGTACACCATTGTTGTAGTAAAAGAGATCTAGGCACTGCCATAGCAATATGTAATAATTTAGCCACCTGATCAGAAAGAGAGAGATCGGGATCAAAGCCATACAAAATTAATTTCTCGTTCACTACAATTTCGATACAACATTTCATCTGGAAATAGCTGAAAATCTCTTCCCAGAACTTTGCAATCTTATCACAATAGATTATAACATGTGACCAATTGGCTGGAGAATTATGGATACATCTGAAACAGCATGGAGAGTGATTAGGATACATTTTAGCGATACAAGAGGGTGTACGATAAAGCAACCACTTACTAAAAAATAACATTCTACGCCAATTCGCCCCCCGTAATGTAGTAAAATTAAATCTATTAATAACAGACCAAACATTCAAAGGCATTACCTGATTTTCCTGGTCCAACCACTTTTTAATTGCCTCTTGACTAAGGTCCAACTTCCTGCTTTGAGCGAGATGGCGCTTCCATACCCCTGGTTTTCTATCAGACATGTCGACTAATAATTCCTTTATTAACTGACTTTGCTGTTCTAACTGAATAATATCCAATTGAACCAGGAGTTTATGAATAGATTTATATGACCCTAATAAGATGAAATTTCGGGTGATGGAGACATTTCCGTCAAAGTGATCCATTTCCCAAAAAGTCAGAGACTTTTGAGAACCCTGCCACAGCCCAATTGACGACAAGATATGAACCTGGTGTAACACCCGTTAGTGGAAGAATACTGGATAGTAAAGATGTTAAGTTAATAATGGGAATAGAATATCTTTTAAACAAAGCCTGACGTTTTTTAGAAAACCACTGAAGGGACTTCTAACGAACAAATTTGGGAGATTTAAACACGTGTAAAGGAGCATGTATCTGATTTTCTTTACAGATTAGATCCATAAATGTATTTATGAATAATTTTTTTGTGGAAAGTTGAGTTTTAAATCTGGATAGGTACTGGGCAAAATAGGCATAATAGTAGTCTAAGATTTGGAAGAGCAAGCCCTCCCTGATCCAGATCTTCATATAGAGTACTGAGAGCAATGCAAGGTGTTTTCTTTGCCCAGATAAAAGCTGTAAACATTGATTCCACTCGAGCAAAGAAAGAACCTGACAAAAAACACGAAATAGTAGAAAACAAAAAATTGAAAAGAGGAAGGACAGACATTTTGATCAAGGCTATCCGACCTAAAATGGATAATGGTAGGGAGTACCAACGTGAAAACTCTTTGAAGAAGGGGATTAAAATTCAAATCATATAAATCCCTAACTGATGCTGGAAAAAAAAAGACACCCAGATTTCTCTTTGGTCTAGAGTTGGTACAAGAGAGAATGTCAGGACGTAACTCCAAAGCTTCACCACCACATTGTAGAATTTCAGGTTTCTTTTTGTTTATACAATATCCCCCTAAAATTTCAAGATTTTCAAAAAACCGAAATACTTTGGCTTGAACTCTAAGTTCAGGTTTTATGATAATCATAATGTCATCTGCATATAATTTTAGTTTTGCCATTGATGGAATTGGGGGGGGGGGGAATTTCTGCACAGTTCCTCAATGCTATTGCCAAAGGCTCGATGAAAAAGGCAAAAAGGACTGGTGATAAGGGACATCTCTGTCTTGTACCTCGTTTTACTAATACTGATCCTGCCGCTATAGTGTTGATAATTACATTAGCTTTAGCATTGAAATATAAGTTAGCGGATCAAAGATATAACGAAACCCCAAAGTGTCCAAAATAATAAACAGTGTCTCCCAAACCACCAGGTCAAATGCCTTTTCGGCATCTAATAACAAAACCAACACAGAAATCCTTCATGTCTCAAAGTAATCTAAAGCCTCAATTAAATAATGTGTATTAGTTGCTAATTGTCTGCCCGCAATAAAACCATTCTGATCCGGATGAATCAATTCTGCCGAGATATTATTTAAGCGTACTGACATCAATTTTGTTAATATTTTGTAATCAGAATTTAGTAATGTTATCGGGCGATAAGAATTTAGATCTTTACTATCCTTCCCCTTTTACAAGAAACTCACTACGTTACCTTGTCTAAAGGAATCTGGTATTGTGCCCCCTCTAACATAGAATTTATTAATATAAGAAAAAAAAAAATCACCAAATGCAGAAAAAAAAGACCTTAAATTCCGATGGCAACCCATCTGGGCCACAGGCTTTGCCATTAGGGAGATCTTTTATAACTCTCTCGAGCTCCACTTTAGAGAATAATCTAGCCATAGACTGTTGATCTACTTCGGAGAGCCTAGATAATTCATTTTTGTGTAAGAAGACTTCTAGCAAGGAAAGATCTACCTTCTGATGTTGACCATATATGTTTTCATAATGTTTAAGCATTCTCTCCCCTATTTTAAGCGGATCACCTGTCTCTAAATCAGTAAGAGGACATTTTAGGGTTTTAATTAGATTTGCGGCCGCATGTTCCTTAGCCTGCCAAGCCAAAAATATGCCCGTAAAATTGCTTTCTTCAGATACCTTTTGGTATTGTTGCCGAACAATCACTTCGCTCTGCATATAATAATTAGCACTAAGATCGCGTTTTGCCTGACCAAGCTGAAATTGGTTAGCTCTAGATGGATTATGAAATCATAGTGCTGAGTACTTGTACTTTCTGCTCTAAGTTTTTCTTTTTAACTCTAAATTCCTTTAGATTGGCTGCGTCCTTTCCGATGATTATTCCACGGATGAAAGCCTTAAGCGAGTCCCAAACGATATTTAATGGGGCAGATTCATAATTTCGGGTAAGAAATTCTTTAATCTCTACCTTTATAGAGTTAACCCAGGACTCATCACTTAAATATTCTCTATTAAGCACCCATAGCTTGGGAATTTTTACCGAATTTTCTAAACAAATCTATAAAACTATCATAGCATGATCTGAGAATCCATTGTGGAAAAATCTCTGCTGACTGAAACAAAGCTTTCTAGAGACCAAAAAAAATCAATATGTGATGAAGACTTGAATCTGCCTGACCAGCACGTAAATTCTGCTTTAAATGGAAAACTCAAACGCCATGGATCATGCACATCAAGTGTAACCCCGTAATTCTGCAGAATTTAAGGATTTAGGTTTTAGCTGTTTCCTTGTCTTAGTAGAGGAGTCTATTATTGGATTAATAAGTATATTAAAATCTCCCCCAATTACTACATCCCCTATAACAGTCAACAAGGATTGAAACAATTCTTCATAGATCTTAAAGTTGTCTTCAATCAGTGCATAAAAATTAACAAAGGGTATAGGTCTCTGTCTATGTTTAACTGTGCATGTAACCCAGCACCAACGCCCCCGCTGATCCCCTTCTGAGTTTATAATCTCTGCATGAATATTTTTATTTAAAAAAAGATAGCTGTCCCTCTATGGGACGCAGAGGTACTGGAGAAACCTCGATACGAGGCCCAGGCCCTAAACATAGAGAAATCTAATGTCCTTGTAGAAGAAATATGGGTTTCTTGTAACAGAATTACCGAAGGATTTTCAGTTTTAATCCACATCTCTATAGCCCACATTTTCTTCTGATTATTTAAACCATTTACATTAAATGATACCACTTTCAGTTGCTCCTTACTGGTCATAACAGCAAATTAACCAAATTCTAGCAATCGACTCAATCCTCATAGAAAGATATAAAAAACCTTGATCAAAAGAAAAGTAATTTAAAAAAACAGAGGACTTCATTTTCTCTTACACCCTATCCTGACCTTGTGCCCCCCCCTTCTCCATAATGCTCCTGACCCTACCCCTGAGACCCTCCTCCCCCAAAATGTGGTCCTTCCTCCCTCCCCCACGCCGACCACACTTCCCTTCCCCCTAACAACCTGGGTGTCTTGTTGTCACACCCCCGTGAACCCTCAGCCCCCTCTCAGCAATGAAGGTAATTTGACATGCTTAAACTCTAGTGAAATCAAATAAAAGGTACAGTAACAGACAACATATCCAGAAAGAAAAAAAAATAGAACATATTTTTTTTTTAATACTAAATGCAGCCATTTGATAAGACAAAGAATTTTTGCCCAGTTCCACTTCTTTTCATTCACCCTTTGTGACCCTGCGAAATTTCCTTCAATAACTCCTGAGCTTCATCCAAGTCAGAGAACATGAAAAATGTGCCTTTCACCAGAACTTTCAACTTAGACTGTTGGGCAATCGAGGCCTGAGCCCCATTAGCTTTAAACAGATGTAAAATTTTCACGAATTCCTTCCTTCTACGTGCCGCTGCTGCAGACATATCCGAAAAAATACGCCACTTTGCTGTTTTATTTTACTGAAAACTGTCTTTGCTGTATAGCTTTAGAAAGTATTGTTTCCTTGATGCGTAAATCAGAAAAGTTTAAAAGTATTGTGCGTGGCAGCGAGAAGTTAGGAAAGGGGTGAGCAGGTACCGATGCGCCCTGGTAATATTTAGGTCCCCTTCAAATTCAGGAATAACTTCTTGCCTAATGAATGAGGTGACCCATTGTACGGTGTTGGCCCCCTCTAGCCCCTCCGGGACTCCAACTATTCTAAGATTGGATCTCCGTGTGTAATTTTCCAACTCATCCAATTTATTTTCAAATATCTGCCTATTTTTGGCTGCCACCTTAACCTCTTCTTTTACCAGTGTTATCTGATCCTCAAGAATAGAAATCCGAGCCTCAGCTTCTTGAAGTCTTAGAGGGAAAACAGAAATTACATCCTCAATTTTCTCCAGTCGCTGATGTATAGAGGAGAGTTCCACTCTGAGTTTTTTTTCAACTCCCGAACCGCATCTAAAATTAAATTTAGGGGCGTGGCCAAGATGGCGGGGTGAGCGGACGCTTCCTCCCGTAGCTCCTCCGGCCCGGCCAAGCTAGAGCCCTTTTCTTATGCTTTTCTCCCCCCGCTGAGGCTCAGCGCGGGAGAGGAGCGTGGCGGAACATCAGGGGCACACATCGGTGCTGTTTTGGTCCGGATCGCCCCGGGGGAACCCCCCCAACAGTTCGACCGAGATCAAGGAACGACGACGGCGAGCCCGAGGGGCGGAGCGCATTGGAGCGCTGTCCGGGCGCCTCGGCTGGGCCTGGTGCTGAAAGTTGCGATCTGGAGGGGATCTGGCCCGCCGTTCGACGGTGACTGAAGGAGCCTTGCGGGAAGGGGCCCGACGGTGTGGAAGGCTTGGGACGGGTGCCCCGGCACTCGGACTGGTGACGGCGACACCTCGCACTGCGGAGGCCCTGACCCCTAGCCGAGGTACAGCGGACTCTCTGATGGGGTTGGACCATCTGGGCCCCTGTGCGTGACAAACGGGGGCCGGTGGTGGAACTTATTTTACTGCGGGGTGCCCCGGGGGCCCCGGTGGTGTCGCCGGGCCTGGTCGTTTTGGCCTGCTCCGCCCGGCCGCCATTTTGTCCCCGAAGGAGCAGTGGTGGCAGCCTTCGCTGGAGTCCTGGCTGCTGGATGCAGGAGACCCCCGCTACTGCTGGGCTGACTACCGGGGGGATGTGCTGTTGGGGCCCCTCCGCTGCGGCCCCCTGGGTTGTCTCACACTAGCTCTTGCGGCTGACGGTGACCGGACTGGGCCGCCATTTTGTCACCTGTGACGCAGCGACTTCACTCGTGGGGGATACCCAGGTCGAGTGCTGGCCGGCGGCTGAGCATCCCTGGGGCGCCTGGATCGGTGCCAGACTGCGGAGCTAGCGATGTCTGGGAAAGGAGGCCCGAAGAAAGGGGACCGTACCCTGCCGGACATGCTTGGCAGGGCCCAGCACTTGCGGGACAGGACGCAGCCCTCGCCGGGGCCCTCCCGGGCTCCGGCGGATGTGACTGGAGGGGAGCCACCCGTCACGAGGGCCTTTATGGAGGAACTGTTTAGCTCCCTCAGGGAGGACTTCCAGACACTGAAGCGGGAGGTGGCCAGCGAGGTCCGAGAAGTGCGCAGGGAGGTGGAGGGCCTTGGTGAGCGTGTGGAAGCGGTGGAGACGGAGGGCCAACAGCGATCGGAGGAGACAGTCCACCTCCAGCAGGACGTTCTTCGCCTCCGGGAACAGTGTGTGGAGCTCCAGGCCCACTCTGAGGACCTTGAGAACAGATCTCGGAGGAACAACATTCGAGTGCGTGGTGTGCCGACTGCAGACGAGGGGTCCGATCTGGGGGGCTACCTGCGGGCCCTGTTCCGAGAGATCCTGGGGGAAGCTGCGGACTTTCCCATCAGCATTGACAGGGCGCATAGGGTTGGCCGGCAGCGCCAGTCATCGGCACCTCCACCGGACATTCTGGCCTTCCTGCCCGACTTTCCACTAAAGGAACGCATCATGGCTGAGGCCCGCAGGAAACAGCCCCTGACTTTCCGGGATCGGCCGGTGGCGCTTTACCAGGACCTCTCCGCCATCACTCTGCAAAAGCGCAGGTCCTTTAGGATTGCCACTGACTTTCTGCGCGAGCATGAGACGCCGTACTCTTGGGGTCACCCCTTCCGCCTGATTTTTCGGTGGAACGGAGTGTTACACCAGCTACGCTCCTTGCAAGACATTTGTGGGGTTCTGGGGCTCACGGCGGCGGAGGAGGAGGGAGCTACGCCGTCGTGGAGGTCTTCGGAGAGACGGAACCGGCGGAGGTCATCGAGGCGGCGCTCAGCAGCCAGTGTGGGGCGCCCGGACTCCCCTACCATCAGGGCGGACATGGCAGACGCCCTGAGGGCGGCGGCCGGGGACTCGACCGGCTCCTCTAGCGTGGCCTTGACGGCCTAACACACACTCCGGGGGGAGACGTCTTTAGCTTCTTTACTTGCTTGGTACGGGGCGGGGGGGTTGGGGGGGGAGCGGCTGGAGGTGAGTGGCTGGACGTCCACTTCGCTCTTTCCTACGGACTTGCCCGTTTTGGGGCTTGACTGAGACTATGGGGTGTTTGAGTTGGGGGGTGGCTAGTTGCCAGGGTTGTGTTTTGGGTGGGGGGGGGGGGTTGTTTTGGGGTTGAGAAAGTCCCGTCCGATGTTGTCTATGCCCGCTTTGTTCTGGCTTGTCCTGCGCTGCGGCCTCTCGCGCGCCCCACCCGTTGATTCCCTGCCCATTGCATGGCGCTCCCGACCCCCGCGAGGAATGCCGGGCCTAAAGGTTGTGACCCTTAATGTTCAGGGTCTGAACAACCCGGTGAAGCGCAGAGCGATCCTGTCGTTGCTGGAGGGGACGCAGGCGGACATTTGCCTTTTGCAGGAGACACACTTATTGCCCCGAGATTGCCACAGGATGCGCTCTGCTAGGTTCCCTACCCAGTTCTTTTCCTCGGCAGCGAACAAGACAGCGGGGGTAGCTATTCTCCTGGCGAGCTCCTTTCGGGGGGAGGTGTTGCATAAGTGTGCTGAACAGAAGGGGAGGCTCCTTGCGTATCGCATGCGCCTGGGAGGCATAGCATTTACGGTCGGCTCCGTTTATAGCCCAAACGATCACCAAGAGCGCTTCCTAGATTCCGCGCTGGTGGATGTCACTGCTTCCCCCGACCGCCACGTTATCTTAGGGGGAGACCTCAACATTGTCTTTGACTCTATGATGGACAGATCGGCGCAGCGCTTCCCGCAGACGGGGGAACTGTCCCAGGCTGGGAGGGCCCGGATTGCGGAAATGGATTTGCACGACCTCTGGCGCTCCATGCACCCCACGGATAGGGACTACTCTTACTTCTCGCACGCACACCGCACCTACTCACGGCTGGACTACCTCCTGGTGAGTGGACCGATGCGTGCCGCTGCCACGGCGGCGGACATCGGGGTCCTGACCCTGTCTGACCACTCCCCAGTCACCGGCGTTTTCCAGTGGCCGGCGGCCTCCCCCTCTCGGGGGGTGTGGCGCCTCCGGGATACACTTCTACACAAAAAGTCGGTGGTGCAACGCATCGGGGAGGTCATACAGGACTATCTCACCCACAATAGCAACACTGACACCTCGCAGGCGACACAGTGGGCAGCATTGAAGGCCGTCCTTCGGGGGGAATTCATCTCTATCTCTGCAGCTGAGAATAAGGAGCGGCAACTGAAGAGGGAAGAGCTGACGGCTCAAGTCCGGGAGCTTGAGCAGGTCCACCGCCGTACGGGGGCGCCAAGGGTGTGGAGGCAGCTGAAGGCAGCGAGGAAGCTCCTGTCGGCTCTGGATCTTGACAGGGCGGTGTACGCCGCCCTACGCTTGAAACATGCCTACTACACCGGGGGGGACAGATGTGGCAAGCTCCTAGCACACCGGCTCCGGGTCGCGCAACAACGCAGCGTTGTGAAAGAATTGGTGGGCGCGGACGGGGGGGTTGTCTCCGGGGACGCGGAGGTAGCGGAGTCTTTCCGCGGCTTCTACGAGGCGCTGTATGCTGAGGAGCCCTCCTCGCCACGGGATGCCGACGGCTATTTGGAGTCGGTGATCCTCCCGGTACTGGATCCGGCTCAGGCTGACCACCTGGAGCGGGACATCCATGTTGAGGAAGTGATTTCCGCTATCGCGCGGCTGAAACATGGAAAGGCCCCGGGCCCGGACGGGTACACGTCGCTATTTTACAAGACTTTTTGCACGGCCGTGGCCCCTGTCCTTACTCGGCTATTTAACTCTTTCGCCGAACCGGGAGCCATCCCTCCGGATCTCCTGAGAGCGACGGTCGCTGTACTCCCGAAACCTGGGAAGGACCGGGCCCTCTGCGGCTCGTACCGACCCATTTCGCTTTTTAAATGTCGACCTCAAGTTGTACACGGGGATTCTCGAGTCCACACCTCCCCGATCTGGTGGAGGCGGACCAGGCTGGTTTTGTGCCCGGCAGACAGACGGTTGACAACACCAAGAGGGTGACGCATGTTCTGGAGAAGGCCTCAAGGATCTCGGGGGAGCGGATGTTGCTGTCCGTTGATGCGGAGAAGGCCTTCGACAGAGTTCACTGGCCGTATCTTGAGCAGGTCCTCAAGAAACTGGGAATCGGCGATAAGTTCCGCACCATGGTATTTAACTGCTATAAGCATCCTTCAGCGTCGGTGCGGGTCAATGGGTGTAGCTCTGGTGGCTTTGCCATCGAGCGCGGCACGCGGCAGGGCTGCCCTCTTTCGCCGCTCTTATTTGCCCTCTACATGGAGCCGTTTGCTCAGAGGATTCGTAATAATCCGGATGCAGTCGGGGTCCGGATGGGCCAGTACGTTCACACCATCAGTCTCTACGCGGATGATGTCCTGCTGACTTTGGACGACCCTAGGAGGTCGCTGCCTGCTTGCCTCCGGGAGCTGGACGCCTTTGCGGGGGTGGCCGGCTTCAAAATGAATATGAGCAAGTCGATGGCATTAGACGTGTCCCTGGCTGCGGAAACCAGGAGGGATCTTCAGCGGCTCTTCCCCATGCAGTGGTCCTCGACCACGGTGCCGTATCTGGGGATTCTGCTGGCGCCCACATTACCGGAGATGGTTACGGCCAATTATGCCTCCCTCAGCAGGAAGATCAAGGACGAGCTTGGCCGCTGGAACAAAGGCCTGCTGTCCTGGCTGGGGCGAATCGCGGCGGTCAAGATGACGGTGTTGCCCCAGATACTATATCTTTTTCGGGCCCTTCCGCTCCAACCCCCGGTGGGCTGGATACGACAAATGCAGGCTGACATCTCCCGCTTTGTCTGGCAGGGCCGCAGGCCACGCATGAAGAGGGTCCTCTCCACGCTTGCTCCGGAAGCGGGGGGTCTCGGCATTCCGGACCTCCGTAAGTACTTTCAGGCGGCGCAGCTTCGCTATCTGGTGGAGTGGAGCAGGTGGGAGTCCGATAAACATTGGCTCTTCCAAGACCAAGCGGTGGCGGGCCGCACCTTACAAGAGGTTCCATTCCTGCGCCGCGCGCACCGCCCCCCCAATCTTTACGCTTCCTTTGTTACGCGGGTCCCCCTGCGTGTGTGGGACGCGGTCTGCGAGGCCCGGGGCCTTACCACCTTCCCTTCGCCGCTCACGCCCATTGCGGGCAACCCGGACTTCTCCCCAGGGATGGAGCCGGGGGTTTTCTCCCACTGGGTGCAAGCGGGCTGCAGGGCACTCTTCCAGATCTATGGCCCGGAAGGAGTGGTTCCTTTTCAGCAGCTCCGCCAGGAGTTCGGCCTGACGGAGCTGGACAGATTGCGCTACATGCAAGTCCGGCATTGGGCCCTCCAGCCCCAGGTGCGTGCCACCGCCGCCCGTCCAATTACACCGTATGAGAGGTGGTTGGCTACGCGGACCTCCGACGCTAAATTGATCACCGATCTGTACAAATACCTACAACCCCCGCCGTTTCACTATTACAACCCGGGGAGGGAGCGTTGGCACAGGGAATTGGGTAGGACACTTAGCCACAAGGAATGGGACAAAATTGCGTATCGGGCGCGGCACTCGGCATATCACACGGGCCTTACGGAGACCTTTACTAAGGTGTCCACATACTGGTACTACACCCCGGAGAGGCTGTATGAAATGCATAAACACACTGACAGGGGGTGCTGGCGGAGCTGCGGGCAGGAAGGTACCCTTACACACATTCTGTGGGATTGCCCAGTGCTGACCGCCTACTGGAGGGAAGTCTTGGACGAGGTGGATAAGCACTTTGAGATAGAGCTGCCGCGACTCCCGGCGTATGTCCTGTTGGGCCTCCCCAATGACCTAATGTATCCACTGAAGTCCCGTAGGGGTGGGCAGATCGCAATCGCGCTGGGGTCTGCGGTTCAGAACATTCTAATCCACTGGCGCACAACCACCGTCCCCTCCATCACCGGTTGGTTGCATAGGCTCTGGCATGTGCTGGGGATGGAGAAGCTGTCGCTGACGGTTGCGGGGGAGACAGACCAATTTGAAGAGCTGTGGCAACCCTTTCTAGCGCTGCTGTCCACTGAATTCCGGGAGCTCACCTGCCCGAGGTATCTTAGGCTTCTTAGGCTAACGCCGCCGGTGACCCCGGCGGACTAGCTTACATGTGAGACGGGGACCCCCCGGGGAGGGGGGGGGCGCGGGGCTTCCTGGTTAGGATCACTCTGATGCGGGACCATAGGACGGGGGGGGGGGGGGGGGGGGGGGGGGGGGAGTGTTGTTGTTTCGTCACTGGGAGGATGGGGGATGGGAAGGGGGGGGGATTGTGTTCTGCTGAGGTGTTGATGGGGGGGGGTTTTATTGCTTAGATTTGGGGTGTCGGATACGCGTGCGGGGATTCCACAGCTTGTATTTCTAGCTCTCATTTACTGTGTTTTTTCCCCTGACCCACCGCGCTACCTATTGCCAACCCTCTGGAGTTGCACCCTTTTTCTTTGATTGTATTCCATGTATCCTGCCCTCCTATCCCCCTCCCCCATGGTTTGTTTTTGTCTCAATAAAAACGTTTTAAACATAAAATTAAATTTAGCACGTCTTTAACCGTCATCTGAACCTCACTTGCTAACTCAGTGTTCAGACTAAGGACGGGACTAAAAGGATGCGTGGCATAAGGTGGTGGAGTAACCATATGCTCAGCCATTGACAGTGTATCTTCCGATGAGGCTGTCTTCTGTGCACCCAATTGAGACTGTGTTTAACTTTGCCGGCGGAAATACAGAGGAGCCAGAGAGAATGGGAATGGAAATACCTTCCATCTGGACCAAGACTTGTGCTGGTAAAATATTTCCTGAACGAAACTCCTTTGAGACAGTAAGCAGCGATGAATCAACATCTTGGTAAGATATCGGTCCCAGCAAAGGTGGTGTTTGAACACCTATTCAGTTGTGTGACCGCTTCGGAAGCTCCATGACTGACTAAGGCAGGCTTTGCACATAGTGGAGCAAATGAGGGTTGAGAATTCCCCGAGATCTCCTCATCGGGTTGCAGATTTAAGGCAGGACTCACAGTATTTTGAGGTTATTTTATTATTTTTCTTTAGAAAAAAGGGAAAACTGTCTTGCTTCTTTAATAACTGCTTTCCCTTTCTTGGGGCTAGCAGATCCAATATTATCTGGTTGGGGCAAAGCCGGGCAGGCAGTGATTAAGTTCATATCCGCCGTCGTATCTACTAAAATACTAGTCTGGCTTAATGGTTCGGCAGAGAGTGATTCCTGTTCATCTGTACTCTCAAATGTAGAGTCGAGTTCCAGAGATTTTTGAGAGGATTCCTTATCTGCCATCAGAGTCGCTTCCTTTGCTTCCTTGATCTGAAGGCGACGAGCCTTAGCTTTAATTCGAGCATTCAACAATTTACCCATTTTACCCCACTATATCTCCAATACCAGGTAACAGGTTTTTTCCTTAACCCAGCAATAGGGTATAGAGTATTAACTTTCAAGAAATATTCTTCCCGTTTTCTTGGGTGCTCAAGTACTTCAAATGAACAAGCACCCCCCTGTCGGAGATTTACACACAAGCAGTGCCAACAGTGCAGGCAGTACAGAGAGGTACAAAGAGTTACCACACTTTTTAAAAAAATTCTAGGACTGGTCGTTTCATATAATCCATTCTATCATGAAACGTTTTCAAACCAGGCCTAAAAAACAGCTCTGTATGTTCCCTTTGTTGCAGAATAAGATTTCTTCCCCCCCCCCCCCCCCCCCCCCTAGGCGCTAGAGGCAAAAAGTTCTTGTCGCTCATTTTCTGCTGCGCATCTACTAGGTCCACTAAGTCCGGAAGCAGTCAAGTGCTCTGCGGTACCTTCATACCACTCAACCGGGCACAGCACAGTCACAGCCAATCAAGCATTTATTGCCTTAAAAACCGGCCAGAACCAGCTTGCACCCTTAAATGCTTTAACTAGAGCGCTCCACTAGCTGCCGGGCGCTTAATTAGATCAAGAAAATACCTTTCGGTGCTTATTCAACGGGCATTTAGTCCTTGTAAGAACGTGTATTTCCTTAAAACATCGATAAATCCCAGAAGAAACGGATCTAAATTCAAAAATTGCACAAGTCAAAAGCCGCTGCTTTCCCCTTCGTTGGAAATTCTAATAACCATTCAGACCCTTTCACAGTTGCTTGTTACCTTCCGGTTGTCCAGTTCGGTTGGTGCAGCGCTAAATCAAATCCTTTCAGTAAAGCGCTTGATATTGTGTCTTAGAGTCATTTTAAAGCGCTTTTCGCATATTTCGCATATTTCACCGTGGAGGGAACTCAGGGAATTCGACTGTGCCCAGAACTCTGCTTTTCCCTCACCATCTGATTTTGAGATCCACTCCGCCGCTGCGAAAACCGCCGTTTTCTTCCCTCAGATGGAGAAACGTCCTATTCCACGGCGTTTCCCTCACTCTTCAAACATCTTGCCTCGCTGCGCAAGAAAACAACTGCATCACCGGGAGCAGCAGCATGCCGAAAACCAACCAGCTAGGAACGTGCAGCCATTACAGAGGGTGGGGCCGGGGATCACCTGTGGCTACACGGAGGCGCGGCGCTCCGTAGTTGTCTGCATCGTCCTCGTGTGATGCGGTATGCCAGAAATTCAATGCTTTACTAAAACTCTGGTTCAATTTGCAGTCTAATTAACTAGTCTATTCCCAATCTAGATATACAGCATGCAACCCAAAACAAGTGTGGCAGTTTGGTGAACAGATAAGCAATTTCATATAGGCACGCAGTTGTGGAATTTTGTTGTACACAGTAAATCTGTGGCACCTTCTTTCATTTAAGGGTATGAGATAATTTCTCTATTTCCACGTCCTGAAGTGACTAATTCCTTTATAAAATTTGAGGTAATTAAGGAACAACCATGGTGTAAAGTACACATGGTCTTGCACCATGTTAAGCGCATCTGTTTTCTCCATGGATATTCCTCACACTCGTGAAAGTTACATTTGTGTATGACTAATTGTGTTCAATGTGACCACAGGAAAATTAATGTAGCTAGAACTATGGATTCATTTCCTGTTCTGACAGAGCAGGCAAGAACGTTTCAGTGAAACACCAATCAAAGGATGAAATGCATTAATTGAGGAATGGTTTTAAACTAGAAAGGTCTGGACACTGTTTCTGAAGCAGTAGGGCAACTCTGTAATGAACATCTGTGCATTGCAAAAAGAAAGACATTTCTTCAGAAAAGCTATTGCTCTCTAGTGAGCTCAACGCATAGACTTTCGGCTAGAGCCGGGCACATCTACAAACGCGCTAATTTATAAATGCAGTGGCTTGCTTGTGCAACTGCAGATTATCAGATACCAGTAAAACGTAACTATTTGAAGGGCAGAACAACCATGCAGAAGGCGTTTGCCACTTGGCCCATTTCACATTCCCTGCGGCAGGTACTCTATGCATCCACTTAGAGGTTGGGGTTCATGTAATTGGGACAAATGCCTGCCTGATGGTATTTACAGGTCTGCCCAGCGCCTGCGACGGGGTATCCAGCAACAACATGAGAGTTCCGCAGCCAGAAAGCCGACAGCCACTGGTAGAAATGCACGCACCGCATCCCTGACTGGCATCCTCCAGAACAATTACTGTAGGATATTCAATGCAGCACCTTCAAACTTAACGCAAGTCTGCGACTATAAAACAGTCCACACTAGACTGCAGTGCATTAGATGCCTAATAATGTCATTCTTTATTTTGAGAAAAATGCTAATTCTCGCTCTGGAGTAGGTAGGTGGTGTTTCGATCAGAACTTAGCCGTGCAACAAAGAAATGTAAAGATCTTTTTGCTGCAGCACACACACTGCATGCGATAGTGGCAGCTCCGGGTTTACCAATGAAAGGGCTGCAGACAGTTTAACGGGCTAGCTGGCACGGTGGGGCACCTGAATGTTTGAGACTTAAAGGGGGCATTCTAAACCTCTTCAGACCTCAAGCAGTTTTCCTGCTCGGAGAATGGCATTTTCATATGAACCATTGGTTTCGAAGCAACACAAAGCCAGACTGAGGGGGAGATCCCAGGGGAACGAGTGCTACTCACACAAAAACGGATTGGGGAACAAAGCTCACTTCCAAAACAGTACTTTTCAGAAAACATTAAAAGAAAGATGGGTTTAATCTACAGTTTTTAATAAATTATCTACGTATTTCTTTCTGTAAGCCCCCACTCAGAAAGAGCAGCTGCTGCTCTGGGTAAGTGAAATTCTGGTTAGTGTAGTCAATTCCTTCACTTAGTTTCTGCGAACATAATCTAAATTTAATACTAGATAATACAGTGTTCTTGTGCTGAGCTGTAGGTAGCCGAATACGTTTTGCTCAGTGTATGCTGAAATGCGTGCTGATGTGCACAAATGCACGCACGTCACTGTTTACGATTAAGAAGTACGAGTAAGGGGCCTCAGTATTAGCCAGAATAAAGTACTTTTTTCCTAAAAGGCAAACAGCAAGAGATCTTGTTAAGTTAGAAGGCACTATCACGGAAGAAACCAAAGCAAACTCTACGAGGAAACAACTGCGCACTCGCCGAGGAAGACATGGTGAGGGAAGCGCACGCATGTGAAGAACGAACAATGACCGGCGGCAAAGGCAAAATCCCCGAATAAACAACCATGCACTCGCAAACAGCGACGGGAGGCACTTAAATTAAAACAAGCGGTTTGCACTTTTCAAGCACAAGCCGTTTTAAAGCACTCGTGCTTGTGCTAGCTTGCCCCTAGCGGGAGCAGCGGTGTACGGCTATGCTAATAGATGGTTGGCACACTGCTGCTCGCTCCCGCAAGGTGGATGCCACCACAAGCACGAGTGTGCTTGAAAAGGAGATGACCGTATTTCTAAAGGTCATCTTCTGGAGCAGCGCATGCGCGCACCCTAGGCGAGACTTAAAAAGCACTTTCGCGAGCTGGCATCTTGGATCGGTAAATAAAACAAAAATCACACCATTTCCTTTTTACGTTCGCCTAGACCGCGCATGCACTATCTCGTAGAGATCTTTTGTTTTATAACAGTGGGCTTTGAGGCCGTCCATTACTTACAACTGCTTATTTTCTTTAGGTACTACTTTTTTGTTTGTGTTTAAGCGCCCTACCAGAGTGCGTCATTTACAGCTTGATCCCTCGTGTACTTCTCTGCCCCTTCGTGTTCCTCCTGTCCTTGTCTGGTGTGTTTGCCCCTCCTCATCCTCCCTCCGTTGCTGTCCATGTTGTTGCTTTCCCCAGCCCCTCCGTTGGCCGTGTGCTTGCATCCAGCCCCTCCTTCCCACGCACCCAGTTGCCGTGTGCCCACGATTCAGGCTCTCTCCCTCCTATTACCTCCCACCCAGCAATAAACAAGAAAGATGCCAACGGCATCATATCCCCCCACCCAAACACACACACACCCTCCGTTGTCTGTGCTGAGCCCTCAAATGGTCTTTATCCTTCTGTGTTGCCTCCCACTGTGCCAGAAATTTAAATGTAAATTAAAATGGAAAATAAAAATGGAAAAAAAAAAAAAAGGAAAAGAGCTATGACTAAGCCAGCCCCATCACAGCACTTTTTTGGGGCTTTCAGCCATCCTGCTGTACAACATGACTAACAGACATTGATCGAGCCAATAACCATCTCATAGGTAAGACCTATTGGCTTTGCCAATGTTTGCCTCCCTTTCTCTTTGTTTGATGTTGGCCAAAACCATTTGATTTCACTACAATTAGAAGTATAAATTAACTTGCATAAAGATGCTTTCATTGAGTCCAATTCATTTAATGGTCTGCCATGTGCCATTCACATTTCTCTTGCGCCCACTACTGTATTCAGCATGAATCAACAGTCAGCCCACCTTAGACACAAGCTAACTTCACAAGAAGCACATCCACACAAAGTAGTTCCATCCAGTGCAAGGCAATGTGTGCTTTTTAGACAAATAGAAGCTTTTTGGTGAAAGGTCCTGTTAAATAACAGTATACACACACATTATACTTAACAGAGCCCAGCAGCTTCCCCAAAGTTCTGCAAAAAAGACATACCAAAAGCATTGCTATAGCCAAAAGGCTGGCAGCCAAGGCCAGACCTACTGGATTTGCCAATGCTTGTTTTTTTGGCCAATGCTGCACAACAGCGCACAAAACATTTTGGTTTTCATTGACGCTGCACAGCATCAGCAAAAAGCACTGGCAAAGCCAAGCGGTCAAAAAAGGGAGATCGCTGACATTGTAAATGCACTTAAGATACCCACCATGCTTGCACACGCAAGGTCAGTGGCCATCTTGAAATTAATTTTGTCAACAACAAAAATAATTCAGAGATGGGTGTCAGATGTTCACGTAGTAATGCCAAAAAAGAGAGCCCTATGGTAGCCGAGCTCTAGCAGAAATACAAGAAAGGGGAGGAAAAAAAAAAAGGCATTAGCAAAGTCAATAGGTTTCACTTGAGCAAGATTTATTAGCTCAATGTTTTTTTTTTTAGACATATTGCAAAGCCTAACTCAGGAGCGATATATATATATATATATATATATATATATATATATATATATATATATATTTTTTTTTTTAAACAAGCTATATTGCACAGCAGCCTGCTCTCCTGTGCAATATGTCTAAAAACTCACTGACAAAGCCAAATAGCTCTCACATGTGCAAGTGCTAATTGGCCTTGTAAATGTTTTTGTGGAGGATTGGAGGGTGCAGCAACATAAAAAACAGTGGGAGGAGAGCGGGGTGGAAACACGAGCGAGAAGAAGGGGGGAGCAGCAATACAACAGAAAGCGGGAGGAGGGTGGCGGGGCAAGCAACACAAGGTGCGAGGTAGGGAGGTTGGGGCAAGAGCACGGACAGTGAAAGGAAGCACTCAAATGACAGCCCATGGGTGGGGAGTGAGGGACTGCAGACTATGAAGTCCCAGAAAGAAGTAGGTGGTGCTGACTAACAAGAAGTAAGGAAACAAGCGTGACTTTGAAACCAACCTATGGTAAGTAATGCGCAGGCCCTAAGCCCATTTTAAGGTTTTTTGTTGTTTACATAAGATATCACCAATAGCGCAAAGTGGTTCAAGACCTTGAAGAAAGAGTGAAATTATATCCTGCCATGTAGCTGAAAGCTACATAAAACAAAACAAAAATGTACGCACATCAGCAGGTGAAGGATACAAGTCAACCAATCAGAAACATGATAAAGAAGAAATGCTTACAAATCAGAGGTGGGAAAAACACAAGAATAGGTAGGAAAGGCAAAGAAAAATGCGTAGATGAAGGACAAATACAAGAATGGGGAGGAAAGCAATCAAATCTGGAGCAAGGAAACTGAATAGACAAGAAAGCCATCTTAACACGAGCAAGAGGCTGAACCAAAGTACTTTATGTATATTGTATTGTAGACAATATGCTAAGGCTGGAAGTAGGTAAAGGCCTAAAAATAACTAGCATAAACAAAACATTTTGTTACTAGAGAAAGCAGGAGTTAAACTACTACAGCACCCCATTTTCTTTATGGACTGGGACAGGTAGATGATCGCTAAGCAGGGTGCTTTAGTTGAAAGCGAGGGGTTGCAAGAAAACTCCCATGATAGTAAAGCATCAACGGCCGTCTTTAAAAAATGATCAAATCATTGAAACTCATGGGATCTAAGAGTGTACATTTCACTAATGGATACATAAACGTGCAAGGGATCTATAGCAATCCTTGGTGTTGAGGAAGTGCTAAATAACAAAAGAAGCAATGAGGAAGGTTAGCTTTCAAGCGCCTCCAAAACTGTAGCCAGGCCATTCAGAGAGGATAAAGTTGGGATCCTTTTTTGGAACACTGGAATGGAGGAAATGACAGCTGGGGGTTTCAGACTGATCTAAAAAGCTGTTGAACATATCCAACATATCAAGTAACTAACTTTTGGCCAATTCTTTCTTCAGGATTGAACATTTGCTCGACCTCTTCCCCCACCAAAAAGAGACACACACTGCTTTGAGCTTACATGACTTTATCGTGATTCTCAAACTCATACACCCTGAATGTCTGAAATCTGAACAGAAAACTGCTAAAGAACAGAAAATAAAATTGCTCAAATTTGAAAGACACTAGTGCAAATTCACATGCATACACCATAGCCTTGCAAGATATCATGTTCATTACATACCCAAAACCCTCAGAAACAGCGAATCACACCAAATTCTACAATATGGCCCAAACTAAACCAGAATTTTCACAGAAAATCCAATTTCTAAATTAACTTATGCCATTTATTACAAAGGGGTGGACAAAAGTCACCCCAATAATTATTTTTACCCCAAGCAGTACCTTATAAATCTAAAAGTACAACACAAATGATTATGAACACGGGGATATTTCAAATTATACAACTATATCTGCCACACATCCGCTACACTCATCTCAGCTTTGGTGTAATGTTGAAACAGACAAGCTGCAACAATCAAACGGTTTCCTGTACCCTCCCTCCAAGAGCACAATCATGTACCAAACCAGTAACATTTTGAAAAGCAGCAAGGAGTCATTCGTATCCAGTTCACAGATGCCTAGCAAATGAGATTTTGGGGACTCAATAGATATGGAGGTTGGTCTCTCAGACTGAGGCAGAATCCAGGATCCTCTTCTCAGATCCTTGTGAGGGATTTACAATGGATGAGGAGGGCCCAACCAGCAGTAGGGGCCTGTGCTGCACCTAGAGTAATCTGCAGCAGCACACACTATCCAGTCATCAGCACAAGCCACAACTCAGTAAAACAAAGAAGCCCATTGTGCAGCCTTGCCTCGGCTGCAGCCCAGTCCTCACCCCTCTTGGGCTGTGTTACATAGCCCCGGGCCCGTAGGACAGCTTCAGTGGTCTGCCGCTTGGCTCAGCCGCAGTGGCCCAATTGAAGCCCAGAGTCAGCTGCAACAGTCAACACAACTGACTGGGTCAGAAGCCGTTTTACAGCTTGAAGCAAGTTCTAATATACATAATAAATCTCCTTTTTAGTTTTTCGATTCGCTTCACTCCCCTCAGAGGACTCCCAGCACTGCAGCCTGCAGTCTTTCGAGCAGGACCCTCTGGTCTGAGGCAGCCTGAACCAGTCGGGAGAGGCAGCGCCCCCTAGCCATAGGCTGATGACTGCTGTGAAAGAGGAAACGCAGGCAGCGGTGCTGAAGGCGCTGGTTCTGATAGTGCTCGCAAAAACAGTATACAGATGGCAGGCTCTTCAACTGCAAGACTTCACAGACAACGTCCTCAAGGAGTGACTGCAATTCTGGCAGCAGGTACTGGCCTGCTGCTGAGAGGGCACCACCCAGCACTGAGGTCTCGAAGTCTCGTTCAGGTAATGCCTGTCGCACCCCCTCCAGAACAAGGCAAGGGTCTCCTTCTTGGCAGCCATGAAGAAAGTGCATTAGGACACAAAAAACAGATAAGGATATTCCACAAATGGGTACGATGTCCTGGCGCGATTCCAGATATTCCCCTCCCAGCATAGCATGAAAAACATCTGAACAGGACAGCAGTTGCTGACGCACCGCCCCTACCATCCTTCCACAGTCCAGACGAAACTGCAGATCTGTCTGACCACCCTCCACTAGACGCTGATATGGACAGGCCACACGTAAGGTTGAGTCTGAGCTATCAACTTCCAATCGAGCTCGTTTTACAGTCGGTCTGGGCAACAGTAAAACAGGAGTGAGTAGTTTCCTCTCTAGGGGCTCGGAAACTGGTGACAAGGTGGCCACAAGGGTAACAAGGCAGTCCGCGGCAGTGAAGATGAAGAGTGGATCGGAGCTAGTCACTAGCTTGTCTAGGATTAGAGCAAGGCCACCGCCGTCCAGAAGCAGCTTGCGCATCAGAGACTCCTTCCTAAGGAAAAAGAAGCAGACATTAGAATAGAGAACAATGGAGATTGCAGCCACATTATGCCAGTACTTGTGCAATTCAAACAAACAGAACCTCTGCAGAGGAAACAACCAGTGCGCCCCTTCCTCCTGAAACTACGCAAAGGAGATCACACAAATTAGTTGAAGATGCTCAATCAACCCACGCAGAGCAAAGCACCATGCTCGGCTAACTCAGGCAAACCCATGACACACAATCATCCATCCTCACAAAGAAGCAGCCCGTGCTCTGCTAACCACACTACAAATATGGGCAGCATTCTCAGTCAACCACAGAGACCAGTAACAAGCATTTGCAATGCAATAGGTCTCACATTTGCCAGAGTTTAAGCTATTAGTATTGTAAATGACAATGCCTTTTATTTGTTTTAAAAGCCAAAACATGAATAAAAGGCATTGTCATTTAAAGACAATGTATTGTCTCAAGAGGGGCTGCAGCACATTCAACCCTGGCAGACTCCTCTTTAACCCAACGCTCCGAAATTCTCCTTCCACCTGAACCAGTCTGCTGGTATATCTGAGATTCCATATGAGAACTTTAAAACCGTTAGATTGGACCACATACACGATGTAAAATCACATTGTAAAACTGTACGAGTCTTTTTCGGCAGCCTGATCGACCGCGTGTATAGTTATAAACTTTAATATTTATACGAATTGTTAAAGAAAAAAAAAAAAAATCTTACAGACGGGTGAACACTCTTGATCTTTAAAAAGTAGAAGTCTTGGGGGCCCCTCACAAGATTACACACCAATTAATTGCACATGGGCTAAAAATGTGAGCCCCCACACCAAACGTTGAGTGTTACCGATTATTCTTGTTTAGTTCATTATGAAAGCCACTTTCTCATCTGAAAATGCTCAGTGTCTTATTACTAAGTGGCTAATCGAAGTCAAGTCAAAATAAGGATAGCTTGAACAGCTATTTTAGGAGGCTATAAACTCCGAGTAGTACAGCACGGTACTATTCTTACTACCTAAAAAGCAAGACACACGGAGGTCAGGAATGCAAAGAAAAATAGCTGGTGCATGCACTTCCTCTGGAACGGATCTTTATCTAATTTTCCCAAAAACCTCTACTCTACTGACCAAGCACTAATAAAAGGTCAAATATGGCTACACAAATGTGACAGAACAGTATTTTACCTCGATGCATTAAGTGATTCGGATCCAGTGAGTGATTTCTCCCCCCTCTTTGAAACTAACTTGATTCGGAGCTTTAAACATTTGCATAAACCGAAGGCTTAAGACAAGACACTCATTCACCTAAGACTGCCTTTTAAGTCCCTTCTTTTGAGGCACAAAGCTCTACAGTACTGCACGAAAGACCTGGGTAAATTACACCGAATTGTGTCGCCCCAAAATTCAATTTAGGCTTTCCAACCCATGCATATTTTTCTCTTGTACCAACTATCTAACTCTCAAAATAGAATTCAAAAAGCATTGGCAGACCCCCATAAAGCCCTGAAACTACTCAAGGTAATGTGTGGGACGATCAGTTCGACAGTACACAGAATAAATAGTACACTTTCCTTTCAAATAAATACGACACGAAATTCTCAGAGGGCGGTCTGAAAATGTAGGACAATTTCCTTATTTTCGGTAAAGGATTGAGACAAAAGTCTACAAGAATTAATTTAGCCAATCATAGGTTGCTCACTTTATGCAGCAGCGGTGCCGTTTCTTTAAATGTGCTCATTGCTTTCAATGTGTATGCTTCATTTGCTGTCCTATAATGCCTCTGAATTATTTCCAAGCCTTAAAATTATTGAACGAAAGAATGGCAGGCAAATGCACAAACAATTAGGAGTCCTACAGTTCGGCCTGCATCGACAATATTCCCCCACGCGAGACCAGGTTCATTTTTTGTGCCACTCCCCTTATTTTTTTCAAATCAGTCACTCAAACTTGATGCAAAATCCCAGGGAGCCAAATGTTTGCGTCAACCATATACCTGCCGGAAAAATGGCACCAGAAGCAGCTGCTTGAGTGCCATAGTAGCAAAGCTACACACGTTTAAATGTAGTGCCTAGAATATTTTACGAGTCCAGAATCCCCTAAATTGATTTGAAAAGGGCAATGTTTTCTAAATTAAATCATTTGCCCCTTAAATTGCCCTGCCAACACTCCACTGCAGCTGCGTGATGAAGCTTCCGTGCCAAATGCATGTCGTGAACTGTATTTCTACACAATCTGAAAACAGGGACACGATAGAGCGCCGCATACAGTCAGGCCATGGTCAGAACTTCCCCGGATCCTCATGCTGGCAGTCATTCATTCACCCAGTGCTGCGTAGGGTAACCCAACAGCTGCGCAACAAAAGGGTTGGATTTTCATACTTCAACGCAACCAGTCCCAGACTACTTATTAACGAATTAGATATACGACCTGAGCAGTATAACAATTGTACGTGCTTCAAAAAAACCACAAAAAAAAACTTCAAAAAGAGGCCGCTTTCCAGGCTCAATTGCATGAAAAACATTTGAGTGGAGTTTGTGTGCAAAACAAAAGTGTGCCACTTATTATACAAGCATTGAAAATGCAATAGGTCTCGCCTTTGATTAAGTTAGCCATTTGCTTTGCTAATGGCATTGTATAGCAAAGCAAATGGCTTTAACTTAATGAAAGGCGAGACCTATTGCATTTTTAATGCTGGTTTCATATATCCCACCAACATCTCAGATATTACTTCCTTTTTTGAGTTTTAATGCTGTCTAAATGCTGATGACACACTACAGTATTTTCTCTTTACCCTCACACCCCGATGCAAACTAAAACTGGACTGTCTCACGCCACCAGGTACTAGATGAATCTCGGTTCCTTAATGCTTAACTCCTGTAAAACTGAAATCCACTATTTTCCTGCCTTATTAGACCACATCACACTTTCTTCCTCTATTGTGCTTCTTTTGACACACCTCAGTGAGGAATTTTACTGTGCAGTTGAATTCCAGCATTCAGTAAGGGGGTCAATCTCCACAGCAGCCAGGTTCCACCTTCACAATACCCCATACTAAGAAAATCCACAGCCAAGAGGCTACACAATTGTCACAGCCTCCTCTTCGGCCTCCTTCAATATGCAACCACCAGGTGCCTCGTCATGATCCTCAGGTATACCCTAGACAACTTTCCCAAACTACCATTGGCCACCTCTGACACCAATCAGGATGGCTGCCTGTAAAAACACCCCTTTATAACTTCAGTCTATGCTTTTGGACACACTTTGTACTTCACCCCAGTGAGAGAATGTAACACCAACTGTGTGTTTCCCATTTCACTGCCATATCTTCAGATTTTTCTTTTGTGGCTGGAGTAGACGCGGGTGTCAAAAGTATTTAGAGCACAAAGGAGATGGTACTTGTACAAGCCAATTAAGATGTTCTCGTAGATTTGATAAATGATTTGCACACAATGCATCTAGTTAGAATTTGTTTTCATTGGGAGTGATTATCCTAAAAATGTGGCATGTTTCTGGACCTCCTGTGCCGACATTGATTACTTCTGGTGTAGTGTAATCCGTGTTATCACCTACTCATTTACCCACTATTGGGCTTCAGAGCCATCCGGTGACATCCAGCATTGTTACCACAACTGGGTACTAAGGATTTGTGCTGTTAAAACAAACTTCAGATAAACCGTAAGGGATCCTGAATTATGTAACAGTTGAAAACAATTTTCACAGTGCATTCACGTTTGAAACTACTTAACAGGAAGCATAACCTTTTCCAAGATGGCAGCCAAACAACCATCGAAACCTCTTCTCTCTGTGTCTGCCTCAGTTTCTCTTCCTCACCCCTCTGGCTTAAGCTTCATAACCTCCTTCAGAACAGTTTCTTTACACTGTTTAGTAATGTGTACGACTGGACTTGTTGACCCACCAAAAAGTAAAAATCAGTTAGGTTTTCAGTACTCCCAAATTTAATACGTATAATGAATTACAAAGAATGAATGCACTTCACTGCAAATTATTTATATATTTGTGAATCTCAAAATCCAGCTGAGTTGTCATGTTCAGTCGTTTTTACAAATACAGCTTTGATTTTCTTCTGTTTAAATACAAACTGTTGAATCCCACTCTTAATCCCAGAAATGTAATCACTACAGAGGCATTATTACACAATTCACATAATTTAAGTGCACACATCACGGTGCTTGAAAACAGTTTGCTCAAAGAAAAAGTGATGTTTTTTGCTCATGTGAACTTCTGAGTTTCTCTCCGGCCCGAGGCGTTGGAAAGTGTAATGCCTCACACCCTCCTTCATTGATCCTCTTTCCAGGGCCGTCCGCCATTTTGACTCCGACTATTTCGAACTGTTGCCATAAAGCTGTATATCTGGTGGCATGACTCTGCCTCTTCAAGTAGACGCCTTCACGGCCCACTCTCGGCGAGATAATATACGAGGCAGTCCTTTATTCATGAGACCATTCAGCATCCCGAGGACAGAATATAAAAGGCTAGGCTTGTGCAAGAGATTAAACAAGAGAGCTCTGCAGACACACCCCTCAAGTCTCAGACAGCAGTGTTTGAGGAAGGTACGAGGAGGGAGACGGCACTCACCTTTGTGAGCCCGGTCGGTGCCCAACAGCAAGGCGGCCAGAAGCAGCAGGCAGGCTTGGACAGCCATCCCCGCTATGCGCGCCCCAGCGGCAGCAGCCTGCAGTCCGCATGCATGGCGGGCGCTGGGCTTTGTTGTGGTCGCGGCTGCCGGTGCCTCCCCGGCTTCCATACCCTCTACCACCGCTTCTGGGCTGGAGGGGGAAAGAGTCCGTGTTCAGGGAACCAAGCGTTCAGTAGTCCCCAGGGCTGTGAGGACACTTCTCTCTGCGCAAAGTTGTGCCGTGCTGCGCCCCCGCATGCCCCGCCTGCCTCGGCCCCTCTCCTCGGCTTCCTGCTCCTCCTTCAGCCGCCGCTCGGGCCACTTTCAATCTAGGTCAACAACTTCCGCTTCCCCCTGATCTCCCCCACCCTTGTAACATCTCCCACTCGGACCACTGAGTGAGCCTCTCCTGTAAAAGGTTTCTTATATTTATGGGGCCATGTATTTGGCCCCATAAAGATAAAAATTTACGCCAGCAGTAAGTCCGGGCAGCCAGTCCAACTGGGACGGCTCTAAAAGAGAAAAGTGTACGTCACTAGATGCTCTATTCCAATGGATGGCCACCGTTTAGCATAAACGGTGACGCCGACAATGGAAAAGAGGGGCAGGGCTTAAAGTCCACTAGAGAAATCTACCCTAACTCATTAAATCTCGCCAGCAAGACTGCGCATGTCTGCGCAGTCTACGCCAGGCGAGACCTAATAGACTTGACCGCGCACTGCTGAAGGTGGAAGAAAATGCAAGGTTACACATTTTAATTCTCGTGGCGGAAGAAAGATCCCGCCCTCCTAAAAGTACAACATTCTGAATATAGCCATTTCCCTTTGATTGACGAACTTCTAAACTCAGCAGCAGTAGGGGCAGGACTATGTTTTGTATCGCACTTTCACTTTAAGTGAAAGCGCGATGCAAAAATAAACACGTGCCTGCCATTAAAACAAGCAGCTGTGATCTGCTCGAAGACAGACAGAGGGAAGGGGAAACTAAAAGTGCTTACCCAGTAATTAAAGGCCACAGTCGAACGCCGTAAGCACACAATCTAGTCCGGGTGGGCAGGGCCTAAAGGAGACAGGGCGGTCACCAAAAAGCCTCACTTTCAATCGGAGACCAGCATTTACCATAAAGGATGACGTGCGCCAGTCGAAAGCATGGGCGGATCTTCCACTCCACTTCCGAAATCAACTCGATGACAATAGATCTCGCAGAGCGAGCAGCGCATGCACTGCGACGCTAGGCAAGACCTAAAAAGTGATAAGCCAACCAAAACTACCAGTTCAACTAGTTTTGTCAACAAACCAATAAAATATGTTCAGCCAATAACATAACAGGAAAGGCAAGTGGGCCCTCATGCTCTGATCGATAACACAAATGGGGTGGCCAGAGGCACAAAACTACCAATGGCTACGAGGATGCCGATTGCAAAAAGGGAAACTGTGTTACTGGAGAAGAGGGCTCCACCCAATACTGAATGGGCTAGTAACGAGCAGTACTATGCAAAACTGAAGAATTTGCATATAAAAGCTACAGGATACCCCAAGAAGCACCAAAACAAATTTGGGGACTATGGAGGAACTATCATCACATCCTGAACCAAGGTATTATATACATTATCGAAGTAACATGAGTCAAATGCAATAATATTGTTCATTGATCTGTCTAACTATAATGTACGAACAAAAGTGCATGTAATATTTGATATTGCTACAGTATGAACTCTATAAACTGTTATGGGATGCAGATACGCACAGATGCTTCTTTAGCTTGTATTTCTATAAAACTCCTCTGGAGGAGTTCCACTTCTTGTAGTAATTTAGGATACAGACAACAACTGGGGGCACAACAACAGTTTTAAGAAACCAGATATCAAGTAGAAGATATGAGAAGAACAAGAATCAAGTTTAAGGACTAAAAGCAGGAGGAAAGGTCTTGATTTACATGAACGAACAGTTCAAACAGGGAACCTTGATTATTATGTCTCTATTAAAACTTCATGTATTAATTTGAAAATTAAAGACACCACTGACCAACTATTTGAGTCTACACTGTTTTAAGCATAACCTTAGTCACACCTACTGCCCTCTGTGGCCAATAGCAACAGCGTTATTTAAAAATAAAAATTACATAACCGGCACGACACGCTGATAGTGGCCGTGCCTTTGCTTTACTTGCTGCGCCAAACACAGCCGCTTGTTTTAAAAAAACTATTTTTAAATTGCCCCATGCTGCACTTTGTCAGCTGCGCCCCTTTCCTGAGCAGAGTATAAAGAAAGGGGTGTGGCCGCCATTAAAGTTAAAGTGCTGCATGGCGCACTTTTACAAAAAAAAAAAAAAAGCATTTGTCTGTCATCTTGATGGACAATTTTTTTTTTTTTTTGTAAAAGCGCCCATACCGCGCTTTCACTTGAATGGTAGCCACACTCCTTTCTGTAGGTATGGCTCTTCTAAAGAAAGGGGCGCGGCTGATATTAAAGTTAAAGCGCCACATGGGCGTTTTTACAAACTAGCATTTGTAATGCAATAGGTGTCGCGTTTACGAAACGGACGTAAATGCGAGACCTACTGCATTCCAAACGCTTGGTTTTTCAGATTCCAATTTAGCCATTTTTTTGTTTGTTCTGTTTAATATCAAAAAAATTTGCTTGATACAACATTCATCGCTTATGTGAACCCTTGACGCTGCTAAGTGCCATGACCGCAACTGTTTACAAGTGGCGAGTTTGACCTTTGAAGTGGTCTGTAACAACACTGACCTATCTGTGTTGGTGTTGTCGGTTTCCTAGTAGAGGTGCTTCAAAAGGGGGATGGGGGAACAGGCGTGTGACAATCCTCCAAACTTGTATGTGTGAATGTTGTGACCTGGTATCTTGTTCTCTAAAGTGCCTGTATATTGTCCTAGACTCTAAATATTATGGGTAGTTCGGAAGCAGGGGAGTACTCAGTTAGGGCGGGTTCGCTCCACTACAGCGAGCAGTGTATCAGTGAATCACCACGCCCCCACCTCCCCCATGCCAACATGTGTGCCATGGCCAGAATCTGGGATATATAGGTCTGTTTGCACTTTCAGCGCATTACATTAGGGAAACGCTTGTCTTTCAGCGCGTGTTGCAATAAGGGACACGCGCGCTTGTTTACATTAGCATGCTCGCGGTCGCCTTGCCCCCTCATCCTGGCGCTTTTACATTTGTGGCTGTTCAGATTTCTCCCAGTGTCGTGTAATTAGTTTCCCATGCTGGAGCACTATCGGTGTTGCCTTGATTGCCACTCATTGCAATTAATGGGAAACCTTAACATGCTCATGGAATCCAGATCCACGTTGCAGGCTAGAGAGGCGGACGTCACATTTACTACTCAGGAAAAGCGTGTAGTAACGATGGATCACAGATCAAGAGGCTGAACTGCTGAAGAACATGGGTTATAATCAGTGCCTCGAATTATGCGATTCTGCAGTCACAGCATTATACGCATAGTTATGGATCTGCAGCACTTGCTGCCTAATCCATTGTCTTCTGCATGATTAGCAAATTTGAACAATCAATATTTCTAGCTCAAACAGAACCAAAATTATTTAAACACTGTTCCTGTGATGCCGCGCAGTGAGAGGCCCCTTCCCTGCAGTTACCTCTGCTCAGGCAGTGTTAACATTGTAAAAAAAGTAAATAAAAAAAACAATTCATAAAATAATAAAAGTAATGCCGCCACACAACATGCCACATTACGGTGCATAATTTGCTTTTTCTTGCAGCAGGATTTAGTTAAGTCCGCTCCATAACGTATTCCTCACATACCGCATAATTCCAGTGGCCTTGGTTATAATCGCGGCATTAGCACTTGTGCAAAAATAGTGTCCCTATTTTAAATATACATCAACTGTAATGCAATCGTAAATGTACCGAATGTAATTGTGCAATTCATATGGGTAAATCTCTATTGGATATATTAATTATTGTATTGTCTTCCAACGTCCAATATAGACCTCGACAGAATGAAAAGCCGAGCTCGCTTTACTAGGAATGAAATCAACGACTTGCAGCAGAGAGCAGTCAACCCACTGAGCTATCTTACCAACTC
This sequence comes from Triturus cristatus, assembly GCF_964204655.1. NCBI lineage: Eukaryota > Metazoa > Chordata > Amphibia > Caudata > Salamandridae > Triturus > Triturus cristatus. Next base: position 1,161,837,948 of record NC_140590.1, read on the forward strand.
CAGACATAGTTAGGTGTAAATCCATCATAATATACATCAATCTGCAGCATTGAAACCCAGGTCTTGTGGGCAGGGGGATGACGTGTGTGAACGACTGCCCTTTTCTCTGCCCTATCAGTGGGCGAGTAGTTACTTTACTTCTATTTACATGTTTTATACACAACCATGTCACAGTGGTGCCACCACAGGGGGCCAACCCACACAAAGTTTAAAATGTAAAAGCGCCAACCCAGGTCGTGCTTTGGATGACATTGTACAAAATCGCCGTGTGACTTCTGCCACAAACGAGGCTCATTTGAGGCAGACAATGGAACCCACCGTCCTGCGCTCGACTATTTGCAGACAAATCAGGTAAGTACACGGTTGGGACTGAAAACCACAGCAGGGAGAGCAATAAAGAGGAATTGATTGTGCTTTCTCCTGGTAGGAGGCTTGCCTTGTCATTCAGTAATTGCATGGGTTGCTTGATGTGTTTTTTCCATTAAATTATGCTCTCTGCTTATTAAAAGGGACTCAGTTGCAGAAGTAAACTGCAATTTATGGCGCAAAAAAAGCAAATGATTTACTTATGGTGGAATTCGGCAGAGCTTTTAAAGAATTGCTTATGTGGGCCCGGGCTGGCCTGGGGAGGCTTTGAGGAGTCCTCTGCAGTGGGGAGGCTTGGGGGTCCTCGTGTTTTCTAATACTGACCCCTTACGTAGCGCTCACCACCGCTGAAAGGTCTCTAGGCACGCATTTTAGCGCTGTATGCTGGGTTTGACTTTGTATCTTCATTTCCTGTAATGTGTGGGCAGGCACACTCATCACCATTATGTCTTACTATTACAAGGGCACTACATGTTCCACCCTCCCTTCTATAGTACAATACCGGACACTTGCAGCTTCTTCACTCTCTTGTGGCCTGTACAAGCCCATCCTGGCTTTATTGGCGGCTCACTCCCCTGTTCACTAGTGGCATGTGAGGCATCAGTAGATGCTGTAGCTCCCCTAATAATGTGCTGCATGGCCAAAAACTTACAAGGTCCCAAAGGCGAGACTTATTGGCTATGCAGATGCTTGTTCTATATTGTATGGGGACCTTTTAGCAAGCTAAAAACTGGTGTGAATGTGCATTGAGTTCACTTCCTTCCCCATGGTCACCGAAGAGTTCGCTCTAGTTGAGAGACAACCTTCATGATAAAATCTCCATAAGTGCAGCCCATCCCCTCACCTCTTATGACACTTTGGAAGTAGCGCGCCAGGCTGATATTGTATCTTCTTTCTCCAAATCTCCTTTCCCACCACGGCTTCAGGGGTTAAACACTTGCAGGAAATACAGATACCATGTTGGGGGTGACTAGCACAGATGCTGCTGCAGTTGTCTGGCCATGGTTATCGTGCTTAACACATGAGGATTTGTTGTTTTTATTTATTTTGTTTTTTGAAGGCAAGACATCTCGCTTGCTGTGCTCCCTTGGCACGCAGGAGCATAGTTACAAGAAATCAGCGTGTACGATAACCCCTTTTTGTTCACAAGCCCCCACTGACTTGCCTTATGTAGAGGCTTTTAGCTGTGTCCTCCAAGGAGCACTCCTCCGACTGATCAGGCAGAGGCCCGATCAGGGATCTTGCAGAAGCAACTAAGTCCTAATCTCTTGAGCTACTGCACAGTCTTAACACTGCAGTGTTTCTAATTGGTGTGTTTGTGGGGATCTAGCACCAGACTGCACTGGAGGTGCTGAACCCGCCTAGTATAGCTTTACGGTCAAATGTATCCTCGTACAGGCTTTCTGGTGTCCAGCCGTGCTTTTAAGCAAGAGTGTTTAAATGTGGCTGCCATCAGGAGAAACAGGTTCCTTGAAAGTGAAGAAAGGGCTGGTATAGAAGGCGCCAGCCTCGTAAGAAAACAGAACAATGTGTCAGTTGGGTTACAATGGACTAAGCAGATAGTTTATATGTAATTCTACCCTATAAATTGCTCCAATAGGAACCCCGATTCCATTTTTTTTTTTTGCATAGAGGTGAAAAGATCTTTCCTAGGGATCAGAACTTGAAAAAAACAAAATGAGACTACTGGGTTGGCTGATTGATCAACAAGACTTATGAAAACTTGATACCCATTTTGTTGTTGTTGTTGTGGGGATGGGCCTCACCCCGAATCTTAGGCCAGGCTGCAGAGTTTCATACTTGCTTCCCATAAGCAATGATAAAGGCTTCCGTTTAACTTTCCACTGCTAAATTCCGATTTAACGTGGAGCCTTGCGTGGCACTGAATGACTGCAAACCGTGGTGAGGGTATTCTGATCATTAGAGCTGGGTTGGCAGATTTGTGTAATATACATAATATTAGAATCCCTGATACTGGAATCCATGTCAGAAAGAGGATATCAGGATGACGGACTAGAGATGCCCGATAGTGGGGTGAACATTGGAGAACCCTGATGGAAAGAGGGTGTAAAGGCAGATTAACAGGCTGGGGTGCAAACAATTCAGAGAGAGAGAGAGCACCAGAAGCTCGCAAAGAACCAGGCACTGATCCTAGCAGAAGTGTTCCGCTGTCCAGGAGATTATGGTAGATCATGGTGCATGCTGCCGATGCGTCTCATAGGCCCAATTTTGCATCATCACCGAGAATAAGATATCTGCAGAGCATCTTATGTGGCCTCTTTGAAAGCCTCTAAACTGAACCCGGGTTGCTGGGAGACATAACGTAGTAGACTCAGTGAGACTTATGAGCCAGACAGATGCTACCTTTTTCATAAATGATTGCGTTATTGGTAGTAGAACAGTCTATGGTTAAGTGCGTTTTCAGGATCCACATGACTTCACTTCTTGACCAAAGGCACCACTGCTGTTTCAATGCTAATGGGACTAGTCCACTATTAAACAAAATTTGGAGATTTGGATAGGCTAGAAATAAGACTGGTAGGGTCTATTTCACTAAAGAGTACCATGCGAGAGCTGTGCCTCCATAGAGAGGAGAGTTGTAACCTTAATGAAATTCCAGTGTGGCCAAATGATAGAAGATTGATCCAAGTATTACAGATTTGCAAGAAGAGATAGCAAAAGCAAGCTGACAGTGTCTAAAATGTGTCCTGGCTGCAGCAGCAGGGATGCGAAAACCATTAAACGAAACAGTGCTCGGAGGCTGTAATTAAAGCCTACCGAGCAATGACATGTAAAAGAGGGTGTCCTCATTGTAAGTTACAAATGAATACAAGGCGGTACGAAGGAGGGATTAACAACCTATTTAGAAATCAGAAGCCAGCATTTACAAATGACTGACACAATCCAATGACAAATAGGAGCTGAGATTTGTCGGGGCTTCAAGAGCATCCTCCAATACAGCATGCCTCGCAGAGCAGCGCATGCGCTACCCAGGCTTGACCTAACAAGGAAGAGCAGAGCCATGCCCCTGCTACACACCTAGCACATTTCTCCCTCTAGTAGGGGAAAGTCCGTGGGAAACTAAGAAAGTGGGTGCTGAAGTAGTGGGCTTCTTTGTGAAGGTAAAACACGCCAATACCCTCACCTTATTAGTAGAAGGGAGGGGAAAGGGACAGAGGGTGTGCAAGTACAGGCGAACAGAACGCAGAGGTAGCTGTTGAAACTGGTGTTTCTATAGGTCAGTACAGCAAACCAGTTTTAAAGTAGAGCCATCAATTGAGGGTGTACTCCGAGCCAAATCTCATGCTCGTATGCAGGTTGAAGGAAAGCAGTAGCCGGCTCTGCATCCAGCTATTGTATTGCTAGGAAACGAAGGTCAATGAATAGCTTCAGATCCTGGTAGTGGTGATACTATTAAAGAGCAAATGCTTATACGACCTAAGAAGGGGTTGGGCAAGTGTTTAAACTAGCCAATCAAATCTCTCTATTCCAATTCAAGGACCTTTACCCTACCTCATCCTAAAGTACAGGTAATCGGAAAAACAATTTTGGGATACTACCAATGGAACCGACTGAGAATTCCAAGACAGACAGACATACAGTCACTGATCTGCCCCAGAATATGACCAGCATTGAGCATACACCCAAACAAGATCTGAGCATTTCAAGTAAAACTGCAAGTAAAGCTATTTTTCTGTAAACCACTTACAATAGTTCGTCTTAAAGCATTTTTTAGGCGTTGCAAGTAGCAATCCCTTGGCAGTACATGTAAAGACCTTTATAGGGTCTACAGCAGCATATCTCAAAGCGATACCATCCTGTGCACATTCAAATTTCATTCATACAACTATACAAGACACTGTGTGCACACGGTTGGAGAAGTCTTGTGAGTTACAGTAATCAAACGCATATCGAAGAACCGGGCTCTGTACGCTGCTCCAAATAGACTAGGTCCAAGCCACTGCAACCCACAGAGAGGACGTCCTATCTCTGGCAAGTGAACTTAACGCTCACTTCTCTACACAAATTAATGATCAACCAACCACTCAAGCGACTCGTATAGTCCAGCCCGACCACTCATTCAGATACACACAAAGTCAGGACAGGAACCCAACCTTTAAACCTCACAGCTGAACCCCTTGGAAAGCGCAGTGGACAAACCTGCAGATCAGTGGCAGAGCCATGGCACAGGCAGCCTTGTCCGCTTCAGATCCAGACAGGATGAGATGGGTCAGAGTTCCAACACCGAAAGGAGACTCCGCCTGCACACTCAGGTTACGGATAAGAGTCTCACCTGCAAGACAGGATGTGGCAAGTCAGGAGAAAGGTAAAATTCAGAGCAAGTAAATGCCACTGTCAAAGGACGCAACCACAGGCAACGGTTAAATGATGGGGCAGAGAACACAGAGGTGCAGGGCGGAAGACAAAAGGCAAAGGGATTGCCACACTGCCTGCTCGACCAAAAGATCACAGGACTTCAGGAAAGTACAGAGAAAGAAGAGCATAGACCATGGACAAAGGACAATCGTAAGGCAAAGCCAGCAAAAGCAGGGAAAAGGGCAGACATAGGAAAAGGGCAAAGAAGCCAGAGACTACAGAAATTACACAGACTACAGGCAAATGGCAGAGATGGGCATGTGGTAAAATTCCAGAGAGCTAATCAAATTGAAAAACTGATAGTGGCTGGATAAATGAGGTCACACACAGGCAAGATCAAGAAGAGATCTTCGAAGGGTGGAGAGGTTGGAGGCCGAGCGGAAATGACAGCATAGGGAATTAACGACGGTAATGGGGAGAATGACTGAATACAGTTAAGGAACAGAACAAGTAAGGTAGCCACAAAGGACAAATGACAATATAGAAGCAAAACAGCAAATAGGGGTATACTGAAAGAACAAACAAAGGAAAGGGGCCAGAGCCCTAAAAACGGACATCGGAGCGTGGGAGGATACAAAAATGGAAAGAAAAGCATAACAGATTATAGGCAAAAGACAGCAAAAAGACGACAGAGACCAGAAGAAAAGGATGAGCAAACAAAATCATATGCAGAGGCCAAAGCGTTGAGCAAGAACACATACAAAGGACAGAGAACCTTGAGTAAAGCGGTCAGAATCCAAGACACAAGGAGGGGGGCAGCTCAGAGACCAGATTAGTAAATTTAAAGATGCAGAGAACTCTGGAATAAAGAGTGCAAACAGAATAAACGCCCAAGGCAAATGCCAGTGTACAGGCAGGAAAGAAATCAAGGACGAGGTCTGAGAGTAGGTTATAGACCACGGGCAAATGGAAAAGGCAGCAAAAGGTGGTCTACAGGCAAAGGGAAGAGCAAGCAGAGTCCAGCGATGGATCGGACACGTAGAGAGATCAGGGTCACCAGAGAATAGAGCACAGAAGAATAAAATAAAAAAATGTTTACGTTTTTTTTTTTTTTTTTTTAAAAGGGTTGGCGGAAACTCTGAAGCGACAGAAAAATAAGAAAGCAGGCAATGGGCTAAGGTCAGTTACAAAGAAAGAAGTACAGAGAGAATTGGCAACAACAAAAAAGGGGAACATGTATACATCAATTGAAGTAGCCAACATAGTATTGTTATTAAGAAAAAAAAAAGTCCGGAGCAGACGACTCGGGTCAAAGCAAACAAACAATCAGGTAAGTGCAAATGAAAGCTTATAATTAACTTCACAGCATAGTACAGGGCTAGATTAACTGCACAAGATCATGAGAGCTCCCCTGGTGGACCTAGAAGTGTCACTTCAGCAGCACTTCCAGCCCATACAAAAGGACACAATTAGAAGTCACTGCTTTTATAGGGGAATGCCCAGGTGTATCTTGAGTCAGTCTGATCACTATTTACCCAAAATCATTTTCACTCACCAAGTTCCTTCTTCCTTGCAACACACCAACGTTCCTGCGGCCGATAACTGCTCTTCTGCACGTGGTTCCCAGGCTCCTCTCCATCGGGGTCACCCAAAGAATTAGTAATGTCCTTGGGGGATAGCCCCAGAATCAGTTGGGTACGGATCAGAGCCGCCCCATAGGTGCGGATGAAGGCCTCCAGGCAGTTGGGGTTGCAGGTGAGACGGTTGAGTAGGCGAAGGCAGCGGGGGCTCGGATCCACTGACCTGGCCACATAGGACAGCAGGCCCCGCCAAGTAGCATCAGTCACCAGGGTAGTACTGGGGTCCACAACCTGAGAGAACCTGGAAAGCAGCAACAAAAGTGGGGCCTCAGGACCCCAGGTCTCCTCCTGGCGATAGAAGGATGAGGAAAGTGCTTCAGATGCCTGCAGAATCTCCTGTATGGGGGTGACTAGCTGCCCCCCTGCATCCGGCGCTGAAGCCAGCCTGTCCTCACACCGTACGCGGAGAGGGGTGGACGTGGAAGCGTCTGAGAAGTTCAGGGAGCCGTCACTAGTGCCCAGGACTGAGCGGGACTTGGATCGCCTCCTTCGACAAAAAGTGGAGGACATCTTGGAGTCTGGGTCACGGCTCCCGGTTTGCTCACTTGCTAGCAGCTGCCCAGGGACATCAGCTGCAGGACTGCTCAGTAGTGATTCCTGGGTACCAGCTGAAGAGGATAATAGATTTATGGTTTCCAGTTCTGGATCAGTCACAACTCCAGGGTTTTGGTCTGCGATGGGACAACTGGTCTCATCTACCAGGCTGGTGTCAGGGTTATCTTGCGTCAGAAGTTCTTCTAGGGTGCTGGCAGCATCATCCCGGAGGCCGAGCGTGGGGCTGCCCGAGCCATCCAGGTACTGTGGGTCAAGCTCAGGACTTCCAGCTTCTGGCGACCACTGTGGAGAAAGGTCTCCCGGACTGGCGATGTATCCTTCAGACAAGAGCCAAGACCTGGATGAGGTGAAGACAAAAGAGCAGAGTCAAGGAGGGTGAGCCAGAAAGGATGCCTTCAGAACAGAAGGCAGAGTGGTACTGGTCAAAGACAGAGGAGCAAAAATAATTGAAATCGGTCTTTAAAAGGAAGGCATGGGGAAGAAAGGCATTGAAAGGAAGAGTCAAGTCATGCACTGAGGTGCACGGATTTAGAAAAATAATCAGTAGGGGGCGGCGCAGGATACAGAGGTCACAGGAGAAGAGTAACAATGAGAAGAGAGTGAGGAAGGAAGACAAAGCTATAGGTGAAATGAAGGGCAGAGAGGTAATGGGAACAGGCAAAGAAAAGAATGATCAAGACATGGAGAAGGTGCTAGGAGGGCACGAGTAAGTTAAAGGAGTCAAAAGAAAAAGGAGGCAGAGTTAAACGCATGAGCATAGACAACTGTGCAGAGCCTGGAGCGAAGAATAAAGGAGAGAACAAGAAAGGGCTAAATTAGAAACAGAGAAAGACCAGCACTAAGTTGCAAAAAGGGAGCAGTTAAGTGAAAAGGAGGAAATTTATGATTGTGTTTATTTGACCAACAACATAAGAAAATAATGCCGAGGACATTGTTTGCAATCCAGAGTTTCTCCGAGAAACCTAGCTGACCGAGAGACTACCTCTCCATTTGTTTACATGAGAGTTATGTGAGATGAAAACAGGGCGAATAAAGTTAGGAAAAACTGAAAATGTAACCTCTGAAGGTAGACTAGACAAGATCTTTTCACTGAACTGATTAAGGAGTGATCACACCAACTGAGTAGCCCGGTTATCCTTTACCTACAAAATCAATTAAAAAGTGATTCAATGTCAGGCTTCTAAGCACACAGGACCTCACAAGTCACTCGAGGAAAATAAATCCCAACATAGGGAGGAGAGTACAAAATTAAGTCCTTCACAATGAGCGCATGCATGGCTTGGCAATCGACCGGTGTGTGGGATGGCATTGACAAATACTGTGTGGCAAGTCTTGATATCACAACAGTAAGTGCAAGTGGGGTGAAGAGCGCTTGGAGATGCTCCTTTGAGCGATATCATGAAGTAGATAATTTCAAGAATAGGCGCGGGTTCTACTAGGACTGGCTTAAGGTCCAATTTGATTGACCGGTTGTACAGGAGGACATTCCTAGTCATATTTCTCGCTATCCCCCTTCTCCTTTGCATCAATCACACCCTGAGTAAGACCTTCTTTGGAGATTGCCTACACCCAATTAATACCAGATTGCCTGGATTTTCGGTTGTTGTTAGACTTCTCTTCACATAAACTACCAACAACACACATAGATGCCCTTGCTACTCATCGAGCCACTATTGCGGAAGTATGCCTTCTATTCTGAGGCACAAAAGGCTGTATGTATCTACAACATACTGATGAATATTTGGCAATGTGCAAACCACACATCTGGAGGAGTTCAGGCCTCGGGGCTCTAAATCATCACCTAACACAACTGTCAAATCTACACCAATGTTCTTAAAAGGTGGATCTGCTTGCAGTGTGAGCCAAACACAAAACCCCAAATCGCCCTACTCCTGAACAAGAGAAGGAAGAATAGAGAAATACAGCTGTCTAAATGAGGTGAAAAAGGCTTCTTCGGGGGGAGGAATGAACAGGGCATTTACGGAAGCAAAGATAGCGGTGCCTTAAAGGGAGGCTGAGAAGAGAGGTAAGCAGACTAAGGAAAGATGAAAGCAATGTAATGTGCAATGCTGGAAGGTCCAGAAGGGAAAACAAGGGACACAGATTTCAGTCTCTGACCTGAGGCTTTGGAAGCTGGAAGACTCGACTCCTTGCTGCTGCTGTTCTGGGTCCGGTCTTCGATTGTACTCAGTTGGGAAGTCGTACGAGGCTGCATATCGCTCGTCCTCTTCCTCCTCTTCTTCACCCATAACTGGGGCCATGGAGGTGGATTCAGCCAAGGCCTCCAAGCGGGATACCAGAAGTGGCACCAGCCCATTGGCCAGCAGATACTCCAGGGCAACCTCATCATAGAAGAAGTTAAGGAAGGCAGCCATGATGCGGGTGTGTGCCTGCAGGTAGCGCTCATCCTTGACTAAGGTCAATAGCAGCTCTAGGCCACCCACTTCACGTACTCTCACACGATTGATGGCTTCTCGGCAGCAGAGACAGAGAGCCCGGATGTATGGCAGGGACACCAAATTCTGCTCCTTCATCTTCTCAACCAGACAGCGGATGCCACCTGCATTGCCCACTGTGGGTCGTATCACTCCTTGTACACATAGGTTGCTCAAAGTAATGAGGGCACACTCATGGATGGACTTTGTTGAGTGATCAGCCAGGACCACCAACTTGGCCACACCATCACTTAGAGAAAGTTGCTCAGCACAGTCCAGGCTGCAGCCTTTAGTGAAGTCAGAGAGGGCACGAACACTGGCCGCCACCAAGGTTTCATCTGAGGAAGAAAGCCTTTCAGCTATGGGTGGGATGGCACCATGCTGAGTGATAGAAAATCGGTGGCTAGGGGTGCCTGCCAGGTTACGCAAGGCCCGGATAACACTCTGCAGACACTCTCCATCCTGGCTGTTCTTCAGTACATCTACAAGATGCGGGAGGGCACCTATGAAGATACCAGAACGGCCACTGGTTAGAGAGCATGGCAATCCCAGCCAACTATTCTGCATCAACTCTTCACTACTGACAGACACACTAGACACTTCGCCCAGCACTCAAACCAAAGGCACCATCCCCTCCCCCTACCATGTCCCTTTCATGGACTGGTCAGGGCCACAAACAATCCCCAGGCAGGCACTGTCCCAATTTAGAGGGCTCTATTGGACCTGCATTCCCTCTCCTATTACTGTACTCATTCCCAAGCAGGTGGATTTACTCTTCATCCTGCAGCCAGTCGTCCATCAGGCATCCTCCCCAGGCTATTGGAATCATCCGGATCACACACTACCTCTGCAGACTATAATTTGATGGGAATTAGAGGCTGCTGAAAACACCAGACACACCCTCCCTTTCAGCCAATATTTTGCATACATGACTAAAAACCCATTTCAGGTGGAGACTCGATTTGTGAAGCCACAAGTGTCTTTGTTTTGGCTGTCTCTCATCTGAAATTGCATCTGCTTCAATAGAAGTCAATAGGGAATGTAAATTATCCCAATTTTTTTTATTTTATTTTTTTATCTCTTACTTTCCTCTTCTAAAATGATAGAATCTATGATGCTGCTGCTGCTTTTTGAATCAACCTACATACCCTCGGCCATCACACAGGAAACATTCTGAGCAGGCTAATGATGGATTTCTTTACCCTCATCTCCACACATCGCTTCATCATCAGTTCAGTAACTCACAACACCAAAAGCAACTCAAAAACAGACATGTTTGCATTAAAAACTCACCAGACTCGTGGATGGTACGGGCACTCTCAGGCTCCAACGCCAGGTTTCCTAGGGCCCTGGCTGTCCGGTTCAAGATGCTGTCAACATTGATCGACTTCAAGATGGTTACTGCAGAAGAAAATACTTTCTTCTATCAGATATTCTCACCATCTATACAAGCTTAGTCACATTTATACTGTAATATATATATATATATATATATATATATAAGATGTTTCATAAAAGATTACATATCATTCCCCTTATCTTGATCTACATATCAAATGTACATGTCACGTGACCACGGGCAACATTGCATTTATGTTTAGCAGCACACGTACAAACATTAGGAACCCTTGGAACCATACATGATTCTAGAAACCCCAGTGATAATACGTGCTCCTGTAAAACTATATTTATTTTTTATATATTGAACAGAATACTTGGTATCTCAAGTTTCCACAATTACATGAATAACACTTCACAAGTCCAGGCCATTTCTTTGCATCATATTTGTGCATTTATCCCATTATAAATTCAGCACTAAAAGAAGCAGAACACAAGGACAAAACGTGGCTCAGTGAAGCCGACTATACATTGTACCAGGAAATACTGTACCCAGTACTGCATAAATCTCCATGTATGACACTATCAGTAAGTCCTGGTCCTCAGCCAAACATTATCTGTGCTGGGAACTTTAACAATAAAGAGGGCTCAGTTGTATAGCATTTAATTTTTTAAACACTCCTTTTGATATTTGCTTTTCTTCTTCACATTGTATCTGTAACAATCAAAGTTTAGTTTGCATTGTGCTAAATATATATATATATATATATATATATTTGTAATATGAATAAATGTTCGTCCACACTAAGACGCCAGTCAGGTTTTAGCATTAAACAAAAGCCAAACATGGTGTCTAACATCAATGTGTTGCAGGAACATTTAAAGATTAGTGAGTAACAGCATAGTGCTCTATGCAAAACTTTGTGATGTAGAACCAAGTGGTCCATCAGGTAAGGCTGAGGATCCCTGAAACTCCCACAATGAGACATGTCTGAAATGATGACAGACAACACAAAAACACAAGACAGTCAGGTTCTATAAACACGTTGCGCATATGCAGTTATTTTAGGAAATCTCGTCCCCTTTTAGCTCTCCAATGTGTCAATCTGCACAGATAATCGGACGTCCAGGATGTGCAATGTATGTGTAAAAATAGAAAACTGAAACTCAATTATACTTTTCAAAGTAAAATTACAAAGAAGTCCACAATGCAAAGATGCATGTGTTAGAAGTCCATAATTAGTTAATTGCATAGCCGCTAAATTACCATAGGGATTGAACAAATGCAAATCACACAGATTGAGAAAGTTGACTTCACTCTAAAGATTGCTCAGATTCACCATATTGCTTTTGGGGAAACCGTAGACTGAGCCTCTCAGATGGTCGAAAACAGCCCCATGTGCAGAAATATACCGTAAGGGCGCTGAAATACAGACCGCATTTTGAAATGCATGCCTCCCAGTTGCAAATGAGATAACTAGCGGACAACACAGCACTGAGAAGAAATGGGTGCTGGTGTATGTTACAGCAACCAGGTTAGGATTCTGCACGGTTTGATTTTGTAACATGCTCACTTGTAATTTTTCTCCTTGTGTATCATTACTGCTCCTATTGTGAAGCGCTCTGACACCTTCGGGTAAAGTCCGCGCTATATAAAAACGCATTAAATAAATAAAACTGTGCTCATTCATGTGTCATTCTTTTTACACATCCTCAGGGGGTCACGAGTTTTATTTCCTCAGCTCTGTATATCACGTCATGCAGTGCGAGTACCACCAGCAATGCCATAATCGGTCAACCGGACTGATTAATTTTTATTATTTTAAAAAAGCTAGCTCCTTCCACAACACTTTCTGCACGTATCACCGTAATTAACATCCTAGTCAGACCTGACTTTTAAACAACTGGCATTTCGTATGCTGGATTAAAAGTGAAACTAAAGTATTTTAAATGTAGTGCGCCCGTCACGTGGCAGCTATAACATCACCGTCAGACTGCCGTTAAAGATATTGGGTACACACACACCCATCATGGCCACAGTACGTCAATACAGTCTATGAATTGTTGAACCCCCTTTCGGACTACGGCAAACCATTCCTGATCCAAAATGGTAGCACTGAATCCAAGTCAACACATATGTCTCAGTCATCTTAGAACTTCGGCTGCAACACAACGTTACCAATCAAAGATGGCAGAAAAGTACGTCACACGAGAGCATCGGAGCGGCAGCGTATTTACGTCAACACGTACAGCCACGCAAAAGTGTCGATGTGGCAAAGCAGGACGAACTAACTGTCTACTCACCAAGAGGGGGGATTCCACCGAGTTGCCTGACCTATAGAAGGAAAGAAAGGGCAACACGATTACAGAGCAATCCAAATGATAAAAGAACACACTAAGTGACCAAAGTTAATCGCTCCCACTTTCCTGCGCACACCCTGAGCGCCACATACTAACGCACCTGTGTTCGACTCCCCCTCTCTGTGCAGCAATTCGCCAAGATACTGAGTGCCAGGTCCATAGACCGTCGCGCTCGGGGGTTCTGTAGAAGATTCAGCACGTATTTTAGACCGCCCCGTGCCCGGAATCGTTCAATACCGCCGGGCTCTTTGATGTGGCGCGTGCGGATAGCATAGAGTGCTCGTGCCTGAGCCGTAGGATCGGGCCCCGCCAACCCGGCCAGGGTGGCCGCCAGTGACTCCCCTCCCGCTTCCCGCGACGCCATCTTGCAGCCCCTGCCCCCCTCCCACTTCAGTGTTTGCGTCGCTCGCCTTATGATGCTAGCCGATTGGGCTGCTGGGACTTAAAGTCCGCTCAGTTGTATTGCTTTTGGTTTCAGTGGCACCTTTGTAGTTGAGGGAACTACCATTCCCAATCCAAGCATAAAACGACATTCATTGATGCCTTAAATCGGGCTCCGTCGAAGTGAATGATTTCCTAGGTTGAGTGTCCGGGGCCAGTGACTAGTATTTTATTGGCAATTTTTATTGTAGTTTGTTAAATAGCTTGGCGTGTATTTTGTTAATGTCCATGTTAGGGGAAAAACAATATAATCCGGAATTATTCACTTTTGAAATAGAAACCTAAAACTGCAAATACATTAAGGACCGTGCACTAAATTGTTTGATAAATGTTTAAGACAAACACAAGGATCATGCTCAAGTCCTAAATAAACAGTGGTGGAATTGATTAGCATGGGGAATGCGCAATATAATGGCGTTATTTCTGGGCATATCAGATTAAAACACCACGGATGAACCGGAGCAGAGTTAATCCCCTAAAAAGTTTTTTTGTTCCTAACTGGATCTGGAATTAATAAACAGGCTGCCCTTTACAATATCTAGAACCTAGTGCATATGCGAGACAAGCAAAAAGCGTTTCATGAAATAAGTGTTCTTTTACAGAATTCAACAAACATCAATAGATTAGAATGTTGATAATTTCAAAACACAGTAGAGCAGAGAGATACATACACAACTATCCAATTTTTTTACTGCTATACACAAAGGGGCAGATTTATGATCCCCTTGCGCCTCTTTTGCGTCACTTTTAACATGGGAAAAGTGGCACAAGGGGCTCATAAATCTGCCCCAAAATGTTGAGTGTTCATGAGTGTTCATATAGCAATGAATGAGAAACAAAATACTGATTAAAAACCAATTAACACGCCACGTTAAGAATAACAATATGACCCAAGATTCATTGTTTGATCACAACTGCACGAAAGCTGCCTCTAAATTGCATATTGCCTTACGAGCAAACTCAAGGGATCAGGGCTGTATACGAGCACTACGAGCAAGTTCTAAAAAGCAAGAGGGGCAATATTAAAGGAGCTAAAGCTCAAAGCGTAGGAAGATATAAGATAGTCACTCCATAAAATGGACTCCCGGGTATTTTGAATGGTGCTAAAGGCGCCAATCCTAAAGGACGAGGAGGCTCCAACCTTAGAGACACACATTGAGGAGGAAGAAAATGTATCCCACTTTCAAAACATTTGAAAACCCTGCTGTAAGTATAAATAACGACTAGCATAGAGGATCATCAACCATCCTATCTAATATTTGAGGTAGAGGAAATTGATCGTGCACTGGCCCGACCAACTTATTGAAGGCACCTGTTCCGGATGGGGTCCCAGCAGATATATTTTTGGAAACTAAAGCGCTATGGGCACTGGCGTTGACTAATATCTTCAATGTTGCATCTAAGAGAGATCCCCCGAGCTCTTGGAAGCAGTTAGTAATTGTCTCAATCTACAAAAAGAGAGATAGGGCAGAACCGAAAAATTATAGACCCATCTAATTTATTGTTAGTATGGCAAAATTAATGGGGAGAGTGCTTTTAATTAGGATAGAGGATTGTGCTCAAGAGAAATGCATTTTAGCAGAGGCCCAGTATGGCTTTAGAAAAGGAAATGGCACAATTAACCAGTGCCTAAACCTGACTATGATTATCTCCAAACATACTCAAGCCAAGGAGTGCCAGCTATATATGGCCTTTATGGACTTAACATCCGCCTTTGATTGCGTATCTCATAGCAAGTTATGTGTAATAATGGAAGAAATTGGAGTGGATCCCCCTATCATCGCTTTTATTAGGCAGCTTTATACAGGAGCAACAGCTTCTGTTCGGTATGGAAGGAACGGAGAACATACACAGCTGTTTAATATCGAGAGAGGGGTAAGACAGAGTTGTGTTTTTGCCCCATTTTTATTCTCTGTGTATACTAATGGGCTAGAGGCAATCCTGGGGCGAACAACAAAAGATGCCCCCTACGTGGAGTCATCTCATTTCCTATACTTTTCTATGCGGATGATGCAGTGCTCCTGGCTAGAACTCCTATGGCGCTGCAGAACCTTATACAGGAGTACATGTGTAATATGGCTATGTTAGACCTGCGTGTAAACATTTCAAAATCCTTTTTTTCAATTATATGCTCTAAGAAATCTTTAAATTTCCATATAGAGAAGAGGAAATTAGAAGTGGTTGATTCGTTAACCTAGCTGGGTGTATTATTTGACAAAAAGCTTTCTTGGAAAAAGATGGTGTTAAGTAGAAAGGCCCTTTTGGAAAATGGGATCAGGGCACTTGCAAATCTTTCTACAAAATTGGGTTCAAAACCTATACCAGAAATGTTAAATATATACCAACTAGAATCGCTGACTAGTGCCACATACGGTACAGCAATTTGGGGAATAGTAGACCCGGTTCCATTGCAATGTGTGAAGAATGATTTTTGCAAGAAATTGATTTCGCTCCACTGTTCATGTGCACATTATTTACCACATTTAGAATTGATTTTATCATACCTTTAGGACATAATTGGATTGGCCCCACTTTTATTATGGCATTCCATATGGAAAATACAATGTGTACCACTAAACCAGGCGATCCCGCAGGATTGCTTAAAACTGGACTACGCCCATAGGATCCCCCAGTTAAAATAGGTAGAGAACACCTTGACTGAGATAGGGCTCTAAGACCTTTTTCATTCGCCATCGCAGTGTGCCTTGTTCTCAAAGGCGAAATTAAAAAATATTTTCCTAGAAAAAACTGCACATGATAGGTGGGAAAGGAATAAAGTAAAAACAACAATAAGTTTCCTCCCCCTCTTAAAGATATATTACATTCATAACTTTCATTCGTATGGATTCTTCGGCATAGATACATCTTGATTAGATTTAGGCTGAATTATATTCCTGTAATGTTTGTTTTCCTGGCTAACACTCACTCGGTGAACAATTTACCATTGTGGCCCTGTAATGGGAGAGCAAATCAAAAAACGTTACATATTTTATTTTTCTGTACCTATTTATGGACCCCCAAAGAAAAGCTTTTTTAGTTCTGATGTTACGGACATATAATCTTGTCCAATGTATCCCCGCACTGCACTTTATTCAACAGCTCTCAGACACGTATGTGTCTTATACTCTCACCTCTTATCTATGGGAAGTTGCCAAATGTAGACCTTTAGCTTTACATATGTTTTAATGGACTGTCATTATTTGACAATTAAGAAATTGTGAAGTTATGGAAATTATTTTATATGATGTATGGTCTTAGATGTTTTTATTGGATGTAAGGTTTTAACTAGTATTTGTACTTTTAATGCATTGAAATAATGCAAAATAAAGTAAAGTAAAAGAAAAAAGAGAAACAAAGAATGCATTGTGTATACAAATAAATGAGCAAATGAACCCAAGAAATAGATAAACAATGTCAATTTCATTATCAGTCTATCAATGGATACCATCATAGTGGTTCCATTCTCCCTTTATGTTGACAACGCTTCAGCCCTAGCCATGGTATGGGTCATCATCAGGCCCCATAATTTTTATTTAAGGTAAGGCATGCCCAACTGAAGTGCTAAATCGTGCTAGTAAGCCAACTAAGAATATTAATATAACCATCACAATTAATTATAAAATGTTTCAGCAGTTTTTCTTATCCTTAGCCATTTTCTTTCTATGAAAAAATTAAATCAAAACCCAACCACTGAATCTTACAGTGAAAACAACACAACTTAATTTTCTTCAATAACTCAGATATCATCCAGTTCATAATTCAATGTTCAAAGAACTGACAGATTTCAACAGGGTGCTTAAAAGGAAATTTTTGACCACTATTTTACTCAAGGAATATCAAACCACATGTTCATTATTATTATTATTATTTATAATTGCCTACTCTACCTAAATTACATATACGAAGCAAAGTCACCCAGACAGACTGGCAGTTCCTTGAGATTCGCTTTTCACTCTTTTATGTTGAACTTTACAATTTGCGATGTCTGACAGTTGGAAAACACGATAAAGAAGAAAATGAATTTGCAATTTCTTATTGTGAGACCGGCCTCGTGGCGTGGGCCCTCCCGACCAGCAAGTTACACTACAACCACGCCGAACCTCGTGGGCACGGCCTCCCGGCTTCCGTGGACCAACATCCAGAGAGCCGACCAGATCCTCAACACGCATGCCCGGCCGAGGGAGAACGAAACCCCCCCCCCCCAAACCAGACCGAGAGGCGCCGACCCTGTCACACCTCTGGTCTCTTCCCCGAGAGAGGTTTCGATCGACCACCAGGCCCCCGGTGAGCGGGCGCCTCTCCTGCTGGGCGTCTGGAGTCCCTCCCGGAGACACCTGAACAGATCAAAGGGCCGAGCGACAGGAAATCCCGACACACCGCCCCAAGGCACCAGACCCCTCTCCGCGAGGACTCCGGACTTCAAAGAGGAGGGGGAGTATAACAAGGGGTGCTGAAGGGACGGGAGGCAGAGAAGACCTGGACTGACGAGAGCCTGCGGACTTGGTCGCGGCTCGATCGCTCCCCGAACCGAAGAACGCTACCCGAACTCTGAACCATCTGAGCCCTGCTGACGCTGTCGCGGCTCCCCGAACTCTGAACCATCTGAGCCCTGCTGACGCTGTCGCGGCTCCCCGAATCCTGAACCATCTGAGCCCTGCTGACGCTGTCGCGGCTCCCCGAACTCTGAACCATCTGAGCCCTGCTGACGCTGTCGCGGCTCCCCGAACGCTGAACCATCTGAGCCCTGCTGACGCTGTCGCGGCTCCCCGAACTCTGAACCATCTGAGCCCTGCTGACGCCGTCGCGGCTCCCTGAACTAAGACCCTCCGGTGCCTGCTGAGTGACTCGCGGCCCGCTCCTCCAAGAGAATCGGCAGAGATCGCCGAGAGAAGCAACATCCCCTCAGCTCGAGGATTGAGAGCTGGGCACAGGATACCTCGCAGAGACACTGATTGAAAGACTGTCCCGCTACCCCTTTTCCCTCCATCATAAGATCGCTGCCGCTTGTGGCATTAATCCTGCACCTGCCGACCGGATCATAAAGATCCCTGATAACCACCGATAAAAGCTTATTATCTTGCAACGATTTACTGTGTGGTGTCCCTCTATCCGCAGAAGAGAGAAGCATAGCGTGTGCGATCCTAGGTGCGAGACCCTTCCAGGAAGGGCCTCCCTGCTCTTGCTCGGCCTAACTCTGGGAAAGGTGGGCCTCAGGGTGGTCAGGAACACATTCCGCAGCCTCCCAGGGGAACGCCTTCCAACATTTGGTGGCAGCGGCGGGATCCGAGCCAACACCTAGAGATCGTGCAGTAGACGACATACGCATTACCAAGAAGGATGGAAGGAGAAACTTCCCTAGGTGCCGCAGGCACCAACCCGAGCACGGCATTCCAAAAAGACCAGTTAGAATCTTATACACACCGAGAACTGAAACAATTTTGCAAAGACTTTGGAATCGCTACCACCGGACTAAGCACGAAAGAGGACTTCCAGGGGGCATTAAAAACCTGGGTCGAGGCAGAAACTCCCCGGACACAAACAGATGGAGAACCTCCCAACGAACCACGAAGCAACCCGGGGAGGAACGGCGCCCCCGAGAGGGGCCTATCCCCAGAGGAACTAGCGGACCGAGAAAGAGATCGCAACCACGAACTAGAACTAGCAAAATTAAAAATCGAAGGAGAGCTAAAACTGGCTGAGAAAAAACTGGCGGTGGAACAGTTACGCCTACAAGGAGAACTAGAGGAAAAGAAACGACAGAGAGAACACGACGAGAAAAAACTCCAACTAGAGCACGAACGTAGCCTAAAAGAAATCGAGCTCAAGGCTAAGAAGGCGGAGGCCCGACCCTCGGAAACCCAACCCATCTCCTCCACCGTGGAACCAAAGGTCCACATCCCCAAAGATGTGGTGAAAGAATACTATAAGAACGACGATATTCAGCAATGGTTCAAGGCCTACGAAGTCGCCATGACCTCCCACCGAGTCCCGCAGAAGGACTGGGGGGCTGGGCTGTGGGGCCGGTTCCTGAGCGAGGGGAGAGATACCCTGCTGGACCTGCTCTCCACCGTGATGAACTCCTACAGTCACATGAAAGAGGCTCTAGTAGCCAGATATGGGCTCACCCCTGAAATGTACCGGCAACGGTTTAGAGACTGCAAAAAGATACCCGGTACCACCTGGGTGGAGTACGTGAACTTCTACAGCCGGGCCTTGGACGGATGGATCAAGGGCAGCAAGGTCTCCACCTTCGAGGAGCTGTTCGACCTAATCGCATGGGAACACTTGTCCGCGAATTGCTTCGTAGAGCTCCGCCAGCACCTCCTGGACAGCAAACTCACAGACCCTCGAAAACTGGCCGTCGAGGCTGACCGATGGGTGAACACCCGGGCCTCCCGGGGCCCCGTGGGGGACTACGGTCGCCACAGTCAGGGACCCCCCCGCCAGAGGGGCGGAGGGAATCAAGGCCGGCAAAGGGAGCTTCCGGGGGGATCCCCGCTCAGCCCTCCCAGAGGACAATCTCCGCCCTTTCCAGCTCCACCTCCGGCCAGCACCGGGCCACCATGGAGGCCGGGGCCCCGAGTGAGGATCACCTGCTTCCGCTGCCAACAGACCGGACACTATGCCAGGGACCCCCAGTGTCCCCTGTACCAGCGGTCCACCACAACAACCCCGCAAACTCGACAGATGGCCTCCGTAGCCCTGGGGGAAGAGATAGAAGACTCCGAAGAATGGGAACCAGCCGCCATGGCCTTGGTCTCCCTAGGGGATCGAGAGATGGTCCCCGGAACGTCCCTGCCCGCCAACACGAAGAAGTACCGACAGCAGGTGACGGTCAACGGTCACCGCATCGAGGGCCTCCGGGACACGGGGGCGAGTGTCACGGCGGTTCATTGTCACCTGATCTCCGAGGATCAGATCCTGCCTGGCACCTTTTGCCCCGTCATCTCCTCAGACAATTCCGAGAGCCTCTGTCGGATGGCCCTAGTCCCCTCCGAATGGGGGGGAGTCACCGGCAAGTTAAAGGTGGCGGTCCGAACCTTCCAGCCCGTAGACTGCCTCCTGGGCAATGACCTTGAGAACTCCCCGTGGGGACAAGTGGAACGAAGAGCCCACCTCGAGATGATGGGCCTCCCCGAGTGGGTATGCGCCACCCCGCGCTCAATGACTCTCCGGGCACCTCCCTCCGAGGGGGAAGAGCCCATGCCGCTAGACACCGCCACCACCCCCGAGATCCAGAATACACCACCAGAGGCCAACGACCCCCTTCTGGACGAGCCGACCGCTCCCGACGAAGGGTCAGTGCCTTCCGACCCCGAAGCCCTGACTCACCTCGAGGACCTGCCAGAACTGGCCCAGTGGCCCTGCGAAGGGGGCCCCTCCCGTGAAGAATTCTGCCAAGAACAATCCACCTGCCCGTCCCTCATCGGTCCCCGACAACAGGCCGAGGCCCAAGCAGCAGGCGACCAGACTGGCACCCACTGGGTATACTGGGAGGACGGCCTCCTGTACAGCGAACAGAAGTCGGCCGAGTTGGGATCGGCCCGGGTACTAGTGGTACTCCTACGCTTCCGAAGTCTCCCCCTGGGCCTGGCCCATGATGTACCCCTGGCCGGACACTTAGGCCAAGATAAGACCTACCAACGGCTCGTCACCCACTTCTATTGGCCCAAGATGCGAGCAAATGTGGAGGCCCACTGCAAGTCCTGCCCCACGTGCCAGGCCAGCGGAAAGAGTGGGGGCAAGCGCAAGGCTCCGCTACAGCCCTTCCCCGTCGTCAGTACCCCTTTTGAGCGGGTAGGAATCGACATTGTGGGACCGCTGGACCCCAAGACCGCCCAGGGCCACCGGTTCATCCTCGTCCTAGTGGATCATGCCACCCGTTACCCCGAGGCCATCCCTCTCCGCACCGTGACGGCCCCCGTGGTGGGCCGGGCCTTGATGGGGATCTTCTCCCGCATGGGGTTCCCCCGCGAAGTCGTGAGTGACCGGGGTACGAACTTTTTCTCCCGTTAAATGAAATCCCTCTGGCAGCAGTGCGGAGTATCGTACAAATTCACCACCCCGTACCACCCCCAAGGAAACGGACTAGTCGAGCGCTTTAACAAAACGCAGAAAGGAATGATCATGGGCCTCGAGGAACCCCTACGCCGGAGGTGGGACGTCCTCCTCCCATGTCTCCTGTTCGCCTACCGGGAGGTACCCCAAAAATCCCTGGGGTTCAGCCTATTCAAACTATTATATGGACACCCCGTCCGAGGACCCCTGAGCCTGGTCAAGGAGGGGTGGGAAACAACCCCCCGGGGGACCCCTCCGGACGTGTTCCGATACATCTTGGCGCTCCGCAACCAGACCCGAAAATTCAGGGAACTCGCAGAAGCAAACCTCGAGGCCAGTCAAGAAGAAATGAAGTGCTGGTATGACCAGAATGCTACGCTGGTCGAGTTTCAGCCGGGCCAACAAGTCTGGATCATGGCCCCGGTGAGACCCTGCGCTCTCCAAGATAAATGGACTGGGCCCTTCAAGGTGGTCGAGCGGAAGAGCCAAGTCACATATCTCATCGATGTGCAGTCCCCGCGGAACCCCCTCCGGGTTCTCCACGTGAACCGCCTCAAGCCCCACTTTGTACGGACCGAATTAAGTCTACTCCTGGCCACCAACGATGGGGCCGAAGAAGACACCGAGCCCCTTCCAGACCCCCTGGGGGCGAAGGAAACCGATGGATCCGTGGAGGGGGTGAGACTGTCGACTGCCCTCACAGCCCAACAGACCGACGACTGCCGCCAGCTACTAGGACAGTTCGCGGATCTCTTCTCCCTGACCCCCGGGGTCACCAGCTGGTGTGTCCACGACGTGGACACCGGAGACAGCCCGCCAGTGAGACATCGGGCCTACCGGGTCCCTGATCGGGTCCGGACCTGCATCCAGACCGAGGTGGCAAAGATGTTAGACCTCGGGGTGATTGAACCCTCCGACAGCCCCTGGGCCAGCCCGGTAGTCCTGGTTCCGAAAGCGACTACCCCGGGTGTTGCCCCCGAGCTGAGGTTTTGCGTGGACTACCGAGGCCTCAATGCGGTCACCCGAGCAGACGCTCACCCTATCCCCCGTGCCGACGAACTCATTGACCGCCTTGGGGCCGCCCGCTACCTCAGCACCTTCGACCTGACCAGTGGGTACTGGCAGATTGCCCTCACCGAGGGAGCCAAAGAGCGCTCCGCCTTCTCCACCCCGGATGGGCACTACCGCTTTAGGGTGATGCCGTTCGGAATGAAAAATGCCCCGGCCACCTTCCAGCGGCTGGTGAACAGGGTCCTGTCCGGACTAGAGGGGTTCAGCGCAGCATACCTCGACGACATCGCGGTCTTCAGCTCCCAATGGACCGAGCACCTCCAGCACCTCCGTCAAGTCCTGCTGGCCCTGCGCCGGGCCGGCCTCACCATCAAAGCCAGTAAATGTCAAATTGGGCACGGCTCTGTAACCTATCTGGGGCACCGGGTGGGAAGTGGGCAGGTCGCCCCTCTCCAGCCGAAGATCGACGCCATCTTGTCCTGGGAACCCCCCGCAACCCAAACGGAAGTCCGGGCCTTCCTGGGCCTTACCGGCTACTACCGAAGGTTTATTAAGAACTATGGCAGCATCGCAGGCCCCCTCACAGAACTAACCTCCAAAAAACACCCCAAGAAAGTACACTGGACTCCCTCCTGCCAGAAGGCGTTCGACACCCTAAAGGCCGCAATGTGCGCGGCTCCAGTGCTCAAAGCACCCGACTACACCCAGGAGTTTGTGGTCCAGACGGACGCCTCGGAACACGGCATCGGGGCAGTCCTCTCACAGTACGACGACAAAGGCATAGATCAGCCCATAGCCTTCATCAGCCGAAGGTTACTGCCCCGGGAACAGCGGTGGAGCACAATTGAACGAGAGACGTTCGCAGTAGTCTGGGCCCTCAAAAAGCTACGGCCCTACCTGTTCGGAACACACTTCCGAGTGCAAACAGATCATCGACCCCTGCGGTGGTTGATGCAGATGCGAGGGGAAAACCCCAAGCTGCTACGCTGGTCCATCTCTCTCCAGGGGATGGATTTCACTGTGGAACATCGCCCCGGGACTGACCACGCCAACGCGGACGGCCTGTCCCGATTCTTCCGCTTCAGCGTGGAGAACTCCCAAGTGGATGGGTAGTTCTCCCCGCCTTTCAGCTGGGGGGGGCACGTGTGAGACCGGCCTCGTGGCGTGGGCCCTCCCGACCAGCAAGTTACACTACAACCACGCCGAACCTCGTGGGCACGGCCTCCCGGCTTCCGTGGACCAACATCCCGAGGGCCGACCAGATCCCCAACACGCATGCCCGGCCGAGGGAGAACGAAACCCCCCCCCCAAACCAGACCGAGAGGCGCCGACCCTGTCACACCTCTGGTCTCTTCCCCGAGGGAGGTTTCGATCGACCACCAGGCCCCCGGTGAGCGGGCGCCTCTCCTGCTGGGCGTCTGGAGTCCCTCCCGGACACACCTGAACAGATCAAAGGGCCGAGCGACAGGAAATCCCGACACACCGCCTGTTCTGCTTGGGTTTTCGGATCAGATAGAACCCGCTCATCAGAGCCTCACTAACCCAGCCAGAATGTTACCCCCTCCCTAGGGCCTATTTACAATAGTGCAACCACATATATCTACCACCTAAGGACAGGGAATTCCTACTATACATACCAAGACCTCTTATAATCGGCGGCCTCGCGATCCCATACGGATCCAGACCTCTCTGCCCATACGACAGTATCACAAGTGGCGGCCTCGCGATCCCATACGAATCCAGACCTCTCTACCCAGACGGCAGTCTCAGCACAATCGGCGGCCTCGCGATCCCATACGAATCCAGACCTCTCTGCCCATACGACAGTATCACAAGTGGCGGCCTCGCGATCCCATACGAATCCAGACCTCTCTGCCCATACGACAGTATCACAAGTGGCGGCCTCGCGATCCCATACGAATCCAGACCTCTCTACCCAGACGGCAGTCTCAGCACAATCGGCGGCCTCGCGATCCCATACGAATCCAGACCTCTCTGTCCATACGACAGTATCACAAGTGGCGGCCTCGCGATCCCATACGAATCCAGACCTCTCTACCCAGACGGCAGTCTCAGCACAATCGGCGGCCTCGCGATCCCATACGAATCCAGACCTCTCTGCCCATACGACAGTATCACAAGCGGCGGCCTCGCGATCCCATACGAATCCAGACCTCTCTGCCCATACGACAGTATCACAAGTGGCGGCCTCGCGATCCCATACGAATCCAGACCTCTCTACCCAGACGGCAGTCTCAGCACAAGTGGCGGCCTCGCGATCCCATACGAATCCAGACCTCTCTGCCCATACGACAGTATCACAAGCGGCGGCCTCGCGATCCCATACGACTCCAGACCTCTCTGCCCATACGACAGTATCACAAGTGGCGGCCTCGCGATCCCATACGAATCCAGACCTCTCTACCCAGACGGCAGTCTCAGCACAAGTGGCGGCCTCGCGATCCCATACGAATCCAGACCTC
The DNA here is from genome assembly GCF_964204655.1 of Triturus cristatus. Taxonomy (NCBI): domain Eukaryota; kingdom Metazoa; phylum Chordata; class Amphibia; order Caudata; family Salamandridae; genus Triturus; species Triturus cristatus. The sequence continues at coordinate 1,161,862,953 of NC_140590.1, forward strand.
TCTGCCCATACGACAGTATCACAAGTGGCGGCCTCGCGATCCCATACGAATCCAGACCTCTCTACCCAGACGGCAGTCTCATACGACAGTTCATCCTATGATCACCATAACATACAAAAAGGGAATCAGTCTCACTATTCATCAGATCACACAAGGACTGCCAGTTCGAGCATAGCCTGTTCTCCGGTTCGAGGGGCTCCTCTTTCCCTTATTCAGTTACCACTTACCTGATCAGGGTTAACATCTGTTCATGTAGCCGCAGCTGACTAGAAGAATAGGCTACCCTCTCATACAAGAACACGCAGCACATGTTGGTTCACTACAGACTGGGTACTTTATTACTCATTATATACGCAATCACATAACATTACAATATAACACATAACCTGCAAAGAAAAGTGAAAGATTAAGTTGTACACTCTAATAAGAAAGGGTCGACATCACCTTAGTAGTGTGTAGCCTGCACTCAGTGGTCATCTAGGTTCCCTTCTCGTCTGTGCCTCGGCTCGCCTGGAAGTCACACCTCCGCAGTCACGGATACATGTCTGCACCACTATGCGCTGTTCTCTTCACCCTTCTCCGAGTCACTGGGACCTCTTCCTTATCGGCTACTCTCTCCTCTCTGGCTATTCTGCTAGGAGAGTATCTGTCTCTCGGTTCTTCTCCGCCTTCAAGATGGCGTCTGTCTTCCCTGGAATAAGTAGTAGCTTTACTGCTAACGGCTAGATGCCGCCTACGGACTGAACATGTAACTGTCTCAGACTTTCACTAATATAGAGGTGCGTTTCCTCATGGAAAATTCCGGCCCGTAACCTCCCGCCCACCAAATTCTTGTACCTCCCCGTACCAAGGACACGTTCCCAGCCGGCCGGCCTGATGTAGTGTCTTCGGCATGAAGAAAAATACAATCCTTCGATAAGGGCCGGCCTGAACCGGTTCTCTCCAAGCGAATAACACCTCATAACTAAAACATTACATTTGACCTAGAAGCATCCCAAGCTGCCGGAGCAGAAAGAAAGTTGGAGTCTCTCCCGTTTGAGGCCTACCAGGCCTGAATTCAGCACGGCTCCATGAAATACCCTCACTACAGGACAGGTTATCCCTAATACTAACGAATCTATCCCCTAGGCTATGTGTGCAAGCCCTGATCTATGGGGAAGAGCACAGGATCATGTCGAAGTGCCTAGTGAATAGGCTCCATTCACTACTCTAACCCTTAGACTTGAATGGTAAGAGACTGAAGTCACATTCAATCACTTTTCCTCACACGAAGGCCGGGAAAATCGAGCAGAACATTTCACCCTTGACTTCAGTCTATTATACATTCATTAAACAGAACTAATATCTGTGGAAGAATAATATGAAACAAGACTAACTGATCTATGTCTAGTACCAGGTGTGCAGAATTGAAGTAGTGAAGGAATACACTGAATAAAGCAACAGATAGAAATCAAAATGCCGATAGTAACCAGAATACCTCCTAATATCTGACGTAACATATGTAAATCAGGTAACCAATTAAAGAGCCAGTCAAACCAGCCCTGGTCAATGTGTTTTCTAACTTCTTCTGTCAAGTCATGTAGTTTATCAATGTGAGCTTGAATGGATTTTGTATGATCAGACAAGTTAAAACAACAAAGACCCTCAAAATCAGAACAATCGAGTCCATGTTTAAGCAAAAGATAATCAATGGCCGCTCGATTTTGCAAGATAGCTCTACGTTCACCCTGGGCGTCTAATAGCATGTCAGACAGGACTGTAGAAGTATGATTAATGGATTTTACCATCCAGCAGGCCATTTTCCCAATAGATTTGGCATTATAAACTGCCAAAGCAGGAACACCAACAATTGAAATAGCCAGGCTAAGGTATTCAGACTTGGAATATAAATGCAAAGATGAGTCACAATCCTCCTGTAACCTCACTGTATCTCGAATCACACGAGAGTTGGCATTCGGATGTGATGAAAACATTAACAAGCTCAGTCTAGTAATGGCACAAGGGCCTCCAGAAATATTTGCGGGGATATATGGCCAGGAAGTATTACCACATGAGAAAAGCCATCCGGCAGGTAGTAACATCGTGCGATAATGACTGGGGGTAACTACCAAACTCTTGCAAGTCATGTTATTCTGAACAGAAGTACATGTTTTCGGTGTCCTTTGAAGGCACAAAGTTCGTTCATGAGCGGTGAATGAAGTGGCACCTTTCAATCTTAAACGCATACATTCAGAAATCGCACTAGGATCACAAGTAAGGAAAAAACACAAATCACCCTGTGTGATATTATAGGTAACTATTTGGGACTGGATGGGGGGTATCGGGTCTGACAGTACAGTACACAAGGGGCAATACTCATGGGTAGCAAAATCGGCCAGAAGAACATTGGGGCGAGCATTCGATATATTAAAAATATGAGTCAAAGTCTCCAATGAAGCAGGGACAGCAACTAAACAAGTCGCTAGAATGTCAGTCACCGATCTCATCGGTGTCAAGCAGAAATGAGGGGCTTTAGTCACTCGTTTGGCTAACGTAGTCCAAAAGTTCGACGACGAATCCCACGCAGCGAAGGAACGCGACACTCGGGTTCTCAACTCAGCCCGGGTTGATGGGATCCCTCCTCTCTCGTCGTACCAGCCCAAAAGGAGTCCAACGCCGACACATCCTGCAGCAACAGTCCAAAGAATGAGCTGAAAGAGAATCAAATACAGGCATTATTCATTCTCGTAAGTAACATTTGTCAGCCGGGACTGCTTCCCAGCTATCTTTCCCTGGTCTCATAACTAAAATGGTGTTGTCTTGACCGGTTGCAATGACTTCTGCTTGTTCAGGGGGATTCTTAGGCGACTGCACCCAAACTCTGGCCCCAGGATTATCTGTGGAGCCAAAACCTTTCTGGCCTCGTACAGTTAGCAACGTTGGGGCAGTGCCTTTTGTGATCTCACCACTGAAAACAGGCATTATTAGCAATTGAGCCAGTCGGTCAGTTTGATGTATCAGTAAGTCAACCTCACTGCTATTCAGCAGGAGCACCTTAATCTCTCCCTGATAATCACTGTCAATGATTCCTCCAAGCACCTGAATGCCTTTTACAGCCAGCCCCGATCTAGGGGCGATTAATCCGAAATTCCCAGTTGGTATATGAACACCAACACCAGTTTCAATGATGACTTGATTCTTACTTTTTATAACGGTGTCATCCATGGCATGCAAGTCTAAACCTGCCGACCCTGGGGTCGCTCTACATGGGGCCAAAGCTCCGGGAGTAATTTCCCAGTACATCACAGTCTCTCTGATTTCATTGGGCTTAGCATCAACATTCGGAGGAAACAAACGCATAAGTGGGGATTCAGCATTTAGAAAAGGACGGTTATTCAAAATCAATAGCGCTTGAGGCAAAAAGTCTCGCCAATTCTTATACTTGTCATCTGTTAATTTACGTAACTGATCTTTCAGCAGTCCATTCAACCTCTCCACAAGACCCGAGGCCTGTGGATAATATGGTATATGAAACACCCATTCAATATTGTTTTCCACACAGAATTCCTGTACCAATCTTCCACGAAAATGGGATGCATTATCAGATTGAATTTGGAGGAATGGCACACCATAATACATCATAATCAATTCCAATGTTTTAATAGTATTCAATTGGGTAGCTTGCTTACAGGGAAGGGCCACCAACAGGCCACTGTATGTATCAACAATAGTGCAAACATATTGACAATTCCTACTCATAGGAAGTGGACCAATGTAATCAATCTGCCAAATTTGAGCGGGCAATTTCCCACGATGTAAATGACCTTTAACAGTTTGGGGCACTTTGCGCTGCCTGATATGCTGACAAATGGGACAATGTAGAATAACATTTTTGATTAAATCTAGGGGAATATAAATTCCTCGATCAGCAGCCCACCTGCTAGTGGCTTTCTCTCCAAAGTGTCCTGCTTTCTGGTGGGCCCATTTCGCCAATCCCGCAATATCAGAATTTTGCCTGTCCACCACTGCCTCAGCAATTTTAGATTTCTCATCTGCAATGTTATGAAAGAATTTGTCAAGAGAGTCTATCGGGGGGAGGAGCCTAGCGCTTGACCAAGATGGCCGCGTGAGCTCTGAGCTCCCGAGACCCTCGCGCCCTCCGTCGACTATCCTGTCTCCAATCCTGTCTGTATGCATGGCATCGTGTAGATGACCTGTCAGGGAGGCGATTGATGCTACCCGCGGTCGAATCGCCCACCGGGAACCGGAGTTAAGCATGGCGGAAGATTGCGGCCTATCTCCGAGGGATGCCAGGGGCTAGAGTTGGCATGATGCCCGACTTCTAGTTGAACAACAACGGCCAGGCGAGGTGTGAACTGTCGGATGGAGGTCCCCGTCCTTTCACTTTCGTTTTCTCTCCCTTTGTCTGCCCTGCCCCTGGAGAGCTCTTGGTGGCTTAATTATCCTTTGGACGCTCTACATGCTACTCTGGCGGCCCATTGCAGAACTGATCACTCCTGATTCCTCTCGTTGAGAGGGGGCCGTCTTATCTGAACCGGCCCGCTTGGCACCAACCATGTCGGGCAAAGCGGAGGTGGATCGGCTGAAGCCTAAGTCTACCAGGCGGGGAGCCTATACTCAAGTCAATAATATGGACCGCTATGCTCTGCAGAAGGGATCACCGAGTGGGTCGAGCCAGTCGCCGGATACCCAGAAGGAGGCCTCGCCCTTGGCCCCGGAGCTCTCGCTGCAGGATGTCATGGGCGCGCTCGAAGGGATGCAGACCTCGATTGGGAGACAGTTTGATGCCCTGGCGCATAAGGTGGATGCCATTTTGGTGGATGTTAACCTGATCCGTGCGGACTTGGGCAAAACGAATGAACGGGTCAAAACCCTGGACCTCAAGACCACGGGCCTCGCCGATGATGTCACGGAATTGCAGACCGAGGTTCGTAAGCTGAGGACCGAAAGTGATCTCGCCGCCCGCCGGCTGGAGGACTTTGAGAGCCGGGCCAGGCGCAACAACGTGCGCGTTATCGGGGTCCCGGAGTCCTCGGATGAGGCTTCGGTTGACCTGCTCGTCGAGGACTTGGTGCTTAACCATCTGCAGCCTAAGGGTCTTGGAAAGTTCTTTGCGGTTGAAAGGGCCCATAGAGTGCCGGGTGGGAGGCCCAAGGTGGGAGCCCCACCGAGGCCGATTGTCGCCCGGCTCTTTCATTTTCGAGATCGGGACGCTATCCTGCAAGCATCGAGGGTGACGGGCCCGGTCCCCTTCCAGAACGCGTCGGTGAATTTCTATCCGGACTTCACCCAGCAGGTGCAGAGGCAGAGACAAGGCTTTCTGGGGGTGAAGAGGCGACTTCGGGAGAGGGATCTGAAGTATGCCATGCTCTTCCCTGCCAGACTACGTGTGGTGTACGAAGATCGGACATTCTTCTTTGAGTCTCCTGTCATGGCCGATGAATGGCTGGACGCTTTGCCCCGGCGGCGGCCGTGAGAGGACACTGCCGCGGATGGGGAAAATGGCCGGGATGGGCAGGGCTGATTTTTCGGAGCCGGTCTGACTCGATTTGACTTTATTTGATGACTTGATCAGAGTGCAGTATATGCGGAGGGTTGCGGGAGGACGAGGGGAGCTCTTTCCTCCCTTAGGGTGCTTTTTGTAGATTTTGGGTTTTGTAGGGCGACAGGCACACTGCAAGTTGGGGGGGCTTTGTAAGCTGCAGCAGGGGTGCAGGGTGGGGGGGATGGTTGGGATTTCGGGGTTGTTGTTGGGGGGTCTGTTTCTGCAAGGCGTAGTGATCATCTTCGGTATTGTCCCATGGTGGCTCTTCGGGGGGGGGGGGTGGGCCTCCTTGTGGTTGGGGATGGGGGGTAGAGGTTTAAGTGTTATTAGCTGGAATGTTAATGGTTTGGGGGATCGCATTAAGCGCGGGATAGTCTTGCAACACTTGAAACGGTCAATGCCAGATGTTGCCCTACTGCAGGAGACACACCTTATAGGTAACACGTGTTTTGCTCTGAATAGGAAGGGTTACAAATTCATAGCTCATTCGGGTTTCTCCTCCGGGTCTAGGGGTGTGGGCATCCTTGTCAGGGCCTCGTTACCATTTGAGGTGGACTCCACCGTTGTTGACGATAGGGGGAGGTTTGTGGCGGTGGCGGGGAGGTGGGAAGGTAGAACTTTGGTTTTAGTTTCGGTTTATGTCCCTCCAGCCCTGCAGGCCTCCACGTTTGTAGATCTGGGTAGGGCCTTGCTGGATCTCCCGGGGGGTATGTTAGTGGTAGGGGGGGACTTCAATGCTGTTGGCTCTGGACTGCTGGATAGGTACCCGCCCAGAGACACAGGGGGGGCTCAGAAGTGGCTTCCAGACTTCCTAGACACACTCGGCCTGATAGACTGCTGGAGGCTCCGACACCCCACACAGCGTCAATACACCTTCCACTCTGGGGCGCATGGTAGCCTTTCTAGGATTGACTATTTGCTCACTTTGGCTGTGCACGCTCCCTTGGTGTCTGAGGCCAGGCACATGGCGCGTGGCATATCGGACCATTCGCCAGTGTGGATCAGGCTGGATGTCGGCCGAGAGGGAGGGGGAAGGGTGGCTCCTATCAACCCCTGGTACTTTCGAGATTCCAAGATGCGCAGCGCACTGGTAAAGACAGTAGATAATTTTTTCAAGGATAATCAGGGGTCCGTGGACTCGGCAGTGTCGCTCTGGGAAGCATTTAAGACCGTGCTGAGAGGGGAGGCCCTCTCACTTGTAGTGGCGGCCAAGCGGCGGAGAGATGGCGAGGTTATGCAGGTGGAGGAGGAGATCGTGGCTTTGGAGGGAGCGCTAGAGGAGGAGGTAACAGCGGCCTCACTGCATGAGCTGAGCTTGAAGCAAGCTGAGTATAAGGACCTTGTGACAAATGCCGCTAAGACCCTCAGTAGGGAACAGCAGGGCCGCCTGTATGATGTTGGTGATAAGGCCGGGAAGCTCTTAGCTTGGCTGGATAAAAAAGAACGGGTTAATAGAGTAGTGCCGGAGCTGATGGGAGAGGGGGGAGAGGTGATTGTGGAACCTGAGGGGATTGTCCAATGTTTCTCGGACTATTTCCGTAAGGTTTATGCCTCAGTGTCGGATAGGCCGCCCGAGGACACGTGTGACCTCCTGCGGGATATCGCTCTGCCCTGTCTTTCTGCTGTAGATAGAGATGATCTTGATGGAGACTTAACGGTCGATGAGGTGGCGGGAGCTATTCGCGCGCTGAACTCGGGCAAGGCCTCGGGCCCGAATGGCTTGCCGATTGACCTGTATAAACTGTTCCCGGATAAGGTGGCCCCTCACCTGCGCGCCATGTTCGTGGAGGCGCGGGGGAGTGGGACCCTCCCGTTGGACCAGAGGCTGGCGACAATTGTTGTGATACAAAAAGATGGTAAACCCCGAGATAAGTGTGCCTCATATAGGCCCATATCACTCCTCAACGCCGAGCCGAAGATCCTGGCTAAAATCCTGGCGGGCAGATTGGTCAGGGTACTTGGAGACTTGATTCATCCTGATCAATCCGGTTTTATTCCGCATCGCAACACCGCGTTGAACCTTCGGCGCCTTCATGGGGTGATCGCCAGGGCTGGCACGCTGCGAGAGCCGGCTATTGTGGCGTCTCTTGATGCCACGATGGCCTTCGATACGGTGGAATGGGAGTATTTGTGGGCTGTGCTAGCCAAGTTCGGCTTTGGCCCCGGTTTTGTGAGCTGGGTGAGGTTGCTGTATGAGGGACCCCTTGCGAGTGTGGTGGTAAATGGCCGGGCATCGACTCCGTTCCGGCTTGGGAGGGGGACTCGGCAGGGCTGCCCCCTGTCGCCTCTGTTGTTCGCTCTTGCTCTTGAACCTCTGGCGGCGTGGATACGCTGGCACCCGGATATACGTGGCCTTCGGCGGTCGCCCGAACACGAGGACCGCATTTCGCTATATGCTGATGACATCTTGTTGTACCTTGCCTCGCCCAAGAACTCACTCATAGTGGTCTGTGACGTTCTTACGTCCTTCGGTAGGAATTCGGGTCTCGTCATCAACTGGAGTAAATCGTATTTATACGTCCTGAGTGGTGAGGTTCCGCCGGTCCCGCGAACTTGTTCGATCCAGATTGCTCAGCAGGGCTTCGTGTACCTGGGGATCTTTATCTCCATGGACCCCGCCCTGCAGTATGAGAGAAACCTGCTCCCCCCCCTGGCGCGCCTGCGGCGGGATGTTGAGGGCTGGCGGAGGCTGCCGCTCTCCCTCGTCGGGCGCGCTGCCTTGTTCAAAATGATGTCCCTTCCCCGGTTCCTCTACGCATTGCAAAACACTCTAGATTGGGTGCCGGCCAAGTACTTTCGGGAGGTCGAAAGCCTCCAACGGACGTTGTTGTGGGATGGGCGGCCGCGGATAGCGATTGCTAAATTGACGCTTCCATGGTATGACGGGGGTATTGCGCTTCCAGACATCCGACGCTATTACTGGGCCACCCAGTTGTCCGCGATTAACCACGGTTTCTATGGTCCGGCCCTCAGCCCTGGTTATGCCATGGACAGATGGTTGTTGCACGGGGGAAACTATCTTAGGGCGTTGTATTCGCGGTCCCTCGACTCATCCCTCACGGGGCCCACTGGGGTGGCGGTGCGTGTATGGAAGATGGCGACTGACTCTCTGGGCTGGAAGAATAGGCTCACCCTAGCAGCCCCGTTGTTCGAATCTGAAAGGTTGGGTAGGCTTTGGCATACGAAAGGGTTTGACAAATGGGACTTGATCGGCATCTCCAGGGTTGGAGATATGCTGATTAAGGGTAGGGTGAAGTCCTTTGAAGAGTTGCAGAAGGAGTACGAGTTGGGGGCGTCTGAGTTTTTCCGATATGTTCAGGTGCGTCATGCCCTACGGTCAGTCCTCGTGGAGGGTGAGAAGGTGCCTGAGTCCTCTCCTTTGGAGGACCGGATCCTTGATGGCCATATGCCGGAGAGCACGATCTCGCTCATCTACAAGACACTGATAAATGTTCGGGCTGATTTGCTACTGGGGCTGCGGGACCAGTGGACTAGGGACGGACTCGAGTTGGATGATGAGGACTGGCAGTCTGCTGTTTCCTCTCCTAAGGAGGTTGCGATCCCGTCGCGTCTGAGGCTGGTGCAGCTCAAGATCCTGCATCGAGTGTATGTGACGGGGCCGCGACTGGTTCATATGGGATACTCTGAGGAAGGCCTATGTAGGAGGGGATGCGGTATGGTGGGTACTTTCCTACATATCATCTGGGAATGTGGTGTCATCACGGAATTTTGGAGGCGAGTCCATGCGGTGATGGGGGAGGTGACGGGCATTGCTATGCAGCCGGAAGCGCGGTGTTGTCTCCTGAATGTCTGGGGGCCTACTGACCATGATGAGGCACAGACCCAGTGGGTGACCCTGGGTAACATGGTTGCTAAGAGGGACATCGCGCGCTTGTGGGGTTCCGGGGGGCCCCCCACGTTAACTGCGTGGAAAGAAAATATGGACTGGACTATGCTCAGGGAGAAGACAGTCTATTGCGCCAGAGGCCGCCCTCGGAAGTGGCATGCCATCTGGGGGCGGTGGAATCAATACAGGGGGGGAATATGTCTTGCCCCTGATCTGGATCCTCCCGAGGAACAGCTTTCTTCTTGACCTTTCCAGCTCAGTATGCAGATGTGATGGTTAATTGACTTCTTGGGCCTCTGCTTTTCCCCCCTTTTTCCTCTTACTATAGTACTGTGACTGTTAGACGATTGGGGTCCGGCTCCCCCTGAGGGGCTACCACCGTGGGCATTCAGTGTTGTTGCCTTGCTGGGGTTTGTTGTGTGTTTGTAATTATTAAAAATGGAACCTTCTCACTGCTCCTTCAATGTACTGTAGACGATTCTTTGTATTCTCCTATCGAAGCTGCTGAACCTCCGGGTTGTCGGCTGAATAGCTGTGTCCAGACTCTTGAAGAAATAAAGGTTTTTATAAAAAAAAAAAAAAAGAGTCTATCGGGGTATGAGCATCCACATGGAAGATTGTAACAGTACTCTGTGGGAGCATTTCCCAAATCTCCTGCCATAATTCTTTTCCCCACAGTTCTTTTGAATGGATTTTCCAACTATGGGAATGCCAAGTCGGTAACCAAACTGCCAGTCCATTGGCAGTAGACCAAGAATCGGTGAAAATATGACATGTGCCAGGTAACTCTTGTTTCAGAACTTGATAAACAGCATAGAGTTCAGCAAATTGACTGCTCTTACCCTCACCAGTTGTACTCAGCAATTTTTGTGTGATCGGATTATAGGACACCGCCTTCCAATGCCGTTTCGTCCCTATGAACCTTGCTGAACCATCCGTAAACCAGACATGGTTTCTGTCCTCTGCGGACAAATCATCAAAAGGTCTACCCCACTTAACAGGAGACTCCTGTACTAAAGGTACGGAACATTCACTCTCAGTCTCAGTCGATGGCGCCCGCGCCACCTGCTCATGCAAAGATGTAACTCCTTTTTGTCCCACACGTGCCCTGTCTTGTATATACCATTTCCATTTAATTACACTCGCCTCTTGAGCGTGTCCAATTCGGTGAGTTTTCGGCGAACTCATAACCCACTGCATGATAGGAATTTCAGGTCGCAAAACTATATCATGTCCCAAAGTCAATTGCTCGGTATCCACCAGAGCCCAATAACATGCAAGTAACTGTTTCTCAAAAGGTGTATAACGCTCACCAGCATCAGGTAACTTTTTGGTCCAGAAACCTAACGGTACTCTACTCTTGCCTTGTTTCTGCCACAAACTCCAATTCGCATAAAGGCCTTGTACAGACACATTCAAATCCACATCACCATCACATACAGGCCATAAATCCAGAGCATGCTGAATTGCTTCTTTTGCCAGACTGAACGCATCTTGCTGTGGTTTATCCCATTCAAATGCATTCTTTTTACGAGTGACATGGTACAAAGGGGCCAATATTTGACTCAAATGAGGAATATGCTGGCGCCAAAAACCAAACAAACCAATGAAGCTTTGGGCTTCTTTCCTATTCCTCGGAACTGCAAAATCAAGAATTTTCTGTTTAACCTGAGGGATCACTTCTCGGTGCCCCTCATGCCAATTAATACCCAAAAATTTCACAGCCTGGGACGGACCTTGTAATTTATCCGGGTTGATTTCCCAACCTTTCTCACGCAGGCACTCAATGACTTTGTCCAATTGGGTCTGAACTTCCTCTTGTGTTTCGCCTTGGATCAAAATATCATCAATATAGTGACATATCTGAATTTGCGGATGAACCGGTACCTCAGCCAAATGCTCTGCCACCAGCCGGTGACATATCGTAGGACTATGCACATAGCCCTGGGGAAGACTTCTAAACGTCATCTGACGCCCGTTCCACGTAAAACTGAATTGTTCCTGACACTCAGGGGCAATCGGAATCGAAAAGAAAGCATTAGCAATATCAATGGACGCATACCATGTACCTGGATGTTTTTGGATTCTTTCAATTAGGGTAATAACATCCGGTACTGCAACAGTCAAAGAGGGTGTGTGTCTATTCAATTCTCGATAATCAACAGTCATGCGCCAAGAATTATCACTCTTACGTACAGGCCAAACAGGATTATTCCAAGCAGAAGTAACTGGGGTTATAACTCCTGCATCCACCAACTCCTGAATAGTGGTACTAATCTCTTCATGACCACCTGGAATACGATACTGCTTCTGACGAACCACTTTTGTCGCCTGGGGAACTTTTATGGGGGGCATTCTTAAACGACCAACCCGTACAGGCCTGGACGATATATAATGTTTAGTTCCAAATTGGTAACATCCATCATCTAAGTGCAAAGTCATTCCTTTCAAAATATCAATTCCAATTATGAATTCTAAGAGTGGCACCACTAATACAGAGTATTCTTTTCTAGGAATTCTACCTATTCTTATTTCAAGTAAAGTTTGAACTGCGGGAGTTTCCTTTCCACCTAATCCGGTAATTGTAAAAGGCTGACCTTTAAATTTCTTTGATTTTCCATGAATAAGAGTGGCCTCCGCTCCTGTATCTACCAATGCTCGGGCCCTTTGGACATTACGATGTCTCCAATAAATATCAATATCTACATAGGGTCTATTATCTCTGTGAGCCCATCTGTGTACTGGAGCTTGACCTATTTCCTAGTCGTTTTTACTGCGTTCTGTGTACCAGGATATATCAGGATAAAGACTCTCACGTTTCCCAGGTATCGATACCTCCTGTTCATATCCATCTCTATTACGAAATGGATTCCTGTCCTCTGCATTGTACTGCGGGTTTCGATCGGCCAATCTGTGTCGATCCTCTCTCCTTCTCAACTCAGGGGATTGATCCCTATCATCTCTACGTCTGCTGTTAACATAATCATCTCTCCCCCTTTCTCTTTCCCCCTCTCTTTCTCTGTCTCTCTCACGACGAGGGGACAAATCACGTACATAACGTCGATCATCACGACGATCAGAGCGCCCACGGGGGTCGTCATCACCGCTACCGTCAGAAAAACCACGATCACACTCAGTCGTCCGAACACGCCGGGCACCCTCCTTTCGATCCAAGCCACGTTTGCGAAACATTTCCCACAAACGAGAAGTAGTCTCACCGTCAATATCCTCCTTCCGCACACCATCGGCCATAAGACCAAAAAACATATCACGTCTAGTAAGTTTATTGTCACCAGGAGTACGAGTGTCAGGCCGGGACTGCCGTTCAGGTTTAAACCACTCACCCAACTCACCGAGTTGGCGTACCGATTCCAGCACCATAGATAATATGTTACCAGTCTGATTAATCAATAAAGTCATCATGACCTGCTTATAAGCAACAGGGGAAGAACGAATAATACGATTCCGCACAGAAGATGTCAACAAACCATCAAGCAACCTGTCAGCAGTATTCAGAAAAATTGCCGTTTTCATCACCTCCTCTTTGAGACGTTGTGCAGCATCGCGCAAAGTATACCACGGTTTGTCATTCACAGGCCAGTCAGACTCAGTAGGATATTTTTGATTACAACCCTCAGTCGCCAATTGAAGCAAAGTAATTTGACCACCACCATTAAAGTTACGAAAATGATCCTGTACAGTAGAATCCGAACTCAAGGAACAAAATTTCAAACAATCGCCAGCATCCAACATAATGCCAGCAGCGCCCAGTTCATAAAGGCGCACCGTCCATGTGAGTAAGGTCTCACCAGCTCGCTGCCGAAATCGCTGCAAAATATCACTAATTTCTTGTTGAGTAAAATCCTCCAAAGAGTCTAAAGCAATACCATTCGGAGCACCGGGAGCCTGCTGCAACTTCCGCCGAAAAACTGGATGCACCGAGACCGCGGGACGAGCATCACAAGGAGCTCGACCAGTACACGTAGAGGAACAATCAGTGTAAGAAGCATCGACCCCACTCGAAGGACGAGCGCAATCACGGGGTGCACCATCAGAGGCGCAAGAAGCAGACCTACAATCACGGCCGGAGCGAGAGGACTCGCGCTTGGCAGACTCCTCACCCGAGGAAGGAGAATCACTCGAGTTCCAGATATTACCATCCCATTCATCAGGATTCCAATCCAGTCCGGCTTTCGCCACGACCAGACGCACCTTACGCGTCGAAACCCGACCACGCCGATTCTTGTATTTATAACGAGCAATTCGCACAGCCGCCCTCTCGGCAATAGTTTGGTACGTATCAAGTTTGTCAGCAAGCAACTTATTTTGACACTGCAACAAAGTATGAGCATTCTGAATCTCAACAAAGTTCGCTTCCACATCCTTATGCAAAGTCTGTAACTTCAACAACCTCTCATGCAGAATCCTGTACGCAGACAGAACAATCCAACCTCTGCGCCCCAAAACGGGAAGCTCATCACCCTTAGATATCGGCGCCTTCTGTAAACAAGTAATCACATTAGCCGGCTCCGCCAGCTCCAAAAAAGAATTCCAATTCTCACTCAAACCAGTAGAATCAGCCCACTCACGGGCTAAGGCTTCATAAGGCGTTGAATCCCAGCCGGGAATATCAACGGGCAACTTAAAAGTAGATTTCGACTTTCTAGAAAACATCTCGGAAAAGAAAGAAAAAGAGAAAAAGAGAAAGAAGAAAGAAAAAAAAAAAAACTACACACACAATTATATACAAATAATATACAAACGAAACCACGCACGCGCCGAAAGCAAACACGACACAACCACAACGCACACAGGTTTCGTAAACGGTTCGTGACGCCAAATGTTCTGCTTGGGTTTTCGGATCAGATAGAACCCGCTCATCAGAGCCTCACTAACCCAGCCAGAACGTTACCCCCTCCCTAGGGCCTATTTACAATAGTGCAACCACATATATCTACCACCTAAGGACAGGGAATTCCTACTATACATACCAAGACCTCTTATAATCGGCGGCCTCGCGATCCCATACGGATCCAGACCTCTCTGCCCATACGACAGTATCACAAGTGGCGGCCTCGCGATCCCATACGAATCCAGACCTCTCTACCCAGACGGCAGTCTCAGCACAATCGGCGGCCTCGCGATCCCATACGAATCCAGACCTCTCTTCCCATACGACAGTATCACAAGTGGCGGCCTCGCGATCCCATACGAATCCAGACCTCTCTGCCCATACGACAGTATCACAAGTGGCGGCCTCGCGATCCCATACGAATCCAGACCTCTCTACCCAGACGGCAGTCTCAGCACAATCGGCGGCCTCGCGATCCCATACGAATCCAGACCTCTCTGTCCATACGACAGTATCACAAGTGGCGGCCTCGCGATCCCATACGAATCCAGACCTCTCTACCCAGACGGCAGTCTCAGCACAATCGGCGGCCTCGCGATCCCATACGAATCCAGACCTCTCTGCCCATACGACAGTATCACAAGCGGCGGCCTCGCGATCCCATACGAATCCAGACCTCTCTGCCCATACGACAGTATCACAAGTGGCGGCCTCGCGATCCCATACGAATCCAGACCTCTCTACCCAGACGGCAGTCTCAGCACAAGTGGCGGCCTCGCGATCCCATACGAATCCAGACCTCTCTGCCCATACGACAGTATCACAAGCGGCGGCCTCGCGATCCCATACGAATCCAGACCTCTCTGCCCATACGACAGTATCACAAGTGGCGGCCTCGCGATCCCATACGAATCCAGACCTCTCTACCCAGACGGCAGTCTCAGCACAAGTGGCGGCCTCGCGATCCCATACGAATCCAGACCTCTCTGCCCATACGACAGTATCACAAGTGGCGGCCTCGCGATCCCATACGAATCCAGACCTCTCTACCCAGACGGCAGTCTCATACGACAGTTCATCCTATGATCACCATAACATACAAAAAGGGAATCAGTCTCACTATTCATCAGATCACACAAGGACTGCCAGTTCGAGCATAGCCTGTTCTCCGGTTCGAGGGGCTCCTCTTTCCCTTATTCAGTTACCACTTACCTGATCAGGGTTAACATCTGTTCATGTAGCCGCAGCTGACTAGAAGAATAGGCTACCCTCTCATACAAGAACACGCAGCACATGTTGGTTCACTACAGACTGGGTACTTTATTACTCATTATATACGCAATCACATAACATTACAATATAACACATAACCTGCAAAGAAAAGTGAAAGATTAAGTTGTACACTCTAATAAGAAAGGGTCGACATCACCTTAGTAGTGTGTAGCCTGCACTCAGTGGTCATCTAGGTTCCCTTCTCGTCTGTGCCTCGGCTCGCCTGGAAGTCACACCTCCGCAGTCACGGATACATGTCTGCACCACTATGCGCTGTTCTCTTCACCCTTCTCCGAGTCACTGGGACCTCTTCCTTATCGGCTACTCTCTCCTCTCTGGCTATTCTGCTAGGAGAGTATCTGTCTCTCGGTTCTTCTCCGCCTTCAAGATGGCGTCTGTCTTCCCTGGAATAAGTAGTAGCTTTACTGCTAACGGCTAGATGCCGCCTACGGACTGAACATGTAACTGTCTCAGACTTTCACTAATATAGAGGTGCGTTTCCTCATGGAAAATTCCGGCCCGTAACCTGCCGCCCACCAAATTCTTGTACCTCCCCGTACCAAGGACACGTTCCCAGCCGGCCGGCCTGATGTAGTGTCTTCGGCATGAAGAAAAATACAATCCTTCGATAAGGGCCGGCCTGAACCGGTTCTCTCCAAGCGAATAACACCTCATAACTAAAACATTACATTTGACCTAGAAGCAACCCAAGCTGCCGGAGCAGATAGAAAGATGGAGTCTCTCCCGTTTGAGGCCTACCAGGCCTGAATTCAGCACGGCTCCATGAAATACCCTCACTACAGGACAGGTTATCCCTAATACTAACGAATCTATCCCCTAGGCTATGTGTGCAAGCCCTGATCTATGGGGAAGAGCACAGGATCATGTCGAAGTGCCTAGTGAATAGGCTCCATTCACTACTCTAACCCTTAGACTTGAATGGTAAGAGACTGAAGTCACATTCAATCACTTTTCCCCACACGAAGGCCGGGAAAATCGAGCAGAACACCGCCCCAATGCACCAGACCCCTCTCCGCGAGGACTCCGGACTTCAAAGAGGAGGGGAGTATAACAAGGGGTGCTGAAGGGACGGGAGGCAGAGAAGACCTGGACTGTCGAGAGCCTGCGGACTTGGTCGCGGCTCGATCGCTCCCCGAACCAAAGAACGCTACCCGAACTCTGAACCATCTGAGCCCTGCTGACGCTGTCGCGGCTCCCCGAACTCTGAACCATCTGAGCCCTGCTGATGCTGTCGCGGCTCCCCGAACCCTGAACCATCTGAGCCCTGCTGATGCTGTCGCGGCTCCCCGAAATTTGAACCATCTGAGCCCTGCTGACGCTGTCGCGGCTCCCCGAACGCTGAACCATCTGAGCCCTGCTGACGCTGTCGCGGCTCCCCGAACTCTGAACCATCTGAGCCCTGCTGACACCGTCGCGGCTCCCTGAACTAAGACCCTCCGGTGCCTGCTGAGTGACTCGCGGCCCGCTCCTCCAAGAGAATCGGCAGAGATCGCCGAGAGAAGCAACATCCCCTCAGCTCGAGGATTGAGAGCTGGGCGCCGGATACCTCGCAGAGACACTGATTGAAAGACTGTCCCGCTACCCCTTTTCCCTCCATCATAAGATCGCTGCCGCTTGTGGCATTAATCCTGCACCTGCCGACCGGATCATAAAGATCCCTGATAACCACCGATAAAAGCTTGTTATCTTGCAACGATTTACTGTGTGGTGTCCCTCTATCCGCAGAAGAGAGAAGCGTAGCGTGTGCGATCCTAGGTGCGAGACCCTTCCAGGAAGGGCCTCCCTGCTCTTGCTCGGCCTAACTCTGGGAAAGGTGGGCCTCAGGGTGGTCAGGAACACATTCCGCAGCCTCCCCGGGGAACGCCTTCCAACACTTATTGTATCTCAAGTAGCTTAGTGCAGTTTTTACGATTTGGCTTGTGTTTTTGTTATATCTGATTGTTCTTAATTATGTGATTTGTGACTCATATTGTATGGCTTACTTTTGTAAAGCTTAAAGAACAAAGATATAAAGTAGGCCGCCAGATATTTTAGGATTACATACTAACATCACATATGTTTATTTTAATGCAGTTGAAAGGAAATTATAGCCTTCAATTGCGTGGCATCAGTGAACTTAGACAAGCCAACACTTGTTTCGCCCCTCAATGACACGCAGGCCTGTGGCTTTTGTAAGGCTGCTTGAGTATTATTAGTTACAGAATTACTGGAGTGGTTTGTAAGCATGAGCTGTAACACATGAAACAGGATGCATATAGTATTTCCTAACACGTATTTATAATTATGCTTACTTCTCTCTTTTTTGTCTCTCCTTTTCACTTTTATGTAATGTTCATTTGCATTTACTGTTTGTGTCTACTTTTTTTTTTCTTTATGTGACCTATATATGTACATGATTGGAATTCCTGTAATTCTCTAATTAATAATACTTTAACAGCCTTGAAAAAGCCCCAGGCCTGGGCTCCATTGTGCTGCAAAACACTTGTTGGCTGGTCTGTGTTCTCTGCTGTTTTACAAATAAGTAGAGTCTTTCCTTTGTTTTCAACTGCATTAAATTACACATATGTGACAATTAGTACGTAATCTCTGACCATTATTTAACTGAAAGGAAAATCAAACCACCTGTTTAATATTATCATTGATAATTGCTTACTTTACCTTTCTTAAATATATTTCATAGTTGTGGACATAGGAGTATTGCCATAATAGGGCAAGCAATTATTACTGCCAATGAGTCAATAATAGTCAGAGTAACTCCAAAACAATTACTCCCCCTTCCTCGATTACCTTGACTTTTTAAAGTATAATAGTTTTGGAAATGGCCCTTTTGGTGGGGTTCCCCCAAACTTTTTACCTTCTTCCTCCTCTGTTTTTGACTACGTTTTTGCTCGCTTTAGGACTCTGTTCACTTTTTTTCACTGCTGACCAGGGCTAAAGGGCATGTGCTCTGTGTCTAAACTATAATGCCATTTGGTTGCTCCATGATTGACATATTTGAATTACTGATAAGTCTCTAGTACAGTGCACTATATTTGCCCATGGCCTGTAAATTAAATACTACTAGTCAGTGGTTAATTTGTAATATTAAAAGTGCCGGGGCTCTCCTCAGGAGGCAGCGCCAACAGGAGAAATGTGCTGGTGCAAAATGCCTCCTGACTAGAACCCCAGCACTTATTATACTGGAGAGGACTTAGCCTAATGGCTAGAGCTGCAGATTTCGGAGCCGGGTTCGAGTCTCGGCGTGCCTCAACATTCTGTGATCATGGGGAAATCGTTTTACTTCCAAATGTGTGTGCCCTTAATTGGTGCTAGAAGCTCTGGTGCTGATGATTAGGTGCCGGTGCTGAGCACCGGAAAGCTCCGGCTCAAATTAAGCACTGCTACTAGTGGGCCCGAAGCACTGATTGTGCAACCCGCAGGAGTAGCCCTTTTAAAAAACATGTCTCAGGCCTGCCACTGCAGCACCTTTGTGTGCAGTTTTAAACTGCCTTTTCGACCTGGCAAGTTCACCTACTTGCCAAGCACAAACCTTCCCGTTTATTACATATAAGTCACCTCTAAGGTAGGCCCTAGGTAGCCCAATGGGCAGGGTGCAGTGTATTTAAAAGTTAGGACATGTACTTTGGAGTTTTATATGTCTTGGTAGTGAAATACTGCTAAATTTGTTTTTCACTACAGCAAGGCCTATCTCTCCCATCGGTTAGCACTGGAGATGCTTTGTAGCCCTTTACAAGTGTTACTTCCAATTGGGAAAATATAGGAATAATGAGCTTGGTGATTCTGGACTCACAATTTAAAAACACATATTTTAGTGAAGTTGGTTTTTAGATTGCAAATCTGAAATGCAACTTTTCTTTAGAAAGTGGGCATTTTCTTACTTTAACCATTCTGTGCCTCTGCCTGTCCCTGTAATACATGTCTGGGATGGATGACAGCTGGGTTGTGTGTATTCTCTCTAGACAGTCACACTTAAAGGGAGCTGAGGTGTTCCCTGCATATCCTGATGGCCCATCACCAGGCTGATGGGCCTTCCTGAGCTAGAGTGAAAGGGAGGAACTAACACTTGCACCTGAATAGGACTGTGCCTGTCCCCATACAAAAAGGTGCATACATCCCTGTAGTGTGTCTGGAGCCTGGGCAAGGAAAGGCACAGTCTTGTGCACTACAAAGACCTTTCTTTGAAGTCTCCCTACTTCAAAGACTGAAATGGGTCTAAGTACTGGACCTCTGATACCATATACTCAGAACACATCTGGACTGAGGACATACTGCCAGGAAGTAGAGCTGTTGTGCTGCCAGGAGGAACTGCCACTTTGCTGCTTGCTTTGCTGTGCTGGCCTGTTGCCTGCCTCTTCTTGCCTGGGGTTGAGAGGACTTGTCTGTACTCTCTACATCCTGCATCTCTAAAGGTTCTCCAAGGGCTTGTTTGGGCTTGCCTCCTGTTTATGAAGTCTGCGGGATATCAAAGACTTCACCTGCATCTTGCTACCAGCACCTGGGTTCCTCTTCTGTGAATCCTGCTCTGCCAAGTGGTGCCAAATCCAGTCGTGGGCCATTGTAAGTTAGTGGTTGGAGCTGCAACCAAAGAAACCAATGCATCAACACCAAAGTGTTGTTGGGAACCGGCGCATTCCCTACAAAATTGTCATATTGCTGCACCGATGCCATGGACACTGCATTGCTGAGTGCGCATCGCCTCGAGTTACAATGCAGCCCCGACTTTGCTGATGCAGCGCCTACGAATCACCGCTGCTGAGTGGGTCTCCGACAACGCATCGCCAGTGTCTGCGACACCTCAACTCCAAAATATTCCCGGCCTGGCGTGGCTTCTCAGCGACAATTTGCCTTCAGCTCAGCGGTTCGGCATCAACCTACATCGCTCTTGACCTCAGTGTATCAATGACTTTGCCCGACTTCGAAACTGATGCATTGCCTACGACAGCAACGCATTACCTCCATTTTTCAACACATCATTCTGAGCATCGAAGCATCCAAGGTACTGTCAGCAGGTCTGCGTGACTCCTGTATCCAACACACGCTCCATTGCGGTTGGACTGAACGTTTGGAATTGCCTCGGTGAAGCGCGACCAGATAGTCCCAGTTGGAGCTATTGATTTCTAAGCACCACATTTTGATTTAATCTTGCAAAATTCATATCTTGGCTTGCGCATGTTGGATTTTTGTTGTTGTGGTCTTGTTTTACTCCAATAACTATTGCCTATTTTTCTAAACTGGTGTGGAGTACTTCTGTGGTGCTTTTACTGTGTGTATGTGTGTCCAACTACTTTACACATTGCCTCTTTAGTTTAGCCTGACTTCTCTGTGCCAAGCTACCAAAGGGTGATCACAGATAAACCTTTAGTGTGTACTGCACTTACCCTGACTAGGATTGTGGTTCCCGCTTGGACAAGGTGCATCTCTGCCAACCAGAAACCGTTTTTTAACAGATAGCAATGTTATTACTATCATCGACCGTACTGGTAGCTATTAAAATACGATATCTAAGGTTATCTGTACAGAGAGACAGATGTCAGAAAGTAAATTCACTGTCATTCAGTTCGGGTATCTTTGCTCTATGTAAAACTATGGTGCAAAAATGTCCATATGTCTGCCCTTCACCTGTCAAGCAAGCTTGTTAAATACAGCACTCTGGTTTTAACCAAACACTTCATATATTGGGAACAAGATGCAAGATATAACCATAATCTTAACACTCGCCACCGATCTCAAGTATTGCTCCTTAATTAAACTAAGAATATAATTAGTTAATAAAGGGTCCCCCTACCTTAAGCCTATTGCAATAATCTCAAGGTTTTTGTGGCGCAGATCTGGTGCCCTTCCTGGCTGCCTATATGTATGAAGCCACTGGGAGAGAAATATAATCAAAACAGGGCAAAGACAGAGCATTATTGCAGCCTTACAATGTCTAATATTATGTTGCATAATAAGAGGATGCAAAAAGCACAGTTTAGTCTGAAAAGAAATAGTGCAAAGAAACATAAAATATACAATAGTTCTCTCTCCTTGTGTACAGTTGCAAGAGGCTGATCCTCTAGTTTTGTTTGACTAGATGCTGGTATAAGACAATGCAGGAAGTGTGCCTAGTCTAAAACTTATGCAAAGCGATCTTTTTACTTCCTGAAATAACTGCCCACATATCATTTGTATAACCAGTAGCTTTGATTTCCTGAAATTGCAACATTAGTTTGCCTCTCCACTGTTAAAAAAGAACAATATTTCTCTTTAATCAACTGCACACTTGAGGGAGACATTAACTCAGGGTTTCCCCAAAATTCTGGGCAACATATAGCTATCAAAGTGCTCACTGTCAGATCCCTCAGCTTTAGGGTGGTCTGCCCCCAAACCTTTGGCCTTCCTTCTCCATTTTTTGCTGATCTTGTTTTTGCTGGCCGTAGGACTCTGTGCACTTTACTACTGCTGGACAGTGCTAAATTGCATGTGCTTGCTCCTTAAAACATGTTAACCCTGGCTTGTCCCCAATTGGCATATTTAGTTTTATTGTAATTCACTAGTAAAGTGGTACTACATGTTCCCAGGGCCTGTAAATTAAATGCCACATGTGGGCCTGCAGCACTTATTGTGCCACCCACTTAAGTAACTCTTTTAAACATGTCTCATGCCTGCCAGTGCAGCCTGTGTGGGCAGTTTTAAACTGACATTACGACCTGGCAAAATAAACTTTTTTTCCAGTCCAAACCTGCCTTTTTAATTCAGATAAGTAACCCCTAGGACTTTTGACAGATGTCTTTCCAGAAGCAAGATGGCGGCTGTGTGAGGACTCCTGAGTGCTGCCCTCCACCCTGCTAGAGCTGGCAACCGTAGGAGGCGTATACTGAAGTGCCCCTTCCCCGGGGCATGAACACACTGTATGCAGCATGCACTCTGGAGCAGGTGTAAAATTTGGTCCGTGAACAAACCAGCCAGGTCGAGTGGGACATTGGGAGCAGAAAGGCGGCTGTTCTGGTTGCGGCCTTGGAGGTAGGCCAAACAGCAGCAGGTAGATGCAACCCTGGAGATCAGTGGCAGAAGGGATAGGCACGCAGGCCTATCCCTTCTGTCAACATATGTGGAGATGGCGCTGGGCTAGGGAACCTCCACATCCGTCCGAGCAACAACAAGGAGAGGGATGGACAAATCAGCATTGAGAGATCAGCAGCCCCCAGGCAGACTCTAGTCAACCTTATTTTTTATTTTTTTTAAACCCTGGCCTCAGGATATTTAGTCACCAGGAGGGAGAAGGAGGGCCTCACCCGCTGCTTCCTCCACAGAGAATGATGGTAGAGCAGAAGTCGTAACAGAGGGAGGCTGAATCAAACCAGATGAGCATCAGAAAGGAGTATGAGAAGGGACAGTCTCGGACTGTGTCTATTTATTTATTTTATTTTTGAGTATGTCTACAGATCCATTTGAAGGACCTGGGACGAGCCCCCTGTCTCCCTGCCCATTGGGTCACTGGCAGTGCAAAAGGCCAGTTTGAAGGTCAGTGAAAGTGCACAGGGTGTGGGGGTTTGGATGGGCCTACCAGAAACTATAGCGCGGTGAAGACACCAAAGATTATGTAAGCACAAGGACAGCCCCTTGTGAAAACCGGTAGAGACAAGGGGAGGTGGAACCCCACGGGGAAGTGCTCCTTTCGGGGCATGGGCCACCCCACCATAGAAATGGCGCAAAAGCAGTCAAAAAAGGAGAGACATTCCTTTTATGAAATCAGGCTCAAATAATTACGTAGTAGAGTGCTTTTTCTCTATTTCAGATTTGATCAAATTGGTCAGGGGAGGAACTCGACTCCCTAGATGGCAATTCTAAAGGAGACACGAAGGATAGTGTATTAAGTGTTTCGAGTGGGGAAAGTGAGGGCAGTGATTACCCCACTGGAGACCTGGGTGACAACAACCCTTGGTCAACCATTAAGAAAGGCTTAGTGGAGGGGGCACGAAAACTGGCTGGGGGAGAATGATTAAAGTGGGACTATTCTGCCAATCCCTGGCTAGAATGTAATTTGATAGAGCCCCAAGGCAATTCAATCCAGGAGGGGATAACAGACTCACCCACACTCAAAGGTATTAATAAGGGGATCATGTCTCATAGAGAAGAGACACAGATGGATAATTGCAGAGTCCGGGCTGCCACCAGGAAGCTGCAAAGGGTGATTTGGAAGGTAGCAAAGACTTGCTCAGAATTTTCTTGCAGGTTGGCCACATTGGAAGGGAGGGTGACAACGTTGGAGGTGGACGATGTGGCTAATAAGTGTACGTCAGTGGCTCACGAAGCACAATTAGTTGTTACCCAATAAAAAAATAGGAAGATTTTGAAAACAGGTTGCGCCGCAATGATGTGAGAGTCTTGGGCGTGGACGAGGGGGCAGAAGGGAGCAACACAAGGATGTATATTGAACAGCTATTCAAGTGTGCTTTCCCTTAACTTGCGGGTTGGGACTGGGAGCAGGAGATACAAAGAGTTCACAAATTCCTATTTATGAAGATATAGTTGGCTCGTGACTCGGAAACCTAGGGATATTTTTTGTTGTTTTTTTTGGAGGGAACTTCCTTCTCATACAAGCTATGTTTGCGAGAGCGCGTCCAGACTATAAACATTCTGCTGAAGGGTGCACATTTTTTGTGAGACATTATTTCTGCCATGTCACAGTTGAAAGATGCAGGAGATTGAGGCAATTGATCAAACTATTCCAGGATAAGGGGGTGCAGGCCTTATTAATTAACCCAGCTAGGCTCAAGATACGTGGACATGGTAAGACACATGTATTTACATCTGAATTTAAAGCTAAATAATTTTTAGACACTACGAGCTGAAACCTGTATATGGTATATATTTGATGGAAGTGGGGTAAGACTGTGCCCTGGAAGTTATACATGCAACAAACTAGGGGATTGTGTTAATGAATGTGTCCTGTATTTTGTAACTTCTCCCATTTGTTTTCATCTCCTTTTCCCTTTTTAGGTCTCGCCTGACCCAGCGCATGCGCTGGTCTGGTGAGACTTATTGAGAGGGCTCCAAAAAGTGCTACCAGGCCAGCCTAGAGCTACAGTGCATGTGCGCGGGCGCGCGCGCCATGCTTGACCGCGATTACTTTCACTTTTGCGGCCGCATGGCCGCTTTGATGTTTGATCACTTTCACGGCCGCTTGGCATAGCCAATAGGTCTCACTTTTGGGACCTTATAAGTATTTAGTTATGCAACTGTTGCATGGCTAAACACTTATAAGGTCCCAAAGGCGAGACCTATTGGCAATGCCTATGCTTGTTTTCCTTGATGCAGTTTTTTTCTTTTTATATTTTCTTAGATGTGTTCTGCAAGGGGAATATAATTGGAAATGATGAATTCAGTATGCAATAGGCTAAATAATAGTACATGTCAGGCTCTAGGTATAGATGGAGGGGGAATAAACCATCAGCAGTCCTGTGATGGGTCTGATTGCTTCTCTTGAGACATTTAATGGCAGGCCAGAACTATTTAGGAAATAATCATGATACCAATTACAACTAGATTTTATGATGCAAGGTAGCAGATTGCAGATTTGCTCAGTCAATGTTTGTGGATTGAATGATATAACTAAAAGTGAAAAGGTAGCAGTTGACCTCAGATCAATGAGGGTAGATATTATTTGCATGCAAGAAACACACATCGGATGGTAAAGGAGAATCCTGCTGGAAACTATGGGATATACTCTCTTGGTTGTGCAACACTGGGGTTATCTTCCAGGGGAGTGGCAATATTAGCCAAAAGTAATAGGTGCTGGGTCAAATGAACATCTGTGGATAAATTAGGAACATGGGTAATAATAGAAAGACAGGTGGGGGGAGAGTTTCACTGTATGCTTAGTATATGGATCTAATCTAGATGAAGCTGAAGTTATGGATTACTTAGATCTCAAGCTGTCTACATGGCCAACGCCTCCTGTTTTGTGCAGTGCTCTTAATCTTCACATGGTGTCACATCCTACACAGTATAGAGGCAGGAAGCCATCCGTTTCCAGAGTGGTCTGGCAGTTGATGAGAGATCATGGCCTGATTGATGTCTGGGATACATTGAAAACACCTGTTCCCGGTTATACGTTCTTTTCTTACCCACACAAGAAATGTGTGCAACTGGAATTGCTTTCTTATTTCAGCACGACTGGTAGGGCAAGGAGGGTTCGAAAGATAACTCAGGGTCTTCTCAGAACACAATCCATTTGTCTTGGAAATCCTGGTATGGGCAATAACTAAGCCAGCCCAGAACTGGACATTTGATAGGAAATTGCTTTTTAATCCTCATCACACTGAGTACATGAGAAGGTGGATTAGCGACTTCTTGGCAATTAACAGGGATAGTATAGTTTGGGACTCGCTAAAAGCAGGGAATTAAAGGGAAACCCTAAGCTTTAGTCCATATAAGCAGAAACAGAAGGCCAGCGAGGTTTGGGAACTGTGTGAGCTAGAAGTACAACATATGAAGGTGATAGCGGGAGGGCAGGACGATGAGGAGATGCAAAAGAAGATCCCAGTAAAAAAGGTCGGGATAAATAGCTCTCACAGTAGAGAGATGGCTGAGAAATATCAATGTATGAATCAGAAAGCTATGAGTATGGTGAAATTGTTGGTGGGCTGCTGGCTCTGCAGACAAGGCTAAAAGAGACAGACAGAGGCATATAAGCTATATTGGATAGAGGGGGACAAAAGGTTAATACTCCCAAAGAGATAATTCAAGTATTCAAGGACTACTGCGAATAACTTTATGAAGAAGATATATTCTTTCCAATAGTAGATATAAGGCATTTTTAGATACAACAGAAGGGGGTACTTTAGAGGGAGAAGATCAGGCTTTATTGGAATTGCTGATAACCCAGAGGAGGCAAAGGAGGCTCTAAAACCCCTAGCTTCGGGTACAGCAACCGGACTAGATAAAATACCCTTAGAGTTTTACTTAGTATTTTGTCTCGAATTAGGCAAGGAGAGATGGTATCAACTTTCCTTGGAGTCCAGAAAGGTGGTTTGGGGATCACCAATCTGCACTACTGCTATTTATCTTCCCACCTCCTCATCCTCTACGATTGGTTTAATAGGGGATGGTCTGATCCCGCCTACTGCTTGGAACTCTCATTAATGGGTTTCCCTCAGCTACAGGCTACGCTCTATGGGTCTCCGTTCTCTCTCTCTCTGCCCCTGGTAACACAGGTGCTGTTCCTTACCTGGGGTATTGCGCTTTAGTGTGTATGATGGGAAGCCAGGCTCACGTAACAGACACTGCTCTGGCACAGCACCTGGTTTAAAGAAGTAGCGTCCCTCCACGGCTTCCATACCTGGGACGTCATTGGTATCACATGGCTTGGGGATGTATGGTCAGGGACACACATGCACTCCTTCTAAGACCTTCAACAGACCTGCAACCTTACACATAGCCAATTTTACAAATATATCCAACTCAGTCATGCTCTCCAGGCACATTCCCTGCCCACAGATACACTTCCAGAGTTCAGTCCCTTGGAGGCCAAGCTAATCATGGGCAGCCTAGGCCGCGATGGAATATCCCAGATCTACCTCTCACTTGTTATCAACTTCCCTGTCTCACTTGACCACTTCAGAACCTATTGGGAGAGCTGGGTGGGACCCGTAGAGGATGAAGGTTGGTGAAACACCCTGATGGCCCACTGCAAACTTACCACCATCTCCAGACTGCAAATTGTTCACTCCTATTACCTTTACTTTGCATATCTCTCCCCAATCGGCTTGTGTCGAGCGGGCCACCCCTGCATGCCCTCGATGCGGAACCGACCCAGCAGATTTCTACCACATGGTATGGTCGTATGAAAGGATACTTCAATATTGGACCAAGGTGACCCGTGAACTGTCGGGAGTGTTGGGATGGGAAGTTTCCCTCTCCCCCTGCTGATTCTCTTGGGGGTGTTCGAGGGATCTGGTGTACCCGGGCAGAGAGGGCGTTCCTGGGCACAGCCCTCCTGGTGGCAAAACGGGACATCATAGCGCGATCCTTGTCCCCTGAACCTCGTACTCTGTCGAAGTGGAGAAGGGGAGTTGACTGGTGTGCACAACAAAAACGGGTGGTTTTTGAAGTCCACGGCTGCCCCCAGAAGCACGCACGGGTGTTGGTGGGAAAGTGGCTGGGTCAACTTGCTTAATTACCTATGAATCTGTACTTGTGGTCCTTCTTCATGTATATTCCGCTATACATACGAGATGTCTCCGCCCTGCGTGGAGTATGTAATATAATCTCTTGTGTGCTATGTACGTGCCATGTAGGTTCACCTTGGCTGGCTTCTCTGGCTGGAAATTCAATAACGTTCTTTATAAAAAAAAAGATATTGCTGAAAATACAAGTACTCCTATGACTACTTTTCTGCTCACTGCGGAAAAAGCTATAGACTGACTTTCTTGGGATTATTTATGGGACATCCTAAGTCGAAAGGGTTTAGGGCCCAATCTAATCAAGCCCATAAGGGTGCTATACCATAATCCAATTGCCAGACTGCAAATAATGAGGAATTTTAATAACCAGGGGGACCAGGATGCGTTGTAAATAAATCCTTTTATTAACCGGCTAGAGAAGAACCCCCTAAGAAGAACAATGTGAATGAACAGCTCTGATATAAAAATTCTGGGATATGTGGATGATATCGCCCTTGTAATGCCAGACACGGGAGATGCCTTGGTAGAAGTAGAACAGGATGCCAGAAGATTTGGGGAGATAGCAGGCTATCATTTAAACAAGGAAAATGCTCAAATAGTATGCACTAGCGAGATTAATTTGGTGGATCAGCGAAAAGTGGACAGCACTGCCTATCTAGGTGTGAAGATCACGGCCAGAACAGATCAAGTCATTGGTATGAATCTGAGGAATTTCGATTTTCGATCTCGCTTGTATTCAGCCACCATTTTGTGTTCCACCGCCATTTTGTGTTGCCCTCACTCAGGCAGCACAATGAACAAAGTTTTTTCTGCTGATCTCACTGCGACGTGTCAAAATAACCTCCTGCCTCTGTTTACAAGACTGATGTCAGGGACTGGGTGAGTCCACTAATCCCCGTCTGGTCCGACTGATCCCTGTTTCAACTATCTGTTGGTTTGCACCATTCTTTCCTGACTTTATCTTATCGTCTGGCTGTAGGAGAGTAGGGTCTGCTATCCTATGGTCACCCCACATTTTTGCTTTTGCTTCACTGGTTTTATGACTTAGTGTGGCTGTGGGCCTGCTAATCAGACCCCCAGCCCTGCTGCTCTCTCCCTACATTAATGCCAATGCACACTAGGTGCATTATCAATTGGAACTGGTTCACCTTATTGGACCCTGTAACAGTGTAGCCCAGGTACCCAGGGCATAGGTGTATCCCAGGCCTACCAGGGGCTGCAGCATGTATTATGCCACCCCTGGCCTGGCCTCACTATTTGACACAACTGGCTGATCACTCAGCTGGGATAAGTTGGTGTAATCACCTCTTACTTAGATATAGTATATCTATATCTAACCTATATGGACACATGGTAACCTATTTGTCACTCCTATGGCAGGCCTTAACAATCCTGGAGGCAGAGTGCTTGGTTTCATGTGAGATGGTGCTCTGGCATGAGCTGAGCCTGTCTGCAGCTTTTGGAACAACGTCCTTTAGCTGTTTCATGATATTGCCATACCATATACTCTTAAGTGCATTATGTACCTCGCGGTCAAATGCTAACTTTGGTTTGGCTTTTGCAAAACATGTCGAGTAAGGTGTCATACGATTTGGAATACTACCCCCTCGCCAATTCTGGCGACGAGGGTAGCATTCCACCCTTCTAGAGGGACACGACATGTACCTAACCTGAAACCCGGGTAAAGTTAGACAGAGCCTCAGCATCACAAAATGGATGCTGCCACCACAGACACAAGTGTGCCCTCCTGCTGCTGGGAGTCCTTCCAGGTTGGGAGGTGTGGACAAAGGGTTTCCTGTCAGGGGAGGTGCTTGCACCACCCCAGACAGGATTTTGTGTAGTGGGTTAGGGAGGGCTGAATAGATTGAGACATGCCTGGGGCACACAAGGTGTCCCTGTGCATATTCCTGTTCAAACCGGAGCTGGGGCTCTCCAGCCCCAGTCCTGGCGGGAAACTGGACAAAGGAAAGGGGGTGTAACCACCCCCCTTCCTGGTCCCACCCAGAGGAGGGACCTAGCAGGTAATCCGACCCCTAGATTTGGAATAAGAGTAGGAGCTGTGTCCCAAGACTTCAGATCATCCTGAAACTCGACTTTAATAAGAAGAACTACTGGACTTCGACGTTCTGCTGCACAGAAGACTGAAGAGAATCTCCTTTGTGGCCAAGGAGTGACCACCCTGTGAATACAGGCACCATCCAGCAACTCAACGACTGCTTTGCCGCCGCCTCCCGCTGGAGACCGAGCCCAGAGCCCGACAAGACCCAGACTCCCAGACATCTCTGAGCCAGATCGACAGTCCCTGCAAAGAAGAGACCCGTGGAGGCACCGAGAGACGTGGGACCGGCCATCTTGAAACGTCCACGACAAGCTGACTGCACAGCACCTGAGGCATCCTCAATGCTGTGCTTTGGGCCCTGAGAAGCCCCAACACCGAGCAGCATTTGCACCAAAGACCAGCCCTCCAGCATCCACGTGATCTGCGTGGGGCCCTTTTGCTTTTTGCCACTCGACGCGTCATCCCGGTTACTGGCCCGTTGGCTAGTGGCCATCTTGGCGGCGAAGACTGCAACTAATACCACTGGTCTGGTTGCTCCAGACTGGCCCTTGCTCCTGTGAAAAGGAGCAGCCCTTCTGACCTTGCTGGCCAGAGCACCAAGCTTTCCTTGATTCCTGCGGGGCTTGCATTAACCAAGGCCTGTTTGCTCCGATCAAGAAGCCGACACCGCCATCAGCTAGAGCCTTCGTGGGACAGCTCGTGAGTGACTCCTGGACGTCATCGACCTCTTCACTTTCACGTGGCTGCAGAGACAAGCTTCCTTTCTTCACCTGTTGGCACCCGACATCGCCTGGTTCCTTCCCGGTTCCACGCCGGTCACTGGCTAGTGACTTTGAACATTGTCCCCTCTGCTTACAGGTCGTCTACTCTTCAGATCCATCCTTGGATCCACCCGAACTCTTCCTGCCTGGCCGCCTGCAGCATCTTCATCCTCAGGCTCCATAGACCTGCACGACGAAACCCGACGCACTTCGACCCCTATGCACCCGCTTCCTGTGGGTGAGGTAACGCTGGCACTCCGGTGCTCCTGGGTAGAGAAACATCTCTAGTGTCTAGGTTTCAAGTTGTTAGGTTCTGGTCCATCCGGAAGACTCCTTTTTCTTTAACTTTGTGACTTTTACGCACCCATTGAAATCAATAGGTGCACGCGTGTAACTTCTAACACTGAACACGCATCCTGTGGGCCTCCTGGTCACTAACTACCGTTAGCTCCTTGTCGTCCCAGCGATTCCCTAGGCCCTAGGCCTTCTTTCCTTTCTATTTGTGGTTCTTATACCACTATTTTAGTATATGGTTTAGCTGGCCACCTGGCCCATCCATAATTGTGCAACTTTTGTATATTTAAACACTGCCTTGTTTTAAACGAATGTGCTTCTGTCCTCATAAAGAGTATAGGGGATACTTTTAAGTAAATAAATACATATATATTTTGAATATATATCTGTGTGGTGTCCTTTCATTTGGTGTTCAAGGAGGTTACATATGGTAAAACAGCTGGCTTCACATGCCCTCAAGAGTTTAGCCTGCAGACTGCACTGTCCACGCTACCACTAGGATAGCTGGTCTATCAAGGTTGACTTCAACCACCACCATAAGGGTTGTTTGGCATGGTACAAGGTGATCATTAGAATTAGTGAGCAGCATATACCAGTCCAACTTCTCACATTGGTGGCAGCGGTTGGGATTTGAGCTTGCTGTGTTTTACCAATTGTAATCTTTGAAAATATCATTTGAAAGATCACACAGGTACCTTTAGGTACATATAAAAACAAGACTAGTATACATAAGTTCTACTGAACTTAGTTGTTGTAGAGCAAAGGGAGTAGCACACCCTGACTACAACTGACTAGAAAAGGTCCAGTAGGAAAACACCAGTGTAGGTAGATTGCAACACATCCACCTCACTAAGAGAATGGCTGGAGCAGCAGGAGCCACTGGGCTCCCAGTTGTTGAGAGTGACCCTCAAAAGGCACCATCCAAATATTCTATGTTACACTATCAGGAGTTAAGACAGCTGTGTAACACCAGAGGTCTTAAGCAGGGTCAAAACCCTACTATAGCCCAACTCCTAGAGCTATTAGATAACTCTGATACTCTAAGTGCCCCTAACTCAGTCCCTATAGGGTCTGGAGATGGAGGTCACCCATCTGAAGATGATAATACTAATGCCCCTATCACTCCAGAGAGAGATGATGTAGACGCCGAGGAGGCAGATTCAGATGATGAGAGAAATAACCAGGTGCCAGTCAGGAGACTTAGCCAGGCTAACTTAAGCTTACATGGGACTGGAAATGGGATACCTCCCTACAGACCCCCAAGCAGGCTTAACCAGAGACAGAGGGATAGAAGATCCAGTTCGAGTGGGTCTGACCATTCCACTGGCTCTAAAGGCCCCCATGCCCCTGCTCCGAGGAGGATGACTTCCCCTCAGAGAAGAGAGCATGAAGCCAAGATGAGAGAGGCTGAACTTAGGATTCAAAGGCAAGAACTACTAGAAGTTGCCTTAGCTGAGGAGAAACTTGCTAGAGAAAGACAGTCTAGAGAGAGTGGATTAGATTCCACTGGTGGCAGCAATATCCCTAAGGATAAAGACAGGTCCTATGACTATAGAAACCTGAGTAAGATTGTGCCCCTCTACAAAACTGGGGATGACATCCACAAGTGGATAACTGCCCTTGAGAGGGCCTGCAGAGTACAGCAGGTCCCTCAGGAGCAGTGGGCAGCAATCTTGTGGCTCTCCTTTGAAGGTAGAGGCAGAGACAAGCTCCTCACAGTTAGTGATGAGGATGCTAGAAACTACCTGGTCCTGAAGAGTGTTCTGATTGATGGGTTAGGCTTAACCACTGAACAGTACAGGTTAATGTTCAGAGACACCCAGAAGACACAGACTCAGGACTGGTCTGAATTTGTTGAATGTGCCACTAAGGCTCTGGAGGGCTGGTTGCTGGGAAGTAAGGTTGCAGATTACACAGGATTGTATAATCTAATTATGAGAGAGCAAATCTTAAATAATTGTCAGAACCAGCAGTTGCATCAACACCTGATTGACTCAGATCTGACCTCTCCCCAAGAATTGGGAAAGAAGGCAGACAAATGGGTTAGAACCAGGGTTAAGCAAAAGAACCAGAACCAGAACCAGGGTGGTGACCAGAAGAAGGCAGACCAAAAGGGTGGGGAACAGAAACCCAAAGACCAGAAGTCTTCACCAGGCCCCCAACAGAATAATGAGGGTGGGTCCCAAACTTCCAAGAAGAAGAAGAAAGAAGGTCAGAAAAAGCCATGGTGTAATGTCTGTAAAAACACCTCTCACTGGACCAGTGATTGTAAGAAAACTGGAGCCCCCATCACTGCAGCCCCTAAGGCACCTGCACCCCCTAGTACAGTTGGCAGTGTTGGTCCTCAGGATAAGGGAGTAGTGGGGTTAACCTTGGGTACTGAAGGAGATTCTGGCCTAGTCAGAACTCCTACAGAGGCTGTTCTGATTTGTGAGGTGGACATGGATTTGTCCACTACTGTGAATCCTAGTAATCTAGGCAAGTACAGACAGACAACTCTAATAAACAATAAAGTGGCTCAAGCATACAGGGACACTTGTGCCAGTGTCACCATGGTGACACCTGGCTTTGTGGACCCTGGACAAATAATACTAGGTGATAATTACCTAGTGACCAACGCCAGCAATGTCTCTACTACACATAGTGTGGCAATTGTTAATTTCTCCTGGGGAGGGGTAACTGGCCTCAAAAAGGTTGTGGTAAGTGCAGACCTCCCAGTTGAATGTCTGTTGGGCAATGACCTAGAATCCTCTCTATGGTCAGAAGTGGAGTACAGGACTCATGCAGAGATGTTAGGGATTTCATCACATGTCCTTGCTGTGACCAGGTCACAGGCCAAAAAGTGCCTCACTGAACCTCAGGTCTTGGAGCCTGGAACAATGGACCAAGCACCTACCAAGAAGAAGAACAGAAGGGTCAAGGCTGTGCCTTCCCTCCTGCCTGAAAGTGAAGATCAGTCTTCTCAGGAAACTGATTTTGAGACCCCTGAAGGAACTGTCCCTGAAGAGCTTGAACCTGACCAGGTTGAGTTTCTGGGGGCAGGGGGACCTTCTAGGGCTGACTTAAGGCATACTCAGTTAGACTGCTCTTCCCTTGAACCCCTCAGAAAGCAGGCTGCTGGGAATGCTCAAGGTACCCATAAAGTATAATGGGATGATGGGCTCCTTTATTCAGAGGCTAGAGACCCAAAACCTGGTGCAACCAGGAGGTTGGTTATACCTCTGCAATTTAGGGGCTTCCTTCTTACCTTGGCCCATGATATTCCTCTAGCAGGACACTTAGGCCAGAACAAGACTTGGGACAGGCTTGTCCCTCACTTTCACTGGCCTCACATGAATGAAGATACCAAGGAGTTTTGTCGCTCCTGTGTAACCTGCCAAGCCAGTGGCAAATCAGGTGGCACAACAAAGGCCCCCCTAATACCACTACCTGTGGTGGGGGTTCACTTTGAAAGAGTGGGGATTGATATTGTGGGTCCCATGGATCCCCCCACTGCATCTGGGACCGATTTATACTGGTGGTAGTGGATCATGCCACCAGGTATCCAGAGGCAATTCCCCTTAGGACCACAACAGCTCCTGTTGTGGCCAGGGCCTCACTGGGAGTTTTCCCCAGAGTGGGGTTTCCTAAGGAGGTAGTATCTGACAGAGGTCCCAACTTCATGTCAGGAAACTTGACAGCTATGTGGAAGGAATGTGGTGTCAACTACAAGTTCACCACTCCTTACCATCCACAATGCAATGGGCTTGTTGAGAGATTCAACAAGACCCTGAAGGGTATGATCAAATGATTACCTGAAAAGCTCAGGCGAAGATGGGACATCCTTCTACCCTGCCTTCTGTTTGCTTACAGAGAGGTCCCACAAAAAGGAGTTGGCTACAGCCCCTTTGAATTGTTATTTGGCATGTCTGGTGAGGGAAGGATGGGAGTTACCTCTCACAAAGCCTAAGCAAGACATAGTGGACTATGTACTTGGTCTCCGCTCCTGGATGGCTGAGTACATGGAGAAGGCATCTAAAAACCTGGAGGCAAGCCAAGAATTACAGAAAGCTTGGCATGACCAAAAGGCTGTTTTGACTGAGTACCAGCCAGGACAGAAGGTATGGGTGTTGGAGCCAGTGGCCCCAGCAGCACTCCAAGACAAATGGTCTGGACCCCATACAATTGTTGAAAAGAAGGGAGAGGTTACCTACTTGGTAGACCTAGGTACTCCCAGGAGCCCCCACAGGGTGCTCCATGTCAACAGACTCAAGGCATATGTTGACAGGGCAGACATGGGCTTGCTCATGGCTACAGATGAGGGGCAGGAGGAAGAGAGTGACCCTCTCCCAGACCTGTTGTCTCAGAACCCTGAAGATGGCTCAGTTGATGGTGTGGCCTTAGGTGGCAGCCTCACTGAACATCAGCAAAATGACTGCAGACAAGTTTTACAGTCATATAGACATATGTTCTCCTTGACACCCAGTCAGACTAACTGGTGTACCCATGTGGTGAACACTGGTGACAGTCTTCCTGTGAAAAGCAAGATTTACAGGCAACCTGACCATGTCAGGGACTGTATAAAGACTGAGGTGCAGAAAATGCTGGAGTTAGGTGTCATTGAGCCTTCAGAGAGCCCCTGGGCTAGCCCAGTGGTTCTGGTCCCCAAACCTCACACACAAGATGGAAAGAGAGAAATGAGGTTCTGTGTGGATTACAGAGGACTCAATGCTGTCGCCAGGACAGATGCACACCCAATTCCAAGGGCAGATGAGCTCATAGATAGACTGGCTTCTGCCAAGTTTTTGAGCATATTTGATTTGACAGCTGGCTATTGGCAAATCAGGTTAGCTGAGGAGTTTAAGGCCAAAACAGCATTCTCAACCCCAGGAGGGCATTACCAATTTGTGGTGATGCCCTTTGGACTGAAGAATGCACCTGCCACTTTTCAACGGTTGGTGAACCAAGTCCTCACTGGGTTGGATGACTTCTGTGCAGCATATCTAGATGATATTGCTGTCTTTAGCTCCACCTGGGAGGATCACCTGATCCGCCTGACAAAAGTACTAGAGGCCCTGCAAAAGGCAGGCCTCACTATCAAGGCTACTAAGTGCCAGATAGGGCAGAGTAAAGTTGTATACTTGGGCCACCTTGTAGGTGGAGGCCAGGTTCAACCACTGGAGACTAAGATCCAGACCATCAAGGACTGGTCCCCTCCAACTACCCAGACTCAGGTCAGAGCTTTCTTGGGCCTGACTGGGTACTACAGGAAGTTTGTTAAGAACTATGGGTCCATAGTGACTCCTCTTAATGATCTGACATCCAAGAAGATGCCCAAAAAGGTTCAGTGGACAGTAAACGGTCAAAAGGCATTTGATGACCTGAAGAAGGCCATGTGCTCTGCACCTATCCTGAAGAGTCCTGACTACTCCAAAGAGTTTATTGTCCAAACAAATGCTTCTGAGTTGGGGGTGGGAGCTGTGCTTTCACAACTTAATGTAGATGGTCAAGACTAGCCCATTGCTTATATTAGCAGAAGGCTGACCACTAGAGAGAAACGTTGGTCAGCTATTGAGAGGGAGGCCTTTGCTGTGGTGTGGGCCCTGAAGAAGTTGAGACCATACTTGTTTGGAACTCACTTCAAGATTCAGACCGACCATAAGCCCCTCTTATGGCTAAATCAGATGAAGGGTGAAAACCCCAAACTACTCAGGTGGTCCATTTCCCTACAGGGGATGGACTTTACAGTGGAGCACCGCCCAGGGACTGACCATGGTAATGCAGCTGGTCTCTCCCGGTACTTCCACTTAGAACATGAAGACACAACTGGTCAAGGTTAGTCTAATGTCCCTGCGTTTGGGGGGGGGGGTTGTGTAGGAGAGTAGGGTCTGCTATCCTATGGTCACCCCAAATTTTTGCTTCACTGGTTTTATGACTTAGTGTGGCTGTGCCTGCTAATCAGACCCCCAGCCCTGCTGCTCTCTCCCTAAATTAATGCCAATGCACACTAGGTGCATTATCAATTGGAACTGGTTCACCTTATTGGACCCTGTAACAGTGTAGCCCAGGTACCCAGGGCATAGGTGTATCCCAGGCCTACCAGGGGCTGCAGCATGTATTATGCCACCCCTGGCCTGGCCTCACTATTTGACACAACTGGCTGATCACTCAGCTGGGGTAAGTTGGTGTAATCACCTCTTACTTAGATATAGTATATCTATATCTAACCTATATGGACACATGGTAACCTATCAGTCACTCCTATGGCAGGCCTTAACAATCCTGGAGGCAGAGTGCTTGGTTTCATGTGAGATAGTGCTCTGGCATGAGCTGAGCCTGTCTGCAGCTTTCGAAACAACGTTCTTTAGCTGTTTCATGATATTGCCATACCATATACTCTTAAGTGCATTATGTACCTCGCGGTCAAATGCTAACTTTGG
The DNA here is from genome assembly GCF_964204655.1 of Triturus cristatus. Lineage (NCBI taxonomy): Eukaryota > Metazoa > Chordata > Amphibia > Caudata > Salamandridae > Triturus > Triturus cristatus. Next base: position 1,161,900,187 of record NC_140590.1, read on the forward strand.
TTTGGCTTTTTCAAAACATGTCGAGTAAGGTGTCATACGATTTGGAATACTACCCCCTCGCCAATTCTGGCGACGGGGTAGCATTCCCCCCTTCTAGAGGGACACAACATGTACCTAACCTGAAACCCTGGTAAAGTTAGACAGAGCCTCAGCATCACAAAATGGACGCTGCCACCACAGACACAAGTCTGCCCTCCTGCTGCTGGGAGTCCTTCCAGCTTGGGAGGTGTGGACAAAGGGTTTCCTGTCAGGGGAGGTGCTTGCACCACCCCAGACAGGATTTTGTGTAGTGGGTTAGGGAGGGCTGAATAGATTGAGACATGCCTGGGGCACACAAGGTGTCCCTGTGCATATGCCAGTTCAAACCGGAGCTGGGGCTCTCCAACCCCAGTCCTGGCGCAAAACTGGACAAAGGAAAGGGGGTGTAACCACCCCCCTTCCTGGTCCCACCCAGAGGAGGGACCTAGCAGGTAATCCGGCCCCTAGATTTGCAGTAAGAGTAGGAGCTGTGTCCCAAGACTTCAGATCATCCTGAAACTCGACTTTAATAAGAAGAACAACTGGACTTCGACGTTGAAGAGAATCTCCCTTGTGGCCAAGGAGTGACCACCCTGTGAATACAGGCACCATCCAGCAACTCAACGACTGCTTTGCCGCCGCCTCCCGCCGGAGACCAAGCCCAGAGCCCGACAAGACCCAGACTCCCAGACATCTCTGAGCCAGATCCACAGTCCCTGCAAAGAAGAGACCCGTGGAGGCACCGAGAGACGTGGGACCGGCCATCTTGAAACGTCCACGACACGCCACTCGACGCGTCATCCCGGTTACTAGCCCGTTGGCTAGTGGCCATCTTGGCGGCGAAGACTACAACTAACACCGCTGGTCTGGTTGCTCCAGACTGGCCCTTGCTCCTGTGAAAAGGAGCAGCCCCTCTGACCTTGCTGGCCAGAGCACCAAGCTTTCCTCGATTCCTGCGGGGCTTGCATTAGCCAAGGCCTGTTTGCTCCGATCAAGAAGCCGACACCGCCATCAGCTAGAGCCTTCGTGGGACAGCTCGTGAGTGACTCCTGGACCTCGTCGACCTCTTCACTTTCACGTGGCTGCAGAGACAAGCTTCCTTTCTTCACCTGTTGGCACCCGACATCGCCTGGTTCCTTCCTGGTTCCACGCCGGTCACTGGCTAGTAACTTTGAACATTGTCCCCTCTGCTTACAGGTCGTCTACTCTTCAGATCCATCCTTGGATCCACCCGAACTCTTCCTGCCTGGCCGCCTTCAGCATCTTCATCCTCAGGCTCCATAGACCTGCACGACGAAACCCGATGCACTTTGACCCCTATGCACCCGCTTCCTGTGGGTGAGGTAACGCTGGCACTCCGGTGCTCCTGGGTAGAGAAACATCTCTAGTGTCTAGGTTTCAAGTTGTTAGGTTCTGGTCCATCCGGAAGACTCCTTTTTCTTTAACTTTGTGACTGTTACGCACCCATTGAAATCAATAGGTGCACGCGTGTAACTTCTAACACTGCACACGCATCCTGTGGGCCTCCTGGTCACTAACTACCGTTAGCTCCTTGTCGTCCCAGCGATTCCCTAGGCCTTCTTTCCTTTCTATTTGTGGTTCTAGTACCACTATTTTAGTATATGGTTTAGCTGGCCACCTGGCCCATCCATAATTGTGCAACTTTTGTATATTTAAACACTGCCTTGTTTTAAACGAATGTGCTTCTGTGCTCATAAAGAGTATAGGGGATACTTTTAAGTAAATAAATGCATATATATTTTGAATATATATCTGTGTGGTGTCCTTTCATTTGGTATTCAAGGAGGTTACATATGGTAAAACAGCTGGCTTCACATGCCCTCAAGAGTTTAGCCTGCAGACTGCACTGTCCACGCTACCACTAGGATAGCTGGTCTATCAAGGTTGACTTCAACCACCACCATAAGGGTTGTTTGGCATGGTACAAGGTGATCATTAGAATTAGTGAGCAGCATATACCAGGCCAACTTCTCACACTGGCCTTCGCTAATCTCTACTTGTATTCTCTCATTTCATAACTGTCCTCCAAAGCATACAAATGTGTCCTGCCACCTGCAAGTTGAGTTGTAGACACAACCACTGATTAACTTGTGGGGAGGGGTGACAAAAACAGTTGTAAGAGAGGTTTATTTGGGTTACTTGATATCTTGTTTTCAAACTTTTCTCATTGGTTATATCTTGTTTTCAAACTCTTCCCATTGGCTAAACATGTATGCATTGGGTGTGTTCTTGGTGAATCTATGTGCTATAAAAGATTGTGCACCATGGAGTAATGTGGCAGTCTCCTAAGAACATACCGGGTGTACTTCTGGGACAACTGTACTTAGCTGCAGCTAATAAACCTGATCTTCTACGCTCAACAGAGTGTCCTGATTCTCTGTTCAACAAAGCAGGTGAACTCAGGAGATTAAGGCGTACCCTGCGCCGCCAGGCCCATAAGGCCCTGGTTCTTCAATTGGTGCCCTCTGTGAGGCGGCTTCAGAGGTAACGGTTTTGCCTGAAGGTCGTGAGGAACCCCGCAAGATAATTCTGGAGGAATCGCGAACCACGTCAAGCGACCCCTGTATGTCAAAGTGGTCCGAAGGTCTTTTTCAGAGCGGTTTCTCCTTCCTGACGGCTGCTGACGACTGCTGCCCTGGCTGCCGCCTTGCTTTGGCCCCCTTTTTGGTGATGTATGGTATCGTGAGACGTTAGACGGGCCTCTGTTGGCGTAAGAAGACTCTTAGTTAAGTTTTGGTGGGTAGCTCCCACTATTTTGTTTGATTTGGGTCTTTGATTCGGCTATTGCAAAAGCCGAAGCCGAGGGGTGAGTACAGTTTGTGCTATATTATTTGATTTAACCCCTTGATGTTTGTGAACAGTCCAGTGAAATAACGATGCCTGGTCTGAGTAAGTTTAGAAAGTTTTGTTGTTTTGGTTGTGAAAGGGATTCCCGGCTGGAGGACTCATGTCCAATTCCTCCGGTTGGAACTCCCACTTTTGAGCTTTATTCTAAACATGATGTTGGCCCCATTGCCTTTAAAGAGGCATGGATCCGATACACAAAGAACAATGGTGTTCTGCAGTGGCCACAGAATGGTAGCCTTTAGCCTGACATATTAGATAATTTGGAAGCAATTTTGTTTAAAAGAAAAGCCCGGCCGGCAATGTTTGACTCTTTCTGCCTCTGGCGCAAGGAAGCCAAACAGAGAGAAATTAAACAGGCAAAAAGAGATAAGAAAACACAATGTATGACGATTATACAGGCTGCCCAGCAGTTTAAAGATAATGAGATTAATCAAGAAATGGAAATTTCAGAGACACAGCATCGTATGGCGATAGATAAATGCTATCCGGTGTTGCCTATTTCCCCTTCTGATAAAAGTAAGGATCCGGAGGAAGATCCTTTGATGTCTCACTTATTGAGATTGCCTCCTCCCTATGTACAAGGTGCTAATGCACCCCCATTGTTACAACCAGTTCAGCCATTAGTTGCGCCTCCGCCTGCTCCAGCTCTTCCGCATTTGCCCCTTCCGGTAGTGCCACCCCCACCTCTTCCGCCACCGACTTCTTTGCCTTTGTCTCCTGAACATCAATCTCCTTTGCCTTCGGCTCCCTTTATAACTGTTAATTCTTCTGTTAGTTCACCTAATACCTTGTCCCCTGTCCTTATGTCTAATTCTCCTACTGTGCGCAAACGAATCACAGATACTGTCTCTGATTTTCTGTCTCCTTTCTTTGAGACTCTTAATATGTCTCCGGTTTTTCCCAGAAGACAGTCTTGTAGTCAGCTTCCAGCTTCCGACGAACGGGTAATATAGGACTCTCTTGCTCGCAAATGGATCGAGAAGGGTCCCCAGTATAGTGTGAATGATATCATGGCCACCTTTCACCAGTGGGAAGCGCCCACGCAGAGATATGTTTTTAATGTTATGTGTGACACTCTTGTTAAAGGATGGGAGGATATGGATTTGGGTTCAGTTCCTCAGGGTTTGTTAGATGTTCAGCGTAATTTCGATAAGGGACTCATTGCGGGTTCTAAGGTTAGGACGCCGTAAAGACACTTGTCACTTTTAGGTCCCTATTTTCCTCGCAGACTTTTTTTGATTCCGATCCTGCTGTTAGGCTGACATCCAAACATTATCCCATGAGAGAGGTTCCTCCAGTGTGGAGAGAAGCGGTTGCAGCAGCAGGTGCTAATCCAGCTGTTCCCGCGCACTTCCAGCGTATATGGGTACATGTCCCCTGGAAAAGATCTGAAGTTTTAGCTCTTAAACAGTCTCTACCAGATCCCCATAAAAACCCTGCTGGTTATTATAAAGAGTTGTCCCAGACTGTTGATGCCTGTATTATGAACTTAGCCGATATTGATATGTTGATGGGAAATGTAGTCCCACAAGCATTATGCGCTCGGATTCGTAGAGAGGATCACGCCCAAGCATTAGGTGGTGATTGGGCTGCTATAATTGCCGCGGATAGAGCTCAAGTGGGTGGTGCTAAGCCTGATGTTTTGATTTCAGAACTTCCTGGTAGGATTATTACTTTAATGAAAACGATGATGCCCGCCTTGCGAGTTAATTGGGATAAACTAACTGCGTGTAAGCAGAAGAAAGATGAGAGTGTCTCTGATTTCTTCACTCGTTTTGAGGAGACGTTTATTGATCACAGTGGTCAGGATATGACTACGGAGGGTGGACAGCGATTATTTGTAGATAAATTCGTATTTAATTTGCTTCCCGAGCTGTCACATAAGTTGAAAGACTCTGAAAGTTCAGGGGCTGTTTCCTCTTCTGCTCAGATATTGGCTACTGCTCAATATTATGAGAACTGAGATAAAGAGGAAAAAGACAAGCAAGAGAAAAAGACTAAAGAATTAAAAACGAAGGTTCTTCTGCAACAGGCTTATCCTCCTCGTCCTGCTCAGCGCCAGTTTCAACAGCCTCCACAGTTTCAGAGGGTGTATCAAAAGCCTGAGCCTTTTATTCCGCGACCTTTATTAGGTCCTAACCAATGTGCCTATTGTAGAGAGGAGGGTCATTTTAAGAATAGTTGCCCGGTTTTATTACAGCGTAATGGAGGACTATCTGCTCCACGAGGTCGTGGTATTTATGAATTAGTGCCCAGGGGTAGAGGTCGAGGTGCGTTGACCCAAGAACAGCGTTCCCTTTCCCCTCCAAATTCCACGAACTACTTTGATCAACAAAATACTCAGTCTACCCAGTATTACAATGATGATTATCATGTTGAAGGTGAAAATGAAAGCCTTCACGCTAACTAGGACAGCCATAGACAAAGTGAGGGAGTTGTATCGATTCCAGTAGATCAGAGTGGACCTTATGTTAATGTCACTACAATGGGTGCTTCAGAGCCATTTCTTTTAGATACTGGTGCGATGAGAAGTTCTATCATTCACTCTAAACTCCCTGGGGCACCTTTGTCTGGCTCAACGAATGTATCAGTAGGATTTTCTGGCATCCCAGTTCGTAACCCGGTCTCTAGCCCTCTGCCTATTTCAATTGGCCCTTATGATATGGAAGCTCCTCTTCTTTTAACATCTGGTTGCGGCGAGAATCTGTTGGGTTTGGATTTATTGAAAAGATTGCATGCAACGATATATTGTTCTCCTTCTGGTGTGCATCTTACTTTGGGGCAGAAATTGACTTCTTCAATGTATTTGTCTAAAGATCAATTCCCACCTGAATTGCTCTCTCTTCCTGCAACGCTCTGGGCTACGGGTCCAAATGATGTTGGTTGTCTTGAGATCCCACCTTATGTTGTTACTCTCAAGCCCAATGCTAAATTGCCACGCATTCCTCAATACAGAATTTCCAATGAAGGTGAAAGAGCGCTTTTGGATATCATTTATGATTTGATTCAGAAGGGTGTAATTGAGGAAACGAGAGGAAATGTATGCAATAGTCCTATTCTTCCTGTTCTTAAACGCTCTGATCCTTCTCAGCCTCCTGTTTATCGTTTTGTGATTGATCTTCGGGAAGTCAATAAAATTGTTGTACCACAGTTTCCTGTTGACCCAGATATTACTGCCTTGTTAACTATGATACCTGCCTCAGCGGCTTGGTTTTCTGTTATTGATCTGAAAAATGTTTTCTTCAGCATTCCCATTGCCGAAGAGAGTAGGGATATTTTTGGTTTCTCTATAGGAGGCCGAAGTTTCTGGTTCAAGCGCGCACCCCAAGGCTATTGTGAAAGCCCCTCCATTTATAGTCAAGCTCTGAAATGTCAGCTTGATGCTTTTCCTTTGCCCACAGGTGCTACTCTTATTCAATATATGGATGATTTGTTGATTGCTGCTGATTCAGAGGATGTCTGCAAAAATGTGACTGTTGCACTGTTACGTCACTTGTCTGATCTTAATCATAAGGTTTCGCCTTCTAAACTACAATATGTCCGTCGAGAGGTTACCTATTTGGGTCATCTCTTATCAAAGGAGGGAAGGCGATTAACCCCAGAACGAATTCAAGCCATTGCGCAAATGTCTGTGCCATCCACACAAAGAGAGGTGCGTGCCTTTCTGGGCATTACCTCTTATTGTAGGCAATGGATTCCAAATTTTTCTTTGTTGGCCAAGCCTTTGTTAGCACTCACTTTGAAAGACACACCCCAACCCCTTCCTTGGACTGACGAATGTCAGAAGAGTTTTACTGATTTACGTGCTGCTCTGTGTTCTGCTCCTGTGTTGGGTACTCCAAATTACAGTAAGCCCTTCACGCTCTATGTCCATGAAAGAGAGGGTTGTGCGTTGTCAGTCTTAACACAACGATTTGGAGACAAACAGCAGCCATGTGCCTATTTTTCAGCTACATTAGACCCAGTAGCCAAGGCATTGCCTAGTTGTCTTAAAGCTACAGCAGCAGCAGCGATTTCTATTCGTCAGTCTGCTGGAGTGGTGCTAGATAATACTCTCATTGTTATGGTACCACATGCAGTGGATACCTTGCTAAATAGGACAAAAACACAACATCTTACAAGTGCTCGATTGTCTGGATATGAACTGACGCTCTTGGCTAGTCATGTGTACATCAAACGATGTAACCTTTTAAACCCAGCCACACTGTTACCTCTTCCAGAAGAGAAAGATATTCAGGAACAACATGATTGTTTTCTCCGTACTGAGGAAGAAACAAAAGGAAGAATTGATTTGAAAAATACGCCGCTAGTGGATCCAGATGGGATCCTGTGGGTGGATGGGTCTTGTTTCAAACTCCCAAATGGTGAGACAACTTCAGCTTATGCTGTTACCACCTTGTATACAATTGTGGAGACAGCACGCATCAGATATAATTCAGCTCAGGCGGCTGAACTGATAGCTTTGACCAGAGCGTGTGTTTTATCTATAGGAAAGAGAGTGAATGTGTATACCGACAGCCAGTATGCGTTCGGTGTGGCGCATAGCTTCGGTCGTTTGTGGAAGGAAAGAGGATTCCTTACCTCCCACGGTACTAAAATACAGCATAGTCAATTGGTAACTGATCTTCTTGAGTCACTTGCTTTGCCTACCCAGATAACAATTGTGAAATGTAGTGCGCATAAGAAGATTACTGATGATGTTGGTCGCGGAAATGCTTTTGCGGACGAGGTAGCAAAAAGGACAGCCAGAGATGCTACAAGTCGCATGTATGTTGCGGGCCCTGCGAATTGGGTCAGGGAAAGAGGGATGTCTGAGGACACAATAGAAAGTGTGAGATCGATTCAGGGAGATGCTACAGAGAAAGAGTTGAGAAAGTGGAAAGAGAGTACAGGAATGTTAGACGCAACAGGATGTTCGATAGAATTGTCAGAACACCGGCGTTGGTTGTTACCAGATGCCTATGTACTGCCTGTAGTTACTATGGCGCATGGTCCAGCCCACATCAGTGCGAAAGGAATATGTAAACTTCTGGCTCCAGTGTGGCTGAACGAAGGGATTCCAAAATGTGCAGATAATGTGGTGAAGCATTGTATCATTTGCTTGATGTACAATCCGGGAAAGGGAACTCCAACTCCGGCAGGTCATTTTGCTCCCCCAACATATCCTTTTCAGGTGTTGCAAATCGACTATATTCACATGGATCGATGTAACAATCTTAAATATGTTCTGGTGGTGGTATGTGCCTTTTCCAGATGGATAGAGGCTTACCCCCTGAAAGACAACACTGCTTTGTCCACTGCCAAGGTTCTTCTAAAAGAGTTCTTCCCTAGGTTTGGTTTGCCGCGCATTGTCTGGAGTGACAATGGAAGTGAATTTGTAGGCCAAATTATGCAAAAGGTGTGTACCGGTCTTGGTATAAGACAAAAGTTCCATGCGGCAAATCATCCTCAGTCAGCAGGTTTGGTAGAGTGCTATAACGGCACTCTCAAACTTAAGCTTGCAAAAGTACAAGCCAGCATAGGTCTTAGTTGGCCCGATGCTCTACCTTTGGCTCTCCTGTCCACTTGAATAGCTGTACATTCTCGTTTGGGACTCAGCCCATACGAGGTTGTTTTCGGGGGCCCAGCTAATGTATGGGGAGTCCCTCGCCCTAAAAAGTACTCTGACATACAGTATCCAATGCTGATAGACTATTTACATGACCTCACCACTAAATTACGTGTTCTTCACCAACAGGTTCAAAACGCTTTACCAGAAGCCTCCACAGACCCAGGTCATTCTATCCAACCTGGAGAGTGGCTCAGCCCATACGAGGTTGTTTTCGGGGGCCCAGCTAATGTATGGGGAGTCCCTCGCCCTAAAAAGTACTCTGACATACAGTATCCAATGCTGATAGACTATTTACATGACCTCACCACTAAATTACGTGTTCTTCACCAACAGGTTCAAAACGCTTTACCAGAAGCCTCCACAGACCCAGGTCATTCTATCCAACCTGGAGAGTGGGTCTGCGTGAAAAAGTTTCAGAGGACAAAGAATTTGGAACCTCGCTGGAGGCCACCTCGACAAGTCCTCCTGACAACTCGCACAGCAGTAAAAGTCGAAGGGAAAAATAACTGGATCCATGGCGTGCACTGCAAGAAAGTGCCCTTGCCCTTGCCTTTTGATCAGTGGGTTCGTAAGGGTATAGGTGATTCTGAAGGAGAAAAAGTCCCCCGATTCATACCTTTCAGTAGTGCACACCTGGATGGAACTCGATCGGAGAAAGAAGATGACGACATTCTACAGGAAGCCATACCTTCCCATCTCCGATTAAACACTACAGAGCCACAGACCCTATTTCAAGACCAAACTGTACCAACAAGGACTAGATACAATTTAAGACCTAGATTGGTCAAGGACACCTGAGATTTTCATCTCTTCTGCTACATTTTATCATCTGTCCAGGTTGCAGGGTCACGGTAGGAGTCTTGGTTTGTGACCTGTATAGTGGCTAGGCCCCCAGGACTTGCAGTGTCAGAGGACGGCTAATAATCACAGCCAAGTGAGTAAGGAAGATTGCAGTGAGCAACAATTTTAGAGGATGGATGTTAAATTAGGAAAGAAGGATAATAAGGAAGAGATGAGAAAGAAATATTGTAAAATATTGTACAGTCGATGTGGCGTAACATTGTGTGTTATTATGTTTTTGTGTATCTTATTGGCTTGTGTAGGTTGGGTTATTCATGCTACGCAGCAAAAAGTTGTCCCTAATTCTATCTCTTTGCCTCTTCATTCTATTATCTCCCCACATCAATTATATACACTTCCCCAACATGAACTAATCAGGAGAACAGAATATTTTAATAATTCATTTATCCAATTGTTGCACCAACACCAATTGGTAGTCAACACAACCGACTGTTGGGTGTGTGGACTTATGCCTCATACCACAGATAAAGGGATGCCATATTTAGTCCTTCCATTTTATTATGAAGGTTCCGCTTGGGCTTATTTTGCAATATTTTCGAATGCATATCAGAGCCGATTTAGACATCCAGTTGGTTCCTATGGTAGTAAGCCAGATTTTAGTCATAATTCTCTGATAAAGGGAATGGTGGCTATGACTAAAATTGTGGAGAATAATAAGGTTCCTGTTGATGAGAGACAATCATATACTAATTGGAACGTGACTCGTTACATTACTAGCCTTACAGATAAAACTAAACAGGGAAAATCTCCATCAATTTGGACTGTCCCTCATCAAGGTAATTTCTGTTTACAAATGAATGGCCAAACTACTGACACTGGACAAAGAAAAAGCTTTTGTTCCCATACATACATCTACACGTCTCAAAATTCACCGCCGTTAGTGCCATCCCAGGGCACATATTTTGTCTGCCACGATAGAGCTTACACGTGGCTACCAACGGATTTTTCAGGAACATGCTATATAGCTTTTCTTCTCCCTCCTACATACACTGCTCCTTCAGGCCATCATAGAAACAGATATGGCAGAGGGATTATTGATTCTAAAGACACGGCAGGACAAGAGGGAAGTGATTTCCTCAAAGGATTTCTTCCTTTTTGGGGCCCAATGGCCAACAGCAGAAACATGAGACAGCTGGTTCGTGTTGTTGAGACTACCATAGATGTCACTGTAGGAGCCTTAAGTAATCTCACAGCTGAACTTCAGGTGGACCGTCTCATGACTTTGCAGAACCGGATTGCACTAGATGTTATTCTTGCAGATCGTGGTGGAGTCTGTAAATTGATCGGATCTAGCTGTTGTATTTATATACCTGACGACACCCCAACGGTATACCAAGCCATCTCCAAATTACACATGATCTCCGAATCGATTCATCAAGACGAAGGAGATTGGTCTTTATTGGGATGGTTTGGGGGATTACTGTCTAAATGGGGATGGAAGGCACTAACCTTCCTTGGAGTGGTTTTGGCCATCATTTTTTCCTGTTGTCTCTGTATGCAGTGTGGCCCCGCCATCTGCGGTCTTTGTGCCACTCTGTGTGTCCCAAGACCTGAGTCACAGAAAACAGAGAACATTAAAATGATGTTGCAGCAACAGCTTGACGACCTCATGGCTATTGACATTGATTCAGATTAACGTGAATCTGTGATGTTTTGCCTGAGTTATGGCAAAAGGAGGGTCTGAGGAAATTCGATTTTCGATCTCGCTTGTATTCAGCCACCATTTTGTGTTCCACCGCCATTTTGTGTTGCCCTCACTCAGGCAGCACAATGAACAAAGTTTTTTCTACTGATCTCACTGCGACGTGCCAAAATAACCTCCTGCCTCTGTTTACAAGACTGATGTCAGGGACTGGCTGAGTTCACTAATCCCCGTCTGGTCCGACTGATCCCTGTTTCAACTATCTGTTGGTTTGCACCATTCTTTCCTGACTTTATCTTATCTTCTGGCCTTCTTTATTCTCTACTTGTATTCTCTCATTTCACAACTGTCCTCCAAAGCATACAAATGTGTCCTGCCACCTGCAAGTTGAGTTGTAGACACAACCACTGATTAACTTGTGGGGAGGGGTGACAAAAACAGTTGTAAGAGAGGTTTATTTGGGTTACTTGATATCTTGTTTTCAAACTTTTCTCATTGGTTATATCTTGTTTTCAAACTCTTCCCATTGGCTAAACATGTATGCATTGGGTGTGTTATTGGTGAATCTATGTGCTATAAAAGATTGTGCGCCATGCAGTAAAGTGGCAGTCTCCTAAGAACATGCCGGGTGTACTTCTGGGACAACTGTACTTAGCTGCAGCTAATAAACCTGATCTTCTACGCTCAACAGAGTGTCCTGTGTCTCTGTTGAACAAAGCAGGTGAACTCAGGAGATTAAGGCGTACCCTGCGCCGCCAGGCCCATAAGGCCCTGGTTCTTCAAATCTAATTCTAATGCTGGCCAAGATTAGGTAGGACTTAAGTAGAATCAACAACTTGCATTTAACTCTTATCGAGAGATGTAATGTAATAAAAATTATAGCACTCCCCAAAGTCTTACATCTGTTTAGACCCATCCCATTGGAAATTAAGAAACAATTGTTTTCTATGCCGGAGGGCATTTGTTCTAGCTTTATGTGGCAATACAAAAGGGCTCAAGAGCTGCTAGATACATGGTGCTTTCTAGAGACCGGGGCAGATGGTCTGTTCCAAATTTCAGATTTTACTATTGGTCTTGTTTGCTATCGCAAATGGGGGTTCTAATTACTGGAAAGCAATATGAGACCTCAGCCGCCACAGAGATGAATTCCATATAGGAACTAACGCTGGGCTTAGAAAGCCAAGGGCGGTTTCTTAAGGAACATCGAAAATAGTTATTACAGAAAGGTCAGATGTAAGACCATGATGAGGGTATATAAGGTGTGGAGGCAGTTGAAGGCAGGGTTCAGACAGACAAAATATAATAAGTATACCCCGCTGTGGAGGTCATCTATCTTCCCTCCCATATTTCATGATAAAATTTGTAAGGGACGGGAGCAGAGAGGGATTTTTAAATTTAGAGATCTATTATTGAACCATCGTCAGCTGCACTCATTTCATGAATTAGAAGATAAATACGGCCTGGTCAAGGAAATGTTTTAAAATTCTTACAGATAAGGGGTTTTATAAGTATGATAGGTAATGATCCATTGACTGGTTGTAAAATCCCCATCATAGAAGCCATTAACAGGGGTGCAAGAATTGGGCAAATTACTAGTTGACATCATGCCGGATGATTTGGGGGCTCAAGTAGTCAAATGGGAGACAAATTTGGAACCTTCATAAATCATTAGAGTTTGTAGCAGAGACTTTATTAACTTCAGGGCTCAGAAGCCAACATTTTAAGACTATATTCAACCTGTACTTAACCCCTACCAAGCTGTTCAGATGGGGCAATAGATCTGATGAAGCATGTCATCGAATGGTGAGGCCTATTCGGATATAGTCCAAATGCTTTGTAAATGCCTGGGTCTGGAAGCCTTCATCATAGAAATTGGGGCTTTTATAAACAAGGTCCAAGGTGAAAGTACAGGTTGAGATCACACCCCGGCTAATATTATTTGGGATGGAAGACTGTTCTAGGCATACATTAGGACAGATATATTTTATATTTTTAGCCATGGTAGTGGTCCATATGTGTATAGCGGCAGTATGGTGAGCCCTGAATCCCCAACTGGGCTCCAATAGCTGGCGAGGTTTCTATCAATGTGTAATCTGGAGAGAAATTTATATAAATGCAAAGGTCAAAAAGCAAGGAAGGCTGGAGGCTTGATATGGGCCCCACTGACAGAATGAATGCAGAGCAAAGGGGGCAGCAACTAGGTAGGAAGCCAAAGGGATCGAGTCAATTATGTTTTATTTGTTTGTTTGTTTTCTCTTTTTTTCTGTTGTTTACTTGTCTTTCACCTTCTCGGGAGAATTGGGGGCATGTCTAGTATTTGGAATTATTTACTCTATTGGTAATTAAATATGATTTGTTTTAGCTATGTAAATGAATTATTCTGGCTTAAGGGAAAGCGTCATTAGATGAAGCGATTGGTTTCGGACACTTGACATAGTCAATACTTTCTTCCTTTCTGTGTTCTGAGTATTGATGTATTATGAATGAACTGCTATGATTGATAGCTAAAATGAAAATAAAATAAAGAAAAAAAGAAAAAAGAAACCTCTAGGGTAGGCCTCAAACAGCTTACACGGCAGAGTGCAATGTTTTTAAATAGTAGAACATGTAATTTTAAGTAGTACCTGTCCTTGTGGTGAAAAACTCTGAAATTTGTTTTCACTACTACAATCCCTACCTCTTCAATAGGATAACATTGGAGTTAAATTATTATATTGAAAAAGGTATCATTTCCAGATGGGAGCAGTTCTTGTTTGGCATCTTTGGAATTGTAATGAAAAACCATCTTTCATGGTACTGCTGGATTTGAAGTTACAATTTTGAAAATACCTCTTTTTGGAGTTTCCCTGCCTTAGCCATTTAGTGCGTGTAGCCCGTCCACGAGTCATGTGACTGAGTATAGTTGACAGTTTGGCTTTCTGTGTTCCTCCTATATATCTACACAAATTAGAGAGCTTAAGTGTGCCAAAATGGGCCATCACTGGCAGGATGGGCGGGCGGAGCTGGGTGCAGCCCTACTTACACTTGAATAGGCTGTGTCCTGCCTCGACACAAAGGGTTGCATATCCCCTGTAGTTAGTCTGGAGCCAGGACAGGGAAAGTGGGGTATCTGGTAACTTCAGAGGGATATATCTAGAAGCTTCTCCCTCCTTCCAGAGGAAGGGCGCCAGGTATAAATATTGAACCACAGACACCATCTCTTTAGTGCACTTCTGGACCTGTGGATACTCTGTCAGGAAGAAGGACTCCTGTGCTGCTGAAAGGACAGCAGTCTCTGCTGGACATCCTATCTGAAGGAACCGCTGTGCTGACCTGCTGCCTACTTCTCTTTTGCCTGGATGAGTAGGACTGGACCTGCACCAGTTGAACCCAGGGCCCCAAAGTGACTTCAAGGGCTAGTTGACAGGCTTCCTGACCATAGTCTCAGGGACAGAAGGCTCCAACAACTTTTAACCCAGTACCTGGACTCTGCTGGGAGTCCTACCTTGTCAAGTGGTACCACCTTAGTCCTGGACCCTTATAAGCTGCCCTGAAGGTGCTCCGCTGCCCATCTGTGGACGCAGCAGAACTGACACATCTACTCTGTTTTGCGGCACAAACCCAAGCGGAACTGATGCATCTCCTCTGCTATGAGGGTTCTCCCAATGCAAAGGACTTCACATCGGCCCAGCACTTGCATTGGAACCACCGCATGCTGAAGCTTTCCTGATGCAGGCCCTCATTGACAGCAGCCTTGACGATGACGCAGGTTCTCGCATTGCCTCACAGCTCCTTGAAACCGATGCATTGTCTCGACTGTGCAGCTCATCCCCGACACAGGACTTCGCATCACAACCCCTCGTTGATTGGATCCTTGACAATAACGCGGGACCCTACATCGCAGCTCTGCAGCCCTTCTGAACCAACATTCACCTCGGCTGCACAACGCATCCTCGGCGTGGAAACGCGCAACACTCCTCAACCAGGAATGAAAGTAATTTGTTCATTGGGCCTAACTGGGTCTCTGCAGCCTTCATCATGGTCAGCCTAAACTTTTGACCCAGTCCAGCACGACCAGATTTCCACAGTTGGCGCTTTGTGCTCTTTGGCTCTATTTCCACAAAAATCTTTAAACCTGCATATCTCCAGTTCAACTGATTGGAGTTTTTGTCGTTTTGTTTTTGTTTTACTTATTAAAATCTATTCTGTCTTTCTAAACTGTGTGGGATCCTTTTGTGGTGTGTTTACTGCGTTACTGTTTTAGGGGTTGCACAAATACTTTACACATCACTTCTGGGTTAAGCCTGACTGTTCTGTGCCAAGCTACCTGATGGTTAAGCACATTTTAGTTTAGGGTTTGCTTGTGACTTCATCCTGTCATTGGGGTCCCAGGACCGAGACAGAATAAGCATGTAAGAATTGTTGTTCAATTTTTCATCAGTTTTGCAACCTTTTTGTGACCCCCACAGCTGTGCCCCATAAGAACCTGTAGCTACTGCCTTCATTCGGTATGCTTCTAGAGCATGGGGGGAATTATCCTGCAGCCGCATTTATATGTAAATCATAGAATAGCATTAGCCTATTGACTCAGAATAGCCTCACTTTTTACTGACTGCTTGGTCTAGGGTATTTTCTCATCAAAGCACACCTCCAAATAATCGCAATCAGAGGTGCAACTAGGGCCACATTTCGGGGGGTGGGGCTACTAAAAATGTCTGGGGCAGCTAATTCTTCCAGCAATAGGCAAAGTGGAGATGGAGGGGTGAAAAAACAACCAAGCCTCGATAACACGTAAATGGTCTTTTAAAGACCTGCGAAGCACTCGGGTGTGGCTGCGATAAGCTCAAAAACTTTCTGTGTGTGTGCCCAGGAAGCTGTCTCAGCCCGGGCTGAGACGCACAACAGGGGTGAGGGGGGGCCGAAGCCCTTTGAGCCCTATGGGCGTTTGCGCCTGATCGTAATAGTCAACATGATCCCAAGGTATTACATACATTTTGAATATATTCTTTGGGTTGTGTTTGCAATTTCAAACTCTAAACATTGTCTTCTCATTGTTGCTTTGCAGTACTTGTCCCAGGATGCTTTATTCCGGTCCAGGGAGGACCTGGCCTGGCAGTTCGGGCTGGACTGTTCCCATGAGGCACAGTGTTAAGACTGATTTGCATATGGCTAGGTCTAAACTGGGGTGGCTTAGTGAGCAGAAGAATGATGATGGATTAAGCCCAGATCTGTGACTGGGGGTGATTGTCTGAAACGTTTCAGCACTCCGTCCATCATCTTATTGTGTTTGCTTTACAGTAATCTTCAAATCCTCTCAATAGTTTGTGCATGTGAAAGTTCAGTGTGAGCCAGTAGTACTGCATCGTCAGCGAACAAGAGGATGGGGATCTTTAGCCCCTTGCAAACTGGTACATCCAAGTTCAAGGCCAGTAGAAACATATCAGTGTCATTATTGAAGATGTTAAATAGGGCTGTTGCCCAGGCGCGGTGCGTCCATTAGGGCGTTGGGGCGTAGCCCCCCCGCCCGCAGCGTCGCCCGCAGCGTCGGCGTCTTTGAACTTAAGTAAACTGAATCAGTTTACTTAAGTTCAAAGAGGAGAACTGACAATCATGTCAGTCAGCATGACGTCGGACCGCCCACCCGGGGGTGGGCGGTCCGATGTCATGTTGACTGACATGATTGTCAGACAGACCAGGCAGGGGCAACAGGCAGCAGCACAAGTGCGCATGATTGGGGAAGGTGAGCGAATTTTCGCTCCATGCCCAGTCATGCGCACTTGTGTCTGCTCTGGCTGGCGCATGCCCATTAGGAGACCGAGGGTTGAGCAAAGGCTCAAACCTCGGTCTCCTAATGGGCAGGCGGGCGAGCAGTAACCGTGCCTTCAGCCAATCCTGGTGCTGCTGGCAGTGCCAGGATTGGCTGAGAGCCTGAGAGGGGCTGTAGGCGCCAACGGATGGACCCGAGGCGGCGCGGACATGCTCAGGACCTCAGGTAGGATGGAGGATTTTTTTAAATGTATTTT
The DNA here is from genome assembly GCF_964204655.1 of Triturus cristatus. Lineage (NCBI taxonomy): Eukaryota > Metazoa > Chordata > Amphibia > Caudata > Salamandridae > Triturus > Triturus cristatus. Next base: position 1,161,917,189 of record NC_140590.1, read on the forward strand.
AACACCCCCCCGCGTGATACCCCCCCGCGCGACACATACCCCCCTCACCCCCCCCCCCCCCTCCGAGCCGCAACTGGAGGAGTTATAGAGATAGCAAGATTTAAGTGCACTCCAGATTTAACGGATAGTTTCCAGGACAAAAGCGAATACTGAGGAGTGTGACATTTAAAGCAAAAATACAACTGCAGATGGACTTGAAAATAGAAACGTAGGAATCGCTTACAAAACGTATTCATCTAGGTATTTTAGTAATTACTGCATACTCCCTGGCCCCAGTATTGCTGTAATAATTGTGCAATGCACTTTTGAGTGCCATGCTTAGTCGGCACTCCATATAAATATATGTATTAATTTAATAAAGATTTCTAATGCGCTAGGTGCAGCTGTTTAGTGACTTTATAGCGCCTACATACGCCGTTAAAGGCAGTATATTCGGTATTCTCGAGGTGCATGATAGATGGTCGCTGGGCCGTGGCGAGCCCTTGCTCGGACTCACCGTGAGATTTTTTGGCACCACAACAAGGAAGACGTGCACCTCTGTTTATCCCAACAAGTCCGACCGGGCTCACTGCCACAGTGTGATTGTAATCAAGGCGAATGGCCTGCTCCTCTTTTATGAACGTTTCACGTTATATTATTAGGTTTTTCAAACCGTCCTCACACATGTGGGCGGTTGGCACGTCATGTGCCACACACCTGCATGCCAGGACCCGCGAGTATATGTGCGTTTGTTTAAAGGGCGCCTGCCCGGGGACCTCTTCAAATGGAGATGGTTCTGCTACAACATGTCCCCTTAAACAAAGCATCCTTGGCGCTGCCTTTGTGTTGACCTAACAGGCCCCTATAGTGGACACGGGTCCCGCACTAATGTCTAAATGCGTGGCTCTGTACATGGCGCCGTGCAGCGTAGTATCATTTCACCACGTGCAGCACCCATGTTGAAATAATTACTCGCCACATTCGAGCCCAGTGCAGAATCCCTGTTGAAATATTGAGTCTCCACATGTGGGCCCGTGCAGCATCCGTGTTGAAATATTGAGTCGCCACATGTGGGCTCCTCTTCCTGTTGAAATAATGAGTCGCCACTCGCGGGCCCAGTGTAAAATCCGTGTTGAAATAATGAGTCACCACATGCTGCTTGCGGCAAAGTCCATGTTGAAATAATGAGTCCCCGTGTGCTGTCCAGTGTAAAATCTGTGTGGAAACTGCACAGTGTGAATTAGTTACACTGGTTGCGGGTGCGTACACTATATATTTCTGCCACCATAGCACACAATCCGAGGGAGCACTGTTAAAAGTTTGAGTGCCATGTTGTGAGGGGCCCTCTTAGTGGTTCCCCAGTCGTCTCTCCGTGCATCTTCCATCATCCCTACACGCATGTTTTAATTGTATTTCATGTATAAACATGGTACAATTATAATATTTTTCGAAAGCAACAGGTTACTTGTTGACTAATTAGATTGTGCAAGTGATGGTTTTGGTTAAAGAATCAATAGATGATGAAGAGGAAAACAAACAGCAATACCGAACATTATTGGTCCATTTTATGTTATATATTTAGGAGATAGTTATCAGACCTCACCAATCTGACATGAAAATGAGTTTTGTGAGCTGGTTCCAATAAATAGTAACAATTGTCTGACTTCTTATTACTCGCCATTATTCTGGAAACTTTGCATTGAGTTTTTAGCTTGCCTGTGCTGTTCGAAGCAAAGACCAACCATCAGTAGATATAATTTGCGCATGTAGATCAACAAATAAAGAAATATGTGAGGTACTCAGGCTTGTTATCTCAAAGTCTGATATGAAGTTCTGTGGTTATACTGAATAAGTAGCTACCTGCGTCATGATACGAAATCTCTTTATTGTTGCCATAACCGCACTTTCACAATAGCTTTATTAGCCTTCTTGGTATCTCAAATATCCTCGACAATGCACCATTTGCACACTATTTTTACCCCCAAAAATTGGGGGGGTTCTACCTTATGACGGTCGGGCTTGCTCGCTGAGCGAGCACACCAACAGCCACTCATCCCAAACCTTTACGCCCCACTAATTTCAAATGTCACCAGCCGCCCCTGCTGTTGCCAAGACTTAGCCTTGACTGATGCCAGCATTGACCACAAAACTCGCCGTAATTTCTCCATCCGAGCCATATCTGGCTAGATAAATTTCCCTGATGGAGAAGCTTTATGGCAGTCACAAACTTCTTTGAGAGGCCCAGTTCTGATAAATGATGCCCCAACAGTGGCCTGGCCACTGAGTCAAATGCTGTTTTGAGGTTGATGTGCATAATGTACAGCCTTGAGTTTTTGTATGCATGCATATTTCATGGCAATATTGTAACGTTGTGGGCTCTAGGCCCACATACTTAGTAAAGGAAGACACAGACATACGTTAGTGAGGGTACTAAACTGGCCCTGAGCATGTGCCTTTTTATAAGTATACCCCAGTCACTCGTGACCCCTGTGTTGGATGGGTGTGTGTGAAGGCCAACCCTTATGGGAGTGGCTGCTAAACTAGTCCATGCTGGGAAACTAGAATGTGTCCAGCTGGACAATTCAATTGTACAGTCTCATGGCTTGGTCAATGGTACCTTGGGTTTTTCTGAAGCTGGCTTGTAATGGTGAAATAATCTCATTATTTTGTAAACAGTCTTCTAGGCGGCTGAGTATCAATTTGCCATAGATTTTCGGGGCTCCATCTAGCAGTGAAACTGGGTGATAGGTGGCAGGGGTTTTCTTGATGTAGTGGTATGAAACAAAACATCGGAGATCCTCCCACACTAAATTGTAAACTGCTGTCGTAGGCTGACAGATTGACACAATAGGTATTAGTCGATACTCTGTCCGGGCTAGGTGCCTACAACTGTCTTTGACTAAGAATGGTGGCAAATATCTACCCCTCACAAAACTCTATATAGGGCTCTTTGTCAGTTACATTAGTAGTTGTTCGCTTTGTTATGCTTCCTTGATGATCTGTTGTGCTGGTGATTATAACAGTAACTTGAATACAAGTAGAAGGATCCAGGCCGATTGAATCATACGGCATTGAGAAGTGGTGAAGCCAAGCACCATGTGAAATGCAGGTTTCCAGATTTTTTGCGGGATCCTTCACAGCCACGTAGGACCAGTTCCCAGAAACTCTTTGTATTTTTAATTCTTAACGATTATTTAAAGGCCTGCCATGCTTTTACTTGGAGTTGACTTCACTTAAATTTAATAAGGCTCTTGTACTCCTTCCATTATGTTTTTAGACATAATTTCCCTTCTGTTATGGAGCGCCTGTTTCTGCTAAGAACTGCATTAGACATACATTGTCAAACCATTCGATTGTAAATTCTCCAGATTCTAAGTAGTGTCATTGGCACGGCTAGGATAGATACTACCTAACCCGTGGGGTGTCTTTAGCTGGGCTTCTAATTTCCAGATTTCGCCAGTGTTTTGTGTGGCTATTAGATTTATTAGTTACTCATGTTTGCGGCTCCATTGTTCTAAGAGTGCTTGCATCTCAGTTCTGTTTGTACTAGTACTATGTCAAGCAATTTTACTCCTATTTGATTTTACAGTTACAATTTTACAAGTCAGACGACTAACGGCCCTATGGTCACTGTGGGCTCCATAAGGGAGACTTAGGATTGCAATTAGAGGGTTGTGGTCTCTTCTCTTTCTATTCTTCTCATAATATTCAGGTCAATTACCATATGTCAGATCACCAGATTAATTAAAATACAGTTGTTAGACCTGACAGCCTTTCGTGTGCTCGTGCCCGAAACCTTTTTCCTTTTTTCCTCCTGTTTGCTGCAATTCATTTTTGTTGGCTTTGGACTCTGTGCACTTTACCACTGCTAACCAGTGTTAAAGTGCTTGTGCTCATTCCTCTAAACATGGTAAAATTGGCTTACGCCCAATTGGCACATTTTAATTTCCTTATAAGTCCCTAGTAAATTGGTACTGCGTGTATCCAGGGCCTGTAAATGAAATGCTACTAGTGGGCCTGCTACACTTATTGTACCATCCACTTAAGTAGCCCTTTAAAACATGTCTCAGGCCTGCTATTGCGTATTGCAGCCTGTGTGCAGCGTTAAACAGCCAATTTGACCTGGCAAAATAATCCTTTAGTCAGCCATAAACCTCCCTTTTTAATACATATATGTCACCCCAAGGTAGGCCCGAAAAAGCCCATAGGGCAGGGTGCAGTGAATTTAAAAAGCTGGACGTCTGCTCCTTGTCCGATTGCTGTTTTGTCTGTCCTGTATTCTGGTTATTTTTTCCAGTCTGTTTTTCTGTTCCATTCCATATTCGGTCTACTGTCTTTTGCAGTCCATTTACAGTGTGACCTCTGGCCTGGTCTCCATTCCAATCAGGTAAGGGAAAGACTTATTTTGTTGCGCCCAGGTCTTTTGGAGTCTTACCTGCATTGTCAGCCTCGGTCTACCTTGCACTGAGTACAACAGTCTCTATACACCAGGCCCCACTAGGACTTCGATGTGTGACTGTGGTTGAGAGCAATCTGCTGGTGTCAGTCCAAAGGACTTTCCCTAAATATCAAGAGACCTCTTGTTCATATACCAGTACCCCCCCTTACTTTGATCATAGCTTGTTCTTGTCTATCTTCTGTCCTGTGTTGTTTAGTGGACTCTTTTACTCTTTGAGTACCATGGTATTACCTTGCCTTCTCTCCTTGCGAGTGTTACTTCTGGAATCACTCGGCCCTGCCTTCGCTCTCTGACAGATTCCTATATAGGATTGTGATTCAGGACATATTATGTATTGTCTTATTGTTTTGTTTATATTTTTTGATTTATGATGAATGAGGTTTGATTTATTTGTATTTGAGAGATGAAGCTCACTCCGCAATTAAATACATTTTTTATTACAAACCTGTTCATTCTTCTGCCGTACAGAGACACATTGTTCAAGATGTATTTGTTTTTCAACCATTTAAAAGTGGAGTACACATTTCATATATTTTGAATTCAAAATTGAGATTTGTTATTCGGCTCATACAAATAGATTCCTATGTGGTTTACACTACATTATTTGAAGACACCTCTAATCTTATATGTTTCTAAACTTGATTGCATATATTCTGTAATGGCATGCTATAGACCTTTTATTTACAACTGTTTCAGTAGTCCCCCACAACAAGTGCTGTTAGGACTCAAGTAACATCAGAGGCACAGGCCCTGCCTACATTGGTTTGCAGTTTACTAGACATGTTAGCGTCAATATGATCATGCTCATAGGAGTAAGGCAAACGAGCGGTGCAAATTATTTTCTCATTGGATTCAATAGGTAAATGAACCATATCAATGAAATATGGCTGGCATCTTGAGATAACAGAATATGTGAGGGGTACATTTATTGTGATCACCCTTCAGACAGCCATTACAAAAATGGGGATACCCAATGTTGGTCGAGGACCTGGGTTCAATGTGGTACAAAAGACAAGGGTCCTAGACCTTTTCTTTTAAACGATATGGATCAAATCTGCACTTATTAATAGAAAACAATTTCTAGAGCATGCACAATGTTAGCTCTGAACTTTTCTAACAATAAGGGCAGATTTGATACATATTGTTTAAAAGAAAAGGTCCAGGACCATTGTCTTTTGTAACACCCTTCAGACAGGGCAAAGTAAAAAACAAAAAACGATGCAAATAATACTGTGGTAAGCCATTACATATGTGTGTGTACATTTGGAATATTTTTTTCCAGATTAGATAGTAGATTATGACACTTTAAAGTTGGGTACATGTGACACTCACAAGTGTGTCTCACTGATGGTTGAGATACTGTGCTTAAAATGATTCATTTCCTAGTAATGAAATGTTATCTTCTGCTGAATTTGTAATGTGATTCCATCATGATGACAGACGATAATACCACATACACAATTTGGCAGACTTTTTAGATGCCCACAATGTGTCTGACCATATGTACCTCCTGTTATGGCACCAACGTGGTGGGTTGTCATCCATATCCAAGAGCAGGTATGCAGCACGTTGCAACATGAGGTTCGTTGTGACTAGGAAAGAGGTTTTTAAAGGTAGCTTATCCCCTTTTATCGGCTTGAAACTGCCAGCTCAGGTGTGGAGGTTTTAGCCGCCAAATGAACGCCTACGAAGAGCAACATTGTGATTAGAAGGGCGAAGTTGTGGCCGTAATCAGAGCTTCGGCAGCGGTCTTCACAGAGCCAATCCGACCAACTTGTAATACGACAGTCGGACCACCGAGCTCGCTGCGGTTCGACGTTCCACAGACCGCCAAACTCGTAATAAGGCCCTAAATGATTGAGCTGAGGACATCTGCCCTAATGTCAGGGCGTATAACAGCTCTTGTAAGACCCACCCTGAGCCATTTATCTCACCAGCTGCAACGAGAATAGACCTGTGCTTCAGCCCTATACAGTAGGGACCTGGATAAGGCAGTGTTTTAAAGAGCTAAGCAGCAACCTTGTTCAGGAAGACATTTAACCGACCTCACGGAAGCCAGCAATTATTACAAAAAAATAACATTAAAAAAAAAAAAATTGTTAAATGTCTCAGAGATTCCTTTTGTTTCTCAAATTGTCTGCCCTGTTTCATTTCCATTTCTGGCTGAGATGTACAGTTTGTCTTCAGAAATTTCAGAGATAATGGAAATCAGCCAGAGCACTAGAATTAACAGTTTCATTAGCGCCTTTTATTATTATTATTAAGGGAATTTTGTAAAGCGCATGGTTACGCTCGGAAGCGTGTCCCCGCGCTGAACTGAAAAAACTCAGAAACAGAAGTGAGGAGTGGGCTCGGTTATCTAGAGAATAGATGTGTTTTTAGTTTCTTCCGAAAGCTTTACGTGGGATATTACTAAATGATCAAATAGGTCCTTTTATAAAGCTTCACAGTCTCGAGGTTCATGCGTGAGTACTTCAGCCAGCCGAGGTATTTTCTTTGAATTCTGGGACTTGTAGTCCTAATTTTATAATGGGTTAAAAAGGGCCGCAATCTCAACATGCAACGATCAATACCTGGATTGAATGAGCTACTCACGCATTGAACTGGGTGACTTGAGAGCTCTGGTAAAAGTTAGACAAGGAAAAACATAAATGATGACTTTTACTCCTTGTTTTGCTGGTCACGTGCCTTCAAATGCCACAGTTTTAAGGGTCAAGTGGCTATAGAGCAGAGCCCTGGCTTGTACTCCTATGAAATATTGATGAGTCTGAAAATGCGTGTTGTGTGCTGATTATATAAGACTACAATGCGCAATGCCAGTTGCCTATGATAAATTATCAACGCCTCTAATAAATACTTTTCAATTAGGCTTCAGAAGCAATGCCTTTTGGGACCATAACCCACACACACTTTCTTCATCCCACTTAGAAAGCATTGCCGCGGGCTTGACTTCCCCATCCTTCACGATTTCTGAAAGAGATGCCTAATAGCTGTTTCCAGTACAAATTGGTTGCAAACGTGTACAGATAAAGAAAATTCACTCATTTATGGCTTAGCTTGTAGCGCCATCTTCTGGCAAGTTGTGGAAGAAATGTCGTGCCGAGCTAGGCTTTGCTTGTTATGTGAAGGTACCACTGGCAGGAAATGGAGAAAAACATTTCTATATACTCCCATGTACAAGGATCTGGGTATAATCCATCATCATGGACTCCTTAGATAATTTTACACCAGAATAAATGCAAAAAATAAAGTCAACCTAGTGCTGAATTATTTTACATGGTGTTAGGATTTTTTATTCATAATTAAATGTTTAATAACATAGTTTGCAAGTTTTCATTTAGCCACACAGTAAGTTCTTTACTAGGCACTTAAAAACAGACAATGTCAATCTCCCAGTCCCAGGAATAAGCTGGCAAAGTGGGTCCTTTTATGCAGTAAAATACTGTGAGTGTGCCTGTTTTAAAACTGCACCTGCGTGTCAGTGACACACTGCGGTATTTCAATCGGAAAGACATCGCTCCCTTGAATACTGGTACAAATTGCGCACTCAAGAATCAATGCTACAACAGGGTACCCTAAATAGCAGGTGCAGTTTGCACCCAATTCTGAATTGTGCTCCCCTGGACCCCTGCATGAAAGATCACAAATTCCAGCATCATTTAAAAAAATGGATGGCCACGAAGACCTCTATAATTGAAGACTTGGTAATCGCCCTAGATGCATTGCGGATGATTAAATACTTTATCCTCGGCCCCGCAAAGACAGAGATCATGACCTGTGGACAATGGCACAAGCACCAGCCTGTGGACCTCTCCAAGGAGCTGGATGCCCCACCAGCTATGTCAAAAGAAGTGAGAAACTTGGGAGTAACAATGCACTCAGATCTGTCTCTGCTGCCACTTTCCAATTAGTAGAGAGGTGTGGTGCAGCGGCCAGGGCAGCTGACCTTCGGAGCACGGGGCTCACGGTTCGATCCCCGGCTCCGGCGGCAGATCAGTTCAGCACCATGTGACTCTGGGCTCACTTAATTTCCATGATGGTCCCCAGCACCTTGAGAACCGTAAGGGTGAGAAGTTTGTGCTTTACAAATACCGTATTGATTTATTTAATGAGGTCGTCAGGAGCACCTCCTACACAATGAGAACACTATGACGCATCCTCCCATACATTCGATACCAACAAGAACTACCAGCTAGCCTTACTTTCGTGATCTCCAAACGTGATCATGCCAACGGTGTATACCTTTATGCTCCTTCCTTTTTCATATGCAAAATTCAACAAATCCAAAGTGCTGCAACAAGAATCCCCCAACCTTATCCCCGGAGAACACAACACCATTCCTGTAAACGCTTCACTGGCTACTTACTGCTAGAGGATTAATATTCAAAACACTTTGCATCATCCATGGTCCCTCCCAAGGAAATAGACTGACATTTTATATTGGCAGTCATATAAAGGGTGTCTGTAACACAGTCTATCTGGGGGGATCAGCACTTATTTCCTCTAATGGATACTTAAGATCACAGAGTGGGGTGTCCAGCATAGGAAATGGGATAGAGAGCATAAAAGAAAAAAACACTACCAACACAAGAAAGGCACCTGCAAAGCATAGGTGCCAGCATAACACATATTATTAAAACGTGCATCCATCGATCACACTTCCTCATTCATCACCCAGTTAAGCACTGCATCCCATAACACAATTACTGCACCTCGGTGGTTGGCCATCAGACACTACATGGAGACACTTCCCACTTAGGCTCAAAGCAAAGACAACACTTTCAACCAGTGCTTTAAATGGGCCGGTACTGTCCAGTACTAAGTACCAGCACTTTTTTATTTTGAGAAGGAGAGTACCAGCACTTCTCAAGAGAGATGTTATACTTTTAATTGGAGAGTACCGGCACTTCTCCGAAACATGCAGATACTCAAGTAGCTGCACTTCTATTTTTCCATTTCAAGCACTACTTGCAACCACACACCTACACGGTGTAGTGTGCTACCCTCTTGGGCAAGTGCGTCAGTGCCCTGAATAGGGGTAGCTAGCACTGCACAAATACCATAACACAATACAGCATGTTTAAAGCGCAATCAAGAGTTTAAGTCGGAAAGAAAATTTTTAAGAAGACCGAGGTAAATAAACATCGAGAAACAAATTCGGGTATTTGCTGCCCTCTTGTGGTAGTTTTTGAAACATATTACAATAGACATGTATGGTGCACCAAGCTGGAAATTTAAAATGAAGTCTAGAGGGTTTTTGCACGGGTCAATGAATTGAGTAGACTGGCAAAGCAAAGCTTTACTTCTAAATAGTATTAATGAATTTGTTATAAAAAAATTGAAATTGGCAATGAGACATTAATTTTCAGGTGACCAGGTTTCGGGTGCAACACATGCACAACAAGCTTGGGATCAGCCGGTACAGGGAAATGTGTGTGGGGGAAGGGATGTGGGTCAGTGGCGAGGGACAGCAGCACTTTGGGCAAGTCACACAGCAGTTGTTGAGTGAGTGATGCAGCCACGCTTGGCGTCAGACTGGAGAACACTCCATACTTTGCACGCAGATCCTCTCAGCAGCCCTCAGCAGTTTGGCCAGTGGCGGCTCCACCGCGTTGCCCAACTGCTTTTCAGCAGTGTAAGAAAAAATAAAATAATACCTCAATGGTATTATCATTTTATTTTTTCTTGTTCCGGGTGCGGCAGCTTTGCGAGGTGAAGCGGGGCAGGTCTGCTCTGCTGAAAGAGCAGGAGAGGTGAGGAGTGGTTTTCACTCCCTAGGTGCGCATTAATGTTTAGCCAGGCGTCTTTAGCCGGCCAAACATTCATGCACACATAGCATGTTCTCCACCCAGGCTGCAGTGCAGCCTGGGTGGAGAACATGCCCAGTCCCCAGTCCCCATCTGAGTGCCGAAATACGGCGCTCAGACCAATCACAATGTTGCATTTCAGTGTTGTGATTGGCTCAGGGGAGCCTGGGTGCTTCCTGGGTCATTCCTGTAACAGACAGAGGAAGGAGTGGAGAGACGCGACAAGGAGGATGCAGTGATACGGACAGGAGGTAAGTTTTATTTAATTTTTTATTTACTCCCTTACCCCGCCACCCCAATTAGTGCTGGCCACCACTGAGTTTGGCCTCAGTTCTTGAGTTTATGAAGCATTTTCTCAGCAGGCAGGGCAGTCTACCTCCTCTTCTGCAAGCCTTTTCCTAGGTTTTGAGGCTGGACTCGATTCACCAGAGGACAAGCACCATTCTGTCGTGGTGCAATATTTTGTTTGGCTGACAGGGAGAGAAAGGTTATCAGGTATAAAGGCCTGTACCATAAAACGACACCAGTCAGACTCAACCACTGTTTAGAGAGTTCACGATCTGGAAATTGGGGCCATAGTCACCCAAGTTAAAAAGAACAACACTTTTGGTGAACTACTATATAGTAGCGTTGAGCGCTCTCCTGGTGGGCAACTCAAATAAATCTTGTAACGCACTTGTCAAGGAACTCGGTATGTGAATCACATTGACGATAAACATACTGGATATGTCAGAAATAATGAAATCAGGAGCAGGAAGGCTAGCAACCATGCACAATGCATAGCATGTGTTAGAAAGTCATCCTTTTACCCTGTTCACCCCCATTTTTTGCTGGATGATATTGGTGGTAACTGACTCTGACTGTACCCTGGGCTCTGCTAACCAGGCCCAGGGCCAGTGCTATGTTTTAGAAGGTACATGTAATAGGGTACACTTACAATTGGCAATGACAGACCCTATAAGTCCCTAGTAAATAATAGGGCCAGGGGTTGCAATCTACCTATCAGTCACTAGTAGATAATGGGGCATTGAGGTTTACTGCTGAGTGCCTGCGGTCCTTTGAAGGGCAGTCCTGCCTTGCAGCCTGTCTTTAAAACGAAATTCTCACAATTGGTATTGACAGACCCTATAAGTCCCTTGTATATAATAGGGTTATGGGGTTCAAACTACCTATAAGTCCCTAGTATATAATAGGGCATGGACGTTTAGAGTTACAGCAGATTTCCTGCACTTACATGTGTGCACTGCTGAATGCCTGCTGTCATTTTAAAAGCGGCATTGGCTTTGCAGACTGCCTTTAAAAGTAAATTGTGTGCAAATCTGACTTTGGTGGTATGGGCACTTTAAAAGGGATAATCTATTTTATGCTTCCACATTAGACACCCAAGGTCTTCCTAGGTGTCCCTGGGGTGGGGAGCCATGTAACTATAAGCAAGGACCTTATAAAAGATATTGTATATGCCCTAGTGAGGGAAAAGCTGCCTATTTAATTTTTCCCCATTGTAGATACTTAACTCCATAGGCTAACATTGCAATATTTTATTTAGGTATAACTATTGCTAGTAAAGTTATTTTGAGAAGGAGAGTACCAGCACTTCTCAAGAGAGATGTTATACTTTTAATTGGAGAGTACCGGCACTTCTCCGAAACATGCAGATACTCAAGTAGCTGCACTTCTATTTTTCCATTTCAAGCACTACTTGCAACCACACACCTACACGGTGTAGTGTGCTACCCTCTTGGGCAAGTGCGTCAGTGCCCTGAATAGGGGTAGCTAGCACTGCACAAATACCATAACACAATACAGCATGTTTAAAGCGCAATCAAGAGTTTAAGTCGGAAAGAAAATTTTTAAGAAGACCGAGGTAAATAAACATCGAGAAACAAATTCGGGTATTTGCTGCCCTCTTGTGGTAGTTTTTGAAACATATTACAATAGACATGTATGGTGCACCAAGCTGGAAATTTAAAATGAAGTCTAGAGGGTTTTTGCACGGGTCAATGAATTGAGTAGACTGGCAAAGCAAAGCTTTACTTCTAAATAGTATTAATGAATTTGTTATAAAAAAATTGAAATTGGCAATGAGACATTAATTTTCAGGTGACCAGGTTTCGGGTGCAACACATGCACAACAAGCTTGGGATCAGCCGGTACAGGGAAATGTGTGTGGGGGAAGGGATGTGGGTCAGTGGCGAGGGACAGCAGCACTTTGGGCAAGTCACACAGCAGTTGTTGAGTGAGTGATGCAGCCACGCTTGGCGTCAGACTGGAGAACACTCCATACTTTGCACGCAGATCCTCTCAGCAGCCCTCAGCAGTTTGGCCAGTGGCGGCTCCACCGCGTTGCCCAACTGCTTTTCAGCAGTGTAAGAAAAAATAAAATAATACCTCAATGGTATTATCATTTTATTTTTTCTTGTTCCGGGTGCGGCAGCTTTGCGAGGTGAAGCGGGGCAGGTCTGCTCTGCTGAAAGAGCAGGAGAGGTGAGGAGTGGTTTTCACTCCCTAGGTGCGCATTAATGTTTAGCCAGGCGTCTTTAGCCAGCCAAACATTCATGCACACATAGCATGTTCTCCACCCAGGCTGCAGTGCAGCCTGGGTGGAGAACATGCCCAGTCCCCAGTCCCCATCTGAGTGCCGAAATACGGCGCTCAGACCAATCACAATGTTGCATTTCAGTGTTGTGATTGGCTCAGGGGAGCCTGGGTGCTTCCTGGGTCATTCCTGTAACAGACAGAGGAAGGAGTGGAGAGACGCGACAAGGAGGATGCAGTGATACGGACAGGAGGTAAGTTTTATTTAATTTTTTATTTACTCCCTTACCCCGCCACCCCAATTAGTGCTGGCCACCACTGAGTTTGGCCTCAGTTCTTGAGTTTATGAAGCATTTTCTCAGCAGGCAGGGCAGTCTACCTCCTCTTCTGCAAGCCTTTTCCTAGGTTTTGAGGCTGGACTCGATTCACCAGAGGACAAGCACCATTCTGTCGTGGTGCAATATTTTGTTTGGCTGACAGGGAGAGAAAGGTTATCAGGTATAAAGGCCTGTACCATAAAACGACACCAGTCAGACTCAACCACTGTTTAGAGAGTTCACGATCTGGAAATTGGGGCCATAGTCACCCAAGTTAAAAAGAACAACACTTTTGGTGAACTACTATATAGTAGCGTTGAGCGCTCTCCTGGTGGGCAACTCAAATAAATCTTGTAACGCACTTGTCAAGGAACTCGGTATGTGAATCACATTGACGATAAACATACTGGGTATGTCAGAAATAATGAAATCAGGAGCAGGAAGGCTAGCAACCATGCACAATGCATAGCATGTGTTAGAAAGTCATCCTTTTACCCTGTTCACCCCCATTTTTTGCTGGATGATATTGGTGGTAACTGACTCTGACTGTACCCTGGGCTCTGCTAACCAGGCCCAGGGCCAGTGCTATGTTTTAGAAGGTACATGTAATAGGGTACACTTACAATTGGCAATGACAGACCCTATAAGTCCCTAGTAAATAATAGGGCCAGGGGTTGCAATCTACCTATCAGTCACTAGTAGATAATGGGGCATTGAGGTTTACTGCTGAGTGCCTGCGGTCCTTTGAAGGGCAGTCCTGCCTTGCAGCCTGTCTTTAAAACGAAATTCTCACAATTGGTATTGACAGACCCTATAAGTCCCTTGTATATAATAGGGTTATGGGGTTCAAACTACCTATAAGTCCCTAGTATATAATAGGGCATGGACGTTTAGAGTTACAGCAGATTTCCTGCACTTACATGTGTGCACTGCTGAATGCCTGCTGTCATTTTAAAAGCGGCATTGGCTTTGCAGACTGCCTTTAAAAGTAAATTGTGTGCAAATCTGACTTTGGTGGTATGGGCACTTTAAAAGGGATAATCTATTTTATGCTTCCACATTAGACACCCCAAGGTCTTCCTAGGTGTCCCTGGGGTGGGGAGCCATGTAACTATAAGCAAGGACCTTATAAAAGATATTGTATATGCCCTAGTGAGGGAAAAGCTGCCTATTTAATTTTTCCCCATTGTAGATACTTAACTCCATAGGCTAACATTGCAATATTTTATTTAGGTATAACTATTGCTAGTAAAGTTATTTTGAGAAGGAGAGTACCAGCACTTCTCAAGAGAGATGTTATACTTTTAATTGGAGAGTACCGGCACTTCTCCGAAACATGCAGATACTCAAGTAGCTGCACTTCTATTTTTCCATTTCAAGCACTACTTGCAACCACACACCTACACGGTGTAGTGTGCTACCCTCTTGGGCAAGTGCGTCAGTGCCCTGAATAGGGGTAGCTAGCACTGCACAAATACCATAACACAATACAGCATGTTTAAAGCGCAATCAAGAGTTTAAGTCGGAAAGAAAATTTTTAAGAAGACCGAGGTAAATAAACATCGAGAAACAAATTCGGGTATTTGCTGCCCTCTTGTGGTAGTTTTTGAAACATATTACAATAGACATGTATGGTGCACCAAGCTGGAAATTTAAAATGAAGTCTAGAGGGTTTTTGCACGGGTCAATGAATTGAGTAGACTGGCAAAGCAAAGCTTTACTTCTAAATAGTATTAATGAATTTGTTATAAAAAAATTGAAATTGGCAATGAGACATTAATTTTCAGGTGACCAGGTTTCGGGTGCAACACATGCACAACAAGCTTGGGATCAGCCGGTACAGGGAAATGTGTGTGGGGGAAGGGATGTGGGTCAGTGGCGAGGGACAGCAGCACTTTGGGCAAGTCACACAGCAGTTGTTGAGTGAGTGATGCAGCCACGCTTGGCGTCAGACTGGAGAACACTCCATACTTTGCACGCAGATCCTCTCAGCAGCCCTCAGCAGTTTGGCCAGTGGCGGCTCCACCGCGTTGCCCAACTGCTTTTCAGCAGTGTAAGAAAAAATAAAATAATACCTCAATGGTATTATCATTTTATTTTTTCTTGTTCCGGGTGCGGCAGCTTTGCGAGGTGAAGCGGGGCAGGTCTGCTCTGCTGAAAGAGCAGGAGAGGTGAGGAGTGGTTTTCACTCCCTAGGTGCGCATTAATGTTTAGCCAGGCGTCTTTAGCCGGCCAAACATTCATGCACACATAGCATGTTCTCCACCCAGGCTGCAGTGCAGCCTGGGTGGAGAACATGCCCAGTCCCCAGTCCCCATCTGAGTGCCGAAATACGGCGCTCAGACCAATCACAATGTTGCATTTCAGTGTTGTGATTGGCTCAGGGGAGCCTGGGTGCTTCCTGGGTCATTCCTGTAACAGACAGAGGAAGGAGTGGAGAGACGCGACAAGGAGGATGCAGTGATACGGACAGGAGGTAAGTTTTATTTAATTTTTTATTTACTCCCTTACCCCGCCACCCCAATTAGTGCTGGCCACCACTGAGTTTGGCCTCAGTTCTTGAGTTTATGAAGCATTTTCTCAGCAGGCAGGGCAGTCTACCTCCTCTTCTGCAAGCCTTTTCCTAGGTTTTGAGGCTGGACTCGATTCACCAGAGGACAAGCACCATTCTGTCGTGGTGCAATATTTTGTTTGGCTGACAGGGAGAGAAAGGTTATCAGGTATAAAGGCCTGTACCATAAAACGACACCAGTCAGACTCAACCACTGTTTAGAGAGTTCACGATCTGGAAATTGGGGCCATAGTCACCCAAGTTAAAAAGAACAACACTTTTGGTGAACTACTATATAGTAGCGTTGAGCGCTCTCCTGGTGGGCAACTCAAATAAATCTTGTAACGCACTTGTCAAGGAACTCGGTATGTGAATCACATTGACGATAAACATACTGGATATGTCAGAAATAATGAAATCAGGAGCAGGAAGGCTAGCAACCATGCACAATGCATAGCATGTGTTAGAAAGTCATCCTTTTACCCTGTTCACCCCCATTTTTTGCTGGATGATATTGGTGGTAACTGACTCTGACTGTACCCTGGGCTCTGCTAACCAGGCCCAGGGCCAGTGCTATGTTTTAGAAGGTACATGTAATAGGGTACACTTACAATTGGCAATGACAGACCCTATAAGTCCCTAGTAAATAATAGGGCCAGGGGTTGCAATCTACCTATCAGTCACTAGTAGATAATGGGGCATTGAGGTTTACTGCTGAGTGCCTGCGGTCCTTTGAAGGGCAGTCCTGCCTTGCAGCCTGTCTTTAAAACGAAATTCTCACAATTGGTATTGACAGACCCTATAAGTCCCTTGTATATAATAGGGTTATGGGGTTCAAACTACCTATAAGTCCCTAGTATATAATAGGGCATGGACGTTTAGAGTTACAGCAGATTTCCTGCACTTACATGTGTGCACTGCTGAATGCCTGCTGTCATTTTAAAAGCGGCATTGGCTTTGCAGACTGCCTTTAAAAGTAAATTGTGTGCAAATCTGACTTTGGTGGTATGGGCACTTTAAAAGGGATAATCTATTTTATGCTTCCACATTAGACACCCCAAGGTCTTCCTAGGTGTCCCTGGGGTGGGGAGCCATGTAACTATAAGCAAGGACCTTATAAAAGATATTGTATATGCCCTAGTGAGGGAAAAGCTGCCTATTTAATTTTTCCCCATTGTAGATACTTAACTCCATAGGCTAACATTGCAATATTTTATTTAGGTATAACTATTGCTAGTAAAGGAGTGATATTGTATTCAAGGATTTAAAATATTAGTATTGATAAAGGCAACAACTTACCACAGTTGAATTTATCATAACTAGTACAGAAGAGAAGTTATAGAACTTTCTCATCTGTAAGCCGAAATCCAGCCTTCTAGTGGTCTCTGTTGATTGGTCAGCCTTAGCAGGCTTAGTCAGGCTGCCTCGATCGGTTGATCAGTGGCCTGGCCCGAGCAGAGGTTATCTGATGGAGAGAGCTCTGCCGCTGTGGAGATTAGGTCCTAGAGAGGGCGCTGGGGAAAATCCAACTGAGCTCAAAAGAGAGCAGATCAGTAAGGAATGCCAGGCGTACCTACCTCCACATCATATGCCCCAGTCAGATGGCAGGCTTAGGACAGGAGTTTTCAGAGGTCAAGAGGAGGAGAGTTAATGGAAATGAGCCACACTGTGGGTTGGTTAATCAGCTCTGACTTCTCTGGAGAGAAATCATCCATGTTGGATTTTGGCAGTGCAGTGCTTTGATGGACAAGATGACACACTTTGGAGGAAGTTGTCATGCTTCTGGGTGGCACCCAGCATCTCATTGGACAGAGGTGCCCCCTGCTTGTTATCTCAGAACACTGAATAAATATGTGAGAGCTGCATAGTCTCTCAGATCTGCTGCCTGAAACTACAAGGAGAAGAAGGACTGCCCTGCTGGAATCTGGATCTGCACCCAAAGCCCTGCGCTCTGGAAGAATGCCCCTGCTGCACAATCTGGCAATACATCTCTGGGGACTGTGCCTTTCTTCAAGAAAGATTAAGGAGTCGACTCCCTGCAAGCTACAGGTTAACAGAGCCCACCTACCTCATCTCCCCCAAAAGTCCCCATCCTGGAGCACGTCCAGTGGACATTTAAGGTATTTGGCCACCTGGATTGTGGGGTTTGTAGTTCAGACATCCCAGAGACCATCTAGGAGATTCCAGACCTTAGAATTGCTGTTGTGGACACTTTGAACCTACAAGGGGACCAACAGGAAGCACCTCCTGACGTTTAGAGAACATGGAGAACTTTTGTTAAAAAGCTCCATTAGGTGACTGACCGGTTGTCGAGAGACAAGACGACTGCCTTTAACCGCGACCTGGCCAGGATTTCAGGTTCATCCTGCTTAAATCTCAGGAGCTCCACACTTCCAGGACTTGACCCGGCCTTGCAGAAAGTCAAGCCGGCGAACCCTCACCGAATCTGGCCTGCTGTGAAGGGTTGAGTGACGTTGAAAGAAATAGCTCAAAGAAAAGTTTGCAAGTTTGAAAGTCACATTTTGACATGAGCCTCACGCTTAGTGTATCCAACCAGGGTTCAATCGTGGTAGGCCTCAAACTTTACCTTTGCCTGGTCAAGCGCGACCAGATGTCCCAGAGTGGGGATATATGTTTGTGAACAATGTGGGCCAGATTGTTTTAAAAGTCACGCAACGCAGCCCCCAAAGAAGCTGAGCTGCTTTGCATGACAGGGAGGAAGCAGGAGGGCGCTGTATCGTCGGAGATATGGCTCTCTCCTTCCCTCTCCCTAGCGCCATCGCTGATTTCAGCTGCTGTGCACCACACACACACCTTAGCACCATAGGGCTAAGGTGCATTCCTGAATCTAGCATAGGTTTTGCACAGGAAGGGTAGTCTTCCTGTACAAAATTATGCCTAGACAGGTTTCAAAGTTGTTCTTACTTTGTATGTGTGCTGCGCAGTGCAACATGCACGCAAAGTCGGAAAAGCACGGACAAATGAAAACATTTCTCCTGTTACCTCCTCCTTTGAAGTGGTGTTAACTTTTCGAACAATACCCTGTCTACAATTCTCTGTAGATACGGTTTGGCATCAAAAGGCATGGGCGGTTGATTAGGAAGGCCCATGTGCCACCCATGTAATGCCCCCCGCAATGCTACATAACGTGAACTCTAATTTTAGGGTGCTTTCCAGCGCAAAACAAGTTTTGCGCTGGAAAATAAATTCTAAAAAAAACATTTTTCACTGGTTAGTGCCACTTTTGCGATACTAACTCAGCACAAATTGTTTGTGAATCTGCCTCTTTAAAGTGGTTAATCTTTGAAAATTCATATCTCCGGTTCCATACATTGGATTTTTGTCATTTTGGTGTCTATTAGTCCATAAAAATATTTCCTATTTGTATAAATTGCTGTGGGATTTTTATTGTGTGTTGTGTCTTACTCATTTGCTGTATTGCTGTTTTTAAATGCTTTGCACTCCTGTCTCCTAAGTTAGGCCTCACTGCTCGTTGTCAACTACCAAGGGTTGAGCAAGGGGCTAATTTACTGAGACCTTTACAGGACCCTATACCATGTTGGTGGCCTTATTACTTGTGGTAGGTGCATACTTACCCCTACTAATAACCCACTTTCCAACAGGATGCAACAAGCATTTCTCAGTAGCTAACTACCATAAGGCCTGTGTCTCCTGTCTATGGACTCAGTATCCAATAAGTACCTCGGTTGTCTGTGCCAGAATGTACCCAAGGTCACTGAAAGCCATCACTTGTTGATGAAGATATTGGTACTTGTTAGAATCCGGGGTCTCTGGTTGGCGCAGGTATGCACTTGCGACAAGCAGGGACCCTTTCCTCTAAGTCAGGGCAAAGGATCACCTCTTTAAAAATAACCCCTGCTCACCCTCTAGGTAACGTGGCGCGAGCAGTCAGGCTAAATTTCCAGAGGGCATGAGGTTAAGCGTTCAGGTTGTCCCACACAACAATCACCTCCCCACCACACAAAGACACAAGGCTGTATTACTGTAAAAATATAGTTCTTTATATAAAAGGTTTTCTTTCAGGCAGGTTGCATAAATACAGTTCTCTTGGTAAAGTTACGTTCCAGTTACTTTTATAGGCTTAAGGGCAGTCCACAGGTCTTAAAATGCCACAATTCTGATTAAAAGGAAGTCTTTTGAGTATTTCTACACTTCGTAGCGCTTTCAGCCGCTTCTTACCGCTATTTCCAGCCGCCGTGCCGTTTCCCACGCTTCTCGCGTGAGGTACGCGACTACCGGCCTTGAACCACACGGGCCGTACTTGAGGAAAGACGCGTCGAACGTGCGCAGGCCAAGTCCCACGCTTCTCGCGTGAGCACGGACACTGCTTTGGTTGCTGTACGGTCCGTACAGTGAGGAGGACGCGCCGTACAGAGGCGGCAGCACCAGTACGGCGCGAACGAAGGAAGTACGGGGCAAAGGCACAGCAAGGTCCTCACAGCAATTTAGACGTCAGTGCGGTCCGCATGCACTTGAGTACGAGCCGTACTAGCGCCCCAGGCACCAGTAGTTAAACAGCCGGTACGAAGCAAAGCTCCACACTCTGAAGGTGATCACGGCTCGTACGAAGCACGTACGGGCCAGACAAAACAACCACAGTCCCAGGTACTTCGGTGTAGGTGCGGCTCGTACAAAGAGCAGTACGGGCCGTACGTTGAGCGCGAAGGGGCACAACCACTTCACTTCTTCACCAGGAAGGTTTGTGGCGGGCGGCAGAGGCTGAACACGAGTGTCCCACGTCGCGTCTGGGTCCCGGCTCCTCCGTGGACAGTGATGCTTAGTGGGGCCACTCCTTAGTTTCCACACACACCACGAGGGCAGGAGCCGAGGGGGGGCAGCCTGGGGGCAAGATCACAGCGCAGCGCGCTGTCGGCTTCGTCCGGTTGGGGCGAACAGTGCCCAAGTCCTTACGGTGATTTCTGCGGCCCGGGGGTCGCAGAGCTCGATGTTTCAGACCGGGATCTCCTCCTCCTCACTTTGCGAGCGACGGCTCACGGGGGTAGTTGCTCACTTTGTTTAGGCTGGTGGGCCCTCACGATGTTTGCAGTCACTTCCAGCGGCAGATGGTCGCGTTGTTTAGGGAGATCAAAGCACAAGGTTCTCCAGAGTCAGCGGTGTAGATTCACCCACGGCAGTCTCTTCTCCTTAAAGGGGGGTAGCGCCCAATGTTCCTGGGGCGCAGTTCAGGAGGCAAGTTCTCTAGCAAGCCCTTGGAGATTAGTTCAGCACAAGTTACAAACCAAGTCTTTTCTTTAAGTCCTTTTCCTCTCCTTCCAGCAGACAGGCACCCACTGCAGGCCAGTCCCTCAGGCAGAGAGACACTACTCCTCCTTCAGCTTCTCCAGGTCCTTCTCCTTCAGGCAGAGGTTCGTCGTAGTGCAAACAGGATCTGATTTCTTAGGAGCCAGGCTCCTACTTTTATACACCAATTCTTTTGTTCTTTAGCGCCAGGGGGCCTGGGCCTGGCTCAGTCCAGTTTTTGGAGCACTTTGTTGTGGTGACTCTGCGCTTTCCTTTCAGCAGCAGGGCAGAGACATCAGCCGCTCTACAGGGGGCGGCGCCGGCTTTGTGCTGGCAGAGCACAGGTCTATTCAAGAGTCAGGGTGTACTCCTCCCACCCATCCTAGTGTAATCTCCCTACCCACCACCTGGCAGCCAACCTGTCTCCTGGAATTCCCCAGCCCTGCTCCTCACTGTTGCTGGGCAGAACACACACACACAGCGCAGAGGCGGACTGAATGGCCAGATCAGTAAATACTAACTTTCTAAAAGTAGTATTTACAAACACAGGATATTAAAATAAACTTTACTAAAAGAAGAATTTTATTATTCTGAGTTCAGGCATACTAAACATGACTTTCTACCATGCTCTATGAGTCCACTGGGGTCACAGCGTGTAGTGACTCCAGCAGCCCATTCTGGCCTATGGAGAGCAGGTAGCCTTCAATAGCGAAAAACGAAAATGGCTGTAATTCACTATTAAGACACGCCACACACATCAGGGCATGTCCTACCTTATGCCTACAATGCACCCTGCCCTTGGGCCTACCAGAGGGGTGACTAATATGTAGTTAAGGGAAGGTTTAGGGACTGGCAAGTGGGGGCACTTGCGCAGTCAGCGCGACAGTACCAGACTGCGCGCAGGTTCTGCAGTGGCAGACCCTAGACATATTTTACTAGGCCGCTTCTGTGGGTGGCACAACCAGTGCTGCAGGCCCACCAGCGGTATTTGTATTTACAAGCCCTGGCACTCCTGGTGCACTTTACTAGGGGCTGACAGTAAACCAAATGACTCAATCATGGACACCAATCAATGTATACATTTTTAAAAGGGAGCACTTGCACTGTGGCACTGATCAGCAGTGTCACAGTGCTCTGAGCAGCTAACACCAACAAAACACAATGAGGCACATCAGCAAAAAGTGGAAGGGAAACTCACGCCAAGGTGCCAGGTCTAACAGTACTGAAGGTTACCCTTGATTTCATCACAATATGTACACTGTCAGATTTAAGGGGGTTTGGGGCACCTGCGGCCCTTGCAGGTAAGAGTGGTGGGACGGTGGGGCCGTGTTTGGGTGGGGGGATTCAACCGACGACCACGAGGGAAAATTAAATAAATAATTAATTTTCCCTTATCGCTTGTCAAAATCCCCTCCACCCGGCCCCACCGATCTGCCGCTCTGACCTGCACAGGCCGCGGCTGGTAAAATGTCTTGTATTGGGAGTGTGGGTAAGGTGTATATGTCAGTGTGAGAAGTTGGCCTGGCATATGCTGGTCACTAGTTATAGTGGCCACCTTGCACCAGTCCAATTCGACTCTTGGTAGATAGGTTTAAAGACAACCTTTTAAAGAAAGCTATCCTAGTGGTAGCTGTGGAGAGCAGCCTTCAGGCTAAGTCTCTGAGGAATGTAAAGCAGCTTGTTTTACCTTATAATCTCTTGAATTACCAAATGAAAAGACACCACACAAGTATATATATCAAATATATATGTATTTATTTCTAAATATACTCTACTAATCTCTTTATGAGTTTAGAGCCAGGTAAACATTCAAAAGATCAACAGTTCTCAATAAATTAAGCACAAATATGGCTGTAGCCCTAGGGGCGTACCAGACCATATACTAAAATAGTGGGTTAACAAACTCGACTTGCAAAAGTAAGAGGCCTAGGGCCTTGGGAATCGCTGGGGCTTCACTTCTGCAGTGTTAGCAGGTAAGTAATCGGCCCACAGGAGACGCGTGCAGTGTCTAAACACACATGCGGGATTCTCATACGTTTCAATGGCAAATGTCGCGGTTTGTATTCTACAGTTCTAGGGCACTTCGGAGTGGACAACAAGCAAACAACTTACAGGGTAAGTATTTCGATAGCCAATGCACACTTGGACACCGTCATGCAAGAGTTACCTCACCCAGGGAAGCCGGGTGCATAGGTGTCCTTTGGTGTCGGGTCGCGATGCTGTTTTCAATGGAGATCACTGAAGACTTGCTGCTTGTGTCGTCGAGAGAAGTGTCCGCTGGAATCCGAAGATGGATTGGAGTTGCAGAAGACCTAGAAATTGAGGAGACAGAGTTCAAAGTCACTTGCCAGTGACCGGTGGCCAGCGAGATGGATGACCACAGCTGTCGCGTCGCATCAGGTCGCTGATGTTGTTTTGTCTCTTCGCTCACGAGGTCCAGAAGGAATCGACGATGACCAGCAGCTGGATTCGGAGGGTCCCACAACGTCTGCAGCTGTTGACGGTGTCGGTACTCGGTTTGGAGCCAACAAGTCTTGGCAACTGCAATTCTTGTGTGGATGGAAGATTGTCGATGGATCAGACCAGCAAGGTCCGATGGACTTACCCAGCAAGGGTAAGTGAGGGCAGGCCCAGAGCAATCAGGCGAGCCCTTGAAGTTGAAGCAGAAGTCTTCTGGAGAGTTACTAGCCGACGGGCAAGCAACCGTGAAGACACCTTTGCAGGAAAAGTTGACCAGTAGCCCACGGTCACTTGGGACAAGGTAGGCCGCTGATTTTCAGGTCTAGACCTGCTAGGGACTTGGACATCAAGTGGTTCAAAGCACAAAGTTGTAGCACGTAGATTAGGGCTTGCACTCGAAATCAGTGCACGGTTCCCTGGTATTGCTGTTCCTCATCACTCGTGGGGTCCAGATGCCACAGCTTCGCTGGGGACTCAAAATGGCCAACCAGAGGTCAGGAAATCCACTTCAGGGGACGCAGGGACTTCGGGCTCCGGCGGGAGCGGAAAAGTTTGCAACCGTAGTTCAGTAGTTTTGGTGCCTGCCAAGCAGGGGAGTCGCTCCTTGACTCCAAGGGAGATCCTTCGGTCTTCTAGAGATAGTAGAACGTTGAAGGGCCAGGATTCTTCTTCGTAGAGCGTCGTCCAGGTGTAATCTAAATTGCATTGGCAATGTTTGGTATCTTATAGTGAAAAGATGGGAGGGACTAGCTCTATGACCACTCCTCTAGGAGGGTCAGGGTAGTGGGTGGTTACACCCACTTCCCTTTGTCCAGTTTCGCGCCAGGACAGGGGCAGGCAGCCCCTGAACCGGTTTGAGCTGGCATATGCACAGAGGAGCCTACTGCTCCCCCAGTGCAGGACTTCAAAGCACTCTAAGAGTGCACCCACCCAGCTCCAATACACTAAATCCTGTCTGGGAGGTGGTGACACCTCCCTGTGACAGGAAACCTTTTGTTGGGCTCCCTCCACTGCGAGTTTCGGTCAGCAGCAGGAGGGCAGCCCGGTGTCTGTACTGGTGGCATCCATTTTGTGATGCCAGGGCTCTAGATGATTTCTACCGTGTAGTACAGTGTGTACATGTCGTCCCCTCTAGAAGGGTGGGATCCTACTCCCACACCAGTTACTGGTGTGGGGGTAGGATTCCAATTTGTTTGACACCAAACACGACATGTTTTGATGCAGTCATTCCAAAGTTAGCATTTACCGCGAGGTTATAATGCACTTAAGAGTATATGGTTTAACCGCATCCACAAACAGGAGCAGAGGATAGACTCTGCCAGCTGCAGAGGGGTCCTGCTCAGGCAGAAGCACCCCCTCACATAGTAAACCAAGCACCCTGCCCTTGGGATTGATAGGGCCTACCATAGGGGTGACTGATAGGTTTATATGTGTGTGTATGGTGAGATATAGGAACCTATACCTCAGTGAGGAGTGCTAACACTACCTCACACAGGCTGCAGTAGCAGGCCTGTGGTGTCAGATTGTGAGTGCTTCCCAGGGGTGGCATAATACATGCTGCAGCCCCTGGTAGGCCTGTGAAGTACCAATGCCATAGGTACCTAAGGTACCATATACTAGGGGCTCATAAGGTACAACAGTATCCAATCACTAGTGCATCTAATATGCACACCAAGTTGTTTAGAGAGATCAGTTAGACTGGGGCCCTGATTAGCAGGGACCCAGCCAGACTATAGCCAGAAACCAGTGTATACATCAGAAAAAAAGTGGGGGCAACACAAGTGCAGATCCTACTCTCCTACACAACCCCCCCCCCCCCCAAACGCAGGGACATTAAACTAACCTTGACCAGTTGAGTCTTCATGTTCTAAGTGGAAATACCTTGAGAGTCCATCTGCATTGGCATGTTGGGTCCCAGGTCTATGTTCTACTGTATAGTCCATCCCCTGTAGGGAAATGGACCACCTGAGCAGTTTAGGATTTTCACCTTCCATCTGTTTGAGCCATAGGAGGGGCTTATGGTCAGTCTGAACTATGAAGTGAGTGCCAAACAAGTATGGCCTCAGCTTCTTCAGGGCCCACACCACAGCAAAGGCCTCCCTCTCAATGGCTGACCAACGTTTCTCTCTAGGGGTCAGCCTTCTGCTTATAAAATCTACTGGCTGGTCTTGACCTTCATTATTAAGTTGAGACAGTACAGCTCCCACACCCATCTCTGAAGCATCTGTTTGGACAATGAACTTCTTTTTGTAATCTGGAGTCTGTAAGATGGGGGCAGTGCACATTGCCTGCTTGAGGTCATCAAATGCCTTTTGACAGCTAGCTGTCCACTGAACCTTTTTTGGCATTTTCTTGGAGGTAAGATCATTTAAGGGGGTCACTATAGATCCATATCCCTTAACAAACCTCCTGTAATACCCAGTCAGGCCCAAGAAGGCTCTCGCCTGTGTCTGGGTGGTTGGAGCTACCCAGTCCATTATGGTCTGGATCTTGCTCTGCAATGGTTGAACCTGGCCTCCACCTACAAGGTGGCCCAGGTACACAACCTGACTCTGCCCTATCTGGTACTTAGTGGCCTTGATAGTGAGGCCTGCTTTCTGCAGATCCTCCAGTACACTCCTGAGGTGGACCAGGTGATCCTGCCAGGTGGAACTATAGACAGCAATATCATCAAGATATGCTGAGCAATAGGTTTCCATACCAGTCAGAACTTTATTCACCAACCTCTGAAATGTGGCAGGTGCATTCTTCAAGCCAAAGGGCATTACCACAAAGTGATAGTGCCCACCAGGGGTCGAAAATGCTGTTTTTGCCTTGGCATCATCAGCTAACTTGATTTGCCAATAGCCTGCTGTAAGGTCAAATGTACTGAGATACTTGGCTGAGGCCAAAGTGTCTATTAGTTCATCTGCCCTTGGTATTGGGTAGGCATCAGTCCTGGTGACTGCATTGAGGCCCCTGTAGTCAACACAAAACCTCATCTCTTTCTTACCGCCCTGGGTGTGAGGTTTTGGGACAAGTACTACTGGGCTAGCCCAAGGGCTATCTGAGGGCTCAATAACACCTAGCTCCAACATTTTCTGGACTTCAGTCCTGATACAGTCCCTGACATGGTCAGGTTGCCTGTAGATTTTACTCTTGACAGCCAGACTGTCTCCAGTGTCCACTCCATGGGTGCACCAGGAAGTCTGACTTGGGGTCAGGCTAAACATATGTCTAAACTGCTGTAGCACTTGTCTACATTCAGTTTGTTGATGTTCAGTGAGGCTGCTTGCCAAAGCAACACCATCAACTGACCCATCTTCAGGGTTCTGTGAGAGCAGGTCAGGGAGAGGGTCACTCTCCTCCTCCTGGTCCTCATCAGTTGCCATGAGCAAACTCATGTCAGCCCTGTCCACATATGCTTTAAGTCTGTTGACATGGAGCACCCTAAGGGGGCTCCTGGGAGTGCCAAGATCTACCAAGTAGGTGACCTCTCCCTTCTTTTCAACAATTGTATGAGGGCCACTCCATTTGTCCTGGAGAGCTGCTGGGGCCACAGGCTCCAACACCCACACTTTCTGGCCTGGCTGGTAAACAGTCAAGACAGCCTTTTGGTCATGCCAAGCTTTTTGGAGTTCTTGGCTTGCCTCAAGGTTTTTACTGGCCTTCTTCATGTACTCAGCCATCCTGGAGCGGAGACCAAGTACATAGTCCACTACATCTTGTTTGGGAGGTTTGAGAGGTAACTCCCATCCCTCTTTCACCAGACATAGTGGTCCTCTAACAGGGTGCCCAAACAGAAGTTCAAAAGGGCTGTAGCCAACCCCCTTCTGAGGAACCTCCCTGTATGCAAACAGAAGGCAGGGAAGTAAAAGGTCCCATTTTCGCCTAAGCTTCTCTGGGAGTCCTTTAATCATTCCCTTTAGGGTTTTGTTGAATCTCTCAACTAACCCATTGCATTGAGGTTGATTGGGAGTATTGAATTTGTAGTTTACACCACACTCGTTCCATATTGCAGTTAGATATCCTGACATAAAGTTAGAACCTCTGTCAGAGATGACCTCCTTTGGAAAACCCACCCTGGAGAAAACTCCAATGAGGGCTCTTGCAACCACAGGAGCTGTGGTAGTCCTTAGGGGTATAGCTTCTGGATACCTGGTGGCATGATCCACTACCACCAGTATAAATCTGTGCCCAGATGCTGTTGGTGGGTCAAGGGGACCAACAATGTCAATCCCTACCCTTTCAAAGGGGACCCCCACCACAGGTAGTGGTATCAGGGGGGCCTTTGTGGTGCCACCTGTCTTGCCACTGGCTTGACAAGGGACACAGGAGCAACATAACTCCTTTGTGTCTTCAGACATGTGTGGCCAATGAAAATGTGGTACAAGCCTGTCCCAGGTCTTGTTTTGGCCCAAGTGTCCTGCTAATGGGATATCATGTGCTAGGGTCAAGAGGAACCCCCTAAACTTCTGAGGAATTACCAGCCTCCTGGTGGCTCCAGGGGTAGGATCTCTAGCCTCAGAATATAGGAGCCCCTCATCCCAATAAACCTTATGGGACCCACTAGCACTCCCAGCAGCCTCAGCAGCAGCCAGCTGTCTGAGGGGTTCAAGAGTGGGGAAGCACTGTTGCTCTTTGCTCAGATCTTCCCTGGAAGGTCCCCCTGCCCCCAAGAACTCAACCTGACCAGGCTCAAGTTCCTCTGGGGCAGTTCCTTCTTCAGGCTCTGCTTCTCCTCCCTCAGGAGGGGAATCTGAGATCTGAGACAGAGGGGAAGGCCCAGCCTTAACCCTACTGCTCCTCCTCTTGGGTAGCACCTGGTCCATAGTTTCAGGATCCAGAGCTGGTTCAGCTTTCTGCATTTTGGCTTGTGACCTGGTCACAGCAAATACCTCTGCAGGTATGCCCAACATCTCAGCATGAGTCCATAATTCTACTTCAGACCAGGCTGAAGTCTCCAGATCATTGCCCAACAAACATTCAACAGCGAGGTCTGCACTGACTACTACCTTTTTGAGGCCAGTTACCACTCCCCAGGAGAAATTTACAACTGCCAGGCTATGGTTGGTCCTGGTGTTGCTTGCATTGGTTACCTGGTACATTTCACCCAGGATGATCTGTGTAGGGTCCACTAGGTCCTCTGCCACCATGGTGACACTAGCACCTGTGTCCCTAAATGCCAAAGCCTGTTTGCCATTTATGATAGGCTGCTGTTTGTATTTGCCCAGATTACTGGGGCTCACTAGGAAGGACATATCAAGGTCTCCCTCACAAACTAGCATTGCCTGTGTTGGTACTCTGACTAGGCCAGAGTCCACATCAGAACCCAGGGTCAACCCTACTACACCCTTATTCTGAGTATTACCTCCACCACTTGCTGCACTAGGGGGAACAGTTGCCTTAGGGGCTGGAGTGGTGGTGGTTTGGTCTTTGGACTTTGTACAGTCAGAAGTCCAGTGCCCTTTCCGTTTACAGAATTTGAACCAGGGCTTCTTTTGGCCTTTTCCCTTTGCAGATTGTGACTCCCCACCAGTTGCAGATTTTTGGGGCCCTTGTGAAGACTTCTGATCTTTAGATTTATCCCCACCTTTCTCTGAGCCTTTAGGATCTTGCTTCTTAGTGTCACCACCTTGGTTCTGGTTTTTCTGCCTCACCCTGGTTCTGACCCATTTGTCTGCCTTCTTTCCCAATTCTTGGGGAGAGGTCAGATCAGAGTCCACCAGGTACTGATGCAACAACTGGTTCTGGCAGTTATTAAGGATCTGTTCTCTCATTATAAGATTATAAAATCCCTTAAAATCAGTTACTCTACTACCCACCAGCCAACCTTCTAGAGCCTTGGTTGCACAATCAACAAAGTCAGTCCAATCCTGAGTCTGTGCTTTTTGGGTGTCTCTGAACTTCGACCTGTACTGTTCAGTGGTTAAGTAAAACCCATCTATTAAAGCACTCTTCAGGGCTTCATAATCATTAGCATCCTCTTCTCTAACAGTGAGGAGCTTGTCTCTCCCTTTGTCTGAAAAGGAGAGCCACAAGATTGCTGCCCACTGTTTCTGGGGGACCTGTTGAACTTTACAGGCCCTCTCCATAGCAGTTATCCATTTGTGGATATCATCCCCACTCTGGTAGGGAGGAACAACATTGGACAGGTTCCTATGATCTGGCATGTAATCTCTGCCTCTAGGAACACTGTTGCTGCCACCAGGGGTATCTAACCCCTCCTTCTTAGAAGCTCTTTGGAGCTCGAAGGCTTCCCTATCTAAGGCCAATTGCTTGATTCTGAGAGCAAGCCTAGCTTCCTCATACTGGAGCATCTTGAACCTTCTTTCAGAGGAGGTCTCCCTGGGAAAGTTGGAGTTCCTCTGTGGAACAGATTCTCTTCCAGAGTGGTATGAATGGTCAGAGTCCCTTGACAGGGACCTAGGCCTTTCCCCCACTTTGTCAGTTCTCTTAGGGAGAATTCCTCTGTTCCTTTCAGACTCTTGTGAGTCTGGCCCTTCAATCACAGACTCCAGGTCATCTTGATTTTCATCATCAGACCCAGAGACTATGGTTGACCCACTCCCTGATGCAGACCCACTTGCTCCTAGAGCTTCTCTCAGGTCATCTGCTACTAACAGATCTATCAGGTGTTGTGATGAGGGACTCCTGCCCACCCTCAGTTCTCTTTCAAAGCATAAGGCCTTCAGTTCAGTGGAGGCTATATCTTTGTACTGAGATGGTGTGGACCCACTGGCTCCACCATGGTGAGACATACTAGTGTTGTGCAGTGATGTACTACCTACACTAGTTGTGGCCTACTGAACCTAGCTTGAGCTGTAGCAAGGGTGTGCTTGTCCCTTCACAAACAGCTCTAAGTTCAGTAGAACTTATTGATACTAGCTTGACTTTATATGTACCTTAAGTACCTTAAGTGGTTTTCAGTTAGTAATTCAAATAGAGATTTTCTGGTAAAACAATGGCAAGCTGGAATCCCACACGCTGCCCACCAATGTGAGAAGTTGGCCTGACATATGCTGGTCACTAGTTATAGTGGCCACCTTGCACCAGTCCAATTCGACTCTTGGTAGATAGGTTTAAAGACAACCTTTTAAAGAAAGCTATCCTAGTGGTAGCTGTGGAGAGCAGTCTTCAGGCTAAGTCTCTGAGGAATGTAAAGCAGCTTGTTTTACCTTATAATCTCTTGAATTACCAAATGAAAAGACACCACACAGGTATATATATCAAATATATATGTATTTATTTCTAAATATACTCTACTAATCTCTTTATGAGATTAGAGCCAGGTAAACATTCAAAAGATCAACAGTTCTCAATAAATTAAGCACAAATATGGCTGTAGCCCTAGGGGCGTACCAGACCATATACTAAAATAGTGGGTTAACAAACTCGACTTGCAAAAGTAAGAGGCCTAGGGCCTTGAGAATCGCTGGGGCTTCACTTCTGCAGTGTTAGCAGGTAAGTAATCGGCCCACAGGAGACGCGTGCAGTGTCTAAACACACATGCGGGATTCTCATACGTTTCAATGGCAAATGTCGCGGTTTGTATTCTACAGTTCTAGGGCACTTCGGAGTGGACAACAAGCAAACAACTTACAGGGTAAGTATTTCGATAGCCAATGCACACTTGGACACCGTCATGCACGAGTTACCTCACCCAGGGAAGCCGGGTGCATAGGTGTCCTTTGGTGTCGGGTCGCGATGCTGTTTTCAATGGAGATCACTGAAGACTTGCTGCTTGTGTCGTCGAGAGAAGTGTCCGCTGGAATCCGAAGATGGATTGGAGTTGCAGAAGACCTAGAAATTGAGGAGACAGAGTTCAAAGTCACTTGCCAGTGACCGGTGGCCAGCGAGATGGATGACCACAGCTGTCGCGTCGCATCAGGTCGCTGATGTTGTTTTGTCTCTTCGCTCACGAGGTCCAGAAGGAATCAACGATGACCAGCAGCTGGATTCGGAGGGTCCCACAACGTCTGCAGCTGTTGACGGTGTCGGCACTCGGTTTGGAGCCAACAAGCCTTGGCAACTGCAATTCTTGTGTGGATGGAAGATTCTCGATGGATCAGACCAGCAAGGTCCGATGGACTTACCCAGCAAGGGTAAGTGAGGGCAGGCCCAGAGCAATCAGGCGAGCCCTTGAAGTTGAAGCAGAAGTCTTCTGGAGAGTTACTAGCCGACGGGCAAGCAACCGCAAAGACGCCTTTGCAGGAAAAGTTGACCAGTAGCCCACGGTCACTCGGGACAAGGTAGGCCGCTGATTTTCAGGTCTAGACCTGCTAGGGACTTGGACATCAAGTGGTCCAAAGCACAAAGTTGTAGCACGTAGATTAGGGCTTGCACTCGAAATCAGTGCATGGTTCCCTCGTATTGCTGTTCCTCGTCACTCGTGGGGTCCAGATGCCACAGCTTTGCTGGGGACTCAAAATGGCCGACGAGAGGTCAGGAAATCCACTTCAGGGGACCCAGGGACTTCGGGCTCCGGCGGGAGCAGAAAAGTTTGCAACCGTAGTTCAGTAGTTTTGGTGCCTGCCAAGCAGGGGAGTCGCTCCTTGACTCCAAGGGAGATCCTTCGGTCTTCTAGAGATAGTAGAACGTTGAAGGGCCAGGATTCTTCTTCGTAGAGCGTCGTCCAGGTGTAATCTAAATTGCATTGGCAATGTTTGGTATCTTATAGTGAAAAGATGGGAGGGACTAGCTCTATGAATACTCCTCTAGGAGGGTCAGGGTAGTGGGTGGTTACACCCACTTCCCTTTGTCCAGTTTCGCGCCAGTACAGGGGCAGTCAGCCCCTGAACCGGTTTGAGCTGGCATATGCACAGAGGAGCCTACTGCTCCCCCAGTGCAGGACTTCAAAGCACTCTAAGAGTGCACCCACCCAGCTCCAATACACTAAATCCTGTCTGGGAGGTGGTGACACCTCCCTGTGACAGGAAACCTTTTGTTGGGCTCCCTCCACTGCGAGTTTCGGTCAGCAGCAGGAGGGCAGCCCGGTGTCTGTGCTGGTGGCATCCATTTTGTGATGCCAGGGCTCTAGATGATTTCTACCGTGTAGTACAGTGTGTACATGTCGTCCCCTCTAGAAGGGTGGGATCCTACTCCCACACCAGTTACTGGTGTGGGGGTAGGATTCCAATTTGTTTGACACCAAACACGACATGTTTTGATGCAGTCATTCCAAAGTTAGCATTTACCGCGAGGTTATAATGCACTTAAGAGTATATGGTTTAACCGCATCCACAAACAGGAGCAGAGGATAGACTCTGCCAGCTGCAGAGGGGTCCTGCTCAGGCAGAAGCACCCCCTCACATAGTAAACCAAGCACCCTGCCCTTGGGATTGATAGGGCCTACCACAGGGGTGACTGATAGGTTTATATGTGTGTGTATGGTGAGATATAGGAACCTATACCTCAGTGAGGAGTGCTAACACTACCTCACACAGGCTGCAGTAGCAGGCCTGTGGTGTCAGATTGTGAGTGCTTCCCAGGGGTGGCATAATACATGCTGTAGCCCCTGGTAGGCCTGTGAAGTACCAATGCCCTAGGTACCTAAGGTACCATATACTAGGGGCTCATAAGGTACCACAGTATCCAATCACTAGTGCATCTAATATGCACACCAAGTTGTTTAGAGAGATCAGTTAGACTGGGGCCCTGATTAGCAGGGACCCAGCCAGACTATAGCCAGAAACCAGTGTATACATCAGAAAAAAAGTGGGGGCAACACAAGTGCAGATCCTACTCTCCTACAGTCAGTGTTGGGAAGCTTTGTTTGAATGTATGTGTTTCAAGAACGTTTGCATACTAGAAACTTGTCGGTTTTGATGTGCCCTCTGTGCATGTTAGGAATGTTTCTTAGGCTGTGCCTGTGTTATAAATAGATTTCTGTGCAAGTATGGTGTGTAACAAATATGTGTTTGTTTGGAAAGAAGGGGGTCGTTCTGTGAGTCTTCTGAATGTGCATCTAGACCTGAGTGTTTGGTTGTCAGGTTAAGATATGTGCATGTGGATTTGTGTTTTAGGAATGTGTGTCAGGGCATGCCTGTGTAAGGATATGTTTCTGATTGGATGTGTTACTTTGATGTCTGCTTGTGTGTGTTAAGAATAGGTGTCTGACTGTGACCATGTTAGGAACAGCTATCTGCATATGTGTAGCTGTGAGAGGAGGCAGAGGGTTCTAGGTGAGAGGAACTTAGGTACAAAAGGTGAGTGAGCTGGGCATATGAGTGTGAGAGCAATTAGTACATAGAGCTGAGAGGGATTGGTGCAAACAGGCTGGAGGAGCCTTTGTGCCCATTTATGAAAGGGCACCTGCTGCACACAGGCTAGGTGGAGCTATGTGCACACAGCCGAGCTGGGGATAGCTGCACATAAGAACAGTGGGTGATGGAGGCTGGGTGCAAACGGGTCACATACTGATTGGCTCTTACAGGTTAGCAGGGGATGTAAGCACACCGGTAGGAAGGGCTAGATGTCTGCAAGTGAAGGCAGGTTAGGTGTCCAGAAGTGAGCAGAACCCATGTCAACCATCGATAAAGTGGGGTTAGGTGCACAGAGCACACATGGGATACACGGGAGAGGCGCGTTGACTCCGGAACAGTCACTGTGTCCAATTTAAGCCTGAGTATATGTGGGGGGGGGGGGGGGGCTGTGCACACAAGTAGGAGTAAGCAAGATACACAGGTGAGGGTGAGGTGGTATTGGTGAGGGGCTTCTAAGTACTCAGACGTGAGTAGTGCATTGTGAATGCAGATTCCATGTGTAGTTACACAGTTAAGAAGGACACGTGTAAACAATTGAGAGGGTGCTAGGCGCACACAGGTGAGATGAGGGCAGCCGCACACAAGTGAGAGAATGATCTACAGGCACACACATGAGAAGAGGGCAGCACATGCGCACAGGTGATATGAGGCTTAGTGAATGCAGGTGCCAGAGGGATAAGTGCACGGTAGTGAGAGGTGTTTATGTGGACATACCTGAGATGTGTGTGGTTCACACTAGGGGCACAGAGATTTGACATAAAAAATAAATATAAATATTCTGTTGGGTGAGAGCTCCCTCTGATAGTGTTACTGTCATTTGTACCCAAGGAGCTCCATATGACCCATGAGCTGCCCCCTGTACCTGGGGGGCTCCCATGATAGGAGATGACTCTTCTACTCAAGGAGCTCCCTCCGACACCGAGGCTGTTACTTATACCCGAGGAGCTCCCTACGACAGTGAGGGTGTCTCTTCAACACAAGGAGCTCCCTACAACAGTGAGGGTGTCTCTTCAACACAAGGAGCTCCCTACGACAGTGAGGGTGTCTCTTCAACACAAGGAGCTCCCTACGACAGCGAGGCTGTCTTTTAAACACAAGGAGCTCCATTCCACAGTTAGGCTGTCTCTTAAAAACAAGGAGCACCCTACAACAGTGAGGCTGTCTCTCATACACAAAGAGATCCCTACAACAGTGAGGCTGTCTCTCAAACACAAAGAGCTCCCTACGACAGTGAGGCTGTCACTCTTACCAGAGGAGCTCCATACGACAGTGAGGCTCTCTTAAACACAAGGAGCTCCCTATGACAGTGAGGATGTCTCTTATAAACAATGAGGTCCCTATGACAGTGAGGCTGTCTCTTAAACACAAGGAACACCCTACAACAGTGAGGCTGTCTCTCATACACAAAGAGCTCCCTATGACAGCAAGGCTGTCTCTTATACACAAGGAGCTCCTTACGACAGTGAGGCTGTATCTCAAACACAAGGAGCTCCCTATGACAGTGAGGCTGTCTTATATACCCAACGAGCTTCCTATGACACTGAGACTGTCATACCTGAGGAGCTCCCTGCGACAGTGAGGCTGTCTCTAATACCCTAGGAGATCCCTATGACACTGAGGCTGTCTCTTATACCTGAGGAGCTCCCTACAACAGTGAGGCTCTATCTTATACCCAAAAATCTCGCTGCACTAGTGAGGCTGTCTCTTATACACAAGGAGCTCCCTACAGCAGTGAGGCTGTCTCTCATACACAAAGAGCTCCCAATGACAGTGAGGCCGTCACTTATACAAAAGGAGCACCCTACGACAGTGAGGTTGTTTCTTATACCTGAGGAACTCCCCACAACAGTGAGGCTGTCTCTTATACCCTAGGAGCTCCCTATGACACTGAGGCTGTCTCTTATACCCGAGGAGCTCCGTACAACAGTGAGGCTGTCTCTTATACACAAGGGGCTCCCTGCAACAGTGAGGCCGTCTCTTAACCACAAGGAACTCCCTGCAACAGTAAGAGTGTGTTTTATAAACAAGGAGCTCCCTACAACAGTGAGGCTGTCTCTTATACATGAGGATCTCCCTACGATACTGAGGCTGTCTCTTATACCCGAGGAGCTCCCTACAACAGTGAGGGTGTCCCTTATACACAAGCAGCTCCCTATGACAGTGAGACTGTCTTTTATACACAAGGAGATCCCTACGACAGTGAGGCTGTCTCTTATACACAAGAAGCTCCCTACGACAGTGAGGCTGTTCCTTATGCACAAGGACCTCCCTACAACAGTGAGGCTGTCTCTTATACACAAGGAGCTCCCTACAACAGTTAAGTGGCCTCTAATACACAAGGAGCTCCCTATGACAGTGAAGCTGTTTCTTATACCATAGGAGCTCCCTACCACAGTGAGGCTGTCTCTTATACCATTGGAGCTCCCTGCGACAGTGAGGTTGTCTGTTATACACAATAAGCTCCCTACGACAGTGAGGCTGTCTGTTATACACAAGAAGCTCCCTATAACAGTGAGGCTGTCTCTTATACACAAGGAGCTCCCTACAACAGTGAGGCTGTTTCATATACACAAGGAGCTCCCTACCACTGTAAGGCTGTCTCTTATACCCGAGGAGCTCACTACAACAGTGAGGCTGTCTCTTAAACATAAAGAGTTCCCTACAACAGTGAGGCTGTCTCTTATACACAAGGAGTTCCCTACAACTATGAGACTGTCTTTTATACACAGGGAGCTCCCTATGACAGTGAGGTTGTCTCTTATACACAAGGAGCTCACTACAACAGTGAGGCTATCTCTTATACAAAAGGAGCTCCCTACGACTATGTGACTGTCTCTTAAACACAAGGAGCTCCCTACAAAAGTAAGGCTGTCTCTTATGTACAAGGAGCTTTCTACAACAGAGAGGCTGTCTCTTATACCCGAGGAGCTCACTACAACAGTGAGGCTGCCTCTTATACACAAGAAGCTCCCTACAACTATGAGACTGTCTCTTATACATAAGGAGCTCCCTATTACGTGAGGCCGTCTCTTATACACAAGGAACTCCCTACAACAGTGAGGCTGTCTCTTACACACAAGGAGCTCCATACCACCGTTAGGCTGTCTCTTATACACAAGGAGCTCCCTGCGACTGTGAGTCTGTCTCTTCTACACAAGGAGCTCCCTACCACAGTGAGGCTGTGTCTTATACACAAATACACAAGGAGTTCCCTGTGACAGTGAGGCTGTCTCTTATACCAGAGGAGCTCCCTGCGACAGTGAGGCTGTCTCTAATACCCTAGGAGATCCCTATGACACTGAGGCTGTCTCTTATACCTGAGGAGCTCCCTACAACAGTGAGGCTCTATCTTATACCCAAAAATCTCGCTGCACTAGTGAGGCTGTCTCTTATACACAAGGAGCTCCCTACAGCAGTGAGGCTGTCTCTCATACACAAAGAGCTCCCAATGACAGTGAGGCCGTCACTTATACAAAAGGAGCACCCTACGACAGTGAGGTTGTTTCTTATACCTGAGGAACTCCCCACAACAGTGAGGCTGTCTCTTATACCCTAGGAGCTCCCTATGACACTGAGGCTGTCTCTTATACCCGAGGAGCTCCGTACAACAGTGAGGCTGTCTCTTATACACAAGGGGCTCCCTGCAACAGTGAGGCTGTCTCTTAACCACAAGGAACTCCCTGCAACAGTAAGAGTGTGTTTTATAAACAAGGAGCTCCCTACAACAGTGAGGCTGTCTCTTATACATGAGGATCTCCCTACGATACTGAGGCTGTCTCTTATACCCGAGGAGCTCCCTACAACAGTGAGGGTGTCCCTTATACACAAGCAGCTCCCTATGACAGTGAGACTGTCTTTTATTCACAAGGAGATCCCTACGACAGTGAGGCTGTCTCTTATACACAAGAAGCTCCCTACGACAGTGAGGCTGTTCCTTATGCACAAGGACCTCCCTACAACAGTGAGGCTGTCTCTTATACACAAGGAGCTCCCTACAACAGTTAAGTGGCCTCTAATACACAAGGAGCTCCCTATGACAGTGAAGCTGTTTCTTATACCATAGGAGCTCCCTACCACAGTGAGGCTGTCTCTTATACCATTGGAGCTCCCTGCGACAGTGAGGTTGTCTGTTATACACAATAAGCTCCCTACGACAGTGAGGCTGTCTGTTATACACAAGAAGCTCCCTATAACAGTGAGGCTGTCTCTTATACACAAGGAGCTCCCTACAACAGTGAGGCTGTGTCATATACACAAGGAGCTCCCTACCACTGTAAGGCTGTCTCTTATACCCGAGGAGCTCACTACAACAGTGAGGCTGTCTCTTAAACATAAAGAGTTCCCTACAACAGTGAGGCTGTCTCTTATACACAAGGAGTTCCCTACAACTATGAGACTGTCTTTTATACACAGGGAGCTCCCTATGACAGTGAGGCTGTCTCTTATACACAAGGAGCTCACTACAACAGTGAGGCTATCTCTTATACAAAAGGAGCTCCCTACGACTATGTGACTGTCTCTTAAACACAAGGACCTCCCTACAAAAGTAAGGCTGTCTCTTATGTACAAGGAGCTTTCTACAACAGAGAGGCTGTCTCTTATACCCGAGGAGCTCACTACAACAGTGAGGCTGCCTCTTATACACAAGAAGCTCTCTACAACTATGAGACTGTCTCTTATACATAAGGAGCTCCCTATTACGTGAGGCCGTCTCTTATACACAAGGAACTCCCTACAACAGTGAGGCTGTCTCTTACACACAAGGAGCTCCATACCACCGTTAGGCTGTCTCTTATACACAAGGAGCTCCCTGCGACTGTGAGTCTGTCTCTTCTACACAAGGAGCTCCCTACCACAGTGAGGCTGTGTCTTATACACAAATACACAAGGAGTTCCCTGTGACAGTGAGGCTGTCTCTTATACCAGAGGAGCTCCCTGCGACAGTGAGGCTGTCTCTAATACCCTAGGAGATCCCTATGACACTGAGGCTGTCTCTTATACCTGAGGAGCTCCCTACAACAGTGAGGCTCTATCTTATACCCAAAAATCTCGCTGCACTAGTGAGGCTGTCTCTTATACACAAGGAGCTCCCTACAACAGTGAGGCTGTCTCTCATACACAAAGAGCTCCCAATGACAGTAAGGCCGTCACTTATACAAAAGGAGCACCCTACGACAGTGAGTTTGTTTCTTATACCTGAGGAACTCCCCACAACAGTGAGGCTGTCTCTTATACCCTAGGAGCTCCCTATGACACTGAGGCTGTCTCTTATACCCGAGGAGCTCCCTATGACACTGAGGCTGTCTCTTATACCCGAGGAGCTCCGTACAACAGTGAGGCTGTCTCTTATACACAAGGGGCTCCCTGCAACAGTGAGGCTGTCTCTTAACCACAAGGAACTCCCTGCAACAGTAAGAGTGTGTTTTATAAACAAGGAGCTCCCTACAACAGTGAGGCTGTCTCTTATACATGAGGATCTCCCTACGATACTGAGGCTGTCTCTTATACCCGAGGAGCTCCCTACAACAGTGAGGGTGTCCCTTATACACAAGCAGCTCCCTATGACAGTGAGACTATCTTTTATACACAAGGAGATCCCTACGACAGTGAGGCTGTTCCTTATGCACAAGGACCTCCCTACAACAGTGAGGCTGTCTCTTATACACAAGGAGCTCCCTACAACAGTTAAGTGGCCTCTAATACACAAGGAGCTCCCTATGACAGTGAAGCTGTTTCTTATACCATAGGAGCTCCCTACCACAGTGAGGCTGTCTCTTATACCATTGGAGCTCCCTGCGACAGTGAGGTTGTCTGTTATACACAATAAGCTCCCTACGACAGTGAGGCTGTCTGTTATACACAAGAAGCTCCCTATAACAGTGGGGCTGTCTCTTATACACAAGGAGCTCCCTACTACAGTGAGGCTGTTTCATATACACAAGGAGCTCCCTACCACTGTAAGGCTGTCTCTTATACCCGAGGAGCTCACTACAACAGTGAGGCTGTCTCTTAAACATAAAGAGTTCCCTACAACAGTGAGGCTGTCTCTTATACACAAGGAGTTCCCTACGACTATGAGACTGTCTTTTATATACAGGGAGCTCCCTATGACAGTGAGGCTGTCTCTTATACACAAGGAGCTCACTACAACAGTGAGGCTATCTCTTATACAAAAGGAGCTCCCTACGACTATGTGACTGTCTCTTATACACAAGGAGCTCCCTACAAAAGTAAGGCTGTCTCTTATGTACAAGGAGCTTTCTATAACAGAGAGGCTGTCTCTTATACCCGAGGAGCTCACTACAACAGTGAGGCTGCCTCTTATACACAAGAAGCTCCCTACAACTATGAGTCTGTCTCTTATACATAAGGAGCTCCCTATTACGTGAGGCCGTCTCTTATACACAAGGAACTCCCTACAACAGTGAGGCTGTCTCTTACACACAAGGAGCTCCATACCACCGTTAGGCTGTCTCTTATACACAAGGAGCTCCCTGCGACTGTGAGTCTGTCTCTTCTACACAAGGAGCTCCCTACCACAGTGAGGCTGTGTCTTATACACAAATACACAAGGAGTTCCCTGTGACAGTGAGGCTGTCTCTTATACCAGAGGAGCTCCCTGCGACAGTGAGGCTGTCTCTAATACCCTAGGAGATCCCTATGACACTGAGGCTGTCTCTTATACCTGAGGAGCTCCCTACAACAGTGAGGCTCTATGTTATACCCAAAAATCTCGCTGCACTAGTGAGGCTGTCTCTTATACACAAGGAGCTCCCTACAACAGTGAGGCTGCCTCTCATACACAAAGAGCTCCCAATGACAGTAAGGCCGTCACTTATACAAAAGGAGCACCCTACGACAGTGAGTTTGTTTCTTATACCTGAGGAACTCCCCACAACAGTGAGGCTGTCTCTTATACCCTAGGAGCTCCCTATGACACTGAGGCTGTCTCTTATACCCAAGGAGCTCCGTACAACACTGAGGCTGTCTCTTATACACAAGGGACTCCCTGCAACAGTGAGGCTGTCTCTTAACCACAAGGAACTCCCTGCAACAGTAAGAGTGTGTTTTATAAACAAGGAGCTCCCTACAACAGTGAGGCTGTCTCTTATACATGAGGATCTCCCTACGATACTGAGGCTGTCTCTTATACCCGAGGGGCTCCCTACAACAGTGAGGGTGTCCCTTATACATAAGCAGCTCCCTATGACAGTGAGACTGTCTTTTATACACAAGGAGATCCCTACGACAGTGAGGCTGTCTCTTATACACAAGAAGCTTCCTACGACAGTGAGGCTGTTCCTTATACACAAGGACCTCCCTACAACAGTGAGGCTGTCTCTTATACACAAGGAGCTCCCTACAACAGTTAAGTGGCCTCTAATACACAAGGAGCTCCCTATGACAGTGAAGCTGTTTCTTATACCATAGGAGCTCCCTACCACAGTGAGGCTGTCTCTTATACCATTGGAGCTCCCTGCGACAGTGAGGTTGTCTGTTATACACAATAAGCTCCCTACGACAGTGAGGCTGTCTGTTATACACAAGAAGCTCCCTATAACAGTGAGGCTGTCTCTTATACACAAGGAGCTCCCTACAATAGTGAGGCTGTTTTATATACACAAGGAGCTCCCTACCACTGTGAGGCTGTCTCTTATATCCGAGGAGCTCACTACAACAGTGAGGCTGTCTCTTAAACATAAAGAGTTCCCTACAACAGTGAGGCTGTCTCTTATACACAAGGAGTTCCCTACGACTATGAGACTGTCTTTTATACACAGGGAGCTCCCTATGACAGTGAGGCTGTCTCTTATACACAAGGAGCTCACTACAACAGTGAGGCTATCTCTTATACAAAAGGAGCTCCCTACGACTATGAGACTGTAGGAGAGTAGGGTCTGCTATCCTATGGTCACCCCAAATTTTTGCTTTTTGCTTCACTGGTTTTTGACATATTGAGGCTGTGGGCCTGCTAATCAGACCCCCAGCCTGCTGTTCTCTCTAACTAAATTGACACTATGCACCCTAGGTGCATAACCAATTGGAATTGGATCACCCTGTGAGCCCCTGTACCAGTGTACACTAGGTACCCAGGGCATTGGTGTATCTAAGGCCTACCAGGGGCTGCAGCATGTATTATGCCACCCCTGGCCTGGCCTAGCAATTTGACACAACTGGCTGATCACTCAGCTGGGGTAAGTTGGTGTAACCACCTCTTACTTAGGTGTAGTATACCTATACCTAACCTTAAATGGGACACCTGGTAACCTATAAGTCACTCCTATGGCAGGCCTTAACAATCCTGAAAGCAGAGTGCTTGGTTCCATGTGAGATGGTGCTCTGGCATGAGCTGAGCCTGTCTGCAGTGGTCGGAACAACTTCCTTCTACCGTTTCCAGATATCGTCATACCATATACTCTTAAGTGCATTATGAACCTCGCGGTTAAATGCTATCTTTGGTTTGGCTTTATCAAAACATGTCGAGTAAGGTGTCATACGAATTGGAATACTAACCCCTCGCCAATTCTGGTGACGGGGTTAGCATTCCACCCTTCTAGAGGGACACGACATGTACAGTACCTGAAACCCGGGTAAAATCAGACATAGCCTCAGCTCCACAAAATGGATGCTGCCACCACAGACACATGTCTGCCCTCCTGCTGCTGGGAGTCCTTCCAGCTTGGGAGACGTGGACAAAGGGTTTCCTGCCAGGGGAGGTGCGAGCACCACCCCAGACAGGGTTTTGTGTATTGGTCAGGTAGGGCTTGAAAGGAATCAGACATGCCTGAGGCTCACAAGGAGCCTCGGTGCATATGCCAGTTCAAACCGGTCCTGGGGCACACCAGCCCCGGACCTGGGGCGAGCTGGACAAAGGATTGGGGGTGTAACCACCCCCCTTCCTGGTCCCACCCTTAGGGAGGGACCTAGCAGGTAGTCCGGCCCCTAGAATCCGCTTAAAGGTAGGAGCTGTGTCCTAAGACTTCAGACAGCCTGGAATCAACTTACTACAAAGAAGAAGACGGGAACTTCGACGCTCTGCTGCACAGAGGACTGAAGGAAATCTCCCCTATGGTCAGGGAGTGACCATCTTGCTAACGCAAGCACCAACCAGCTGTTCGACGTCTGCTTTGCCGCCGCCTCCCGCCGGAGCCCGAGCCCAGAGCCCAACAAGACCTGGACCTCCAGACCTCTCACCGCCCGATCCACAGTCCCTGAAAAGAAGGAACCCATGGAGGCACCAAGACACGTGGAGCCAGCCATCTTGGAAGACCGACGACAAGCTGCAAGCGCAACAACAGAGGCTCCCTCCGAGTTGTGCTTTGGCTCCTGAGTAGCCCAACACCCAAGCAGCATCTGCACCAAAGGTGAGCCCTCCAGCATCTCCACGATCTGCGTGGGGCCCCTCTGCACTTTGCATCTCGACGCGCCTGCCCGGTCCCTGGCCCGTTGGCTAGTGGCCATTTTGGCGACCTAATTTGAAATCAACGATGCTGGTCTGGTTGCTCCAGACTGGCCCCAGCTTCTCTCCAAAAGAGCAGCCCCTCTGACCTTGCTGGTCAGAACAATCAGCTTTCCTCTCTTCCCACGACTCCTGCCTTTGCCAAGGCTTGTTTGCTTCTTTCGAGTCGCCGACACCGCCGACAGCGAGAGCCTGCGTGGGACAGATCGTGAACCGACTCCTGGATGTCGTCGACCTTCAGGGACCACGTGGCTGCGGAGACAAGCTACACCTCTTCACCTGTTTGCACCCGACATCGCCTGGTACCTACCTGGTGCCACGCCGGTCACTGGCTAGTGACT
The DNA here is from genome assembly GCF_964204655.1 of Triturus cristatus. NCBI lineage: Eukaryota > Metazoa > Chordata > Amphibia > Caudata > Salamandridae > Triturus > Triturus cristatus. The sequence continues at coordinate 1,161,960,604 of NC_140590.1, forward strand.
GTGAACACTGTCCCCTCTGCTTTCAGGTCTTCTACAACTCCGATCCACTCTTGGATCCACCGCATCTCTTCTGGACCGACCGCCTGCAGCATCTTTGTCATCAGGCTCCATTGAATCGATAGAAGAAACCCGACGCACTTCGAGACCTATGCACCCGCTTCCTGTAGGTGAGGTAAAGCTGGCACTCCGGTGCCCAAGTGTAGAGAAACATCTCTAGTGTCTGTGTTTTGAATCTTAAATTCGTAGTCCATCCAGAAGACCCTTCTAGCAGTAACTTTTGAACTTTTACGCACCCATTGAAAACCTATGGGAGCACGCATGTAACTTTCCTCACTGCACACGCGACCCGTGGACCTCCTGGTCACTAACTGAAGTTAGCTCCTTGTAGGCCCAGAAATTCTAGAGGCCCTAGGCCTTTTCCCTTTCCTGTTCGTGGTACTTATACCACTATTTTAGTACATGGTTTGAGTGGCCACCAGGGCCCATCCATATAAAGTGCAACTTCTGTATATTATAACATTGTCTTGTTTAACGATTTGTGCTCCTGTGCTCATAAAGAGTCTAGGGGATACTTTGAGTAATAAATACATATATATTTTGAATATATATCTGTGTGGTGTCCTTTCATTGGTATAAAAGGGGGTTACATATGGTAAAACAGCTTGCTTAACACGCTTTAACGTGTTTAGCCTCAAAGACTGCTTAGCCTACGCTACCACTAGGGCAGCTAGTCCGAAAAGGTTGACTTACAACCACACCATAAGGGTTGCTTGGCATGGTACAAGGTGGTCACTTTAACTAGTGAACAGCATATACCAGGCCAACTTCTCACAGAGACTGTCTCTTATACACAAGGAGCTCCCTACAACAGTGAGGCTGTCTCTTATGTACAAGGAGCTTTCTACAACAGAGAGGCTGTCTCTTATACCCGAGGAGCTCACTACAACAGTGAGGCTGCCTCTTATACACAAGAAGCTCCCTACAACTATGAGACTGTCTCTTATACATAAGGAGCTCCCTACTACGTGAGGCCGTCTCTTATACACAAGGAACTCCCTACAACAGTGAGGCTGTCTCTTACACACAAGGAGCTCCATACCACCGTTAGGCTGTCTCTTATACACAAGGAGCTCCCTGCGACTGTGAGTCTGTCTCTTCTACACAAGGAGCTCCCTACCACAGTGAGGCTGTGTCTTATACACAAATACACAAGGAGTTCCCTGTGACAGTGAGGCTGTCTCTTATACCAGAGGAGGTCCGTACAACAGTGAGGCTCTCTCTTATACACAAGGAGCTCCCTATGACTATGAGACTGTCTCTTAAACACAAGGAGCTCTCTCTGTAAGTAATGCTGTCTCTTATACCTGAGGAGCTCTCTATGACAGTGAGGCTGTCTCTTATACACAAGGAGCTCCTTACGACAGTGAGGCTGTCTCTCATACCCGAGGAGCTCCCTATGACAGTGAGGCTGTCTCTTATACACAAGGAGCTCCCTATGACAGTGAGGCTGTCTCGTATACCCTACGAGCTTCCTATGACACTGAGACTGTCTCTTATACCTGAGGAGCTCCCTACGACAGTGAGGCTGTCTCTAATACCCTAGGAGCTCCCTATGACACTGAGGCTGTCTCTTATACCTGAGGAGCTCCCCACAACAGTGAGGCTCTATCTTATACCCAAAAATCTCCCCACACTAGTGAGGCTGTCTCTTATATACAAGGAGCTCCCTACAACAGTGAGACTGTCTCTCATACACAAAGAGCTCCCAATGACAGTGAGGCCGTCACTTATACAAAAGGAGCACCCTACGACAGTGAGGTTGTTTCTTATACCTGAGGAACTCCCCCCAACAGTGAGGCTGTCTCTTATACCCTAGGAGCTCCCTATGACACCGAGGCTGTCTTCTATACCCGAGGAGCTCCCTACAACACTGAGGCTGTCTCTTAACCACAAGGAACTCCCTGCAACAGTAAGAGTGTGTCTTATAAAGAAGGCGCTCCCTACAACAGCGAGGCTGTCTCTTATACATGAGGATCTCCCTACGATACTGAGGCTGTCTCTTATACCCGAGGAGCTCCCTACAACAGTGAGGGTTTCCCTTATACACAAGCAGCTCCCTATGACAGTGAGACTGTCTTTTATACACAAGGAGATCCCTATGACAGTGAGACTGTCTTTTATACACAAGGAGATCCCTACGACAGTGAGGCTGTCTCTTATACACATGAAGCTCCCTATGACAGTGAGGCTGTTCCTTATACACAAGGAGCTCCCTAGAACATTGAGGCTGTCTCTTATACACAAGGAGCTCACTACAACACTGAGGCTGTCTCTTATAACCAAGGAGCTCCCTACGACTATGAGACTGTCTCTTATACACAAGGAGCTCCCTACAACAGAGAGGCTGTCTCTTATACCCGAGGAGCTCACTACAACAGTGAGGCTGTCTCTTATACACAAGGAGCTCCCTATGACAGTGAGGTTGTCTCTTATACACAAGGAACTCCCTACAACAGTGAGGCTGTCTCTTACACACAAGGAGCTCCATACCACAGTTAGGCTGTCTCTTATACACAAGGAGCTCCCTGCGACTGTGAGGCTGTCTCTTCTACACAAGGAGCTCCCTACCACAGTGAGGCTGTGTCTTATACACAACTACACAAGGAGTTCCCTGTGACAGTGAGGCTGTCTCTTATACCAGAGCAGGTCCCTACAACAGTGAGGCTGTCTCTTATACACAAGGAGCTCCCTATGACTATGAGACTGTCTCTTAAACACAAGGAGCTCTCTCTGTAAGTAATGCTGTCTCTTATACCCGAGGAGCTCTCTATGACAGTGAAGCTGTCTCTTATACACAAGAATCTCCTTACGACAGTGAGGCTGTCTCTCATACCCGAGGAGCTCCCTATGACAGTGAGGCTGTCTCTTATACACAAGGAGTTCCCTATGACAGTGAGGCTGTCTCTTATACACAAGGAGCTCCCTATGACACTGAGGCTGTCTCTTATACCCGAGGAGCTTCCTTCAACAGTGAGGCTGTCTCTTATACACGAGGAGCTCCCTACGACAGTGAGGTTGTCTCTTTTACACAAGGTGCTCACTACGACTATGAGACTGTCTCTTATACACAAGGAGCTCCCTAGGACAGTGAGGCTGTCTCTTATGCACAAGGAGCTCCCTACAACAGTCAGGCTGTCTCTTATACACAAGGAGCTCCCTTTGACTATGAAACTGTCTTATACACAAAGAGCTCCTTATGACAGTGAGGCTGTCTCTTATGCACAAGGAGCTCGGTACAACAGTGAGGCTGTCTCTTACACATGAGGATCTCCCTACGATACTGAGGCTGTCTCTTATACCCGAGGAGCTCCCTACAACAGTGAGGGTATCTCTTATACACAAGCAGCTCCCTATGACAGTGAGACTGTCTTTTATACACAATGAGATCCCTATGACAGTGAGACTGTCTTTTATACACAAGGAGATCCCTACGACAGTGAGGCTGTCTCTTATACACAAGAAGCTCCCTACGACAATGAGGCTGTTCCTTATACACAAGGAGCTCCCTACAACAGTGAGGCTGTCTCTTATACACAAGGAGCTCCCTACAACAGTTAAGCAGCCTCTAATACACAAGGAGCTCCTTATGACAGTGAAGCTGTTTCTTATACCATAGGAGCTCCCTACCACAGTGAAGCTGTCTCTTATACCATTGGAGCTCCCTGCGACAGTGAGGTTGTCTGTTATACACAAGAAGCTCCCTACGACAGTGAGACTGTCTGTTATACACAAGAATCTCCCTACAACAGTGAGGCTGTCTCTTATACACAAGGAGCTCCCTACAATAGTGAGGCTGTTTCATATACACAAGGAGCTGCCTACCACTGTGAACCTGTCTCTTATACCAAAGGCGCTCACTACAACAGTGAGGCTGTCTCTTATACACGAAGAGTTCCCTACAACAGTGAGGCTGTCTCTTATACAATAGGAGCTCCCTACGACTATGAGACTGTGTCTTATACACAAGGAGCTCCCTATGGCAGTGAGACTGTCTCTTATACACAAGGAGCTCACTACAACAGTGAGGCTGTCTCTTATACACAAGGAGCTCCCTACGACTATGAGACTGTCTCTTATACACAAGGAGCTCCCTACAACTATGAAACTGTCTCTTATACATAAGGAGCTCCCTATGACAGTGAGGTTGTCTCTTATACACAAGGAGCTCCCTACAACAGTGAGGCTGTCTCTTACACACAAGGAGCTCCATACCACAGTTAGGCTGTCTCTTATACACAAGGAGCTCCCTGCGACTGTGAGGCTGTCTCTTCTACACAAGGAGCTCCCTACCACAGTGAGGCTGTCTCTCATACCCGACGAGCTCCCTATGACAGTGAGGCTGTCTCTTATACACAAGGAGCTCCCTATGACAGTGAGGCTGTCTCGTATACCCTACGAGCTTCCTATGACACTGAGACTGTCTCTTATACCTGAGGAGCTCCCTACGACAGTGAGGCTGTCTCTAATACCCTAGGAGCTCCCTATGACACTGAGGCTGTCTCTTATACCTGAGGAGCTCCCTACAACAGTGAGGCTCCATCTTATACCCAAAAATCTCCCCACAATAGTGAGGCTGTCTCTTATGTACAAGGAGCTCCCTACAACAGTGAGACTGTCTCTCATACACAAAGAGCTCCCAATGACAGTGAGGCCGTCACTTATACAAAAGGAGCATCCTACGACAGTGAGGTTGTTTCTTATACCTGAGGAGCTCCCCCCAACAGTGAGGCTGTCTCTTATACTCTAGGAGCTCCCTATGACACAGAGGCTGTCTTCTATACCCGAGGAACTCCCTACAACACTGAGGCTGTCTCTTAACCACAAGGAACTCCCTGCAACAGTAAGAGTGTGTCTTATAAAGAAGGCGCTCCCTACAACAGTGAGGCTGTCTCTTATACATGAGGATCTCCCTACGATACTGAGGCTGTCTCTTATACCCGAGGAGCTCCCTACAACAGTGAGGGTGTTCCTTATACACAAGCAGCTCCCTATGACAGTGAGACTGTCTTTTATACACAAGGAGATCCCTATGACAGTGAGACTGTCTTTTATACACAGGGAGATCCCTACGACAGTGAGGCTGTCTCTTATACACAAGAAGCTCCCTATGACAGTGAGGCTGTTCCTTATACACAAGGAGCTCCCTAGAACAGTGAGGCTGTCTCTTATACACAAGGAGCTCACTACAACACTGAGGCTGTCTCTTATAACCAAGGAGCTCCCTACGACTATGAGACTGTCTCTTATACACAAGGAGCTCCCTACAACAGAGAGGCTGTCTCTTATACCCGAGGAGCTCACTACATTAGTGAGGCTGTCTCTTATACACAAGGAGCTCCCTACAACTATGAGACTGTCTCTTATACATAAGGAGCTCCCTATGACAGCGAGGTTGTCTCTTATACACAAGGAACTCCCTACAACAGTGAGGCTGTCTCTTACACACAAGGAGCTCCATACCACAGTTAGGCTGTCTCTTATACACAAGGAGCTCCCTGCGACTGTGAGGCTGTCTCTTCTACACAAGGAGCTCCCTACCACAGTGAGGCTGTGTCTTATACACAAGTACACAAGGAGTTCCCTGTGACAGTGAGGCTGTCTCTTATACCAGAGCAGGTCCCTACAACAGTGAGGCTGTCTCTTATACACAAGGAGCTCCCTATGACTATGAGACTGTCTCCTAAACACAAGGAGCTCTCTCTGTAAGTAATGCTGTCTCTTATACCCGAGGAGCTCTCTATGACAGTGAGGCTGTCTCTTATACACAAGGAGCTCCTTACGACAGTGAGGCTGTCTCTCATACCCGAGAAGCTCCCTATGACAGTGAGGCTGTCTCTTATACACAAGGAGCTCCCTATGACAGTGAGGATGTTTCCTATACACAAGGACCTCCATACCACAGTGAGGCTGTCTCTTATACCCAAGGAGCTTCCTTCAACAGTGAGGCTGTCTCTTATACACGAGGAGCTCCCTACGACAGTGAGGTTGTCTCTTTTACACAAGGAGCTCACTACGACTATGAGACTGTCTCTTATACACAAGGAGCTCCCTAGGACAGTGAGGCTGTCTCTTATACACAAGGAGCTCCCTCCAACAGTCAGGCTGTCTCTTATACACAAGGAGCTCCCTTTGACTATGAAACTGTCTTATACACAAGGAGCTCCTTATGACAGTGAGGCTGTCTCTTATACATGAGGATCTCCCTACGATACAGAGGCTGTCTCTTATACCCGAGGAGCTCCCTATAACAGTGAGGGTGTCCCTTATACACAAGCAGCTCCCTATGACAGTGAGACTGTCTTTTATACACAAGGAGATCCCTATGACAGTGAGACTGTCTTTTATACACAAGGAGATCCCTACGACAGTGAGGCTGTCTCTTATACACAAGAAGCTCCCTACGACAATGAGGCTGTTCCTTATACACAAGGAGCTCCCTACAACAGTGAGGCTGTCTCTTATACACAAGGAGCTCCCTACAACAGTTAAGCAGCCTCTAATACACAAGGAGCTCCTTATGACAGTGAAGCTGTTTCTTATACCATAGAAGCTCCCTACCACAGTGAAGCTGTCTCTTATACCATTGGAGCTCCCTGCGACAGTGAGGTTGTCTGTTATACACAAGAAGCTCCCTACGACAGCGAGGCTGTCTGTTATACACAAGAAGCTCCCTACAACAGTGAGTCTGTCTCTTAACCACAAGGAACTCCCTGCAACAGTAAGAGTGTGTTTTATAAACAAGGAGCTCCCTACAACAGTGAGGCTGTCTCTTATACATGAGGATCTCCCTACGATACTGAGGCTGTCTCTTATACCCGAGGAGCTCCCTACAACAGTGAGGGTGTCCCTTATACACAAGCAGCTCCCTATGACAGTGAGACTGTCTTTTATACACAAGGAGATCCCTACGACATTGAGGCTGTCTGTTATACACATGGAGCTCCCTACAGCTATGAGACTGTCTCTTATACACAAGGAGCTCCCTATGACAGTGAGGCTGTTTCGTATACACAAGAAGCTCCCTACGACAGTTAAGCGGCCTCTAATACACAAGGAGCTCCCTATGACAGTGAAGCTGTTTCTTATACCATAGGAGCTCCCTACCGCAGTGAGGCTGTCTCTTATACCATTGGAGCTCCCTGCGACAGTGAGGTTGTCTGTTATACACAAGAAGCTCCCTACGACAGTGAGGCTGTCTGTTATACACAAGAAGCTCCCTACAACAGTGAGGCTGTCTCTTATACACAAGGAGCTCCCTACAATAGTGAGGCTGTTTCATATACAGAAGGAGCTGCCTACCACTGTGAGGGTGTCTCTTATACCCAAGGAGCTCACTACAACAGTGAGGCTGTCTCTTATACACGAAGAGTTCCCTACAACAGTGAGGCTGTCTCTTATACAATAGGAGCTCCCTACGGCTATGAGACTGTCTCTTATACACAAGGAGCTCCCTGTGGCAGTGAGACAGTCTCTTATACACAAAGAGCTCACTACAACAGTGAGGCTGTCTCTTATAAACAAGGAGCTCCCTACGACTATGAGACTGTCTCTTATTCACAAGGAGCTCCCTACAACAGTGAGGCTGTCTCTTATATACAAGGAGCTCCCTCCAACAGAGAGGCTGTCTCTTATACCCGAGGAGCTCACTACAACAGTGAGGCTGTCTCTTATACACAAGGAGCTCCCTACAACTATGAAACTGTCTCTTATACATAAGGCGCTCCCTATGACAGTGAGGCTGTCTCTTACACACAAGGAGCTCCATACCACAGTTAGGTTGTCTCTTATACACAAAGAGCTCCCTGCGACTGTGAGGCTGTCTCTTCTACACAAGGAGCTCCCTACCACAGTGAAGCTGTGTCATACACAAATACACAAGGAGTTCCCTGTGACAGTGAGGCTGTCTCTTATACCAGAGGAGTTCCCTACAACAGTGAGGCTGTCTCTTATACACAAGGAGCTCCCTATGACTATGAGACTGTCTCTTAAACACAAGGAGCTCTCTCTGTAAGTAATGCTGTCTCTTATTCCCGATGAGCTCCTTATGACAGTGAGGCTGTCTCTCATACCCGAGGAGCTCCCTATGATAGTGAGGCTGTCTCTTATACACAAGGAGCTCCCTATGACAGTGAGGATGTTTCTTATACACAAGGACCTCCATACCACAGTGAGGCTGTCTCTTATACACAAGGAGCTCCCTATGACACTGAGGCTGTCTCTTATACCTGAGGAGCTCCCTTCAACAATGAGGCTGTCTCTTATACACGAGGAGCTCCCTACGACAGTGAGGTTGTCTCTTTTACACAAGGAGCTCACTACGACTATGAGACTGTCTCTTATACACAAGGAGCTGCCTAGTACAGTGAGGCTGTCTCTTATACACAAGGAGCTCCCTACAACAGTGAGGCTGTCTCTTACACACAAAGAGCTCCCTTTGACTATGAAACTGTCTTATACACAAGGGGCTCCTTATGACAGTGAGGCTGTCTCTTATGCACCAGGATCTTCCTACAACAGTGAGGCTGTCTCTTATACCCGAGGAGCTCACTACAACAGTGAGACTGTCTCTTATACCCGAGGAGGTCCCTACAACCACGAGGCTGTCTCTTATACACATGGAGCTCCCTACGGCTATAAGACTGTCTCTTATACACAAGGAGCTCCCTATGACAGTGAGGCTGTCTCTTATACACAAGAAGCTCCCTACCACAGTGAAGCCGACTCTTATACCATTGGAGCTCCCTACAACAGTGAGGCTGTCTCTTAAACACAAGGAGATCTCTCTGTAAGTAATGCTGTCTCTTATACCTGAGGAGCTCTCTATGACAGTGAGGCTGTCTCTTCTACACAAGGAGCTCCTTACGACAGTGAGGCTGTCTCTCATACCCGAGGAGCTCCCTATGACAGTGAGGCTGTCTCTTATACACAAGGAGCTCCCTATGACAGTGAGGATGTTTCTTATACACAAGGACCTCCATACCACAGTGAGGCTGTCTCTTATACACAAGGAGCTCCCTATGACACTGAGGCTGTCTCTTATACCCGAGGAGCTCCCTTCAACAGTGAGGCTGTCTCTTATACATGAGGAGCTCCCTACGACATTGAGGTTGTCTCTTTTACACAAGGAGCTCACTACGACTATGAGACTGTCTCTTATACACAAGGTGCTCCCTAGGACAGTGAGACTGTCTCTTATACATAAGGAGCTCTCTACAACAGTGAGGTTGTCTCTTATACACAAAGAGCTCCCTTTGACTATGAAACTGTATTATACACAAGGAGCTCCTTATGACAGTGAGGCTGTCTCTTATGCACAAGGAGCTCCCTACAACAGTGAGGCTGTCTCTTATACCCAAGGAGCTCACTACAACAGTGAGGCTGTCTCTTATACCCGAGGAGATCCCTAAAACCATGTGGCTGTTTCTTATACACATGGAGCTCCCTACAGCTATGAGACTGTCTCTTATACACAAGGAGCTCCCTATGACAGTGAGGCTGTCCCTTATACACAAGGAGCTCCCTACAACAGTGAGGCTGTCTCTTATACCCGAGGAGCTCCCTACGACATTGAGGCTGTCTCTTATACACAAGGAACTCCCTATGACAGTGAGGCTATCTCTTATACACAAGGAGCTCCCTATGACAGTGAGGCTGTCTCTTATACCCGAGGAGCTCCCTACAGCAGTGAGGCTGTCTCTTACACACAAGGAGCTCCATACCACAGTTAGGCTGTCTCTTACACACAAGGAGCTCCCTACCACAGTGAGGCTGTCTCTTATACCCGAGGAGCTCCCTTCAACAGTGAGGCTGTCTCTTATACATGAGGAGCTCCCTACGACATTGAGGTTGTCTCTTTTACACAAGGAGCTCACTACGACTATGAGACTGTCTCTTATACACAAGGTGCTCCCTAGGACAGTGAGACTGTCTCTTATACATAAGGAGCTCTCTACAACAGTGAGGTTGTCTCTTATACACAAAGAGCTCCCTTTGACTATGAAACTGTCTTATACACAAGGGGCTCCTTATGACAGTGAGGCTGTCTCTTATGCACCAGGATCTTCCTACAACAGTGAGGCTGTCTCTTATACCCGAGGAGCTCACTACAACAGTGAGACTGTCTCTTATACCCGAGGAGGTCCCTACAACCACGAGGCTGTCTCTTATACACATGGAGCTCCCTACGGCTATAAGACTGTCTCTTATACACAAGGAGCTCTCTATGACAGTGAGGCTGTCTCTTATACACAAGAAGCTCCCTACCACAGTGAAGCTGTCTCTTATACCATTGGAGCTCCCTACAACAGTGAGGCTGTCTCTTAAACACAAGGAGCTCTCTCTGTAAGTAATGCTGTCTCTTATACCTGAGGAGCTCTCTATGACAGTGAGGCTGTCTCTTCTACACAAGGAGCTCCTTACGACAGTGAGGCTGTCTCTCATACCCGAGGAGCTCCCTATGACAGTGAGGCTGTCTCTTATACACAAGGAGCTCCCTATTACAGTGAGGATGTTTCTTATACACAAGGACCTCCATACCACAGTGAGGCTGTCTCTTATACACAAGGAGCTCCCTATGACACTGAGGCTGTCTCTTATACCCGAGGAGCTCCCTTCTACAGTGAGGCTGTCTCTTATACATGAGGAGCTCCCTACGACATTGAGGTTGTCTCTTTTACACAAGGAGCTCACTACGACTATGAGACTGTCTCTTATACACAAGGTGCTGCCTAGGACAGTGAGACTGTCTCTTATACATAAGGAGCTCTCTACAACAGTGAGGTTGTCTCTTATACACAAAGAGCTCCCTTTGACTATGAAACTGTATTATACACAAGGAGCTCCTTATGACAGTGAGGCTGTCTCTTATGCACAAGGAGCTCCCTACAACAGTGAGGCTGTCTCTTATACCCGAGGAGCTCACTACAACAGTGAGGCTGTCTCTTATACCCGAGGAGATACCTAAAACCATGTGGCTGTCTCTTATACACATGGAGCTCCCTACAGCTATGAGACTGTCTCTTATACACAAGGAGCTCCCTATGACAGTGAGGCTGTCCCTTATACACAAGGAGCTCCCTACAACAGTGAGGCTGTCTCCTATACCCGAGGAGCTCCCTACGACATTCAGGCTGTCTCTTATACACAAGGAACTCCCTATGACAGTGAGGCTATCTCTTATACACAAGGAGCTACCTATGACAGTGAGGCTGTCTCTTATACCCGAGGAGCTCCCTACAGCAGTGAGGCTGTCTCTTACACACAAGGAGCTCCATACCACAGTTAGGCTGTCTCTTACACACAAGGAGCTCCCTACCACAGTGAGGCTGTCTCTTATGCACAAGGAGTTCCCTACGACAGTGAAACTGTCTCTTATAGACAAGGAGCTCCCTACGACACTAAGGCTGTCTCTTATAGACAAGGAGATCCCTGTGACAGTGAGGCTGTCTCCTATACACAAGGAGCTCCCTATGACTATGAGACTGTCTCTTATACACAAGGAGCTCCCTCTGTATGTGAAGCTGTCTCTTATACCAGAGGAACTAACTCCCTATGACAGTGACACTGTCTCTTCTACATAAGGAGCTCCTTAGAACAGTGAGGCGGTCTCTTATACTCTAGGACACGGGTACTCATAGTACGGCCCGCGGCCCGCCCGCGGCCCGCCAGCGGCCCGGCAAGCCTTCCTTGGCAGCCCGTGGACCTTACAGACATCGTACCTGTGCTTGTCAGCAAACACCGCCGAGCTATGGGGGCCGGGCGATTCTTTTAAAGACCATTCACTTGTTAATGAGGCTTTGTTGTATTTCACCTCTTCTTAGCGCCCCTGCATCTCCCCTCTGATTGAGTGGAGATGCAGGGGCGCCAAGAAGAGGTGAAATACAACGAAGCCTCATTAACACGTGAATGGTCTTTAAAAGACCTGTGAAGTACTCGGTGCGGCAGTGGCAGTGTGCGGGGGAGAGGGGGGTTGAGGTGACAGAGGGTGAGGAGGACAGCAGGGTGTGACAACAGCGGGTGAGGTGACAGAGGGAGACAGACAGAGGGAGACAGATGGGGACAAAGAGAGGGAGATGGAGGGAGGGAGACAGAGACAGACGGAGGGAGAAATAGAGAGAGGGGGACAGAGAGAGAGGGAAACAGAGAGAGGGAGAAACAGAGAGAGGGAGACAGAGAGAGGGAGACAGACAGAGAGAGACAGACAGAGCGAGGGAGACAGAGAGAAGGAAACAGAGGGAGACAGAGAGAGGGAGACAGAGGGGGACAGACAGAGGGAGACAGGGGGACAGAGGGAGGGAGACAGAGGGAGGGAGGGAGAGGGAGGGAGACGGAGGGAGGAAAGGAGACAGAGGGAGGGAGGGAGACAGAGGGAGGGAGATAGAGGGAGGGAAACAGAGAGAGAGGGAAACAGAGGGGGACGGACAGAGGGAGACTGACAGAGGGAGGGAGACAGACAGAGGGAGACGGAGGGAGGAGGGTGACAGAGAGGGAGGGAGACAGATAGAGGGAAACAGAGGGAGACAGAGGGAGACAGAGACAGACGGAGGGAGACAGATGGAGGGAGACAGACAGAGGGAGGGAGATAGAGGGAGGGAGACAGAGGGAGGAAGACGGAGAGAGAGGGGGGAGACAGAGACAGGGAGACAGAGAAAGAGGGAGACAGAGAGGGAGGGAGACAGAGAGGGGGAGACAAGCAGAGTGAGTGAGACAGAGGGAAACAGAGACAGACAGAGGGAGACAGAGGGAGGGAGACAGGGAGAGAGAGGGAGGGAGACCGAGAGAGAGAAAGAGGGAGACAAGCAGAGTGAGTGAGACAGAGGGAGACAGACAGACAGAGGGAGACAGGGAGGGAGACAGAGACAGACAGAAGGAAGAGGGAGGGAGACAGAGAGAGAGGGAGGGAGAGAGACAGGGAGGGAGACAGAGAGAGAGAGGGAGACAAGCAGAGTGAGTGAGACAGAGGGAGACGGAGAGGGAGGGAGAGAGGGAGAGAGAGAGTGATAGAGAGAGGGAGGGAGACAGAGAGAGAGAGAGAGAGAGAGATAGAGATAGCGAGATAAATAGAGAGAGAGATGTGTGTATACCGGGTCTGGTGGCTCAGTGGACGAAGGCGTCTGCTGCAGGGGCCTGTGTTCAACCTCATGGGCATAGTTTTTTTTTTTGCTCTAGCCCCGCCCCCTTACCCTACTGCCCCGCCCCCACCGATGCGGCCCTCGGCCATAAACCACACTGTAAATTTGGCCCACGAGTGAAAGTTTGTGAGTACCCATGCCCTAGGAGCTCCCTATGACATTGAGGCTGTCTCTTATACACAAGGAGCTCCCTATGATAGTGAGGCTGTCCCTTATACCTGATGAGCTCCCTACGACAGTGAGGCTGTCTCTTACACACAAGGAGCTTCATAGTACAGTGAGGCTGTCTCTTACACACAAGGATCTCCATACCACAGTGATGCTGTCTCTTATACACAAGGAGCTCCCTATGACTACGAGACTGTCTCTTATACACAAGGAGCTCCCTCTGTGAGTGAACCTGTCTCTTATACCAGAGGAGCTCCCTATGACAGTGAGACTGTCTCTTACACACAAGGAGCTCCATTCCACAGTTAAGCTGTCTCTTATACACAAGGAGCTCCCTGCGACTGTGAGGCTGTCTCTTCTATATGAGGCGCTCCCTACCACAGTGAGGCTGTCTCTTATACACAAGGAGTTCCCTACGACAGTGAGGCTGTCACATATACACAAGGAGCTCCCTATGACACTGAGGCTGTCTCTTATACCTGAGGAGGTCCCTAACATGGTGAGGCTGTCTCTTATACACAAGGAGTTCCCTCTGTAAATGAAGCTGTCTCTTATACCCAAGGAGCTCTCTATGACAGTGAGGCTGTCTCTTATACACAAGGATCTCCTTATGACTGTGAGGCTGTCTCTTATACCTGAGGAGCTCCCTACGACAGTGAGGCTGTCTCTTGTACACAAGGAGCGCCCTATGACAGTGAGGATGTCTCTTATACCCGAGAAGCTCCCTACGGCAGTGAGGCTGTCTCTTACACACAAGAAGCTCCATAGTACAGTGAGGCTGTCTCTTATACACAAGGACCTCTATACCACAGTGAGGCTGTCTCTTAAACACAAGGAGTTCCCTATGACACTGAGGCTGTCTCTTATACCCGAGGAGCTCCCTTCAACAGTGAGGCTCTCTCTTATAAACGAGGAGCTCCCTACAACAGTGAGGCTGTCTCTTATACACAAGGTGCTCCCTACGACTATGAGACTGTCTCTTATACACAAGGAGCTCTCTAGGACAGTGAGGCTGTCTCTTATACACAAGGAGCTCCCTACAACAGTGAGGCTGTCTCTTATACACAAGGAGCTCCAATGACTATGAGACTGTCTTATAAACAAGGAGCTCCTTACGACAGTGAGGCTGTCTCTTATGCACAAGGAGCTCCCTACAACAGTGAGGCTGTCTCTTATACCCGAGGAGCTCACTTCAACAGTGAGGCTGTGTCTTATACCCGAGGAGCTCCCTACAACCATGAGGCTGTCTCTTATACACAAGGAGCTCCCTACAGCTATGAGACTGTCTCTTATACACAAGGAGCTCCCTATGACAGGGAGGCTTTCCCTTATACACAAGGAGCTCCTTACAACAGCGAGGCTGTCTCTTATACCTGAGGAGCTCCCTACGACATTGAGGCTGTCTCTTACACACAAGGACCTCCATACCACAGTGATGCTGTCTCTTATACACAGGGAGCTCCCTCTGTAAGTGAAGCTGTCTCCTATACCAGAGGAGCTCCCTATGACAGTGAGGCTGTCTCTTATACACAAGGAGCTCCTTACGACAGTGAGGCTGTCTCTTATACCTGAAGAACTCCCTACAACAGTGAGGCTGTCTCTTATACACAAGGAGCTCCCTACAACAGTGAGGCTGTCTCTTATATACAAGGAGCTCCCTACAACAGAGAGGCTGTCTCTTATACCCGAGGAGCTCACTACAACAGTGAGGCTGTCTCTTATACCCGAGGAGCTACCTACAACCATGAGGCCGTCTCTTATACACAAGGAGCTTCCTACAACTATGAGACTGTCTCTTACACATAAGGAGCTCCCTATGACAGTGAGGCTGTCTCTTATACACAAGGAACTCCCTACAACAGTGAGGCTGTCTCATACACATAAGGAGCTGACCCTTTTCACTGGAGGAGCTTAGTCCTGGAGCATGAGAGACCCCCAAATGACAGTGGAGCGGTCTAGTGGGCCTGAGGAGCTCCATCTAACCCTCAGGATGATCTTGAACTTAATGAGCTTCTCATGGCCCTGAAGCCGACGTCGGTATTCAGGGTCGGACTGGGAACTCAGAGCAGCCCTGGCAATTTTGTCAGACCACCCCGCCCGGAGAGGGGTTGGGAGGGGGTGGGGGTGAAAATGTGAAGCACTGGCCCCCAGTAACAAAATCGGCCCCCATTGCTGCAAAACCAGCCTCCACCCTTTCAGCTTCCTGGGAAATGCTGGTCCCGGCACTCCCAGTACTCAAGGGACTCCTTGGGACCCTAGAGCTGCCCCTTGCACATCAGGATATGTTTAAGATCCTGGAAATTGCCCTATGACCCCGGAGCTATGCTTTGTACAAAGGGGTTCAGTATGTCCCAGGTGCTGCACTATGACCCAGGAGCAACCCTGTGACCATAGGTTTGTCATGTGACCCTGGAACTACCCTTTGACCTTGGAACTGCTCTATGTCCTGGAGCTAACTTGTGACCCCAGAGCTGCCCTATGACCACGGAGCTTCCCCTTGTTCCGAAGGGACTCCGTATGACCCTGGAGCTGCCTTACGTCCCTGGAGTTGCCCTATGACCCTGCAGATGTCTTTTGTACCCGAGGAGCCCCCGCGTCCTTGCTGTATATGCCCTTTATTAGGGGTTTCCCCAGGCCCCGGGGTAGTATAAGGAAGAGCGTCCCCCGCAGTGCCTGCCGGGATGTGAGATACACGCGTCGCTTCCGCCCTCGCTCTCTCACCTTGAGCACTCTGTCCCTCCTGGTGCTCCGCGAATAGAAAGTGCAGCTGTTTATTGTCTCTGTTTATTGTCACTGACAGACTCACATGATGGCATTTTCGTGAACGCCGGCGCACGCAGTGATTGATTTACCATAAACATGAGAAATGACCCCAGGACTGGAAGACAATTTCCAAAATATGGGAGGGCCTTTTACTGTTCCTAAGAAGCCATTTCTAAACATTTCCTTGTAGTGTGTTAGCTTTATTTCTGCAATGAAAGATAATAAGTAAAAGTTGGTGGTTTCAAATATTAATTTAGAAAGCTTTATGATTTGCGCCTCCCACTATGAATACCCTGACAACGTTGCCAAGACTGAGCTAAGGCACATTTGAATTTTGTGACTTGCACTCTAAATATATGTGGGCAACATTATTACAGGTGGATAAAAAGACAGAGGTTATTTTGAGGTTTCTGTCTAGTGCACGTTCTGTACGGAATGATCTCAAGGTGCTCAAGGGAAACAAGCTATAGTGAAGTGCAGTGGTTTGCCTAGGATCACACAGTTTGATGAATTGGGAATGCCTGGTTTTGAACCCAGGTTTTTCAGCCACAAAGTGTGCACTTCAGCCTTTGTGCAATATCATCTCACTCTGCTGCATTCCCATATACCAGTGCTGTGTCAATAATGGTCTTTCGGGATTACCAGACCATTTTCAATACAGATGACTTGTGTTAGACCTGACAGCCTTAAGGTGTCTTCCCCCAAATGTTTCCCTGCCTCCCTCCATTTTTCTGACCTCGCTTTTGCTGGCTTTAAAACTCTGTGACCTTTACCACTGATAAAAAATGCTAAAGGGCTAGTGCTCACTCCTCTAAACATGGTAATTATTGGTTCATCCTCAATTGGCATGTTTAATTTACTTATAAGTCCCTAGTAAAGTGCACCATATGTGCCCTGGACCTGTAAATGTGAATTAAATGATTCTAGTGGGTCTGCAGGCTCCACCGCTAAGGCGGAGGAGCGTTGCCCCACTGCTTTATGCAATGTAAAAAAATTGAAAAATATAATGATAATAATTTGAGGTTATTATCATCGTATTTTTTCCTGTTGCAGAATCTATGTGGGGCGGGGCTGCTCTCAGAGCAGGGAGAGGAGTGGTTTGCACTCCCCTTGTGAGCATGAGTGATTGGCCGGCCCTCTTGGGCCGCCCAAAACGGTCATGTGCAAATAGCATGTTTTTCATGCAGGCTGCTTTACAGTCTGCATGGAGAACATTCCCACACCTCCAGCCCCTGGGTGAGCACCGTGTCACGGTGCTCAGACTAATCACCACGCTGCATTGCAGCATGGTGATTGGCTGCAGAGAGCATGGGAGCCCTGGTGCTTCCATCTTCCTGTTTCCCAGAAGAAGCCAGGAAGAGGATGCAGGAGAGGCGGTGGCCGCCCAGCTGGACAACCGGGAGGTAGGTGTTTTAAAAAAAATCCAATTATCCCCCCTTCCCCCAACCCTGCCCCACTGCTGCTTCAAGGTAGCAGGCGCTGTTGTTGATTGTGCCACCCATGTAAGTAGCCTCTTTACCATGTCTCAGGCCTGCCATTGCACGGCCTGTGTGTGCCGTTTATTGCCACTTCAACTTGGCATTTAAAGCTACTTGTCAAGCCTTAAACTCCCCTTTTAATACACCCAGGTTACCCCTAAGGTACTCTTAAGTTTTACACGTCCTGGTAGTGACAAACAGCTCAATCTGTTTTCCCTACTGTGAGGCCTACTCCTCTCATAGGGTAACATTGGGAATTACTTGATACACTTTAAGGTGTAATTCCTGATCAGAAAGGAGTAGCTGCATTATGTTTTATATCTTTGGAATGGTAATGATAAATCCCCTTTGCTACTAAAGTTAGATTTAACATTACTATTTTAGAAATGCCCCTTTTAGAAAGTGTGTGCAAGAAAAAGTGAGAATGTTGATGATCATTTAATATTGACGAAGTCTTTGAATTTTGTGAACACGCAAATCAATTAACGAAGCCACCATTTACTTTTTATAATGTTTCAGGAAAATTTTCAGGTCATTTATGTACATCAAAATTATACAAATTTGACGGACACACATTAGAAAACAATCTGTCAATCCTTTAACAGAAACTTAAAGCGACAAAAACTTTTCACAGCCCATCACATGTAATAAAAAACATAATACAATACCATTTCATGTATTTGTAAATATATAGCAGTGTTTTGTGTCCTGATTCTGAATTGAGCTAAAGAAAAGCTAGAACCATTGCAACCATTTTATACCTCTGGCCTGGAGTGCCTATACCAGAAGCGGAAAAAAACAAATTCCATCAGTGGCACATAACAGGGATATTTTCTTTGCACAATTTGCATCATTTTCTAATGTGCATCCGTCAACTGTATATAATTTTGATGTACATAAAAGACCTGTTAATTTTTCCTGAAACATTATAAAAAGTAAATGGTGGCCATGTTAATTGATTTGCGCACTCACAAAATGTAAAGACTTCGCCAGTGTCAAATAATCCTCAGCATTGGCACTTTTTCTTGCACACAATTTTTGAGACACTACCTTGCTGACTGACATGGTCACAACCGCTGCTGTCTTTATTAAGCATTTAGAAATCAGGCATCTATCTGCTCTTAGCTCTGTGTGCCTTGCAGCCTGCCACCAATACATGTCTGGGGCTGGTGACACCTACACTTTGTGTGTTCCCTTCCTGACAGCCACAAACACAGGAAGGCTAGGTGTGTCTGAGTACACATCTACATGCACCTGCATTCCGATGGCCCTTCCTGGACCAAAAGGGAGGGAAGGGCTGACACTTATACTTCAATAGGTAGTGGCCTGGCCCCTCACAAAGGGCTGATTACTCACAACTGATAGTCAGGAGCCAGGGCTGGGAAGAAAGGACCCTGTGCAATATTAAGCCCCTTCCTTGAAGTCATCCCTACTTGAAAGTCATATTTGTGTATAAGTGCTGTCTCTGACCCTACCAAAGTAGTACACTTCTGGCACTGTGGCCACTCTGCCAGGAAAAAGACGAACCACTGTGCTGCTAAAAGACTGCCACTCTGTGGGATCTGCTATTGCTAAACTCTTGCCTTGCTGTGTGTTCCTGCTGCTGCAGCTCACTCTCTCTGCTGAGTGAGAAGTACTGGACCTGCATCACTTGAACCCAGAGTGACTCCAAGGGCTTGCTAGCTTGCCTCCTGTTACCTAAGTCTCTGAGACACAAAATACTTAGGACTCTCCTTTTCCAAGCCTTGGCTTCATCTGCTACTGAGTCTGTCCTGCCAAGAGGTGCCAACCCAGTGCTGGATACTTGGACGTGGACCTAGGGGGCTGCTGCAGTGTTATCAACTTATTGTCTGCTGTCGCTGGAATTGGATCGGCGATGTGCACTAGATCCACCACATCGCACTCAGACATGTTGCACTCCAGGACAGACGCTTTGCTCACAGCTCTCGTCGCATCGACACTGCTGCATCCGGGATCACCTAAGCATCGCTCGGCTGCACCCCACCTCTGTCAACACTAACCTAGGATTGAGGTACTTTTGTTCAGCGGGCTTAAGTGAGTCCCTTTATCTGGTCCGTGCTCCCTCGTGGTTAGCCTGAACTCTCGATTTTGTCCTGGACTGGCCCAACCAGTGAACACTTTAAGCGCTATTTGCTTCTTAGCGCTACTTTGACATATATTCATTCAAAATTCATTTTTCAACTCCTACATATTGGATTTTCGTCGTTTTCGTCTTGTTTAATTTATAAAGTAATTTATTACTTTTCTAAACTGTTGTGGAGTCTTTTTGTGGTGTTTTCATTGTTTTACTGTTTAAGTGTTGCACAAATGCTTTACACATTGCTTATTAAGTTAAGCCTGACTGCTCTGTGCCAAGCTACTCGAGGGTGAGCACAGTATAATTTAGATTGTATAGTGACTTACCCCGACTAGGATTGTGGCTCCTGCTTGGACAGGGTGCACACTCTGCCAACCCGAAACTCCTTTTCTAACAACTAGCAAAGTACACATATATGTTAAATCAATCGAAAAAAGGCTACTGTAATGTAATGTTAAAATGTCCAAAGTACAAACGAAAATTGCTATTTTAAGGCAATCCTGCAAGTTAAATATTTTTTAAAAAGCATCTGTAATGTTCTCTGTGCTACTAAATGTAAGGAAGGTTGGGCAGTATATTTCTTGTGAAATTACTGTCTCTTGTCTTGAATTTGCAGGCACCAGCAGTTCAGGAGAGGAGGAGCATCTCACTGAAGGAAGTTTACACAGAACACAGAGGTCATCAAGAGCCCAGCGCTGGTGCAGGTTATAGACTTCCAAAGAAACAGATCTGCCTATTGGTCTTGCTTTTGATTACATTTTCTGCCTTTGAACTCCAGCTTCAGTGAAGGAAAAACCACAATTGGCAAAGTCCATAGGTCTGGCGTTGGTACCCAGTCTTTTGGCTTTGGAAATGGTTGTATTGTTCTTGCATGGGTTTGTAAACCTTTATTGTGAGAGAAGCTGCCTGGCTCTCATCAATCTAAACGCATTGGCTAAAGGCAAAGATATTTTCTTGTCCTCAGAAAGGAACATATTGCCATAGTAGTCCCTGGAAATGAAGGGAACTAGTTTGTATCTGGATGTGCTTCGAGTTAAATGCAGATAACTCAAAGTGAAGGTAACCAGTGGCTGATGTAGGCTGACCCATAGCCCTATGCTGTGTACTATAGTGTGTAAAAGGACACAACCGATGATGGATAATAAAGACAGGCCGAAAGCCTCTTGAAGTATATTATACATATAATTTCAGTAAAATCAAAAAGCCTTGGCTAACGCCAGATCTAATAAAAGTGGAAAAAGACCCCTGCAGATTTAATTTAACCTTGTTTATGGCATACCTGCATGCTGTACATGGTATAGCAGGAGGCTGACATTCCTTTACAATGATATTAAGGAGGAAGTTAGAAATGCTTGGGATGCTGGTACGGGGTTACCACGTCCAGCCAGCCCCTTCCATCCTTCTGGGGTTAGCAAATTGAATGCCATCTGTGGAACTGAAGAGTCCTCTGCATGGTAATGGATGTGCACCTCTGCCTTGAGTGCCCAACGGTAATGATGTCTGGATCCCTAATGCTGATTTTTGTTGTCATAGGGAAGCAGGGATCATGCGTTTACACCATGACATAGGCCTGTCTCCAGATTTACAGTCTTGTTGGACCAGGAGGTGTGCCCAAAGCGCTACCCTCATAGTGATGGAAGGCCACTGCCTTCACCAGGAGCTAAGCCGTACAAGTGTGGTGGTGTCAGTATACTGTGTAGTGATCAGTAGGAGTAAACAGGTCTTTTTTAAACAGTTTCACTGGAGTGAGGCCTACCAGCTCACTCATTTTTAAAGGTCCCCTCCTGTGTGCTTAAATCACCCTTGGCCTACATCGGTTTGGTGTGAAGTGGTGCACAGCGCAGGAGTTGTGTATCTGTGCTGGGTGTATCTATGCCTCGGAGGGTACAATACAGGGAGAATGAAGTACTGTGCAGTGCATGCATGCTAAAGGCATGCACTGGTTGTATGTGTGCCTATGAGTGGTACCATACTTGAAGGATTTAGTGCTGTGCAGTGTGTGTAGGATACATGCATGTGCTTGGTGTATGTGTACCTGTGAGTGGTACAATATGTGAAGGGTGCAGTGTGTGCATGTTAAATGCAGGTGCCTCTGAATGTGTGCCTATGAGTGGAACAGTCCATGGTGGATAAAGTACTGTGCAGTGCATACATGCTCTATGTGTGCCCAAGAATAATACAACACATGGAGCTCCTGCATGCCCTGTGGTTCTCCGAAGGGGGAGGGGGGTCTGCCATTATTACATTAGGTAATAGTAACACCTGCTATTTAAGAGTGCTTAGAAAAAGTAGTAAGAGGTGCTATATTATTATTATTGTTATATCGGACTGCACAGGCCTACCAGAGAGGGTCAGTAGGCAGATATAAAGGCCTGTACCCCAAAACAACATCAATCAGCTTTAACCACTTGTTAGAGAGTTCACGACCTGGACACTGGGGCCATAGTCACCCAAGTTAAAAAGAACAACACTTTTGGCGGACTACTACCTCCAGTAGAGTTGAGCGCTCTGCTGGTGGGAAACTCTAATAAATATTGTAGAGCTCTACATGAGCATGTCATTGTTGGTACGTCTTTGCCCTTGTTGATTTCACCACTTCGCGACCTCTCCTGTGTCACCTTCTTCCCAGAAGGATATGGACAAGGGGGTCAGTCAGATTTAGCCAATAGCATTACTAATGCACTCCATTTTCTCCCACCTGTTCTTGTAAGTCTCAGTAAATGGTTAAAGGACAATAATCCTTTACTTCTTCTGGACCGTATTTCCGTTTTTTCCTTCAGACCCTCAACCACTTCCCGACCCAAATATTGCTCCTATTGTAATAACTCATCTCTTCCTTCTCCTAAGGAATGAAAATGGATTCTACTTCTGATACTCCAGAGTATGTTACTGAGCTTGATGGACTGAGTTAGAGTTTGGCAGAGAGGGTACTTTGTAGCAAAAAATAAAAAGTGACCCCACACCATGGGAGAAAAACTCTCATGACGAGATGCCCACCAGGAAGACAAAGTAATTTACTTTGACACCTTGATGGCTATTACTCCTTATTATAAAGTCTAAATCCTGCCCTAAGTCTTTTCTCAAAAGAAAACATTTTTATTGGATGTTTTACCTTCTAAACCAGTTTCTTTAGCTCTTATTTTTCAGGATCTGTACCTTTTGCTTCTAGACAGCCTCTTCGAAGCATGAGGACTTACATGATGGATCAACCCTTTTCTGTGTGATTGTGATCCAGGCCATCCTTACCGTACCTTTCCCTTCCGTGTCCTTGGGTGCAAGGTGTAGCACTCCAGTGGATGAACCATTTGTGGTAATGGGAACGCTTCCTCCTCCGTCTTCAGTCATTGTCGGAGCTCTTAGTAGGGGATTGGGTTTGGATCCTCCTTCATCTTTCCTGTTAAACAAAGAGGCTATGGCCTTGGTGAGTCCCGGCAAAGCATCTCTTCAAAATTCATGTCTTCCACTCAGTCAGGTCAACTTCTGTAGTAACTGTTTACAATGCCCAACACTGCGAACAACTGGAGAAGGATGCAGAATATCTTCTGCAAGATAATGCTGAAAAATGTCGTCTTTTTACTTGCAGAGGGTAAAGAGCAGCATTGCAACAAGTGCAGGTTGATGGGGATCTAGCCATCTGTGGACATTCTTGCGCCTGTAAATGTTCTTGTCCCCAAGCTATTCAGGATTCTATTGTAAAAATTATAAAACTTAGGGCACGATTCAGAGTTCACGGGCGGGTTACTCCATCACATATGTGACAGATATCCCGTGCACTGTATTACAAGTGCATTATACCCTATGGGTATTGTAATATAGTGGATGAGATATCTGTCACGTTTATGACGTATTCACCCGTTCTTCGAACTCTAAATCAGGCCCTAAGCCTGATAAATCAACACATGATGTGCTCTTTATTACTGTGAATGGAATGTAGGCAGTAGTGACTGCCACCGGACAGGGGTGGGGGGGGCGTCGAGGGGTGTTTAATAACAAACCAAAAAAAACACATTTACATTTGAACGGCCGGCCGCGACCTCCTCTGCATCCTCTTCCTTCTTCCTGCAGTCCAGGCAGCAGAAAGCACCTGACATACAGGCTCCACAGAGCCAATCACAATGCTGCAATGCAGTATTGTGATTGGTCTGATTTCCGTGGATTGGTGCTCAGACTGGAACAGGGAGCCTGTGCATGCTCCTCACCAGACTGTAATGCAGCCTGGAGGGGAACATGCAAAGTGCGCATGAACTGTTTGGTCGGCCCAAGAGGCCAAACAGTTCATGGGCACTTTGGGAGTGCAAACCACTCCTCCCCTGCTCTGGCTAGCCAGGCCCCGGCCCACACAAGCTCCTGACTGCACGCAATCTGAAAAATAAAATTATAATAACAATACGTTATTGTAATTTTATTTTTCCTTTTGTGCAGTGGGGCAACACTCCTCTGCCTTAATGGAGGAGCCGCCACTAAATGTAGGGGCCCCTTCTCTACTGGTTCATGAGTATGTGTATACAGGGACTAACCAAGACATCTATATAGCTATGAGAGAATGGCTGCAGCCTCTGAGCCCCAGCTTGCAATTCCTGGGTTGTTGCTTGTGACCCCTGGCGTGTTGCTTCATGATAGAAACCAGATTATGTATGTTTTCTGTCATGATGTGCTAGCAAAATGTGTGCGCAGATTAAATGTGCATTTTACTATATGTGTGTGGAGGGCATGTTTGTGTGTGTGTGTGTGTGTGTGTTTATGTAATTTGTGTCTGTAATTGGTGTCTGGAAGTGAGTATAGGTAACATAGTTGACTATGTCTGTAAGTAACATATTTATTTTTGTAGCATGTGTGTCTGTGTGTGCATCTGACAAGCAAATAAGTTTAACATGTATGGCTGTTTTTCTGCCTCTATGTGACTTTGGTTCTTGGGTTCATTGGGGTCAGCGGATGGTTTCTTGAGTAGTGGCTTGACTAGCATGTTTTCACTCTTCAGAGAAGGTGGCCGTGGTGATGGATGCATTGAAGATGGTGGTGAGCTCACTGCTGATCACCTTACTCCCAAGGTTGATGGTGTGGTGTGGGTAGGGGACTGTGGGTTCTCCTGAGTGGACGGACTTCATGATGGCTGAGGTGTCATGCATGGTGAGCAGGTCCCAGGAAGAGAACAGGTGGTCGTGCTCCTCATTCGTGGGGGTGAGATGGCTGAGGATGACAGTGGGTTGGGTTTCACAGTTTCTGTAGATGGTGGAGATCTTGCCATGGAAGTAGTCCGCCAGGGAGTTGCAGAGTTCCTGTGAATGGGTGATGACGTTTTCAGTGGCTGAGGGCCTGGAGAATTTTCTGACGATGTTGAAGAGTTCCTTGCTAGGGTTGGAGCTTGCTTTGATGCGGTCAGCCAGAGTGCTTCTTTTCATCTTTTTGAGGTGTTGATGGTATTGTTAGAGGTTTTTTTTAAATGTTGTTCTGTCTGTGTGCTCCATGTTGGTGCGCTATTTCCTTTCGAGTCATTTGCACGTGCGCTTTATGGTTCTTAGTTCTGTAGTGTACCAACTGGCTTGCTTGGAGGATCTATTGAGCTTGGATGGTTTGCTGGGGGTGACTCTGTCTGCAGAGTCTGTGATCCAGGTGGAGAAGTTCTTGACTGCCTGTCCCAGGTTGGTTGTGGTGTGAGGGCAGGAGGTGTTGAAAGCGCCAGTCCATTGGCTCTCTGAGACCTTGTCCCAGCTGCGGTGTGGAGTGTCGGGCTGCTAGGGAGCGGTGTTGGGGGGACCCGCAGTGGATAAGTGGACAATGGAGTGGTCAGTCCAGGTGAGCTCGGTTACATGGCTGTCCTTGATTGTGTCGCTGGCCGTGAAGACTACCACTAGCATTTTGGTGAATCAACATCCATTCTAGGAGGTGCTGTGAGCAGTGTGTTTGGGTTGGGCCCTATCTGAGTGGTAGATGTACAATTGGATGAGTGCTTGCAGGCAAGTGGGAGTGTCTGTGAATGAAGTGTGAATGTTCCAGGGGGTTCAGAAGAGACCCTCTGCTCTGGGATTCAACTCTGCAGCTCTGGGGAAGATGAGAGCAGTCTGAGTGACTCTCCTTGGTAGCCCTGTCTGGAGTCGATGCTTCCAAGAGAAAGAGACAAATCCATCAGGACCTAATGCACCAGACAGACCCAAGACACTAGTCAGCTGACACTACATGGCTTTCTTGGACCCGGGTCATCTGCGTAGCGTAGGAGATCTTGAAGGTGATGGACTGGATCCCACAAGTGTTCTGGGGCACTTGAGACTGGGCAGGTCACCTACAGGACACAGATGGGCTCCTGCTTGATGTGCACGCCATGGGCCCTGCTTCAGATGTAAGTGTTGTACAATTATTCACCGTTTGGGATCTTTGGGTTTTCCGCTTGTAGGGTGCACCATCACCGACACTTGTATGATGTTCCGTCGCACCTCCAAAGGTGAGTTTATCATTTATGTCCGTTAGAACGAGATGACTGAGACCCTTCGACAGTCGTGCGGAAAGATAGAAGTTCCCTCACTAAGAATTTTTCAGGTGATGGACGGCCCAATGTTCAGGGTGAATGATGGCTGCTAGGTTCAGATGTACCTTTTTTTTATGTGTATTTAAGGATTTTTATAGCACAGCTCTTACCCTGCAGGCATGAGACAGAATCATTTTGCTGAATGATTAAGTATGTTTTGTAACCCGAACCCTACATATGGCTGACGTGTCATCGTGTGTAATACCCGGTAGCCAACGAGATAACTCCAAAGAGCCCCTCTGTATCAGGGAAGGTGAAACCAAAGAACCAAGTATGGCACTCACCCTCGCACCCACTCCATGTGTGAGCCTCTATTCTGTGGGATTGGTTAACGTTCCTCATCCATTAAGACCAGATGGAGGCACACTTGAACAGTGACGTAGCCAGCGTATCATGGGCTCTAGAGCAAGAAATGAAATTTCTCCCCTTAAAATTGCAAAATACAGCAATAATCAGAGCTGAGTAGGCTCCCCAGGGCTCTGGGACCAATGCCACTGCACCTGCTGCACCAATGGACGTTACGCCCCTGAACTTATTGATCTAAGGTTACTTAATTAAGGTTATTGGTTCGGAGGCCTTACACACTGAAATTCTGCGCTGGCATTTCTAGCTCAGCAGTCTGCGAGCCCTGGCACTGGTTACCTACACAGTCAGGTGCCCTGAGCAGATAAGTATGTGGTGGACAAAGATAAACTTGGCAACACTAGCAAGAAGATTTTGTGCTCAAGAATCTGAATAAACATACGATGTCGACGGAGTTTTACGACCCTTTAAATGATGTGACTGTCATGAGACCTAGAAATGTCTGCATTAAGTTTGACTTTTACCCCCTGCATGTTGGGCAGGTATTTGATTTTGGTCAAAATGTTGGACTCACTGTGATAATATGCTATTTTCTCCTACAGGTCATTGTAGGACCTTTGCCCACACCTCCAACAGAAAAACCAAATAAAATTTGTTGTGAAAAAAGAATCTGAATAAATTACATTCATGTATGCCTGGCCGAGGAAACCCACCACTCCATTTTACATCTTGCACTCCTTCCCTTATTCTTTTCTTGTTTTTCTTTCCTTTTCCCTCTTCCCCTCCTTCCTTCTACCCCATTTTCACCTTCCTCTCTACAACTTGTTCTTTACAGCTTCCCTTTTCCATTACCCTTTCTATCCCTTCTTTCTCTGCCCTCTCATTTATCTTCCTCTCCACCCTGTTTCCATCTTTCTCTCTCTTGCTTAACACCTTACTATTTCTCCTCTCCCTCGTAACTTCTTTTCCCCATATGCTCTCCCTTTTGGCTGTCTTCCCCTTTCATCTTTCCCTCCCTTCCTTCTATTTGTCCCCATTTCCATTTCTCCTTGCTTCTCTCCTTTTCTTTTACTGCTCTGCTCCCTTCCCACCCTGGCCTCCTCATTCCCTCCCTCTTCCTATCCCCATCAACCCCTATCTTCCCCTCTCCATGTACAACACCACAATTCCTCCAGCTTTTATACATATTTCTTTTCTCCTCTTCTTTGCTATGCCCTCCCACAACCTGGTAATATCAGACAAGGCAGCCAGACTAACTGAGTGCAGAATGATGCAGTCACACTAGCTAGCCAAGAGTACCTCGGGGACCATTGAATCTATATAGAGTCTTGATCCGCCTCTCCGTGGAGGCTCGTAAGAGATGCATCTGGTTTCCCACTTGACTTGCCAGCAATGTAATGTAAGATGCTAACTTAATAGTGGTCCCTTGATATATGTGTCGAACTGCTTAACCCATGTGTCCACCTTGTATATCGACACCACAATAACGATGGGACACAATATTGAGGACAAAATATTGAAAGTAAAAGATCGACAGGTAAGTAAATCTAGATTTTCTGTACATAACACCATATAAATATAAATGTACCTTCATGATATCTATATATATATATATATATATATAGATAAACAAATGCCCTTGAGCTTTGAAAGAGCACTCAACGCTGTCTCACACCTTCCGGCTTTCATGCCTCGCTGTAGCTTGATTAATGGCATCCTATTTGCTTTGTGCCAAATCCGACGCGTTTCGAGGCTGGAACGCCCCGTATTCATGGATATCTTCACAAAGGGAATGACACCTCAACGCTTGCTTCACACTTTAATAAGGGAATAGGACCGCCCTGTGGGCGTGACATATTCTGAACGCCCATAGGCATGCTGGTGATTGTAGTCAAAGAAGCGATGAGTCACATTAATACCTTGAGTAGGCTCAGTCCCTCTGTGATCCTTTGGGCTAAAATATTTCCTTAAGTAGGATAAGGAGTCCAGTCATCAAGCGATCATCACCTTTGAGACAGCGTGCTTAACAGAAAGAAAGAGTTCCTCTCCGAGGCCGTTTCCCGTCTGACTTGGCAGTCCTAGAGGAAACTGGTGCATCTTCCCACGGCCAGGGCGGCCGTGCACGTAATGTAGATAAACAAATGCCCTTGAGCTTTGAAAGAGCACTCAACGCTGTCTCACACCTTCCGGCTTTCATGCCTCGCTGTAGCTTGATTAATGGCATCCTATTTGCTTTGTGCCAAATCCGACGCGTTTCGAGGCTGGAACGCCCCGTATTCATGGATATCTTCACAAAGGGAATGACATCTCAACGCTTGCTTCACACTTTAATAAGGGAATAGGACCGCCCTGTGGGCGTGACATATTCTGAACGCCCATAGGCATGCTGGTGATTGTAGTCAAAGAAGCGATGAGTCACATTAATACCTTGAGTAGGCTCAGTCCCTCTGTGATCCTTTGGGCTAAAATATTTCCTTAAGTAGGATAAGGAGTCCAGTCATCAAGCGATCATCACCTTTGAGACAGCGTGCTTAACAGAAAGAAAGAGTTCCTCTCCGAGGCCGTTTCCCGTCTGACTTGGCAGTCCTAGAGGAAACTGGTGCATCTTCCCACGGCCAGGGCGGCCGTGCACGTAATGTAGATAAACAAATGCCCTTGAGCTTTGAAAGAGCACTCAACGCTGTCTCACACCTTCCGGCTTTCATGCCTCGCTGTAGCTTGATTAATGGCATCCTATTTGCTTTGTGCCAAATCTGACGCGTTTCGAGGCTGGAACGCCCCGTATTCATGGATATCTTCACAAAGGGAATGACACCTCAACGCTTGCTTCACACTTTAATAAGGGAATAGGACCGCCCTGTGGGCGTGACATATTCTGAACGCCCATAGGCATGCTGGTGATTGTAGTCAAAGAAGCGATGAGTCACATTAATACCTTGAGTAGGCTCAGTCCCTCTGTGATCCTTTGGGCTAAAATATTTCCTTAAGTAGGATAAGGAGTCCAGTCATCAAGCGATCATCACCTTTGAGACAGCGTGCTTAACAGAAAGAAAGAGTTCCTCTCCGAGGCCGTTTCCCGTCTGACTTGGCAGTCCTAGAGGAAACTGGTGCATCTTCCCACGGCCAGGGCGGCCGTGCACGTAATGTAGATAAACAAATGCCCTTGAGCTTTGAAAGAGCACTCAACGCTGTCTCACACCTTCCGGCTTTCATGCCTCGCTGTAGCTTGATTAATGGCATCCTATTTGCTTTGTGCCAAATCCGACGCGTTTCGAGGCTGGAACGCCCCGTATTCATGGATATCTTCACAAAGGGAATGACACCTCAACGCTTGCTTCACACTTTAATAAGGGAATAGGACCGCCCTGTGGGCGTGACATATTCTGAACGCCCATAGGCATGCTGGTGATTGTAGTCAAAGAAGCGATGAGTCACATTAATACCTTGAGTAGGCTCAGTCCCTCTGTGATCCTTTGGGTTAAAATATTTCCTTAAGTAGGATAAGGAGTCCAGTCATCAAGCGATCATCACCTTTGAGACAGCGTGCTTAACAGAAAGAAAGAATTCCTCTCCGAGGCTGTTTCCCGTCTGACTTGGCAGTCCTAGAGGAAACTGGTGCATCTTCCCACGGCCAGGGCGGCCGTGCACGTAATGTAGATAAACAAATGCCCTTGAGCTTTGAAAGAGCACTCAACGCTGTCTCACACCTTCCGGCTTTCATGCCTCGCTGTAGCTTGATTAATGGCATCCTATTTGCTTTGTGCCAAATCCGACGCGTTTCGAGGCTGGAACGCCCAGTATTCATGGATATCTTCACAAAGGGAATGACACCTCAACGCTTGCTTCACACTTTAATAAGGGAATAGGACCGCCCTGTGGGCGTGACATATTCTGAACGCCCATAGGCATGCTGGTGATTGTAGTCAAAGAAGCGATGAGTCACATTAATACCTTGAGTAGGCTCAGTCCCTCTGTGATCCTTTGGGCTAAAATATTTCCTTAAGTAGGATAAGGAGTCCAGTCATCAAGCGATCATCACCTTTGAGACAGCGTGCTTAACAGAAAGAAAGAGTTCCTCTCCGAGGCCGTTTCCCGTCTGACTTGGCAGTCCTAGAGGAAACTGGTGCATCTTCCCACGGCCAGGGCGGCCGTGCACGTAATGTAGATAAACAAATGCCCTTGAGTTTTGAAAGAGCACTCAACGCTGTCTCACACCTTCCGGCTTTCATGCCTCGCTGTAGCTTGATTAATGGCATCCTATTTGCTTTGTGCCAAATCCGACGCGTTTCGAGGCTGGAACGCCCCGTATTCATAGATTTCTTCACAAAGGGAATGACACCTCAACGCTTGCTTCACACTTTAATAAGGGAATAGGACCGCCCTGTGGGCGTGACATATTCTGAACGCCCATAGGCATGCTGGTGATTGTAGTCAAAGAAGCGATGAGAAAGAAAGAGTTCCTCTCCGAGGCCGTTTCCCGTCTGACTTGGCAGTCCTAGAGGAAACTGGTGCATCTTCCCACGGCCAGGACGGCCGTGCACGTAATGTAGATAAATGTGACTCATCGCTTCTTTGACTACAATCACCAGCATGCCTACGGGCGTTCAGAATATGTCACGCCCACAGGGCGGTCCTATTCCCTTATTAAGGTGTGAAGCAAGCGTTGAGGTGTCATTCCCTTTGTGAAGATATCCATGAATACGGGGCGTTCCAGCCTCGAAACGCGTCGGATTTGGCACAAAGCAAATAGGATGCCATTAATCAAACTACAGCGAGGCATGAAAGCCGGAAGGTGTGAGACAGCGTTGAGTGCTCTTTCAAAGCTCAAGGGCATTTGTTTATCTACATTACGTGCACGGCCGCCCTGGCCGTGGGACGATGCACCAGTTTCCTCTAGGACTGCCAAGTCAGACGGGAAACGGCCTCGGAGAGGAACTCTTTCTTTCTGTTAAGCACGCTGTCTCAAAGGTGATGATCGCTTGATGACTGGACTCTTTATCCTACTTAAGGAAATATTTACAGCCCAAAGGATCACAGAGGGACTGAGCCTACTCAAGGTATTAATGTGACTCATCGCTTCTTTGACTACAATCACCAGCATGCCTACGGGCGTTCAGAATATGTCACGCCCACAGGGCGGTCCTATTCCCTTATTAAAGTGTGAAGCAAGCGTTGAGGTGTCATTCCCTTTGTGAAGATATCCATGAATACGGGGCGTTCCAGCCTCGAAACGCGTCGGATTTGGCACAAAGCAAATAGGATGCCATTAATCAAGCTACAGCGAGGCATGAAAGCCGGAAGGTGTGAGACAGCGTTGAGTGCTCTTTCAAAGCTCAAGGGCATTTGTTTATCTACATTACGTGCACGGCCGCCCTGGCCGTGGGAA
Source organism: Triturus cristatus (assembly GCF_964204655.1). Lineage (NCBI taxonomy): Eukaryota > Metazoa > Chordata > Amphibia > Caudata > Salamandridae > Triturus > Triturus cristatus. Next base: position 1,161,992,510 of record NC_140590.1, read on the forward strand.
GATGCACCAGTTTCCTCTAGGACTGCCAATTCAGACGGGAAACGGCCTCGGAGAGGAACTCTTTCTTTCTGTTAAGCACGCTGTCTCAAAGGTGATGATCGCTTGATGACTGGACTCCTTATCCTACTTAAGGAAATATTTACAGCCCAAAGGATCACAGAGGGACTGAGCCTACTCAAGGTATTAATGTGACTCATCGCTTCTTTGACTACAATCACCAGCATGCCTACGGGCGTTCAGAATATGTCACGCCCACAGGGCGGTCCTATTCCCTTATTAAAGTGTGAAGCAAGCGTTGAGGTGTCATTCCCTTTATGAAGATATCCATGAATACGGGGCGTTCCAGCCTCGAAACGCGTCGGATTTGGCACAAAGCAAATAGGATGCCATTAATCAAGCTACAGCGAGGCATGAAAGCCGGAAGGTGTGAGACAGCGTTGAGTGCTCTTTCAAAGCTCAAGGGCATTTGTTTATCTACATTTCGTGCACGGCCGCCCTGGCCGTGGGAAGATGCACCAGTTTCCTCTAGGACTGCCAAGTCAGACGGGAAACGGCCTCGGAGAGGAACTGTTTCTTTCTGTTAAGCACGCTGTCTCAAAGGTGATGATCGCTTGATGACTGGACTCCTTATCCTACTTAAGGAAATATTTACAGCCCAAAGGATCACAGAGGGACTGAGCCTACTCAAGGTATTAATGTGACTCATCGCTTCTTTGACTACAATCACCAGCATGCCTACGGGCGTTCAGAATATGTCACGCCCACAGGGCGGTCCTATTCCCTTATTAAAGTGTGAAGCAAGCGTTGAGGTGTCATTCCCTTTGTGAAGATATCCATGAATACGGGGCGTTCCAGCCTCGAAACGCGTGGGATTTGACACAAAGCAAATAGGATGCCATTAATCAAGCTACAGCGAGGCATGAAAGCCGGAAGGTGTGAGACAGCATTGAGTGCTCTTTCAAAGCTCAAGGGCATTTGTTTATCTACATTACGTGCACGGCCGCCCTGGCCGTGGGAAGATGCACCAGTTTCCTCTAGGACTGCCAAGTCAGACGGGAAACGGCCTCGGAGAGGAACTCTTTCTTTCTGTTAAGCACGCTGTCTCAAAGGTGATGATCGCTTGATGACTGGACTCCTTATCCTACTTAAGGAAATATTTACAGCCCAAAGGATCACAGAGGGACTGAGCCTACTCAAGGTATTAATGTGACTCATCGCTTCTTTGACTACAATCACCAGCATGCCTACGGGCGTTCAGAATATGTCACGCCCACAGGGCGGTCCTATTCCCTTATTAAAGTGTGAAGCAAGCGTTGAGGTGTCATTCCCTTTGTGAAGATATCCATGAATACGGGGCGTTCCAGCCTCGAAACGCGTCGGATTTGGCACAAAGCAAATAGGATGCCATTAATCAAGCTACAGCGAGGCATGAAAGCCGGAAGGTGTGAGACAGCGTTGAGTGCTCTTTCAAAGCTCAAGGGCATTTGTTTATCTATATATATATATATATATATATATATATATATATATATATATATATATATATATATATATATATATATATATATATATATATATCCACAACGAGTTGCCTGGAATGAGAGGGCCCAGACGAGGAGTAAAAATCTGCAATTTATTTGATGGAGGATGCAGCATGACGATTGATGTTTAGCGGTTCCGCCTGGACCGCGGAAGAGCCCTGCTGTGTTACAGACCTGCTGGAGCGTCATTCGACCCTCCGGCGAAAGGAAACTGGTGGCTGTTTCTGAAGGATTATTTCGTTGCAGCAGTGAGGACTGATGTACACAACCCACTTGGGATCTATTGAAATTATTTGCTCGGAAAACGGCATGCAGCCCACTGGGGTAAAACAAAGTTACTACATGATCCAGGATGTCACTGGCGGTGGCCACGCCCACTGAGGCGGGATCTTCGATAACATAGATGCCTTTAAATTGCGCTTTGCCGCTTTTCCGAACTTGGAGCATGCAGCCCATGATTAAGTGCTGTTCAGCCTGAAACGCGTCGGGGAGCAGGACTTTGCATATAAAATGTCATCAAGCTTTTCCCTGTATGCAGTGTCTTCATTAAAATAATTTTCAGCTTAAAACTCACCGGTTGTGGGCTCTTCCATAGCAGGCACTCTGGTTGATTGATATATATACATATATATATATATATTATCTACTTGCGGTCGCCAGTAGATAGTTATAGTTAGGACCGTGTTTCCATAGGAAATCTGAAAATTCTATTTTGAATAACTTTGGCACCGGTTGACGAATCCTCCCGAAATTTTCAATATATATATATATATATATATATATATGCCAAAGTTTGTCCAAAAGAACGAGGCCGCACACTACAGAAGGTTGCTTCCAACAAAAGCTTTAATCACGAGTGGAGCTGGCACTCCGTCCGGTCCGTTTCATTCTGCCTGACGCGTTTCGGGCCGCATCAGCCCTTGTTCACAGGCTGAAAGTGAATCATCCACTAGCTTCCAAGACACCACCATGACTACATGCGATTTCTTTCTCTCAGGTGAGTTCACTTACTAACGGCATGCTGGGACATGTAGTGTAGTTGGAAGCATCACGAAAAACATTCCGTTTAAACCCTCCAGTGGGTGTGTAGAATTCAATTTCAATTTAATGTTTATTTTCTTAAGGACTCTCCAGTGAGCCTCCGGACAGCAGTAACCGGCTCCTTTTACCTTCTGCAACCACCTCGGGGCTGCGAACAGTTCTATGCCCCTGCAGCTCCATTGAGATTTAATGGCGGTGCGTAGCCTCACGGCGGGACAGCCGTAGAAATATGCCAAAGTTTGTCCAAAAGAACGAGGCCGCACACTACAGAAGGTTGCTTCCAACAAAAGCTTTAATCACGCGTGGAGCTGGCACTCCGTCCGGTCCGTTTCATTCTGCCTGACGCGTTTCGGGCCGCATCAGCCCTTGTTCACAGGCTGAAAGTGAATCATCCACTAGCTTCCAAGACACCACCATGACTACATGCGATTTCTTTCTCTCAGGTGAGTTCACTTACTAACGGCATGCTGGGACATGTAGTGTAGTTGGAAGCATCACGAAAAACATTCCGTTTAAACCCTCCAGTGGGTGTGTAGAATTCAATTTCAATTTAATGTTTATTTTCTTAAGGACTCTCCAGTGAGCCTCCGGACAGCAGTAACCGGCTCCTTTTACCTTCTGTAACCACCTCGGGGCTGCGAACAGTTCTATGCCCCTGCAGCTCCATTGAGATTTAATGGCGGTGCGTAGCCTCACGGCGGGACAGCCGTAGAAATATGCCAAAGTTTGTCCAAAAGAACGAGGCCGCACACTACAGAAGGTTGCTTCCAACAAAAGCTTTAATCACGCGTGGAGCTGGCACTCCGTCCGGTCCGTTTCATTCTGCCTGACGCGTTTCGGGCCGCATCAGCCCTTGTTCACAGGCTGAAAGTGAATCATCCACTAGCTTCCAAGACACCACCATGACTACATGCGATTTCTTTCTCTCAGGTGAGTTCACTTACTAACGGCATGCTGGGACATGTAGTGTAGTTGGAAGCATCACGAAAAACATTCCGTTTAAACCCTCCAGTGGGTGTGTAGAATTCAATTTCAATTTAATGTTTATTTTCTTAAGGACTCTCCAGTGAGCCTCCGGACAGCAGTAACCGGCTCCTTTTACCTTCTGTAACTACCTCGGGGCTGCGAACAGTTCTCTGCCCCTGCAGCTCCATTGAGATTTAATGGCGGTGCGTAGCCTCACGGCGGGACAGCCGTAGAAATATGCCAAAGTTTGTCCAAAAGAACGAGGCCGCACACTACAGAAGGTTGCTTCCAACAAAAGCTTTAATCACGAGTGGAGCTGGCACTCCGTCCGGTCCGTTTCATTCTGCCTGACGCGTTTCGGGCCGCATCAGCCCTTGTTCACAGGCTGAAAGTGAATCATCCACTAGCTTCCAAGACACCACCATGACTACATGCGATTTCTTTCTCTCAGGTGAGTTCACTTACTAACGGCATGCTGGGACATGTAGTGTAGTTGGAAGCATCACGAAAAACATTCCGTTTAAACCCTCCAGTGGGTGTGTAGAATTCAATTTCAATTTAATGTTTATTTTCTTAAGGACTCTCCAGTGAGCCTCCGGACAGCAGTAACCAGCTCCTTTTACCTTCTGTAACCACCTCGGGGCTGCGAACAGTTCTATGCCCCTGCAGCTCCATTGAGATTTAATGGCGGTGCGTAGCCTCACGGCGGGACAGCCGTAGAAATATGCCAAAGTTTGTCCAAAAGAACGAGGCCGCACACTACAGAAGGTTGCTTCCAACAAAAGCTTTAATCACGCGTGGAGCTGGCACTCCGTCCGGTCCGTTTCATTCTGCCTGACGCGTTTCGGGCCGCATCAGCCCTTGTTCACAGGCTGAAAGTGAATCATCCACTAGCTTCCAAGACACCACCATGACTACATGCGATTTCTTTCTCTCAGGTGAGTTCATTTACTAACGGCATGCTGGGACATGTAGTGTAGTTGGAAGCATCACGAAAAACATTCCGTTTAAACCCTCCAGTGGGTGTGTAGAATTCAATTTCAATTTAATGTTTATTTTCTTAAGGACTCTCCAGTGAGCCTCCGGACAGCAGTAACCGGCTCCTTTTACCTTCTGTAACCACCTCGGGGCTGCGAACAGTTCTATGCCCCTGCAGCTCCATTGAGATTTAATGGCGGTGCGTAGCCTCACGGCGGGACAGCCGTAGAAATATGCCAAAGTTTGTCCAAAAGAACGAGGCCGCACACTACAGAAGGTTGCTTCCAACAAAAGCTTTAATCACGCGTGGAGCTGGCACTCCGTCCGGTCCGTTTCATTCTGCCTGACGCGTTTCGGGCCGCATCAGCCCTTGTTCACAGGCTGAAAGTGAATCATCCACTAGCTTCCAAGACACCACCATGACTACATGCGATTTCTTTCTCTCAGGTGAGTTCACTTACTAACGGCATGCTGGGACATGTAGTGTAGTTGGAAGCATCACGAAAAACATTCCGTTTAAACCCTCCAGTGGGTGTGTAGAATTCAATTTCAATTTAATGTTTATTTTCTTAAGGACTCTCCAGTGAGCCTCCGGACAGCAGTAACCGGCTCCTTTTACCTTCTGTAACCACCTCGGGGCTGCGAACAGTTCTATGCCCCTGCAGCTCCATTGAGATTTAATGGCGGTGCGTAGCCTCACGGCGGGACAGCCGTAGAAATATGCCAAAGTTTGTCCAAAAGAACGAGGCCGCACACTACAGAAGGTTGCTTCCAACAAAAGCTTTAATCACGCGTGGAGCTGGCACTCCGTCCGGTCCGTTTCATTCTGCCTGACGCGTTTCGGGCCGTCCAAAAGAACGAGGCCGCACACTACAGAAGGTTGCTTCCAACAAAAGCTTTAATCACGCGTGGAGCTGGCACTCCGTCCGGTCCGTTTCACTTTCAGCCTGTGAACAAGGGCTGATGCGGCCCGAAACGCGTCAGGCAGAATGAAACGGACCGGACGGAGTGCCAGCTCCACGCGTGATTAAAGCTTTTGTTGGAAGCAACCTTCTGTAGTGTGCGGCCTCGTTCTTTTGGACAAACTTTGGCATATATATATATATATATATATATATATATATATATATATATATATATCCTCAAGGTACGTGGATGTGGAGTTAGGCACAGTAAATCCGTACTTCGCTATATGCACTTACATTCCATATTTTCTCCCTCGATATTCTGTCCTCGGTATTCTTGTACCGAAATATTCTGGGATTCAATTTTCAGTACTACTACCCTTAACCTATGCCAATGACATATCTATTACCATCCTAAAGCTTTCAGACGGTGATGTGACCACCAATGTCATAGTGCTCCCATTACACATATCCCCACATGCTCCATTTCTTCCAATATAAGTGTCCACCACCATCTTCTAACTTCACCTAGACATGTCCATGAGCACTGATTTTATTCCAACAGACAGCAATTTCGTGGAGTTCCAAAAGACACCTACTAATGTTCTACAGTTACTTACACAATGCATGTCAACTGACGACCCTTCAAATCCAATAGAAAGTTCAATAAATAGCTTTTAACCCGAATTACACAAGCCCACCATAATCTTGTAGTGTTCAATGGATATGTCCACCAACATTCTGTAATGTCCGTAATATTTCTCTACAAATATCCTTTAGCATTTACTGGACATGTGAAGCAACTTCTCCGGCAGAACAATAGACCTGTCTACCAACATCCTTTGACTTTTATTAGATGAGCACTGGGTCCATCGCGGTCCTTCAGCTTCCATCAGACATCTCCACAAACATCCTATGGTTTCTGACAGGCGTCCACCAACATCCTGTCACTTTGAATAGGCCATTCCATCAATGACCTGCAACTTCTATTATGATCACCTACACCATCCTAAAGGCATATTTACTAGCATCTGGCAACTTTTAATAGGTTGGACAGACTTATCATTGCTAAGCAAACAGCATGTGCTCAGCATGGGACATGCGCGCTGCGCTTTTTCCTCCTGAAGGACCTTGGTTTCGCAGTTAACAGTTCAAGCCAACAACACATGAGCATGGGTCTTTCAAAAAGCAGTCTGTGGCACACTGACTCCATGTGACAGAGGGCAGTAGTTGACAAGGTTTTTGCATATGAATTATTTCAAGCCCAGGGGCGTGGCTGGGCAACCTAAATTGGCGGACACTTGAGCTGAGAGCTCTGCGCCGGCCGGCTTATTAATCCTGCTTCATCGGCGACGACTGGTGCACGGGGGCATGCCGGAGGGGGTCGGACCCGCCTGTGGAGCCCCAGTGATTTGTTTGGCCCACCTGTTGCCCGGGGGAGACCGGAGAGCCGAGGTCTGGAAGCGCGAGTGGAGACGGAGCTTCGGCAAGATGGCGGCCTAAGATCCAGAGGTGCCTGGAGCACGGAGACTGGCCGAGTTGCCCCCTGACTGAAGTCCGGAGGTGGAGGGACCTGTGCGGCCGAGGTATGGGCAGTAGCGAAGGCACATGACAAGAGCCTGACAAACGCCGCTACGGCACCACGCTGGGCCTGGGGCTCGGAGTGTGAACACCCCGGCTGAGGGAGAAGCACAAGGAGGCCTGCGGCAGAGAAGTCCTGTCGATCGGACTCTGTGGGTGAGAGCGGCTAGAGGCCGGAATACGATGAGACGGGCAGCGGCCTTGGAAGTGAGGCGGCAGCCAGGAGCTGAGATTGGGGCCCAAAGTAATAGGTTGACTCCGGACGCTTGCGGCTGACAGAGCTGCCGCATGAAGCAGTGGAGGCCTACGGGGCCTGCATCGAGACCCGGTGAGGACGGCAGCCGGAAAGAGTGTTGGCGACGTGCGGAGCATACGGAGCAGACCCGGAGGTGAACGGAAACTCTGGCTGGGCCTACCGAGCCTGAACCAGGTATGGGGGGAAGCCCCGAGAGAATGATCGAGATGAAGCTGGACAGCCCTGTGAATGGAAGCCAGAGTGTGAAGGGGAAGATGCCCACTTTATAGCTGACTCAAGTGGAGGAGGGAACTACCTGACTGCCGAGGCCTGAATCCAAGCGCTGGGCGCTGCTCGGACCTCAGGTGGTGAGTGATCGGAGGAGGCTGCTGGGCCTGGAACGTCTCTGCAAGGTACAGAACACGGACTATTATAGTAGGAAACCCGAGAGACGCAGGCCGCAAGTTTGGCAGCACTAAGAGCGAAGACTAAATTGGGTGGTCCTGCAGCAGCAATCTGAGGGGGATCAAAACATAGGGGCAGACCAAGACCCAGACAACTAGGTGGTGGGAGTTCAGGAGGGCACAGACCAGCCCTTAGGATTAGAACCTTTCCTCCCTGCGATGGGCAACCATAGAGCGAAGCAGCCAGGGCCCACCCTGGACCAGGAGGAAAACACCCAAGATCAGGCGCAGAAGGATTTGGGGAGCGGGGACCCAGAAAACTCTGTCCAAAGAAATGGAAGCTATTGCTGACACTAAAACAACGCTACACCAGGCCATAAGCACGGTGGCAGTGGGACTGGGCCTATTGAGAGCAGAACATGCCAAACTGGCGGACAGGGTGAAGCTGACTGAATCCTCCCTTGCGGATATTACACTGGCGCAAGAGGCACTGACACTCCAGGTAGGGGATCTATCTAGTAGGGTCCGCATGCTAGAATGGAGAGCTGAGGATGCTGAAGGGCGGAACAGAAGAAATAGCATAAGGGTCCTGGGGCTGCCTGAGGGAGTGGAGGGAGACAATATAATTACATACCTGGAGTGCTGGCTCCGAGAGGTGGTTGCATCAGAGGGCCTGTCACCATTCTATATGCCAGGCCGCCAGACCTGGGAAGGGCCCCGCACCCGGTGGTGGCCAGACTCCTTCATTTTAAGGACCGAGACACTCTACTGAAGAGGGCACGAACTGAGGGGCTCTATGTAGTGGAGAATAGCAAAGTTTCACTCTTCTCTGACTATACCCTGGAAGTCCAGAGGCGTTGCACTCCCTTCCTTGAAGCTAAGAAAGTTCTGCATGAGGAGGGGATCCAGTATTCACTGATATTCCCGGCCCGGCTGTGCATACTGGTGGACGGGAAGGCACTTTTTTGTGAGGACCCTAAAGCTGCATGAGAATGGATTGAGGCCTATAAGACAGAAGGACTACCGGTGGCACGGAAGATTGTGGCACCTCCTCGGAACGAGAAACCGGAAAACGACTTAGGAGGCGACAGAGGCGCGGAACTCCAAAGAAACCAAGCTCCTCACAAACAGGGAAGAAAAGAGCTGAGGCGCTGCAGGCCGTGGCAGCCATGATGCAGGGCAGGAGATCATCATTGGATGGGGGATGCCGATCACGGAAAGGAACTGATGGGTCGGACTGGGACTCATCCCGCAGTGGTAGTGTTAAACTGCCGGTGGTGACCCTGAAGACAGCTGACGAGATTATTTAAGCTTGCTGTGTGGCTTTTTGGCTTTGGGGCTCCTGAGAGGGCGGGGGGCTGCTGGGTGGGTCCCTGGGTGTCGGCTGGATCGGCCAACTAGGGCTGACGCTCTACATACAACCTTCACTGCTTTGTTCTTTCTTTTTGTGGCTACTTGTATTGACCGCCACGCCCCCTTAAGGTCCTTACCCTAGTAGGTTTGGGCCTCAACTAGCTGATACAGTCCTAGCTGCGGTTTGGGCGGATGGCCGTTGCTAGTCTGTCCTGGGATCAGGGAGTTGTCCAACACGGTTTTCTTTGTTCTTTGTTGGATTGCAGAGGTGGGTATGACTGCGAGAACTGCACACTGGGGGCGCAGCAGGAACCGGCTGGGGGAGTGCTCTTTCCATATACCACCTACACACGATGCATTAAAGTTTATAACGTGGAATGTAAGAGGGATGGGGTCCATGTCTAAGAGACACAATGTGTACGCATACTTAAAGAGGAGAGATGTTCATGTAGCCCACCTACAGGAGACACACTTAATTGGCAGGGAAGTGGAAAAGCTGCGTAGGAGGTGGAGGGGACTGATATACGCCACTACCTTCTCTGCGTATGCTCGTGGTGCATTGATATGGATAAGACCTGGGGTCCCATTTGAACACACCTGCACTGTAATAGATAGTGAGGACAGTTATGTACTTATTGCAGGGAGTCTGGCGGGACGGGAGGTAATGCTGGGTAGTGTGTACGCACCTAATATAGACCACATAACGTTCCTTGCTGCCCTCTCGGTACAGATGGGTGGCTACGTAGGGGGGTATTCTGTGATGCGGGAGACTTTAATTGCGTGGCAGATACCAAGGCAGACCGTTCACACCCACCTCTCCCAGGAGCACAGGCCCACCATGTCGCAGCGGGGTTCAGAGGCTGGATAAATAATTGGGGCTTAGAAGATATCTAGGGGGTGCAGCACGCGACCGATAGAGAATATTCATACTTCTCCTTGATACATCAGGTACACACCAGATTAGACACCTTTCTGTGCACACCAGATTTTAGCGCCTTCTTCACACACACAGAATACCTGGGTAGGACCCTTTCGGACCATAGTCCCTTTCTAAAGACGCATCAGCCCTTAGGGAGACAGTCCCTGATTCCGCTATGGTGACTAAACCCATTGATGCTGGAGGATGCGCTTTTTTGGGACTCCCTGGGTGCCCTTATTGATGTGTTGGTAAGGGAACACTGCCTGGGTCAGTCGATCGGAGCACTGCAGGAAATTAGACAAGAGCTACTGGATCTGGAGGCTAAGATCCGACAACTGGATAACACCCAGGGACACGGCGCTGCCTCCGCACTGCGGCTGCAAGAGGCCCATGCTAGTTATAACGATACACTAGGAAGGCTGAGATGCCATAGCTATGGGGAATACCTAGACAAGGTGCAGAGAGAGGAGGGGAAGGCCGGTCGCCTGCTGGCATGGTTGATTAAACCCAAGAGTAGAGGGTCACCGATCACGCAAGCCCAGACGGACACAGGTGAACTGATTTATAACCCCGAAGCAATTAAGACTCTGTTCCGAACATATTATGAGAAATTGTACACTGCCCCTGAGTCGGTCCCTCGCTCCAGTATCAAGGATTTTCTAGGCACGCTGCCGCTCCGGACACTAGATAGTCAAGCACAGGAGGATCTGGGGGGCCCAGTGACCCTGCAGGAAGTCCGGGTGGCCATTGCGGACATGGGGTCTGGCAAAATACTGGGGCCAGATGGACTCCCGGCTGAATTTTATGCAAGATACGTGGACCAGCTGGCGCCATGACTAGTGACCTTGTACGCGGAATAGCTGTGACTTGGGAGTCTCCCCAAGTCCACTCAGAGCGCACTGGTGATCCCCCTCCCCAAAACCAAAGATATTAGTGTCCCAGTTACAGAGTATAGACTGCTTACTATGCTCAACTTAGACTTCAAGATTTTCAGCAAAATATTGGCACTCAGACTGCTCCCGCACATTCAAGCCCTCATACACTCAGACCAAAATGGTTTCATCCCTTCCCGTAACACATCCTATAATCTACGCAGGCTATATTCTTTCCTCTACCATACTGAGACGTAAACCATGCCTTCGGCTGCAGTGCTCTCGGTCGATTTAGGGAAAGCCTTTGACACGGTCAGCTGGGACTATCTTTTTGAGGCAAAGACACAGTTGGGCCTTGGGGAGGGTTGGGTGAAATGGGTACAACTTCTTTACTCATCCCCCAAGGCGAGGGTTAGGACAGGTATGACTGTGTCCTTTCAGTACCCGATCTTACAGGGAACTCTGCAGGGGTGCCCCCTCTCGCCCCTTCTGTTCGCCCTGGCGATTGAACCTCTTGCAGAGCTGATTAGTTGGGCAGATACACACTGTCTCCTTGTACGCCAATGACTTGCTGGTCTACTTGGGGACAGCTGTGTCAGGTTCTACAACTGCCCTTATGCTGCTGGAGCGGTTTGAGATACTATCAGGCCTGCGGGTTAATAAGAGGAAGACATATCTCTTCCCGTTGGCCGGACCAACGTCCAGGCCGGCAATGTTACCTGCTGACATTAATTGGACCTCACATTCATGTAAATATTTAGGCATACATATATTTCAGGCCACGGAAGATCTGAAAGAAGGGAATCTGGATAGGGCGCTGCGATCCCTCCCATACTGTGTTCTTTTTTGGCGCATACTACAATTATCCATTATGGCTCGGATCTCCTTGATTAAAATGGTCATGCTGCTGCGTTTATTATACGTTTTTGTTAATTTACCGACCATGATGCCCCGAGGATGGTTCAGACCATTGAACTCCCTAGTGTGAGACCTGATATGGGGGGATGGACGACGAAGGGTGTCCCTGAGGACGCTACAGCGCCCCATGACAGAGGGCGGCCTGAGGGTGCCAGATTTTGAACTTTACATGCTGGCTGCCAGTTGCAATGGTTGGCACAGTGGGTGGGGGGCATGAACGCAAAGGGAACCTGTTTGACAGAACCTAACACTAGCCCAGACATACTGATAGCAAACGTACCCGCGACCGGCAATCGCAGTTCCATATCGCTCGACATTACAACTCACAGCCTTGCAAACCTGGAAACACTGCCTACGCAGACTGGAAGAGTCCCCGTGTTACACCCCTATGTTGCCCTTAGTGGGGCTTCCCAATAGCGCCCTATGACTATTTACGACTGAGCAATTGACAGCATGGACGGAAGCATGACTGGACACTGTAGGCGACTGTTATCAGGATGGATCCCTAGTCCCGTTTGCAGACCTGATGGATAGCTGTCGTCTTCCCCCAGGCCAGTTCCTACAGTAGGAGTACTTGGTCCACACCTTTGGGTAGTTGTGGGGAATGGGCAGGGAGGAGCCGGCGACCCACCCGGTGCTACATGCACTGATCACCCTGGGTATTGCAAGACACCAAGTGAAGTGGCACCATGAAGCCTTGGTCAATGCGTCCATCGCCCCACTGGGGGAACTCCGGAGAAAGTGGGAGAGGGCGGTGGATAGAGAGCTTACTGATGCAGAGTGGAGCAAGATTCTTCAGTCCCCCAAGAAGATTTCCCGGCGCTCTAGGCTTAAATATACACAATTCAACTTCATACACATGGTCTACATGACACTTCACCGCCTCAATATTACATACTGGGGGAAATGAGAAATTGCCCGCGGTGTGCACATGCAAACGCTGACTTCATACACATGACTTGAGGCTGCGGTAGCATCCACACATATTGGGAGGGGATCCTAGCCAAGATTAAGGACGCACTGGGCAGATTAATGGCTCCCACCATAGAGGTCTGCTTATTAGGACTCTTCCCCCGACTAAATAAGCGGAAAGTCGGGAACAGACTAATAGTCTTAGCCTTGGGACTAGCCAAGTGAAGGATAGCACTAACTTGGAAGTCCTCTTCTGGGCCACAGGTTGCTAGTTGGAACAGGGGTGTCACCAGCTGGGCTGGAGCTGAGGGTAGAGCATTGAGCTGGGAGGAATCGAGGGGTATACGAAGGCGACCTATTGCAGAATTATGGAAGGAAGCCCTGGCGGTCTGGGAAATCCCGGCACAAGAGAGCAATGAGGGAGAGGAGACTGGAAGTGATAGTGAGTAACCCACACTTTACACGACAGCGTCGCAATATTTCAGCTAAATCCGGCAGACACAGCCATTTCCCATCGATATATACATACACCCATCTGAGGAATTGACTTGGGACACACCATATTATATAACGATTACTAGCTGATAAAAACATGCGCACCCCAAGAAACTGGTGCTCACCACCCCCTGTGCATAAAGTTTAGTTAGTTGTTTAGTTCAATAAATTGAAGTTGTAGATAATGAGGACATTACCGAGCCCTGGTCTGGGGCTGGAAGCCCCTCACTGAGAGGGAACCGGGAGGAAAAGTGAGGCACTACCTAGAAAACTCATATATGTGAATCACTGGCTGGTAGATACCCACGAGGAGGGGTGTGTGTAAGCTCTGTAAGGAGATATGCCATACTAAGATGTGATGTCAGAATAGAATATATGTGGAACCGCCTAAGTGTCGATGAAGAAATGTAAATGGAATAACTGCATTATATGTGTATGCTACTATTTTAAAAATACAAATGTCAATAAAAATATGTTTAAAAACAAAATAAATTATTTCTAGCCCATGTATGTGTGGAACAAATATCCTCATGCTGACAGGACCACAGTCTGCACTAAAACTGCTTCTACAGCCCAATTCTGACCTGATTAGACAGCAGTGCTACACTCAAAGAAACACAAAGAGCTAAAACAGAACTGAGCTCTTCAAACATGGCAGCATCACCCACAGTTTCCTGTTTCTCTTACACAATACACAGCATTAAAGCTCAGACTCCATGTGGGCAAGGGGGTCTATCTTCTTTATAAGGTGAACCTTGTAACTCAAGAGGCTTCTTTCCCTCCTACCCCTGCTGGGATCTTTGGCCCCACAGCTCTAAGCTCCCCTGCACCTTGAGCACCCTCCCCTCCAGACACTAAAAACATAAAGCTGAGGAGGTGTTTACGGTCAATGAAACTGTTCACTTGATAAGACATTCTTTTGTAGGGCAGGGAAGGCAAATACCAATATGTGTGTATAAGGGTAGGAGATAATAGTGACTTACCATAAACATAAGGACAGCACCTGCAAACCTGTCTGAGAATGACAACAGTTTCAGGCAATGTCATAGCTTGAGCACATTGTCAGCCCTGGCGCCTGCTCTAAAGATCCCCTATCTACCAGGATTTAATCTCAATAACGAAGAGCTGCCAAGCGAGGCTTCGGGAGTGCACCCAAGTGATAACAACCACACAGCACCCAACCTGAGACCATCAGACAGCACCCAGATAAAGACTGCCAGAGAACATGTTAACCCAAAGACAACAATCCAAAAGACCAACAACTAACATCCAACCAAAGACTTACAGAGAACACTGAAACTATCTGAGAGCTCAACCAAAGACGTCCAGATCATACCCATCTTTCCCAACAGAAAGCACCCAACTTAACATTACCAGGGGCCCCAATGAAGGAGGATCAAAGGAAAATCCATCCTGAGAAGAGCCTACCCAATCAGAGACTACCAGGAAGCACCTAACCGAAAAAGTTCAGAAACATATACAATCTAACTTGAGAGATCAGCCAAAGACTTCTAAACAATGCCCTACCTTCCTAGCCGAAAGCACCAAATATTACCAAGATCCACCAACCAAATATGAGGAAAGAAAAATCCAACACAAGACCACCAGAAAGCCCCAAAACCCAAGGCTACCAGACAGCATCTGACCAAATACTTCCAGAAAACACTTGAACCCAGATCACTCAAGAGCTCAACCAAGGTCTCTTCAAGGTACATCAGAAAACACCAACCCTTTTACTACCTTAGAGCGCCTATCCTAATACTAGCAAGGAGCACCCAGCCAGAGACGATCAGAGATAATTCAGTCTAGGAATACCAGGGAGCACCCAACCAAAGACAGCCAGAGAACACCAGTCGTAACTTCATATTGCAAGAGGTTTCTGATAGCAGCCAAGCTGCATCCCCTTGTCAAGCTATTGCAATGACCAAAAGGTTATGCTTCTTTTTTGATGGGTTCCCTCAGCCCAGGGGTTGGCTTCAGTTAAGAACTTTCTTTGTCAAAAAGATTGAACCTCCATTCTGACATATTCGCGGCAACTCTTAGAATGTATCCTCTGTTTTTAAGAGTTTCCTTTGGCAAAAGGAGATAACATTTTATTGGAGAGGTAGTTGGGACAGTACTAAACCGCACACTATGTACAGTCGGCTTGAACCTTATTTACAATTTCAGGCACAGGGAGATAAAACAATCTGCCCAGCCTCACATATTTTGTGGTCAAGTATGGGGATGAGAATTGAACTCAGGACCCTAAAGCTAAGGGCTGCACCTCCTAATGAGAGAGACTCACGGTGGTCTAGTGGCTGTACCATCTCTTATGAGTTCCCTATAATGGCACACTGTGTTGTGAGGTGCTCGCTGTGACCGCGTCGTTGTACACTCTGTTGCGGGGAGACACTCCTGTGGCTGTAGCTGTTAAGTGTGCCTACCTCTGACAATGGGCTTGAACCACAGTTGTGAGGCCTGAACTCTGAAGCTGCCCATGTTTCTTTGGGGCTCCCTATGATCCGGAGCTGCGTCTTGTACCCGAGGGGGCTCCTTATGACCCTCAATGTGTCCCTTGTTCCCAAAGAGATCCCTTTAAGTCTGGGGCTTTCCCTTACACCCAAGGAGCTCCCTCTGACAGTGTTACTGTAATTTGTACCCAAGGAGCTCCATATGACCCTTGAGCTGCCCCCTGTACCTGGGGGGCTCCCATGATAGAGGCTGTCTCTTATGCCCGAGGAGCTCCCTACGACACTGAGGCTGTCTCTTATACCTGAGGAGCTCCCTCCGACAGTGAGGCTGTCTCTTATACACAAAGAGCTCCCTACAAGAGTGAGGCTGTCTCTTATACCCGAGGAGCTCCTTACAATAGTGAGGCTGTTTCTTATACCTGAGGAGCTCCCTACGACAGTGAGGCTGTCTCTTATACCTGAGGAGCGCCCTGCGACAGTGAGGCTGTCTCTTATACCCGAAGAGCTCCCTACGACAGTGAGGCTTTCTCTTATACCTGAGGAGCTACCTATGACAGTGAGGCTGTTTCTTATACCCGAAGAGCTCCCTACGACAGTGAGGCTGTCTCTTATACCTGAAGAGCTCCCTACGACAGTGAGGCTCACTCTTACACCTGAGGAGCTCCCTACTACAATGAGACTGTCTCTCATACCCAAGGAGCTCTCTGGGACAGTGAGGCTGCAGTGCTTAATTTGTAAAAAAAAAAAAAAGTGCCAGGTCTCTCGCTTGGAGGCAGCTTGCACCAGCCCATTTCTCCTGCTAGCGCAGCCTAAAACAGAACCAACTACTAACCATAAAATGGGGAGAGGTTGTGGCATAATGGCCAGAGCTGCCAACCTTGGAGCTGGGGAACCAGGTTTGAGTCTCGGCATCGGCTCAACATCCCCAATCACTTAACCTCCAGTGACTACCAAAAACGAGTGTGTTCTTAACTGGTGCTCATGAAACTATACCACCAGTGTTGAAGATTAGGTGCCTGTGCTGAGCACCGAAAACCACCGGCTCAAATTAAGCACTGTGAGGTTGTCTCTTATACCCGAGGAGCTCCCTGTGGCATTAGGGCTGTCTCTTATGCACAAGGAGCTCCCTACAACAGTGAGGCTGTCTCCTATACCCGAGGAGCTCCTTACGACAGTGAGGCTGTCTCTAATATACAAGAAGCTCCCTATGACAGTGTGGCTGTCTCTAATACCCAAGGAGCTCCCTACAACAGTGACAATTGCAAAAAGAACAATTGATGGACAGAATACAGAACAATGTCATATATTCACCCCAGTACAGAGATCTGGGCCTAAATCCATTGGTTTTTTGCTCACCATGCCATTCCAGTTTGGACCCAGTCATATGCAAATCTCAGTCTTGACCCTGCGCCCAATGGGAACAGTCCAGCCCCAACTGCCAGGCCAGGTCCTCCCTGGACTGGAAAAATGCATCCTAGGACCGGCTTCGGGCTTTAAGCCCTCATTAGCCAGGATAGCTTGACTCCAGTGGCATGGAGAGCATGGGAATCACGTCTCGGCATACCCGTCCCACTCGGGGTGACAAATGCAAAAAGAACAATTGATGAACAGAATGCAGAACAATGTCATACATTCACCCCAGTACAGAGATCTGGGCCTAAATCCATCATTATTTTGCTCACTATGCCAGTGAGGCTGTCTCTTATACCCGAGGAGCTTCCTACAACAGTGAGGCTGTTTCTTATTCACAAGTAGCTCCCTGCGACAGTGAGGCTGTCTCTTATACCTGAGGAGCACCCTACGCCCCATGGGCTTTAAGCCCCAGTTCAGGAGCACACTCTGCAACCTTTGTGCTGTCGCCAGTGACTGAGGGACTCCCTATGACTCTGGACGTGCACTTTACACCCAACAAGATCATTTGACCAGGAGCTGACCAGAGGCGTAACACAGGCCCCGGACGCACCTGTGGCTCTGGAGGGGCGGGGGCAACACTCCAGAGGTCCCTAAACCCTTCGGAGGTCCTCAAAGACTTCAGGGGACCCCAAAGACTCAATTGGTCCCAAAGACTTCAGAGGTCCTCAAAGACTTCAGGGGACCCCAAAGACTCAATTGGTCCCCAAAGACTTCAGAGGTCCCCAAAGACTTCAGGGCCCCATTCAGCCCAAAGCCACTGAATATCTGTGAGACACGGGAGACTCAGGGGCCGCTCATCATATTCTGCAGGGGGGGGGGCGTCATCCTGCATTACTCCTCCAGAGCGGCCCCTTGCACTGGAGGAGCTCCCGATGACAGTGCAACTCTCCCTCATACCCAGTAGTTTCACGTGGTCCTGGAGTTTGAGAGTTCCCCCAATGATAGTGGAGCGGTCTCTGGGCCCGAGGAGCTCCATCTAACCCTCAGGATGGTCCGGGTATTCAAGGAGATCCCCATGGCCCTGGAGCTGACAGCAGTGTTCACGGGACTCCTTAGGACCCTAGAGATGCCCTTTGTGTAAGAGGACATGTTTAAGATCCTGCAGATGCCCTGTGACCCCGGAGATGTTCTTTGTACATAGGGCTTCAGTATGTTCCAGGAGTTGCTTTGTCTACCTGAAACTACCATTGTGACCCTGGAGCTTTGCCATGACCCAGGAGCCTCCCTGTGGCCAAAGATTTGCCCTATGACCCCGATCTATCCGTGACTCCGTAGCTGCCCTATGACCCAAGGGCTGCCCTATGACCCCGGTTTTTCACTTTTTTTCCTAAGGATCTCGCTATGTCCCTCTGCGACCCTGAAACTGCCCTGTGTCCATAGAGCTGTGTTTGTCCCCAGAGTTATCTGTGACCACAGAACTGCCCTACGCCCTTGAAGCTCCCTGTGACCCTGGAGCTGCCCTATGACCCTGCAGATGCCCTGTGTCCCTGGAGTTGTCTTTTGTCCCTAGAGTTAATCTGTGACCATGGGACTGCCCTATCTCCTTGGAGTTACCCGAGAGCTGCCCTATGACCCTGCAGATGCCCTTTGTACCCGAGGAGCCCCGCGCCCTTGCTGTGTATACCCTTCACGAGGGGATTTTCCGAGGCCCCAGTAAGTATGATGACGGTCGTCCCCCCGCACTGCCTGCCGGGATGTGAGATGCACGCTTCTGCCTTCTCTCACCTTGAGCACTCTGTCCCTCCCGGTGCTCCACGAAGAGAAAGTGCAGGTGTTTATTGTCCCTTTATTGTCACTGTTTATTGTCACTGACAGACTCACATGATGGTATTCTCGTGAACGCCGACGTGCGCCGTGACTGAAATACCGTAAACATGAGAAATGACCCCAGGGGCGCAAGACCGGTTCCGCGGGGTTGCTGCGGGCTGTGGTGTGTCTTCCCAGAACTTTCGATGAAGTATTTATGCCAGACGACATTTCTGTATCCGAGAAAACTATCTGAGGCCACTAAAGCCCTGTATAGTCTTATAGCGGACCCTACGGAGTTCTGCAAACCAGTATATATGTGTATTTTTTAATCGGGTGTAAATTATGAATGAAGCATATAGGGACCTGCACGGCTCTTCAGAGACTAGACGAGAACTAAGGGAAGGGTTTGTAGATCGTACATGGGCGCAGGAAGCCCCAAAGAGCATTAGTGGGCCAAGCATTGGGAATCCAGGTAGAGGCGCACTGAACTCGTTAAAGCGCTAGAACTAATGGCTCCTTAAAGTGTCCATTAAACTCTAGAGCCAATCAAAGCGCGCAGAGGTTCATAGAGATAATGTAGCCCCGTGGAGCAATTGAATCCAGTGCTACCACATAGAGTTCCATAGCCAGTTGTATTGAGACATATAGATGCTCCAGAATCCATACTGAGCCCCCGTAGAGCAGCACTGACCACAGTGACACCGCCCGGGGGTCTGTTTGGACACGTAGCTGCCTCGAGACCCCTCCAAAGTCAAGCAGAACCCCACCGACCACCATTCGCGCACAATGTCCGTGGTGTAATTGTTGTTGTTAAATGGTCACCGTTCATTCACCAAACCATGTTCTACACGCAGCAAATTCTTTCTTTTACTAATCGGGAGGTTGGTGTGGAGGAAGGTCATGGGAGTTCACTTGCCTGAATCCCAAGGTCACTGACCAGCAGGGAACGTTGACCGCGCCGGGTTCTCTTCAGGTCACACTACAACGCTGTCCAATTGAAAGCCGAATTCAGTAGATATAGCCCATTTGGTGACACCTGTGACTGCGTGCATTCTATTGGCTTGTTTTACGTGTGATGAGCATGCAGATACATGAATTACGAACATCTGTCACCAAGGCACCGGTGGTTCTCCCATTTACTTGTATCTGTATGTAACTATGAATGATTTACATTTAGTGACCACACCGTCATCCGCTTCAGACAACACGCATACACAGACGTCACCCAAAGATTACACTGACACTTTATTTGTGGGTGAAGAACTGCTGCAGGTTTATTTCATACAACACAGTATGATAATAAAATTGGGTTATCTTACGGGCGATCCAGGGCAGGCAGCCCCTTGCTGCTCCGCCCGCCTGGTGAGCCCGCACACACGGTGGGTCGATGCCCGACAGTGTGGCACATAATTATTTACAGATCATCCACTGGGTCACGTGATCTGTCTCCTACTCCCGCCCCTTCCGACAGGGGCGGAGCGTGTTGTGGCACACCCCCGGTTGGTCAGGCCCCCCAACCGCCCGAAGGACTAACGGGGCGCCGTCGCGGTCTTCCCAGAACCCCCTTCGGCTCCTGGACCTTGGCTCGGGCACCCTTACTGTGCCGGACAGGGGTACCCTTACTGTACCGCCTGTCGCAGGGGTACCCTTACTGTACCCGTCTGCATCCAGATCGCCCTGTAACTCCGCCTGCAACGCAAAAGAAAACATTAAAACATTCCAATGACGCGCTGCGCCTGACACGTGGGGTAAGTGGAAAGGGTGGGAAATCGCGTGTCCAGGCTGGAGCGGCGCGCAGGAAACAGAGGAGGAACTGGGCGAGAGGGCCTCCTAAGTAGGGGGGGGCGAGCCGCGCCCCCCGCCCCCAATGGCCCGCCTCCAGCTCACAACTATAGGGGGGTCATACCTTAGTGGGCGTAGCCTCGCGCGCGAGGCAGCAAGGGGGAAGGCTCCGACGGGCAGCCACTAACATGCTGCCCCGCTGATGTCCCACTGCTTGGGACGCGGGCAGCGGCATAGTGACCACACCGTCATCCGCTTCAGACAACACGCATACACAGACGTCACCCAAAGATTACACTGACACTTTATTTGTGGGTGAAGAACTGCTGCAGGTTTATTTCATACAACACAGTATGATAATAAAATTGGGTTATCTTACGGGCGATCCAGGGCAGGCAGCCCCTTGCTGCTCCGCCCGCCTGGTGAGCCCGCACACACGGTGGGTCGATGCCTGACAGTGTGGCACATAATTATTTACAGATCATCCACTGGGTCACGTGATCTGTCTCCTACTCCCGCCCCTTCCGACAGGGGCGGAGCGTGTTGTGGCACACCCCCGGTTGGTCAGGCCCCCCAACCGCCCGAAGGACTAACGGGGCGCCGTCGCGGTCTTCCCAGAACCCCCTTCGGCTCCTGGACCTTGGCTCGGGCACCCTTACTGTGCCGGACAGGGGTACCCTTACTGTACCGCCTGTCGCAGGGGTACCCTTACTGTACCCGTCTGCATCCAGATCGCCCTGTAACTCCGCCACAGCTCTGGGGAGGCTACCGTCGCTGCCAGAGCCCCCCTCTCCTACAAGTGTTACTGATGTCCCTTGCTAGCCAGTACCTCTTGTACGTCAAGCAGGAACATGTCCATCCCTACCCTGGACAGGTGCACCCCGTCAGCCTCATAATACCCTTCAACCTTCTCTTGGATCAAAGCATGTCTAATGAAGCCCATGCCCCTGCGCTCCATGAATTTCTGCATGGACCTATTAAGCCTCCTACGGGACCGCTCTACCGCCGCCGGGGACCTAGCCCCTCTCCAAACCCTGCGGGGGACGATTTCAGACCACCAGACCTCGCATGACCCCACGGCTTGGCTAATGGCCTGTAAGTCGGTTTGCATTGACAGTAGCAGAGCCCTCCTCCCCCTGGCAACCAGGTCATTACCCCCTAAGTGCAAGATGATAACAGTGGGCTGGACCCCTACAACTGCCAGGCGCTGCTCAATCATGCCGCGAGCTTCACTCCATTTCATGCCCGGGGAACCCAACCACACAAGCTGTGTAGTAGCAAAGTTCTGCGACCAGTTCCTGTGTGCTGCCCAGCGTTCCATCCTCGAGATGTAGGAATGGCCTACCAACCAGACCCGGGGACCTGTCAATAAAGCGATGAAACGGCTTTTAGGTAAGCGTATCTTTATTACACACACAAAAACGATGCGTTCATGACAATGGACCAAAAACCTGGAGCGGAAACAAAGCTCCGGGTTTGTACCACAGCATTACGGACGGACATACTTCTTGAAACAGTCCGATTCCCAACGGCCTACCCCTTTTACTCCTTCCGGGCCCAGGCCGGCTTTGGCCGCAGAAGTAGCAGCACCAATCCTAAAGGAGTGCGAGGAGAACCTGCGCCCGCACCCCGCTAGACCGGCTCTAGCCAGTGAAGCTCCTAGTAGACGCTCGAACTGAAATTTAGTGAGGGGGGATCCGTCCGCATGAACCAGAAAGGGACCAGGAGATACTGGACGCAGAGCAAGGTATTCCCTGACCAAGTGAACCGGGCAGTACCTGTTATCCCCTAGGGTCTGTAACACCACCGTCTTCCCCTTCCCCACCTGGTCTGTTTTAGATCTGCGGATACGTAGCTCCAGTGCTGTGTTGAGGGTCACATCCGCAATCCCCAGCGCGCAATCAGACAGGTCTTCCTTAGATTTTGCCACTAGCTCGCTGACCCTGAAAGCGCCAAAGAATGGCAGGCAGAAGGCCGTAGAAAACAAGCTGGCCTCAAACGGTGAGAAAGTCACCAGGGGTAACACGTCTAGGAGGAGTTGGAGGTCTCTGTATTCAATGGGTGCCCTGGTGTCTGGTTGTCTAACCTCCTCCCTGGCCCAACCCTTCAGGGCCGCCCTGATCTTGGATGATCCCGCGGGGTCGCCCCTACCATCTAGCTTAGCATCGTGGCGCACCG
The DNA here is from genome assembly GCF_964204655.1 of Triturus cristatus. Lineage (NCBI taxonomy): Eukaryota > Metazoa > Chordata > Amphibia > Caudata > Salamandridae > Triturus > Triturus cristatus. The sequence goes on from NC_140590.1 coordinate 1,162,015,205, forward strand.
CTGCCAAGTGACCGCTAATCCAGGAGTGCGATCTGCCGGTCTCCTTGGCCCACACCACAAAGGCCTCCACTTGATCTTCCGCCCCTAAGGCTGAGGCACCCAGCGCTTCCCTTACAGCTCTGAAAGTCGCTAGCTGCGAGTCGTATTTCCGCCGCGTCGCCGGCGCCAGGGACCTCTCCCCCATCTTCCTCAGTCTTTCTCCCACTGAAGCAAGCGCCAGAGGTGGTCCGGAAATGGTGTCATCTCCGCCCTCGCCCGCGGCCAGGCCTCCCGGAACCGGAGCCACTGAAAGCGAGAAAGAGCGTCAGCTGCCACATTCCGTACACCCGCGATGTGCCGTGCCCTACACTCGACATTGCTGCGCAGGCCCTCCCTGACTAATTCCCTCAGCAGGCTCAGGACTAGCGGGCAAGAGGCAGTCAGGCCGTTGATGGCGTGCACCACCGCCATGTTGTCTGACCAGAAGACAACCTTCCTGTTGCTCAGTGCCGCCCGCCAGAGGTGCAGTGCTACCACAATTGGGAAGAGCTCCAACACTGCCACATTCTGCGTCACCTTCTTCTTACGCCATGCATTGGGCCATCGCATCGCGCACCATTCTTCCCCCAGAATCACACCAAAACCTTCCCTTCCAGACGCATCTGAAAACAAGCAGAGCTCCTGACTGGCTATCCATGGGGCCCTCCAAATCACCGTCCCGTTAAATTCCCTGAGGAATTCCGCCCACATGGCCAGGTCAGCCTTCAAGCCCGCGGTCAGTCTTACAAAGTGGTGCTTCAGGGTCACCTTTGCCGTGGCCCCCGCCAGTCTCCTTGAAAACACTCTGCCTGCTGGGATCACTCTCGCTGCAAAATTCAATTTGCCAATCAAGCTCTGGACAGCCCCGAGGGTCGCTTTGTCCTTGCCCAGCAGCACCTGGATGTCCTGTAACAAGCCCAGTACCTTCTCGGCGGGGAGCCTCGACTCGCCCTTTACCGTGTCCAACTCCACCCCGAGAAAGGTCAGCACCTGCGCAGGGCCCTCGGTCTTACCTGGGGCAAGGGGAACACCCAGAAACTCTGCCAGCTCCTCAAACCGACTCAAGCCCACTGCACACTCATCTGACCCACTCGCACCAAAAAATAGGAAGTCATCCAGATAGTGGGTCACCTGCGTGATCCCATGTAGCTCCCCCAAGGCCCACTGAAGGAACGAACTGAAGGCTTCGAAGTAAGCGCAGGAAACGGCACAGCCCATCGGCATGCAGCGATCATAAAAGAACTGCCCCGCCCACTTGAAGCCTAACAGATGTTGACTGGCTGGATGGACCGGCAGCAGGCGGAATGCGGATTCAATGTCCGCCTTCGCAAGCCACGCCCCCTGCCCCACTCTCCTGACCATGTCAATGGCCATGTCCAGGGAGCAGTACACCACAGAACAAATACCCTCGTCCAGCCAGTGGTTCACCGAATTTCCTTCAGGGTAAGACAAGTGGTGGATCAAACGGTAGGTGCCCGGTTGTTTTTTCGGCACCACCCCCAGTGGTGACACTAAAAAGTTGTCCAAGGGCGGGCCGCTAAAAGGACCCGCTACCCTACCTGCTAACAACTCCTTCCCCACCTTTTGGTCCACCACCCCGGGCATATCCCTAGCGGATTTAAGGTTCTTCGCATCTCTGGACTCCAGAGGCCCATTGTAGGGGATCCTAAACCCATCGATGAACCCCCCCGCCAGGAGTGGTCTGTCCCGGAGCAGTGGATACCGCCTAATGAGTGGGAGGATATTTCCCAGGATGATGGGTGAAGGGCCTTTGACAGGGGCCATGGCGCTCTGTGGTGCACCCTGAAATGCGGGGGGCGTGACTGGCGTGGGAGGGAGGGATGCAGACTGGGGTGGGGGGGGGCCATTGTGTGGTCTCAGAGTCGGGCGTCAGTCCTGGTCGCTGCTGTGGGCTGCGGTGCGCTCTGGCTGGAGGAGCAAGAAGTGGCGGGGTGCTGCGCGCCGCACTTGCTGCAGCTGTGTGCGAACTTATATGACCTTCCCCAGGTGCAATTGCCCCCATTGTAAAGGCGGCACGTCCCAGAATTGAATCTCTTGCCCTGACGCTGCCCCCGCCCCCTGCCACCCCGAAAAGGCTGCTTAAATGGGCGCTTGGGGAAGTGGTCTTTCCTTTTCTCAGATGCCTCACCCTGCCCTTTATATCCCTGGTCCTTCTTCTCCCTGGTGGGGCGGCACATGTGTTCCACCCAGAGCTGAATTTCTTTCTGGTCCCACCCCAGGTCTGGGCATATGGCCATTCTTTTTCTGAAATCCTGGTCATAGTAGAACCACCCTAACCCCCCCGAGAGCCTCGCCTCCTCTTGTATAGTGCTGACGTACTGCATTAGAGCCTCACTCTGATCGGGGGATTTCTGCACTATAACCGCTGCCAATATATTGAATGCAGATGTCCAGTTTTCGATCGTCTTGTCCGGCCACCGCTGGTACCTGACCCTCTCCTCTTCCTTGCGGCCCATCTTTCTCGTGTCCACCCCAGCAGACCCATGCATAAGTAATGTCAGGATGTCTATATATTCCCTCCTCCAGATCCCTTCTTTTGCGGCCTGCGGCACCAACCACGCCAGGGAGCAGCGGCCCGATGCCAGCGGTGCTTGGGTAACGAGGGGCTTCGGGACCTGGGTTACACCCACCCCTCCGGCCGCCGCCACAACTGTTGCTAAAACGGGCGCAGGCTCCGCGGCAGCAGGGATGGGGGGTATGGTAACCGCCTGTGCGGGTGGGGGGGGCGCCGTTGCGCCGGCCGGGGGGGTGCTTGCCGCCATGCTTGTGGAGGGGCCAGCCTCCCCTGGTGTTGACAACCCCAACGCTCCCCCCAGCTCACCATTGCGTCGTTCAACGGTTGTGCTCTGCCCAGCCCAGACTTGTAGGACGGGCGCCTGAGCAGGTGCGGGGGCCGGGGCTGGGGTCACCTGTGGTGGTGCGGCCAGCGCATCGAGGCGGCTCTGGAAAACAGACATGAGGCCAAGCATCTGGTCCATGGCTTTGCCCATCTGGGCCAAGTCAGTTAGTCCTGTGGCAGAATCGTGTACCGGTGTTGTTGCGACCGCCGGGAGGCCGGAACGTGTTGCGGTCGCCTGCCGTTTCCTGGCCGGCTGGGCCTCCGGCATGTCTTTTGATGTGGGCTTGCGCACCCTGGTGGACCTCCAGGGCTCAGACCCGGATAAGCTTGGGGCGCCCTCAGAGGGGGGGGGGGTTACGAAAACGCCCGAATCCTCCACCCTGCGGCCCTCTATAAAACCTTGGGCCCACGCCGTGCCCTTCTCTCGGGCAAACGCCATAAAGTCCGCCCAGACCCCTTCCTGTGGTGCGCTCGGCTGCGTCTCCTCGACCGACGTTTCTTGGGAGAACAATGGACTGGTGTCCCGATATTCTCCATGGCGATGCTCCGATAGTACAGCTATGCGCGTCCCTTAGTGCCTTCGCCTCCGGTCCTAGCCCTATACTCGCGGGCGCTCCCTCACCGATCTGCAATTGGGAAAAGAAACGGTGATTAGTACATTGGCAAGCATCTCACGTACACACAGCAGCTTGGCAGTTACAGTGAATAGGCCTCCAGCCATGGGGAAGTGATGAAGTAGTTATCCCTAACCCCCTTTCAGGTACCCAGTGCGCCGGCTTGCCCTGTGCATCGCTAGAAATCCCCTCTCAGGGTACCTGGCCAACAACATCCGTACATAACCCGCACACCGCATCAGGTCTGGCGGCAACCTCCAGGGCGGGGACAGTCCTGCATGTGTTTACCCCGCCCCTGGGGTCACCTGTGTATGTAACCTGCAGTGCCAACATGTTGGCTTGCCTTACCGGACTGCACTGCATAAGACACTTAATGACCAGCCCCCTGCTAAGAAACAAATCCGGAAGGGAGGAGCGAACCCAGGCCTAGCGCCTTGGACCACACAACACAATAAAAGGGGGTTGAAGATTTTTTGCCACCTTATGACACTTCGACAGCGTTCGCGGGACTCGAACCCATGTCCTGTGAGAGCCTTAAGAACCGCAGGGACAAGACTTAATCGAGCTGTAGCTCCTCTAACGTTACGCGTCCTCAGCCTGTCGTACTCGACAGATCACCCACTCCCCAAACGCCAGAACGGGTGATACGGGCATGGTGGCATGCGAAGCGCTCCGACACCATCCGTTCCTGCTCGCGCTATATCTAGCTATACAATCGAACAGGATATCACAGAAACATATCCATTTAGCATCCCCTCACTGCAAATGCCAGGATGCGCTTTGCCGCTGCCCCCTCCGGGCGCTCCATACGCGAACTCTGGATGGAGCGAACCACACCCGTGCACGACATCCAGGCCAGCGCGAGGCAGCAGTCCTAACACGCGCGTCTCGCCCCCCCCAGTAGGAACGCCGCCGGGCGGGGAGGCCGCCAGGGGGGTGGGGGTGCCGGCCGGGATCGTAGGACCGCATCATTGCACCTAGACCAGGCCCCCCAGCCCCTCCCTCCCCCGCAATCCCGGCCCGGAAACCGCGGAACACCACCGGGTGCTAGCGACTCGGTCCGCAGCCGTGGACATCTGCACAGGACGCCGGCCAACACGCTCCGCTGCACGCGGGAAGACCCGCGCCATGCGGGAATCTCAGCAGCGCCGCAAGCGTGGAGCAGGCGCTACTACTGAGCGGGAACATACGGTGTTAACGGGGCGGGGACTCGTAAACCAGGAAATAACCCCCCACCCCTAAACCCCCCCCTCCCCCCGCGGTTTAGGGCAGCGTTCGGCGGTTGCAGTGGGCGCTACACAGAAAAGCTGCACGCGGGAAAAAACGGCAAGCTCAACCCGCCCCCGGTAACAACAGGTAAACCCCTTGCGATCTCGCAAGCATCCTGTACCGATCCCTCAAATGGCAGCTGCTCACGCACTGCCCTTTGTGTGGTAAACGGAGGCAAGCCGCTGCGATTAGGGCGACGCTAGGCAAGGTTGAGGGGGGGGCATCAATAGGGGCCGTTTGTAGCCCACCCTAAATGAATGGAATTGTGGCCTAGCGAAAGCGGGCACCGATCCCGCTACCTCACGCCCGCCAATCGAGCTCTCTAACAGTTGAACTTCCGGGAGCCGGCTTGAGCACGTTATTATTGCAGTTTGCGGGCCCGCATTAGCCATCCTGTCAGGGGTTTCGTGTATTTTGTGTTAGCAGTTTTATATAACGTGGACTTGGCCTAAAGGCCATAACGCGCCTTCCCTCAGAAATGGAATTCAAGTTTTGTCAGAAGTGGGATCCGAAACCCACGCCTCCATGAGAGACTGCGGCCTTAATGCAGCTCCCTAGACCACTCGGCCATCTTGACCCCATAACCAGACCGTGAGAAGTTAAGTGAGTTACCCAGAATCACAGGCAGGTGAGCTGTGGCCGGGATCCGAACCCGGTTCGCAGTTCCTAAGTTGACCGCTCTAGCCGCTAGGCCGCAGGTAGCCCACCCAACCTTGAATCTGAGGCCAACCATTGTTATAAAACGGATTACGCAATCTAACGCCAATGGAGGGGAGGAAGCACCGCACATAGACCGCCAGCGATAACGGAAGGCAGTATCTCCGCTGACACCGCAATGAAGCAGACACGTCCCGACTAAAAGTAAGACGGGGGCGATGTTCCTAGGCTCCAAATAACTCGCGCCGCGCGATGGCCACGCCGATCCCAACCCCAATGGTCGCGCGATCGTTGGGGGCCAAACCCGGGCGCTTGAACAAGCGCGCGCCGCAGCACGCGTTGCCCTTGAACAAACATACCCCCCAGGCACGACCCTCCATGCACGTACATGCGGGACGGGCCGGCACTCGGCTCAGTTCCTCGCCCGACCTATCCCGACACAGCCCCACTCCAGGTGCCCCCCACCTCGTCCCAAACAACACCCGCTTAGTCCGCTGTGGCGCGGGCCACGGCTTGCGCCCCCCACACCCATGGCCTCCCGGGCCACAGGGCCCTGTACACCTGGTCATGCCCAGGGACAGGGCCGGGGTGGGAGAGGACAGCAAGACTCACCGGATCTTTGGACTTCGGAAGCACGACGTCGCCGAAGGTGGGGGTGGGGGGGGGGATCGAAGGTAGCGGCAACAACAGGTATCGAGGTGTGGTGGTCGGGAGAAATGAAATCGCGTGTCCAGGCTGGAGCGGCGCGCAGGAAACAGAGGAGGAACTGGGCGAGAGGGCCTCCTAAGTAGGGGGGGGCGAGCTGCGCCCCCCGCCCCCAATGGCCCGCCTCCAGCTCACAACTATAGGGGGGTCATACCTTAGTGGGCGTAGCCTCGCGCGCGAGGCAGCAAGGGGGAAGGCTCCGACGGGCGGCCACTAACATGCTGCCCTGCTGATGTCCCACTGCTTGGGACGCGGGCAGCGGCATTTCCCTTGTACCTCCTTGTTTCTCCCATATCTAGGTCTGTACCCAGGCTATATACTGAATATTCATGTAAGGTATACAGGGGGTGGTGTACATACACTTTACCTTTCCATCCCTGTTAGAGTAGAATCACACCTTCTTGGTCCTGGCGAAATGCCATGAATCTTTTGGGACTACAATAGGCATGAAACATTTTGGAGTTTTGATTTATACTTTTTGCAGCTAAATATACCTTTACATCTATTTTATGCTTGATTCACATTTTTTAACCATGACAAAGGGACCCTATAATTAGTTCTTGTCTGGATCCTCTTAGTCATTTTTACACACACTTCCCTCACCCATTCTACTCACATTTGGTCACTTACCCTCATAAATCTCATCGGCAAAAACAAAAAGACCTCCAGTACAGAGCCCCCTTGAGGGCCCTGTTGGGCATTGCAGCACCGGCCCAACGAGGAGCTGCCCGATGAAGAAGCATGACAACTCTTGGGGTGTGTGAAGGCACTTGCTCCTAAAAGGAGCACTCCACTTTGCCTACCACTCAGACTAGACCTAGACACCTTCTCAGGATCTGCACACTCCTTGTTCTCATGGCTCTTTTTGTGAGACATCTTTCTCAGAGAGATGACCCCAGGGAAGGGGGGGGGGGGCGATATATGGGGCTTTATGTTGTTTTTAAAAAAGGGTGATGACTACTATTACCTCCTCGTAAGTATTCCTCGCCACATGAATAACAAAGTGAGCTTCAGCTCCACACCAGAACCCTTCAAAGCAAAAAGTTAGCCTCCCATTCTCCCATCCCTTCCCAATATGACCTCTATAAGAGGCGGGCTGGCCCAACCCTTCAGCCTCTTTTTTTGGTTCTGCGCTGCAGATCCTCCAGAGCATCAGGTAAGTTGGGGCGAGGTCCTGCTCCAGCAGGTCCCAGGGCCCTGGGGGAGAGGCCCTGCTCTAGCGGGCTCACACACTGGTTCCCCCTCCTTCTGGCCCTCGCATTACCAATGTGTTTCCATGAAGCCGCTTGGCTTTGGTATGCACTCCCTTTGTTATTCATGTTTCGAGGAAGACTTACGAGGAGGTTAATGCCCCGGTTACTTACCGGTAATCTTCTTTACTCCGAGTATAGTCTCCCTCGCCACATGAATTTCCATCCCTCCCTACCTGTCTGGCTATCGGCTTCATGTTTTTGTTTGGTAGTTTCAGGCTGAAGGGTATAGAGGTCATGTGTGAACTGGGTCGGCCATATTGGGAAGGGATGGGAGGCATGGGAGGCTAACTTTTTGCTTTGAAGGGTTCTGGTGTGGAGCTGAAGCTCACTTTGTTATTCATGTGGCGAGGAAGACTATGAAGATTACCGGTAAGTAACCGGGGCATTAGTACAGCAGGTCTTGTGGCATTGGGGGCAAGGTTGTGGGTGACCACAGTAATGCAATTATGACTATCTTGCTACCAAAAAGAGGAGTGTGGTCTATTTTCCATTCTAGTACTAGCGCCCAGGTGTCTCTTGCTGTGCAGGGAACAGGACCCAAGCAATGGGGGGCGAATGAGATGTAGGGTTTTTTTTTTAACACAAATGGGTAGAAAGCCTTCTTTGTGCCTCAGAGTTAGGAGTGATGGCCCAGTGAAAGGGGCAGAGCAGACACCCTGCTTCGCAGAGCTGTAGGTATCATTGGGCCTGTAGGAGCATTGGCACCAAGGCCCAGCAGTACGAGGGGCCAAATAAACCCAGTGATGGCTTTTTCCATTGTTCTTGCATGCATCATTGCCTAGTGCACACTGGCTGTGCCAGCATTGCTTGGGCTTCATAGCATTGGCCCAGGGAAGGGGGAAGTTGAAGCTGAGTCAACAACTTAGTGTGGGCACCATAGATGGCAAGGCGGGGGATGGGGCAAGATCTGATCCCATGTTTTTAAGAAAAGGGCAGAGAAGACAGCCAACTTTCCAAGGTCATATCTATCATTAGTAAAGTAGGTGCAGTCGCACTAGGGTCTGAGGGGCCCCTGGCATTACAAGCATGTCGGTCTGTCTTTAGAAAAGGGGTGTGGAGAACCATTTCCTTCACTAGAATTAGGACTGAGAGGCACCTTTGCTACGAAAAGTGGGACAACATGTGGGAGCTCATTTTCTCTGAAAGGGGCAAAGAACCTGTTTCAAGATTGGAATGATGTTAGGCAACGGGTGAAAGAGGCAGAAAAGACAGTCTGTTACTGAGGTCTACAGATATCATTAGCCAGCAGGTGTAGTTGCATTGGAGCCTAGGAGTGGGAGGAGCTCAAAACACCCCAATTATGGGTACCAGTTTTTTAAAATCAATTTCTGTTTTTGTTTCATACATTTTCTCTTTTACAAGTCTCACATTTATTGCCGATTATGAGCTATAAAAAAAGGGGAAACAGCATTTACAACGCTGTTTTTACAACAAAGTACCATTACAACGCGGTCGTTACAACGACAACATTTTTAGTATGCAATACCTTTACATCGCAAGTCATTAGAATGACTTGCTGTAGGGGGCACTAAGGTATTGGATATGAAATCCAACACCTTCCCTGATGTCGCGCAAACTGGAGTAGGAATAGTAAATATTACTATTCCTAAGTCCAGCGCGCCCCCTACATCAAGTCGTTGTAATGGCTTGCGATGTAAGGGTATTGCGTACTAACGCAGTCGTTGTAACAACTGCGTTGTAAAAGTACGCTTTGTAATAACATGCGGTGTAACATGCTATATTCCCAAAAAAGTATCCCTGAAATTATCTCATAAGCCCCACCCATTGCGTTCATCCTTGCCCCTCCACTGGCCAATCCTTGCAGTAAGTTTTGGAGGGGGGCCTGACTTCAAAACATTTTGCTTAGAGAGACTTAGAGCAAAAAAGTTTGAAAGCATCTGAATTCGGGTAATTGAGTGGATTAATAACAAATAAGACAGATAGTTTTTTTTAACACCAACACAAAAAATGAGTTAGCTGTAAGTGTAAGCACATTATTTTAATACGATAAAACAGAATAAGATGTAAAAATGATGTAAAATGGTTCAGCTACATCTGTTGTTGTAATAAAATATGAATTAGCATCCAAAAATGACTTAGCAAGAAAATGTAACTATAACAGCTCTTTTGATAGCTAATGTGACAGAAGATTAAATTGTTCTGTCCAACCAATGATTATAACCTATGCCTTAAAAGATATATATGAGATATTTTCCCAGTTCACTGCTACTTGTTGGAATGTAATTGTATCCAGAGATCAATCTATGCATACTTGCTTGGCAGTATATTCCAATATTGAGATAGGCTACCAAGAAATTAATTAGAACATGTAGAAGTAAGATTTGAGTCAAATATTAAATTGGTATGTTTCCAGATATTCAACTAGAAGATATGAGCCCTAGGACATGTAAAAAGCATATGAAATAAGTTACTGTTGACATAGTTGCAAGACCAACAATTACCACTGAAAGCCTCATCCATCGTGTTTAACCTCAGTGATGTTTAATAATCTGTGGTAAATATAAAATAATGGCTGTGTTGTATCATCAGTACATAATATTTTATTAATTTTAAGCCACGTGCTATCTCATGTATACGTGAGCCATGAGGCTGCACGTTCCTCTTCCACGGCATGCCACCCATAATCTGCAGTTTTATTTGGCAGAGCCCAGTTAAGTAATCACTGTATGGTGCATCAGAGGTGGTACTTGTGATGCATGTGGGTGTTGTTGGAGCCTGGATTTATAGTCATCTGTTCTCAACAGGAATCACCTTTATGGTGGTTTGTGTTCAGGTGTTCCTTATTGTGGTCTTCAAGACAGTGCTGTAAAATTGACTAATTGTGCAAGATTACATTTTAGAGGGTATGGAATGCTCATTTATGTAGGTGGTTAGTATGGTGTATTTTCTTTGCGAAATCAAAGCTTGCACAATGTTGTCTGGCTTTTTATTCATTGATTTAAATTATGTCCCACCTGCCATGAGGGTTAAGTAAGCTTTCAGGGGCAGGTATTAGCACCTAAAGTCAGAAAAAAGCTAGAATGTGCTATGGAAGTGCAGGCTCTTATTTGGGACTTCCCCAAATGACTTGTAATTGGCTGGATGTTCTGTGATAATACTTCACTCAAAAATACCAACCAATGCATTCATTTTGCACTTGCAGCTTGTAACAACTCAGGCAATGATATTGCTTCTAGGTTCATGCTGTGTGATTTCACTGTAGTAATGCAACAAAAACATGCAATAATACTGCAGCCACACCATCAATGGCCCTCATTTCAAGCAGCCCGGTTAACTGCAATATGTGCAGCAACTGCTGTTACCACACATATCGCAATTATGAGTTTTGTGATAAATATCGGCAAGTCAAAGCTGCCAACATTAACTAGGGAAAAATTACCTGTATTTACTGCAACATGCAGCTTGTGGTATAGAAAGCACCAACAACCACATGCTATTCCCCATAACCTGTCAATTGAATGGTATTTATTGCAACCGATAAATTAAGGCTCAGCATACTCAGATTATAACAGGTTAATAAATTGCATGCCACGTACAGAGCCACGCGTAATGAGAGCCTTCATCAGGACCATGGTGTACTGTGTGAGAGTATTTTTCACAATTAAAAGAGAGGGCTAAAGCAAGTGTTTGTGTGTGTGCATGTGTCTCTCTCTCCTGTATACCAGACTAGGGCATGGTAGCCCACACCTGCCACATGAGACATACACCACACTATTGTGGGTGCCAGGCACAAAAAAGCATTTTACTGTAATCACAAAACCTGACCTACCGATTTTATCAGTATTTGCCTGTTGCTGTTTTATTTCATTTTCATTTCCCCTGTTTATAAAATGAAATGAAATAGGGTTTTTTATAGAACGTGTGTATGCCGTGGCGTCTTAGCGCTAGCTAAACCTAGGTTACAGCAAAGGGTTGGAGACTAGTGTGGGCCGGGGACAAATAGCCAAGTCTTTAGATCCTTCCTGAACTGCAGCAAATTCGTTTGACTCCTGAGATGGCTGGGCAACGAGTTCCACAGCTTAGGTGCCAGGTGGCGAAAGCTTCTACCACCCCATTTCTCAGTCCCCGTGTGTTTTGGAGACCTTCTAGAAGTGTTATAGGTGTTGCCCACTCAGCACTGATTTTAAGTAGGCCACAATTGGGTCCCAGCCTTCCCTCTGTCTCAAACTGAAATCAAGGACCATAGGCCTCATGAACAAAGGGCTTTAGCATTCACAAACCCTCTGATTCAGTAAATCAGAGAGTTTGTAAACGTGAAACCCCTTTTTTAAATGTATTTAGCCCTTTTAATGATTCAGAAAAGGTTTTCTGAATCATTAAATGGGTTTAGGAGACCATACCATATTAGTACTTGGAAGGAGGGGTGTTTAGGCCGTCCCTTCCAAATACTGATTCCTTAGGAAATGTATTATTGTTTTGCAACTGAAATCTGGTCGAAAAACATTCACATTTGACTAACACCTCACAGTAAGTGGTAACCTATTCTCAAATTTGAAATGGGTCCCCAAGGTACCGCCTCCCCTTTCTGAATATAAAAGAAAAACACTTTTTAGGAGTAGGCAGTGGTTCTGGACTACTGCTTACTCTTTAAAAAACTTGTAAACATCTTCATTTTTATTTTAAACACATCCTGTTTCCCATTAGGGAAAACTGGATGCATTAAAAAAAATGGCTGTTTTGTCTCGCTCCTGTCCCTTGGGCTGAGTGGTCGCTCCCCAGTGTCTTCCTGCATCAGTCGGTATCGTTGCTTGGCTGCCTATCTGCTCATTTGCCTCATTATTGCTGCCTGCTGTGTGCCTGGTTGCCGCGCTGAACATTTTGCATTTCTGTACTTTAAAAGCGCCGCTTTTTCAGCATTTGCGCATTTCCGCTGGGCTCCCCCCTCCGCCTCCATTTTGCCTGTGTTGTTGTTGTTGTGCTGATCTCTAGCCCGCCCCGCCTCCCAGCTGAGACGCCCTCCCACTGACCAGAACAGCGCTCCAACACCGAAAAAGCGCCGTGACTCGCTCCTGTCCCTTGGGCTGAGTGGTCGCTCCCCAGTGTCTTCCTGCATCAGTCGGTATCGTTGCTTGGCTGCCTATCTGCTCATTTGCCTCATTATTGCTGCCTGCTGTGTGCCTGGTTGCCGCGCTGAACATTTTGCATTTCTGTACTTTAAAAGCGCCGCTTTTTCAGCATTTGCGCATTTCCGCTGGGCTCCCCCCTCCGCCTCCATTTTGCCTGTGTTGTTGTTGTTGTGCTGATCTCTAGCCCGCCCCGCCTCCCAGCTGAGACGCCCTCCCACTGACCAGAACAGCGCTCCAACACCGGAAAGCGCCGTGACTCGCTCCTGTCCCTTGGGCTGAGTGGTCGCTCCCCAGTGTCTTCCTGCATCAGTCGGTATCGTTGCTTGGCTGCCTATCTGCTCATTTGCCTCATTATTGCTGCCTGCTGTGTGCCTGGTTGCCGCGCTGAACATTTTGCATTTCTGTACTTTAAAAGCGCCGCTTTTTCAGCATTTGCGCATTTCCGCTGGGCTCCCCCCTCCGCCTCCATTTTGCCTGTGTTGTTGTTGTTGTGCTGATCTCTAGCCCGCCCCGCCTCCCAGCTGAGACGCCCTCGCCCCTCCCCCTCCACTACCCATATATGACAACAGTTCCCGCGCGCAGCGTTCACGCGCAGCGATCGCGCCCAACCCGCGCCGAAGGTGCGCCAAAGGTAAGCCCGTCTACGCCCGTCCGCGCCTGGACTGCGCCCAGCGCCAGACCCCCTGCCCCTCGCGCTGCCCAGCCCTCCCGCATTACCTACAATGCCGCCACCCTCCTAGCCCTTAATCCCGGTCGCGCCCCCAACTGCGTCCAAGCCGCTCCTGGACACACCCATGGACCTTTCTCTTGCTACTCCTGCAAATTCATCGGCACCGACAACATCTCCGCTACAACCACACCACAGATTCCCGACCCCAACCACCTACAATGCATCCTTCTCAACACCCGATCTGTCCACAGACACGCCATTGACCTATGGAATCTACTAGACACCACCTCCCCGGACGTCGCCTTCCTAACGGAAACATGGATGAACGCTTCCTCCGCCCCAGACATCACCATTGCCATCCCTGAAGACTATAAGATCACTCGCAAAGACCGTACCAGCCACACAGGAGGAGGAATCGCTATCGTCCATAAGAAATCAATCCGCATCTCAACCAGCTCTGACGCCAACCTCGCCAACTCCGAACACCTTCACTTCCAGATCCACATCGACCCCAAGACCACACTCAGAGGCACCCTCCTCTACAGACCACCAGGACCCCGCGCAAAATTCAGTGAAGACATCACGGACTTCATCACTCCACACGCAATCCCCTCCAAAGAATACATCCTTCTGGGAGACCTCAACTTTCACCTTGAAAAGATCAACGACCACAACACCACCACCCTCCTGGACAACCTCGCCAACCTCGGACTTAAACAACTGGTCACTTCCCCCACCCACATCGCAGGTCACACACTCGACCCCATCTTCTCCTCCAGCAATCATGTCTCCTTCAGCCACACTACGGATCTCCTCTGGACTGACCACAGCTGCGTTCACTTCACCTACAACAAGCCCAAACCCACCAACCACCTCCAACCGACTCTGCAAAGAAACTGGAACAAAATCACCACCGACCAGATCTCCTCATCGCTCCTTCTAAACACCCCAGCCCACTCCTCGGACCCAAACCTAGCCGCCGCCAACTTCACCCTATGGCTATCCAACACCGCCGACACCTTTGCACCACTGAAAAAACGTCAAAGCAAACCTGGCAACAAGAAGGCCTCATGGTTCAATGATGATCTTAAGAAGTCCAAGAAACTCTGCCGCACCCTTGAAAAAGCGTGGAAAAAAGACCCAACCACCAGCACCAAGGACGCCTTCAAAAACGCCACCCGCACTCACCACCAACTAATCCGAAAGGCCAAGAAAACAGCATTCAAGGATCGACTTGACAACAACGCCCACAACAGCAAGGAACTTTTCAACATCGTCAAGGAGTTTTCCAATCCCTCGGCCAACTCCAACGACATCACCCCCTCTCAAGCCCTCTGCGACTCCCTAGCCTCATTCTTCCATAACAAGATTGCAGACATCCACAACAGCTTCGACAACCAACCCGGAGCCCAACCCACCCAACCACATGCTGAACACTCTCCCCCCGCGAACACCCTTAACGACTGGAACCCAATCTCCACTGAGGACACCATCCGCCTAATGAACTCCATCCACTCAGGATCCCCCACAGACCCATGCCCTCACCACATCTTCAACAAAGCAGACTCCGTCATAGCACCGCACCTCCGAGACGTCATCAACTGCTCCTTCAACTCCGCCACCTTTCCGGAAACCTGGAAACACGCTGAACTCACCGCCCTTCTGAAAAAACCCACAGCGGACCCCACCGAACTCAAAAATTACCGCCCCATCTCGCTCCTTCCATTCCCGGCCAAAGTAATCGAGAAAGCTGTCAACAACCAGCTTGCCGCTTTCCTCGAAGCCAACAAATCCCTCGACTCCTCACAATCTGGCTTCCGAGCAAAACACAGCACTGAGACCGCCCTCATCGCAGCAACAGACGACATTCGAACTCTACTGGACAATGGAGACACAGTCGCCCTCATCCTCCTCGACCTCTCTGCTGCATTCGACACAGTCTGCCACAGCACCCTTTTACAACGCCTCACCAACATCGGAATACATGGAAAAACACTTGAATGGATCACTTCGTTCCTCACCGGAAGAACCCAGAGAGTCCGCCTTCCACCATTCAAGTCCGAGGCCACCGAAGTCATCTGTGGCGTACCACAAGGATCCTCTCTCAGCCCCACCCTCTTCAACGTATACATGAGCCCCCTCGCGACCATCGCCCGCCAACACAACCTCAACATCATCTCTTACGCGGACGACACTCAACTGATCCTTTCTCTCACCAAGGACCCCAGCACCGCCAAAACTAACCTACACGAAGGAATGAAAGAAGTTGCTGAATGGATGAAACACAGCCGTCTGAAACTGAACTCAGATAAAACAGAAGTCCTCATCCTAGGTACATCCCCCTCTGCATGGGACGACTCTTGGTGGCCGGAAGCCCTTGGAAAAGCACCCATCCCGACAGACCACGCACGGAACCTAGGCGTTATCCTGGATTCTTCACTTTCAATGAACAGACAAGTCAGCGCCGTATCCTCATCTTGCTTCAACATTCTTCGCATGCTCAAAAAAACATTTCGATGGATCCCCACCGAAACCAGGAAAACAGTCACCCATGCTCTAGTCACGAGCCGACTGGACTACGGAAACACCCTCTACACAGGCACTACCGCTAAACTCCAAAAGAAACTCCAACGAATCCAAAACGCCTCAGCCAGAATCATATTAGACATCCCACGCAACGAACACATCTCTGGTCACCTGAAAGACCTCCACTGGCTACCCGTCAATAAGAGAATCACTTTCCGACTGCTAACCCACGCACACAAATCACTCTACGACATCGGACCAGAATGCCTCAACTCAAGACTGTCCTTCTACACCCCCTCCCGCTAACTACGTTCCTCCAGCCAAGCCCTCGCCACCGTACCTCGCATCATCAAGACCACCATGGGAGGCAGATCCTTCTCTTACCTGGCTGCTAAAACATGGAACTCACTCCCCACTCACCTTCGCCTTACCCAGAACCACCTAGCTTTCAGAAAGCAACTTAAAACGTGGATATTTGACAAGTAATCCTCCCCCCCCTCCTTAGCGCCTTGAGACCCTCTGGGTATGTAGTGCGCTATATAAATTCTCTGACTTGACTTGACTTGACTTTAATAGCAATCATAGACATAGTGGTCTGCTGACCCCAGCGGACCACCATCCCTGTGATTGCAGCAAACGGCAGTGGGTCTTAATTTGCGACCTACCTAATTATTATGCACAAGTTTGAATTGCGACCCACTACAGTTCAATATTTTGTGAACTGACCTATTAGTACATAGGTCGGTTCGCAAAATATCAATACATTCTGTAAAGGTCTGTGCACAAATTGCGACCACTTTTACCAAACACATTCTTAAGTAATCTAGCCCCATACTCCATGTTTTTATCTGAAAGAAGGTGGCAAGCTGAAACGGCAAAACATAAACCTAAAAACAGAAACATTTTTGTTGGACTGAGAGATGATTGGAAAGACAACAGAAGACATCATGTCTGGGGTTTCACTTTGCATTTCTAAGGGGCTCAGACCTTTGGTCCTGTTAACCCAGAGCCACAGCTGGCTCAAAAGCAGGCAGCTGGATGCAGGTTGTTCTGGATAATATAGAGAGAGTAAAACAGGGTGGAGTAATCCTTGCTGCTGGGTCTTTTAATAACATGTACTCCTGAGGCGGGTATTATGCTAGGTCAGAGATGACGCACAATTTCAGTTACACAATTTGAGTACAATCAATGGCCAAGACACCCTATGAACAGAAAACCTCTTTAAATACCATTGTTGTTCTAGCTGATTGGGCATCAAAATGGATCAGACTTTTTTGGTGAAATGCATGTAGCATTTAACCTCTCTTTCCCAAGATGTGAAAAAAATGAGTTAAATTGGTGTACAGATGGATATTAAGAGCCTTATTTATGAAAATTTTCACATCGCTGGAGTGAAACAGCGATGCAACACTTTTCAGTGAACTATCCTTGCGACACAATGGATGCGCTGTATTTACTGTATGGTGTTCCATGTCGCCAGGATTTACAGATACATCAGGAATCCTGACGAATCTGTCAGCGCCAAACTGGCACATTGCTGGAGTGTGTCTGGAAACAGACGCAACTCCAGCAATGTGTTATGTTACATGGGGCAAGCCCATGTGAAAAGGCCTGCGTCACCCCTTATGCTTTCTTCAAGCAGGCATAAGGATTTAATGCAGTGACGCCATAGAAGTGACGCAGAGAAATCTCATAGATTTCAAAGCCGCACTTCTACGAGGCTTTTCTGCATCCGAACGCCCATCCTGCATACATTATACCTGTCGCAGATATAATTTAGCGCAGGGGTTTACAAAATGATGCATCTGCCTGGATGCATCACTTTGTAAATATGGGGCAGTGTGGCACATTTTTTATGCCACCCCAGCGTCATAAAAAGTGATGCTGTGGCGGCGTAAGGGCCTCATAAATGAGGCCCTAAGAGCTTAGGACCTTAAAAAGTCCAGAAATGCATCATTATAGTCCTGTACAGAATTGGACTGGGACAAAAATAGGCCCAGGAACCAAAATAAAGGTCCCACAATTAGCGAACAAGATAGCTAAAAAAGTGGCCCACCTTTGCAAATACGGTCCATTGGAACTTGTAAAGATAGGTTTTATTGGTGTTTTACAAGGTATGAGCGACTGCATATATTTGTGCTTGCTACATGCAGTGTTTGTGGTAATATCAAAGATATAAACAGTAAAAATCATCCAACTAGACAAAAAAACAGGCCCACAATCAGACAAAAATACTAACCCACACACTGACCTACCAGACCAGCTCTTTGGGCACTGCCTATTTGCCCTATAGGCCAGTCCGACCCTGGAATTTCTTATGATTAAGGGCTCACAGGGGACCGACTCCTGTGAGCCCTTAATCATAAGACAACACAAAACTTCACATTCTCTGGAGAAAGATGTCGTATCAGGTTTACTGGTAACATGAAAAGAAATTCTCTCAAATGTGAAAACGTTATTTTTAAACATGCCTGCTAATGCTAACAAACCTTTAAAAAGACGAGTTAGGGAACCAAGCCTTTGGAACTCTGGAGACTTGCACGAAGGAGGTGAGCCCAGCTGCTCCTGCTAAGTCCATGCATGTCGAGTCACAAAAATACCAGGGTTAGTGGAAGTGACAACACACACCCTTGACCTTAATGACATCACAGAAAATGACATTATGTGGCTTAGGACCACAGTGTTCTGTCTATCAAGATGGTAAAGGATAGCAGTCTCTATAAGGTTTTAAAGATTGCTTCCATTAGAAAGGGTATCACTCTAGAGCGCAGGACCAGCATATGCTTCAAAGTCTTCATTTTATGCACAGTGTGACACTTAAAGCTTAGGTTAGCATCAAAGTTGAGGCCCAGGCCGTGGCCGTAGAGTCCTTGAAGCGCTCTAGCGCGTTGTCTGCCTTGTCACCAAACAGGCGAAGGCCATCAAAGGGCATGTCCAAAAGTGTGGATTGGACATCCCCAGACAAGCTAGACATTCTCAGCCAGGCATAGTGCCTCAGGGCTACCGACGTGGAAACCGTCCTATCCAGCGAGTCAGCAGTATCCAACCCACACCGGATAATGACCTTGGTGCTTCTGACGAGTCAAGGCGTGAAAGCATCAAGATTTCTTCTGAAGTGACACCCTTGGACTGTTATGCAGTGTGGGCACTGCTCATGTTCACACTGCATTACACAACAAGGCACACCTCTTCCTTGTTGCACAGCATCTCCTCCACACAGCACATAAACACCTTTTTCACAAGTGGGCTAAAGACCTGGAAATCGAGTCTTCGGATGATGGACCCTGGGTTGAAGTTACGGAGCCAAGAGGACAAGATTGTAATAGGAAGGTCCAAAGACAATGTCTAACACTAGACTGCTAGACACCAGGAAATGCAGCCTGCGAAACAGGCCGCAGGGGAGGAGGGCAACAAGCTTGTCTGGATCAGGACAGGAAGAAAAACTTGGAAGGGTCCCAGGAACCAGACGATCAGAGACTCATTTAAGAACTTCCCCATCCAATCCAGCATTATGTAGTACCACAAAGATCCAGTATACCTTCCCATAGAAGATGTAAACTGGTTGGCTTTGCTGTTGAAGAGAGGGGGACAAAGGAATCTATGAGTGGATGTCCCCAGGCCCTAAGGGTAGGGTTGAGAAACTTCTGGGGAATTTCTCACTTTTGCTACGTGTAGCCACCTGCTCAGACAGGTTGGTGCGGTCTTTTTGATACTCATAATGTGGAAGACTGGGTCAAGTTATAAGACCCATTCCCAAAAAGCTAGCCCCAGCTGGCATATCTGTGTAAGCACATGCCCTTTGCTTTCTCATATAAACAGGAGGTGTGGTGTTGACTGCATGAATTATCACCACTTGGATCTTACTAGTTCCAGGAAGCCTTTCAACCCTAACCTTAGCCTTAACCCAACCCTACACTTCACCATCAACACTTATGTGAAGGTACAGTCTTTTGAGAGTATTTCTTGGGTGTATGAATCCCTTTATTTTACCCGGTTGCCTCACTTGTTCTCTTCAAAGCAGGGCAAGTATTACTCTCCACTACTTTAGTGGAGAGGTGTGGCTCACTGGTTAGAGGTGGCAGATCCGTAAGCAGAGAATCGGCCAGGGACCAGGGTTCAATTCCCGATGCGGCAGGGTCTTGGACCAGGGTCAAAACGGACTCGCTAATTCTTGCCTCGGTACCTACTCTAACCAGGAACACACTCGGCAACTCTGGGCATTAAGCTTGCCTCATCTCTACAATGGCCCCCCACAAACGCCGGGGATGCCTGGTTTCACCTTGGAGATACCCAGAAAGGGACCATCTCACAGGGATAGCCAGGACGGGTTCCCCAGCGGTCTATAGTGCTGGAACACTTCCGAGTAGCTGTGCGCTGTATAAATGAAAATAACAAATAACATAACTTTCAGAGATTATGTCAGCACCTTCACATAGGTGGTATCTAAAACAGACATTAGTCTGTGTTGTGTTATAATAATCATTCAGTTATTATGGAACTTCAACAGTGTCAATTATTGTGGTATCATCAGGGTTAAGGTCACGTGACATCATAAACACACCCTTTCTAAAAACCTGTGGTTTACCGAATCATAGGATATGCAACAAGAAAATACGTCTGTACATCTGACTGTAAATGCCGTATTGATTGAGATGCATCAGGTTCATGCCTCGATGCGTTCCCAAACCTTAGTCAGGAGTATTCGCTCCACAACATTTCTTACACTAGGTGCATTTGCTGAAGATCCTGAATGTTATTTCTAACTAGTGGTATAACCAAGACATGCTGAAGGCCCACTGAAACCTTTGAGGGACTGGTCGATACAACTGGCTGTGCCAGACCTTTTATGTAGGCAGCAGGGCTGGGAAACTGTAGTATGAATAGGCTGCCGTCTTTGAAGAGCCGTCTTCCAGAGTCTTGGAATCCTGAACTCTTGCCATAGGTTTTCAATCTTCTGTTGAAAGAACTTTACTGTTTCAGTCGTCATTTCCTCTAAACAGAGGACGTGTTTGCAGTCATCTATATTGAGTGAGGAGTCTTTTTGAAGGTCTTCATTTTGGCTGAAGTACTGTTTCGATTTTATTAATTCGTTTTTCATAGTCTCTTATTGCCATCAAGATAACCTTTCTCAGCTCTCTGTAGCTTTCTCCTATAGCTTTGACAACAGTATTTTTTTGGATTTTCCTCCATTTTTGCAGGATGTCCATATGCCATTTACTTGGAGAATTAACCATTAGTTTAGATGTTGATTTTTCACATGTTGCCTTTTTGTAATATTACATAGGATAAAGATGTGTCACAGTCACTTCTCTAACATGGCTCCCTCTTACCCTATAACAGACTTTAGTTTGTACTATCGTTTAACCAAAAGGATAGGTTTGCTTTAAGGAGTTTAAGAACATTTTTTAAGTTGCCTCATGACTGTGCTATTGGAAGGACGAACCTGTACAATTTTAGTGATCTGAGGGACAGCGCTGATGAGGCCGTTTTTAAAAACTCTGTAATTTGAGACATTGTTGCCCATTGTTTCTTAAATCTGAACAAGATGTGTGCAACCAGAGGAATGGATTATCTGCCTAATCTGAGAGATTGTTCTACTGTCGAGAGTTGACATATGTATGATTAGTGTAATTGCTCTGCACTCTGGGGCATATTAACAAGGAGTTAATGCCACCAGAACATCACTTTTCCCCGACGTTCTGGTAGAATTAACTCCTTTTCTTTATTTACAAGGCAGCGTTAAGCCACTCAACATGGCTTAACGCCGCCTTGTAAATAAGTATGCCCCTATTCACGCAGCACTTAGCATGAAAGGGGAGTGCAATGGGTGTTGCACTGGGCGTTCCGCCGCAACGCCCATTGCTTTTTGATGCTGCCCCATATTTACAAGGTATGGGGCAGCACCAAAAATACCGCTAGGGAATACCTAGTCTTAAACAGGCAATACGAGGAGAAATGTTTTATTTCTCCTTGTATTTTGCTGTTTCTACGTATGCTGCATTCTGAAGCGAAAATGACTCGCTAGTACGCAAGTCATTGCATCTTGTGACATTACGATGCAGTCGTTACAACATCCGCGTTGTTACCACGCAATGCCATTACTAAGCAAGTCATTACATCAACTTGCAGTAGATGGCACGCTAACATTAGAAATGTATAATTTACTATTCTAACTCCAGCCCACCCAACAGTAGGGAAGGTGTTGGAATAGTAAACCATGCTATTCCTTATGTTAGCGTGCCATCTACTGCAAGTCCATGTAATCATTTGCATAGTAATGGCATTGCGTGGTTACAACATGGTTGTTGTAACAACCACCTTGTAATGGCATCGCGGTGTAATCACCGCATTTTAAAGGTTGTTTCCCTTCTGAAGCACACATAGCTAGAGCAAATCGCCTGTAAAGATTGTTTATGTGCAGGAAGGTGTCCCTGCCTGCACATAAACCATTGCTCTTGCAGTGCAGGCACCTTAGCAAAAATGGCGCTTGCAACTTTTTTGCGCCAGCGCTAAGGGTAACGCAGGGGTGAGCCGCACTCTTGTCAATACAGTGCATCCCAATGTTTTGAAACTGTCGGAGCATGGCGTTACCTATTTTGGCGTAACACCACGCTCCACCAGTTTCTTTAAATTCGCCTCTTAGTTCCTAGACATTTATGTTAACACCTACTAACTGAGACAGTTCCCCTGCTCGAACCGGAGAATTGGAGAATTGGAGGATGGTGTTCTGCAGGCTATTATTGTATCCTAAACTGTTATTGGCGTGGGCTCCATGCTTATAGACCTGCCCCCACTTACTGTAAAAAAAAGTGAAAGTAGTATCTAGAAATGTTTGTCCTGCATGCAGTTTTATAGGCGCCATATTGGGTGGGTCAGTCGCCTACGAGGCGGTACCCGCGCGGCGTAATACTATAAATTGAATGGAGATGCGGGCGCGCAGTGGGCGCGCCGTGGGTGCGCCGGAGGTGCGCCAGAGGTAAGCCCGTTTGCGCCCGTTCGCGTCCCGGTTGCTCCTGGCTCCATAGAACAGATGAGGACACACTTAGTATATTCTCGAGAAGAACTGTGTGCTCTGAATCTTCATTCGGCCTCATATAAAGGATCCACCGTGCGACCACTGTCCTCGTCCTCCATCTCTTGTGGCCTTCTTAATGTCCGCTCCCTTGTAAAGCACTACGACGAAATCTCTCTGTTAGTTGAGTCAGTTAAATTGGATATTTTGTTCCTGACAGAGACTTGGACCACACCAGATAGTGGAGCGGAGTTGGCCTGGGCATGTCCCCCAGGATACTTCATTAGACATATTCCTCGAACTACGGGAAGAGGTGGCGGAGTGGGGTTTATTTGTAAAGATACACTCGCCCTCTCACAGTTTACAGTTAAACAGGTGGTAGGCTTTGAACTTATGGGATTCTCTTTAATGGCTCAGGGTGGTACAGTTTTGACAGGTCTTCTGTGTTACAGACCTCCCTCTGGAATAGCCCTCTCTTTTCAGCAATTTACTGACCTTGTTTACAATTTATCCAACTCGCATTCTAACTTTATAGTGCTGGGCGATTTTAATTTAAGACCATCAGGCCCACAAGATCTAGCCTACAGAGAAATATGCCAAGCATGTAACAACATACAGCTGGAACAGCTTGTGCAATGTTCCACACATGTGAAGGGGAACATTTTGGACTTGGTCTTTGCTGATAAAAAGTTGGTTGCTATTAATGAGGTCCTGGATCAATGCTGGACTGATCATGCTCTGGTTCTCATGTCTATTTATGTGGCAGGAGAGCAGCGTAGTGACAGCTCGGCTGGGCATGAATTTAGCAGACAGTGGTCCCGTCTACTAAGGGGGCCATGTTTACCTTCTCTGTTGCCAACAACCTTTGAGGTGCAGGAAACTGTGTATAAAAGCTACGCTACCCTTAGTGAACAGATTGTAACATCACTGGATGAACTGATCCCTCTAAAAAGGGTGAAGAACAAGCCTCGGAGAACTAACGCTTGGTTCACTAGTGATCTTAGCCAACAGAAACTCCGCTGTAAACAGGCGGAGCGTGCTTGGAGGAGAGGGTACGCGGATTCAAATTGCGCAGAATACAGACAGGCTCTGCGGGAATATAAAGACCACCTAAAGATGGCTAAGGCGAAGTTTCTGGAAGACTCTCTGGCCAAAGCCACTAACAAATCACAGACCCTTTTTAAGCTGGTCAACAACCTGGCAAACCCGGCCTGTGCAGTTCCAGTCACCACAGCATCTCAGGAGCTTTGTAATTCATTGGCCTCTGCATTTGAGGAAAAAATCAGGCTTATCTTGAGTGGCCTCTCGACTTCGAGCCATTTGGCCCCGATAGAGTCTTCTCCACGGAAACCTCCTCACCCTCTGGGTGTGGAGGAGGTTAAGGGGGAACAACAGCAATTATCTTGCTTTCCTATCCCTTCCTTGGAGGAATTCTGTATGGTGGCTAATGGTGTGTCGTCGGGTTCCCCACTTGATCCCTTGCCACATAGGATATGGAAGGTCTTTCAGACAGAACTGCTACCTCCGTTGCATACCATCTGCTGCCAGTCTTTGACTTCAGCTTCGGTTCCTGATAGCTGGAAGCTTGCAATCGTGATACCGTTGCTAAAAAAGGCCTCTCTGGACCCGCTTTGTCCTGCCAGCTATAGGCCTATCTCGCTGCTTCCATTCCCTATAAAAATTCTAGAGAAGTTGGTTACAAGAACTTTATCAAACTTTCTGGAATCTAATGCATGTCTGGACGCTGTCCAGTTTGGATTCAGGCCAGCGCATGGGACTGAGACCGCCCTGATCACCGTGCTGGACGATCTGCGAACGCGTGTCGATACGGGTAAGGCAGCATTTTTAGTGCTGCTGGACATGTCGGCCGCGTTCGACACGGTGGATCACGCCGTCCTGCTGGATCGTCTCCAGAGGGCGGGCGTGGGTGGTCTGGCGCTGGGTTGGCTTGAATCTTACCTGGAAAATAGGCAACAAGCAGTTGCTTTACCACCTTTTCGGTCAGACACACGTCAGGTGAAGCAGGGTGTGCCACAGGGGTCGGCGATTAGCCCGATCCTCTTCAACCTATACCTCCGACCCCTAATCAGTTTGATAAAATCTTTCGGCATCTCGGTCATCAATTATGCCGACGATACACAACTGATTTTTTCCTTTGAGGGTAAGGAGGCGGTTTCGAGGGATACTTTCCATCAGTGTATGTCGGAAACAGCAGAGTGGCTTCGCCTTAACTCACTCCAATTTAATGGGGCAAAGACCGAAATGCTTCATTGCTCATTGGATCAGCCCTCTCGCACGTTGCCAGAAGGTTTTTCGCCGGCATCCATTTTGGGTACGGTGACAGCGGCGGAGTCGGCCCGTAATCTGGGGATTTTGTTTGAGCCTGGTCTGCAACTGGATGCCTCGGTGAATAAGACTATAGCTACGTGCATGGGCCTGCTTCGAGCCCTACGTAAAATCCTGCCGTTGCTCCCCCCAGAGGCTCGAGTAGAGGTGGTGCGTAGTACTATACTCAGTAGGTTAGACTACTGCAACGCACTACTTCTGGGGGCACCTAAGTCTTTAGTAGGTAGGCTGCAGAGGGTTCAAAACATGGCGGCCAAACTCGCTTTAGCCCGACCTCGCTCCGCGTCATCTTCAGAAACATTATCTGACCTCCATTGGCTGCCTGTCCAGCAGCGCATTTTCTTCAAAGCTGCCTGTATTGTGTTTAGAGCGCTGCATGGGCAGGGACCGCTGCCACTCCAACATCTTTTCTCGTGGTACCAGGCTGCTAGACCCTTAAGATCCTCCTCGGCTTTTTTGATCACAGTCCATAAATTTGTTAGAGCGAGGATGGGTGGTCGTACTTTTGGTTTTACAGCAGCTAAGCTGTGGAATACCCTCCCTTTGTTGCTAAGGAGTAAGCAGGAAATCTTCTCCTTTAAAAAAGAGTTGAAGACCTATCTCTTTCCAAAGTAATGTAGTGTATTAGATCTGATGACTCATTCAAGGTCAAGCGCCAGGATACCCTTGGGGTGGCAGTAGCGCTTAATAAGAACTCAATACAATACATACAATACAATTAACAAGCTGCAAGTACAGTCAGTGTAACTAAGCACTGAATCAAAATCTCATTGTAACTCAGTGTCTCTACTGCTGTAGCAGCAATAATCAATGTAGCACACATAAGTACACCTAAATAGATTTAGAGAATTTTGTATTGTTATGAAAAATGTTGTGTGCAGTTTTTAGCTATATCGCACATTTTGCTGAAAGAAATACAATTTGAGTCAAATCCTACATAATTGCCATTCTAGATGATGTTCTGTATTTGTGGACCGACATTTTGTTTTAGCCTGCCTTCTATGACTGAGCAATTTATAACTCTTATGCAGTCTAAATAGTCGCGTCTGGTGCCCTGAAATACCTGCATGCCCAGGTTCCATAAATCCTTTAGATAACTCTGAATATGTCTAATGACAAACATCCCACCAACTGGGCAGCTGTAACATTGCCGCCATTTTTGTCGTCTCGAGATTATCCATTGATGTCCCCAACCTGCAGTTTCAAAATGGGGGCTTCCAGGAACCCCTATGCACTGGATCCATCTGACAACAACAACTATAGGTTTTGGGGTGCAACAACTGCTGCACTCAGAGGTATTGTCCTCTGGTATCCCTTTCTAAATGATGCCCAAGGGCTGGACACAAACGCGGTCCTTTCATTTGAATGTATTTTTGTTTAAATGGACATGTTCATGAACAATATGTGTATTGATTTTGCAATAATTATTGCAAATATTTTTAACACATAGGACAGGGTTTGTGTCACTAGTGCTGCCTTTTGAGTTCCCCTCAGCTAATCGTACACCATTTATAGTCGTGATAATGGCGACTGTGAGATGGGGGAATTGAGGCTGTCCATAGCAAACAATAGTACTTCATTCATGGCTTCGTCTTCCACCAGATTTTTGTAGAACCATTTCAGTCTCCATTTTGTACTATAGAGTTTGTGAACAGGTAAAAATCACTATGAGGCATACTTAACAAAAGAAGTGACGGAGCCCAGTGTTAACCTTGTTGGCTTAACGCCACGATCCGCCACTTCTGAAACTCAGGGCTGCACCGTTTTTACAAGAATGTGGTGCAGTCCTGCATTTCATCCTGCGCTGGCGCTAAATTTAGCAGCCTAATGCCAACGCAGGCACGCTTGCACCATAGTGGGAAGGGTGCCTACGTTGAGGGGAAGGATTGTTTACGTGCAGGAAGGTGTCCCTCCCTGCACATAAACAATCTGAAATTATGTTTCGTAACTTCTGTGTATGCTGCTTTGTGCAGCACACATAAAAGTTGCAACTTGTCCTTTTTTTTATGATTGTTTATGTGAAGGAAGGGACACATTCCTTCACATAAACAATCAACGGCGTTTTGCTGTTTCTATGTGTGCTGCACAATACAGCACATATGGAAACAGCAAAAATGAGAAGAAATCAAGCATTTCTCCTTGTTTCCACAGGGTAAGACCATGTTTTCCCTGGTCTTAATTTTGGCGCTGCCCCATATTTACGCAACCCTTGTAAACATGGGGAAGGGTCAAAATCAATGAGTGTTGCAGTGGAACACCCACCATAACACCCATTGCCCGCCCCTTTCACGCTAAGTATAGGGTGCCTTATTTACCAAGCAGCGTTCAGCCACTTAACATAAATAAGGCGAAGCTCATATCGACACACGAATGTCATTAAATGTGATGTTCCTGTGGTGATAGGGACTTGTAAATATGCCCCTATGTCTGACTACTGTGTCATCCAACAGTTTCACCTATGTCTGCTTCGAAATCAGTGGGGTTTTTCGTTTTCAGATATGCTCCCTTTTTATATCCAATGGCCCCGATTTTATCGTCGTGGTAGAACTGAAATACTTTTCGCTGCATATTGTGATTTTTGTGGTTTTGTAATTTGACTTTTTTTGTTTTTGCACATATATGTATATAGTGAGATGTACTAAAATGCTGTGTCTTTCCAAATAACAATACATCTAGCTAGAAATTCAATTTTTTATTGCAACTGGCATAACTGAGTTGTATGGTATCTCAAACTAATGCTACGCTGACTTGTTTGACCCAAGAATTGACTGCTTATCCATATCTACTGGGAAAGTCAAGGGGCCTTGATCCAGCGTTTGATTTTGTGCATAGTAGTCAACTTTTTTGTTTTGTCACACACACACACACACTCTTCTCTCTCTCTCTCTCTCTCTCTCTCTCTCTCTCCAAACCAAGCCAAAAAGGCAGTAGAGCATTTACAGGATCAAAGTTACCATACAGACCAGTGATAGGAGATGGTTATTACTGCACTGTTATAAAGTGTTCTTTAATGAGGTGTGACTTCAACTCTTTCAGAAAGTGTAGCAGCGTTGGGGCAGTCCTTATGGATGTAGGGATGTTGTTCCCGATTCTGGGTGCATAGATAGAAAAGGCCTGCTGTTTTTTTTGCACTTGTTAGTCTCCAACCTGATGATGGGCTGGTCGTTGGTGTGTCAACAGCCACCAGAGATGTGAGCGTGCCCACAAGATAAGCAGGAATGCTGGTTTTGATGGCTTTGTAGATGATGCAGCTAATTTTGAAGATGCTGCAGACCAGGTAGAGGAGATAATGGAGTTACATTAAGATGGAGGTGAAATGAACATATTTCCTCTGGCCCTGGGTCAGACATGCTGTGGTATGTGGGTTCCCTTTAAGGGGTGCAAGTGTGGAGTCTGGGAGGCCATGAAGTAGGACTTAACGGCCAACCATTCTTTACTTGCATTTTCTTTTATTGGTTTTATTATCTTATTGGTCTCATCTTTATTTATTTGAGCCTCTATTGAGTACTAGGGGCCAGATGTATGAAGATTTTTTGCAATTGCAAAAGGTCCGATTCACACAATTGGGGCATTTGCAAATGCAAAAATACTTTTTGGCATGTGTGAAACTGAAATAACAATTAGGTAGCATGTTACCAAATCGCAATTAGGGTTTTCAACCAAATATGAAATTGGTATTTGAAAGGGGTGTGTTTAGGACACCACTCCCAAATACCCAATATATCCTGTCACAAAACAGTATTATTTTACAGACCACGAAAATGTAGTAGTAACCCATATGCAAACGGGTGGGGGGTTACCAAGGGACGCCTTTTCCTTTGTGAATATTAACAAAAGCATCCGATTGGGCCACTGCCTACTCTTAAAAAAAAGTTACTTTAATTTTTTTTTTTTTTAAACCCACCTTGTTTTCCTTTAAGTTAAAGCAATAGCATTCAAAAAAATGCTTTATTCAAAAACAATCACAGACATGGTGGTCTGTGATCCTCAGCACTCCACCATTCCTGTGATGGCTGTGATTCATAGTGGGTTGCAATTTATGACCTATCTCATTAATATTCATGAGGTCGATTGCGACCCTCTATGAATCAGTATTTTGTGAATCAACCAATTAGTACATAGGTTGGTTCGCAAAATAACACACTGGTCGCAAAAATACAGTTTGCTAATTGTGACCAGCATTTTACGACTAGTGCTTTATACACCTGGTCCTATATATTCTCTGCTGTTGGCAACTAGATGCATCGACAATGGCCCTGATTTTTGGTGGGTCTGAGACTACAGACTCCGCCTGTTATTCCAACAAAACTTGGAGTAACTTGGAGGGACTATAGAGCAGTCGAGGTAACAATCACCCATCGTATCTAAGCTAACCTCCATCCATGACCCCATCTGTTCCACTGTGAACACTGTCACCGGGTCCACATGCGGTAGCCCAACCAACGGCAGTGCAGGGGAGTACCACGGAGTCCCACCCAACCTACGAACACACCGTCGCCAGGTATGTATGGCTGTACCCTGCAAAACTGACTTATACGGGACAGTAACTGCCGGTCTCTGTAGTTTAGCCAGCAATGTGTCCGGCTTACCATTAGGTTCCATCAGCCATTTTCCTGCATTCACTCCCTCCACCCACTGTGCCAGCCACTGCAGCTGGGCGGCCAACATATACAATTCAAAGTACGGCACGCCCAGGCCTCCTTCCGCCATTGGGCGCTGCAATGTCCGCAAGGAGACCCTCCGTCTATCATCCCCCATATAAGATCCATCACCAGGGCATTCAAGGGTCGAAACCACCAGCGGGGCATCAGGGTAGGTAAGTTAACAAAAAAATAGAATAGCCTCGGCAGCATGACCATCTGAAGGAGAGAAATGCGCGCCATGTTAGGCAATTGCAGCGAGTGCCAAAAGTGCACACAGGTCCGGAGCGACCGCAGTGCCTTATCTAAATTCCCTTCCCGTAGGTCAGCTAGAGAATGAAAAACGTGGATTCCCAAATATTTGATTGAGTCAGGAGCCCAATTAATGTCGATCTGCAGCGTCTGGTGTTCCGGTCCCAACAGGGGGAATAAGGAGGTCTTTTTCTTATTAACCTGTAAGCCCGACAATGCCTCAAATCGCTCCAGTAGCGTAAGCGCCGTCGAGGTGCCAGGTACCGCCTCCCCCAAGTAGACCAACGTGTCGTCTGCATACAAAGAAATCACATGCATCCGCCCATCTAATCTCATTCCTATCCCGCTCAACCCTGTCGGATCAGCTCCGTAAGCGGTTCAATCACCAGGGCAAATGAAAGAGGCGAGAAGGGGCACCCCTGCCGCGTACCCCGTTGTATCAAATGTTAAGAGGATGCAGATTTCCTGATTGTGACCCACGCCGTCGGTGATGTATACAGCAGACAAACCCACTTCACCCGCCTTACCTAAGGCCCATCCGTAACATAGTCTCAAAAAGGTACTCCCATCCCACTGTGTCGAAGGTCTTCTCCAAATCGACTGACAGGGCAGCTGTCGTAGCTCTTCGTGAAAGAGGACATAGTACAGCCTACGCAAATTATAGGATGTATTATAGGAAGGGATGAACCCATTCTGATCTGCATGGATAACATCTTGCATATGTGGGAGTAGTCGCAGCGCTAATATTTTACTGAGGATTTTAAAATCAAGGTTGATCATAGAGAGCGGACTATACTCCACTACTGGAGGGATCGCATCCTTAGTCTTAGGGAGAGGTATCACCAGCGCGCTCTGGGTCGACTCAGGGAGGACCCCATGGTGTAGGGATCCGGCATATAAAGTCACCAGTCTGGGCGCCAATAGGTCCCTATAAACTGCAAAAAAATATGCCGGGAGTCCGTCCAGCCCTGGCGTCTTTCCTTTTGCCAAAGCTGAAATAGCAGCCCTGACCTCACATAGGGTCTCAGGACCTCCCAGGTCATCCTGCACTTGTTCATCCAGCACCTTTAATGCAGATTTTCCAGGAAGTCTCGGATTTCCAAACTAGAGACCGGCCCAGGGCTGGCGTATAAGTTCTCATAATAGGTACGGAACAGATCATTGAAGGTATCGAGGTAATGTACCGACTCCCAGGAATCTGATTGGACCTGCATGTTCGGCATACCTCTACCTTCCGGCTTAATCAACCAAGCCAATAGCCGTCCAGCCCTCCCCTCCTCTTTCTGCACTCTGTCTAAGTATTCCCTATAACTGTGGCACCGCAACCTCTCTAGTGCGTCATTGTAGCTAGCATGAGCCTTTTGTAGAAGCGCAGCAGAATCCATTCCCTGACCCTGAACATTATCGAGCTGTCTAATCTGGGATTCCATATCCAATAATTCCTGCCTAATTTCCCTCTGCACACCAATGGATTGCCCAAAGCAGTGACCTCTCACTACCACCTTGAATGCCTCCCACTCGACTAAAACCGAGGACGCAGTCTGGGCGTTAATTGGGAAATAAGTCTAAATAGGAGCCCTCAGAGAGTCCAGGAAGGGCCCATCTTCAAGTGCAAGGGGTTTCAGTCACCACAGCGGAATCTGGGGTCTTCTCCCTATCAGTTGTTGGGTCAGCAACAACGGACTATGATCTGAAAGGGTCCTACCCAGATACTCCATTTGTATAACAGATGGACTAAAGTCTGGTGTGCACAGAAAAGCATCCAGTCTAGTGTGTACTTGGAGCATCTGGGAGAAATATGAGAATTCCCTATCCGTCGCATGTTGCACCCTCCAGATATCTTCCAGACCCCAGTGACTCATCCAGTTACGGAACCCCGCTGCCACTAGGTGAGGCTGTGATCCCGGGAGGGGAGGATGTGACCTATCCACCGTGGTGTCTGCCACACAATTAAAATCGCCACCAATGACCGCCCGTCCCCCCATATAGTCCACTAGTTGCGCTGAGAGGGCAGTGAGGAATAGCACTTGATCCACATTAGGCCTATACACACTCCCAAACCTCACCTCCCGTCCAGCCAATCTCCCTGTCACCAGATCATACCTTCCCTCGCTATCCACTTTAGTACGGGCATGTTCGAAGGGGACCCCTGGTCTCACCCATATCAATGCCCCCCTAACAAATGCTGAGTAGGTAGTAGCATATTTCTGGCCCCTCCACCTCTTGCGCAATTTATCCACTTCACCACTATTCAGGTAGGTCTCTTGCAAAAGGGCCACCTGTACATCTCTCCTCTTCAAAAATGCATAAATCTTGTTCCGTTTGACCATGGACCCCATCCCCCTCACATTCCACGTGATAAACTTGATTGAACTATGCATAGAGGAGGATGTAATCCAACCCTCCCCCCCTGAGACCCCCACCACACTCCAGTCTACCGAAATTTCAGGTTTCTTTCTTCCGCCCCATCCGCATGCACAAAACAAAAATCAACAACTAACACCCCTATGAGACAACTTCACAACCACAGAGCGGTCTAGCAATGACCATCTGCCCAAACCGCAGACAAAACTGCATCAACAAGTGAATGCTCAAAGCTACCAGCACTAGGACCTAAGGGGGAGTGCAGCAATCACCACAAGTGCCCAACTAAGGTACATACATACACTCAAGGCGCCACAGCCCTGGCTGGCCACTCCAGCCCGAATCCAGGCGCGCACCCGGCCACCCTCCCTGCCCTCCTCAGGGACACCCCGCGAAGAAAAAGAGAAGGCTAAACGAGGTAGAGCAAGTAGAGGCGACCCGCGCACAGGAAAGCAAGCAAGGGAGAGCGCAAAAAGGAAGAATGAAATTAGCAGTCCTCAAATCACACTGTCACATAGGCCGTTTGAGGAGTCACATCAGGTAGCCGTACACTGCCACTGCCCATCTAACATTATCCGGAGCCGGGCCGGGAACATCAATGAATACTGGATGCCTTCCTCCCACAAGGCTCTCTTGACCTCGAGGAAAGGGGTGCGGCGCCTCTGAACCTCCAGAGTGTAGTCCAGGAACAGCAACACCTTACTGTTCTCAACCTCATACGGCCTCTCTGAGCGGGCCTTCTGTAGTAACAAGTCCCTGTCTCTGAAGTGAAGCAATCTAGCCACGACAGGCGTGTAGGCTTCCCCGGAGCAGGAGGCCTTACGGGCACACAGTGGGCTCTCTCCAATGTATAGAACTGCGACAGTCCTTCAGTTGCCACCACCTCACGGAGCCAACCCTCCAAATATTTGACCATGTAATTTCCCTCCACTCCTTCCGGGAGACCTAGGACCCTCACATTGTTCCTCCAGTTCTGACCTTCAGCATCCTTGGCTCTCCTTTCCAATATGTTAACCCTGCTGGACAACTCCCTGACCTGACCAATCAGGGCCTGTTGCGTGGGGGTAAGGACCGCTAGGGAGGATTCAGTTTGTTTCACCCTGTCCGCTAGTTTAGCATGCTCTGTCCTCAGCAAGCCCAGGCCCACCGCAACATGCTGATATCTTGGTGTAGTGTCAGTTCGGTGTGAGCATTGGCTTCTAATATCCTCGCCAGTTGCTGGTGGACAGGTACTTCTGAGGGTTCGCCTCCTGACACTTTTTGCACCTGATCAGGTGCACTGTCGTCCTGCTCTGGCGGAGGCCCCGCTTGCTTCCCTCTAGGCTTTCCCATCACCAGGGGAGTGCTATCTCCAGTCGTAAATCTAGTACCCCCTTCTCGAGGCGGCCGGGGAGCGGTCGCCAGGATCTCGGCCCACCCCACTCCAGAGGTAGGCTGAGGCACCACACGTCGCGGCTTAGCTGCCCGTCTAACCACCTTCTGTGAGACTGCCCCTCCCCGCAACAAGTCAGGGAGTGACCAGTCAGGCCAAATGCACAATGCCCCCAATGTCTCGCAGTTGCGCCCCAAATTTCAGGTTCCGTCGCCCATGCAATGGGTCTTCACATTGAGGAGTCCGGGGGAGGCCGTGCCCTACCACAGGGTGTCTTGGTTCTTCCGCATCCAGACCTTAGTCTATAGTGCTGGCAACAGGTCTCACACGGTCTCAGACTCACCCTTCCGGACTATCTGGGCCCCAGCTCAGTCGGTATCCACTGCCACCATTCAAGGTCCCCCGCTCCTGCTCCTCACCTCCTCTTTAGTCGGACCCATGCATGGCCCATGGGACCACCATCCCCAATGGCCTGTACGGGCGACCCTCTGAGTCTTCAGGCCGGTACAGCGCCTCCCGGCTAGGTCATAGATCCTGCAGGTGGTCACCAGTCCCCTCAACTTGGGGGTACACCCTGTGACTCACTGCCCGCTAGCCCAGTCAGCCCCCGAACCACTCAGCACCAGGAAACAAAGTCTAGGCGTGGCACAAGGCTTCAGGGAAACTAAGGTACCTCCACTCCTTTCAGGCCCCGCTGCCACTCTCCACGGGGAGAATCCCATCACACCTCTCTCCTAGGACCTGCACACTGTAAGGCTGCCCGGGGGGGGGGTTGCGCAGCGGCCCGCCCCCTTGAGGGCGGCCGCCTTAGTGCCACAGGAAGGCACAGGGGTGGGAGGTCGTGTCCCTGGGCTTGACCTAGGGAGACCCCAGTCAGGTAGCTGCTTCCGGCGGGGAGGAGCCAAGGGGGGGGGTACTTATTCGGTCCCCGCCCCCTCCTCGCCCTCTTGTCCGCTCGTTTGCCTTGCCGGTCGTCCGAGTCCCTCGCCGCCGTCTGCGTTGGGGACAGCGAGGTTAGTGTGAATTGTATCGCGCCAAGCGCCTGGATGACGTACTCCGGCGCTGCGCTGTGGCACCGGGTTGCACGAGTGGATGTGGCACTTCAGCTTGGCCTGCCGACTTCGGTGCGGGGACCAGTGTTAGCACATCGGTGAGTCTGTTGCGACTAGTGTAGCACCCCCTACAAATGAATTTGTCTCGCGCTGCTCGGGTCATAATGCGAATGGGGGTAGCTCAGTTGGTAGAGCTCTTCGATTGCGTGTGGAAGGCCCCGGCAGGGCCAGATTTAAGGCATCGCAGCGAGTCCTGGCTTCTTGGGGGCTCCGAGTTTGTAAGTTAGTATTCCTTTTGAAGCACCGGATGCTGCGTTTCTTTCTTTCCGCGGCTATTAGCAAGCCTCACATAATTGTCAAGATTACTGGTGTGATTAATTATCTTCCTGGAGAGCGAGCAGGATTTTGGATAGTTGGGGGGTTTGACTTCTGTGAAGTTCGTGCAGAGGGTTAATACGCCTACTGCAAAGAACGTGTGCCAAGTATATAACAGAGTGCGTATGATGTAAATAGGTCAGCTGGTTACTATTTGCAAAGGAGGCCTCTTTTTGTTACTCGCAATTTATATTAGTCCTAATACTCAACAGTGAGCTACACACGTTCGTATAGAACTGCAGATACACCGCAAGCGTACATTATTTGAACATTGATTAAGGTTGCAAATGGGTGCGCCCATTTTAAAAAAGGTGGCCCTCCCCCCCCCCCCCACGCCAAGATGCGGCGATGGCGCAGGATTGTCAAGGGCTCTGAGCGCTGGAGGGGGAGTGTGAGTGCAGGCCCATTGAGCGCGGGTGCTACATCGGTGCAGGTTCGAGTGCTTTTGTTGTAGGCCCCTTGCGTAGTTAGCAGTGGCACCATTGGGAATAACCCGCGCTGCCCTGACGCCGTTGCTAGCAGCGGCTGTGTCTGCGCAAACATGCCTGTGAGTAACCGCGTGAGCCGGGATCTTACTGAGATGGCGCCAGAAGGGCTCCTGGGCCTTGCACTTTTATGGAAGTGACCGGGGGTCAAGTTTGAGAGTGGAAGAAGCGTTCGGAGGACTATAGGAGAGAAGGGGCAGGACTGCGGCAGTCAATGAGTAGGCCTCTATCCGCCCTGTGTTCTTTAGTTCATCTCTGGGTTGTCATTATCCTTAACGATCCGCACCGGGCTGTCCAGCAGACTGCTTTTCTTGCTGGTCTGTTTTAGATCCGGGTAGTGTGCACGGCTGTTGCAAGCTCATGTGATGGACTCCGATGTCCATCGTAGGTAGTGTTTATGAACGAGAGCGTTCACTAGTCTTGTAGAAGTGTGCCATATTGACATCGTCCCTATATCTTAAGGTGGAATATGCATGTGTCCTACATATTCGGGGGCTCTACAAATTGGTTTGCACACGGCAGGCGGAGAATGACACAGGGCCGCCCTTATAATTGTAATTGTTTGGAACGCGATAGCGTGTGGATGTTGTCACAATCCTTATGTGAATCTCCTGAAATTAGTTATTTAGGCATATTGTTTTGAGGTGGGGCGGCCTGTTGCGCACGTGGAGCGTGGTCTCTGGGTGGCGGGCCGTGAGCAGCGCTGGCGGTCCCACACATCCGGGTGCCAGGGCCCTCCCGCGCGGGGGTGGTAGTGGATAACGACCTGAGCGCGGGTTACCAACCGGGGGGGGGGGCGGCCCCCGAGGCAGGGCTCTGCTGGGTTAGCGTGGGGCTCCACTCGCACTCCACTTTTGGTTCGTATTCAGACAATCCATGCCTACCACTTACGCTGGGGTGAGTCGCATTGTATGGGGCCGGCTAGTAGTGGAGGACTTTTTGTTCCTCAGCCTATACAAGGCTAGAGTTGTAAATGCTCAAAAAACCCATAAGAAAAAGAAGACCTCTGATGTAATATACAAGATTATTCCGTATCGAAGCCCCTTTTTTTTGTACAGGAGGGTGTGGTGCCCCTGAAATGTGCCCTCTCGAATGATGTCTCGTCTGCACTGGAGTATGGTTAATAGTATAATTCCCTGTGTTATTAAGGTTATTGGTCCAAAGTGAAACCATATTGCTAAGCCGGAGGTTAGGAGAAGGGCTGCATTGGCTCCTGTGAGGGGTCAAGGGCTTGGGTCTACTATATGATAGGCGTGTGCTTGGTGTGCCATTAGACGTTTTCTTGTAAATAGAGGCTTAATAGAAGGACGAAGACGTAAGCCTGGATTATGGCCACTGCAATTTCTAGGAGTGTTAGCAAGAACAGGACAATTATTGTAATACAGAGATGGCTGGCATTAGGAGCATCGGGGCCAAAACGGCTGTGGAGATTAAGTGAATAAGCAATTGGCCTGCTGTTAGGTAGGGCGGTGCACCGGGGCCCAGCGCACCAAGTGCTTGTCTTGGGGGGTGCCGGGTTTGGAAGTTTATTTCGCTTCTTGAAGCACCGGATGCTCCGTTCACCCCCGCGGCGATTCCAGGCCTCACATAAATATCAGGACAAGGCGTGTGATTCTTTCTTCCTGGAGAGCGAGCAGGATTTGTATAGTTGAGGTTTTGACTTCGGTGAAGTTCGTGCAGAGGGTTAATTTGCCTGCTGCATAGAACGTGTGCCAAGTAGATTACAGAGTGCGTATGATGTAAATAGGTCAGCAGGTCACTGTTTTCAAAAGAGGCATCCTTTGGTTATTTGCAAAGCATACATTATTAGAACATTGATTATTGTGGCAAAACAGGTAATTGGGCCAGAACGCGACTCTGAGCATGTGATTTTCTGCACTAAACATCCTTTAACTATATTGCCTACCAGTAGGGATGACATGAGACTCATACACCTTGAGTCCTTTGGCTTAGGTAACATTTGTGATACACCGATTCACACGCATATGAATTATTGGCTCTGCGTAATGTGTGTGCGATGCAAAGTGTTCGGACACTCTACAAGGGTAGGAGTGTCGCTATATACTAATTCAATGCAGCTGAGTGTGGTTAGGGAGACTTGGTCACTGTTAAAGGGGGCTAGTGAGAGAATGCGTGGTGAAGGTGGCGTTGGGGGTGCCAACAAACATGGTTGCACAAGGCGCCACCAACACCTAGGCCGGTCCCGGGTTTTACCCCCGGCACCTCCAGTTCTATCCGGTTGAGGGGGGGACCTCGCCTGGCTTGGGCGCCCCTCCTGTCCGCGTGCCTTGCAGTCCAGGTGCCGGGGCTCGCCATGAGCGCATTTCACCCATATATCCAGCAGCATTGTGTGCGTGGATGCGTGCACCAGTTATGGATAATTTTAATCAGTCTAAGCAGCCTGGGCTGTGGAAACGTGCTAGCGCTGGACGCGGGTTTCTGAGCAGCGGCCCGTGCACAGGCACACATTCATTTACAAATTAAAAACTGGTGAATAGCGAAAACAGTCCAGGAGCTTGGCTTTTGCCTGGTCTCAGCGCGGTTTCTCCTGCGGTCGGGACAATGCAGTGATAAAGTGTAGTTTGGTAGACTGTTGTAATGGAGATGCAACTTCTAAGTGACTGATTAGGATTTACAGTCTCATCATTCCGGAACAATTACATGCACATCGGAGCTACAGTTGTTGCTTAAGTTACGGAGGCAACTATCCAAAAAAAAAAAAAAAAAAAACTGGGGCCGCACTTGCCACTCCCGGGCCCAATAGAAGGGCTTGTTGTAGGTAGTGCCCGTGTGTAGTAAATATAGGGATGAGATGACGTGCGCAGGATGTCAGGTCGCTGGAGTCAGGTTTAACGTTTCAACTCCTTTGCGTTCACATACTTCTAATGAAATGTATTTCTCAATGTGCATAGATTCACGCCATGAATGGTGATCAGTCAGGTTCGCAGTAAATGTTGTAAATAGACCTGATGAAGCAATGATCTGCCTGACCTTGCCTGGGTCACCAGTAATGACTACGGCTCTCACTGTTGGTAATGCACATCCTTCTCGGGATGGGCTCGGGGCCCGTAGGTATCCCATGCGCCTTCTGATTCTAATAATATTTACACTGCAAGGGCTTGGGAGTGTAAAACTTTAGTAAGTTTGGCTAGTAGTGTTGGTGACCCGGCCTTACCATGCCTGATCGGAGGCATTTTTCAAGAGGATATGCCTGTTAGCCACAATGATGTCGCATTATCCTATGCACCATAGAGGCTTAGTCTAGCCATTATTGATGTGAGATGGGAGGTTGATTGGGAGTATTCCTGCCTCAGCGGTTCTGGGGGGGGCCTGGTTGCAATGCTTTGTTGCAATGGCATATTAGGCCGAGTGGACTTGGAACGCATAGTGTTGAGTGAGTGTTATTGTCACCTGGTCGTTCTTGGCCTCCTGAGGGTAGGAAGACCTAGCGGCAAGGAACAGCTAGGGTTGTTTTCGTGTGCTTCAGTGATCCAAAAAAAAAAAAAAAAAAAAAAAAAAAAAAGGGGGCCCTGGCTCACACGGTAGTGGGCAAAGATCACTCACGCCACAGGTGATGAGGCCTGGCGTTGGGCTCCCAGGTTACTTCAGAGGGGCTAGGCCTTCAGATGCTGAAAGGATGTCCGTTGTTATTTACTCGATTGTTGATCGGTGGGTTATTTCCTGGGTCTTTCAGGGGTGTAGAGCATTAGGCGCTTGTCTTTCCATCGGGTCGGTTTGATGCGGGATGGTGGTTTTGGGGCAGGTCACAGGCTGCCTCCTCTCGCTGTGTTTGTATTTCTAGGTGTGGTCAGGTCAAGCGACGGAGGAGAGCAATCATCGCGTGGTACAGCTGGGCATGAAGGAAGGCCAGGCAAGATTGTAGCGTAGGCAGATAGTGGTACTGATCGGGGACTGGTGTGGGTCTCAATGGCAGTCCGCCATGCAAGGGGACCATGTACCTAGGGCACGTACATCAGGCAGTGACATGTGAACTGGGACCATGTGTACTAGAATATGCAGGAGTGGTTCCCACCACGGTCGGTCAGATGGGAAGTTGTCATCTTGATTCTCACAGGATACCCTCACTCCACCACGCCTATTGTAAGCTGAGGATGCCTGTTGACGCTGTTAGACCTGCTATTAGTTAGTACACTCACTGCTGTGCCTTGGCCCGGTTTGTCTCGCATCAGGGCCAGTTTGGGTGTACCGGCGAGTTGCTTGCTCCTCGGCTGAAGCGGGCGCTGCTAGAACAGGGCAAGATTGATGATGCCAGGCAGCATGACAAAGGTCTTTTCGGCACTGGCAGAATGGTGCAGGCTGCGAAGCAGTGCCATTACAGAACATGGATTTGTCAACTTTCAGCTAGGAAATGATTAGCAGCAGAAAGTTATTAAACCAGGGTGAGCAATTGCTTTTGGTTTCGTGCTCAACAGGAGCAAGGGAATTGCATTCTGTCCCATCAGGGTACGGGGACTGTCTATAGCACCAGATACTGTAATGCTGCCATCTTCGCCCTGGGCTGGGGGGTCAATGTCTTCCAACCTTACAGCCAGACTCTGAACAG
Organism: Triturus cristatus; assembly: GCF_964204655.1. Lineage (NCBI taxonomy): Eukaryota > Metazoa > Chordata > Amphibia > Caudata > Salamandridae > Triturus > Triturus cristatus. The sequence continues at coordinate 1,162,055,326 of NC_140590.1, forward strand.
GCAAAGGCATACTTGCTTGGTGCAATGGGCACTCAGCAGTAGAGTTAGATGGGTCATCATACCCCGGTATGACGCAGTGATGAAACACAGGTTGTGGCCTCACACGACCAGGCACTCGAGGGCAGCGGTGGCGGGGTTGTGCCAGGCCAAGAGGGTGCGGGTGGCCTGAGTAGGGCTGCTGGCTTGGAGGGAGCACTACTCTGATCGCCACAAGGGCACGTTTGTTTCTTAGAAGGCTGAATTGTTACTTTTATGGCATGGTGCCAGTTGCTTTAGTTATGCGCATGTTTCTTGGCAGTGTCAGAAACATTCAGAACGCAATGCTGGTGGTTAGCCTGTTGTCAGGTTTTTTCAGAGGTATTTTAGCTCAGGCATGGCCAAGCATGGGTCATAGGCCGGTGGTCTGCCCTGGGATTCGTGTTAACAGGCAGGTGAAGCAGCAGAACTTGGAGGGGCTTGGGTTTGACCTCTGGGTACTAGGGCGGAGCCTGGTGCTCACTTAGTAGCACGCCCTTGAGTTTGACGAAACAGGTACCTTTGCGAGCATCAGTACCGGGTAACTTCGCCCGCCCTTCAGCACTGGCTGGCAGCTATGCAGGTTGTGGAAGTGGCTTTCCAACAGGGGCCTATGGTCCATATGATTAAGGAAAGCACCGGGGGAACACTTTAAGCTATAAATCTGCAGGTGACCAATTGGCTTTTCCAGTATTCAAATAGAGAAGCATTTTACACGTTGTTCTCCTCTGTGGGCACTCTGACCTGTCTCTCCCTGGTATACTAGCAGAATTTTGGGAGGGCAAGGTTTTACATTTGGTGGTGACTGATGGAATACGATGGGCGTACTCCCAACAGAGTGAAGGAGGAAGTAAGGCAGGCTTGTCAACTCTTACCTCCTCCCGCATGGGCACTGCCCGGCAGGAGTGCCTTGGCAAAGAGATTGTTATTTAGCCATGCAAAGGCAACCTTGGACCATCGCCTAGTTTAGGTTTAAGGTAATTTCAGTCAAATCCACGGGGGAGTTGGAAAGGATGGGGGAACCTGTCCTGATTGTGCCCGCTGGCCGCCGGCCCGGTTGGGCGTAGACTTGTTTTGGCTGGACCTGGGAGAAGCCCGGTATCAGTATGCTGTAGGTATAAAGGCCTACCGGAAGCCATGCGCAGTTGCGCGGAGCAAAGAGGTCTTGGCTTCATCAGGCATGGTCTTATACACGCCAAGTCCACAGGGTGCTTGGAGGGAGAGGGGGTGCACCTCTCTAGTTTAGGCATGGACCTTTCCTACTGGACCTAGGGGAAGCTTGGGCTGCAGCAGGTTGTAAGTACATAGGTCTACCTTGGTGGGGGGCCCTGGTAGTGACGGTGGCCACTCCCAAGGCTGTGGAGGAGTTACAGGGCGATCCAGGGTCTGCACATACCAAGGGGTATAGCATGCAGCAGCACCGTGTGGTGCGAAGCCAGGATACCCAGGGATCTTTTAGCGTGTCCACTGGAAGACCTACGGCGCCCCGCTAACCGACAGGCGGTTGTGGGTCTGAGCAACCGGGGGCTGCCATGTATGCTCCGCCCACCCATCACGGGGGGGCGTGGTGAAGCATGTGGACTGGAGGTCCACGGACGGGAGGGGGGGGACCCTCCCAACATTTGGTAGACACCAATTGGCGTTGCCATGGTGACTCTAGGCTTATCAGACGGGCAGGCGGCATGGGGCTGGCCTGCCCTGGGATCGCCCGTAAGATAACCCACCGTGTTTGCATATTTATTATGCTAATAAACCTGCAGCAATATTTCTCCACTTACATTCAGTGTCATGTGTTTTATTATGGTTATGTACTGATGTGTGCTATGATAACGGTTGCCGATATTGGCACTATGTAAGGCTGCCCGGGGGGGGGGTTGCGCAGCGGCCCGCCCCCTTGAGGGCGGCCGCCTTAGTGCCACAGGAAGGCACAGGGGTGGGAGGTCGTGTCCCTGGGCTTGACCTAGGGAGACCCCAGTCAGGTAGCTGCTTCCGGCGGGGAGGAGCCAAGGGGGGGGGTACTTATTCGGTCCCCGCCCCCTCCTCGCCCTCTTGTCCGCTCGTTTGCCTTGCCCGCCCATCCGCTTACCCGGCATCTGGAGGGACAAGAAGGGGGGGAGGTTTTTTCTAACAATTTTCACTTTGTGTTGCAGGAGGAGTTACAGGGCGATCCAGGGTCTGCACATACCAAGGGGTATAGCATGCAGCAGCACCGTGTGGTGCGAAGCCAGGATACCCAGGGATCTTTTAGCGTGTCCACTGGAAGACCTACGGCGCCCCGCTAACCGACAGGCGGTTGTGGGTCTGAGCAACCGGGGGCTGCCATGTATGCTCCGCCCACCCATCACGGGGGGGCGTGGTGAAGCATGTGGACTGGAGGTCCACGGACGGGAGGGGGGGGACCCTCCCAACATTTGGTAGACACCAATTGGCGTTGCCATGGTGACTCTAGGCTTATCAGACGGGCAGGCGGCATGGGGCTGGCCTGCCCTGGGATCGCCCGTAAGATAACCCACCGTGTTTGCATATTTATTATGCTAATAAACCTGCAGCAATATTTCTCCACTTACATTCAGTGTCATGTGTTTTATTATGGTTATGTACTGATGTGTGCTATGATAACGGTTGCCGATATTGGCACTATGTCCCATGCCGCTCCGGCAGATCCCCTGGAGCCCCAGATCCGCTTGCCTTCACTGGCTCCCTGAGGGCTTAAGTAAAGTGCCAGCCTCTGCTATGCAGCTGCGGTATGCCATGCAGCCGGCCTCTGTGTCCCACAGGATGCCCCCGCACCTCACCTCCACCTCGGTAGTACCTCGAGGGGGGGGGGGGGTAACTCAGCCACGGCTTCCCTTTCCACTGTCGCAGTCTCCCCAGGTGTCGTCGCCGCACCCCTCTGCTCCTCGGTTGTGGGGCGGCAGCTCGGCACCCTCCGGCGTGTTCAGACCGCTGCTTCCCCGTCAATGCTCGTGCCGTAGCGCATCACACGGGAGACCTGGTCAGGACGGTGGCGCACCCACACAACCGGTCAGTGACGACCCCCAGCGGGGGCACGAGGTGCCATTGTTGCTCCGTGCTCCTGCTCTGGCTGCAGCTCTTCACTTCCTCCGCTGCTATGGGGTAACCCATTTCAAAAAAATATAATCCACCCTCAGAGAAATAATGCTTGCAGGCCTGATTCACAAAGATATAAAAAAAAAATATCCGAAATTTCCATTCCTATGCCTGTTTGCAATGTATGTAAATTTCTGACTTTTTTTAAATTGTCGAAGAACTCTAGGAGTACTTCTCAGAATCTGTGACTGTCGCAGCTTTCCAGATGTACTCACTTAGATAAAAAATAAATGTACACAGAAATGTAGCAAGTCTGCATTGCTGAATGCAAAAATGTAAGGCATGTGTGTTTGCCCTATGGAGAAAACATTGCCCCTACATACTCAAGACAAACAACCTAGACTGGTTTCATTCTGTTTGGCCTCATCGTCAGGGTGCACTTACAGCGTCAGCTGCAACAACAAGGAGATGGATGTAATTCTCGAATTAATCTCAGACACTAATAAATGCACAAACTGTATTTCAGTCCGATTTTATTCATCCACCGTGCCACTCTAGACAGAGGTTCACCTTATGCAAATCAAAACTGACACTGCTCTTCATGGGAATAGTCCATCCCAAACTGCCAGTTGAAGCCCCCCCATTTCGATTTTAAACTATTTGGACCTCGTCAGTAGGGTGCAGCTTGCGTCCTTTGGCACAGTGACCACAGGATCACGTCTGGGAATATAATGGTGTCAACTGCAACAACAGCAAGGTGATGGATGGAAAGCTTGAATTAATCTCAGTCACTGGCAATAGCTTGATCTGTATTCCCGTCTATTGTTTCTGGCCACACCATGCACCGCTAGGCAGAGGTAGGCCAGCTCCTCATGGAAATAGTCCATCCCGAACTGCCAAGTGAGGCCCCCTCCAAAAGGGAACACCAGCAACCCCAAACCAGTTCCAGCCCATTCGTGCCTCGTCAGTAGGGTGCAACTGATGAGCATTTCTGGACAAACCCTTCACACTTAGAGCATCAGCTGCAACAACAAGCTGATGCATGGAATGCTTGAACTGGAACAGTACCAAGGATGATTTGCATATCACTGGGTCCTCTACAGGGTGGCAAAAAACAATGGACTGGGCATGTCCCCGATTAATTACCAGTGGCTAAGATTAATTCAAGCATTCCACCCATCACTTTTTGTATTCCTCATAATAGACAACAGCAAACTTGGTTTATCTATGTTGTCGCTTGGAACCCTGGGTCAAAAACAAAAAGTTACTTATCTTTGGTAATAATAGCTATGGTTCACAGATTCTACCAGGCACTAGACTAGAGTTGAATATTTTTCCCCCATCAATAGTTCTCCATTGTGCAAGTGACATCAAGAGACTCCAGACGCGGCACCGTTGCCCATAATGTGACAACATTAAACTATACATGGCACCATCTGGCACATTGCCTTTAGTTAATTTCATTTTTCTGTACTGAATGAGGCATAAAAAGAGGATCCAAGAGAGCTTTCGACTGCAGAAATACAGTAGAGACATCATTGCATATTGTGGGATCTTATTATGAAGTGCGGTGAGGAATCTGCAGGAAGTTGTAATATCTATTACAAATAGCAATACCAAAGAAAAGTAGGTTTTTCTACTGATGGATACTTCTTCCATCAGACTGCACACCTCATAAATGAGTCCCAAAACAATACCACCATCTCTGAGAGGTTGAAGTGAGTAGTGCTGATTTACCAAGGAAGTGATGCAATGCAGCCCTGGTAAAATATCCCTCTCTGCAATAGCAGTGTTTGCCAAAGATATACACAGAGGACTAAGCGACCTCCTAGCAAATATCAGCCAAGGGATGTCCCTGGTAAGTGCAGTAGAAGCTGCCATGCTCTCATGAAATGAGATGTTTGGTCATGGTTTTGGGTTTCTTGGCTCAGACAAAGACCATGAATAGCTTATCATCCTCTCGGTCCTGCCTTGTACGGTCACTGCAATACATGACAGCACACCAGACGTCCAGTCTGCAAAGTCTGTCCTCTCCTCTTCCTTTTTAGAGTGAGGAGGTAAAAAGGATAGAAGAATTATAGACTGGGCCATGTAGAAGGCAGATGCAACTTTGTGGCAGAAACAATGGGCAGGTACGAAGATCCAGCTTGTCTGGGTAAAAGAAAATAAAGGTTGGTCAGACCAACTTGGCCTGTAATTCTCAAATCTGAGGGACCAAAGTGAAGTTACAGTCACTAAGAATACAGCGTTAAGAGTAAGTAGGTGAACTGAGAAACTCTGCATCAGTGAAAACAGGGAAGCCATGAGAAAGAATAAAAGTAAGTTTCAGATTTACTAAGCACTTGCGTGGTCCTTGAGTCACAAAAGTTGGCGCAGGACAGAGCAAGTGCTTAAGTGACATTTACAAAGCCACATGGCCATGTGTCACTTTCACCAGCAAAGTAACACAATGTAGCCTCTTGCACTGCCTTGTGTTACGCTGTGTCCCATGCTTCCACCCATGTACTTTGACACAAACCCAGATTCATTATAAGCAGTAACCCTGGGTTTGTGCCAAACATGGCGCACTTACCTGACCTTGGTAGAACTTTGAGTAATATCTATATTTCTCCTTGTTACTTCCTCTGTACATGTGTGTTGCAGTCTGCAGCGCTCGTGCATAAAAGCAATACACCTCTAAGGATAGTTTTTGTGCAGGTTGGTATCCCTTCTTGCACAAACCACAATGCAACCACCCTCCAGCATAAGGTAAGAGCACCTGAGTTGGCTCGAGGCTACCACAAGTGCGCCAGCACAAGGAGAGAGCAGAAGTGCACCATATCTTAGTAAATGTGGTGCATTTCTGCTCTCTCGCTTTCATTCGAAGAAGCGCAGCAAGTTTCTTTGCTGCGGTGCATGAACGTTTAGTAAATTTGGGCCTAAATTTAAATTCCACTGCGGGACAATAAATGGTGAAGGAGAAAACAAGTAAAACAGGCCATTTAAGAATCACACCATAAAAAGGGGTGCCCTGAATAAAGAGGATTGATAGGAAAGAGACTTAGGGTAAAATTGCATAGCCAGATACCCTCATGGGACTGAAAAAAAGTCCCCTGCGTGGATCTGAAGAGCGTGCTCCTCTCCCTCAAGTTCCCCATTGTGAGTTTCTCTTGGTCTTCAGTTTTTCCTAGGCACACAAGACAACCATGCATGTGCGTTGAGAGTTTTCCTGTGAAATGAGACCCAGAACTGGTGGTCTGTGGTCTGGAGGACCACACCATGTGCCCCTCTTTTTCTCTGTGTGACTACTGTGAGCTCACTAGGGTGTAGAAACTGACAGCGTGGATTATAGTGACAGGACAGGCCTCTATACCTGTTGTCTGATTTATTAGAGAGACTTATAAAGCACAATAATGGCCCAGAAGCCTCTTCCCTCTAGCCAACACAAATCACAGGAATACCAAACTGATCACAAGATACCTTAATGGAAGGAAAGCCAGGTGTCTAAATCTTTCCTCAATTGTAACAAATTGGAGGTAGCAGATGCTGAGAACCCTCTACTCCATTGCTGGTCATAGTGCGTTTCACCATGGGCACCTTAAGTAGGAATAAATCTGCAGAACCAGGGGTGGCTCCTCTGCAATGGCGGAGGAGCGTCGCCCCACTGGTCAGAGCCAGCAACAAAAATATAAAATGATATTTAATTATCGTGGCTCAGCCAGTGCGTGCAGGCAGTAACGGCACCAAGGCATGGGAGGAGGGAGGAGGAGTGCTATGTGCACTTCCTAAGGGCTCATGTGTGGTTGGCTGGCCATCTCAGGCAGACCAAAACACACATGCGCACTTAGGTTTCTCTAACCCGTCTGTATTGAACAGCTGGGTTAGAGAAATCCCACAGACTCCCTGACCTGAGTGGGGTGTCTTTCCAGACCGCTCAGGCCAATCAGCATGGGATTCGACAGGGAGTCTGTGATGTAGTCACAGTGTCTGTTGGGACACAGAAGACCCAGCAATGAGGTACAATGCCGGAGGCGACCGGCAGCGGGTAAGTTTAACTTTTTGTAATTTTTTAAAACTATTATTATAATCCCTCATCCCCCTCTTCCCTGCGACACTTCCAGCACTCCCACTGCCCTACCACGTTTTGTATGTGGCGGACACCACTGGGCTGAACGCATGTTTGGTGTAAGCCAATGCCAGCGAAAACTACAAAACAGGAGTATGCCTTTTGTCATTAATGGCTTCCTGTACAAGACAGAGTGATTTAAAGAGAACCAGTGACTTCAATGGAAGTAAATGAAGTGAAATCAATGCTCTGGAGATATGATCACTTCTTCAGACCAAAGATTAATCTTGCAGCAGGGAACTGGACAATCTGAAGTTTCTGTAAAGAGGAACTTGGGAGGTCCAGATAGAGAGCATTGCAATGATTAATCCTGGCAGAGATGAACACATTCATCTTTATGCATTCAACTTTATGCAGAAAAAAAGAGATAGAGAATTCATTTAGGAACTCACAACTGGAAGAAACAGGAACTACTGATGCATAAGTTTTGCTTGTCGGACTGAGTTCTGGGTCAGATTTTAAGCACATAGGGACATAGTTACAAGCTCCTATCATCATGGGAACATCACTTTTTTGGACGTTCTGGAGGCGATAGGTGCTTTGCCTTATTTACAAGGCAGTGTTAAGCCACTTAACATGGTTTAACACTGCCTTGTAAATAAGGCACCCTTTCATGCTGTGCTTAGCATGAAAGGGGAGGGCAATGGGTGTTGCGGTGGGCGTTCCACCGCAACACCCATTGATTTTGATGCTGTCCCATATTTACAAGGGTGGTGTAAATATGGGGCAGCGCCAGAATTAAGACCATGGAAAACCTGGTCTTACCTTGGTGAAACAAGGAGAAATATTTAATTTCTCCTAGTTTTTGCTGTTTCCATGTATGCTGCGTTGTGCAGCACACATGGAAACAGCAAAACACCATTGATTGTTAGTGTGCAGAAAGATGTCCCTTCCTGCACATACACAATCATTACAATTATGACATTTTGCAACTTCTATGTGTACTGCATTAAGCACATAAACAATCTTCCCCTGCTACGAAGACACCCTTGCACTATGCCGCAAAGGTTCCTGCGTTGGTGCTAGGCAGCTACATTTATCGCCAGCGCAGGGAAATCTGCTCCACATTGATGTAAATATGGTGCAGCCCTGCATTTCAGAAGTAGGGGAGCGCATCGTTAAGCCAAGGAGGCTAACGCCGTGCTCCATCACTTCCATTGTAAATATGCCCCAGAGGTTTTACGCATAGCACTGGGATATGTTAGACTCCAAGGGATTGTGGACAACACATACGTCCCAAAAAGTGAAGGGTATAAGAGGCAGCATTATTTCTTTTTATCTCAATTGAATTTGAATTAAACAAATCCAATCTTAAGCTGTGTCAAGACAGTCATACACATTGGTGGCACAGTGATCTAGATCTCTCAAGAGCTTCAGAACAATCTGGGTATCTTCAGAGTACATAGCTAACATAAAACCAAATCACTGAATGAGAATGGCTTAGAGAAAAAGGAGAAAGAATAGAACCCTGATAAACCCCAACGGATAAAGCAAAACAACCTGTCCATTTTTATTACTCAGAAAGTCCGATAGCAAATTTAGCACCAGTTCTTCAACACTAAGGCCTCCAAGTCTAGATTGAAGGATAGAGTGGTCGGTGGTGTCAAATGCTGCCAACAGATAAAGTAATATCAAAGGCTGCTGGAAAATCCTCATGCACGAACCAGTGTAATTCATCCAAGGCAGCCACCACCATGGTCTACCTGCTTCGGCCCACAGGGAGGTCCACTTGCACGGGATGAAGATCATCCTTTTCCACATACAGTGACGCTTGATTGAAAAAGGCTCTTTCCAGCAATTTGGCAAAGTAAGGCGTTGGGTAATCGGCTGGGAACTGGACAAAACAGCAGGATCTAATGATGTTTTTCAGCTACAGACCTCATGGAGCAGTTTTTAATTTAAACAATACTGACATCCCTGATTGTACATGTGTATCTATATCTATCAATCCCACAGTCATCACTTTGGTGCGCTGCACCATCTGCACTAATGTCTAATAATTATAGTACTAAGACGACACAGTAATAAAATATCACATCATTTACAAAGAGAGGCACTTGTGTGCAGTTATTGCTTCCAGTCAAATTGTAAAATTAATTTTGACAGGTTAGATACATACGTTTAAAGAAATCCCAAGGAACCCTTTTGCTTTATTCTTATCACTGCCCAGGTTTGTGAATTGGACAGAAGGGTTAGTCCTGGGCTATATACAAAGTCCTTGGTGGGCAAGGCCTAGGTGTTGGGGTCCAGCCCTCAGGATCACACAACCCATAAGTTCTGGACCACTTTTGCGGGTTGGCCAACATGGATGGGGGGAATGGGGTATTTGTGAATATATTCAACTTCAAACTGAGATGGGTCATTATATGGACCTGGGAACTCTTGTTTAACCTTTTTGAGAACTGGGAAAATCTCCAACTACAACAACAAAGAGACCAACCTAGGGGAACAGCACAACCAATTGTCTCAAAACAGTCCCAAGAGTGCAACTGTTTCCTCAGAGACGAAGAGGAATTCTTCCTGTGGCAATGGTTTGTGTTTTTTATGGGAGACCTCCTTGGGATCACTCCCTCTCATATGGCTTACTTGAAGGAGGGGAGAGAGCAGGGGTGGCCGGTAAGTTTTGGAGAGAGTGAGGCAGACGGCACACACACACACATGCACACATACACATAATACTCACAACCATGCATTCGCACACATGCGCACTCACACACAAACACATTCATTCACAACACTATTTCCCAAACATTCATACATAAACGTACGCACCAAACAATAATTTAAAAATAAAACACACACTTACCTGCAGCCAGCTCTGCGCTGCTTCGGCGGTTCTAGAAGACTTGGCACTGTTGCCTTCCCTCATTGGCTGACCTAAGGTGCTAAGGAATCAGGTGCTCAGCATAGGGCACCCGGGTGGCAGAGGGCAGAAGACGTGGTCCAGTCTATGTTGTCACTGACTGAGAAAGGGCTGTCAGTGGTTCCCATTGCAGGAAAGTTAGCAGGCATGGCATACATGGGGAAATAGCTGTGGGGATATGCACCTTTAGTTGGGAAGCTAGGGAAGATAATTTTAGAGGACTGGTCAGAGATGGAAGCCACTGACCTGGCAATTGTTGTGCAATGATATTTGTATTCTGCCAGTGGTTTGCAAGGGTGCTGAGGAAACAGAGCTATTTACAGCTCTCAAGATGTGAATGCTTTTTTTGAGCTTTTAGAGAGTCTGAATTGTTGGGGCAAGAAGGGGTATGGGGGTGCAATGGAGTGATATGGTGAGAAGAGAGCGCCAGTGGGAAGTATTCTTACACAAGTCGAAGACGAATCAGAGGGTGGCAGACAGGAAGGTTATTTTGTGGCCATATCCTAGAAGGAGGTCTGCCTGGTGTACTGCAGAGATAGGCTGTGAGTCCAAAAGTAATAGAGTAGTGTTGGGATTTGTTGTCATAAGGGCTGCCTGGAGGTGATGCAATTTCTGCTGCTAGAGGTTTTGCAGAAGGCATTGGCACTTTTAGGGGTGCTGGCAGGAGGGTATGGGACACACTCTTTTTGAAATGCAGTGGTGACAGAGGCAAGTAGGGGAGGTTGGAACCAAGCGAACATCATTCTGTTGGGGCGCTAGTCCTCTGATTGTTACAGGAGGGATGTGAGAATGGACAGTGGTGACTGTTAAGAACCGGGTTACTTTAATCTTTTTGTATTTACTATTCTGTCTTTGCTACAGGTTTGATTCCAGGTTCGGAATGCAAGGACCTATCCATTTGGATCGTGGGACATTCTTTTGTGAAGTGGGCAGAGAGGCAAGCGGCAAAGAGGGGCCACGGGGCCAACTTGACTTTTGATCCCCGGGTGTTCTCTGTCACTTGACACGGGATGGGGGTATGCGATGGAAAGGGTTGTTAGTGAAAATAAAAATTCCCTTTTGTGTCGTAGTATACTTCCAGTGAGAATATCTCTATTAGTTTACACTGAACCAAAAGATTACAATTAGTTATTAATCATCATCACACAACGTAGTTAAAATCATAAATTCATTTTACTTTATTGTTCGCATTACAAGCCCACATTCCAGCATTGGATCACAAATCAGTTAAAAATACATATTTAAGCACATTTATAAAAACTCTTTATACACGCTGGTTTACAATCACAATTAACAAAACCTTTTGTCACTTTCCTAAGACAGGATAAATATTAATTTGACAATTATTGCGTGGGATGCATAACAGATATTTCTATTAAACTTCATGCATAGAGAACTCTATGACATAGAATATTTTAATACTCTCATGCTGCAATTTCAAAAATTGTTAGCGCAACCACTCTACTTTATATACACTTCTAAAGGCTCGTTTGTTGGTTTTTTTGATTTTCTGGTTGCTCTCGATTTGCACCAGGCCGCCTTGTGAAGCTCTAGAGAGTATTCGAAGGAATCACAGGTGTGCTCTTCGTGCAGTACTGTTTTTCTCATGTGTTGATGCTAACATTGAGATTAGCATTCAGAGAATACAGTTTATGCTCCAAATGTGTTGTATCGACAAAGCAGGCTCTGGTTTCTGAGATTTCACAAAGCTGTAAAATGGAACCTAATTTGGTGATCTGTGGAAAAGGGCATTTGGGTGAGAGAGGCACAGACCACTGGCCAGGGATTTGTGTGAAAAAGGCCACTTTTATTGAAACAAGTGCACATCACACATATTCCTTGGCATTCTGCCTTACAAAAATAATGCCTCACTGCACAAATTAAATGTCCTCCCCTCGGATAACCTAACCCAGTAACTATCCACATCCTACCGTAACTGAAACACTGCAATTGTGACCATTAACTTCTCCTACTGCTTATCACTGCATTTATTAACATGTAACTGAACTGTAATTCTCACCTGAAGTCAACGCAGGGGCGAGATGCAAGTCCTGAAACAAGGTTCCAACTTCCCTCACTCAACAAGAATGTCCAACAATGTCAGAGCCAGAAATGGTGGGATGGTGAAAGAGGGGAAAACAAGGGAAGATAAAACACTCCTGTCCAAGGCACACTCAGGGATGACTGGTAAGCTTCAGATACTTCCTATCTGTTTTCTATATGTAAAGAAAAGATTATACGTGTTAGTGTGTATATATATAGTTTTGATATAATATTGTGCACTCCTGTTATATACCGTATTCACATTTAATGAGTAACTACCTGTTAAATTACCCTCTTACACTAAGGATGTGATGCTGGTAGACGCAAGATAGGATTACCATCTATGATGGTAAAAGAACAGGGAGTCAATAAAAAGCCCAAAACAGATATTCATACAAAAGGGGAAACCAAAATATAATATCTTCCCAAAAGGAACAATTCCTAGTAGATGAAACCAGAAATGTGTACAAAAATGTGAAGGGCTATTAAATAGGGATTCATTCCTTAACTTAAGGAATAAACTAATCCTTTTGCTTTTTTCTTTATAGAACTTTATCAGACATGTGCGCAAGTAAATGTGATCTCCATACTCCATTAGCCGTGGACAATCAAATCAGATAAGTAAAGGTATATATAAAGTAAAGTAAAGATATATATATTGAGCAGAATGCATTACCGCCTTTGAAGATAACGTGGATGCTTTAGAAGCTGTTTGTTTTGCTCTCTTTGCAGCTTTCCAGGAGCGTAGACCGTCATCCCCGCAAGATACAGGCGAACCGAAATGAGACGGATGATAAATGAGGAGCCGGCGTTCATCAACCCGGCAAGGAACTCCAGGATACAACGAGCTGTGACCCGGAAGCAAACAGGTAGGTGAAGGGCAGGGCGGAAGACTCGCCTGCCAACTAGAACATGCTGGCCATCTTTATTCAGGGTTTGCTCCGTTCCATAGTGTAACCTTTCACTTCCTGCCCCGTCCAGATGGGAGCTTGTTCACAGCCTCTCTTTCAGCCTGCTTTGCCAATGGCAACAACAAGAAACTTAGCTAACCCCATGCAAACTTCTCGGCCAACTGTCACTCAGTTAAAAGGTCTTGCACACTGACTTTTCCTGAACACCCCCAATCCCTCCTCTGAGCGTCCCAAGGCAGTCCACATCCTTTTATTCACTCATTTTGATATCTGAATGTTTAAGGCCCTAGCCAACACCTCACTCAATTGCAGCAGGCACATTCCATACTGTGAAAGATGCACCCCATCCCCCCAAAAAGGCAACATTCTCACATCTTAGATCTGCATGCTGAATCATGCCCAAACCTTCCTCCTTGTAAAAGGTCCTCATTTCCCCATTGATCTTATGCCTGGCTTTGTCAATGGCCATCAGCCTATGTTCACCACGCCAAATCAGCCCAGGAATGAACTCCGTCCAGATTACAAAACAAGCAACCCACTGGTGTTTGATCCCTCTCAAATCCTTCTTTATAGCTCACAACAATACCAATCCTTTTTCTATCACCAAATCATTTTCCTCTGAAGGACCGCCAATGCCGGCCCGGCGGTGGCGGTCCTTCCACCATCCCAATGACTCCCTAAGTCCTTACCCGCATTATATTCTATGGGAGGTTGTTGAAGTACTAGGGATTGGCCATATATGGCTCTTGATTTAGTACTGTGTCTTTTTTGTAGTTGTAACTTAACACTCATACATCTGGCACCTCCTCGTTTTTCAGGGTGTGCAGATGTGTAAGTCTGAACTTTTGAGTAACTTTAAATGTAGATTTTGAGAATAACCAAAAGTAGTAAAGTTACTCAACAATGTAACAATAAACTTACATGTGTAAATTACTCACAAGTATAAGTTTCCTTTGTGAATAGGCAGCCCGGGAAGCCACTGTCATAGTAGGTTGGTTTCTTCTACTTTCTGTAATCATGTAATATATAGCTGTTTTTTTAAAATCAAAAACACTTGGTCTAAGCCTTCAGTTCATAAAGGGAACACTGTCTGTAGTTACTCGGGGCAAATCGGTTTTCTACTGTAGGAAACGATCAAACTAATCACTGTATTGAAGCAGGCTGTCCTCAAGTGAAAGAGAAAAGGCAACGCTGAAAACCGCTGCAAAGTATGAAAAACAATTTCACTTTTGTAAAAATAACCTGAAAGTAGTTCAAATTTGTTTACAATATAAGTTGCTCTAATCGATTATTTTTTTTGTGAGCACCAAAGGTACATATTACAGAGATGGAGTCACACCTCTGTTGTTAATGTTCCTATATGCCTCCATAAAGAAACCCATTAATGCGCCCTAATAATTCTGCCCCACCTTCTGCTATCAAGTAGACAGAAGCTTAGGGGATCAGCATTTGAAATCCTGTGGGGCAGATTTATAAGCCCCTTGCGACACTTTTGAACCACCGTCACGTCACTTTTTGTGACGCAGTGGCGGTGTAAACAATGTGCCACGTAGCGGCCCATTTACAACGTGACCCATCTGGGGAGATGCATCACGTTGTAAAGCCCTGCGGCACATTATACCTGCATCAGGTATGATGTATGCAGGGTGGGCGTTCCCATGCAGGAAAGCCTCGTAGAAGTGGTGCAGTGAAAGCTACAAGATATCACTGTGCCACTTCTAGGACGCCACTGCGTCAAATCCCTATGCCTGCTTACAGAAGGCGTAAGGAGTGATGCAGTGTATTGAGTATAGGCCTCCCCCAAGCATTGCTGGAGTTGCATCATGCTTGCGACACAACTCCAGCAATGCGTGACTTTTGAACCGACAGATTCATCAAAATTTCGGACTCATTTGTCAATCTTCGTGCCATGGTGCGCCGTATTGTAAATATGACGCATCCATGGTGGTGCAAGGGTTTCTTTGCTTCGCGCAAGGAGACTGACACATCTGTGTCAGTGTCTTGTAAATAAGCCTGTGAACTCTTTGTGTGCCACATTTGTTATACACACCTCTCATTCACCCGAGCTTCCAATGTTCATAAACACGGTAAAGAAAACATGAAAAAGGTAACTAGGCAAGTGAGCTGATGGTGCCATGCAAGCTAGAGAGAGGCCCCATAAACAAAGGGATTGTATCTCTCACACCAACAACATTCTGGACCAGGGAACTTTACACATACATCCAGGAGGCTAAACTATTATCCACCTCGTCCTTGCAGTGAGGCTGAGGAGGACTGTGTGGGCTTTGTCTAAGGATTGAATTTTTCTACCCTTCCCAGCCTTCACTAAGGGCCAAATGCCACCACCCTTCTGTTAGCTAACAGCTGTTCTAATATCATCTGACACTCCCATTCTCACCCTGGAGTTGGGCTTCTCTTTATTCCTTAAACTGCTTTCAGCCTGCAAGGCTGCGGTGGCTATAGAAATGCCCTTGCCCATGTAAGGTGGAGCCATGGGGATTTCCATGCCCACTGCGCCTTGCCAGGGTTACACTGGGATAGAAAATAGTCCCGGGCAACAATATAAAGTGGCCCCCATTAATAAATTAGAAAGCTAAAAAAGTGGCTCATGATTGCAAATTGGGGGCAGTTTTGAATTTGTAAAGTCACCCTGTATAAGGGTTTTGAAGGGTATAGAAGACTGCATGGATTTAAGCTTGCTGCAGGCAATGTTTGTGTTCATTTCAGGGAAATAAACAGTAAAAAGAAGCCCAGCAGACCATAAACAGGCCCACAAACAGCCATACAACTGACCCACCCACTGAGCTGTCAGACCAGCTGGTCTGGAACTGCCTGATTGCCCTCTAGGCCAGTCCGACCCTGCGCCTTGCCCAAGAGGTGAGGGATATTTTCGGACCTCATCACCATATGTGATTGAAGGGGGAGCTTGCTGTGGTTAAAAAAGGCTCTAAGGGCTGCTGACAACAGTGATATTTACATTTTTCCAAACAGGGTAGCAAGACATCTGATTTAGACCTCTTTACCCCTTGCCTAATGAGGATTAAGGAGGCACACGTCAACTGACAGCTGTCCTGCAGCCCTGGTCATACTTGCTGTCCCAGGCCGTCTTCACCCTAGCAAAATGAGGAGTGTCGTTCCATTCACAATCGTGTGTATAAACGCCAGGATGGACGTTTATACATGTGTTTGGGCAGTCTGCATCATACATGGACTCCACTCCCAGCAACACAGACAATAAAGAGAGCGGAAGCGTGGGTCTCTGTATAATATAGCGTAACATACCATAACATAACTTCCATACCTATTAGGATTACTCTTGAACATAAATAAATGGACAATCAAAAGAGGAGAGCTTACTATGGCAACCCACCATCATCTAATGTGATATACTGGGGGTGCAGGAAGAGTCACCATCTGCCACCCACTTAATTTAATCTAATAAATAAGTAAAGGAACATTGTAGATACTTATGCAATCCATATATCACTTCAGGCTTGAAGAGATGCTTGCCCAAAAAGGTACGGTACCCCCTCTCAAGCTATTTAGGGTCTGGGACGGGGGCAATAAAACAAGATAAAATTCCCACACAACCTGTATTTCTTCTATATGTCTAAGTAGTACTATGTGTTCTGAAATAGAAGGAACATTAGATACTGGACAACCTCTCTCCAAAAGCTCTCCACCTGAGGACAAATCCACATCATAAATAGAAAGGCAGCACACCTACAACACACATATGACGTATTTGGGTAAATTAGTGCTCTGGACCAGATGGATAAACTCCACATACTTGATCAAGTTTGAAACCTTGAGCAACCTCACCTTGAGCAGGTTTGACAATACTATGGAAGTCATCAACCCAATGACTAAGAAACACTGTTTAATTATTCCAGATGTGTGAGGAAGGCAGTTTACAATATGGTGTGGTTGTGCGACCGCACTGTGTAATAAACTCACAAAACTGTAATGGGTAAATTCAGGTTTGTTTCAAACCCGTTAGGTCAACCCTTGGTAGCTGTGGCTTTGAGCAGTCAGGCTAAATCAAAGAAACCAGTTGAAAGCATTAAGAAGAAGAAAAACAGTTGAATATGAAGGAAAGGCTAGACTCAAATGTACAAAATAGGATTGTATTTTATCTTTCAATAGACACCTCAGTGATAAAGAAATTTGCCAGAGAATTCTGAGGATATCAATATTTAAAAACGAACAATAAAACATAGCTGAGCTCAAAAAATCATTGTAATGGACCCAGATAGCTGTAAAGTTTCAAACGTTTTCTAGAGTTGTAAACCACAACTTCAGCACTCTTGGGCTGACCAACTCTGGTAGGGAGTTAGCCGCAGGGGCTAATAAGGTCTAGGTGAATAGTTACCACACAGTCAAAGCAGTCTCCAGTCCAGTTGAAGGCTCTATGGGTGGACCGCGATAGACTTTAATGGAGGCCTCCTTATGCAAGGGATGCAGGATGCTGAGGATTTTGAAGATGCTCCAGGATGCTGAGGATGCTTAACTGGTGATGGGGGTCTTCCTGTGACCAGTCTTAGGTCCAGGAACATGATGGGGTGACTTTGGCCACAGAAGTCATTGTCCCTCGAAGTGCGGGTAAAGTCCAGCCAAAAAACAGTTTCTACTGGTCTCCAGTTAAAGCAAAGACAGCAGTTCCCTTTAACTGATGGTAACTTCTTTTCTGGGTGACCAAACTGCACTCTCAAGGATTCAGCAGAGTCAAGTGCAACTTTTGAGGGTTGGCACTTGATCTCCAATCTGCACTTAGGCAGTTAGTGGTGATCAGGCTTCTTGGCTACCTATTTATCATGGCAGGCTTCTTCAGCTTTTGTGGCCCTGTACCCTTAACATGAAGTCAGCCAACTAACTCTTTGAGTCACTTCTTCTGTTCGAGGCTCAGGGATGACTAATCCTCGAGCAGGGCACCACAGGCACAGTCCTCTCTTTGCTAAACCATTGAGCAGCAGCTACAGTTCAGTCTTTGGTGCAACCCCTCTTTGCTGGGTCCAAGGAACAGCAGAGCAGTCCTTCTTCAGTTTTTCCTCCAGTACAGACATGATCTGAGGTCTGGGTGCCAGAGATGCCACTTTTATGCCAAGTTCTTGCCCTCAGGGGATGTAGCGACTACTAGCCAATGGGCTATCAGGTCCCCTCCCACCTAGTGATGACTTTCTGCAAATTGAGGCATCTAACTAGCCCAGAATGCACTAATTCTGCCCACTCTCAACATAGCAGAGCCCCCCTCTTGATGTAAAATTATGGTTCCAGACAACGGCGGACACAGGGACCGCACTACCCTATGTTGTTTCCTTGTTGTTAACTAGTGGTCAAATGTAGGGTGAGCGTGCAAAAAACCCAACTCCAGCACTCGCCGTCGTTGAGTGCCAACTGCTGTGCAGAGAACTGAGAGAATAAGATTGGTGGAGTGGTGCACTGCTCATTATTATGACAGTGGTGGTCAAATAGTCAATGAGTCTTGATGTACAGTAAATCTTTTTTATTTTCCAAGAAATGGTTTGCCAGCCAACGTGTTTCGTGCACCATTTGTGCATTAAAGCAGACAGCTCTACTCGCAGCCCGCCTGACAGACTTTGCGCTCACAGGCCCTTATCAAGGCGGCCCCCGCGCTGAACATTGGCCACCGTACAGCTCCGAACCTACATGAATGCTTACTCATGCCCTGAAGAAGTTCATTTAATGAACGAAACGCGTTGGCTGGCAAACCATTTCTTGGAAAATAAAAAAGATTTACTATACATCAAGACTCATTGACTATTTGACCACCACTGTCATAATAACGAGCAGTGCACCACTCCACCAAATCTTATTCCCCCCTCTTGATGTGTAGGACTCCCTAGCCCATCCTAAAGTGTGGCTAACTGTGGGCTACACTCCCACAGAAAAAACAGTTTGGGAATGGCTTCCTTCTCTCTATCCCCTATGCCAGCATGTGTGCAGAAACAAAAGAGCAGCCCCTCTCGTGTGTGTCCACCATTTGGCCTTCAAATGCGGCTTATCCTTTGAAGCTCGCCTTTTGGGCTCACATCCTGTCTGGCCTTCCTTCCAAGGGAGGTTGCACTTCTTCCAACAGCAGGCCCCATTGTGCTACTTCCTGAGAGTCATTCACACCTCCCCCTAGAAAGGCAGAAGGCTGTCACATGGCCAGCAACCGTAAACAGTCACTGGAAAACTTAAGGCCACAGAGTGGCAACTTTCTTAATTCCGCCAGCCAAGCCTCTCATTTTACTTCACCTCTGTTCTTGACTCTGTAACCTCTCCCTCCCTACCTCTCCTTCCCACAACTTGTCCTTCCATGCCTGTCTCCTTCATGTTCCTTCGTCCCTCCACCTAACACTCCACACCGCTACTACTGCCCTTGATTTCTTCCCATTCTCTACCCTCCCTCTCTGTGCATTGCCTTCCCTTACATGACCCCTTTTCAATTGTCTTCCTTCTCTTTCCCTCTCAGCCTCAATCCCCAACCTCTTCTCTTCATTTTCCACCACATCCCCACCTGCCCCTCCACCTCTGCTCTCCTCCTGCCTCCTTTGCATTCATTCCCCAACCTTCGCCCATCATTCTTCACCGTCCATGTACCTCTCCTTCCTCTCTCTAGACCTTCCCGTGCACTCTCTTTTAAGCCAACTCACACCACTCACTTTATTCCTTTCTTTCTATCCCTACCTCTCGTTAGTACCCCCTCACCACTCCATTTTGGCACTCATTTTTGGGGAATTGGTGCTGCTTCGAAAGATTTGTCTCTCAATGAGGTAAAAATATTAAGACTGTGGTCATCTGATTGTTGTCTTTGGTACATCGGAAAGATGCTTAACTTGAAACTGGTTGGTAACTCTTCTTTCTCATCTCAGGTTGTGTGGCAAGACCAGCAGTGGCTTGCTTTTTTTCAATGTGGATGGTCAGACACTTTTGCATTAAATGTGCCGTGGAGCAAGCCGCGATCTGTCCTTTTGGAAGGAATCTGTGTTTTCGCAGTGACTAAATCAATATTGATTTGTTGCGGGCATGAAATGGGGGCAACGTTTACCTTGCTTATCTAATCTGGTGTCAGTTAGAGCGTGTCATGATGATTTACTTTTACATCTAGGGGAAGACTATCTTGTGCAGCTTTCGGGTTTGGGTCTGATAAAAGAGCAACATCTGGATATTATTGGGTAGTCTTGGTCTGGGATAAAAATCTTGTTGACAGCTTTGGTCACCAGAAGAATTTGGCAAGGCACAGTCACATTTACAGCAGTTCTTTTTTTTTGTTTTTTTTTTAAGTTCAAAAACCTTTATTTCAACGTTCCACAGCATACAACCACTCGCCTACAACCTCATCGGCCGGCTACAGTAGACATTGTATTGAGATTCCAAACACCTTGTACACAGCCAATCTGCCGACAACCCGGGGGTCCGGCGGCACCTTTGCATATATACCCCTCTGAACTTCAATGTCGTGTAATACCGAGCAGTCTCAGGCCACGGACTGAGGGAGTGACCAGCAGGCCCATTCGGACCATGTCGCGCTAACATGCCCCCGACATGGGGACCAACATACCCTCGCAGCCCGACAGGGGTCACACAAGTTCCCATCCCTCTGGGCAATCAAGCAGAACAACCCACCATATACACCCCCACTCATCTCTTCGCCACCACAGCCAAGCCATAAGGAGCCCCACTAGTCGGACGCCACCCCAGCCCGCACTACTCTCTCCGGCACCTGATCTTCCCCTTCATCGGAGCTAGCTTGCGCCGCTAGATATGCTCTAACCGGGTCCCATATGTCTTTCACCCTGCTTTTCAAAGGTTGCGTTTCAGCATATATCGCATTCTGGTCCTGACAGTACAATACATCCTCCAACCACTCCTTGAATTTTGGTGCTCGACCCCTACCCCACTTGCACGCAACACGCCGTTTTGCTAGCAACAATAAGATGTTAACAAGTTTACGATGCTCCTTAGGTACCGACACTGTATGGCCCAGCAGCATCACAAGCGGGTCAAGCTCAACCACAGCCCCCACCATAGCCGTGAGCGCAGCATGGACTTGCAACCAGTAGTCCGCTACCCCAGGACACATCCAAGACAGATGGAGAAAATCAGCCCCCTCCGAACGGCATCTCTCACAGCGGTCAGAGTCCGACAACCGAAAGCGAACCTTCCTAACAGGAGTGTAGTACCACCGCTGCAGAAACTTATAATGGATAATACGCAATCTACAGCTGGAGGAGATCTGGGAAGTGAGCTCACAGCAATACGCCCATTGTACCTCTGTGATGTCCCTACCCAACTCAACAGTCCATCCGCGAAGTGCTTTACAGCCTGCAACACCCCCCCCTCTCGAATACTGCAATATAACTGAGAGACCAAATGCCTACCATCCGTAGAATCAAGCATGACTTGCAACGGTTTCACCACTTCGGGCTCTGCCGGATAATGCGGTATCACCAGTCTCATCCCTTGCCTCAACCGTAGATAGTAAAATACCTCTAGTGGAGTAGGCTGATAACCCTCGAAAAATTGCTGCTTCGTCTTGAACTTACCATTCACAAAGAGATCTCCCCAGTATCGGACCCTTATCTTAGCACATACCCCGCGGAACCCGCCTTCCTGCAACAGAGAAAGATCTGGATGATAAGCCAACGGCAGTAACGGAGCATATAAAAGACGAGCGGGCAGCCTGCGCAGTATGCGCTGCCAAGCATCTATCGTGCACGTAACGGTGGTGTGCGGTGTTTCAATCGCAGTGACTGGGCCATGAATAATTCCCTGTAGTGGCAGAGGCCGAGCCACCCAGTCCTCAACCGCCAGCTGCGGCATGCAGGGCGTTGGGGTAATCCAATGATAAGCAAAGTGTGCCTGCGCACTCAGGTAATACGCCTGAAAGTCGGGAACATCAAAACCCCCCTTGCTGTACGGTAGGGTGATAGTCGACCAGGCCAATCTGGGCTGTTTACCCGCCCAGAACAGTCGCAGCAGTGCGGAGCGCAGCGTCCGAAAGAAGAACGCACCTGGGTAGTACGGAATATTCTGGAAAAAATATAAAAAACGGGGCAACACCACCATTTTAATCAATGAGGCCCTACCGGCCATGGTCAATGGCAACGATATCCAGCGCGACATATCCTCCTCCAGCTTACTTATGGCCGTGCCATTGTGGTAAATAAAATCTTCTTTACCGGACTGAATTTCATACGGAATCTTAAAATAAAGCAAAATAGCTCAGAATAACAAGAGGCAGAATCCGTGGTATAAGAGTTTTTCTAAATGGGCTTTATTCCATTCAAAATGGCCGACTCGAGTCGCGGCCTTCAGGTTCCGTCACCACGAGGGTTCAGGAAGTGAAGTACAATACTTTATTGACAGACATGTATTTTTATAATAAGTACATTACAATGAAACGAATGTAGAAGGCGTAACATTTGATAAGAAAAGTGACATAACAGGTACGTAATTGAAACTAGGCGTAATAAGGAATTAAAGAAACATGATTGGTTAGGATTATCAGACATAGGTGGATCTATAAGATAATACTTGGCATAGATGCGCGCGCGGCAGCATGACGTGTAATTGACGTGCAACTAGGGGGTGAAGGGGACTTGACATTTAACTCTACATGTGGAGACGAGAAGTCTGGGGGGTCAAGTCAACCTAATCCCAAATCATATCTATCATCCTATGTTTAGAGAACTATGTTATCCACAAGGAAGGACTCTCGGACAGAATCTATTCTATACTAACTGTATGTGCGTGTACAAGCGTCTAAGTGTCTATATGAGATGCGAGGGGCAGAAAACTTTCCATGGCAGCAGGGCTATGAATCACTTGCAGGAGGACGGAAAGGCTGAGTCCTTTGCTTGTGAGCTAAAGGAAATGTTTACCTAAATCACTAGACAGGAATGCATCGGCTGAAGAGCAAAATAGATAATTCGAAGGTGAAATACAACTTCTTGGCAGGCAGGCGAAAACTGGCCGAGGCAGGCACCGTTAGCTGCACAGGGAGTAGGACAAAGTTCATGGATACAGATGCGAGCTCAAGCTGAAGCTGTCAGAGACAGAGAGCAGGGAGAGGCTTTGAGGACAGAATCGGGCCTACTTGCCTGAACTGTAAAAATGGAGTAACTTAGCCATATAAAGTCGGTGGCCTTTTATACTTATGAATCGAATATCCATCCCTTTGATGGCGGATCTGACAGAGAACATATCGACGGTAGACACACATATGTTTGCGTCTTAGAAACTGGAACTGGAGGGAACATACATGTACTTGTAACATGCATATAGAACCGTTGGGGTCCAAGATAGGGGACATAACTGATCAGGAAAATCCACATTTCCACATTCCCTCCTTGTCCCCTTCTTGCCCTTCACGAGACATCAATCTTCATTATTCCATCGATTTGCTCATGGAGCATCATTTCTTCTTCCTTCTTCTTCCGGCATTTTGAACGAGAACTTTGATATGGAATATGCAGCAGCTGGATCCGATGACCCTGCAAGCTCCGCCCCTATCGGCCAAGATGACGTCAAGGACAAGACGATTCTGGAGAACAACAATTCTCATCACTGATTGTTCCTCTGTCAGATTGCCTAGGGCGGCTATAGTCTCGTTTACTACAGCTTCAAGAGTCTTGGTTAGTCTGCGTATCAGCTTGCTATTTGATATTGTACCTATATAGGGAAAGATACCTTTATTGAAATCTACATACTTGTCTCATGCCGTCTCAGTATAATCGACAACTGGGAGATCTCTACGCTCTCTTTTGTGTACTAAATGAACATTTCGATAATAATCAGGGGGAGCTAGGAAAACAGGTGGCAAAAGGAATGCTATGTAACAGGTACCATCCCAATCTAGAGGCAGACGCATATATGCCGTCTGACCACATATGAAGTAAGAATGGCGAGAAGCTCTAAATGAAGATTTGCCTTGATCACTATATTCTACTGTAGTAACACATTTACTATGGCCCATATGTATGGAACCAACTTTTCTCACACATAATTCACCCTTAACTGGAAATACTGACATAGTGGGCAGAATTAGTTCAACTTCGGATTTGACATTCAAAATCATAAGATTAG
The DNA here is from genome assembly GCF_964204655.1 of Triturus cristatus. Classification (NCBI taxonomy): domain Eukaryota; kingdom Metazoa; phylum Chordata; class Amphibia; order Caudata; family Salamandridae; genus Triturus; species Triturus cristatus. Next base: position 1,162,079,405 of record NC_140590.1, read on the forward strand.
GCGTAAAATTACCTAATTTATACACTTCATTTTCTAAATCAGTTCCTGTTCTACTGGGGTGACCCTCCTTATTAGGGTGACAGACTTTGAATAAAACTAGATTCAGATTTCCCCATATCCAATGTTGTTGATAAACTGCTGTGTCTGGGTCTATGGAATTTAATAAACTAAACCATGCTCCACAGGAGCCATTGTGTGTGAACGGATGTGGAAAGAAAGGCAGAACTCCTTTGTTATTCTGATAGGGAGGGAGTCGGCCACACACCCAACAATTGGTGGCATTACTAGTCTGATGGGAATGATGTAACATACTAATGAAGGTGTTATTGCGCAGCGCAAGTCTATAGGACAACTCATGTGGCGGTAGGTCACTAAAAGAATGTTCACCAGTTATATTGAAAACACGTTTAGAAACAGGATAATACATATGCAACAATATACTTGCAGTAACTATTAAGAAACTCAAGAAAAACAAAATTAATAAAGTCACAATACAGTGGCTACGCAGTAATTTACAATAAGCATGTCGTTTCATTATGATTCTGGACTCTACATGATTCAGACCTAAGGGATACATGTCGGGACAGATTCAACCGCTTCACCTTGGAGAGGACTTAAACAATCAAATCGTCCGACAGTTTAGATCTGGACCTGAGTTTCTGTTTATAGAGTTCGGTGCTACTGGCCTCAGCCAAAGGTAGCTTTGAGTCAATGGGGGAAGACACACGGGGAATACTGTTTGTGTCAGGAGGAAGTCCATGAAATTTTTTTATATGGCTGGAATGCACCCAGCCTTTCCTCCCTTCGATCTTCACAGCTGTTCTGGTCGTCAGCAGGACCAACTTAGGAAGCCTCCACCTTGGCTCCAGTTGGGTTTTCCGATCAAAATTCCTGACGAGGACATAATCGCCGGGAATTACGTCGTGAGGTTTCACCTCGGTGTTGTCGGGAAAAGCTGCGACTACCTGTGAACGACAAGATTGTAGTGCAGACATCAAGGAAGCCAGGTAATCTGTCAGCATATTACAGTCAACATCAGTTATTTTACGGGGTATAGGCGTCCCCCACATATTCGGTGGTCTACCAAAGATCACCTCATAAGGGGATAGCCCTGTTCGAGAGTGTGCTACCATCCTCATGTAAAATAGCGCAACTGGTAAGGCTACTATCCAGTCCACACCTTTTTCCTGACATATTTTAGACAATCTGATTTTTAAAAGTTGATTATGTCGTTCCACGAGACCTGCTGCCTCGGGGTGTCGGACACAGTGGAATTTCCACTGATATCCCAACAAGAGAGAGACATGTTTCATTAATTCGGATGAGAAAGGCTGGCCGTTATCTGAATATACAACACGTGGTAAACCGTACCGTGGGAAGAATTCTCGAACTAGCTGCTTGGCAGTAGTCGGGGCAGTGTAATCTGATACGGGATACGCCTCTGTCCAACGGGAGAGAGCGCAGACAACTACGAGAACATATTTGAATCCTCGACAACGTTCCATCTGAATATAATCCATCTGGAGGACTTCAAAAGGATGGTCAGGAGGCTGAAATCCACCCTGTTCTACGGGAACACTCTTTCCTGGATTAAACTGACAACATATCATACAGGTACGAACCTTTTGTTTAGCTGCTGCTCGTAAATGTTTGTTAAACCAAATGTGCTGAATGCTGTCTAGCATAGCCTTCTCTCCTAAATGTGCTGGACTGTGAACTGTAGCTATAATGGCTTGAACCATGGAATCAGGGAGAAACCATACAGATTTCTCCTTCGTCATCCATCCTTGATCTGTCTGGATCCCTCCTAGTTCAGTCCACTTCTTTATTTCTTCTGCTGTGGCATGTGTCTGTATGTCAATTACGTCAAGTGCGGGATCCTTAATTGTCATACACTGTGTTGGTGTCTGAACTATTGGCTTTGTCATGTCTAATGTGCGATTCTGAGCAGTCTGTTTAGCTGTTCTGTCAGCTAAATCATTGCCTTGAGAGATGATATCAGTAACCTTCGTGTGTGCTTTACATTTCATAATCGATATAGCAGTGGGTAGATGTATTGCATCTAACAGGGCATGAATGAGGGGCCCGTGCTGAATGTGGGCACCATGGGACGTTAAATAACCTCTCTCTCGCCACAGCACGCCGAAGTCGTGTACAACTCCGAATGCATAACGTGAGTCAGTGTATACATTAACTTTCTTATTTGTGGCTTGAATACAGGCTTGTGTTAGAGCAATAAGTTCTGCTGCTTGGGCTGACAAAGTATCTATACAATTTGTCTCAATAACTTCAGTGTCTGTTGTGACTGCATACGCAGCCACTAAATCTCCTGTACTTGTTCTCATGCACGATCCGTCTACATACAATGTCAGGTCTGGATCTAACAATGGAACGTCTGTTAAGTCTTGTCTAGGTTTCGTCTTTATTTCAATGATTTCAACACAATCATGAGCTAGTGGGTCTGTTCCAATTACAGGTAATAGTGTAGCAGGATTCAATGTATTACACCGTCGGATCTCTATGTGTGGTTGAAACAATGTCAGTTCATAACCGGTAAGTCTTGCTATGGTCAAGTGTTGTGTTTGTGTTCGGTTCACAAGAACCTCTACTGCATGTGGTACTTGTACTGTCAATGGGTGTCCTAATACTATGGCGTCGCTTTGTCTGATTGCTAAAGCTGTCGCTGCCACTGATTTCAGGCATGCAGGCAAAGCCTGAGCTACGGGATCTAATGTACTGGAAAAATAAGCACATGGCTTGCGTGATCCTGCTTGATCCTGAGTGAGTACTGACAAGGCAGTACCTTCGCGTTCTGTAACAAAGAGTGTAAAATGTTTGCTATAACATGGTGTTGCTAAAACAGGTGCTTGACATAAAGCTTCCTTTAGGCTTTCAAAAGCTTGTGTATGTTCCTGAGTCCAAGGGAGGACAGTCGATGTGGCTGCCTCCTGTGTGGTTAACTGAATGAGTGGTTTTGCTAGAAATGCGTACTGAGGGATCCACTGCCTACAATATGAAGTGAGGCCTATGAAAGCTCGCACCTCCTTTTGTGTCTGGGGTATTGACATGTTAGCAATTAACTGGATGCGATCTGGTGTAAGCTGCCTTCCCTCCTTGGACAGCGAGTGACCAAGATAAATAACTCGCTGAACACAGAATTGCAGCTTAGAAGGGGACACCTTGTGCCCCTTGTCGGCTAGAAAATGTAAAACTGTCAGAGAAGCTTTTTCACATTCTGGCTCGCTTCTCGCGGTGATCAGCAGATCATCGACATATTGAAGCAGTGCAGTATTGACTGGCATGTGGATACTGTCGAGTTCTCGTTTCAGTGCTTGGCTGTAGATGCTGGGGCTTTCTGTGAATCCTTGGGGAGCGCGTGAGAATTTAAAACTGCGCCCATTTAAACTGAATCCGAACAAGTATTGGCTTTCCGGATCTATTGGGACGCTGAAAAAGGCATTCTTGAGATCAATTACAGTAAAGAATGTTGCTTCGGAATCAATTGCTGTCAATAATGATGATATATCAGGGACCACAGGAAATTGTGGTACAATGCACTTGTTTAGTTCACGCAAATCAATAACCAATCGGTACACTGGTGGGGCAGTAGGATCAGTTCGTTTAAGAATCGGAATTATCGGTGAATTACATATATTGGAGTCTGTTTCTACAACTACTCCCTGGGCAATCAGCTCATCAATGATTTCAGCAAAGCCACTACAGCATCATGCGGTAACTTGTATTGTCGCATTCGTGGTAGTACCACTCCTGCTTTCAATGTGACTCGATAGGGTGTAATGTTCATGCAGCCAACATCCGTAGGGCCTTGTGCCCATAGATGTACTGGTAAAGTCTGTAGTCGGGGATCCATGTCTCTAGACACATAGTGACCTTTAAAATCACGTAAAAACAACCTTACTCCTTCCGGAGAACAACATATTATGGCTCCTAGTGCTTTCAGAGTTTTAATTCCTAACAGATTTTCTGGGCATGATTTAGTAAGCAGTAAATCTGTAGTTCGTGTCAAAGGTCCTATCGTAAGTGGTAGAGGCTGTGATACTTCATTAACAATAGGTTTTCCTGAAAAACCAAGGGAAACATTTTGAGAGCCTGAGAGGGGTGCCCCTGGAACTTCACTACGTTTTATAGTTGTTCGACTTGCCCCTGTATCGAGTAAGAATTTTCTATCCCGACCTAATAATTCACTATGTACATAAGGTCCTTCTTGATCTACAGGAATCTCGATAAGCGGTAAGTCAACTTCCCTCTCTAGGCTGGTTCATGCGTAACGCTGATACTCAGGGTATTCATACTGTGCAGTCTGATACATTTGTCGTGTTGTGGTTTGTGTGGCAGTAGCAGGCAACGGTGGTGCAGCTGGCACAAACTGTATGGGTTGCTGTGAGGCTGGCATGGACTGTTGCTGAACTGGCATGGACTGTCCATGCTGCATAGTTCCTTGTTCATTCTGATCGTGTCTAACTAATCGTGGTCTCTCTTTTGCAATACCTGTAGCTATATTACGTTTCAGGACTGGACAATCATGTACATAATGGCCTAGTTGTTTACAGTAATTGCAGGTTCCTTTTACAGGAACTGCAGAATCACCAGAATGTGTCACACCCTTTTTGTGACCATCTGCTGGTACTGTCTGAGAAACTAGCATTTTCATTTTTGTATCTTTCATACGTCTTTGTTCGTGTTCTTGTTCATCTCTAATTCTATTGTGATGATACTGTAACATTTGTAGCATTTGTGACGGAGTGTTACTTTGCCAGGTACTCTCGAATTTCAATATTCTATTCTTCACTGGAGGCAATGCATTTTCCACTAATTTTGTCACAAATAAATGTGGATATGAGTCACTACTTGCTTTTATACCACTATTTATACCAAAACATTTTTCAAATCGAGCATAATAATCGCTTGTGTCTTCATCTTGCTTTTGTTTGCAGGCTGTGATTGCACCCCAATCTTCCTTTTTTGTAGTTAATAAACGTGGCAGTACCTGTACTAGTAGACCTGGTAACAGTTTAACTTTATCCCCGAGCCCTGAACCTGCAGTTCGGCCCCTTTCTTCCTCTGCTAATGCTGTCCAGTCTATCTTTTGGTCTCCCACTTCCCACTCTTTTTCTTTCAATTTTTCATAAATGCCAGCAGGCAAAAGCACCTTTAATATCGTCATAATATCAGGAAAGGTGTACTCTCCCATCAGTAACATATCTTTAATTTCTCGGTGGAAACCCGCTGGGTCTTTGTCATGACTAGGTACTACTTTCTTCATTTCCAATAATTCCATTTTTGATATGGGTGTGTAAACAAATACACGGTGAAACTCATTGTCTTCGCCTTTTATTGGGTGCACTTCTCGTAAAGGATTTTGTCTATCCATATAGTACGGCGCTCTTTCTCTGCGGGGCAGCGAGAGAGAATCCGGACTTACAAAAAGGACATACTGCTTACGTGACACTAATATCTCTTTAATTATCTTGTTACTAGAACCTCTCCATCTGTTCGTGAGTAGTTCCGTTAATATATCAGGTAAAGGACCAGGGTCAGCATGTTGGCTCTTATATAATATAAGGAGTTGCTGAATCATATAGATTCCAGCTAAACGTTGTTCATCTGTACTGAGATTAAAAAAATGTGTGTGCTACGGTCTCATCACCGTATTTTTCAGGACTGTCAATCCAGTGAACGGCTGATCTGGCTAATTCTTGCTCATCCATGGAATCGAGGAGGTGGTAACCCCTTCGTTCTCGTAGTATTTTATCTGCGGCTTGAAACGAATGTTCAGGAGACTTCAGATTTATTACAGGCGTCGGATACGTTCTGCTATTATTTGGGCATACAGAGTGTATGGGATCAGAAAAACATCGAGTATTTTCACAGGATCTTCCTCTGCCTACATAGGCTATGGTCTCTGACTGTCTTGCGGAATTCCCTGATTCGGACACTTCATCTTGCTCAAACTCGTCTGTTCCCAATCTTTCTTCATGAATACGCTCTATTTCTTTACGGATTTTTCGGCACATGGCTATTATACAATTTTGCTTATCGTGTCTCCCTTCTGATATATTCTGACTCCATCTTGTAAGAATAAGCATTGCGTTCGGGTCTACCCCCGGACGGTCTTGATTTCTGATCACACAGTTTATGAGGAAACGTAACAGTTCCCCCTGTATCTCTACTTTCTGGAATTCCATAGCTCTATTAATACATCCTGGATCTCGTCCTGTTTGAACAAAATGATATATGTTATCTAGATGCGTAGTCATTCCTGGTAACCTTGCTAAATACTCTGCGGCTCGCCTGATACGTAATGATGCCAGGACCATTTCGTCCTCTTTACCAACCACTGGGTCATATCTACAATTTACAAGGAGTTCCTTAAGCGTACGTTCACTTACGAATTTAGGTGTACGTGAATGCGCTGACTCTTGAAAAACAAGTTTATTTATTCTGGGTGGTGTAAAGGTACTGCTAGCACCTCCCGTGGCCCCATCTGGGGCGTCGGGTGTGAATGGATTCGTCGAACGTGACACAGCAACTATGGGTGTCGATACCCCTGTAGAATCGACTGCGGAGACAGATGCGGAAATAGATGTGCTTGCCGAAGCTTGTATCGGGACTTGCTGTTGCACGGGGACAGATACCTGATCCTGACGTTGAACCCCTCCGCCAGACGGTCTATGTGGTGTGGCGTTAGCATACTCGGGAGCTGCGTCGTCTAGATATGAGGAAAGAAAGACATCTTCTGCGGTTCTGGGATGCCCTTTTGGATGTACCTTAATTGGAAATAATGGGGGTGGCAAGTCTTTTGGCATCTCTGGAGCAGCCTTAGGTAGTCCTTCGGCTAGGAGGGGATACATACCATTCATAAGAGCATTTCTTTGTCTATTTACTTGTTCTGATTTCACTCGGATACCTTCCTCAATTAATAGATTTTCTTGAGCTTTATTTGAACTTTCTTTACTCCTCTCTTCTTGTCTACGTGCTTTTTCTGTACGTCTATGAGATTCTTTACGCCATAACTCAACAGCGTCTTTCTGTGACTGTCTGACCTTTCTTTTCCATAACTCTTCCTCCACTTTCATGATGCACTCTGCATCCCAGGTTCCCGCTGCGGGCCACCTTTGACTTTCCGGCAATCCCTTGGTATAATCTACCCATAGATCAAGAAACAATATGGCATCTAAGCCATGCTTATGGTACATGAAATGTCCTGGAGTGTCTCTAGGAGGAATAGGAACTGCTTCTTCAAGCACCCCTTTTCTGGTAGTAATCTGTCTTAACTTCGAGAAGAGCGGCATATTGACAACTGATCTGATACTTACTCTTGAATTTTCTTAATACAAAAAAAACACAATAATGAACAGTGAACAATGAACAATCATTCATACCACAATATTTGAACACTTTAAACATTAGACATTAAACATTGTAACAATGACCGACAATGATGACAGTCTGCCTAACTAATCACCACGCTGAATTCTTGACAATAACTGAATACTTCGGAATACTTGATATACTGCTAAACAGTACATATACACTGCTAAACAGTGCAGACCGGATTTGTGTACCCAAATCCGTCTTGACCGGCACAACCTATGTGCGCGTCAACACGCCTCCCCGGCGATGGTACTCACCGAGTAGCTCCTTGAAACGGAAGGCCTCAGAGAATGGACAGGACTCGATGACTGCGGACAGCGGACCCTCTGGACATCGGGATTTCGAAAAGCCTGGTGGGCCTCTGTATACCTCGGATCTTGCTCTCTCAGCTAGGCTCTGGTCGGGATACTTCGCACTTCTCACCGCCTCGTCTGGGTTGATCGCAGCCTCAGTCGCCCCCGCTTGACCGGAGGGAGCTTACAGGAAATCCTGTTGGTACGCGTTTATGGTCCGTCCAGCTGTGGCAGGAGACCGGGCCTGCAACGCACCGCCGGCGCGTGAGATGAGAAAGTGTCCCTGTTCGGGCGCCATTATGTGGTAAATAAAATCTTCTTTACCGGACTGAATTTCATACGGAATCTTAAAATAAAGCAAAATAGCTCAGAATAACAAGAGGCAGAATCCGTGGTATAAGAGTTTTTCTAAATGGGCTTTATTCCATTCAAAATGGCCGACTCGAGTCGCGGCCTTCAGGTTCCGTCACCACGAGGGTTCAGGAAGTGAAGTACAATACTTTATTGACAGACATGTATTTTTATAATAAGTACATTACAATGAAACGAATGTAGAAGGCGTAACATTTGATAAGAAAAGTGACATAACAGGTACGTAATTGAAACTAGGCGTAATAAGGAATTAAAGAAACATGATTGGTTAGGATTATCAGACATAGGTGGATCTATAAGATAATACTTGGCATAGATGCGCGCGCGGCAGCATGACGTGTAATTGACGTGCAACTAGGGGGTGAAGGGGACTTGACATTTAACTCTACATGTGGAGACGAGAAGTCTGGGGGGTCAAGTCAACCTAATCCCAAATCATATCTATCATCCTATGTTTAGAGAACTATGTTATCCACAAGGAAGGACTCTCGGACAGAATCTATTCTATACTAACTGTATGTGCGTGTACAAGCGTCTAAGTGTCTATATGAGATGCGAGGGGCAGAAAACTTTCCATGGCAGCAGGGCTATGAATCACTTGCAGGAGGACGGAAAGGCTGAGTCCTTTGCTTGTGAGCTAAAGGAAATGTTTACCTAAATCACTAGACAGGAATGCATCGGCTGAAGAGCAAAATAGATAATTCGAAGGTGAAATACAACTTCTTGGCAGGCAGGCGAAAACTGGCCGAGGCAGGCACCGTTAGCTGCACAGGGAGTAGGACAAAGTTCATGGATACAGATGCGAGCTCAAGCTGAAGCTGTCAGAGACAGAGAGCAGGGAGAGGCTTTGAGGACAGAATCGGGCCTACTTGCCTGAACTGTAAAAATGGAGTAACTTAGCCATATAAAGTCGGTGGCCTTTTATACTTATGAATCGAATATCCAGCCCTTTGATGGCGGATCTGACAGAGAACATATCGACGGTAGACACACATATGTTTGCGTCTTAGAAACTGGAACTGGAGGGAACATACATGTACTTGTAACATGCATATAGAACCGTTGGGGTCCAAGATAGGGGACATAACTGATCAGGAAAATCCACATTTCCACACCATAATTCAGACGAAGAGTCTCTTCCCTGTTCCTCGAGACTCGAACCCCCAAGTATCGGAGATCCGATTCACACCACTCCAATGGGTAATCTAGTGCGTATCGCCCCACCGCAGCCGTCAGGGGGAAAAATTGCGATTTCCTCCAATTAATGTGTATTCCAGACAATCTACCAAAGACCACAAATTCGCGGAGCAGCGAATTCAGGTTATTCTGCGGATCCACCACATAGAGTGTTAAGTCGTCAGCATATAAGGACACATCAATCTGTCTTTGAAAACATTTGAAGGCACTGTTCTTGTGGAGTTGTCGGATACGACATGCCAAAGGTTCAATCACTATGGCGAAAAGCAGCGGGGACAGCGGGCACCCCTGTCTGGTACCCCTAGTTAATGGAAACGGGTTAGATAACTCCCCATTGATCAACACTCTAGCCGTAGGGTCAGTATAAAGCAATTTTATCCAAGCGACAAATATTTTGGGAAAACCCATCCGATACAGAATAGCGAACAAATAATTCCACTCTACTGAGTCGAACGCCTTGGTGGCATCCAGGAAGATAGCCGCGACAGGCAGCTCCGGCGCTATCGTTTGAATCAAAGAAAAAAGCGTCCACAAGTTACAAGCGGTAGATCTACCCGGGACGAACCCTGACTGATCTGGAAGGGCAATTTTAGTCATCAACAATGAGAGTCGCGTAGCCAACACCTTCGCAAGAATTTTGGCGTCACAATTTATCAAGGATAATGGTCTATAGGAATCACAATCCACCGCATCCTTATCTGGTTTCAACAGAGAGGTTATGACCACCTCTCTCATCGATCCCGGCAACACTCCTGTCTCCAGAGAGTCCTCATAGACTTCTCGAAGCACCGGGGCCATTATATCGATATAGCTTTTGTAAAATTCCGCCGGCAGCCCGTCCAACCCAGGCGCCTTGCCATTACTCAACGACATAATCGCTTCCCGTATCTCATCCAGCTCAAATGGGGCTCCCAAAAATTGCCTGTGTTCATCACTTAGCCAACATAATGCTATATCGTCTAAGAAGTCCCCAAACTGGACATCCCCAACTTCTCGGGCTGTGTATAGTCTCTCGTAATGGTCTACGAATTGCCGTACTATCCCCTTTGTATCTTGATGTAGGGTCCCGCTCTGTGCCCGTACCTCTATTATGTGCGAAGCGCCCCGTGGCTTCCTAGTGAGTCCCGCCAATGCACGCCCGGGTCTCTCCCCTTCACAATACCGACGGGCCTGCCAGTGTTTCCCCCTGAAGTTGGACTCCCTTTCCGCCTCTCGCTCATATAGCGACAGCTTTTCCCGAAACTCCTTGTGGAGCCGGCCCATCGGTTTTCGGGCCATGGCAGTCTCCAGCTCCTTAAGTTCGACCTCCAACTTGGTGAGCGCACCACGGATAGCCCTTAATACCCCAAAGCTCTTGGAGATGCAGAAACCCCGTACCGTGACCTTAAAGGCCTCCCAGATGTTCTCTACACTATCCACCGAGCCTTTATTGCGTGGAAAAAAGTCCGCAATCTCCTCACCCAGCTCTGTCTGGAACAGTGGATCCAATAGCGCCGTGGGCTGCAACCGCCATCGCGATGCCGCCCTGCCGTACCCCGGGATAGCCACCTGCACCAGCACCGGACAATGGTCCGAGTAGGACCGCGGCAGATGCGTCACTCTGCCCAAATCCACCGCCAATCCCCGGGACAGTAAGCAGTAGTCAAGTCTAGCCCAAGTGTTGGCATAAGCCGTGTAGTGCGTCCCCTCCCGGACCTCCGTATGCACAAACCTCCAACTATCTACAAGGTCACCCTCCGTCATTATGCCCTCCACCGCATCTCTCGCATTTCTGTTATATTGGGGGCTACCATCCGATCTATCTAAACCAGGTGCCAATGTGATATTAAAATCTCCCCCCCATATGATATGCATGGATCCAGTATTCAGTATCTCTCCCCACAATTTGGTGTAGAACGCAGGAGAGTCCACATTAGGCCCATAACAGTTGACAATAGTGACCGTATCAGTACCCAATCTTCCCCACATCAATACAAATCTACCCTCTTCATCCATACGTTCACCCATCCGCACAAACTGCACCGTTTTTTTAATCAAAATCGCCGTACCTCTGGCATACCCAGAATATGAGGAAAAACTACGCACTGCCGCCCATCTGTTCGCAAAGGTATAGGTAGCCCGAGGGCTAAGATGCGTTTCTTGCAGCAGAGCGATCTGCACCTGATGCTGGTCCAAATAAGCCACCACCCTCCGACATTTTCTCGCATCATTCAGCCCACGGACATTCCAGGACATAACCGTTAGTCTTGAAATTCGGCTTTGTTCAGACATCCTCAGCCCCTCACCCATAATCTAGATCGCAACCCCCCCCAAGCACATCTTCCGTCAAAGGGAACAGCGACATCACCCATCACCCCGGCTATATCCAGCCAATGCTACCTCGGGATCCCCCGCAGTGTCAGCGCTGTGCATCCCTAGCTGTGTCCTATTCCATAGCCTACCAACACCATGCCCCGTAATTACACTCCTCTCAGTTTGCGAGCTCCATTCATACAAACAACCACTACAACCCTTGTGCCCACCCCCCTCCCACTGAAGCAAACCCCAACCTGCCAGCAGTGTACCCTCCCAATCCCTCCCGCACAAATCCCAGTAACTAGGGCTAAAACAACCCTCAACCCCAAGAACGTATGCTAGGGTAATTCCCATCGGGTAACGCATCTAGGTGGCATCACTAATACCCCCCCAAGCCAGCCCGCCCGAACCACACCACGTGCAGCCCAGCCCGGCAACCAGGAGGGGTCGTCCGGCGCTATAATCAGAGGCATCCTGATGCATACCGTCAACCTCTGATGATAACCGTAAACCTGTCATCACGATAAGTTCCTGCGGCACAGACGCAGAGGGACCCCATACCACAGGGACCCCGGCGACAATCATCTCTCGCAATACCCCCTACTCCCCCACAGCTAACATACCCACCCCGAGAACGTGACAATGTCTTTCAACAGTAAGTCACAGTCTAAGCTCTGGATCGGTGCCGAGAGCATTGCAATGTCTTTCAACGATAAATCGCAATCTAAGCCCTCAATCAGCGCTCCACGCACATCCCTGAGTCTATATGCAGGTATAGTGCTGACCACTCACGATTCCCCAGCGTCCAGCGGCTCCGGACTAGGGGCCAGATCATCATCGGCTCCTGCTCCCCCTCTCCGAGTTCGTTTATGCTGCTTGAGAAACTCCTCCACCTGCTGTGGATTTGTAAAGAATTTCTGTCTCCCTTGGTGCGTGACCCGCAGGCGTGCCGGGTAGAGCAATGCGTAGTCTATTTGCAGGGTGCGCAGTTTAGTCTTGACCGCAAGGAATTTCCTACGTTCCTCTTGAACCAGTGGGGTGAAGTCCGGATACAGCGTGAAGGAATTGCCCTCATAAGACAACGATCTCGTACTTCTTGCCGCTCTTAAGGCCGCATCTCGATCGCGGTAATTGAGCATCCGGGCTATAATCGGCCTAGGCGTCGCCCCCGGCTTCGGCCTGGGTCCCAGGGTCCGATGCGCACGCTCCACTATAAAGTGTGTAGAGAATGTCTCAGCGCCCATCGCCGCCACCAACATCTTCTCGACGTACTCCTCCATTTTGCCCACATTCGTCGTTTCCGGAATTCCTACGATGCGTACGTTGTTACGCCTGCTCCTCGCTTCTAAATCCTCATTTTTAGCTGCGATGACTCGTAAGAGATTGTCCATTCAGGATAACTGCGACGAGTGTTGGGCCACCACATCCTCTGAGTCCGATATTCGCTGCTCCGCCTCTTTCAAACGAGCCTTGTGTGCGTCCACCTTGTGCACCACCGCATCCATACGTGACGAGAGCCTGTCCACTTTATCCGCGATTGTCGCGAATCCTTGCCGCACCTCGCATAGCACTGCCTGTAAGTTCGTCGCTGCGTCCACCGGTCCCCCCGACGCATCAGCCGTCTCATCCGGGTGGCGCGCCTTCTCTTCCGGCACTGTCACTTTCTTACTAGCCGCAAACGTGAGTTTGGGCTGTTTAGCGTCCGTCTTACCCATCGCTTTCCCAGGACAAGATCTCCAGAGCCACCTGCGTGAGCTCCACGACACCCCCTCTCGATCAATCGGGGGTGCTCAGTGCGTCTGTCCAATATCTCAAGCGATCACCATGCACAACCAGCCATGTATTCAATAACTGTCGGCCCCCGGGCTGCAAGTGGGACGTGTTCTCTCCTGCACCAGCTTCCTTCCAATATATCAGGCCACGTGTGTTCCAGCAACGCAACCACACCACCCGGGGGCACCAACTGTGAACTTCAGGCCTGGGGGGTACAGTACGCTGTCTCCGGTGACGCCAATCGCTGCACCGTCCACCCTTCCGCCAAGCTTCGCCCCACCAGGTCCACTGCTCCCCGATTATCACATCCGCGGCGTCAGGATCACTTCGCGCTGCACCTCTCCCAGTGTCCGGTGGAGGGGGGGGAATGGGATCACCGTCCCTCGTCGTTATCCTGGGCACAGAAACAGTTCTTGCCCCAAGGCCTCTTATCTGCGCCTGCCATCAGCCAGATCTCTCCCGGGCGCTCGGGCCCTGCAGTTTCTCCGGGGGCGGGGGGAGGAGGGGGGGCGGATGCACCCCCGCTCACTCTCTCTCGTCTCTCCGTACCTCCGATCCACTCCGCTCCCCCTTCCGGGTCACTACGAGCTTGGGGGGTGCCTCCCAGCCTGTCGCCTCCAACCGCGGCCTACCACCGCACTTCCAGCCACGACCTCGCCTGCCAGCGCGATCCGATGCCTTCGCACTGCGACTTCCGCCGTCACATCCGCTGCAACTTTCGGCTCCTCTCACGGCAGGCTCCCGACCGCTGGAGCCCCCTACGTCCGTCCATACACTCCTGCCACCTGGCTGGACTTGCGCCTGCAATGACGGCACCCAGGTATGCCCGCAAAAGGATAAATTTCCGGATTAATGGCGCCGGACTGCGGGAGCCTTACAGGAAGGCGTCCATTTGCAAGCACGCCACCTAGCATTCCCCACATTTACAGCAGTTAAAAGAGAAAGGCGCAAAGTTGAGCAGGAAATGCAACATTTTTGTAGAAGTAGGGGTATAAGTTGGTTGGACCACACTGGCATCAAACAAAAAGATTTCCAGTTTTTTAGACTGGATGGAGTTCATCTCTCGTTTGTGGGCAATGAATTATACCTAAATGAAATAAGGGAAAAATAGGCCTTGGCTCTGGCCCTTCAAAGGTGGTGCTAACAATTACTAGGCTGTTCTGGTGATAGACAGATTTTTCTAGCTCTAGATGTATTTTAGTGGTGCTAGCTGTTGTGGTGACAGATTTTTTCAGAGATGAGGGGTATTTGTTTTTTTGTTCAAAACTGTGGGGGGACTGGAAAAATCCCTTGGCAGGGTTTTTTCCTGGTGCCGGAAATTGAGGCTCTCTTGACAGGCCGGAAGGGTTGGTGGCATTGCAGAGTACGCTTTGGCAGAGGGAACCCATGGTAGCGGTGGTTGAGCCGCGTGTGAAGGTCAGTGGATGAAAGAAAGGGGATAGTGAAGATTGAAAGTCGTAAGAATGGTTTGGGAATTTTATTGTTTGGTGTGAGGTTTAAGTGTGGGGGTGTTAGGATTTGTTTATTTTATTAGTGAGGCGATGAATTCTAAATTGTAAAATGTTTTAACGAGTTTCAGAATTGCATACCTGTCCTAATAAAGCAGCCTTTTACTCTCACTTGGCCTAGTTTATTTTACCATTTTGCCCAATCGTGGTCCTAGGAGTGGCCTCTGTAGGCTGTCCACCCTGGCAGCTTCGGGTGAATTTTGAGGTTCGGACCGTAGGGGATCCCTCATTGGTCAAATTTGCATGGGGTGGGGGTAAATTAGCCATCGGGGCTCTCTGGGTTAATTGCTTCCTTCCGATGCTGTGGTCCTGAAAGATAAGGGTGTTTTCATTTTTGTCCCTTCCTTCTAATTTAGTATTTCCAATATTTTGCTTTTGGGGGATCTGCAGTTCTGGGGCTTTAGATTGTTGCTTAGGACAGGTGGCAGAAATTGAGCAGCTTGTGACAAGTCCAAAGGGTTGGGGCCATTGCAGAGTAGTTTATTTTACCATTTTGCCCAGTCGGGGTCCTACGAGTGGCCTCTGTAGGCTGTCCACCCTGGCAGCTTCGGGTGAATGGTGAGGTTCAGACCGTAGGGGATCACTCATTGGTCAAATTTGCATGGGGTGGGGTTAAATTAGCCATTGGGGCTCTCTGGGTTAATTGCTTCCTTCCGATGCTGTGGTCCTGCAAGATAAGTGTGTTTTCATTTTTGTCCCTTCCTTCTAATAATTTAGTATTTCCAATATTTTGCTTTTGGGGGATCTGCAGTTCTGGGGCTTTAGATTGTTGCTTAGGACAGGTGGCAGAAATTGAGCAGCTTGTGACAGGTCCAAAGGGTTGGGGCCATTGCAGAGTAGGCTTTGGCAGAGGGAACACAAGGGAGCGATGGGTGAGTCAAGTGTGAAGGTCAGTGGATGACAAGAAAGGGGATGGTGAAGATTGAAAGTCGTAAGAATGGTTTGGGAATTTTATTGTTTGGTGTGAGGTTTAAGTGTGGGGGTGTTAGGATTTGTTTATTTTATTAGTGAGGCGATGAATTCTAAATTGTAAAATGTTTTAACGAGTTTCAGAATTGCATACCTGTCCTAATAAAGCAGCCTTTTACTCTCACTTGGCCTAGTTTATTTTACCATTTTGCCCAGTCGGGGTCCTACGAGTGGCCTCTGTAGGCTGTCCACCCTGGCAGCTTCGGGTGAATGGTGAGGTTCGGACCGTAGGGGATCCCTCATTGGTCAAATTTGCATGGGGTGGGGTTAAATTAGCCATTGGGGCTCTCTGGGTTAATTGCTTCCTTCCGATGCTGTGGTCGTGCAAGATAAGGGTGTTTTCATTTTTGTCCCTTCCTTCTAATAATTTAGTATTTCCAATATTTTGCTTTTGGGGGATCTGCAGTTCTGGGGCTTTAGATTGTTGCTTAGGACAGGTGGCAGAAATTGAGCAGCTTGTGACAGGTCCAAAGGGTTGGGGCCATTGCAGAGTAGGCTTTGGCAGAGGGAACACAAGGGAGTGATGGGTGAGTCAAGTGTGAAGGTCAGTGGATGACAAGAAAGGGGATGGTGAAGATTGAAAGTGGGAAGAATGGTTTGGGAATTTTATTGTTGGGGGGAGGTTTAAGAGTGTGGGTGTTAGGATTTGTTTATTGTATTAGTAAGCTGATGAATTCTAAATGTCATTTCCTCATAAAGTGACCTTTACTCTCACTTTGCCTGGTTTATTTCACTATTTCATCTCATTGAGGTGTGCAGGCTTGAGCACCACTGATCTTGCCCTTCACTCTGGTTTGTTGTTCACTTTCTGTCCGGATTGGAAAAGAGACTAGGCCCATGCATGCTGACCTTTGGATGACCTTTGCAGTGCTGCAGGAGCCCTGACACAGGTGCCTCGGAGTTCACTCTCTAGCTGAGAGGTGTTTAGACGCCATGTCTATCCGAGGTGCAGTGGTGCGTGGCGCGCGTCTGCATTCACGTCACAATACCTGCTAGCACAAGGAGAGCTGTGGCGGCAGAGACTGATGGATGGTTTGTCAGGAAATGTCGAGGTTGTGAGATGCTAAACTTCCGGGCAAGTTAGCTTGATGGAGGGAGGGGGTAGGTGGAAGGATGCATTGTAAGATCAGAGAGAGCCAGGCGAGCGAGATGCATGTATCACATTCCAATCAATCAATCAGGGGAATTTAAGCGCTCTACTCACCCGTGAGGGTCTCAAGGCACTGAGGGGGGGAGGGGGGGGGAGGGTCCACAGATCTGTTTAGCCGAAGAGCCAGGTCTTGAGATTCTTTCTGAAGGTGTTCAGGGAGGGGGAGCGTCTGATGTCTGCGGGGAGCTCGTTCTAGGTCTTGGCCGCACTGTGAGCGAAGGATCTTACGCCTGCTCTAGCTCTGTGGATTCCAAACAGCGGATAGCAAGCAATGCATTTGGTAAATGAGAATCACCAGAGAGAGCTACATCTGTTACGCAATAGACAGCCCGGGGAGGCAAAGATGCAGCTGTTAGAAGAGAGACCAGAATGGAGTGAAAGTTGAATATGTCAGATGAGCTATAGCCAGGGGAGCGAGACATGCAGCGGTCAGATGTGAGACATTTAGAGGCAGACAGGTGTGTAGGGTCAGGAGTCCCTCAAGCAGTACTCCGGTGCTGTGCTGTTACTGAATGCGTCATTCTGACTGACCTGCTCCTCATGCTTTGGCTGATGCTGCTCCCCTAGCAGAGTGCCAGACTGCTGCAGAAGGGGTGCACCCCACTGCGTCCCTATCTTTAGCAGGAGTAGTGTCATAAACAATTAAGATGCAGCTAAACAACGCTTCACCTTATGTCAGTGGTACTAACGCCTGGGTTGCTGCGCCTTCTTAGTATGTAGCACATTATAAGGAGGCGGGAGTTGTGAGTTCATGGGTGGTGTGTGTGGCCTGAGCATCGCCTGTTTGGTTCACTGATCAAATTTTTATAAATTCCGCAAGTATTTTTATGTAGAGTTGAAAGGATGTCATTTTTGATTGCGGAATGTGTAGTCCAGAAGGTGCCGTTCAAGGCAAAAAACGAGTTTTACCCAAATCTACCTTGTTGGCTCATGTGCAATGATGGCTGGGCGAGGAGCCCTGGGTGCGTCATTCTGTGCAGAATCCTGCAGGGGCTGTGAGTTTCTTCGCTGGATGAGGTCTGAAGTAAGCATAGAGAGGGTTAACAGATGGGCACCTCTTGCAGCATAATGTTATCGTAGCGGGTGCACAGTTCTTGTTCGGCATAGGGCCGAGCAAAGGGTTTTGTGGTGGGCGTTCCACCGCAACACCCATTGATTTGGACCCTGCCTCATATTTACAAGGGTGGCGTAAATATGGGGCATTGCCAAAATTAAGACCAGGGAAACCTGGTCTTACCCTAGCGAAGCGAGAAAAAATGCTTTATTTCTCCTTGTTTTTGCTGTTTCTAAGTGTGCTGTGTTGTGCAGCACACATAGAAACAGCAAAACGCCCTTGATTGTTTATGTGCAGGAAGGTGCCCCTTCCTGCACATAAACAATCATAAAAAAAAGTGCAACTGTGTGCTGCACAAAGCAGCACACATAGAAGTTACAAAACGGCATTTCAGATTGTTTATGTGCAGGAAGGGACACGATCCTGCACATCAACAATCCTTCCCCTTAGCGCAGGCACCCTATCACTATGGTGCAAGGGTGCCTCCATTGGCGCTAGGCTGCTAAATTTAGCGCAGGAAGAAATGCAGGTCTGCACCATATTCTTGTAAACACGGTGCAGCCATGTGTTTCAGAAGTGGCATAGCGCAGCATTAAACCAACAAGGCTAATGCCGCGCTCCATCACTTCTTTTGTAAATATGCCCCTTGGTCCACACTGAGCCTCTAACAAAGTCACCCACCAACAGGAGACCCCCTGGTCAACATGTAAACTGGGCCTCTAACCAACCATCCAGAGCCAACCCAAAAGATGATATCCCTTGGCACAATTCGGGAGATGGGCCTGTGCAACTGGATCATAGCTTGGTGCCCTGTTGCAAATCCCAATTCTCCACAACCTCAGGGCAATGCTACAGGGTACTGCGAAGGACAATCTCTATAGTTCCCACACCCGGCCTCACACTGATCACCAAAGTACCACTCCCCATGTTTGGGATAAGATGTAAAGCCAAGTCAGTCCAGAACTCGCCTGATTTTTTGATGGCTAATGGCAAGGTGTCTCCCTGTTTAGTCGTCATCCCCAAGTATACCGCATAAAATACCACAAAAAACATCAGCATGAAGCAGCAATCACAAATGTGAAAGAATGCAATCAGGAAAAATTATACCAGTAAGCCAAACTGAACCAAAGCAAATCCCCCTTGGAGACAGGAACATAGGTGTATGGAGGAAGTGATGGCCCTGGAGGAATACAGGGGCACCAGCAGGAATCGATGTGGGTGCAACGCAGCCCAAAGCAGCTTAAATGCTGGTAGATGCACGACCTGCAGCCACCCCGGGTGATCCTGGTGCTCCAGCCAGCCAATAGGCACAAACTACTTTGGTGAGCTTTCTGGCCGTGCCCAAAACACTCCAACATAGGACAACAGTAAAGGCTATTAAATGTTCCCTCCCCCTCATAGGTGTAGCTCACACCTGGGTATACCTCAGGGTCCACCATGGAGATGGCCCCATAGTCCACATACCAATAGGTGTTAATGTACTTGCTGGAGAGATCCGTGAGCTGTCTAGTCACAGGTTTGACTCATCATAAAATAGCATAGAGGTTTAATGTGCCTGCTGCAAAGCACATGCAAGTCACTGATTTGTGTTGTATGTAGTTAGCTCTGTGGGTTACTGCTTTCGTTGCAGAAATCCTTCTGTAACTGTAGGTCATAAGTTACAATCTTTGTAGCATAGCGCAGTGAGTTATGAACCAGAATCAAGGAGCTGCATGCAAACTGCACAACTTTATTGGATTTTCTCAATCATCCTTTATTCTAAGGTTGCTAAAAGGATTCCTTTAGGTAGTAACCAAGTCTTATTATACAGACAACCCCAACCTCTGTGTTCTGTAGACCATACACACATTTTAAATCCTGACTGTGTTTTAACAGAACGAGGACATTTAACATGTAATGCCTATAAGTATGGATGACATGTGACTCCTGCACCGTTTAACCCGCATTGTCTTATATATCATTTCACAAATATTTTCGTACAATCAATCAATCAATCAGGTGTTTGTTAAGCGCGACTACTCACCCGTGAGGGTCTCAAGGCGCTGGGGGTGGGGATGCAGGTTCCAGTCCATCAAGGAGGGGGTCTGTTGAAGAGCCAGGTTTTGAGGTTTCTTGCGAAGATGGGGAGCGATGTTGTCTGTCTGAGGCGGAGTGGAAGGGCGTTCCAGGCTCTGGCCGCGAGGAAGGAGAAGGAGCGGCCTCCCGATCTGGTCTTTCTGGTGCGGGGGACCACGGCGTGGGAAAGCTGGGCTGATCGTAGGGTCCTTTGGAGTGCGTGGAATTTGAGTTGGCTGTTCATGTATGCTGGTCCGGTGTCATGGAGGTCCTTGTGTGTGTGGTTGAGCGTCTTGAAGGTGACGCTAGCCTCGATGGGGAACAAGTGGAGTGTGTGCAGGTGCTGGGAGATGTGGCAGTGTCTTGGCAGGTTGAGGACCAGTCTTGTGGCGACGTTCTGAATGTTCTGTAGCTTGCGGTGAGGTTTTTGTTTATTCCGGCGTAGGGTGCGTTGCCGTAGTCGAGGCTGCTGGTGACTTGGGCGTGAGTGAGGGTCTTTCTGTGTTCGAGGGGGATCCATTTGAAGGTCTTACGTAAGAGGCAGAGGGTGTGGAAGCAGGAGGACGAGACGGAGCTGATCTGGTGGTCCATTTTGAGCTCGGAGTCCAGGATGATTCCCAGGTTGTGTGCGTGGTCCGTGGGGGTGGGCGGGTTTCTGAGGGGGGGGGCCACCATGTGTCATTCCAGGCGTCGGAGTTTGGGCCGATGATAAGTACTTCTATTTTGTTGGTGTTTAGTTGTAGGCAGCTGTTTTTCATCCACTGGGTGACGGCTTCTATGCCTTTTCGAAAATTATGTCTGGCGGTGTTGGGTTCGTTGGATAGGGAGAGGATGAGTTGGGTGTTGTCTACGTATCACACAATGTTGAGTCCGTAGGTTCTGACGATGGGGGCAAGCGGAGCCATGTAGACGTTGAAGAGCGTAGGGCTGAGGGAGGAGCCCTGAGGGACTCCGCAGGTGGTTGGTATAGGGTCCGAGAGGAAAGGGTGGAGCCTGACCCGCTGTGTCCTGCCGGAGAGGAAAGAGTGGATCCAGTTGAGGGCCTTGTCCTGGATCCCTGCGTCATGGAGTCTGCGTATTAGGGTGCGGTGAGAGACTGTGTCAAACGATGTTGAGAGGTCGAGGAGATGAGGGGTACCGTTTCTCCTTTGTCCAGTAGGGTGCGGATGTTATCTGTTGCGGCGAGGAGGGCGGTTTCCATACTGTGTTTTTTTCTGAAGCCGGATTGGGAGGGGTCGAGGATGTTTTGCTCTTCGATGAATGTGGCGAGTTGGCTGTTGATGGCTTTCTCGATGACTTTCGCTGGTAATGGGAGCAGGGAGATGGGTCTGTAGTTCTTAAGGTCGGAGGGGTCCGTTGAAGGTTTCTTCAGGAGGGGGTTAACCTCGGCATGTTTCCAGTCATCGGGGAACAAGGCAGTCGCCAGGGAGCGGTTGATGGTGTGGCGGAGCATCGGTGTGATGGTGTCAACGGCACTGTTGAAGATGTGGTGAGGGCAGGTGTCCATGGGAGGCCCCGGAGTGAATTTATTCCATTGTCTTCAGTGTGTCTTCGGTGGTGAGGGCTGTCCAGTTGTCAGTCGCTGGGTTCCGGGTGTCGGGGGTGGTTGGTGAGGGTTCAGTGTGTTGGTTGTCTTCATCAAAGTTGTCGTAGATGCTCTTGATTTTGTGGTAGAAGAAAGTGCTGAGTTTGTCGCAGAGGTCTTGTGAGGGAGGGATGTCAGTAGACTCGCTGGCGGGTTGGGCGAACTCCTTGATGATGTTGAAGAGTTCCTTGCTGTTGTGTGCGTGTGTGGAGATTCTGTCTTCAATCGCTTTTGTCCTCGTTTTTCTGATGAGTTTGTGGTGGGCGTTGGTGGCGGCTCTGAAGTTGTTGTGGGCCTCTGTGGATTTGGTGTTCCTCCAGGCCTTTTCGAGGTGGCGGCAAGTGCTTCTGGACTCTCGAAATTCGGTGGTAAACCATCTGGCTTTCATAGCATGGGCGTTGTTGTTTTTCTTGAAGGGGAGCCTATGGTGTTGGCACTGTCGGAGAGCCATCTGTGCAGGGTTTCTGGCTGTGGTGTTGGGGTTGTTGTTTTCCGCGATGGTTGGGGTGGAGTGGCTGAGTGAGGAGGTGAGCTGGCCATCGATGATTTTGGTCCAGTTTCTTCGTGGGAGCAGGTACTGGTGTCTGTGGATGGTGGGTATTCTGAAGGTGAAGTGGACGCATCGATGGTCAGTCCATGGGAGTTTGATGGTGTGGCTGAAGGTGATGGTGTTTCCTATTGTGAAGAGGGGGCCAAGGCTGTGTCCTGCTGAGTGTGTGGCTTTGGTCATGATCTGGTGGAGTCCAATGTTGTGGAGGTTGCCCAGGAGGGATGCGGTGTTGGGGTTCAGTTGGTTGTCAAGGTGGAAGTTGAGGTCTCCCAGCAGGGTGTAGTTGGTTGATGCGATGGCTTGCATGGAGATGATGTCCGTGATGGAGTTAGCAAAAGCTCTGCGGGGTCCAGGGGGCCGGTAAATGAGGGTTCCTCAGAGGGGTGGTGGTAGGGCTGGTCAGTATCTTGAAATGAAGGTATTCCATCAGGTCTGAAGGCTCGTCAGGTAGTGTGCTCAGGCGGAGGGTGGATTTGTGGACGATGGCGATCCCTCCTCCCGGGCGGTTGGGGCGGTCCTTCCTTGAGATCTTGTATCCTTGGGGAATCGCAATGGCGATGTACGGTCCTGAGGTGGTGTTGTTCCAGTTTTTGGTGAAGAATGCTTCGTCCGGGGTGGTGCTGTCGAGGAGGTCCCAGATTTCAGTGGCGTGTTTGTGGAGGGATCGGACGTTGAGGAGGATGCATTGCAGGGTCTTCGGTTCGTTTGTGATATTGTGAGTGGGTTGTGCTGGGTCTGTGTTCTTGGCGGTGCTGTAGGTGAGCCGGCAGTGGTGACAGCTGAAGGGTCGTGGGTGTCAGCTGGTGATGCTAGCTTGCAGTTGTTATTGCGGCCTGGGTTGAGTGCGTGGAGTGTCGCTGGGTCATAGCGTTGGCGTCGCGGAGGTCCAGGGTTCCTGGCGCTGGTCCCGGTCGGGTTGCGGATGGGCGCAGATGGGCTTGCCTTTGGCGTGCCAGCGGTACACCTGCTGCGCGCGGCTTTGCAGCAGCCGCTATTAAGTAGGGGTCGAGGACGGCTGGGCAGCTGGGAGGCGGGAGCGGGGAGGGGAGCTGGATTGGGCCGATCTCGCTGGTCGTGCTGGTGGGGGGGGCACGTGGGCAGCAGCGGCGGGGAAAGCGGGTGAGAAAGAGGGACTGAAAGGAATAAAGGAAATACAAGGAAATAAAAGAGGAATAAGGCAGAAAGCAGAAAAGTGCAGCCAAGCAGAAAAGCGCAGAAAAAGAGAAGAGGGTAAAACAAGTGGAAACGGAGCGGAGCGAGAGAAAGGAGACAGAGGTCCACTGGACCACCAGAGATGAGGCGCAGGCATAACCTGCGGGTAGAGGAGGGCCTCGAACACCAACACTCGAAAGTTCAGGGGCTCGGGGGAAGGCCTCACTTAATGGTGGAGCTGCGAGGGAGGGAGAGCAATTTCACTGACAATGAGTCATTTTCATTGCATTGGTATAATATCTGTGTGATGTAAAGCCGTCTGGCACCCTACATTGTACTAAGTGGTGCTATAGAAGAAAATAAAGAAAAATAAATTAATATGTGCTATATAAATTGAAATTTTGTATAATCACTCCTGCAGCTACATCTGACATGCTTACAGTGCATGTATATCTTATACAGAAGTTGGAAAAATGAAAAACCTGCTTCCAAAATATACTTTCTCTCCTGAACACTTGTGAAGTGACTACAAGCTGAGTGTCTTTGAATCCCTCCCGTGCAACAGGCATCAAGGTGTTAGGCTCCAGCAAGCTCTCCCCCTGGATGAACAAAAGGAGTGCTGATGGCGGATTAATCGAGGCATTTGTTTTGGGCCCAGCTGGAAGTGAAACTAAGAGACCACCACCATCCACTAAAGGTTGCTGCTCTGACGACAAAGCACACAAAGGCCCATATTAACTAAGCGTTTGCATCGCCCTTCTGTTGCGCAAGGCGACTTAGGGCAATGCAGAGTCTCGTTTTGGATTTACAAAGCTATGCATGGCTTGATTTGCATGGCCCTGCTTGGCATTGTGAAGAACCCAATTCAACACAGCCGCTTACGCCGCATTGTGTTACATTTCTTTATAGTAGGCATTCCATGGGTGGAGCATGGGCATTCCGATGCATCCACCCATAGGTTTCACGCAATTCCAGTTTTACTATGATTGGTAAATCTGTAATTGTGTGAAATCGGTACGCTTATGTTTATTTCTCTTTGTTACTTTTTTGCATTGTTTTTGTGCAGGGAGGTATGCCTGCAACGTAGGCACCATTGCAGCATGGCACAAAGGTGCCTGCTTTGGCACTAGGCAGCCACAAGCACAGTGAGAGAGAGCTGAAGAGTGCCATAGCTTTGTATATATGATGCTTTTCAGCTCTCTCCCATTCATCCAACGCAGCACAGCACCTTGACTGGCTGCACTGCATTGCATGAATTCTTAGTAAATCTGCCCCAAAGTACGGGCCCTGCTGAATTTGTCCCAGTATTAGAAAATTACACTAGGACAAAGTCAGCATTTTTCATTGGGCTGGTTTGGATCCTAGGTCCAGATCATTAATAGCAGTTATATCCTGTATCAGACTGAATTGCTCTAACTGCTTGTTTCCCCAAAAAATTGCCATTACCCACGACCTGCAGCCACTGCCATAAAATAAGATTGGGCATTGGCGGGGTTGTAAAGCGTATACATATATATAGCAGTGTTTGCTCTTGTCCTCCCGTCTCTATTTGTCCAGAAACTGGGACTAACGGAGACAAATGGCACATCTCGGGTATGTTTAGCGTTTTATTTATTGCACATAATATTTGTGCATGTTATATATGCACATACATACCACTTACCTTATTTTTACTTACCTGCATGGTAAAGGCAGATGTGTGGTAAATGTATTGGATGTAAAAAATGCATGGTAATGGTATGCATGGTAAAAACATGCGTTATTTATATGTGTGTGTGTATCTATCTATCTATCTATCTATCTATCTATCTATCAATCTATCTATCTATCTATCTATCTATCTATCTATCTATCTATCTATCTATCTATCTATCTATCTATCTATCTATCTATCTATCTATCTATCTATCTATCTATCTATCTATCTATCTATCTATCTATCTATCTATCTACATATATATATATATATATATATATATATATATATATATATATATATACACACACATATATATATACACACGCACACACATATATATATATATATATATATAAAACAATGAATCCTTTCTCAGGCGGTCGGAGCGCTCTTACACAGCCTCCACTTGCGCACAGAAGGACACGGCACCACCAAAAATGCAATTCTTCAAGTTGTAAGTTCAGTTCATATATTTTATTTCATAGCACCAAGGTGAAAAAATGGCCTATACGTTTCAGCCGTAGCCTTCGACCGGGCCATGATATATATGTATTACCTGCTGGCGGTTGCCAGTAGGTAGTTATAGTTAGGACCATGTTTCCATAGGTAAAACATTTTTAGACTTTTTTATATCTTTAACGCCGTTTGACAAATCTTCACAAAATTTTCACAAAAAACTGCTCCAGTGAATCTTGTTGGGCATGGAAAGTTTCAGGGCGATTTGTGAAGCAGGAACAGAGAAAAATGGGGTTTAAAATGTTAATTCCCATAGGACCTGTCAACACTCCTACAGACCAATCCACTCAACGGAATTACACCACATTTGGTAGAAAGCTATATTTGCTTACACAGATCACACTTTCAGTTATTTGGTTTAAAACCGTTCAGTAATTGTTGAGAAATTATTTTTAAAAGTTAGTGATATCTGTGGTCAGGATTATTTTGCGAAAAAAGACGAGCTCTTGCCGGGAAATGCAGAGCTTTGATTAGCTGCCAACACTTCAACCAGGAAGTGGGGGCGCCCCAATCCCTATGCACAGGGGCTTTTGAGGATACAAGCAACAGAACCATTCGAATTGGCACAGCTGTTTGCAAATGTAATCCAGGAGCTGGTGGTTGACGTATTTATTTATGCTCAAACCCTCAATGAACACCTGCAAAGGCTCTCAGGAGACGTAAAGATGTGACTGAACATAAGTAACTGAAGAAATGACTTGAGGCATGTGGGTGTGCCCTCTTTGCTTAAAAGTGTGCCACCACAATATTGAGTATTAAATACCGTCCTGCAATGATATTAAATACAGAATATCAACTAACACTCAAGGTAAGTCTATATACTTTCGTAAAGATTTACTATTGTTAACGTCACATCTAAGTACCTTGGTGATACATAGATCCCTGATACTGTAACAGATACAGTCGGTTTAATCACGCTTCAGCGCCCCATATAGGGGTAGTAAGCGCTATAAAAATTCTGCAATAGAATACAATACTACCATTGTGGGGGAGCCCCACAAAATATCATAGTATACAAAAAAGTGATGGATGGAATTCTTGAATTAATCTCAGCCACTGGTAATTACTTAGGCCGCATCCCAATCCATGGTAATTTTGCACACCATGCCACCTCAGTTTGGACCCCGCTATATGCAAATCAGTCTCGACCCTGCTCCAATGAGTCCAGTCCAGCCTGAACTGCCAATCCAGGTCCTCCCTGCACTGGAACAAAAGCATCCCAACTTCACTCATGACCGCTGAGTCTGATATTCATACCTTGAAATCTATGTCCAAGACATTGAAGGACCAGGTGCGCACCTTGACAAAACAACAGGAGATTATGGTGGCGTGGATCAAAGATCAGGAGGGCAGGGTGGCGAAATTACATTAGAGTGGTGGGGGTTCCAGTGGGAGCCGAGGGACAGAGTGTCGCCCTATTCCTGGAAGACTTGATTGTTAATCATCTTCGCCCCAAAGCCTATCTAACTTTTTTCCGTTGAGCAGGCCGCACAGGGCGCCAATACCACCGCCAAAACAGGGGGCCCCCTTGCGAACAATTATTGCCAGAATCTTCAATCATCATGACAAAGATGCCATACTCCAGGCTGCTCGCTTCCATGGGGACTTAATGTATGAGAATGCCATGGTGCAGTTCTTTCCAGACTTCACGCTGCAGGTTCAGCGCCAGCGCCATAGTTTTGAGGCGGAAAGTAGAGCACTCTGAGCTAACTAATTGAAATACATGATGCTCTTCCTGGCCAAGATATGCGTGCCGGCGGAGGGTAAATCCGGGTACTTCACCACACAGGCGGAAGCGTGGGGCTAGCTGGAGGACCTCCGTACCCCAGGGGCAACTGCGCAGCTGGTAGGAGAAGGGAGAATGCCCCGTGGACCAATGGGGGATGCCCAGGCTGAGTCACGGAATGGACTGTCAGCGGAGGGCGCCGAGGATGAGACCCCCTGAGTGACATTGCTGAATACAGACTGCGTACCCCTGGTCCTGAGTTAGTGTGTGTTTTGAGATGTACCTTCATTTCCAGATCCCATGGCGTGATCACCTAAAGCTGTTATGTAATACGCTTAGCTGGCAAGAATGGGGAGGAACTAAGATATTCTGTCTGTAGGGGGTTTATTATGGGTTCAAGGAAGGTTTCCGAGCCTTTTGGTGGACCAGCCAACACTTAAAACATTTGAGATTAAGAACAGGTCGACAGGCGCTCTGCAAATTGCGGTGGTGGGCGGTTCCAAGCCCACAGTGCAGGATAGCAGGGTGGGGGGGGACGTTTAATGGGTGTTATAATTATGGTTTGTTTTCAAGTTTTGCACAGTACAATATATGTGAGGCCAGACATGCGGCGAATCAAGGGGAGGGTCTTGGATCACTCGGGGGAGGAGGGTGGCTGGAGGTTCTGGTCAGGCGTAAGGTAGGAAGGTCCCCCTTTGACACATAGAATGTGGTCACAAGAATGTTCAAATTTTAAAATTATGTCTTGTAACGTAAATGGCCTGGGAAGTAAAATTAAACAAACCCTGGTATTGCAATTTATCTGTAGACATGCCCGACCTCTTCTTGCAGCAGGAGATTCATTTGAAGGGCAACTGTAATAAAGCTCTTGACCACTGGGACTGGGACTCTTGACCTCTTTGGAGGCACACACAGGTTACACCTCCAGCTCCAGGGGCACGGGCATCCGTCTTAAATCCTCCATGCCATATACGCCCGGCCAGACTTGGAATGACTCCCTGGGTAGATTTGTCCTGCAGACAGGAGTTTGGGAGGGTGAAATACTCAACTTATGTTCAGTTTACACAACACCCACACTACAGGGATCCACCCTGTTGGCACTCAGTATCTCCATGTTGAATATGCCAGCCGCTACTTTAATACTGGGGGGAGACATGAATGATGTTATGGACCCTGAGATAGATAGGTTAACCAGTTAGAGAGTAGAGTCAGGCCCAAGCCCACTTTAATCCTTTGTAGATGCCATTGGCCTGGTGGACCTTTGGCAAGTGCATAAACTGACCCTGACACAATACACCCATTTGTCGGCACAACATGGTAGTCTCTCACGTCTAGATTATATCTTTGCCCACTACATGAGTGCAGGCTAGTTTCACGACATAGGTCATCAACCATTTTCAAGACCCTGTGGGAGTGTCTTATACTGCTGGGATGGTTACAGCAGAGATGTTTGCAAAATACTGTGAAAACATATATTCCTCTAGGACTACCCACACAAGTCAAGAATACACTTAGCTTTTGAAAGACATTTCTCTACAATCCCTTTCACCAGAAGATAGGGAGACACTAGAATTGGACTTGACTGCGGATGAGGTAGAAGGGGCAATCTGGGGGCTCCAATCGGGTAAGGCCGCAAGACCTAATGGCCTCCCAGTGGAACTATATAAATGTATAGTGGACAAAACGGCACCCCACATGCTCAACATGTTCGAGGAAGCCAGACGGGTGGGGGCTCTTCCAGCTGACCAGAGGCTGTTCACTATAGTGATTCTTCCTAAGAAAGGTAAACCCCCTACAGCCTGTATTTCCTACGGGCCTATCTCACCCCTGAACTTGCAGGCCGAGGTCCTGGCGAAGGCCCAGGCCAGCAGAATGGTGAAGGTAATAACTAAGGTGATTCATCCGAATAAATCCGGATTCATGCACCACAGGGGCACCAGACTGAATCTCAGGTGCCTATATGGAGTGCTACACATGACAGCAGCTCACCAGGTCGAGAACGCTGTTCTGCTCTCTCTGGATGCACAAATGGCCTTTGATAGTATAGAGTGGCCTTATTTGTTTGCAATCTTATCCAGACTTGGTTTTGGTCCCAAATTTTGTAAGTGGGTTAGACTCATATTGGGCTCCACTGGTGAGGGTGCGGATTAAAGGTGCACTCTCCCGCCCTTTTGCCCTTCACGGGGGTACGCAGCTGGGCTGCCCCTTATCGCCAATGATTTTCACCCTAGCATTAGCTCCCTTGATGGCGTGGATCTGGCAGGACCCTCTCTTGTGGGGTATCTGGAGGAAGGAGGCATGGGAGGAACGGATCTAATTGTATGCTAACGATATGTTATTAAATACCACCTCACTTTGCCACTGGATTCAAGCAAGCCTGGCTGAAGACGGCTGAAATGCCAGAAACCGGTCCTAGGAAGCTTGTTTCCGGTCCAGGGAAGGCATGGTTTGGCAGTTCGGGCTGGACTGTTCCCATGAGGCACAGGGTCAGACTGATTTGCATATGGCCATGTCTGAACTGGGGTGGCAGAGTGGGCTAAAGAATGGTGATGGATTAAACCCAGATCAGTTGACAGGGGGTGAGTGCTTGCAATGTTCAACACTCCGTCCATCATTTACGTTGGTTTTCGCTTTGTTCGCCACAAGTTGGCAGGGTATGCTCAGACGTGAGTCCCTTGCTCACTTTGCCACTGGATTCAAGCAAGCTTGGCTGAAGACGGCTGAAATGCCAGAAACCGGTCCTAGGAAGCTTGTTCCTGGTCCAGGGAAGACATGGCTTGGCAGTTCGGGCTGGACTGTTCCCATGAGGCACAGGGTCAGACTGATTTGCATATGGCCATGTCTGAACTGGGGTGGCAGAGTGGGCTAAAGAATGGTGATGGATTAAACCCAGATCAGTTGACTGGGGGTGAGTGCTTGCAATGTTCAATACTCCGTCCATCATTTACTTTGGTTTTCGCATTAAATACCACAGAGCCCGCTCCTCAGTGGCCAGAATCTTACATATTTTTCAGCTCTTTGAGAGTTATTGAGTTACCAGATCAACTGGAATATGTCCCTTATATTCCCCTTGGCAGGAGGATGTCGGACTCTGCCAAGAACATGTGTGGCCCCAATAGTAACTCAGGGCTTTCAATATTTCAGCATCTTTGTAACCAGAAATGCAGAGGCTTTTATACCAAAAACATTGTTGTAAATCTGGAGCATCTTAAGGGAGACATGATACACTGGTGGGAGCTCCCGGTATCCCTGATGGGAAGAGTAGTGCTCTTCAAGATGATGTCCCTTATCCGTATGCTTTACTTCCTTCAAAATACCCCATTCAGGATACCACGCGAATTTTTCAATACAGTAAATAGTGAGATGTGTAAACTGATTTCCCACAGAAAGTTACAAAGAGGGGTATTCGAGGGGGGCTTGGCTGTGCCTGATGTCCAAGTCTATTACGGGGCTGCCCTGCTCGTGACAATCAATGACTGGTATTTGCAGATATAGACGGACCTGTCCACCAAGTTGATGCGGACTCAGAGAAGTTGGAAACCTTAAAGGTTTCCTTAAGTGGGGACTGATCAGTATTGATTGTCTCTGAAATATATGGAGGGGGGCCTTTACTGAAATTTAAGGACCTACAGATGGAATCCAAAATGGGAGCAGGGGAATAGTTTAGATATTTGCAATTGAAGCATGCGTTGCAGTGTCATGTGCCCGAGGAGGAACAGTTGCCTGAGTCTTCCCCTCTGGAGTACCAACGGTTGCTGAACCCTATGTCAGCCAAGGGGATATCACTGGTTTTTAAGAAAAGAATTAATAACTCCCCAGATAAGCTACGCTCCTTGCAGAAGGCTTGGGAGGGTGATGTGGGGCTGATTGAGGATGGGGACTCGGCGGAGGTTTTGCAGGGCCCTAGGGAGGTGGCTATACATGCCAGCTTCCACCTCATACAGTTTCAGATACTACACAGATCCTATTATTCCAGGTCCCTGGTGCTTTGCTTGGGCTGATGTGATACGGCTCTCTGTGCCAGGGAATGTGGCATGGTGGGCTCCTTTTTTCATATCTAGGAATGCCCTGCTAACCAAACATCCTAGGGGGGGTTGCAAGTTATGACTAAGGTCACAGGTCTCACAGTGCCACTGGATGCTAGATGGCTATTATGGTGTATTACCGGGGAGGACACTTGGCCCAAGTAAACCAAGATTTGGCTAACATTAGCAGCAGGGGTGGCAAAGCGAAATGTCGCCAAAGCAGGCGGAGCGAGTGATTTGCCAGGGTCGCAAATTGCCCTAAGAAATACGCAAGCATTTGGGACAAATGGGGTAATTTCGGGGACTCATGAAGGCTAGATCTGGGGGCTAGGTCAGGGAGGGTATATGGTTCGAGCAGTGATCAAAGTCATTAAGGCTACACAAGCTTCCATCCATGCCGAATAATCCATGTATTGTCTACTAATATGTGCAACTGCTGTGGGGAAAGGCCTCCATGTCCAGAGGCACCATACGCTATTAGTAGTTATGTGTTCTGAATGTATTGAGCAACTGTTTAATAAAAAGTTTTATTTAAAAAAAAAAGAAAATTAAAAGATTATGGCAAACAAAACCATTTGGAGGAGACTTTACCAGAGAAATCAATTCATCAGATTTAAAAGTTTTACTTTTAAAATATTGGGGTTTTATAAATCGATTTCTAACTTCCACCGCCATCACATACGGACACAGAAAAAAATGCATGTTTTAGATTTTGCACCACCGCCATTACAAAAATAATAATTTCTGGACTGATTTTTTGAACCGTACCAGCATTTCTTAAAGTCTTTATGATCCAAAGAGAACAATATATAGTTTTGGGGTTCGCTTAAGAGACACACTATCACAATAGGGCCCATATGTTTTTAATGTCAGATAGTGAGTGAAGTTGCTAGAGTAACTTAATCTAATAACTGCATTTTTTAAAAATAGCTTGAGTTGGAGTCCACTTCAGGATGTGATCTAGTGTACATTGCAGTTGAGTAAATGCAACCATAAGATTTTTATTACAAGTGAAATTATGCGTTTTTCCATGAAAAGTTTCCTGTTTGAAAAGATATAAGGTGCCCGCTGTAGAATGTAATAGCTTGTAGGCCCATGTAACTATCTTTGTCAACAATATGGTGTATGTGCTGGTAAGGGTGAATTCTAGCTATAATACCTAGACAGGATTTGCCTGACTTAAAGAAGATAGTTTCCGAAGAAGCCTACCTTCATACTGCTTCACAATTGACCAGTAACGAAAGGGGAGGTGCTCAAGAGCATAAGATAGGGTGGATGGAATCTTTGCATGATAAATCTCTAGATGTATTTCAAGTGGCGCTTATCACAGGCATTATAAAATGTTCGTAGAGCATCAGCATGGGCCAATGCCTAACCAGTGTGTGATAGATGAGACCTACAGTCCAAAGATTGAGAAAAGTTCCTTCCTAGATATGTGTACGTTTTTTACAATATCTTAAGAAATTCCACCTAAGATCCAGTAAAATGACGATACTGCCTTTACCTCTAAATGACATCACCCTGCTCTTAGTTATATTTATCGTAAAATAGTTATCCCTCACATATTTAAAAAGAGCTTCTAAATTACCCTGGAGTCCAATTGGTGTGAGAGCAAAAATTACTAAGTCATCAGCATAAAATAGTACATACAAGTCTTGTTGCGCTATTCAAGGAGGAAAATTCTAATGATTACCAAAGTGGGTGGGAAAGTCGCATGAATAAATTCAAAACAAAAGCGGGAACAGACACAACCCTTCTTCAGAACATTCTGTGTTAGGATCTTTGGAGAAAATCCATTGTTTCCGCCCATTAGGACTTTACACCAAGTGAATGAGTATTGTGCTATAATTAATCCTATTAAATTAGAAGGTATCCGATCAGACCAATTTCTTCCAAAGAGAGGGTCTGTCGGCCCCGTTGAATGCAGTTGTAAAGTCAACATATAGAGTATATAAAATCTGACAATTGGGCACTCCACACTTAGCAATGAGATCCTGAACAATTGCTGTATTGCCTATCACAAAGTGATTGGATCTAAAACCTGTCTGGACACTTGGAATCACTCCAGACGAGTAATCCCATTCTGCAAGATGTTCCAGAATACTGGACGCGAAGATCTTCCCTGAAGCATACAGAAAAGCTATTTGGCGATAATGACTAGGTAATGAATCAGATTCATTTTTGTGAATTAGAATAATAATGCTCTCTGTCCTTAACCTTAGAATTTGCCCCTTAGCATAACAAGATGCAAAGAGGTATGCTAGGAATTTACTCCAGATTTCTGGGTCATTTTTCATCACTTTTATTGGAATCCCATCAGGGCTAATGTTCTTGCTTTGTTTATTAGAGTCACAATCTGTTTTGCGTTCAGGGGATTTATTTGCCAATTGCACATAATAATTTTTTCTGTAGGTATTGAAGACAACTCGAGTTGAATTGAGGCTGTATTTTTTGCATAGAGTTGGGTAAAATAGTCAATCCATTCAGAAGGAGAAACAGGAATTGCAAAGGAGGCTCGGTTCCTACCTGTGACCTTAACGACAAGGTGCCAAAATGACTTGTAATTTTTTAACTGTATTGCTTGTTGCAGATCCAGCCGATTTAATTCGGCTGCTTATCTGTGGAGCTGAAATCGGATAATCATAAGAAATAAAGAAAACAAAGAAAAAGGTAGGAACAGAGAACATGCGAGACAAACTAACAAAGGGAACATATCTATGAAACACACAAAAAATTGAGGGCTGTGACACCGCATAAGGGAGATGGCACGACAAGAAAACCTAGACGCAGCAGACAAGGGAAAGAGTCAGACCACGAAAAATAAGAATTACGCAGTCTTGGGGATGAATGAATGTCAAACAGTACCTGAAATGAAAGAATAAAAATAAAAGCTTAATCTGAAAAAAAAACAGACTACAAGAGGAGATATACATATGAAAACAAAATATTTAAATATTATCATTTAACAGGAATATTATTCAAATTAACTAGAAAATATTCTCAAGGCATAACTAGAGTCAAATAGAAATCTTTGTGGTATCCATCTCTTCTCCTCTGCATTTATCGATGAAACATAGCAGTAACACAGGATCTTCATAAGTCATAGTTCTGTTTTATATGTCACTTTAAAACAAGCATGGGTGAAAAGGCAGAATCTCGCGTTCAGAGCATGCAGAGCTGGTCTCATGTTCAAAAAACATTTTCTACTGTCTGCCGTGGCTTTAGAAAAGTCTTATGCAAAGAGTAACTGCAAACCAGACCGAGAATTTATTTTATTCCCTTTAGCTGCTTCAACATATTCAAGGAAGAAAATGATGACTCCTCTTGGTTTTTGAGATGAGGAAGGATGACGAGTAGAAAGGCCCAGTCGATATGCTAGCTCTATATTTAATAATGAAGAAATTGAGAGGTCCAGAATTTTTGGAAGAAATGTGCGAAAAAATGTTACAGGATCATTACCTTCAACTCCCTCTGCAAAACCATAAATGCGGAGATTATTATGATGGTTTGATTTTCCAAATTCTCTGGGTGCTTTTTCAATTGAGATACCTCAGCTCACAGATTCGTGAGAGACTGCATAGAATCCTCAATGTCACTAACTGTCTGCACCACATGTGTGACCCTGCTATCCATGAGGGACCCATTCTCATTTAAAATTTGCAGTTTATTGTTAGTGTCTTACATATAAGGCTTAAGAGCCCTAATTTCTTCAAATAAAAGCTCAATAGAGATGACGTTATGAGGTTTTGTAGGAGATGGAGGGTCTTTTTTAACTCTTTTAATAGCCTGAGGTATGCTTGAACTTTGTTTAGATGTCAGCTTTGGAGAATTAACCATTTGCATTGGACAGCGCAGTGGAAGTCGACGTCAACTCTTGACTACTACCCTCCATATTCACCTCCAGCAAAGTAAATGAATTTGCAGTGCGAATGCTGAAATTATGTGATGTGCTGTGGGTATTGGATGTGAAAGACCTGCGTCCTTTGGTTCTTCTCATAAGATATGCGAGGGGAAACATAGCAGAAACTGTATTACATAAAAAAGTGAAAAATAATGCCCGTAAAACAAGCATGCAAAGCAGTGAGGAAACAAAAATAGTAGGTTAATAACAGGAAATCCTCTTGCTTTATAATGAGAATATATTATGCCTTCCAACAATGCCCATTTCCAAAAAGAACAATAACAGGGAAGAATCCATAGGTGGAGAAAGAATTCAGGCAGCGCTGAGGCTAAATGCGAAGAACATATTCAAAATAGCAGGCGCGACATTCCAGTCAGCGCACCTGCATCGTTTAAACTAAAAAAATGACAAGCAAACAGGTGAAAGAGTGAACCTGCGTGTACAGCGAAGGCTCACATTTGTTTTCCTGCCAGATGAAAGTGTCGGAGCAAGTTTGCCGAGTCCGGTCCGACTCTATCCCGTGACCTTTGCGGTCTTGTTTATGTGATTATTGTGTTGTATAATTTTTTTGATGTGCGTTTTTTTGGTAGCACTGTATTGTCATAAGTTATATGTTGAATGTTAGTTCGGTACCTAAATTAAATTATTGTATAATTTTCTCTTCTTGTTGTGGTGCTCGCTTATTTTGAATCTCAAGCATGTACAGCAACTATGAATTCTGATTTTATATGTATTAAAAATAGAATATATAAAAACCTTTTGTATTAAAAATGAATAAAATATAAAGAATTTACTGGTCTGACTTATGGCTTATGGACATTATGAACATATGGTTTTGTTCATGTAGATTTGGAGAAGTTTTTTGTTTGTTTGTTTCCATGATTATTCCCTGCCTTCTTCTCCAATCATATAGTTTGTCAGGGACCCTCTCTGTTAATTTGGAGGAGCTCCTCAACCCACGACCATCTCGCTGCGTTGCCAAGCCACACCCCCTACCCCAAATCATTTAAGTTTGTACGTGTGCACAAACTCAAAGGGCATTCCAGCCCTGAAACTACCACCTTCGGCCTGCTTCCAGCCCCTGTGAGATGTGCTCACACGAAAGTCTTTATGCACTGACAGTCCTGTAGTGAGCGCAAAACCAGCTCTTGCACATATATGCCAAACGTACACACCTAAATAGCTTTAAGCGATAGTGGTGAGTTCACGCCTAGCATAGGCAATAGTGACTTTTCCCTTGCCCACCTGCATGAGCACAGTTCGCAAGACCAGTACGATGGCATCCAGCAGAATAATTTTCCTTTTCCTGTCAAAGTGTGCAAAGGTGGTATGTTCTGTGGGGACATTTTAAACTGTTTCAAAACTGCGTCGGTGGTCAGTTGTCCAGGACTCTGAGAGGTGCATAATCACGGCTAGGGATTTTACAAAATGGCTGCCATAAGGCAAAGGAGCATTGCATATTCACTATTCATTCTTTAATTTGGTGAAACACTGCTAAAAATTGTGCTCTGGGCTATTGCCCCGTGACGGCATACACCAGAATATTATCAATTACATTGAGAACTCCTTCTACCCCTTCTGATGAACAAATAGATGTCGTTTTTTGCTGAACACACAAAGGGGAGGGGCTCCTATTCATAGAGGCCAAGGAGAGGGGTGTATGTCGGGAGGAGGGGGAATTTGTCGGTTCTTTCCGGAGAAAAACCTTAAAACCTTGGTCCAATCGCTAGTTCTCTCTAGACTGGATCACTGCAATTCTCTTCTGACTGGCCTACCCAAATCTCACCTCTCCCCCATCAAATCAGTCCTCCATTCAGCAGCTCCCTTTATTTCAGGGTCCAAACAAAGTGACCACATCACCCCTATCCTGTCTTCTCTTCGATGGCTTCCCATCGAGGCAAGATCTATTTACAAAACTGCCTGCATCACCCACAAAGCCTTGCACACTTCCTCCCCTCGTTACCTGGCGAATAAACTGAAAATGTCTGGAGGCTTGAGACCCTCTCGGAATGCGGAAACGTTTCTGCTTGAGCACCCCTCCTTCAAAAGGGAGAGATCGATGGCGCAATCGTTCTCAGGTAATGTGGTGAAAATCTGGAACTCGCTTCCTCCATTGCTCCGTGCCACCACCTCTATCCGGATCCTCAAAGCTGACCTCAAATCTCTTCTCTTCCAAAGACACTTTCAGAACTAATACCTTCAATCTCAGACCCCTCTAGGAAGTTCGTTCATCATTGTAAATTTGTAATATTTTCTTGTACATTCCTTACCCTTGCTTGATGTGTTTGATATTGTGTTCTTGCATTCTATGGTTTTATCCTACCTCTTCTAGTCCCTTGTTTATTTTTGTAAGGTTCTATTTTGCAACATTTCTCAAATGTAACGTAACTGGTTCTATTGTACAGCACTCTGACACCTTCAGGTAAAGTCTGCGCTATATATAAATGCATTAAATAAAATAAATAAAAATATGTTGCAATAGGCCGGAAGGTGGGGACCTTCTTCAGGAGGTGGTTTGTCATCAGCAGGTGAATGTCTGTGAGAGGATATGCCACCTCCAGCCCACTACATTGGCTGAGATCAATCACTCAGTAGAGGCGCTCTGGCCACCTGGTGAGATGCATGCGTTTTAGGAGCACAACGAAGACTCCTGTCTCTGGATCTCGCTTCTTTCACTCCTTTCTGTTAAAGGTAATATTCTGAGATTCCTAAATTCACATGATACACAAGACGTAGGTCTTCAGCACTGTTGGGCAACTAACAATAGCATATGCAGCGTTGCAGTTCACTGATGATCAAATCCCAGATACCTAAAAAACTATCCCCTTTAGAATATGTTATAAACCAGACTTCAGGAAGTAGAAATGGAGGCTAAAAAAGAATAAATAGAATAAAAGTAGAACAGGTTTAGTTGAATAGTCAATACTCATGTGTGTTAAGTGTCAACAGAAATCAAACTGCGGTCAGGAAACACAGACAGCAGAAACAAACCAAAGTTGACTGTACTGGAAGGAGAAGGGAGCAAAGGCAGAGAGAGGTGTGGCAGGAAATAGAGAGACCTAGATAACGTGAAAGATTTGGAGGCCTGCAAGGACAGGTCAGTAGCTGCTGAGCTTGTGTGTGGCGGGAAAAAAGCCCTCGCTGGAGGCAAGGTTAACAGGACAACACTGTTGCTTAAAAGAAACTGCATTGAACTGAACCACATACAACACAAACTGCAGGATCTGCTCTGCACTGGCAAACAAACATTCCTCGAAGTGCAAACGTGCACCTTCCATGGCTTGTGACGCTGCAAAACTGCTCTCGCCCGGTAGGATATCAAAATAAGGGTTAGCTGTGATATGAACCCGGTAAAATAATAATGCTACAAAAGGGTAACGTGCATGCATTAGAACTGGCATACCCCTCTGACCTCACACCTCCACAAGACACAAACAAGCAAACAAACCGTGGAAAAGGCAAAGTGTCTGATTTTAATGAGCTAATGCATGCAAACACGGTCATGCACAGATGCGCACAGGGTACGTGTGATGTGAACCTCTAGAATCTGGTGTATTCTGAGCCACCTCTGCCTGCACCCTACTTTTTATTCCCCAAGGAGTTGGTGCTGCATGGCACCAATCAGCACCATCAGCTTGGGTGAAGGGAATAAAAAAACGTCAACACCATAACCTTTGGAAATCACCTCACATTTGGTTGAAAGCTCTGTGAGTTGCCAAAAAGCCTTTTGTCCAACATCTGTATAAGCCAGGAAAGCATTTAAGAGCATAAATTGCATTTATATGCAAAATAACATTGAAATGCAAACATACATATAGCTATAAAATCACTTTTAGATACAATATTGCCCTTAGATACAAAAATCGCTTCAATGTCATAATATTGATGATGCAAATATTGTGATACACAAATATTGTGTCTGAAATATCGTGGTTCTAAATGTATCGAGTTTACATGCTTACAATGGAAATTAAAAAAATATTGTCTACAAAATATTGTGGTGCTAAACATCAAGCTTATGCAGGCAAGTGTATATCTTTAAAAGTAAAAATGGCAAAAGGCTTTGTCTCTTTCTAGTTCGGCGTAGATGACACTGTGTTAATACTTGCTTTACAAGCACTGGCATTGCCAAATAGGTTTTAAAGGAATATTGTATGGTAACGTGAAGCATTACAAGTAAATAGCATAGGAATAGATATGTAGTTGTGTGAGAGCAAATAACTGTAGAATAATAGTGGTGCAGACTAAACGGTTAGGTGACTGTTGCACTGTCACACCAGACGTAAAACTCCATGTACGTTAATGACTGCCCTACTCCCATCTGTGCTGCTGCCAGAGGAAAAAACATATATTATCTGTTTTTTTAAACCACTTTACTAGCATTCCAACATCATGAAAATAAGCTGATCAGAGGCAATACACACGATTAGCATAAGTAAAATACACAAAGAAGGAAAGTTCATTCAGTAGGCATTGTGGTTTTCTCTTGTAAGTCTTTTATTTCTTCAAAATCCTTTCTACATATGTGGAAACAGCCAACGCGTTTCACCCTTCACAAGGGCTTCTTCAGGGCAAGAATAACGCAACGTAAAATCGCATGTCAATATAAAGAATCCAGCGATAGATGAGTTTGCAGTTTAGAATTGCAGGATTGCAGTTTAGGAGGATCTTGTGAACAACCAACTGCATGCCGGAGCTGGTTTAATTCCTAACCTGGAACCTTGGAACAGCCCAACGAAATTGCATTCACATCTACCATACACTCTATCCCATGAGAGCCCCACATACACCTCAGGACCCCTTCCCAAAATGCCTAGACATTATCACATTCCCAGATAATATGAATCTACCTACCGGATTCTGTACATCTAGGGCATTGCTCTAAATAGTTTAATTTAATGGATGCAATAGTGAAGGGGTATAGTAAATACACACTCCCTACAGAGGGCAGCCAGCCTACCCACTGATTTGATTTGATTTGATTAAGGATTTCTAGAGCGCATAGCTACCCTCGGGCGTCCCAGCGCTAACGTAACAGCTTGACAGTACTCCTAGGGATGGATTATTGGGGGAACAACCAGGTTTTCAGCAGTCTGCGGAATGATAGAAAATTGTTTTCTTTGCGTATGTTAAGGGGGAGGCTGTTCCATAACTTAGGAGCGTTATAAGAAAAGCCACTATCTCTGTTTTCTCGGCCCTCTTGTAAATTGAAATGTCACTTGAAATAATTCACTGGTTGGTTCAATTTGCAGTGGTTGGTGTTCCTGCAAAATAGAAGACATTTGTATATATGGCAATTTATTTTAGCCCAAGCTGCAGGAAGACTGGGCTGCAGTGCTTCTCAAGGAATCAATACTTCATTTCTCAGCCAATCACCCATTTACCTAGGTCACACTTCTCCCATCCAGCAGCAACCTTTGCCAGTTCATCAGGACAAAGAGTTCGTAATAGGGGTTTCTGCGTGTGCATTAGGAATCCGTAACCATTGGAAGAGTTGTTTCTGTTTAACGTTAAAAGACAAAAGGGAGCAATATCTTATCTTTTTTAGGCTCTTCACTTGGGAAAGAGTCAGGTCTGGGTGAAAATGAACTTCGTCACATTCAACCCTAAGAAGGTAATTATCAAAAGTTGTACATGTTGTCGAAGTCGCGATACGTATCAGAAATTATTAAATGAGCTGCATAATTATAAAATCTCCAGTTAGGAAGTGATAAGCCTGAACTGTTACCATCAGCTTCTTATTATTAATCCTCAGGTTACACTCATTCCACGTCAATATGCTGGTAGTCGTGAAGGAACTTATTATACAATACACAGGGAGCTGAAGTAAAAAAACCTTAACCACTGGCAGAATATTCATTTTGACTAGTGCTACTTTCCCGATTTTCGAAATCAGTATACTTCCCCCACCTATCCATTATATTCTGTATCTTAGCAATCAGGAGAGGGTCATTTAATTCATTTAAATCCTCATATTTCTCAGAAACCTAAATACCCAAATAGCTAACTGGCTTCTGCTGCAGTCTACACAACTTGGGGTAAAGTGCGTTCATTCATATTAAAAAGAAGAATCTCTGTTTTAGAAATATATTTACCCAATAGCCAGATAGCTTAGAACATGTATTATATTTGCCCAACAGCTCTTGAAACACTAGCTTCACTCTTAGCCCAAATATAACATCAAGTCATCTTAAGTTTAGACCCACCAGGAATTGCAGCGCTCACAGCTGAATTCTGTTACAGAAAACAAGGTGGGGGTCTATAAAAAAAGAGCAGAAAGAGATGGAGAAAGGGGACAGCCCTGCCTAGTGCCCCTGGTAATCTGAAAGGGATCCAAAATCTTTTTGTTAAGATATTTTGCTGCAGATTAACCTTCGTCAATTGACACAATTGACTTTGTGAGCTATGCTGGAAATCACATAACCTCCATCACCTTAAATAAGTACTCCCAGCTCAAAAGGTCAAAAGCGATTTCTGCGCCAATAAATAAAATTACTGCAGGAGTATTACTCTTGTTAAAATAGTTGATCGCTTCCACTAAGTAATGAGTCTTATAATACAATTGACACCCTGGAACAAATCCAGTCTGACCATAGCCAATCAGAAACTGTGTAATCTCGGCTACACTTTCAGCAAGAATTTTCTTAAAAATCTTATAATGCATGTTATCGGGCAAAATACATTTATATCCTCAGGATTTTTAGCTTTCTTAGGGAAACAAGTGAGGAACCCCATAGGAAAAGCAGGGGAAGACAGACCGCCCTTTCAAAATATTAATAAACAAATTCATCATAAATGTTCTAATTTTTGGAAGCAGCTTCTGATACCATTCTGTTGGAAACTTGTCTTCACCTGCAGCTTTCCCTCTAGAGAGAGTTTTGACCACCCCACTCAATCTCCGATGAAGATATCGGACGGGTAAGATTTTGTGCTACTTCACTTGTCAATCTCTGAAGACCCAGTTATATCATCACTACAGGAATGTTGATCTGCAGCGTAAATGCTGGCAAAGTGTTGTTGAAACATTCCCTCTATTTGAAGAGGTTCATGCATCAAAATGCCCATTAAAGGTTACCAAAGTTTATATAAATAGCATGTTTTACTTGTCTAGATCTAGCCAGCCTGGCCAGCAGCCTCCCACTTACTTCGCCTTCCTCTCATAATAGCTAACCGAATGTTCCACAATTTACAATTTACCTTTCCAACAAGAAATGCTGCAGCTTAATCTTCACTTCCTTCCTTTTCTTTGAGATGTTGAGGATTAACTATCTACATGAGCCTGAGCTCTGCAAAAGAAAAGGCCTCCGACAGTTCCCTACTGTTCATATTTCTTAATTTAAAACAAATAGCCTGAGAAGCAACAATCTCCCCGCATGATCGCTTTAAATTCCTCCCATCCATTTTCAATGGAAGAGGTAGATTCTCATCCAAAAATATTGTAGTCTTGGCCTTCATTTGCTCAACAAGGGACTTGCCTACTAAAAAGGCTCTGTTTAAGGACCAATGATTAGGGAAGACCCGTTTATTAGAAAAGGTGACCTCTAGACTAATAGCATTATGATCTGATAAAGAATTCAGAATGATTGAGGGAGAAGAAATTAACATATCTTTAGAAGTAAGAAAATAATTATACTAGAGACAGGCCAAAAACAGAAAGAAAAAAAGTATAACGCTTACAGAACGAATAAAGAACCCACCAAGGATCTAACAGACTATGTTCTTCTTTAAGCTTCTGCATCACCATAGCAACCTAAGTTCTACGTTGGGGGACCACCCACCTACTTATAGCTGCCTCTATCTTTTGCGTAAAATTAAAATCCCCAGCTAATATTATTTTGTTAGGAAAGCTCACCAGCTAAAGTGACAAGTCACACAGTGGATGACGGTTGTCAGAGGTCCGGCCACAGAATAACACCTGGGAACACTTCTCACTACTAATTTTAATTTCTACCACTGCCCACCTACCAGGTGGATAGGAAACCCTCTGCCCTGCCCTGCCCTGCCCTGCCCTACCCACACATTTCCCACTAGCGAGGACCACAACCCTCTAAGAGAAGCAGAGGAGTGAGCCAGAAGTTGGAAAGGGCTCCCATTTACTGATCAAATTTTTAATTTTTTAATGTGGGTCTCTTGCAGCAAAACAAAAGTAACTTTCTGTTTGATGAGCCAATGGATAACTCCCCTGCACTTACATTGGCTATTCAGCTCGTTAACATTCACTGAAACAATCCTGCAACTCAAACCAGATTTCAGGCTAATCATAATCTCACACTACATCTAAAACACTTCACTACTTCCTTGCCATCCTCAGTGTCTACTCGGTTAAATTGCTTTGACCAGCTCTTGCAAGAAACCCATTTCTTCCCTCAACATACTTTCTGCATCCCCACATGGGATCTGTTATATCACCCCTCAGCTCCAACTCCAAACTTTCCCCCTATCCCCCACCCCAGCCACAACCCAAACAAGCATTTGCAATGCACTAGGTCTCGCATTTACGCGAGTTTGAGCTATTGACATTTCAAATGACAATGCCTTTTATTTTTGATTTTTGAACATAAATAAAAGGCATTGCCATTTACATTGCCAATTGCTTAAACTCGTGTAAATGCGAGACCTATTGCATTGCAAATGCTTGTTGAAGGGGCAATCCATTTGCAGCTCCACATCTGAGTAATTCTTACGCCGTACCAAAGAAAATAATATAGTGCTGAGGTGCTGCTATTCTGTGCTGTACTATGCAGCGCTATAATATGCAGAATATATTATGTACCTCCATTCAGGAATGGTGCTTTAAAAAAGGCAGTCTTTAAGCCCGACCTTTCCAGCTCGTGAAGAGACACAGGGGGGGGGGGGGGGGGGGGGACATTCAGGCTGGCAAATGGTGAGCACTTTCGCGGCCGCTTTGATGGTCTCAGTGGCCGCGCGGCTCACTGAGAACATCAAAGCGGCCGTGAAATGATCACGCAGGCTGCCAGGCAACAATCAACCACGCCGCTCTCACAAGTGACAAACAATGAAGGGAGCATAAAAAACTCCCAGAACTAACAGGCGTTTGCCAGCCAATCATGAAATAAGTGTCGCGGGTCATCCTGAAGGTGACGCCGAGCTGTACTGCGCGCACCTTTCACACCTTCACTCTGTTTCACCAATCACAAACCAGGGAGGGCTCTTCCTCGCGGAGCCCCGGCTTCCAGCGTTGTGTTATCTTTGTAAATGTGCTTATCTTCTCTGGTTGGGCTATCTGCGTGAACGTAATCACGTGAGTTGTTTTCAGAGCAGAGTCGTGTACACTTGAGAAATAATACAATGAAATGTTTGCAAACGACTTTATGATTGCCATAATTGTCACCCATTTGCAAAAAATAAAGAACTGCACATTAGAAGGGCTTAAATGTGCACAAACATTTTCGCAA
Organism: Triturus cristatus; assembly: GCF_964204655.1. Classification (NCBI taxonomy): domain Eukaryota; kingdom Metazoa; phylum Chordata; class Amphibia; order Caudata; family Salamandridae; genus Triturus; species Triturus cristatus. Next base: position 1,162,124,036 of record NC_140590.1, read on the forward strand.
CCCCTGGAAAAGACCACAACACTGAAAAGAAAACAAATCTCTGCCACATCTAACTAGGATTCGTTGGGATACTCCAGCGGTGCTGACTTCGGAACTGGGAAATTCGGTTCGAATCTCGGCGTCGGATAGAATCTTGTGATTCTGGGCAAATCACTTCCTCTCCCTGTGCCTACAAAAAAAATGAATGTCTCCTTGTGTAATATAACTGATGCTCATGTAACGCGCTCCAATACCCTCGGTTCGAATACGCGCTAAATAAAAACTGGGAAAAACTGTTAAGCGCTATAGAATTCTGCTGCGCGTCACCTCCGGAGACTATTGCATGGTTAATTTTAGACAAACCGCGCATTGCGTAGTATTACAAAAATGAATCTGTACTCAGACCACACAAGTGCAGGCATTTTTCCGCATGACTCAGAGCTGGGAGGGCGAAGTGCGTGCGAAGTAGAATACATTTGCGCATCTGATACCACAGTGCATCGCGCATCGTGAATTTCACAAGAGACTGGTCAAAATTAGCACAAACTGTTCGCGAGCATATCGATAGGCAGCTATCACATTATCTGGCCAGGAAACTCTAATAACAATTATATTCAGGTTGGCATTTATTAATGCAGGCGCTATTAGCGGTATGCCGCTCGTCGGCCGGATACTCGTCGGGTATTGGGGGGAGCGGGGTGAAGGTCTTGGTGGTGATCTTGTAGGTCCGGGCACTTGTGCAGTCTGAGACGAGTGCTGCTTCTCTCTTGTTTGTAATGCCTCTGGTAATTATTTGGCTAACAGTATCTGAGCAGCACAGCGGGTTATCCTGCTGCGGCAGAATCACGATCTCCAAATTCAAGGTATTAGTTTATTTATTACAGAGAATCATCTGCAAGAGATGTTCGTGCGTGTAGGAAATACGTGAGCATTTAGACTTTGGGAAGGTGTTTAACTACACTGAATCTGTGTGTCATTCGAGGTGTTTTTTAATTCTTTTGAAATAACAAAATAATCCAAATTGGTAACACTTTAAAACAAGGCTGTGAAATGTTCTGAAATCGGAGATAAAAATGAATGCATCTTCTGCACATTACGAGTCCTGTGATCATCCCCCATGATGTGTTCTTGTTTTAGAGCTGTTAAATAGAGGTGCTGGAGGGAGACCAGCAATGAGGAAAGGGAATAGGGAAACTACAGGAGAAGGGAGTAAGAGACACGAACAGGACAAACAATGACCTAGAAGCACGGAAGAAAAGGGAAGTGCGGCAGAGGAAGAGTGGAAGGCTGATAAATAAGGCAGGGGCGCGAGCCAGAGGAGAGCAGCAGAGAGAAACAGGAAGGAGGAGCACGAGGGAAAAGGGCCTCGGTGCCGACGGATTGCAAGGGAGGGAGAGGGGTGCAAGGCAGAGAGTGGGGGCGGAAGGGAAATAAGAACAGCCAAGTCGGAAAGTGAAAGGCGAGGACGTCTAAAAACGCTGCGTTCGGGGGGGGGGGGAAAGCGGGGCTACAGGACGGGGAGAATGAGGAAAGAACAGCTGTGAGAGAGCAGGATGGGGTGAAGCAGGAGAGGGCAGAGAGATAAAGAAAAAGCGGCGAGATAAAGAGGGAGCCGGCGCAAGGAGAGAATCAGAGGAAAGCAGAGTCAGAGGAACTGGAAGGGTGAATGCGACACAAACTGGCAGTGGGCGAGAGCGAGGAGATAGAATTGAAAGCAATGAGCTTGAACGGGAGGCAGTGAGAAAGGCTGTCTGCGGGATGAGTGAGAGAAGAAGAGGGAATAGCGAGATCAGTGGAAGCAAAGCGTGAAGGCGATACACTGAGGAAAAATGAGTCTGTGGCAAAGGAGCAGAGAGTGATGTAAAGTTAACTAAGGACAACATAGGAGGAAGGGAGAGATGGAGAAACATGATCCAAGCGTCGATGTATAGTCATGAGCGAGGAAACATGAAAATCTGCTGCGCGCTGACAAACAAACGTGCTGAAGACAAAGTTGAATGGAAGCACAAGCGATTATCCTTACCGTTTGTCTGATCGTGCCTTTACATTTATTTACATGCGTTAGAGGACACGCGCTGTAGATGATATGAAATGAAAGTACAAGCGATAATCCTTCATGCTTGGCTGCATGCTGTTAGTTGAAGATGGGTAAGACTTCCCTTGAAATCGGAACAAGCGCGTATGAATCAAGGCTCAGCAAAATAAAAGAAAATCAAAGACGGTAAAAGGCTTGAAAAGTTTGTAGCGGCGAAAGTGAAAGTAATCGAGCAGAGCATCAAAGGGCTGGGTGAGAAGGGAGGGGGGAATGCAAGGGTCAAAGCGGCTAAAGTGAAAGAAAGCTATAGAGAAGGGAGGGGGGAGTGGGAGCAGCTGTTCACGTGCATGTGATCGTGCACTCAAGGTTTAGGCCAGCCAAAACTGTGGGTAGCACTTTGAAAATCCCACATATAAAATGTCTCTTCGAGCCTTTGGCTCAGCGAGACCTAAAAAACCATCCCTACAACCCCCCACTCTCCTGCCATGACTTTAAGTCACCCTGTCACGACTCTACTTGCACTATTAAGCACTTTCTCCTGAATTATATATCCCCAAAATTCACAAGGATTGTACAGGGTTGAGCACTGTCCACATATTCCAAAAAAAGGAGTTTGATGGGCACATGCTATTGTCAAATCATCCATAAATCCTTGCAGTATGTGAGTACAATACAGGTCATCCATAAATTCAATAGCAGTGGTGGCCTTTGCTTCCTTCCGTGCTAGTATCCCCACAAATCTGAGATTAGTCCTTTTTTTCTTTTTTTGTTTAAATTTGTTTTTATTATTATTCAGAATTTTTTGGAACAGTACATAACAGCCAATATGCATATTTTACATCTCCATTCTCATAATATCATTTTATATATGTCAATGCATTAATGGCATTTTACAGTTTTTTTTTAATTTTTATTTTTATTGCAACCGGAGTAAACACATGATATTATATTACAACAACAAAAAATACAAAAAAAAAGAATCACAGAATATTACAAATCCTCAGCCTATTTAACAATCTAAGACAGAAAGTTATCTTAAAGGCAACTTTAGTAAAATTCATAAAAAGCTCAAGCCTCCTATAACTCAATCAGTTTTCAATAGCATATTCATATATCTCCCATGGCTAATAATCAAAATCGAAATTGGTACCCCATATTTTCTCAAACTTCTTAAGGCCTCCAATGCGTGCGGCATAGATATATTCGCTCTTCTTGACCCTCCTCATCTTCTGAACCCATTTCATAACTGAGGGTATGGAATCCGAACGCCATTTTTGTAGCAGAAGCGATCTTGCGATCGCTGTTGCTATATAGAGCAACCTCGTCATGGTTTCCGAGAAGGGAAGATCTGGGTCATATCCAAGTAAAATTAGCCTACTATTAACCTCAAGCTTTATATTGCACTCTTGTTCTAAGGAAAAAAATACCTCAGTCCAATAAATATTAATATTTGGGCAACTCAACATAATATGTGACCAGTTGGCGTGTGTATAATTCATACAGCGAAAACATTGAGAGGACTGGTTAGTGAACATCCTAGCTAAAACGGCGGGAGTTCGATACAATAACCACTTACTAAAAAATAACATCCTATGCCAATTAGCCCCTCTTAGAGTGCAGAAATGTAACTTATTAATTGTAGACCAAATCTGAGGAGAAACTACACAGTTCTCATGATCTAACCATTTCTTAATTGCTTTTGACTCAAGATCCGGTTGTTTGAAAGAAGCCATGAATGTTTTCCAAGCACCTGGATTTTTATTCACTGCTTTAACTAACAAATCCTCTACAAGTTGATTTTGGGTCATAAAAGAAGTGGGGTTTATTTCTGTTAGATATTTATATAGACAACCATAAGAGTTAACCAAAATAAAATCCTTAGCAATCCCTAGAGACATTTCTGCTATCGTCATCCAGTTACCATCCCTTAAGAAGTCTGATACTTTAAGGTACCCGACTTCCGCCCACTTTAATGTCAGGTGGGTAGGATGTTTAATTCCTATTAAGGGGAGGATTTCTTCTATTAAGGTGGCTGAATTAATTGCTGGAATAGAATATTTTTTAAAGAAGGCCTGCCTTCTTTTAAAAATACATTGGAGACATTTATATCGAACCAGCTTTGGGTACCTGAACAATAACATGGGAGAGTTAATCTGAGTTTCAGTGCAAATTAAGTTCAGAAAAAAAATGCAATAAAAATGTATTTGTGGTGGAGGCTTGAACCTAGATAAATACTGTGCAAAATATGCATCACAGTAATATTTCAGATTCAGGAGTGCAAGCCCTCCATGATCTACATCTTCATATAAAGTGCCAAGTGCTAAACGTGGTTTTTTTTTTGCCCAAACAAAAGTTGTAAACATGGACTCAACCTGAGAGAAAAACGAGGCTGATAAAGTGCATGGTATTGAAGAAAACAGAAAATTAAACAATGGTAAAATAGACATCTTGATAAGAGCAACACGTCCTAACCTGGATAGAGGAAGCATATTCCAACGAATCAATAACCCTTGAACTTTCCTTAAAAGTGGCATATAATTTAGTTTAAATAGATCTTCGAACGACGCTGAATAGAGAATTCCCAGATATCTTTTTGGGTTAAGATTTACTGAGCCTTGGGTATCTGGATGTAAGTCGAAGGCAGCTCTCCCACATTGTATAACTTCCGTCTTAGCTCTGTTTATTCGATACCCTCCTAATGTTTCAAAGTCCTCAAATAGTTTGAAGACTTTGATTTGTACTTCTATTGTAGGCTTAATTAAAAGCATAAAATCATCTGCAAAAAGTTTTAAAGACGGCATGGTCGGAATTGGAGGGAGGATATCTGGGGAGTTCCGTATTGCAATTGCCAGGGGTTCAATAAAAAAGGCGAATAGTACTGGAGATAGAGGGCATCCTTGCCTAGTGCCACGCTTAATATCAATGGACCCTACCACGGTCGAATTAATGATTACATTTGCCACTGCATTCTTATACAAATTCTGAATTAAGATTATAAAAGACGTTGGAATATTAAAAGAATTCAAAATACAAACCAACGTCTTCCAAACCACCAAATCAAAAGCTTTTTCAGCGTCTAACAATAAAACTAGCGCGGGGATCTTCTGAACTTCAAAAAAATCCAAAGTTTCTGCGAGAAAATGGTTGTTGGTAGCTAACTGTCTACCCGCCAAGAATCCATTTTGGTCAACATGTATCAGTTTTGCCGCATATTTGTTGAACCGGAAAGATAAAAGTTTTGTGACAATTTTGTAATCCGAGTTCAGCAGTGTAATTGGGCGATAAGAGTTGGGATTTACCCTTCTTCGGGAAACTAACAATATTTCCCATATTTAAAAGATTCTGGAATACCCCCCCTTCTAGCATAGAATTTATCAAGGAGAGAAAGAATTCACTGAACGCATTACATTTTTTTTAATAAAATTCGGCGGGTAAGCCATCTGGACCACATGATTTAGCGTTAGGTAAGCTCTTTATCACCTCTTCCAACTCGATTAATGAAAACGAGCGGGCCATAAGATTTGTAACTGTTTCCATCAACATGGGCGGTTGATATTCAAGCAGAAACTTTTTCAACAACAGATCATCAACTAACTGAAGTTGGCCATAAATGGTCTGATAATGTGCGAGCATAATGCTATTAATCTCACCTGGATCCTCCGTAAAGCCTGCTACGCATGGGCAATTCAATGCTTTGATTTGATTCCTAGCTGCTTGTTCCTTGGCCTGCCATGCCAGTAACCTACCAGTAAAATTACTCTCTTCATAAATTTTCTGCTGAGACTGTTGGAAAAAGATCTCGCTTTGAGTTCTATATAGAGTACAGAGCTCACGCTTGGCTTGATCAAGCTGTACTTTGGTAGTGGAAGAGGCATTCTTTAAAAAGGCCGCATTGGACATATGGATCTTATCTTCAAATTTTAATATCTCGACCCTAGCATTTTTGGCAGTAACTGCCTCTTTGCTTACTACTAGTCCCCGGATAAAGGCTTTAAGTGTATCCCAGACTATATTTGGTTCTGCGGAATGAGTGTTCTGGATTAAAAATGGTCTGATCTCAGAATCCATAAATTTTACCCACTCGGCATCATTCAGATGCGACTTATTAAATAGCCAGCGTTTACGTGATTTTAAACCAGGGCCCACGTGGATTTCCAAAGATAGCATTGCATGATCCGAAAACCCATTGAAAAAGAAATTTTGTTGACAAAAATCTAAGTTCTGGGAGATCAGAAAAAAATCAATGCGTGAGGAAGAGCCAAACCATCCTGATCCACATGTAAATTTCTTTAAGGTCAGAAATGCTGTTCGCCAAGGATCTTGTAGCTTTAGCATATCCGAATGGTCTTTCAATGTTTTAAGAGACCTAGGCTTTGTCTGCCTTTTCCCTTGGACTGTGGTATCCAAATGTGGATTCATCAATATATTAGAATCCCCTCCCACAATCAAATCTCCTACAACATGATTTAAAGAGGGAAAAAGATCGTCATATGCTTTGGCGTCATCTTCCACGGGTGCATAGTAACTTACAAATGTCAGAGGGCCTGGCTTGGATCTAAAAGAGCATGTCACCCAACACCACCTCCCGAGTTGATCCTTACCCGAATTAATACACTCTAGTTGTAAGCCTTTTTTTATAAATATAGCAGCCCCTCTATGGGATGCAGAGGCAGATGAAAAACCCCTGCAGATGGCCCAGGTTTTAAAATTGAAAATTCCAAAATTTTTATAGTCGAGATATGAGTTTCTTGTAACAGAATAATTTCAGGATTTTCTGTTTTCAGCCATGCTTCAATAGCCCGCATTTTTTTCCAATTATTCAGGCCGTTAACATTGAACGAAATTATTTTTAGCCTATTAGCCATTTAAAAAAAAAAAAAAAAATCCAAAGAACCAATCAATGTAACATTCCAAAAAAAGTACAAATGTAACATACAAAATAACCGACCAATCATTGAAACTACCGGCTACCTTTTCCCTATTTTTTAGCCCCCCATCCCACCCCCAGAAAAGTAGACTATCCCCCTCCACCGCTCCTTCCACTTTCCCACCTGCCACTCAATTTGGGTGTCATGTTATTACACCCTGGTGAATCTACCACTTACCCGCCCCCCAACACTGTAATGCGTGTTCCTTTGCCCTCTTGGATTCAATTTTCTGAGGAGCCTTGCTATTGTGATAAAACCCTCTAAGCTAATCTCCCTAAACAAAAAGAGTAAAGAAAGAAGAAAGGGAAGAGAGAAGAAAAAAGAGGAGAAAAGGAAGTTTTTAATTTTTCTCCTTACAGGGAGAGCTTTATATCGAATTTACTCCTATTTCCATAAATTTTGGAAAAGGGCCGAATATAGAGCATTGACTATATCAACCTAACACCATTCTAATCCCTCGTAATCTTCTCCAGAAAACCCTGTGCCTCATCCACATCCGTAAACAAATAAAACTTTCCCTTCACTAATACTCGCAATTTACATTGTTGTGCGATTGACGCTTGTGCCCCCTTTGCCTTAAATAACTGCAGCATTTTCACAAATTCCTTCCTGCGGCGGGAAGCAGCGGCAGACATGTCCGAAAAGATTCTACATTTATTAGTCGCGTTAATTGAGAACTGTCTCTGCTGAATAGCCTTTGTGAGAACTGCTTCCTTGATACGAAAATCTGCAAAGTTGATCAGGATCGTACGTGGTAGGGTTGAATTAGGGAAAGGATGAGCAGGGATGCGATGGGCTCTCATAATTGTAAGGTCTCCTTGGAAGTCCGGAATAACTTTTTGTTTGATGAAGGTGTTGACCCAGCTTAAAGTTTGCGACCCTTCCATTCCTTCAGGTACGCCTACCAGGCGAAGGTTAGATTTACGTGAGTGGTTTTCCAGCTCCTCCAGTTTAGATTCCAACACCTGTTTGCTGTTAGCTCCTACTCTGACCTCTTTTGTCATTTTATGTAACTAGTCCTCCAATACGGAAATTCTCTCCTCTGCCTCCTGGAGCTTAACAGGGAGACTACCCATAATATTTTCCATTTTCTCCAAACGTTGATCCAAGGAGTCCAGTTCCACCTTCTGAGTTTTTTTCATATCTCAGATTTCTTCTAGAATCAGATTTAACATGTCCTTGACACTCATCTGAAATTCTCCAGACAGATCTATAAGTCGGTTAGGGTCCAGAACAGTATTAACATTGGGAGTAGATGACAGCATTACAGCTGTGGCCCCTGGGGAAGATCTTGATTCCCCTTCCCGAACTACTTCCTCCTGTTGTACTTGGGCCACAGTTGATGTAACTAACCCCGCTTTCTTGGCAGAGCTAACCTGCTTATCAAATCTCTGATCCGAGATTAATCCCTTTTTTAACTCCGGGGGATCACCACTGAGCTCTTGGCTCTGAGTAATAGATGGAATCGATGGAAAGTCTGGACCCCCGCCTAGAACACTAGATGGAGCACAAAAAATTAACTCGGCTGGTAGTGTAGGGAGAGCAGGATCTAGAGAGATCATGGGCACATGAGGTGATTGAGGCAATTGAGGGCTTTCTGTATCTTTGGAGACCTTTTTCTGAAAGAGTGGGAATCGCTTGGGCGCCCTTTTGTCGCTTTTGTCTCTCGATTTCTTCTGTATACTGCCTTCGCCTTCTGCTTGTAGACTTATCGAAGGGGCAGCAATATTTGTAGTGTCTGAATTTTTAACAGCACTCCGATCTGAAAAGGCTAGCTGTTGCCTATCAACTGCTGAGCTTTCTTCCTCTATTTCCCCCTCCGAGGTCTCAGCCGTAGAGACTGTGAAATGAGAAGGTGGCGAGGGAAAGGTACCTTCTATAGCGACTAAACGAGCTGCTTTTTTAGCCTCTCTTGCTTCCCTAGCAAGAAGTCGGCTGGTCTTCGCTTTCGCCAGGCGGGTGTTCAGTAACTTCCCCATCTCTAGAAGCTCAGGCTCAGGGATTTTATGACGACCTAAAGTCCCCTTTCAGGAACAGGGGTAACCGCTCTTTCTGACTGGATTTCTCTATTCCGCCACACACTTTTCACTGAGACGTCTTCACCGGTATCGAGTTTTGAACCCTGGAGCGCCCGCAATAATTGCTGTCCGAGCCTTTGAGCCTTTAAATCTTCAAGCCTTTAAGTCCTTTAACCAGAGTCCTGACAAGGTTATATCTTTATTGAGCCTTCATCTCAGCACCTTACTGATTCCTTATGCAGGCTTGTCGTTATAAAGCTGAGCAAATCTCTACCGGACTCCAATGCCCAGAATGCAGCTCTAAAGGCTATACAGAGTGCAGCCCTACACTGCTGAGTGTTTTCACCTCCAGGCTTCAAAGACAGTCCGGATAAATGCTCCCTTGTCCAAGCTGTAACTTTCCCAAAAAAAACAAAAAAAACTCTCCTACAAGGCCAAATCCTCTTAGCCCCTTCGGCTGCAGCCACCTCACCTCACTTCGCCTCTATTCTTCAGATAATTCTCTGTAGAGGATCTGCATGTCGCCCGACCAGTCGTCCAGCACTCCATAGCGGGGGAACCCCTCTCTCAGGAAAGCCAGGGCCGTCACGCCGTCTTTTCTTGAGTCTCCCTTTAGCGATGACATTTCTGCAGACACTCCGCTGCTAGCGAAGCCTCACCATCGCGGTAAAAAAACGGTGAAAACAGCTCCGCTGCGGCCACTGCTGCCGCTAGTTTTGCATGCTGGGGCTTCCGATCGCCATTACAGGGGGGGCGGGGTCATGGGAGAATCACCTGAGGCTACGCGCGGTGCAGCGCCGCCATTCCGACCATGGTCGGCATTTTACAGTTTTATCACCATCGCTATATTGCAAGTCCAGTATGCGGTGAACTTACATTATGTCTTCATGATAAAAAAAACTGAAAAGAAAAGGGGGGAAATAGTTAGAACAGAAAGAAAATCTCAACTGAAACTAATATATACAATTACTTTTAGTAACAGGCGCTCCATCCGCCATAACCACACATATTTTGAATATGCATCACCCCAGCCAAATGAACTGCAAACTTAGTTACATGCCAGTGAGTTGTTCCATACGCTCATGTCCGCAGAACTGATGTGTAATGTTGAATGTCAGGGACTATCAGTAGCTGTGTCCGCGCTCTAGAAGGTCTAAATGGACACCAGCTGTGGTGCTGTTTGTTCTTCGTCACTCGCAGTCGTGTCTGTTGTCGGGTCCTAACCCTGCTCTGCGAACATCTGACAGGATTGCTTCCCATGCCGATGCCAGTGGCTGCTTGCGAAGCCCTATCTCGTCATCGGGTGGAGTGTTACACTCTCCGCCGGCGCCCAACACAGGAGGGAGTGATACAAGGCCTCTGCTGCCGTGGGATCGGGGGATTTCCAGGGTCGCGTGAGTAATCGCTTAGCTACTATGAGCACTAAGTCTATATATCTAGATATCACCTTATTTTTCATAGATCTATGGTAGAGCCCCAAGATGCACACCTCCCATCAGAAGTCTAACATTTGCTCTGTGCATTGAGACAATCTCCTAATAACCTCTCCCCAATATGCTTGAATGGCTGTACATGACCACAACACATGCAGGAGGTCTGCCCCGGGCTCGTTACATCTGGTACATTTGGCATCTGTACAAACAAAATATTTGTTTACTTTTGCCGGTGTGAGGTAGGCCCTATGTATTATATAATATTGAATGAGCCGGAACCTCATGTTACGGGGAATCTGCGTGGGGCCTTCAAGTATGTGACCCCATTCAGGGTCCATGGTGGGTCTCTGGAGGTCCATGTCACAGTGGGTAATGACGGCACTGTGTGAACTCTGAGCTATTCTGCAAACCATTTGATGAAATGCCGACCAGTGCCCAGCTCGTGCAGGTATTGTATAGTTAGATGTGTGGTAGGCTCCTGCGCCACATTTCCCCACTTAACGCCTAGTGTACGAGTCACCGCGGCGTGAAGGAGGAACTGGCCTTGTGGCAGACCAGAGCTCTCCACTAGTTCTTCGAAGGGGACAAGTTGCCCGTCAATATATAGATCCCCTACTGTTAGGATGCCCACTTCCTCCCACTGTGTGAGTTCGGCTCTGGATACCGCCCAATGTCTTCTGGGGGTGCCCAGTATAGGTAGAGATTGCGCATATCGTATGAGCTGGTGCATGAGGCGAAGGCAGCCACCCTCAGCAGTAGCTGCATGGGCTGGACACCTTTCCTGTTGGGATGGAAAAGCACCACTATCTGAGGCTGGGTGTACCCAGGTGCCTGTGTCGCCGTGTCCCCGGGATTCCGTGCAATTAGCCAATGGGCCACACATTGAAGCTGCGCCACCAGATAGTAATGTTCCATGTTGGGTAGCGATAGGCCTCCCTGAGTGGTCGACGGGTAAATTTTAACCATTGCCACTCTACTTGACGATCCATGCCAAATGAACTGCTGTATGTCCGACTCTAGGTCTCTAAACAGTGGTGGTCTAAGGTGGAGTGGTAAGTTTGTGAAGTGATAAAGTAAACGTGGCAGGACCACCATTTTTATTAATGCAATCCTGCCCATGACCGCTAGCCGTAGGGTTTTCCAGAAGGTCATTTGCGCCGGCACTGCTGTGATGGCACGTGTCAGATTGCCTTAGAGGAGATCCCGCTGCTCCCGAAATATGTGGACTCCGAGATATCAGAACAGTGTAATTTGCCGGTGCACTGGTTTACCGCTAGTAATTAAGTGAGGGTCTGAGGTAGCTTCCGCGAAGGGGTATAAACATGACTTGTCCCAGTTCACTTTTAGCCCGGATACTAAGGCAAAGTGAACCAGAGTATTCTCGATTGTCGTGCAGAACTGCCTAACATCCCTAAGGAATATGAGCAGGGCGTCGGCATACAGCGAGACCGCATGCATGTCATCCCCTAAGGGGATCCCCCATTCAGTTTGAGTGCTGCGTATCGCCTCCGCTAGCGGTTCAACCGCCAGCACGAACAGCAGAGGGGAGACCGGGCAGGCCTGTTGTGTGCCACGCCCAATAGGGACCTGTTCCGAGAAGTAATGAACTGTCTTGACTTTGGCCATTGGGCTTGTGTATAACAACTTGACAATACCCAGGAACTCAGCTCCTAGGTCGGATCTTTGCAACACGGCAAATAAAAATCCCCATTCCTGAGATTAGTCCTTCTTGCCTCAATTTCTTTAACCCGGCCACAGACCGCAAAGCCACTTCACCCCAACTGCCCTAAGAATTGCAAGCTGAGCCTTGGCTTTAGCAGAAATACAAGATGCACATCTTTTTTGTTGCCAACCGTTGCACCATTCTTTATTATGATCTTCTAAAACTTTTCTCATTGGGGCTGATAAATTGGCATTAGAACTATTTTTTAGCATGATTAAAAACATCCTTAGGCTATTCGCATTTTAGATTGAGAAATTGGCTCACTGATGCTTAAAGACTTGTAGGACTTGTAGGAGGACATTTTAATCACACAAGGATTTTCCTTCGTGGACATCTACTCCCAGGAGCGGGGAGTGGGACGCGAGTTCTGAAATTTCCTGACAGTTTTTGCGCACTTACAAATGTAAACATGTGGGAAAACACAAAATTCACTCCCACCCATTCGCACACTGGAAACGTTTAGAGACTTACTCCTGCTAGGGGCAGGAGGAAATCCCTTTCAAGGTGGAAAATGGAATAAAACCTCCACCAAAATGGTAGCGTTGTAGGTAAAAGGGTTTTTCCAGGTGGGTGTGATAAAAAAGTGGCACTTTACAAGTGGTACAGCATTTTCCCATATGCATTTGTGCCCAACTGTGCGTGCAGAAATGTTTCTCCCTAGTCGGAATTGGAAATTCCGATTGGTTTTCCACAAGGTTACCAGGAATCTTTCAAGTGCCCCATGTTGCAAGGTGCAGCCAGTTGCCCTGATCTTTATCACTTAATTTGGGTCCAAATAACCGAGTCTATATGCTTGAAGTGATTGTCAGATTGCTAACTCACCACATTCATACAACACCTATAAAACTGAAAGAAAAACTGCTCGTTAGGTGACTACCCCTGAGACCCTAACCACCATCAGAGAGGGGGCTGTGGGACCAAACAGTGACCCAAAATACTGATGCACCACATTTACAGAAACCATGGATTCAGATAAGTTTACTTTAAACTCTACACCTCTAAAAAGTATATACCTGAAGAAATCTTAAACCTTTAAAAGCAATGCACATAAAGAAACTATACACCTCTAGAAACCCATATACCCATAGAAACTGACCACCTCTATAGGCCATGGTGTCTTAGAAACCATGTACATGTTGAAATTGAACGCTCATAGAAATACCGCATCTACAGAAACCATACGTCTATAGAAACTTTGTGTCCACTTGGACCAGACACCTTTAAGAATTGTGCACCTGTAGAAAACAGGCATATACTTATAGAAAACAAACTTGAATGTAAGTTATGCACCCATTCGAACCACGCACCTATAGATACAACACACCTACAAACCTTAGGCCCTCATAGAAACTTACACCTATAGAAAGCGTCCACAGATAGAAGCTCTCCACCTATGGAGATCCTACACGTTCAGGGAGGGGACACTCACCAAAGAAAGAGAAGCTAGGCGGACAGAGGGTGTGCTACCATAGTGGTGAGCTTTCTCTATCGACCTACAAAAATATAGGATTCAGAATGTCAGGTACATGATCTATATTGTTAAGGTAAGAGCATCTATGTAAGTACAGATTTACTATTATTAACCCCATATCTACATCTACGTCCCTTATTTTGTCAAGGTACATAGATGTGGCGTTAAAAATAGTAAAATACTGAATCCAGATTATCGACTACCACTAGCGAGCTGTAAGAGTATGTTTAGGCAAAGATTTACAACTCAGACTCCCCAGGATATTGCGGTTTAGCAAATAGTAAAAAACAAAAGTACTTTTGGCAAAATCCAGTGTTTTTACAAAAACGCTCGCAAAAATTGGCATTGTAAAAAAAAATAAAGGGTTGATCTAAATTTTATATCTCTGCACTGTGTTGAGCCGATAAAAAGAGGTTGAACAACAGGTTAGCTGGCAGTAGAGGTGTTAAGTTCCTCTGGCCTCTGCCTTTAAATTTCACAGGGCCCTATCACTGTCCTTTGCTTTAGGGGATCTGCTGTCCCTTGTCTCTTTATTTTTTTTGCAGTTTTAAATAATACAAACTCGAAACGTCTGATCATCCAGGAGGCCAGCAGAAAGAAAGTCTTATCCAAACGAAAAAGTTTGACTTCAAAACACATCCTTATTCTCAACCAGTATCTTCTTTGTTGTATGATCTCAAAAGAAGCTTCCCAGCACCACGAAAATGATACTGCCACAGCCAACACGTGTTTCTGGTACAACCCCCTTTCTCAAGGCTGAAAATTAGAAACAAAAAGCCACATTTTACAAAGTTATAATGCATAATAAATATTCTAACCTTATGCAATAATATTCCCACGTTATTTCAACTTGTCTGTCCGTTTCTTCAATTCTGTATTCAATTCAAATCAATTCAATAAATCTTTATTCGGATATAAAATATCCATAAAAGCAAAATTCAAAATACCAGCAGAAATACCTTCATTAAAAACATTACACGGTATAAAATTAATAAATAAACAGGGACTTGTAATATGTGGCATGGCCGGCAATATAAATACACATGTTATAAAAGAAACTTAAAACATAGTATTCATTAATTATGAAAATCAGGTAATCGGGTACACATTATTAATCTATAGTCGGGCTGTGTGTCCTTCATTACCCTGTGATAGCTGAACCAAACCCCAAATGTATTGGAGCGCTTTACATGAGCGTGAAGATATCTGCTACTGAATGATCAGCGTGGATGTAAACTGCCTCTGTCTAACCAGTAACACCTACCACGGATATCCTTTAACTCGTTTCCGTCTTATTATTATTCTCCGCATTGTGTCATTTCCCAAAAAGGATGGGTGGGGGTCCTTGAACCACAAATCTTGACTGTCTGATGTCAGAGACAGCAACGTTTTCAAATTTAGATTTTGCACTCTCTTGCATCAGAGACCCTCCTGTTCCCAGGGACATCTTAAGGATTTCGGGGGCCGTGGGCCAAACATGTTTTGGGGGCCCCTGTTTGGAACAATTTTGAATTTATGATCCAGTTTCAGCTCTTTCATGCCCTCTTTGGCCAAGTCACTGACCGTGCACAGACACACTCCTCCAAATTCTAAATGTGTCTACCCCTAATATTCAGGGATAGCGATGTGTGTTTTCAATATTGTAACACAGCAGCAGCGCAGTAATATTACTGGATATAATCCCTGTGACACCCTGCCATTACTCACATGTCAGGTCCTGTTTTGATCTAAAAGACACTTTTACATGAATGCTGCATGAAACAAACACATAATTTCTCTGCAAAATGTCTGTAATAGACTCACACATCACCCACATTAAAAGTTAATGAAAGGAAAACAGTACTTTAAACAATCTGATAAAGAATTAGGTCAAGATCATCAGGGCAAGAAACTCTGCAGAACAGAGCTGACTCTATCAAGGGCCCCCTGATTGGCTGGGGCCCTGGGCCATAGCGCTCTTTGCCTATGCCTTGAAACGTTTCGGCCTGTTCCAAGGCGCGGTGCTGCTGGACACTCTGCCAGATCACAGAAAGTGACTTGTCAGAGTCTCTTGCATTGACAGACCAAAGACCATGCATTAGTTTTGTGACAAGCACCTGTTCTGCCTGCCACAAAAGTAATGCAAATTTTGGGGTCGCAAATTTTGCTTTTTTTCAGCTAAATTTACCATTTCGGGTCACAAAATCCCAGGGGGTCTGACTAATTTACTAGAATAACTTCCTCAGATTGTCATTAAATCAGTCTTTAGTCTTTCCAGTTTCATGACCACATGTTTACACACAAATTGAAAACAGTTCTAGGAACTGCTACATTGATGATTTTGGTCACGAGGGGAGACGCGAGCATTGATGGGATGGGCTGGGCTCAAATCACATTTAGATCAAGTAGGTTGCTGTGGTTCAAGAATACTTTTGAATTCCTCCTATGAGTGAAAGACAGAAGGGCAAAGCGGGGATCAGCAGTTATCGTCACAGTCAGATCTTATCACGCCATGAGTTCTGCATATGAAGGCTGTTGAAAGATTATCGCACACACTCTAGTTGCACTCAGATGGCAGAGATTAGAAACAATTCCCTTGAGCTCTTTGTGTTCTCTCTTGCTGAGGGAGATGCAGGTTGAGTCCAATGCTTACTTGGCTCTGGCTTTGTATGTGGGCACCTGATCACATTCTCTAGAGTCCCAGACTTTGCTAGTGTTAAGGTATTCGTTAGAAACTCTGAAGGTAGCTGATCATGGAAGCTTGAAACAAGAGTCATTTTCAAACAATTTTCAGACCCCCCAGGATATTGCGCCATGGATTAGAAAATTTAGTAGCACAAATATAGAAATTTAGCAGCACAAATATGGAAATTTAGTGGCATTTTTGCAGCACTTTACTGTACTCATAATCATTCATTTTCAGCCTGAAATCTGTTTTAGCAGAGTATTCCACTTTGAAATAGGCATGTTTAAAGTGTCTGCAGCTCTACAGAAGCCCAGCTCCAGTCCTAACCTTGTGGAAGGGAGCTGTATTTCTCCCTGGGATGTTCTAGTGCCCATGTATGCACCCTTCTCCACGCAAATAGAAGAGATACTGGATGAGCATCAGAAGTGCTCACTTCCTGCACACACAATAATCAGTGCCACACAGACATCAGCAGTGCAAGCTTCCCTAAGACAAACACATGCACCCACAAACACAAAGTGTTGTCGATGTGTGCTGGGGAGTTTTCATCATTCGTGGGTGCTGTATGTGTTGGTCTCTGTGTGGCAATGGAAGTCAGTACGTCTTACTCTGTCTGTACATGTATGTGTCCTTCTACATGCATGTCCTCTACAGAAGTCAAACCTATTGAATTTGACAGTACTTGTTAAGGCATGGCAGTACCTGTTCTTAAGGACATCCAGTGATTTCTAAAATGCCATACTGGGCCCTCAGAGGTGCATGCACGCCACTCTGCCCCTGTCATGCCTATCCGTCAAGGGGAGTCTGACATGTGCCTGAGTCTGCGTGAGCTTTGTCTGCCTACCAGAAGTGCTCCTGAGACGGAACTGACATTTCCCAAGTTCTACTGGATTATCATATGTACCGACAGCAGGTGCCTGATTCCTCCCCAGCCCTACTGATCTTTCACAAACACACCTGATGTGATCAAATCTGGCACCACTCTGTCATTTACAAAGTGAAGTTTGCATGCAACTAACTGTACCCCAGCCCTACATCCGCAACCTCTGTCCTACTCACCTCTGAGAGATGTAACTAGCTAGTGACTGGCCCTTCTTCAGGTCTATCTGCTTTGAGACTAAACATGTAACATGTAACTGAGTCTTCCACATATCAGCCAGCCTTTCAAACACATGCCTGAGATGTAATAGTCTGCCCCGTTGATACTGTCCTTTAGGATGTAAGTGTGACGTGCTCTTCGTCAGTCCTAATTTCCGTTCAGTGGTGCATCTGACTGCCAAAGTTTCAGTGGTCATTACTAGTTCTGCCTGACGTTTCCAGCTCTGCTTCAGCCATACTTGCCTTTCAGAGGGGCACTGGCATCTGGTTGAGATTATTACCCATGCTATACCAGTTTGACATATGCGCCTCTCACACGTGAATGAATGTGTTCCAGCTGTACTGTCCTTTCAGATGTACCCTTCGGACTGTAAATTCAATGAGAATTTCCTCCATGCAGATCGTTATGGATGCAAAAATTTATGAAAATGTGCATTGGCCATTTAGCGTTTTTTGTTACTCTACCAGGAAAAAAGTTTCCAAATGGAGAAACCACCTCTTCCCGTATGGACAACTCTGGCAACAAATTAACACTTGCACCAGCGCAGGGCTGACATGGTGTTTCGCCTGCCCCTAGGTGCCATACGGAGGACTCTGGTATGCCTTAACCTACTACTCTGTCACCAGCCTGTGGCTTGAGTCTATCAGAGCAGCCAGAGGAGTGAGTGGTCAACAGCTCTGTTCAGCATTAACTTCTCTGCAAAATAGTTTTACATTCCTAAGTATTGTGCAGTATTTGGCCCACAATTACCTTGCTCATCATTTCAACAGTTTTAGTCCCCCCCCCCCCCAAAAAAAAATCACTTTTTCCAAATTTCGCAGGCAGATTTGTACAAATTGCGACATTTTTACAAAACTGCTGATTTTGCAAATCACAAAATCCTTGTAGGTCTGAATTTTGCCTCCATGGGCCTGTGGCGTAAGCGTTGTAGAGATGAGTTGAAGGCAGGCTTAGAATGTTGAGTTCTGACTTAGACGCAGCAGAATAAAGACGTGTAAGATTACTCTCCATATGGCGAGTACCTGGGCTGGCAGGATGCTACTTATGAGTTGGTGACAAAAAATCCTCTTCTAATTAAGAGTAAATGTGATTGGACCAAGTCGTTACTCCAGAACAGCTTACATAATTGCCAATCAATGGGAAGATTATGAGAGAAGATAGTTGCTCCCTCAAAATGACCTGTGTCTGGTCAATTCTAAAAATTCACATGTGTTCCATATACACTTCTATATTCATGCTAGGAGGAAATGGTACAAACGCAAACAGCAAGGGGGTTAGTTAAGAGATGCTGATAGCAAGGTGGACTTCTTCCTCAGCCTCTTCTACACCTGTGCAGAGTAAATGGATACAAAGTTTAACCACAAGTTGGGAACATGTAGCTTCCAAATCCACTGGGAGAGGTAGTGCAAGATCCTTCATTGCAGGGTGTGAAAAGATCACCTGCACAAGTAAGGTGGATCTGCTAAGGAACCCTCGGACATTGGTGTGTCCATGTTCACATCTGATAGTTGGTAGTGAAGACCCAGTGACCTTTATTTGATTGGCGTCAGTTGGCACCCAAGCGACGTGCCTGGATTCACAAGCCAGTGCTAGCTGGGTCCTGAATCGTTCATCTTGCCTATCTTACGCCCACACATTGCCCTATCCAGTCAAGCCCACCAGTTAAACCCATGAGGTAGCAAATTACTTGAAAAATAAGCCATTGGTCCAGTCTCCTTGACTTGACACTCAGAAAGGGAACGATTCTCAATTACGCACTTGCAGATGTGCCTGAGATACTGTCATCTGCAGTCCAAGGCAAATCTGTCTGTATATGGTAGTAGAGAGCCCATGTAAATCTGTAATACTCACGACTTCTCTTGATTTATGCTAATGCTAATCGTTGTGCATATGGTATGAGAGCCTGTGTAAATCTGAGCTACCAAGAGAGATCTCCTAACTTCACAGGAGGACACCGTTATGATTGAGCCCTTAACATTCATAGCATAAACATGATTCTCAGCATCCTTTGCATCTAACCCGCTGACCAGATACACAATAATTTATAGTTGTTTCTGCTCCCTCTTTTTCTATGCTACATATTTTTATGCTTAGTTGTTTTGTGGAACACTTTATCTTCTCTTTTAGTGAAAGCCTCTCACAGGTTTGTATCTTACAACACACTATAGGAAAATGTTTCTTGGGCTCAATGTTCCCTCTAGGACACTGGTTGCAGACAGAGCCTTGCCTTTTTGCACCCCGTAACTGTTAAACATGCTGCAGTCTGGTCTCTTGTGTTTCTCCTTTAGTATGTTAGCTGCAGAGCCTGGCCTCTCTGTGTCTCTTCTCTGTCACACTGGCTGCAGACCCTGGCCTCTCTGTGTCTCTCCTCTGTCACATCCTGTCTGCAGAAACCGGCCTCTCTGTCTCTTTCCTCTCTTACACTGGCTGCAGACCCTGGCCTCTCTGTGTCTCTCCTCTGTCACATCCTGTCTGCAGAAACCGGCCTCTCTGTCTCTTTCCTCTCTTACACTGGCTGCAGAGCCCGCCTTCTATGTCTCTCTCCCCTGTTACACTGGCTGCAGATCTTGGCCTCTCTCTGTCTCTCCTCTGTTACACTGGGTACAGATCCTGGCCTCTCTATGTCTCTCCTCTGTCACACTGGCTATAGAGCTCATCCTCTCTGGGTCTCTCCTCTGTTACACTGGCTGCAGAGCCCGCCTTCTCTGTCTCTCTCCCCTGTTACACTGGCTGCAGATCTTGGCCTCTCTCTGTCTCTCCTCTGTTACACTGGGTACAGATCCTGGCCTCTCTATGTCTCTCGTCTGCCACACTGGCTGTAGAGCTCGCCCTCTCTGTGTCTGTCCTCTGTTACACTGGCTGCAGAGCCCGGTCTCTCTGTGCCTCTCCTCTGTCACACTGGCTGCAGAGCCAGGCCCCTCTGTGTCTCTCCTCTGTTACACTGGCTGCAGAGCCCGGCCTCTCTGTGCCTCTCCTCTGTCACACTGGCTGCAGAGCCAGGCCTCTCTATGCCTCTCCTCTGTCACACTGGCTGCAGAGCCAGGCCCCTCTATGCCTCTCCTCTGTCACACTGGCTGCAGAGCCCGGCCCCTCTGTGCCTCTCCTCTGTCACACTGGCTGCAAAGCCCGGCCTCTCTGTGTCTCTCCTCTGTTTCACTGGCTGCAGAGCCCGGCCTCTCTGTGCCTCTCCTCTGTCACACTGGCTGCAGAGCCCGGCCCCTCTATGCCTCTCCTCTGTCACACTGGCTGCAAAGCCCGGCCTCTCTGTGTCTCTCCTCTGTCACACTGGCTGCAGAGCCAGGCCCCTCTATGCCTCTCCTCTGTCACACTGGCTGCAGAGCCCGGCCCCTCTGTGCCTCTCCTCTGTCACACTGGCTGCAGAGCCCGGACTCTCTGTGTCTCTTCTCTGTTTCACTGGCTGCAGAGCCCGGCCTCTCTGTGCCTCTCCTCTGTCACACTGGCTGCAGAGCCCGGCCCCTCTATGCCTCTCCTCTGTTTCACTGGCTGCAGAGCCCGGCCTCTCTGTGC
The DNA here is from genome assembly GCF_964204655.1 of Triturus cristatus. Lineage (NCBI taxonomy): Eukaryota > Metazoa > Chordata > Amphibia > Caudata > Salamandridae > Triturus > Triturus cristatus. The sequence goes on from NC_140590.1 coordinate 1,162,144,915, forward strand.
CTCTCCTCTGTCACACTGGCTGCAGAGCCAGGCCCCTCTATGCCTCTCCTCTGTCACACTGGCTGCAGAGCCCGGACTCTCTGTGTCTCTTCTCTATTACACTGGCTGCAGAGCCTGGCCTCTCTGTGTCTCTCCTCTGTCACACTGGCTGCAGAGCCAGGCCCCTCTATGCCTCTCCTCTGTCACACTGGCTGCAGAGCCCGGCCCCTCTGTGCCTCTCCTCTGTCACACTGGCTGCAAAGCCCGGCCTCTCTGTGTCTCTTCTCTGTTATACTGGCTGTAGAGCCCGGCCCCTCTGTACCTCTCCTCTGTCACACTGGCTGCAGAGCCCAGCCCCTCTGTGTGACTCTCCTCTGTCACACTGGCTGCAGAGCCCGGCCTCTCTGTGTCTCTTCTCTGTCACATCCTGTCTGCAGAACCCGGCCTCTCTGTCTCTCTCCTCTGACACACTGGTTGCAGAACCTGGCCTCTCTGCGTCTCTCCTCTGTCACATCCTGTCTGCAAAACCCGGCCTCTCTGTCTCTTTCCTCTCTTACACTGGTTGCAGATCCTGATATCTCTGTGTCTCTCCTCTGTTACACTGGCTGCAGAGCCCGCCCTCTCTGTCTCTCTCCCCTGTTACACTGGCTGCAGATCTTGGCCTCTCTCTGTCTCTCCTCTGTTACACTGGGCACAGATCCTGGCCTCTCTATGTCTCTCCTCTGTCACACTGGCTATAGAGCTCATCCTCTCTGTGTCTCTCCTCTGTCACACTGGCTGCAGATCCTGGCCTCTCTGTGTCTCTCCTCTGTTAAACTGGCTGCAGATTCCGGCCTCTCTCTGTCTCTCTCTGTTACATCATGTCGGCAGAAACCGGCCTCTCTGTGTCTATGAACTGTTAACCTGGCTTCAGGGCTTGGAAGAGAAGAGGAGAGGAAAATAGTCCCTCTCTGTTACTAAAAAGCAAGATCTGACATCAGCAGTGGAAGACCATATCATCCAAGCAAACCACTGAGAGATAGAAGTTCTTCTAGGAAGGTTAAACACAAGAATAGAGAGAATCCGTCAAATCAGGACCAGGGAAGTGAGATGGATATCAAAGCCATCCAATCATGAGCAAGAAACTGATCAAAAGCTCACTCTAATTACATTCAATGCATTGCAAAAACAGTGTAAGCTGGTGGAAGAAAGAGGAATGGGGTGGAATCAAGGCAGCCTTGCTATTCAGCAACCGTGAGATGAGGAAGCCAGGAGGAAGGCTACTAATGCAATCTAAAGGTCACTGAATAGCCTTTGCGGAAACCCTCAGGGCCATTATTGACTGTACAAATCTGAAATTTGTCACCACTGGGAATCAAAATGGAAGAGAGTGAGCTGACCCAGAAACAAACAAGCATTGGCATAGCCAATAGGTCTCTCCTTTGGGACCTTATAAGTGTTTAGCCATGCAACACTTGTTGCTGCACCAAGGACATTGTACTTGATAACTAAACACTTATAAGGTCCCAAAGGGGCGACCTATTGGCAATGCCAATGCTTGTTTTTTTTTTTAAAGGACAAGCAGTGCTATCAGGCTCCGGCTGCCACTTAGTCCAGCGCATCCCATGTAGACGCTGCAGCCATCTTTGAATGGTTTTAAAACCAATTCAAAAGCGGTCGCCAGTGTATGTGAATCCCTATCTCAACTGTGAGACTGTTCTCCTGCTTCCCAATTCTATTAAATACAAATTATGTAAAAAGAACATTCCTTTCTGAGCTACACGGCTCATCCTACCCACGTTTCACACGCAGATTTGAAATACTGATGGGTTGGATTTCCCGGAATTCAACTGGTTGAGAGGCAGAGAGGTGTAGAGAGGTAGAGAGGTGTAGAGAGGTAGAGAGGTAGAGAGGTAGAGAGGTGTAGAGAGGTAGAGAGGTGGAAGTGTAGAGAGAGGTAGAGAGAGAGGTAGAAAGAGAGGTAGAGAGAGAGGTAGAGGTAGAGAGAGGTAGAGAGAGGTAGAGAGAGGTAGAGAGGTGGAGGTGGAGAGGGAGAGGTAGAGGTGGAGAGGTAGAGAGGTAGAGGTGGAGAGGTAGAGAGGTAGAGGTGGAGAGGTAGAGGTAGAGAGGTAGAGGTAGAGGTAGAGAGAGAGGTAGAGAGAGGTAGAGTGAGAGGTAGAGAGAAAGAGAGAGAGGTAGAGAGAGAGAGGTAGAGAGAGAGGTAGAGAGGTAGAGAGAGATAGAGAGCTAGTGAGCTATAGAGAGGTAGAGAGATAGAGAGAGATAGGTAGAGAGAGAGAGAGGTAGAGGTAGAGTTAGAGAGGTAGAGGTAGAGAGGTAGAGAGAGAGGTAGAATGGTAGAGAGGCAGAAAGGTAGAGGTAAAGAGAGAGAGGTAGAGAGAGAGAGAGGTAGAGAGAGCGGTAGAGAGGTAGAGAGAGGTAGAGCGGTCGGTAGAGAGGTAGAGAGAGAGGTAGAGAGAGAGAGGTAGAGAGGTAGAGAGAGAGAGGTTGAGAAATAGGTAGAGAGAGAGAGAGGTGTAGAGAGAGGTATAGAGCGAGAGGTAGAGAGAGGTAGAGAGGTAGAGAGAGGTAGAGAGGTAGAGAGAGAGAGAGGAAGAGAGAGAGAGGTAGAGAGAGAGAGGTAGAGGTAGAGAGAGAGGTAGAAAGGTAGAGAGAGAGAGGTAGAGAGAGGTAGAGAGAGAGAGAGCGAGAGAGAGAGAGAGAGGTAGAGAGGTAGAGAGAGAGGTAGAGCCGTAGAGAGAGCGGTAGAGAGAGAGGTAGAGAGAGGTAGAGAGAGAGAGGTAGAGAGAGAGGTAGAGAGAGAGATCTAAAGACGTAGAGAGAGAGAGGTAGATAGGTAGAGAGAGGTAGAGAGGTAGAGAGGTAGAGAGAGAGAGAGGTAGTGAGAGAGAGGTAGAGAGAGAGAGGTAGAGAAAGAGGTAGAGAGAGAGAGAGAGGTAGAGAGAGAGAGGTAGAGAGAGAGAGGTAGAAAGAGAGAGGTAGAGAGAGGTAGAAACGTGTTCATTGATTAGATTAGGCCTGATTAGATTAGGCCTGGCAAAGAGTAAGCTGAAGATTGTATTTTGATGTTTATTTATTTTGCGTTTTTTGCAGTTCCACATGACTTAGGCCACTGCATAGGGTGATGCTGCATTAAAAACCGGCCTTCATATTTATAGACAGTCAGGGTTAGGGACTTCGAGGTTTTGCTATAGTTTCTGACTGTGATTTTCTATAATACCCCGGTTTGAACGCTGACCTTCATTAGCTGTGTAAACTTGCTAGTGATATTCCATCCGAAACCGGTCTTCACACCACCCCTTGAGTATACCTTGACTGCTCCGTCACCAGTGCCAAGTGAGAGCCAAGGAAATCATGAGTACAATATCGAGAACCCGGAAGCCGTAGAGAGAACATGACAGCAGCCTTTGGTATTGCAAGGTCCTCCCTAGAACAACAGGATCTGGATGGACAACCCGACTGACAGGAGGGATGAAGAAGCGAAAGAGAGGAGACAGAGGAAGGAAGAAAGTGAGAGGAGGGAATAAGAATAAAATAAAAGAGGTCATGGAGACGGTAAGAAGAGGTGGGTAGAGTCAGGAAGGGAAGAAGGGGAAATGGAAGGAAGAAAGGGTGCAGAGATAAAGCATGAAGTGGCGAATGGCTGGAGAAGAGGAGGAAAATGCAGAAGGCGAGATCGTTGAGTGAGAGAAGACTGGTTAACGAAGGACAAAATAAGAGGGAGGGTGGGAGTGGGTGGAGAATCGAGGACAAGGAGTGATGGAGAGAGTGGGGAAATGGTAAGGACGGGTGAAGAGGAGGGAAAGCGCGAAGGAAGGAAAGCGTGAGGGGAGAAAAGGAGTGCAGGCGAGAAAGATGACGAAAGAGGAAGAGTAGGGGAGAGGCAGGGCAGTATAAAGGACGATTGTGTGAAGAAAGGGGGTAACCAAATAAAGATGGGAAGAGAGACATGGCTGTAGAAAGCAAAACATGTTATGACGCTTGAAAGTGTAACCAGTGGTCGAAGCGCATTAAACAAGCACAAGCGAGGCAGGCTGCCGGCAGCAGGGGGAGGAGCGCGCACCTCGCGCGGCAGCAGGGGGTAGGAGGGGTGCTGTGCGGTTCCCTTGCGAGAGCGATAATTGCTACCATATGGCGGCGCTCGCTACTGCAAGGGAATCGCCACACGTGCACATGTTGCCATTGAAGGCAATGGAACGCGTGCACGTCTTAGCCTGAAAAAGGCACTCGATGGCTACAGGTCTCTTTCCTAAGCAGCGCATACGCGCTGCGTAGGCGAGACCTAAAAAAGGAGACAGGACTGATGGAGTTTCACAGGCGCGCCTGCTCACCAAAGACGAAGAGGAACACAGCACAGTGGGCCTGCAGGTGACTCAGTAGATAGGGCTTGAAGAGACCTGAGCCGTCTTCCAGTGAAATCTCTTTATCTTCTTTAAGGCGCATGTATGAAGGACCTTGTAAGGGTGCATAAGCATTCTGTGCACAACAGAACAGGTGTGACAGGAGCTTGACCATGCACATTTTAAAAGTAGGACTTGGCAATATTTAAATGAGGCAGGTTCACAACAGTATGCATTACTCAATAAAATATAATTATTTACTTCTGGCTCACTGGTTTGGCTAGAAAATGTCTCCCTGAAAGACCTTTTCGGCTTTTTTTTGCAGGAGGTATGAACGGGGATTTCCATGTATCCACATCTACTCCCACAATCGGGGAGTGGGGCGTGAGGCCTGACATTTCCAGAAAGTTTTTGCATACCTGCAAATGTAAACATGTGGGAGTACACAAACTTCACTCCCATCCATTCGCATTCTGGAAAAGTTTGGAGACGTACTCCTGCTAGCGGCAGGAGTAAATCCCTTTCAGGGTGGAAAATGGAAGAAAACAGCCACCAAAATGGGATAAGGGTTTCTCCAGGTGAAAAACAGGTTTTCACTGGTGAGAAAAAGTGGCACTTTACAAGTTTTACAGCATTTTTACATTTCGCAGTTGTGCCCAAATGTGCATGCAGAAATGTTTCCGCATAGTGGTAATTGGATATTTCCAGAGGTTTTCCAGGCATATGCGAGTAATCCTTCTAGTGCCCCAGGTTGCATAAGGTGCAGCCAGTTGCCATGGTCTTTTATCATTTAATTTATGTTCAAAGTAACCGAGTCTATAAGCTTGGAGCGATTTTCAGATTACTAACTCCCTCCATTCGTACAACCCCTATAAAACTGAAAGAAAAACTGCTGGTTAGGTGAATACCCCTGCGACCATCAGAAAGGGTATTGTAGGATCAAACAGTGACCCAAAATACTGATGCCCCAAATCTACAGAAACCATGGATTCAGATAATCCTACTTAAACTCTGCGTCTCTAGAAAGTATCTACCTGTAGAAATGGATCACTGACAGAATATTGAGGAGGAGAATATCGACCTGCCAAAATATCGAGGAAAAAATATAGAATGCCAAAATATCGAATCCCTATCTACAAACAGGAAAGTACAAAAATATTGAATCCAAAATATCGTTGTAAAAAATATAGTTGGTCAAAATATCGAATTTTTTAAATGTCTTAAAAGTAATGTAAAAGTAATGAAATAATACATATAATTAACCAAAACATACTTAAAGATACTTAAATAACTTTAAAATTAATAAATAATTAATGTAAGTAAAAAAATAAAAAAATACATATATATTAACGCAATATTAATTAAAAATATTCAATATTTTTAGCGTAGGATAGCGGGCGGGTAAAATTTACTATTACCACTCCAGTAAGTGCAATAGTAGGGAAAGGGTTGGATAGCGGGAGGGTACAAATTACTATTCCCACTCCAGAGAGTGCAACAGTAGGGAAAGCGTTGGATAGTGGGAGGGTAAAAATTACTATTCCCAGTCCATAGAGCGCAACAATAGGGAAAGCATTGGATAGCGCAGGGGTAAAAATTACTATTTCCACTCCACAGAGTGCAACAGTAGGGAAAGCGTTGCATAGCGTATGAGTAAAAATTACTATTCCCACTCCAGAGAGTGCAACAGTAGGGAAAGCGTTGGATAGCGGGAGGGTAAAATTGACTATTCCCACTCCAGTGAGTGCAACAGTAGGGAAAGCGTTGGATAGCGTAGGGGTAATAATAACTATTCCCACTCCAAAGAGCGCAACAGTAGGGAAAGCGTTGGGTAGAGTAGGGGTAATAATTACTATTCCCACTCCAGAGAGTGCAACAGTAGGGAAAGCGTTGGATAGCGTAGGGGTAATAATTACTATTCCCACTCCAGAGAGTGCAACAGTAGGGAAAGCGTTGGATAGCATAGGGGTAAAAATTACTATTCCCACTCCAGAGAGTGCAACAGTAGAGAAAGCGTTGGATAGCGGGAGGGCAAAATTTACTATTCCCACTCCAGTGAGTGCAACAGTAGGGAAAACGTCAGATGGCGTAGGGGTAAAAATTTCTATTCCCACTCCAAAGAGTGCAACAGTAGGGAAAGCGTTGGCTAGCGTAGGGGTAAAAATTACTATTCCCACTCCAGAGAGTGCAACAGTAGGGAAAGCGTTGGATAGCGGGAGGGTAAAATTTACTATTCCCACTCCACTGAGTGCAACAGTAGGGAAAGCGTTGGATAGCATAGGGGTAAAAATTACTATTCCCACTCCAAAGAGTGCAACAGTAGGGAAAGCATTGGATAGCGTAGGGTTAAAAATTACTATTTCCACTCCAGTGAGTGCAATAGTAGGGAAAATAATAATTTAATATTTTATTAAAAATAAATTAATTATTATACCAATAAAAAAGTATTAAAATTAATTACCAATCGCACAATATTTAATAATTAATTAATTATAAATGCCATTTTTTAAACGTTAATTACCTATTAATAATTAATTAACAACCAATTAATTTTCAATACCAAAAATTAATAAATACAAATCATACCAATTAATAATTAATTAATAGTAAATTAATTATCAATATACAACAATTATTTCAATAATTCATTATTTACAATTAAATTACTTCCCACCATATTCCCCTATAAACCCACAACCCGCTACAAATAATACATTAATACAATTAACATAATTATCAATTAAACAAGTAATACAAATTAATTACCAATCAATACAAATTAATTACCAATTAATAATTAATCAACAACCAATTAATTTTCAATACCAATTAATAATTACTTAATAACAATTAAATGACTTCCCACCCTATTCCCCTATAAACCCACAACCCGCTACAGAAGTAAAACGCAAAATTAAATTAAAAATAATTAATAACTCCTAAAAATTATTATTTAATGTACTATAATTAAATTACTTCCCACCATAATCCCCTAGAAACCCATAACCCGCTACTGAATTAAATTACACAAAAATTAAATAACATAAAATTAATTACTTTAAAAATATTCAAACATACATTCCAAAATTAATACATACTTTTAACACGTATACTAACACTTAAAACACTATAAAAAAATCGATATTTTTAACAACTATATTATGACTGTCGATATTACTTACTTCTATATTATGTAAATCGATATTTCTTACCTGATTTTCGATATTCTTCACCACTATATTTTGGCAATTCGATATTCTGTCCATTCTATATTAAAAACTCAATATTCTGTGCAGTCGATATTTTTTTTTCGATATTATGACTGTTTACCGTAGAAATCATAAAAAGTTTGTAGCAATGCACATACAGAAACCCAACACCTCTAAAAACCCATAGGCCCATAAAAAACTGACCATGGTGTTTTAGAAACCACGTATATGTTGAAATTGAACCCTCATAAAATACGGCATGTACAGAAACCATACTATTATAGAAACTTTGCGTCCACTTGTACCAGACCCCTTTAGGAATTGTGCACCAATAGAAAACATGCACACTCACTCACCAACATTCCACTGCATCCTCACACACCAACATTCCACCACCACAGTCACAATGGCTGAGTTACTTAAATAAATCCTACTACTGCAATCTACCTTGGAACCAGATGTCTTGCTTCTACAACCAAATCGTGTCTAGGTGCCGAACATGGCGGTCACGCTGTAGTGGAGCTCCCGGCCAGGACTCGAGTCATCCTGATATCCCCGCTGGACCTGGGAGTCTCCCTGCTGCAAAATCTGTCCGCCTGCTTGCGGAATCCACCGGGGTCTCCTGCCTGCAGCGACGGGGATGCAAAACCCCGAGACGTCCGAGATATCCTGGCCTGAACATCGTCGGCGCTCCCCGGCCTTGCGTCATCGGAAGGGAGGGCCGCTGGGAGCCGGTGCCTGGTGCTCGGCTGCCGTCGCTGCCTGCTGTGGAGGAGATCAAGGACTGCGTGGGCCGGCACGCGCCTGGCCCCACATTGACATAGCAGGGGGTGCAGATTGGCACCGGATCGGGGCCCCGATGGTGGAGGACCCCAGCTTCCGTACAGAGATCTTCCGTTTTACAGTGTGTCGACCGCCCTGCCTGCAAGCCTCCCTGGAGAGGCGGGGGTGGCGCAGGGTGCCTTGCTGTGTGGCCTCCGCATCTGCCTTCTGTGAGGGTGCTGTGCCCTGTGCCCTGACTGGTGGCCAGACGGACGTGCAGCCACCGCGCTGCCTGTGTTGGCTGCGTCACTGGGGGTGACTGCAGTGTCCGACCAGAGGCTGGTGTTGGTGCTCCCGCAGCTGGTGGCTGGAGCCACTCTACCACGCATTGATTACCCCTTCAACCCCGAATGCCTAGGAGCCCCGCCCGGTTGGACAAGGGCCGGAGGTGCGGTGAACAGATTCTGTTGTCTGGCGGCAACCAGGGCGCGCGCACGGCCGGACGGCCGTATTTGGGAACCGGTGCTGCGCTGGATGTGGTCTGGACCTCACGCTTGTCCCCCTGAGTGGATGCGGACCTACTGACTAAGACTGGACTCTGTGAGTACTGCCCGTGTTCTCCCTGACCTATGCCCTTGCTCCTGGCTGGAGTACCTCTTCTCCCCTGTTCACAGCCTACAGACTGTTTGAGCGTGGGCTGCCCTCTTGCCCGGTGGTGCATAGACTTCCTGTCATATTGGGTGTGACGACTGCTGTGGACGCCTGTGGGTCCTCTCACTTTTTCTTCTTGCCATTGTGCACATTGTCATGGGGCGCCCCCAGTTGAAGCAACCTGAGGGGCCCAACACTGAGGATCCACATCAAGGGGCTGCGGACTCGGCCTCCCAGGCTTCCTCCATCAGTTGCGTTCCGTCGACTGCCCTGTCGCTCCCCCCTGACAAATTGGACCTGATTTTACAGGAGATAAGAGACTCGTGCCAGGCAATCGAGCACCAGATGGGTACACTTACTACTGGCCATAATCTCCTGCGGGTAGATCATGGTAATCTCACAAACAATGTCAAGGACCATACCCGCACACTAACTGATCTTGTGCCTCAACAAAAAGATCATGCTGCCCAACTAGCGCACATGAATGAACAACTGACAATCTTGCTGGACAGGGCGGACGATGCGGAGGGGAGGGCGCAGCGAAATAACATCCGCATTATTGGACTGCCCGAACGCTCTGAAGGTACAGACGCAACGCACTTTGTTGAGAAATGGCTCAGGGACAGGGTGGCTCCAGAGGGTCTTTCCTCCTTCTTCTGCTTGGAACGTGCACATCGTATCCCTACAGGCAGGTCGGCTGCAGGCCGGCCATCCAGACCACTCATAGCCCACATTCTCAACTACAGAGACCGTGATCTTTTGCTACAAAAGGCATGGGAAATTGCCCCGATATAGTTAGAAAACACCTGAATGTCCCTGTATCCAGATTACACTGTACAGGTACAGCGCCAGAGGGCCTCTTACCAGCTGCTTAAGAAGAAGCTCCAAACCCTCAATCTGAAGTACGCATTGCTGTTCCCCACACGTTTAAAAATTATCCATATCCAGAAAACCCACTTCTTCGACTGCCCTGAAGTGGAGAATGATTGGCTTGAACAGTTTACCCTCCCAGTCTCTGGATAGCATCGACCAGCGAGTGCGGGGAGCGCGGGCACAGTCCAACCGGCTCAGACCCTGCTTTAACGGAGCTCCGCGGGCACAGCCTTCTACAAACAAATCAACACTAGAACAGGCCGTGTTGGAACAAAAATCGTCGCTGTAGGTGGCCGCTGCCATGCGGGATCCTATGCAGAGCTCTTCCTCCCCGGAACAATCTGATGATGACGTGACACCGTCAGGCTCTGGCAGCAATGACCCTTTGTTCCCATTGATTACTCCTCAGGTGGTCAAGGATCTGTTTGGTTGAAGTGGAGGCTTACCCTCTGCAACTCTTTTGTAACTATGATCCAGGTTTGCTTTGCTGGGGGACAGTAAGATGTTGACATTATCTGTATAGTATGGAATTTTTTTTCTTTTTGACTAACTTTTTCTACCCAGGTTTGGCATGACTCATTGTTCACCATCCTACATAGTCTCGGCGGGGGTGCAAGTCTGAGTGTGCTCATTCGGCAAGTGCTTGGTGCTGGGTCCGCCCCCCCCCTGCAGTTGCATTCACTGCATGGTATAACCGTTTGGTCTTAATGTTTGTTAATCTGTGTTTGGACCAGCGCGGTTCGATTGCTGGCCCTAGTATTGAGGATTGTATTTTCTGGGGTTGTTTTTGGTTTCCGGTCCAAACTCTATTTATTTGTTGTGTTCACAATGTCACCCTAGGGCACCCTTCTCTCCACGAATGTTGCTATATGGCTGTTTTAACTAAATATAAAAATACTGACTTGGAATGTGCGGGGTTTGGGATCTGTGCACAAGCGGCATCGGATTCACGCCCAGCTAAACAGGCGTAAGGTCCACTAGCTGTACTCCAGGAAACGCACATGACGGACTTAGAGGTTGTTAAACTGCAGAGGAAATGGAAAGGGCAACTCTAACACCTCCTTCTCTGCCTTTGCACGGGGGTCACTTATCTGGGTAAGGAATGGGGTACCATTTGAGCTGCTGGAGCGGAGGGTAGACACAGCGGGGCGCTATGTCCTCCTGCGGGGCAAGCTGGACAGAATTCTGATTGTTTTGGGCAGTGTGTATGCCCCAAACTACGACAGACTGCCTACTTTGCTAGCCTTAATGCGGTTTTGATGGACTGGGTACAGTGCCCCTGGGTTCTCGGCAGGGATTTTAATTCTGTTCTGGATATGCAACTGGACCGCTCTCATCCCCCGGTGCAGGGTGCAGGGACTACTAAGATTCCGGACTTCTTACATGCCTGGGCAGTGGGTTTGGAGATTAGTGACATATGGCGCACGCAACACCTGTTTGACCGTGAATACTCATTTTACTCCCCCCAAAATCAGCTGCATACACGAATAGACAGAATTTTCTGCTCCCTGTCCCTGTCATCCCAAGTGATTGAATCCATGCACCTCTGGAAAATGTTGTCTGATTGCAATCCACTCGAGGTGCTGCTTGAATGGGGGAGGGCCTTGCCCCCGGTCCCAACTTGATGACTGTGGAAGCCCACACTAGAGGATGGGGTATTCTCATGACACTCTAGGTACCGCCATTACCAACTACTTCACAGAAAATACTGGCTCGGCATCCTTATGTCTGGTTGAATGGGATGCATTTAAGTCTGTGATCAGGGGGGTGGCCATAGGGGCTACTGTTGGTGCCAGACACCAGCTACATTAGAAGCTTGCCTCGGTGGAGGACTCTCTGAACAAACTAGAAAATGAGGCTATTTCCGACCCCATTCGGCAGGTGCCACTGCAGGAGGCTAGAATTCAACAAGCGGAGCTCCTTGAACGACTCCGCTTAATAGACTACAGTACATATATCCAATATAGCCATAAAGTGGCTGACAAATCAGGGACTCTTTTGGCTCGTCTCATCCATGACACTCCACCCCCGCACCCCATACTGGAGGTATTTCGTCCTGGACAGCACTGTGGCCACTAACCAGGCCGATATTAACGCGGCGTTTTGCACCTACTACAAGTCTCTCTACACTGTCCCGACTGCTGTGTCCCAAGACCTCCTGACTACTTTCCTGGGCGACCTCACCTTCCCCACACTGTCGGCAGATGCGCAATCGGACTTGGAGGCCCCTATTACTAAAGCTGAAGTAGTGGGAGTCCTTAAGGATCTCCCTAAAAACAAGACTCCGGGGCTGGACGGGCTTCCAACGGAGTTTTATTTGACCTATGCTGAGCAACTGGCCCACGCCTGCTGAACCTTTACAAGACAGCACTAGACAAGCGCACACTTCCTGTAACGACTATGCAAGCACTGGTTGTTTCCCTCCCCAAACCAAACAGGGATCCCCGAGACATATTGGGATATCGTCCTCTCTCTATGTTAGCTACTGAGTATAAAATACTCAGCAAAATATTAGCTCAGCGTCTGCTTCCCCATCTCCCAAGACTTATCCATACGGATCAGTGCGGATTCGTCCCGGGCCGCAGCACCTCAATATCAGGCGCCTCCATTACGTGATGGAAACTGCTGCAGCCCTTTACAATACCGCTGGATGTATCTCACTGGATATGCGACAGGCGTTTGACACCCTTGATTGGACAAATATGCTATCCTCTCTTGAAAAATTTGGTATCCTACGGGGCTGCCTGCAGTGGGTCGAATTGTTGTATTCCTCTCCCATGGCCGGGGCCCGGACAGGCACATTCATATTGGCCGCATATCCTGTGGCCAGGGGAACGCGGCTGGGTTGCCCCCTGTCACCAATATTATTTATCTTGGCGCTGGTACCCCTACTCCTCAAGATCCGTAAGGAGGCCATAGGCTTGGGGATACCCACGTTTAATACGACTCATATTGCGTCTGCATATGCTGACGACATAATCCTCTACTTTAAGGACCTCATGACCAGCCTGGAACCCGTCCCGACATTACTTAAAAGCTTTGGATGGGTATCAGGTCTGACGGTTAACGCCCAAAAGTCTCACGCCTTCTTTATGCGGCATCGGGATGCCCCTGACCCGATAGCCTTTGGTGATCTCCTACTGACGACCGCCCCCGACACTTTCAAATATTTGGCTATACAAATGTATCGAACTCCCCAGGACTTGATTGATGGTAATCTACAGAAGACAATACGGTCCCTCCGGAAGCAGATCTCCGTCTGGACCTCCTTGCCATTGTCTGTGATGGGCAGGATAGCCATCTCAAAAATGGTGATGCTCCCCGTCTTCTAAATTTCTTTGCTAACATACCGGTTGTTGTCCCACCTGGTATTTTTAAGACATTGGACACCCTGTTGTTAGACCTTATCTGGGGGAAGGGACGCAGGAGAGTGGGATTGGCAAAGTTACAGCTTTGACCTGCTGAGGGAGGCCTAGGGGCGCCAAACATTTGGGCATACTGTATGGCCAGCCAATTACAATGGCTGTCCTATTGGCTGGCGAGCAGACACATTCATGAAATTGGGTACACCAATCGCCTCCTTGGTCAGGGTACCCTGCATGCTTTACATTTGCAGCGGGCTAAAATCCCACCCACGGCTCCCCCCTTGATCAGTACTGCATTGGTGTACTGGAAGAAGTCTCTCAACTATACGAGACAAACCCTCCCATACTCTCCCAATATTCCCTTCCTTGGGATCCCTGGCGCACATGGATTAATAACGAAGGGGACTGTGTCCCCCTGGGAGCGGGAGGGGGTATCCACTGTTGGAACACTGTTCGTAGAGGGCACATGACAATTTCACCCATGCACAGGGGGTCTCCTCGACACTGTTTCTCCTCCACGCTACCGTTACCCACTACGTCAAACGCCATTGGTCTCCCGATGGGGTAGAACCCCCAAGAATGAACTTGTATATGCTACATACCTGATGGGTGCTGGTCGCCATCTCATCCGATGGCTCTATAAGGCTATTCGCGTACACTCAGGGACTTCGCGCTAAATGGGAGGTAGGGCTGGGGAAGGAGCTCATGGACAGAGATTGGGCATCTATATTGGAATTCCCCGAGAAAGTCTCCCAGAATACTAAATTTAAATATATACAATATATTATTTTACACAGGGCCTATCTGACCCCACACCGACTGAATTGTAACTACCCAGCCACCCAACTTTCCTGCCCTAGGTGCCAGGAGGCGGATGCAGACCTCCTCCACATGCTATGGTTTTGCCCCCACTTGCAAACTTACTGGCAAACAATTGGTTACAGAGTCCGAGAGGTCACTGGCACAGCTGACTGGGCGGCTGCAGATAGCTGCCTACTAGGTCTGCATAAACGCCCCAAGAAACTGAAAGTGCAGTATAAATCTGCGGACCTGGCAGTGCAGGTGGCATGAGGTGAAAATCCACCCACCCCCCTACAGCAATGGTCTGGCAGATGGAAATGGTCAGGTGGGGCACTGCGGAGAGCGCTATCCTCAGACAGATGGAGTACCGAGGTAACTGCAAGACTCCCATTTCAATGGATTGGGGCCAAATGCTAGAGACACTTAAAGCTCTTGATTCCCCCCCCCCCCCCGTGTCACCAGCTGTGCCCGCATTACCCACGGCCCCCCTTTCTCCTATGGCTGACTCGCTTGAAACTGAGTAACAACATGTTATAATGTACTGTCGATGCCCAGGGATGCATGTAATTGTCTACTCCACCTTGTGGCGTTTGATTTCTTTGTACAGTTAAATCAGTGTATACAACTTTCTCCTAAACCTTAATGCACAGTGTGGACCAATGGAGCAGGGAAGGGAGGGGGGGGAACTTTGTGTGTTTTTTTATTTCCTTTTTGTTTTGCCTTTTGTTTATTACCTTTAATGATGTAATGGTTCATTTAAAGAGAAAACCTGAGTTTCACTCACTGTTTAGATGGCCATGTGCACGCAGCACTAGATGCATCTTCATGCACTGCAGACTTGAGATGTCAATATGGCGTGAGTCATATACTCTATTGTATATGTTTAAAATATAGAATCTCTCCACCTATGGAGATCTTACACGTCAGGGACGGGACGCTCACCAAAGAAAGAGAGGGTAGGAGGACAGAGGTTAGCTTGCCTCAGAGGGTGTGCAACCATAGTAGTGAATTCTCACTATCGACTTACAAATCTATCAGATTCAGAATGTCAGCTACCTCTATATTGTTAGGGTAAGAGCATCTATGTATGCACAGATTTACTATTATTAACCCCATATATATATATTGTCGTATCTTATCTTGTCAAGGTACATAGATATGAAGTTAAGAATAATAAATAATAAAATACTGAATCCAGCTTATCGACTACCACTAACTTGTTGTATGTGTATATATACCCAAAGATTTACAGTACACTCTCTAGGATATCTGACTTTAGCAAATAGCAAAAGAAATGCGTAATCAGCACTTTTGGCAAAATCCAGTCATTTTTACACAAGCGCTCGCAAAAATTGGCATTCTAAAAAAATGGAGGCTGATCCTACTGTTATTGCCTCTGCGCTGTGCTAAACCAATAAAAAGAGAGTGAACAACAGGTAAGTTGGCGGCAGAGGTGTTAAGTTCCTCTATCACCTGCCTTTAAAATGCAGGGTCCTTCCTCTGCCCTTTGTTTCAGGGGGACCTGCTGTCTCTTGACTCTTTAGTTTCTGTAGCTTTAAATTGCACAAAAAGCACAAACGCAAAGCGTTTGCTTACACAGGAGGCCTACAACACCATAAAGAAAATCTCATCAACATGAAAAGTTCAACTCAAAAACAAATCTTTATTCTCAACCAGTATGTTCTTTCTGGTATGATCTCAAAAGAAGCTTCCCAACACCAGATCAATGCTACAGTCACAGCCAACACGTGTTTCTGGGATACCCCCCTTTCTCAAGGCAGGAAATTAGAAACAAAAAGCCACATTTTACAAAGTTCTAATGCATAATAAATATTCTGACCTTATGCAATAATATCCCCCGTTATTTCTACTTGTCTGTCCATTTCTTCAATTCTGTATTCTTTGATTATGAAAATTAGGCATTTGGGGACACGTAATCTATAGTTGGGCTGTGTGTCCTTCATTACCTTGTGATTGCTGCAATGAACTTGAAACGTATTTGTACGCTTTACAGGAGCTCTAATTACATTACACAAGGTTCCTTTTTTGGGCACTGGTGAGATACAGTGATTTGTCCAGAATCACAGGATGTTGAGCAAACGCTGGGAATCCAATGGTTCCTTATTTCCAAAGTCGGTAGCTCTGGCCAAAATACCACATCCTACCCTCGACAACTTCACCCCCTCCTGTGCCTCCTCTCCTCTGATAAAGACCCCTACCCCAGGAAACCCATGGCATCCCTCTATTCACCCCCATTGACCTCGGCCCCCTCCTGAGTCTCCTGTGAACCCGCCGAGCCATTCGCCCTATGCTGCCCTGTGCACATTTAGAATAGTCAGACCGCCCCCCCCCCAGGATATTGCGGCATAGATTGGAAACTTTTGCAGCAAAAAAATTTTAATTTTGGAGCACACAAATGGAGATTTTGCAGCATTAAAATTGAAATTTTGCAGCACAAAATGGAAATTTTGCAGCATTATTGCGGCACTATATTTTACTCGCAATCATTCCTTTTCAGCCTTAAATTAATGGAAACTGTTTTAGCAGTGTATTCCACTTTAAAACAGGCATTTTTAAAGTGTCTGAGAGTGTTT
This sequence comes from Triturus cristatus, assembly GCF_964204655.1. NCBI lineage: Eukaryota > Metazoa > Chordata > Amphibia > Caudata > Salamandridae > Triturus > Triturus cristatus. The sequence goes on from NC_140590.1 coordinate 1,162,161,489, forward strand.
GTTATGTTTGCATTTGGTATTGCCACAGTATTACTTATCACTAGACCAGATTTTGGGTTCCAGATCATTTGAAAAGTTACCATTGAATGTGAATGAGTAGTTTCATCTACAGTTTGGTAATTAACAGATCCTCATTCTGATGGCCTGTGCCTACCAAGGGGTAGAAACAAGGGCATGCAGGAGAAGCAACGGTTTAAATAATGCCTGGGAAGACAGGGCATGGGCACAGAAGTCTCCAAAATGTGTTATCTGCCATTGTGTGCAGTCACCCTTTCGAATGAGGCATCAAGAAGGCCACTTTTTTAACTACCTAGGGCCATATTCTCAAGGAGCTATCGCTGAGTTAACGGCACTGTAACGCAACCAAAGTCAGGATAAATTTTCCGCCCCATTCACAAGCTGGTGCTAACAGCCCATATCACCAGTTTTACGGTGATAGCAGCCGCAAAAAACATCGCCACAGAGGACCCCGGCAACTATCGCTAATGAGACGCAGAGTAGGCGTTCCCGTGCAAAAAGCAGCGACAACACCACTCCACAACATCCTCAACGACCAGCCTGATCTGTGATAAGATCACACAACAGGCAATAAGGCACGTTAGCACCAGGAAACTAACACCTGCTCTGACCTGGTGCAAAGTTGGACTACAATCTGCACCACAAAAGAGAGCCCAGCCCAGAGCCACACCTGAAGAACAACAGATGCCATGGAGCCACTGAACATGCTTGCCGGACACCCAAGAGAGCCACAACAACCACCGCCACCACCCCCAGGATCCCCCCTCTCCGGTACCCCCCCTGGCCAAACACATGCCACATCAACTACACTGAATCATGTACCAAATAACCCGCATGATGTCGCCCAATTATATCTGGTGACATGCATGTGTCGTCACAAAAATGAGCATCACACATTCACCTTCGAAGCAACAAATGATAATTTATTAAAATAAACAGAGAACAGAAATGAAGACACATGGCGGCTCCCCTCAGGACATTCCGTAGGTCACAGCCTGCAAGACAAAAATCATGATGAGAAGGTGTGTCCTGCGCACATCAAGGGACAGAGAGAGAGCGAAGGAGAGAGAGAGAAAGACAGAAAGAAAGAGAGAGATAGATGGACAGAGAGGGGGAGAGAGAGAGATAGACGGACAGAGAGGGGAAGAGAGAGACAGACGGACAGAGAGGGGGAGAGAGAGATAGACGGACAGAGAGGGGGAGAGAGAGAGAGAGAGAGAGAAAAGAATAGAGGGGGAGAGAGAGATAGACGGACAGAGAGGGGGAGAGAGAGATAGACGGACAGAGAGGGGAAGAGAGAGGCATACGGACAGAGAGGGGGAGAGAGAGATAGAGAAAAGAAGAGAGGGACAGGGAGAGAGAGTTCCGACACTGCGCATCCAGGCCACACTGCTCACCTGCTGCCACTGGTGCGTCTCCAACCACGTGCCGGTATGTAGTGCAGTTCACCAGGTCCCACATCTGAGACAGACCCGTCATCTGAAACAGAGTCCAGATACCTGAATGGCAAAGTACATACAATTGCAAGCGACATCATCGCCTGTACGCCCCTGCGCACCCAGGCAGCTGCACCCCAGCCCCTCCCACCGCCCAGCGGTGCATGCTCGCCCCAGCGCACCCTGGCCTCACTGCTCACCTTCCGCCCTTGGCGTGTAGCAATGAGGGCCCACCACGTGCCGCTGCAAGCCACAAGCCCAGGGCCCGCAAACATGGCACCCTCCACATCATGCAGCCCCGCTCCGCAGGCCACCAGGTCTCACATTTGGTGCTGGGTCTTGATTTCTCCATGGCAGAGGACATACCAGTGCACCCAGCATCATTGCAGTCTGCACACCCGCTCAGCCTCATAGGTGCCACTAACTCTGTGATCCAGGAGGCAACGCCACGTGGTGGTAGGCCCGCGCTGCCCGCTGCCTCAGGCCTTCACTGCGGGAAGACATGGCTTGGCAGTTCGGGCTGGACTGTTCCTATGAGGCACAAGGTCAGACTGATTTTGCATATGGCCATGTCTGAACTGGGGTGGTGGAGTGAGCTAAAGAATGATGATGGATTAAACCCAGATCAGTTGACTGGGGTTGAGTGTTTGATTTGCTTAAACGCTCCGTCCATCATCACCTTTGGTATCGCTATACACTGCGGTCCAGCAGGGCACACAAAACCTGAGCCGTCCGGACCGCCGGGATGGGGCATCATCGCAGGCTGCACACCCGCTCAGCACTTAAGGTGCCCCTACCTCAGTGCACTGAAATTCGCCATCCCATGGCGGTGGGCCGGTGCTGGCCGCAGTGTATCAGGTACCACCAAGTCTGTGACCCGCTAATCATGGACCCTCTATGATTGGGTATCGTGGTACTGAGGCCATCATGTCACCTCCGGGCCTGCGGAATGTGATGTTGCAGGCCCCTGGGCTCCCATGCCTACATACACACCACACGGTTAAACCAGATTGGTCGCACACTGCTACACCTACCAGGCGTGTTCCCCCAATGAAAATGGTCCCTGAAGGTCAGCGTCGGCGGATACACCTATGCTCGAGTGTGAATGCAAGTATGCGTGGCGTGTGCCATCCCTGGACACGTGTTTCGAGGTAGTTGCCTCTCGTCAGCAGGGAGTAGGAAAATGTGTGGGGTTGCTGTGTAAGCTGCTAAAATCGTTATCAGGTCTAGTACCTCTCGTAGCGCGCAGGTGCGTAACCATGAGTCCGTCGACTCCACCGGCTCAAGGGAGCCTGAATATAAAGTTAAACCAGATTGGTCGCACACTGCTACACCTACCAGGCGTGTTCCCCCAATGAAAATGGTCCCTGAAGGTCAGCGTCGGCGGATACACCTATGCTCGAGTGTGAATGCAAGTATGCGTGGCGTGTGCCATCCCTGGACACGTGTTTCGAGGTAGTTGCCTCTCGTCAGCAGGGAGTAGGAAAATGTGTGGGGTTGCTGTGTAAGCTGCTAAAATCGTTATCAGGTCTAGTACCTCTCGTAGCGCGCAGGTGCGTAACCATGAGTCCGTCGACTCCACCGGCTCAAGGGAGCCTGAATATAAAGTTAAACCAGATTGGTCGCACACTGCTACACCTACCAGGCGTGTTCCCCCAATGAAAATGGTCCCTGAAGGTCAGCGTCGGCGGATACACCTATGCTCGAGTGTGAATGCAAGTATGCGTGGCGTGTGCCATCCCTGGACACGTGTTTCGAGGTAGTTGCCTCTCGTCAGCAGGGAGTAGGAAAATGTGTGGGGTTGCTGTGTAAGCTGTTCTATTTACTTTTTGTGGCATAGGCGTACCCGCCGTCGCCACTACATTTCCCACAGTCCTTTGGGGCAACTTGCTGGTGTGACGAGCGGTGTGCGACCTACTTTTCCTCAATTTAAACGGCTTCCTTAAGCCAACGGGCTGACGAGCCTTGAGTCTGCACCTGCGCGCCAGGAGAGGTACTTGACCTGCTTTTAATTACATTTGGCAGTCCACGCGGCACCCCTTTACACTGACCTGCTCCCTGCTGACGAGAGGCAATTACCTCGAAACACGTGTCCAGGGATGGCTAACGCATACACATACTGTTCTATTTACTTTTTGTGGCATAGGCGTACCCGCCGTCGCCACTACATTTCCCACAGTCCTTTGGGGCAACTTGCTGGTGTGACGAGCGGTGTGCGACCTACTTTTCCTCAATTTAAACGGCTTCCTTAAGCCAACGGGCTGACGAGCCTTGAGTCTGCACCTGCGCGCCAGGAGAGGTACTTGACCTGCTTTTAATTACATTTGGCAGTCCACGCGGCACCCCTTTACACTGACCTGCTCCCTGCTGACGAGAGGCAACTACCTCGAAACACGTGTCCAGGGATGGCTAACGCATACACATACTGTTCTATTTACTTTTTGTGGCATAGGCGTACCCGCCGTCGCCACTACATTTCCCACAGTCCTTTGGGGCAACTTGCTGGTGTGACGAGCGGTGTGCGACCTACTTTTCCTCAATTTAAACGGCTTCCTTAAGCCAACGGGCTGACGAGCCTTGAGTCGGCACCTGCGCGCCAGGAGAGGTACTTGACCTGCTTTTAATTACATTTGGCAGTCCACGCGGCACCCCTTTACACTGACCTGCTCCCTGCTGACGAGAGGCAACTACCTCGAAACACGTGTCCAGGGATGGCTAACGCATACACATACTGTTCTATTTACTTTTTGTGGCATAGGCGTACCCGCCGTCGCCACTACATTTCCCACAGTCCTTTGGGGCAACTTGCTGGTGTGACGAGCGGTGTGCGACCTACTTTTCCTCAATTTAAACGGCTTCCTTAAGCCAACGGGCTGACGAGCCTTGAGTCTGCACCTGCGCGCCAGGAGAGGTACTTGACCTGCTTTTAATTACATTTGGCAGTCCACGCGGCACCCCTTTACACTGACCTGCTCCCTGCTGACGAGAGGCAACTACCTCGAAACACGTGTCCAGGGATGGCTAACGCATACACATACTGTTCTATTTACTTTTTGTGGCATAGGCGTACCCGCCGTCGCCACTACATTTCCCACAGTCCTTTGGGGCAACTTGCTGGTGTGACGAGCGGTGTGCGACCTACTTTTCCTCAATTTAAACGGCTTCCTTAAGCCAACGGGCTGACGAGCCTTGAGTCTGCACCTGCGCGCCAGGAGAGGTACTTGACCTGCTTTTAATTACATTTGGCAGTCCACGCGGCACCCCTTTACACTGACCTGCTCCCTGCTGACGAGAGGCAACTACCTCGAAACACGTGTCCAGGGATGGCTAACGCATACACATACTGTTCTATTTACTCTTTGTGGCATAGGCGTACCCGCCGTCGCCACTACATTTCCCACAGTCCTTTGGGGCAACTTGCTGGTGTGACGAGCGGTGTGCGACCTACTTTTCCTCAATTTAAACGGCTTCCTTAAGCCAACGGGCTGACGAGCCTTGAGTCTGCACCTGCGCGCCAGGAGAGGTACTTGACCTGCTTTTAATTACATTTGGCAGTCCACGCGGCACCCCTTTACACTGACCTGCTCCCTGCTGACGAGAGGCAACTACCTCGAAACACGTGTCCAGGGATGGCTAACGCATACACATACTGTTCTATTTACTTTTTGTGGCATAGGCGTACCCGCCGTCGCCACTACATTTCCCACAGTCCTTTGGGGCAACTTGCTGGTGTGACGAGCGGTGTGCGACCTACTTTTCCTCAATTTAAACGGCTTCCTTAAGCCAACGGGCTGACGAGCCTTGAGTCTGCACCTGCGCGCCAGGAGAGGTACTTGACCTGCTTTTAATTACATTTGGCAGTCCACGCGGCACCCCTTTACACTGACCTGCTCCCTGCTGACGAGAGGCAACTACCTCGAAACACGTGTCCAGGGATGGCTAACACATACACATACTGTTCTATTTACTTTTTGTGGCATAGGCGTACCCGCCGTCGCCACTACATTTCCCACAGTCCTTTGGGGCAACTTGCTGGTGTGACGAGCGGTGTGCGACCTACTTTTCCTCAATTTAAACGGCTTCCTTAAGCCAACGGGCTGACGAGCCTTGAGTCTGCACCTGCGCGCCAGGAGAGGTACTTGACCTGCTTTTAATTACATTTGGCAGTCCACGCGGCACCCCTTTACACTGACCTGCTCCCTGCTGACGAGAGGCAACTACCTCGAAACACGTGTCCAGGGATGGCTAACGCATACACATACTGTTCTATTTACTTTTTGTGGCATAGGCGTACCCGCCGTCGCCACTACATTTCCCACAGTCCTTTGGGGCAACTTGCTGGTGTGACGAGCGGTGTGCGACCTACTTTTCCTCAATTTAAACGGCTTCCTTAAGCCAACGGGCTGACGAGCCTTGAGTCTGCACCTGCGCGTCAGGAGAGGTACTTGACCTGCTTTTAATTACATTTGGCAGTCCACGCGGCACCCCTTTACACTGACCTGCTCCCTGCTGACGAGAGGCAACTACCTCGAAACACGTGTCCAGGGATGGCTAACGCATACACATACTGTTCTATTTACTTTTTGTGGCATAGGCGTACCCGCCGTCGCCACTACATTTCCCACAGTCCTTTGGGGCAACTTGCTGGTGTGACGAGCGGTGTGCGACCTACTTTTCCTCAATTTAAACGGCTTCCTTAAGCCAACGGGCTGACGAGCCTTGAGTCTGCACCTGCGCGCCAGGAGAGGTACTTGACCTGCTTTTAATTACATTTGGCAGTCCACGCGGCACCCCTTTACACTGACCTGCTCCCTGCTGACGAGAGGCAACTACCTCGAAACACGGGTCCAGGGATGGCTAACGCATACACATACTGTTCTATTTACTTTTTGTGGCATAGGCGTACCCGCCGTCGCCACTACATTTCCCACAGTCCTTTGGGGCAACTTGCTGGTGTGACGAGCGGTGTGCGACCTACTTTTCCTCAATACACACCACACGGATACACCCCGAGAGAGGTTGGAAATGGCGTCGTGCACATGCGCCCGGCCCTATTTATTGGCAGGGTCACATGTGCTGTGATGCATGTGCTGTATGGGTGTGGTGTGGATGTACACCAGCCGTGAGGGAGTGGCATGCTGACAACTAGACCTGTGAGCAGCACTACAGGGGAGTCCTGGCACATGTGGCATTGTTGTCCCCCCTGGAGCGTAAGTGTAGTGGATTGACCTGGCGTATTTTAGTCCAGCGTAAGGGTTTGAACAATGAACCCAGGGCTCTGGGCATGGTTCCGTACGGGGCTGGACAAGAAAGTAAGAAATGCGTTTTTCGCTGTTGTTGCAACGGCGCCACCCGGACGACAATTGGCAATGTGTCACCCTGCTACCCAAGTCCAATGACATGAGCCACATGGACGTAAGAGGAATTCACTGACCCTACATTCATCCATACTACCACACTTGAAAGACCATAGACATGACAAATCTGTGTGATTCGGAATGTTTAATGAACATTCAGTGGAGTGTTGCATCTAGAGCAGTACAGGGCCATGCAAAGCCCACTTTCAAATGTTGGCCCATGGAGGGCCAGCCAGAGTCCTTCAGGGAATGACAAGTCCAAAGGAAGAGGAAGAGTTCAGTCCGCAGTCTGTTAGCTGTGTCATTGGCGATCAAACAGAATATGGCAGTCCATTGCGAGGTCCAAGGTGAGTGTTGCAGAGTGTATCAGGGGACAGTGGAAGGTGATGATGCAGAGGGCAGAACCAAGCTGAAACTGGCCATATGGTGGAGATGAATGCTACAGTTTTCTCCATACCAGTAAGGCGGTTTCACCCGCATCTTCGTCCTCTGCTGTTTCATGTGCCTCACGTGTGGGTGGTGCTGGCCTTTCTCCTGCACTGTGTGGCAGTGACACCTCAGGGGCCGGAGATGGAATGTCTGCCGCACTGTGTGGCACTGACACTTCAGGGGGCGGAGATGTGGATGTAGTGGTGGCAGCAGCATGCATCGGCACCAGGCCTTGTGGCAGCAATGCCATGAGGATGATTTTGAGGTCATTGTGGAACCCAGCTACCTCTCGCTGGTGTGCAGCCACATTGGCCCGCTCCATGGTCTCCATGAGCCTCCGCATGAGTCCCAACTCCCGGGTGAGCTGGCTGGAGCCACCCTGACTAGGCAGCCGTTTTTGTCGCACAGTCAGGACTCTGGTGATGTCAGCCATGGTTTGTTGGAGGACATGGAGCGGACTGTCGGTGTCCGTTAGGGACTGTGAGTGGTCCCTGATGAGACTTAGACACCCACATATGGCATCTAGTTTGTCTGCCTTACAGTTGAAGCCTACCCGCACCTGTTTAGCCAGCTGCTCCTGGCATCCCAACACACGGCGTTGGAAGGCCATGTGTTCTTTATGTGGGTCCTGGGAGGCAGCCGTGGTGGTCGGTGCTGCCTGCTCTGTGGTCTGTGCAGGGGGTGGGGTGTCCCCGTTGCAGCTGGGCTGCCCTGCTCCTGGGGGTGGGCTGTGGAGACTGTAAATGAACTCTTGGAGTGCGTCAGAGTCGAAGCTATGGTGGTCCTCTTCGTCATCAGAGAAAAGAGGTTCGGGCTGCTCTGCAGGAGGTGTTGATTGTCCCTCTGCAATGTGAAGGGGAGATGCAGTTTAACAATGTGTTCACATGTGTGTTGTCGCATTGTACATGTGTACATACAGACTGCATGACTGTATACATCGTGGCTGTTTCGGAGGGGCTGCCCATTTGCTGAGGGACAGTGGACATTTCGACAACATCACGGATGTGTGTTTGTACTTGTACATTATCAACTCACATTTCCTTGCAATGCCACTTGTGATTGGCCAGTGTCTACACCCAGTTGGCAGCAGTTGTGTCCTGTGTTCTGGTGTGGACGTGTTGCGGTTTGTGCCACATTGTTGTCAGTGTTGATGTGCTCTGCATGTGATGTGTGTGTGCCGCATTTTGGGGAAGTCACCCCTACAGCTCTAATTTGGCTGCCCCTTATCCCTTACATGCGGTGTGCCTCTGACTTCTGTGCTTATACAGTGCTGAGATGTTGCATACTTGGGTACATTGTTCTCTTGGTGGGAGTTGGTGTCTGGGGTGTGGTTTGTCCGCAGATGTGCTGTGCTTACTTGTGCATGTGTGCCATTGTACCCATCTCCCCCTGTCTCCCCAGTCCGTGGTCGTCACTCACCCTGGTGCTGTTGTGTCCGGTCCTGTTGAGCAGTGTCAGGTCCCCCAACTCCAGCCACCATCTCTCCACTGATGACTGTGGACAACATTTCCTCCATCTCGTCCAGCTCCTCCTGTGGCGCTGGGATCCCACCTCTAGTCTGCATTGCTGCCTTCCGGTTGTTTGCGAGTTTCAGCTTTGTTTTGCGCTTGTTGTCATTCCAGCATCTCTTGACCTCATCCATTGTCCTCGTCAGCACTCCCACTGTAGTCCATTGTTTGTTGCCAATGACACAGTGGAGGTAACGAACAGTAGTTGATGGTGTTTGACCACCTCCGTTATCAGGATCCTGTTTTCCTGCGGACTGAAGCGCTTCTTCCTACTCTTCTTCTCCTTGGCCTTCCCTGACCCCGAGGTCCCAGGCAGGTCCTCCGGGGGGCTTGTGGGGTTCTGATTCTCCTCCATACTTGCTCAGGCAACATCCATTGTGCTTGGCTGTTGTTTGGCATTTGTTTGTCCATTTTTTTCCTACTATTATGGTGATTGTTCCCGCCTGACGCGTGTGAATTGCAGGTCTGTAGCTGGTTTTCGCTGATTTTTGGATCGCGATTAGCCTCATGGCAGCATTTTTTACGTTTTCATTTCGCATTTTTGCGGCGTGGCGTTGATTTTATCGCGGTCAGTTGCCGCGTTATCTGGTGTCTATCACATGGTACCGCCGTGTTGTGAATACCTGGTTAACACGGCGTAAAATTCCCGCGATCGACTGCGATGTTGTAGGTTGCGTTACGTAACTTTTGCGATGTTTATCACACAGTCTTGAGAATATACCCCCTAGTTCGCTAACGGGGGTGGGGCTTCCTGCTCAGGAAAAAATGCCTCGATTAACTAGTAAAGTAGGAGGGAGGGTGGAGGGTTTTTCAGTTGGTTAGCATATCTTATAAAGGTCTAGCTGATGCTGTGGAACCTGGGCTGGGATGTGATTTATAGGGTAAGTTTTTTTTTTTTTTTTTAATTGTATTAACTGTGTTCCGCAGTTGTGCCTCGTTCTGCGTGTTTTTATACCTAGCAGTCCTATTTCAGTATATGGCGTTGTGTTTACAGCCTTCAGCCCTCAGTTTGCACATGCCTGTTCTGCTACAGATATGTCCTGCAGTTCTCTGATACCGGGATGGTCACATATTAAAAAATCCCTCTTTTAAACTGAGGGTTTGTAGCATGCATTTGAGTTTTTTGTTGCTGTTAAAATCATTATATAATGAATGCCGTTATCTGCTTTGGAAACTGGCATTTGATATGGATGGTTCATAGAAATCCCCTCGTTGTGTCCCTTGGGGAGGTCTGGTGTAGATCTGGCTGAAACCCCAGGGGAAGACAATGGGACCTTGATGTGCGCGAGGCAGGTGTGTGGTTATGAAAGGGTTTAGTTACCTTTGGATGGTCTGTCTAAATGGATTGTGTTATTGATGTAGTTAACCTCTACCCGTACTGTACTTGTCAGTGTTGGCTGCCCCTTGGTTTGCAATCAGAGGTGGTTCGTTGTGGCTCAGTAATGAGCAAGTGGCCCATGGAGGCCTTTTGTAATGATGCTGTCTGGTCTTCCCGTTGGTAGGGCAGTGCGGTGCCCCAAACCCTGGGTGGATTTTACTCCTACCTGCTCTAGTCTGAGCGCAGAACAAATTAAGCACATGTCTCGCAGCAGCATCCCAAGCTAACAGGTTGTCATATTTGCCAAACACAGATATGCAGCAGTTTCTCCAGTTTAAAAAGAGGCGGGTTGTTTTTATTGGCACACAGTTAAGATTTCTGCTCAGAGGAATTTAAACTAGCGTTTACATTTGTATGTCTACACAATTGTGTTAGCACATATCATGAAATCCTGTTTGCTCATTTCTTTTTTTGTTTTGATTTTTCTGTGCAATGTCGAAAGTGAAATATTGGTTTAGTACAGCAAAGGTATTTGGTTGAGGACTTCTAGCACGCGGAAATGTACCAAGTGTCAAAGCAGCAACACGAAGGACTTCATTCCTTTTGGTTTAGTAATCCCAATATGGGAGTCTGTGTCCGAAACGCGCCTAAATTGTCACAGAAAATTCATACAATTGTTTTTTTTTTGTGTGCATATTTATATAGCACGAACTCAACCCGAAGGTATTGGAGCGCTTTACATGAGCACCGTATTTACATTACACATTCAGGCACGGGGAAATGAAGTGATTTGCCCAGAACCACAGGATGTGGACGTGACCTCGAGGCTCGAACCCTGGTTTCCAGCACTAAAGTCGGCAGCGTAGCCGATGGACCACATCCTCTCCCCTAAATGAAATGAAATGAAATTAAATTAAAATGAAACAATTAAACGTTGCGTCACACAATGCAGGTGGGGATAACTGACGCTGCCTCTGACGCTTTACGGCCACGTAGCCCTGATAGCTTTAAGGCTCTCGTAATGCTGCTCGTCCGGGGTTCTTAGTTCCACAGCTCTGTTGCTTGAGAGCAGATCTATGCAGGCGGTGCTTGCTTTAATCCATGTCCCAAGCAGTGGTCGAAGTGCATTACAAACAGTCTGGTGATGAAACGGGCCCAAATTTCGCGAGCACTTTTGTAACAAGTATTGGCATAGCCAATAGGTCTCACTTTTGGGACCTTATAAGTATTTAGTTATGCAGCACAATATCCTTGGTGCAACAACATCAACTTGTGCATGGCTAAACACTTATAAGGTCCCAAAGGCGAGACCTATTGGCTATGCCAATGCTTGTTTTTATAGTAAATGTGTTTGCATTATATTGACATTAACATGTGAACATGCAATTGTTAGTAACTGTGCATTATTTATCTTCAGATCGACGATACCTAATGTAGATCTGTGTTTAAAATGGCTAACAGTTGCCAACTTGTTTCATGACATGAACTTTTTACTTCTAGGCAAGCTGAATTTCCATGCTGACATCCCAGTGTTCTGTTTCTTACTTTGTCATGTTTTCCTTTGTTGTAATCATTGCAGAATACTTTGATTGGTATTGAATATAAAAAAGCATGTGCAGAGTACAGGCTGAGAAATTACTAAATAGCAAAGTTGAAAAATAGGAGCGAACGAGCTATTCACCTGTAGTACCGGTACTACTTCGGTGTCTGTGAGCATAATAGTGAGATGGCCTTACTACTTTCTGGCTAAATTTAAACGTTACAACACAGTCAAAATAAACTGTATATTTCAGGCGTGCATTTGTAGTTGCATCGTTGACTTGCCATATTTCCCAGGCATTTTAGCGAGGCGTTAGGAGGTACAAGGAGGCACAGAATTTGTTTCATGAATGACAGCAATTGGAGGGCGGGTGGGGCAGGGCTGTGCCAAACGCTCTGTCTTCTCTTCTTGCAGGCTTGCTCTTTCAAGCCAGGAAGAGAACTGCTCCTTTTCAAACAGAGAGCTGGCAAAATCAGTAACAGTGCAGCGAACTGCAAATGGGGGGGGGAGCAGACAGCGAGAGAGGGGAGGGGAGAAGAGGAGAGACAGAGGGGAACCAACCATGCGATGAAAATGGCTGTGAGCAGCCTCTTCTCTCAATAAAAGTAAGTGATCCTTAAAAAAACACTGATTACAGTCCACTTTCCAAAAGGTCTCTATTTCTGGAGGGGGAGGGTGCAAATCTTAGCTAACGTTTTTTTCAGAGGCAGGGCGCAACCGTGTGCATAGCCAGAACGTTGCTCTCTTCAACAAAACAAGGGTTTAAGCCTCAGACCCAATGTGGATTTAGGCAGACAGAGCTTTTAGTATTTTGTTTAATGCTCGCTGTCTTTGGGGCTGAAATAACAGCGTGCGCAAGCAACCAATGAAATGAAGTGAGTTTGCTTCCAGAACTAATTCACTAATGTCTTCTCGGGGAGAAAGACACTGACAATCCCTCATCACGATCGCGATCACTGTAAAAGCGAAAGTGATCACGATGACGCACGCTAGGGATGCACGCGCAGCAGCGGGGGAGGGGTATGGTGCTGAAGGCTGGCGCAGGAAAGGCAGATGGCTGGGCGAGGTGGGAGGCGGGAATGCGGGGAGCAGCTGTGTGCGTGCACGCCATCGTGCACTATAGCTTGTCGCCAGCACAAAAATGTGGGTAGCACTTTCTAAACCCACCTACTAAATGTCTTGCCAGACGAGCGCATGCGCTGGGTCAGGCGAGACCTAAAAACGCAACTGCTTCACAAGCACGAGCTCGTGTTTCCCACACAAACGCACGTGCAGGGCCCCTCATTCCACGCAAACACACGCAATGCCGTCTCCACAGAAGCATGCACTGCTGCTCCCTGCAGTGGTAAACCCCTCAACTCATAGCTGTTGTAAACCGTCCTGTCATGTGTCGTCCCACTCGCTCCTCTTCCCTCCTTCACACCATCTGTTTCACTTGCACATTTGCCAGTAAGTTCCTATGTACAGCCTGCTCAGCCCGTGCACAATGTTTCTTGATAAGACGCTTGGGTAAGCATGGAATACAAACACGCACGCAGGACCACGCTCTTCTGACACGTGCGCACGCCTCTTCATGAACACACAGACACAGAGCTACCAAGAAGCCCCACGTCCACCAAGTGTGGCAGGGCCATTCCTTTGTACTTTGCATTCTGGGACTTGTAGTTCTGGACTTATAATGGGTAAATACAACCAGGCCACCCGAAGACTATGATAATGGCACAAGTGTCTTCAATCTCCACACCACACAAGATCAGTAAGAGTGTCGTCATCGACTCTTATGGTACAAACCGCATACCACATCCAGCTGCAAAGCTAATGACAAAAGACGCATCTCTCAAACACGTGGGGCTGCTGTAAGTCGCAAGGCCAGCCATTTGTCTGGGGGCGTGGTTTCTGTTGGTGCAACAGGTGCACGGGCACCGTGGCCCAATGAACCATGAATATTGCTGTATTTCACAGTTTAAACATCGGCGTACGTGGTGGCCGGAGGGGGTGGGGAGGAAAGGGGAGAGGGTAATGCATTTGACTCGTGGTTACACTCCCTGTATATAGACAATAGTTACTTATCTTATCTTTTTTTTTATCACAGCATATCATGACAAATACCAGAGGACATAGAAAGAAAAACAGGACATGATGGCTTCTGACACCTTGCATGGGACTTCTCGAGGGGTCTGCGGGTGCATGCAGTCTCTGGGTCACACAAAAAATGCTTTTTTAATAGGCACACATGTGTGCACTCTTTTTCATACACAGCCACGCCTGCCTGCATACATACACACAATCTTTCCTCAGACACTCAGAAACACACACATTCACGCTGACTTCACACGCGTAGGCTCTTCACTCACTTCACACAGTTTCAAAAGACACTCACACTTCACACACGCACAATTTCTTCCCAAACCTGCCTTTCCCAGGTGCCCATCCGTGAATGCACTTTTTACCCCAAACATTCATTACTACAAAAAGACATTGAACAACGTTTTCAAAGACACCGACGGATTGCACACGTGGGGCCCGTGGGGGTCCTTCTGCCTGCTTCAGCTACTGACGCGAGCCCTGCGTTCCTGGCCATGCCTGGGAAATGCTGTCTATGCCTATTTAACCAACACGTCCCCTTTAACTCTGGACAGAAACTCAACACCTTGCCCACTCCTATAAAATGTGATTTTTCTTTTTTGTTTTATTTATATTATTTGTATACGACACAGTAAATATGGCTTCTAGCTAGGCACTTTCAAGAATAGATTTCGTACTATTAAAGAGGTAAGCTCGCTGCACCTCCTACTAGCAATCTGAAACCCAACCTACTATAAGAACTGCCAACCAAACACCAGCCCGTGTGTCTTTCGATTAGGAACAGCGTCGTGGCGTCCTTGAAGTGTGTTTTGCGTTACGATATCCGCGTGTGTGTGCGCGCGCTCTTTTCATTCCGAACTCCATGGAGTCGCCACTGATTGGCATTGCTGCCGCAGGTGTAATTGCAGCAGGGAGCAGGCATTTACAGGCTCACCTGAACTCCAATTACGGCCATCTGTCACTAAATATCTGGTGGGGAAGGGGTTAACCCCCACCCCCCCTCCCGCTTTCTCTCGGGTCCATGTCATTTTGATGGGACTCTCTAAGCGGTGTCAAAGACCAACAGTGAACAGAAGGTCAGCGGGCTATGCACCGGCTGCAGAGTTCCGTGCGTGTCCTGCAGTTTACACTTTCAAATGACGTCATCTCTGAAAGTCTGCGTTCGATAAACTGAGTGCCACACGTTTAGTTAAAAGAAGGCTCTGATATATTCACAGAGCTGTACATCGGTGAGGAAGCATACATACAAACACCTGCACACATTAATAATGTATATGTTATTCTTGAAGAGTGCACAGGTAGAATCTGCTCCTGTGCACCAGGTTTTTCCTAAATGCGAGGCCATGGCACCCCTAATGTATGTGCAGTGACGTGTGCCGCGAAGTTATGGGCGAGCAGTGTACTGGTTTACTGCACAGCGTGTAAGCTAATTATTTCTGAGCAATGTCTGTACTTGGGAGGACGAGGCCCAGGGAATTCACGAGTTGCCCCGAATCACACTAGGCGTCTGGTCACTAGTGGGAGCAGGGAATAGAATGCCCGCCTGCAGGATCACCGAACAGACCGAGACACTGAGTTACCCTATGCCACCTGGATGTAGCTCGCCAGTCCTGTTTTTTTTGTAACAGTTTGTAAGCTTGCTTGTGCAGTCCACCAGCCGTGAAGAAAAAGTCATAACAGCCAGTGTCAGATTGAACGGAAAAAAAACAGGACGGCAGGAGCCACTCATACCTGCCATGAAAAAAAAACAGGACTGTAGGAGCCACTCAAACCTGCCATGAAAAACAAGACAAATTGGTCCGGACGCGAGCGAGCGCCCGCCGCGGAAAGTGAAAGCAAGCGCGCGCGCTTGGCGGGGGCGGGGGAGCGCATTCCAGGCTGGGGAGCGGACCCTTTGAAGTATGATGCCGAGGGCGCCAGTGGGCTGAAGTGCTTCCTAAAACGGATTGCATGGCGGCACGATGCACGTGATTGTGCACGTGCTCGCCATGCAATCCACTTTTGGGAGCACTTTGAAATGCCCCTCTTACTAGAGTCTCGCATAGCGATTGCGTAAACGCAATAGCTAGGCTAGACCTAAAAAGCGGGTACTTTTTTACAAAACGGCCCATGTCACAATTTTTTTGCAAATCTTGAAATCCTGGAGGGTCTCACAAATGCCGATATTGGACTCTGAAAGGGAACGTGTGCATGAGTACTTAGAGAGGTACCCCTACTCCTCATGGATAAACTAGTCATGCTGCATGACATGACCGACTCACCCTCTTTGGCCTGTCATACTAGACGTCTTTTAGCGACACCTTTATCCACCCCCAAACTAAGGCACTGGTGATCACCCCAATTATCTACCTCCATGAATGGCTAGTAGAAATGTACAAGAGGGCTTCATGTCAACGAATTATCTATAAACTGCAGGATGGGGCAGAGGTTTTGTTAATATTTGGTCGGCATTCATAAAAAAAACACATTGCATGCAAAGGATGGGAGAAACTCTGCAGGACCAGACCTTAGAAATTGCGGGTACCTTGCATTCTCCCTCAGTACCCTCGAAGACTACACCCCCATTTTTGTTCTATTACATGTGCCTCTCAATTGTATTACGCAACACTCTTAACCCATGCTCAGGGGCTCACTCGTATGTACATATAGACTCTAGTCTTTTTCGCTTCTACATACGCTGGTATATACTATATGTTCTCTATGTGAGCTTATATCAACAGCTGCCACGGGCAGCATGCTTGCTCTTCTGGAAGAAACTTGGTGGAACGGCATATGAACGATATGGCCTGGGATGTAGCTAACTGTTGGTCCACAGACGACTAGTTTTGGTCACCTCTTCCCACAATTACGTTACTCTGTTATTATACATTGTGAATTGTGCATAGCTGGGTCTGATTATTTTCTTTCAAATTGATTTTAGTTTTAGTTCCTCTATTTGCTTTTCTTTCTTTGCTGAGCAGCTGCGGCTCCGCAATGGCGGCGGAGCGTCGCCCCACTGGCTCAGAGCCAGCAGCTGAAAAATGAAACACTATCTTACTATTGTTTTATGTTTTTAGCTGCTGGTTCTGAGCCAGAGTGTGCAGGGAGGTGAAGGGCCAGGGCATGGGAGGGGGGGAGGAGGGATGGTTAGTGCACTTCTAAGTGTGCATGTGTGTGGCTGGCCGTCTCAGGAGAGCCAAACACACACGTGCACAGCACATGTGTGCTGTATTGAACAGTCGGGGTGCAGAAACAGCACAGACTCTCTGTCCTGAGCGCAGAGTTAAAGCAGCCCGCTCAGGCCAATCCCTGCGCTGCTCTCATGCTTGAGAGCAGCGCGGGAATTGGATGGAGTGATGCTTTCCCAGGGACTCCTGGGTCAGGACGTGCAGCAGAAGAGGGAAAGGCGGCGGCAGCACCAGGAAAGTGTTTTTATTAATTTATTTGTATCATTTAGCCCAACCCCTGCTTCGCGCTCCCCCCATACTTCTCGCTGGCGCCCTCTCTCCCCACCCCCATCCACCCACCCCTCCGATACTTTTCAGTGCCGGCCTCCACTGTTTCTGAGCAGTTTTCCTCGTGAGCCCTCATTATTTCAATATATTCCTGGAATTCATAGTTTTACACAGTATCTGTATTACTAGACAAACGTAATGGCAGAACATGATCTATGTAATATTTATTGTAGCTATACTTTTTCAGCTTAGGTTTCTGTATAGGTTCGAATAGAGAATGTTATCTGTATTATTGTAAGTTTGTAGTTCCAGACAACGGCGGACACAGTGACCGCACTACCCTATGTTGTTCCCTTATTGTCAATTGGTGATTGGATGTAGGGTGAGCGTGCACAAAACAAACTCCCGCACTCGCCGTTGAGGAGTGCCAACTGCTTAGCAGAAAACTGAAGGAACAAGTTGGTGGAGTGGTGCACTGCTTGTTGTTATGAAAATAGTGGTCAATAAATCAATGAGTCTTGATATGTGATAAGTCTTGTTTATTTCCCAAGACATAGCTTGCCAGCCAACACGTTTCGTTCATGTGATGAACTTCTTCAGGGATGTAAGTTATAATGAAAACAAATAAATGGTGTGCACCAAAAAAACATGTACACGTGTGTAATTGCGTACACAATGGTGACACAGAAGTGAGTATGGAAAAGGAAAGGTGATGTGAATGAGGAAGGAGGTGTGTTGGATGAGGGAAGGGGTGATCTAGTGAGCAGGTGACAAGAATAAACTGAGGGTGGAGTGGGTTGGAGGAGAGGGAGGGGATTGTGGAAGGTACCAAAAAGGGGGCTGAGGCCAAGGAGGTGGCACACAAAAGTGTGCTGTGACAAAATCCTTAATCCAGGACGATCTTTAAAAATACAATTGAGGGTTGAGCATTTGGCCAAATCCCTAAAAACACCAATACTGTAAAAAAGCATACTTGATAATGTACTGTTGGCGGTTCACAAACATTGAACAAGCACAAAATGGTGCAAAAAATGATAATAATAATACCAAAGAAATATATAAAACACCTATAATGCAATTGTCATTAGGAAAATAGAACCCAATAATGCTGAGTCAATGTGCATCAGTGCGTCCTGCCCAAAAAAACACAATACATGCTAAAAAGGCAGTAATTGGAAACAGTTTGTAAGGAATGGTTTAGGGGGTGGGAAACCAGAGCCATGGTAAGAGATGGTACATCAATCTCTATAAATCACACGGCTATACATTACATCCAATAAAACATGAAATGGGCAAAATAACCTAAGCCCGAAAACAAAATAATTATAGCATGTAGATGTATTATATACACAGCTGCAATAATAAACAATGGTTGTTAACAAAACAGTGAAGTCATATCCATGTAGGTCAGTTCTCCCACTCTCCCCATATCATGGTTAGGCATAAAAATCGACCCACTACTGCTGCGACCGAAAATGTGGGAAAGGTGCATGTACATACCATGTATGGGTGCTCTTGTCAGATCGCAACAAAAAATGTAGCCAATGTACAGCGCGGGGCCACCTTGGTAAGGGCCTGTGTGCGCAACGTTCTGTGGAGGAAGAGGGCAGAGAAACGCTAAGAATGCGCAAAAATAGCGGAAGGCATGGTGGCGCGGGGAAGCGTGTAAAGAAGAAACAAGAAGCGAGAGTGTGAAAAGTGACAGGGGCTTGGAAGATGAGGCAAGGGCAAGGACGTAGCTAAGTGAGGCAAGTGTGGCCATCTGAGATGGATGGCCACGAGGCGCAGCGGTGAGCGTGCCACATCTGTCAAGTGGACCACGAACGGGATGTGAGCCTCGGGAGGCTCGAAGTGGGTGTACGGAGTGGCTTATGTAAAATGGAGTGTCTCCATGGTTGCTATGGGAGTTCGGTGCGGACGGTGTTTTTACCATACGGTTGTAACATCGGACGCACGGGATGGATCGTAATTCCGCGGTCGGACTTCACTTTTCACATTTGTACGGTAAATCGTCCATGGACGTGTCAGACACATTTTCCGACCCGAGGACGTGTGGGGAATAATTCCCAATGCGATTCGTATGGACTTTTCCCCATGCGAATCGTAAATGGCAGTTTGTACGGCACTTGCACGATTCGTACGGTAAAAAGACCGGATACGAGTCGTACGGGGAATTTTTTTACCGGATCGTAATCGGCACCTTTGTGTCCCAAGCAGCGGTCGAAGGGCGCGGCGGGCCCAGATTTCACGGGCACTTTTGTAAAAAGCGCCGCCTTTTTTGAAAAGTGCCGATTTCGCAATTATTTCAGTGACTGTCCGATGTCAGAGACAGGAGCGTTTTCAAATTTAGACATGCACTCTGCCAGGTCACAGAAAGGGACTTGTCAGAGTCTCTTGCATTGACAGGCCAAAGACCATGCAATATTTTTGTGATGAGCACCTGTTCTGCCTGCCACAAAAGTAACGCAAACTTTGGGGTCGCAAATTTTGCTTTTTTTCCCACACAATTTGACATCTCAGGCCGCAAAATCCTAAGGGGTCTGACTCATTTTCTACTGTAACTTCAACGGATCGGGGTTAAATCAGTCTTTAGGCTTTCCAGTTTTATGACCGCATGTTTTCTCACAGATGGAAAACAGTTCTAGGAACTGCTGCATTGATGATTTTGGTCCCGCTGTTGCAAAGGGTGGAGACGCGAGCATTGATGGGTTCACATCACATTTAGACCAGGTAGCTTGCTGTAGTTCAAGAGTTCTTTTTGCTTCCTCCTATGAGTGAAAGGCACACAAGGGCAAAGTGAGGGTCAGCAGTTGTTGACAATCATTCACAGTCAGATCTTATCACATGTTATGAGTTCTGCTATGAATGCTCTTGAAAGATTATTGTAGTTTAGGCGCATTCAGATGGCAGAGATTAGAAACGATTCCCTTGAGCATTTTGTGTTCTGTCTTGCTGAGGGAGATGCAGGTTGACTCTAATACTGCCTTGGAACTGATTATGAAAAGAGTCTTTTTTTGTATATCGAAGTATGGAGGCGCCTGATCACATTCACCAAGGTCAAATACCTCGCCTGTGTTCAGGAACTGGTTGGAATCAGCTGATCATGAGAGCTTGAGACAAGAGTCAATTTCTATATTTTTTTCGCCTCTATGAGTTGGTGACAAACCCTCTTCTAGTTAAGAGTAAATGTGATTGGATGGGTCCACTTATCACTCAAGCAGTGTCCCTCTGCCGGACACTGCTCGAGTGATGAGTGGACCCGTACACTTGACGAATGTGTGACTACAGGGACGGTCAATCAATCAATAAAAAGCTTTATTCGGAATGCTAAGCACAGCCATAAAAGCGAAATACAAATACAACATAGTTAATAAAATTTGTCAGTATGAATATTACACTCAGGTTTTTTACAAGCCGACGTTTTCATAAAAACCGAGATAGAAAAACGTGTCAAATGCAAAATAGCTTAGTTATAAGCATAGTTCGTTTGAATTTTCGATTAGGAGAATAGTTATGAGACACATTTTTTAAGAATTTGTTAAAATACAACTGGCAATCGTAGGATCGAAATGTTATGATTATAGATTTGTTCGATGCCTTATGCAGAATTTTAAGAACTTTGCAATATTAAAACATATTACAGGAGAGTCCAACATTTGTAATGCCAGCAAAGCTGGACGGCATTCACGTAGAGACATTTGTAACAAAAGAGGTTTCAGACATCGTTTTCTGGGTTCAGAAAAAATTTGCAGAAGAAAGTAACATGTAAAAGGGACTGTAAGGAGATGTCGTCACAGGGGCAGGGGGAAAGCTCCCTTGACCAACCATTAATATTGGGAAAGGTGATAAGACAATGAAAATTATTAAATCTAAATCTGGTGAGTAGAAAGACATCATAGGTTGGCAAGTTTAGGGTTAGGTAGGGCTCAATTTTGTAAGAGGTTTGTACTAATAAAGAATGCTGTACAGAAAGTTTGTTGGCTTCAACGGCCAGACGGAGATCGTCCAGATGTTTTAGACATTCAGCCTTTAGTAACTTACGAGGGATCGTTACCATATCCTGGGGAGTTGAATAGAAGTTAGAATGGCCCAAATCATAAAAGAATTTCTGAACGTAATGTAACCAAGGAATTTTTTGAGAATATTCCAGTTTTTGGCAGTCCTTAATGATTGCTTGGGTGAAAAGCAGCTTTTCTGAGGTCCAGATGCGGTGCCACAGCAGAATCGGTTGCAATCGGATGGAGTCAGTAATGAATGGCAAACCGAGTTCTTGATGACAACTATAGGTAGATGTAGATTGGGGGACTGATAATAAGTATCTCAGAAAGCTGTTTTCAGTTTTTTGAACGGAGTCCACTTGCGCGTATCCCCATATACCCGCACCGTAAGTAGCGGTGGTAATGCACTTTGGGCGGAAGATTTCCAGAATTTCTTTAGGAGGTCTCTTTCCAAGTCTCTGGGTGAAAGAGACTAGCGCCATTGTAGCTTTCAGAAACTGGAGATTTCTAGCCTTGATTGCCCTTTTCCAGGTCCCCCTTTCGTCTATCACCACTCCTAGATAGGGATAAGTTGTTGTGTGGCCAATCTTAGTGTTAGTAATGAATATACCTTGTCCCTTAAGTGGTTTTTTACCAGAGGTCATTATAAAGGTTTTATTTGGGTTAATTTTTAGGTCTAAGTTGGACATGAAATTATAATAGCGGTTTAGGGAGCGTTGTAGTTCTAGTGGGGTACGAGCGAGGATTACCGCATCGTCCGCATATAGTAATGCGGGAATTGGGCGGTTGTTGATCTGAGGCAAGTCCTGGCTTCCCTCCAACATGGCTGCCTCCAGGCCATTGGTGTAGATGGTAAAAAGGAAGGGAGCCAGGACACAACCCTGTCTGACTCCCCGCTCTACCCTAAACGGTGAAGATAACTGGCCCCCTGTACCGAACCTTACTCTGGCAGTAGCGTTTGAGTAGAGTTCTCTGATGTAGTTAACTAGGGTCTTGTCCACCCCTATGTCCAACAAAATAGACCATAATTTTGCATGGGAAACGCTGTCAAACGCTGCCGAGAGGTCGACATAAGCCATGTAAAGGCTACCTCCCTTCGCGTTTACATATTTCCCTCTCAATAGGACCAAATTCAGAACCTGCTCGATGGTGCCCAGGCCCTCCCTAAAACCGTATTGAAGGTCAGAAATGATGTTGCTGTGTTCCGTCCAACATTGCAACCGGTCAAGTAAAATAGGACCCACCACTTTACCCAGGGAGTCAAGTAACAAGATGGGTCGATAACAAGACGGGCTGTTGCGATCCCCCTTTTTAAAGATTGGAACCAAAATGGACTCCGACCAAGAGTCCATTGGTACAGTCTCGTTAGTGGCTTCCAACACACTAAGTAAGTGGGGGGCCCATAGATCATTGTTGGATTTCTATAAGTCCACAGGAACCCCATCCGGCCCTGGAGCCTTCCCTCCCCGGCTAGCTTTAAGAGCTGAAATAATATCTGCCAAGGTGAACTCTAAAGGGGGAAGATTAGATACATTACTGAGAGTTGGTATGGTCTGATCGAGGGGGAGTGGGGATGGCAAAGGTGGATCTGTAAAGCTGAACATGTGCGAGAAATGGTTAATCCATTCATGCTCAGTTATGATGACCTCTACGGTGCCACGACCTTTCGGGCCTGAGAGGAATGAAGAGTTAAAAACCTCCCAAAACGCTGAGGAGTCCTTTAATTTAGAGCTCTTTTGTAGGGCAAGCCAATGTTCTTCTTTTAGTTCTTTCTTACGATTCTTAAGGGACTCATTATAGAATTTCCTTTGTTGGTAAACCTCTAATTTGTCTCTAGGAACTCTCTTTAGAGCCGATTTAAGTGCTTGGTATGCCTTGGAGCAAGTAGGATTGAACCAGCTGACTTTCGTTTTCTTTTTAGTTTTTGGGAAATAGTCAGAGCCTTGCTTATCTCTATAATAATGATTTTAAAATTTGCTACGACCTCATAAGGTGTAGAGAAGTCCGCCAGACAAGTTGTAAAGGCTGCCCTGTTACATTTTACGATCTCTTTCAGAATTTTTTCGGGATCAATACAAGACCATTTTAAGGCATAGCCATTTGGTCTGTTCATTGTCAGGTTTTCTTGATGAAGGGAATTTTTTACGTGGGTGGTACTACCAGCTAGTTCCAACGTGATAGAAATAGGGAAGTGGTCGCTATAGTCGCAATCATGAGTGGTAAAGTTGGTGATTAGATTGACTGCACTAAATGACATTAATATAAAATCTATACAAGTCGAAGCTCATCTGCCGTGATATGTGGGGCTTATCTTGACATTGGGAGTTAGTAACTCATTGAAAAAGGTTAGTTGGAGCAGGGACATTGTTTCATTCATCAGCGAACCTTTAGAAGAGTGAGAAAAATGAGTAGAGGGGGGTTTCTTTATGATCCATAAAACCACAGGTAATGTTGTTTTTCTCACATAATGATAGGTTGAAATCTCCTCCCCAAATTAGGATGGAATTTTTCGCTTGGGGCTGGTTGTAATAATCTAGGAGAAAAGAGCGAATTTCTTTCAGCAAACCAATCAGTTGGAAGAGGTGGATTGACTTAGATTAGGAGGAAATTCTATCTCACAAGTTATTAACGAAGCTCCTAGAAGGGTAGGGGTAATAGAGGTAAATGTCTTACCACCAACCTCTAGGGAGGATCCAAAAACCGACTATACACCAGGGGAAAGGACTAGCAATAGGGGGAACAGGGCAGCTGAGGGCTCTGAAAATTTAGTAGAAGGATGCCTAAAACTGGTCTCATGGAATATAGCCGGGCTAAAAAATAAGCTGCATACTCCTGAGTGGGCCGCCTTTATGGCAAGACATGACATCCGCCTGATGCAAGAGACCTGGGCACTGGAAGAGAGTTCCAGTTCGACCTTTGCAACTTTTGACATCCTGGCAGTGTCAACAGGTAGAGGCCGCCCATCGGGTGGGTTATCAATTTGGATAGGCACTCATCTGGGAATCCAGGCAACCCAAATCCAAACAAATTCCCTGGATATCCAGTGTGTCTTATTAAAACCTCCAAGCAAACCCCCAGTAGCAATAATAAATATCTACTCGAGGCCATCTAGAAATGGGCAAGAATCGGATTAAAGCCCTGAGCTCTTTTATCCAGGGGCTAGATTCTTCTACCGCAATAATTCTTGGCGGGGACTTCAACTGCCAATTTGAACCGTTGGGTAGCCTCGAACTGGGCGAACAAGATGAAGTAGATGTACTATGGCACATCCCTGAGCCTAATATTGCCCTGGTGGTTAGAGCATGGACACCTCTGGTGCGCCAAATAAAATCCCTCTCCCTCGCAACATCTCTGCGGACGTGTAACGGGAGATTGGACCCCGATCGCCCAGCAATAGCAACATTCAATCAGGCAAGCCAAACATCCATCATTGATTATCTAATGGTGGATGCTAAAAATTGGGACAAGTTGAAGGAATTTAGAGTTGTACAAAGACAGGATAGCGACCACAATGCCTTGGTCCTAACTTTTAAGCCAGGGTCCTTTGGACTAACTAATCCTGACCCTAAATCCGCCATGACGATGCCCCCCCTCATGTTGACCAATAATAGAAGGAGGGTTACATGGCCTCATCTTGCAGACTCACCCTCACAGCTTGCAAAAATTTACCAACTTGCAATCCCCCTTATAGCCCAGATGGGCGATTCGACTGGCCGACAGCAGGCATTAGATACACATAAGCAGTTAGTTGCGGTATTAGGGGATGTGTTCAACCCTGTAAGTAGAACTAAGAGGCGTGTGCCGAAAACGCACCCGTGGTTTGATGATGCCTGCAGGAAATTAAAAAAGGAGCTTCTTGCGGCAATCAAATCGAAAGATAAAGCGAATATTAGGGCTACTAGACTGATGTATAAAAAGGAGCTGTCTAGGGGCAAGAGAGAGTGGTAAGGAGCCAGGTGGGAAGAACTGAGGGGTGCCCTCGTGACAAAGGATGCCAAATTATTCTGGGCATTAGTAAATTCTGGTGCGAGAGAGGGAGGGGAGACTCTTTTACCAAATATTGCTCCCTCAGTGTGGGAGGCGCATTTTGCTGCACTCTACACTAGTCCTCTGGCTGACACCCCTGAATACTTAGATAGGACCGTGATATTAGAGCTAGACGGTCCTCTTTGGACTTCCCCAGCCCTAGACCTCCCGCACGAGTGTCTACTGCGGGGGGCCTTGGCCTTGGGATACCAGACAGGCCAGTGGGACACCGAGGCGAGGGTGGCTCCTGGAAGCATTGAGAGTATCTCAGTTAAGGAGGTAGAATCCACGATTACTAGGCAGCTCCCTAATAAAGCACCAGGCCTTGATAGGGTACCGGGTGACCTCTTTCGTTCCCAGCCAAAAATCTGGGCACCGTACCTGGCCGTATTGTTTAATGCGGTTCTCTTGGGAGCCAAGCTACCAGACACCTGGGCGGGGGCTGAGATCGCCCCCATTTTTAAGAAGGGCTGCCCTTTAGTGCCTTCAAATTACAGGCCGATTAGTCTCTTGGATACCACCCAGAAACGAATGGGCCGGATTCTCCTGGATAGAATACTTGGGTGGGCGGATGAGCACGAAGTAATGACCACCCTTCAGGCCCGCTTTAGATCTGGGATCTCGACCCTGGACCAACTCTTTAGGCTGCAGGTCCTTTTCTGGAAGACAGTAAGTGTTGAGGGTGGCAGCCTCTACCTGTTCTTCGTAGACCTGCGGGCCGCTTTCGATCTTGTGCCCAGGGAGAGTTTTGAAAGAACTAGACCTCCCGCCCTATCTATTGGATGTCCTGAAGCTTTCCATGCAGGGAACTATGCCCAGGTCAGGTGTGGGAAGAACGGGGAATTATCAGCCCGCTTCCCCGTAACCAGAGGCGTACGCCAGGGCTGCGCCCTGGCCCCTACGCTCTTTAGTCTGTACATAAATGGCCTGGTGGGTGAACTAGATAGCGTTAGGGATAGTGATGCCCCTTGGTTGGCGTCAGGTTGGGTGCCTGCTCTGATGTTCGCAGACGATACCTTATTGTTGTCTCGAACATCAACAGGCATCCAACGGGTCCTGGACGGTTTTGTATCATTCTGCGCCTCGCGGGGACTTGAGATTAATTTAGAGAAGACGAAGTTCATGATCTTTGGTCCCCCGAAACGCACCCGCCCTAGCCCTGTGCTAAATGGCACCCTGCTTGAAAGGGTGAGAACTTTTGTATACCTGGGCGTCACCCTGACTGAAGATTTCTGTTGGGGCCCCCAGGTAGCCAAATCTGCCCTGAGGCTTTCACAGATCGTAGGGGGTATTGGCAAGTTTCAGAGCACAACCCAATTCAAGCCAGTCTCCCCAGTGCTTGAAGTTTACGGCGCCCAAGCCAGACCTGCTGTAATGTATGGTGCAGAACTCTGGGCCATACACGCACATCAAGCCTTCTTAGGGTTGAGCAGGCATTTATGAGGAATTTGATAGGTCTCCCCCAGAGTACCCCGCTCATACCTTTGAGACTAGATCTAGGTCTAGAGCCCATTTCAGAACTGTTAGCGGCTCGACCTCTCCTGTATTGGAGAAGGCTCTGGACAGTACCTGAGCTTGATGATTACAGAGCTGAGTTTTCTGCAGTTTGGGGGCGGTTGAAGAGCAAAAATATACCCTGGTTATCCCACATTAAAGCTGTTGCATACCAAATAGGTTTGCCCCAATTATGGGAGACTCCAGAGGAGAGTTGTCCAGCGGTGCGGAGAACTGAGCTGCTGGCCTCCCTGAGACAGTATAATTTAAGTTTGCTGTACTGTTCGTCAACTATGGGCAGGTTGTCTATAGAATTTCTGCAGGTAAAACTTGTGCCCAGGAGGGAGGAATTTTTGGATTTAATACAACCTCCCATGGCAAGAAAACTATACACACAATTAAGACATGGCTGTCTGCCGTTTGGGGCATTGACTTGCAAATGGGCTGGGCGAGAAGAGGGAATCTGCCCAGCTTGTAACAACAGCAAAGAAGATATGGTCCATGTTTTATTCTTCTGCCCTGCCTATAGTGCAATACGGAGATCCTGGTTGGCACCATTGTGTAGAAACCTGGGCCTAAAACAATGCGCTCAAGCCTGTAGAATTTTAAGATATGATACTTCACCTCCCATTGTGTTCTCTGTCTCTCGTTTTCTATATGGTATGTGGCGTAGAACGTCTAATTTGATTAATTGTGTTAAATTGTGATTAATCGCAATGATTGTCATCCCCCATTTGATAATTTATTGTTTAATAATCTTTTAACTAAGGTTCTCAACTATTTATGTATTTTATCTTGTATGTACATATTTTATCTGTGCTTTTATGGTCTCTGACCGAAATAAAGTTATCAAATGAATGGAAATCTTGCAAGTTGTTATAAAAGTTTACTATCAGCACGTGAGTAAGTTTGTTAAGTATTATAGATATAATCTGGTAATTAGGGTCAGTTTTTTGTACGCTGATGGATTGACCTGGTATTAGATTAGAAATATAAGTCACTAAACCTCCCTTGGCCCGCCCTGAGAGTGAGGGGAGCGCAGGAGAAAAAAAGGTCCTATAGCCATTTAAGTGAGTAGGGGAAAGTGCCCAAGTTTCCTGCAGGCAGAGGATGTCATGCCGCCTTACAAATGTTAGCCAACCCTCATGATGGATTTTTGAATGAAGGCCTGCAATATTCCAATAGGTTACACTAACTGGGTAGCAGTGAGGAAGTTTTTCTGATCTCTTTGATGGAATAGGTAGCTGAGTTTTTTGATCAGGGAGAGAACCCTCAGGAATTTGAATCTGTTTTGGATCTAAATGTGTTGTGGTTAGTAGGTTTATTTGAGTTTCTGTGGGATTTGAATAAAGATGTTGGGTAAGTTGTGGGTGGGTAAAAGAAGAGAGAGGTTGATGGGGGAGTGAAGATGGTGAATTGTTCAGTGAAGAGGGCTCTCTTTCTGGGGAGGGAGTTAGATGGCATAATTTTTTATTGGTTACTAGCGCAGATTTTGAGATATTAAAAAGATTTGAGGTCGTGGATAATCAATCTACCTCCTCTATTGGTGACAGTGAATCGTATCTATTTTGCGTTAAGATAGATCTATTCGTTTTTTTGAGTGAATGAGTGAGCGGGCGATAGAAAAAACCAAGTGGAACAGAGGAGATTGCAGTTGAATGAGGCGAAGAGTCTTCCTTTTGTGCTAAGATGGTACGGGCAGCTCTAGGGGTACTAAAGTTGACAATAATACAGTCGCCCTGGATGGTTTTTAGTGAAGGGCCAATCCAGGCGACTCTCCGTACCATAATTATTTGATTGGTATTAAGCACATTAAAATGTCTGTGTTTAACTAGCCAATCCACCACTTTGTTTCGGAGAGAAGACCAAGATTCTGTCATTCCTTGGTCTAGAGGGGGAACACCAATTAGTACTATGATGTAAGGGCAAGTGGCAGGCGGGAGGTTTGGACGGTCTAAATTTGAAAGGGAACTTGTCACAGAAATGTTGGAGAGACTTTTTGAGTGAACTTTCTTTTGTTGGACGTGTGTCATAGGTAAATTCTTATCTATCGTACTCCTATCGGGGGGAAGTTTGTTAGATTGTTGTGAAGTTACAATATGTGGAGAGCAAGTACGTTCCCTCAGATTGGCAGAGGGGGTCGATCAAATGAGTAGTGTGAGTAGGGGGTATCAAAAACGTCGGGTCTTAGTGCTCGAGTTCTGGGTAGGTCTTTGGCTTCTACTATTTGATTCATCTTTAGCTCAAAGGACCTGAGTGAATCATTCAGCTTAGTAAGAAGGGTAAGAGCCATGGCCTCGAGTTTTTGGTCAAGGATGCTTTTTATTTCTTCTGGTATGTAATTAGCATTGGGTTGTGAATTAATATCAGATAAAGTTACATTGAGAGTGGGCTGGGGAGTAAAAAGAATTTACCCTTGGTCTGTTTGTGTGCCTAAAGTTTGCATTTTCGGTTTTATGGAATTCTTGCGTTGTTTGATTGCCCTGCTGTTTTCTGAGTGACCCCTGTGGCCACATCTTGTGGATGTTTAGCTTTCCCCCCGAGTTTGTGGACCCTTCATACTGGGTTCAACAAGGTGGGGGTGAGTATCAATAATACCAGATTGAGATAGTGTAGTAGGAATCGCAGGCTTGGAGAGAGAACTAAGGGAAGGTATTTTGGTAAGGGGAGAGAGGGCACTTTGAGCAGAATGTCTGAGCGGAGACTGTTGAGAAGGGTCGATTGAGAGTCTGAGCTTTATAAGGTGAATCTCTTTATTTAATATTGAATCAGCCCGAAGAAGGTATGCGTCCAATGTCCCCGCTGAGCACCTGCGCATCTCCATGATTATTTCAGGAGTTATGTTACGATAAAAACTCTAATATGTGACTGAGCCAGTTAAAACAGGCAGGACATAAGCCAAGGGGTACTCACAGAGTTGCTGCCTGAGGGAAGTGCAGGCGAAATAAAGATCGTATATACATAGGACGTCACGAGATGAAACAGCAAAGGATAGAGACCTGGCTCAGCCCAGCCTCTGACAGCCTAAGACGGCCTCAGATGGTCCCGCCCTTGTCCCGGGCTTCTCCCGTCGCGTCCCGCGCGCGTCCTCGCGGGACGAGGGACCAGTCACTGCCTTATAGCGCCTCCTGGCGCGCTAAGATTTCGCTGGCGTCCGCGTCGCCTGTCTGGAGGCTGCGGGGCTGCTGGTCGTTGTGGTCCCGGTCAGGGGGAGGAGCAAAGCCCGGCCGGCACTGGAGCTGGAGTGGAGATGCTCGTGTGCCTCAGCGGAGCTCTACTACGCTGATACCCCCGAAAATGATTTCGCCCCAGGGACGGTCTATCCCTGAAACTCCTTATGATGTCGGTAAGCTTACTTAGACATCTTTGACCATACGAGGAAAAGGTCCTTCATGTATGGTCTGTATATAAATGTGTATGCCTTTTTGACTACAATATAATTGCACAAGCTAATAGGCTAATACGCTTTATAGTGATATGAAGCAGGGTAAACAAATCTCCTGAAGAAAGCTAAATGACCTTTCAAGGCAGTTTTATTGGGCAAAACATGTCAACCTAAATCGACACCTGGGATCATTAAATCCTAGGAGCGTCGTCAATTTTATTTTTAATTTACCCCCAATCCTACACCATTAAAAATTAGGATTTGGAACTTATTTTAACGCACCCACACTCCCTGACTTCACTCATAGTTACCATTTCAAAGAACTCCGCTTACAAATGCGTTGAGTACACTCACACACACGTTCCGTGTGTGAGTGAGGGTCCAATGATGAAGCATGCCACGGGTGGCACCTGTGGTTGAGGACCCAAATAAAATATATATATATTCATTTAAAAAAAAAACTTTTAGGGTGAGATTCTATCAAATATTAAGGAATTCTAAATAATCAAATTAGAATAACTTTACAGAATAACGCATGGTTATCTAAAACATAGGGTATGCCTCTTGTATATTTTGTGAACTTAAGATATACAATTCATTGCATTCTTGCCCAGCCTAAGATGGCTGCTTTTAGACCTGTGTGAATTGAAAGACATTCTGCTGTGTAGTCCTCTTTCAGTCTCAACCAAAAATAACGTGGGGGGATATGACGTGTATATAATCATTGTAAACATTGTATACATCGACATTGACGAAAAAAAAAAATTATATATATATATATATATATATTCACTGAAAAAACCATAGGTTTCACACACGTTATAGTTAGGAATTAGCATTTAAAAAACCTTGCAAATTCACTGAAAAAACCATAGGTTTCACACATGTTATAGTTAGCTGGACATTTCACTCGTAAAAAACCAATGAAATTCCCCTGTTATAGTTAGTGCAGGCAACTATAACTCACGCGACCGCAATCCTCTGCTGATGATGTCAAATATTACATCACTGATGACATATGTATCTTTATGAAAAATAAATATTTGTAATATATGTATAGCTAAAGATACAGTATTAGCATCAACAGAGGATTGCGGTCGCGTGAGTTATAGTTGCCTGCACTAACTATACCGGGGGAATTTCATTGGTTTTTTACGAGTGAAATGTCCAGCTAACTATAACATGTGTGAAACCTATGGTTTTTTCAGTGAATTTGCAAGGTTTTTTAAATGCTAATTCCTAACTATAACGTGTGTGAAACCTATGGTTTTTTCAGTGAATTTGTACGGTTTTTTAAATGCAATTTTTTTTTGAGATTTTTGGTAAAAAATAATTTCCAACCTATGTATAAAATAATATATGTACTATATCCTGCATTATGGAATGGTTAATTTTTTAAAAATTAATGTTTACATACAGTTGTACATCACAGTTATTATCTTCTACAACTCTTGAAATTTTTTTAATGCATTTTTTGCCGTGCGCGTACGGTAAGCTGACGCTACGTGCTCCGTACGTCATAAGTACGGTGCGCTTACGTGATACAATGCGTGTACGGTAAGCTGACGCTACGCGCTCCGTACGTCATAAGTACAGTGCGCTTACGTGATACGTACGTGACGTACGCGTACACGCATGTGCGTTGCGCGGAAGCAACGTCGCGGTTACGCAGGGGCGTGTAATGCGCATGCGCGAGTGCGTCTTCCGTACGCGCTCCGTAAGCGCTCCATAAGCGTCACGTTTGCGCATGCGTACTTGTTTACGAGCGCGTACCGTAAGCTTACGGAGCACGCACGGTAGGTCATGTGATCCACAAAGAACACTTTTCATTGGTTGAAACTACTTTCAGTTCCAGAAACTTCCCACACCACACCCATTCCCCTCATTACTGCTTGAGGTCCCCTAGGAGAAGGAGCTGAATTGACATTGAGATTTAATGGCAGAGCAGCAGACCTCTTCTGAGAGTGAGCCTAGCAGCACCATCATCAGACAGAGAAGGAGGAAACAAAAGGATTCTTTTGTGTGGGAGTATTTTACTTTTCCAGAGGGGCAGAAAAAGGTCAATGCTCCATTGGTCACTTGCACACTTTGTGACCGTGTTTTATCTAGAGGAGATCCAAGGAAGAAGTATTCCTTTGGAAATCACTCTATGATGAGACACGTTAGGGATAAACATCCCAGGACCTTTGCTCGACATACTGAAGAAAACTCTTCAGTAAGTCACCGGAGCCCAACCTCAGAAGCTCAGCCGAGTACATCATCGGCAGCTCAGCTGAGCCCTTCCTCTGAGGTGGGAGCATCACCTTCTTCTGCTTCTCTGGACATTAACCCTCGATTTCGGAGGGTTTCAATGAGGTGTACAACGTGTTGTGGTCTTATTGTTTTTGGGGAGACCAGTGTTTCCCTTATTAACAATAAGATAGACCAGCACGTTTGTAGACGCTCATAATATTCCCATTCTTTCTTTCCTCCATCCCTGTATTAACCCAACGGCTCTTTTAAGAGCCAACCTTACCTCACAATTTTTTTTATTTTATTTTAAGCTTTCCTTTTTGAAATTTTTTTTTTGCCGTGCGCGTACGGTACGCGTAATCGCTACGCGAAGTTCGCGGAATTTTTTCTCGCGGAATTTCTCCGATTACGCCGTGCGCGTACGCTACGCGCATTCGGCGATTTTTCGAAAAAAAAATACAATTAATTTTTGCCCTTGGGGGTACTTCTGGGACCCCCTGACAAAGGCTAGGGGGTCAGGAACTGTCCACCCTGCCCCCTTTTCATGTTCTCCGCCTTTGTTTTTCACCCCCTCAGACTGCGAGAGACAAAATGGCGGCCGACACTTCCTGGTTTCGACTGATTCGAATGTTTACTGAGATCTAACAACCAATCAGAATCGCGCTCGTGCACGGCGGCGTGCGCGTACGGTAAGCTTACGGTACGCTCTCGGAGCGCGCCTATAGATATATATATTGATTTAAATGCTATTTTCTCAGGAAATACTGAACAGATTTACACGAGACCTTCAAAAGGCACATCCCTGACCTGACGGCTACCTCTCTGCCAAATTTCAACTAATTCTGTTCAGCCGTTCGGGCTGTAGCTCGGACTAAAGGTCCTATGGAAAAATGCATGGGGAAAACGCGTTTTGGGACCCCCCCTTTTTCTCAGCCCCCGCTTGACGAATCCCCCCGAGACTTTCAGGGTAGGAGCGGAGCGGAGCGCCCCACCTATTTTGAGAATTTCGCGAGGATTCGTCAATCGGCACCAAAGTTATTCCAAATAGAATGTTGCGGATTTCCTATGGAAACACGGTCCTAACTATAACTATCTACTGGCGACCGCCAGTAGATAATATATATATATATATGTATATATATCCAACAGTCTTTTTCGCCCTGCCCCAAGCGCTTCACAACGGCGGTCCACGGTGAGGTGGCGAGCTCCTATGTATCCAGAAAAAGCGTTGTTTATTCCTCCAAACAAAACACGCAGCCCAAATTGCTTACAAAGCATGTTTATTTTCAGCAAGACAACTCTACGCATTTCAGAGCGCGAAGCGGGGGCAGTATAACAAATTGTAACTGTTTGTTTGAATTAAAATTAAAGATAAATCAAATAAACTGAATGGCCACTTCACCTTGTTTCATGTTCGAAATGTGTGTCTCAATAAAGTTTAAACTTTCGAGAAAACTTTATACATAGCCGACCCGGTGATCAGATTTCAATGTTAATTTATGAGTTATGTATAAATAGTATCTCAAGTGTTTAAATAATTTCATTGATCCTAGCTGCCGCTTTGCTGTGCCAGTGCTTCAGGCCACTATATTTAATCGAGAGAGAAACAAATTGCTTAAACAAAAGGAGGCAATGGTGAGTGACTCTGGTAACAAGATCTGATTCATTACAACATTCCATAGAGAGTCAAAACAACTAAAAAAAAGGCCCAAATACATTTTGGAATGTGCTTAAGACAGACACAGATTTGACAACACATATTGAGGACTATCCTCAAATAACCTTCAGAAAAGCTAGATCTTTGACAGATATTATCTGTAGAACCCTCACAACTCCTGAGCACAAAAAGAGGAACATCCAAGGATTTTATACTTGTTGTAGCTGCATCACAGATGCAAGGAGGTGAAATTGTCACCGGATTGCAAATCCTTCAAAATAACTAAACATGAATCTTGCACTACCGACCATGTGGTTTATGCACTCAGATGTCCATGTGAAAAGTGCTACATAGAAAGCACAATACACAAGGCAAAAAAACTCATTTTGGAACACCTCAGAGCGATCAAAAACGATGATAAATAATATCCCATAGCCAGACACTTTAGATCGCAACACAACCAAAGCAATGATCTCCTATTCTTTTGTGTATTAGATACAATTCTAGTAAGGGAAAGAGGTGGAGATCGGGTTCAGGAACTTAGGCGTCTTGAATACAGAATCATAATACAGTACAATACTATGTACCCTACAGGCCACAATGGGGATGAGGACTTGGCTGTACACTTGGGATGAAGAGACAGTCTAAACCCGAAATATACGAGAATAAAATAGGCTGCAAATCAAATCCTCTGGATTTTAATGCAGGTTACCGTTGTCCATGGTGCACCATGTTCAATGGGTACATTACCCATTGGATTTTCATTGAAGTTTGTATAGCTATAATCAATGTTCATGAATTGTAGACATATTTGCGCGATCAGTGATAGGTAGGGTATTTTACCCATTATCATTTTGGATATTCCTCATATGTGGTATTTTTAGAAATGTAATACCTTTGGAATACTATGCACATGGGACCTTCATAGACAACAGTTTTGGGCAAATGCACCCATATTGCAAAAAAACAGAGCGATTTTGTCAACAATGAATAACTTTATTGAACAGAATGAAGCACAGAGACATGCGGTATTTCCATTGAGAGTTTAATTCAATCATATAATATATTGGAATTCTGCTTAGTCTTATTTTTTTATTTTCTAATTTGGGTACTCCAAAAATGAATTGTACAAATAACTGACTGTTTTAATCAGATAACAGACTCTGTGATTACAACACTAATGCTCCGTGCATGATTGAAGTATGTTTTCTATGTTTGCAAACACCGGTGTCTATTTCTAAAGGAAATTGCCAACAAATATTCACTCGAAAAAGGCTTAACTGTCACGATTGCCAGCGGTACGGACTACAGTCATGGCCGACAGCAGAACGCGCACATGTGCAAGGACAAGTCAGGCACGCTTAAAGCCCAGCCCTCCTCTGTCTCCGATGCTTTGCGTTCCAGCGTTTGGATTACCCGTCGTTCCCTTACCTGATCTCACTTCCGGGTTCCGTCGCGTCCCTCACTCCCTCCGTCGGTGCTTCTGTTTTCGGTGCTTCGTCCCGCTGGCCCGCCGAACACCTTGACTCTCTGTCCCGCTGGCCCACCGGACACCTTGACTCTCCGTCCCGCTGGCCCGCTGGACACCTTGCCTCTTCGTCCCACTGACCCGCTGGTCACCTTCGCATGGATTACAAAGCCCCTCTGTGAAGACAGGAAAAAGAGGGATCATTAACTCCTCAAGCCGTGGTTACGGTAACAGCGCTTTTGCACTGCCATTTACTTTATTATTATTATTTACATACATCAGAGTACTTACCTGAAGACGGTGTTCTGGGCATTTCAAAGGGTTCCGCATCCCCCAAGTACTCAGGATTCACCTATAAGGGAACTTTGAGGTTGCTGTATAGAATTACACTTTTACCACAGGTCATCTATAATCGTTTTTCTAAAGTAGCTCAGTAGTATCACATGCTAAGCTACACCTTTCACCTCTTCATACCTAACAGAAGAAGGGAACTTTAAGCCTTTTGTTTCTGACACTGAATCCTGTGGATATTGAGCTACGTCGAGGGATCTCTTCCCCTCTTTCCTTGTTTTGTTTCCCTTCTTCCCCAGATTACCATTGTTGTTTAGATGTTGTCAAGCACAATAGGTGATTAGGTGAGGTAGTGGACATTTCATCAGTTCCTTGGCGTTTCTGCAGAAATACAGGTGAGAATCTGACATTAACGCCGAAACGCGTCGTCTTGCTCTTTGTGCACAATAAAGATATTGTACATTCTCTTGGTGTGCCGTTCTCCTGCTTTACTACCTTCGTATGGAGTATGTTTAAGCTGTTTGGTGGAAAAAATAAATAAATATATATATATATATATATATATATATATATATATATATATATATAAACTCTGTGCATATAAATAGTTCATCATACTCAAGCATAGTCAGCACTCAAATACACTCTGTTGTAACTAATGTACTAAAAGGGGTGGATTATTTTGTACTAAAGAGTATATGGTTTGAAATGCATGTATTTGTATGTGAATGATAAAGTTACGTGAAAATGTATGTATTCACATGACAGGAGAAAATAACCTGAAATGTCGTATTGCAAGATACTTAATTAGGCAGTGTGCAACTAATGTTTAACATTTCTACGAATAATTTGAATAAATTAGGTGCAAATGCATTTACACTGAGACATTCATGAGCCATCGCATTTATTTATGCCTCAAATATTTGCATTTAGTTAATGTGTAGAAAGGTGCACATATTCTGTAACTCTGAGCACATGTTAACTTAGCAAACTAGGCCTCGAGAAGAAATTAGTTCAGTTGCAGCTCACATTGAGATTCAAAAGGAAATTCATGTTTAACCTTCATTATGGAATATATGCTTCTTAGTTGTTTTTATTGCAGGTGTGGATACGCCTCATTATTTAGAATAAAGGAGTTTTATGTAAACAGACAGCAGAACATGAAAAGGAGGAGATGGACAAGGGAATCGCTATAACAAGCGAAGAAAGGAGTTCTCATGGGAGAGGAATGGCCAAGGACGAGAAGAGATAATGTGCTAGCTGTCTGGGGAAAGGTGCTGCAAGTATCCAGTTGTGCCAGAGCTATGAAAATTTCCCAAGGAGGAGCCACATGATAGTGTCACATTGACGGCAAAGATATTATGTGCGGTGTTTAGTTACATGGAGAGTCCATCTTGGATTTCCTTAGAGAGCAGACCTATACTAGTGCTTTGGTAGCTTTAAGCTACTGACCCATTGTCAAAGTATTTCTACTTAAGACTCTGATGGCTGACACCTCTATTCATTCCTTTTTCGATTACGACCTTACTAAATGGTTTTATCCAAGGTTGCATTTTTCAAGGTAGGGTAGGGAATGTTAGGTTACTCATGTCCTTAATACAAAGTAAAAGAGAGGGGCTCTATGCCACAAAAAGGGGTAGAGCACCAAATGACTCAAGTCCAAAGAAAGATTTCCCTATTTGGCACGTATATGGGTAACCTCACAAGTTCATACCAATAACCAGCTCAATCAATCACCAGAACAAGACACCAGAATCTAAACTCAATCCAAACTTTTTGTCATTAAAATTTCT
Source organism: Triturus cristatus (assembly GCF_964204655.1). Lineage (NCBI taxonomy): Eukaryota > Metazoa > Chordata > Amphibia > Caudata > Salamandridae > Triturus > Triturus cristatus. Next base: position 1,162,198,958 of record NC_140590.1, read on the forward strand.
ATATTTTATTAGAAACAGTGGCACAATAGCAAAGTGTATGACAATTACAAAACAATAAAATCGGCGCTTGACATTATATTTGTTGTACCATGAACAGAAAAATAAAAACAATATGTGGTCAGAAGTATACAATAAAAAGAACATACAATAAAAATAAAAAATAAAAATGTTTTCTATTCATAAAAAACAGTTCAAGACATGGGGAGAACACAGGTAAGAAAGATGTTTTCAAATCCTAAATAAGAAAGGAAGACAAAGGACCCAGATCAACTGTTCTCCTCACAATAGATACTAATACTTGAGTTTTCAGAGAGCAGATGTCATTCCAGTATATAGTCAACCTTTTCTGACTTGCGTCGACGCGTTTCGGTGGAAAGCTAGAGATAGAAGACCACCTTCTTCAGGACAATATATTGTGATCTCCCAAGGTACAGACAATCTAAATAGATCATAAAAATTCAACATTAAGAGCCTTGAAATTTGTACAGTGTATATACATATCTAAAACACATGCTAACAGTCTGTGCATTTACTCACAAAATTAATCATTATACGGACAGTTTTATCTAAGTCGATTAGTACCATCCTGAAATCTAGCGAGTGCCAATAGGCCATTAAAAATTGGAGCAGTGTAGTTCTCCTGGTGATTCATCATTCAAGCCTTTCATGCCCAACCATTCTCTAGAACACCTATTCAAGTAAAAACATCCATACACTCTTCTTATTCTAATTTAATAAAAGCTAACCTCTGTCAGATAAGGATTATTACCTTATGGGTTAGCTAGTACATCCAAGAGGTAAGTACTTGTAGACTCCTTCCCTTATTGTTATCTAGGGGAGTGCGCTCAGTTCAATGGGAACATACAGGAGCAGGCCTCTTATTCTAATGAGATAAAAGAAGTCATAGTTATAGAACCATCTCTCATTCTGCTCTTAAATAATATAGTATAACAGTATCTATTTTTGTTTACCTGCCACCCAGTTTTTCCGTGTTTTGGACGCAATCGGGATACGAAAATGTATGGACAGGTCTTATGCTGCAAGAGAAGTCCATGCATGAATATCGTACGGGCAAACTCACAATTCCGAAAGATATTAATTACACGTCGCACTTACTTAGAGCAAGGAACAGTCCCATATGCAGAACGTCTATAAAGTGAGAATGGTACTGTATTCTTTTTAGAAGACGCCCTGCTCGGGAACCAATACTCCAATCATTGATATGTTCCTGAATCTCAATGTAGTAATATTTCTCGAGATTCTGTAGATTTCTGCGAAGGATGGAGGATAGATTATACAGACTACATGGGGATAATATCTATTGCAATATGCCCATATCTTTGATTATCGTTATTGAAGGCACTTGTGTGCGAGATCTATGACTCACTATATAGATTCGTGGGATAGATATCCTTTGCACTATGCCCTAGTTGTCATTACTTCCAGCACTAGTGTGGGAGCTCTATATCTCCCTCATAACCCCACTGGCGATAAAGGGAACACAACTACAGTCGAACCTTCATCAAAACTGTTCTAACGGTAAAAAAGTAGGAAACTCACATGTTGAAACCTTGCACATCGGTGCAAGATAAAAATCAGGAGAACTCATGTCCTTAAACAGAATCATCAGATGCAATTTAACTTTCATTTTTTCTTCCTGATTACCTGTATTATTATTTTAGAGTTAGTCATGTACTTTGTACTATATAGCGTACATCTCTTAGGGAGATTTGGACTTACTCTGATCTTTTTATCTTTTTGTTTTTGTTAATATAATTTTGCTGAGATCGACCTACATTTGTTTGTTTCTGAACTTATAATTAAACCTACTAAACTCAGATCAAAGAGTCGAGTCCTTTAATGTGTAGCCACATTGGTTGCACTGTGCTGAAATGAAAACCAGTGATTTGATTCCTTTCACTGCTCACCCTACTAGAAAGACCCATCCCCTCTGAAGTGAACCGTGTAAATGGGCCTAGACTTTAAAAAGTGGTTGATCATGTCAGTGGAACACTCTTTTCACTGATATTTGGAACACGTATTAACAATGGCAATTGTTTGAATTTTAATAGTGTAGTGTTTTTTTCAAGAATCAACAACAAACAACATGGATACAAGGTAGGCTGCAGCAGTGCTGCAAGCTTGACCAAATACCAAGAACAGATATAGGGCAGTTGGCAGCCATATTGCAAGGTTCACTCACACACACAAATACAGAAAAGGCCTAAATCCAGCACAATAAGCAGCAGCACAAGCTGGTCTTCCTCGCACAATGAATACAGCAAGAGCAGAAGCAGTATAAGACTCCCTCCCTTACAAAACTGGTTCAGCATGGCAGCAGCAGTAAAACCTCCCTTCCTCACAGAACTGGTACAGATAAAGCAGCAGTGGCATGTGCATTACACAGACATCTCTGTGTGGTGGGTGGCTGCCTTCCTGAAATCAATGGATTTGACTAGCAAAGGAGTTTATCATCTGCAGCACAAGTTAACAGCCATGTCCACATGGCATTTTCAACTTTGCAGTCCTTGCTTCAATAACACAAACTAAAAGGCCTTCTTCAGAAACAAAGCGATACCAAAGTGGATGATGGACGGAGCGTTTGAGCAAATCCAACACTCACCCCCAGTCAACTGATCTGGGTTTAATGCATCATCATTCTTTAGCTCACTCCACCACCACAGTTCAGACACGGCCATATGCAAATCAGTCTGACCCTGTGCCTCATGGGAACAGTCCAGCCCGAACTGCCAAGCCATGTCTTCCCTGGACTGGAAACAAGCATCCTGGGACCGATTTCGGGTTTTGCTTTCTTCAGAAACAAAGCACGTGATTTATTGTGAAAACTTGCCAAAAGGTGACATAGTTAAAAAAAAGTTATAAAGAAAAAAGATCCAGAAAGCACTGAAACATTCTTGGGGAGAAGAAAGAAATGTCTAAAAATGACAAGAAGTTCTCCATGTGCTTGGTTTTTCAAAGTCTTTCAACAAGTTCCATTAGCACTGTAAACTTGCAGAAAGCAGTCAATTATTCAGTACTAAATTTTAAGGTCCCATCCGCATTGTCCTCTTGCCAAAGGCTTACCACAAAGTCATCTTCATGTTCACGGCACAATGTTCTGTTCACATTGGTCTACTATGTTGTGTTAATATAACATGTAAATTGGTATGTGGATTGTAGTCCAGCACTACAGTGAGTATGGTACCCACCCATAGTGCTACAAGTTAAATGGTCAGCATAACCCCTGTGATTTTCTTAATGTGATTCTAGAACTCTATCTTTGTAACCAGTTTAGTTAGTTATAAATATCAACCTTCACAACAAATACATTTCATTATTTTATATTCCATTTATATTGAGGAAACAGCAGTTCAAATGTCCCCTTAGTTGGTAGCTGTCCAAACACCTTTTCTCAATTTTCATGTTTCAACTTTTCCAGAACATGAAAGCGGGAGATCAATACGTTTTCTTCAAGATTTGAGAGTCAAAAGTCTTCAAATGAATTCCCACTTTTCATTCCGTCGACTAACAACTAACGTGTTTTGTGAAAAAAATCTCTTTATTAAGGCTCAAATTACTCTGTACACTACTTCATCAACTGGGATGAGTATAATGCTTTTCAGATACAAATCACAGAATCGTTACCACAAATATTTCTGTTCAGCGTTGATATTCAACAGCCCACGATACAACTTTTGTCTGATGGTGCAGCTTTCACCAAATAGAGGGCCTAATTTAGAGTTTGGCGGATGGCATACTCCATCACAAACAGACAGACATCCCGTCCACAGCATTCCAAGTGTAAAACAGCGGACATTTTTCGAACGTGGAACGTGATGCTGCACAGAAATCTCCTGATGGTTTCAGAGATCTGATTCCATAATCTACTGTCTAAACAAAAAAGGGCCAGATTCATGATATCAAAGTCATACAAACATATCCGAAACAGGGGAAATTTAACAATGTAGAAACTCAAAGCTTCACTCATTGCACCCCTATATAGTTCAATTCATCCTCAGGACATAAGGAAGCCCTGTAAAAAAGCAGCTCACTCTGTGTTGTAAGAACAGTGCTCCTGGGACCAAATGTGAGATGTACAGGAATAACTGGGTTGCTTAGAGGTGATCTCAATAAGACTTTCAGAAAAGGATTTTCTGAGACAGATAGCCCCTTGGCATTGTCATTCCCCCGGAGCTCGGACCCAGAACCGGCTGTTGATGTTGTGCTTTGAATACGCCCAGAGCAGGCAAAATGACTAGGTAATTGTGCATTCATATAACTGCAACATTGGTGCTAAATTTAAGAAAAAAACCCACAAGGAATCAATGTTTTTCTAAAGAGCAGATCACTGGCGCGGACACTTGCCAGAGCTGTCGTATACCAAGGCCACCTCGTTTAATTGGAGCACACACCTCTTCCACCAACCTACACTTCCTGTCTCGCTATCCCAATCTTGAGGTTCTTTTTTAATCCCTTCTTTCTCCCTTTGTAATGTTATCCTATTTTTCTCTTCCTTTTTAGGTCTGGCCTATAGACAGATTTAGCTGTCTCACTAGCCTTATGTTTTCTAGAAATTTGTTTAAAAAAAGATATACATATAAACATACATATAAGGGCTTTCAGATATTTCTCTTCATTGATTGGTCTGCTCAAGTGTCATTAACATTTTGTTTCCACCCACCACAGTATACAGCATTGGGCAACGTCATGCATTAGATGTCTTGCACAGAGAGTTACTGCGTTTTGCTCACATGCGTACAGGCACCTCAAAAGAGGCGCACTTATATTCTGTAGCTGGTAAGCCAGTTTATGGTTTCATTTGTGCCTTTCATATTTTCTTTTGCTTCTGACAATATTTTTTGCAGGACTTCAGTGCAGAGCTTGTCAGGCCTCTGGTTTAGTATGAAAGAGCACCCTACAGTTGTTGCATTTGTTTTTGCTTTTCATTGCGCTGGATCAAAAAATAATAGCACCATTCATCGTCCCCTTTCCTGTTACCTCCATGTCCATGTTCACACAGGAGTGCACAGCAGCTCTCTCCTCCCCTTTCAAGCAGATTTATTGGATAAACATAAAGGAGAACTCCAGCTTGTCTTTTATTCCAGCAGTGCTGCTCTACCAGCCTGATAACAATGTCATCCTGGTTGTCATTTTAGTCATGCCGGTTTATTACATACACCGTTAAGTAATATGGTGGGTTATCTAATGGGCGATCCAAGGGCAGGCAACCAACTGGGCCGCCTGCCTGCCTGATGAGTCAGTACAGTTTTGTACTTAGTGCCTTCCTGCAGCTAATTTGATATGTCTCTGTACAGAATCATAGCTTTTTTTTAAATCTCTTGGTGAGGCTGAGAAAAGCTGTTACTCTGTAAACAGTGTTATTACATTTGCTGCGGTGTGGTATGTAAAAGAAAGATCAACATAGCAGTAAAAACAGGCCTCTGGACTCAATGCTTGGAAAATAATTAGGGGTGGGCGAAAAACTCTGCTCCGCTGGCGGAGTTTGCAGTGTTTTCCCCACTCAGCTTAGAACACGGAGATCCAGAAAAAATCCCGGCCAAACTCAGAGTTTTTTCTCATGTGCGGCTTGTCAACGTTAAGTTGGTTAACGTAATAATCGAGCACTAGAACACCTCCCGGCAAGATTTCTCAATGCTGGCAGTCACGGCAGGTCGCTACAATTCGCATTGAGAAAGCTGCTGTTTGCATTGAGAAAGCTGCCGCTTGCAATGAGAAAGCTGCTGCTCGAGTAGAAAATCTGCTCGAGCAGCAGAAAGAAGCAGCGACCTCTGGTGCGCACGTGGTGCCGTTCCCACTGACTTTAAAGCACGGAATAAGCTCCTGGTGCTAAAAGTCAGCACGAGAAGCGCTGCATGCCAAATTCCAGCGCTCAAGGACGCCGCAGAATCTCGCTGAGTTTGATGTAACTCAGTGGAATTACATGGAGTGAAACTCTGCGAGTTGTGCCCACCCCTGAAAATAATCTCATTGTGGTGAGGAGAAGAGTACATTTCTCCAAAGAGAAACACGCAGTACAAACACAAAAAACACAATGTCAATGCTTCAGCTCTAGTAAAATCTTGCATAATTAAAAATGCACTGTAGCAACATTAGTTTCTATTATTAAACATTTCTCCAGCATGACATTGCTGGAGAAGATTTGGAACAAAATGCGTAGCAGCACACATATTTAATATCAAGTAAATACAAAATACAAAAAGTGACAGCGTAGGCAGAATTCTTTACAGTCTGGGGCCATCTTTTGTTCCATCCTGTATTCATTTTCCAATGTGAAATACAGCGTTGCAGTTCAGATTTTATCAAATGGCAAAGCAGTACAGTTAAAACCTAAAGTCAGAGTATGTGACACTAATGTATGTGCAAATATATGGCTAAATACCATTTACGCATGAATCAAGTAAAGCAAACTGCACAACAATTTTTAAATGTTAATACCACCATAGATACTACCGCCACATTACCACCATCATCATTACCACCCTGCCATTGCCACACCTCCATTGCCACCACTGCCACTATTAACATAGTCACCACCATTACCACCACACCATTATTATCCTCACCATTTCCAACATTACACTAATTATTACCACCAAAGCAACACAACCACCTCTACTACCTTTGCCATCACCACTATTACCACCACAGGTACCATTAACATTATCATTACCACCACCATCATTACTACCATCATTACCATCACTACAACTTTTATTACCACCATTATTACCATTACCTCCATTACCACTATTGCCACTACCACCATCACAATTACCACTACCATGACCTCCAAAATATCCATTATTACTACCAAACTTGCCACAGCTATTACCAGCTGCACGCCTTTCAGCATGAATACCATGAACACCACAACTATCACAACCATGTTTACCACACTCATGAAAACCACTGTCACCATGACCATCATTAAACCTACTAACACTATCACCACTGTTACAGCTGCCACTGCCGTCACTACTACATCTGTCCTACTACCACCATCACTACCACAATCACTTCCACCACTATCCTTATCATCACTTCTGCCATCGTTGCTATTACCACTATTACCACCACTGCTCCCATCACTGCTCCCACCACTGCTACCATCACTGCCACCGCCACTGCTACAACCACTGCTACCACCACTGCTACCGCCAGAAACACCATCATCACTACTACCACCACTGTCTTCACTACTACGACCACTATTACCACTACTGCTACCACTATCACCCCTACTACCAGCATCACTAGCAACACCACCACCACTACTACACTACCATAACCACTACTACCACCACTAGGAAGTCCTCACGTGTGTAAGAACGTTGTGTGTCTACGAGAAAGTTGATGTAGCATATGTATAATAGACATTGTTGTGTGCTTTCAGTGAGGCCAATTGGCTTTGCCAGTGCTTGTTCCATTTCCTGCCTTTCTCCCTCTCCCTCTTGCGCTGACGCCCGCCAGCGGCTCGCGGTGTGCTCACAGCTGACTGCTATTATTGCAGTCACCCAGCTGCTACTTTCGATTGTCAAGTTGTACTAATGAGGCCATTAATGCTTGTTGGCTTTCACCTGAAAAGCAGCTTCAGGCGTTTGAAAGATTCATAACACTAAGCAGGTGAAACGAGATGACGAGTCATTTACAAACACACTACGCACGCAATCCCGCTGTGACTGGAATGAAATGTCACTATAGATCTGAAAAGCAGCTTATAAACGCAATAAATGGAAACAGACGAGAATGCGAGCAGCACGCTTAATTCTTGTCCATGACCATCCTTTACCTGCCCGCCCTCTTCATGACTTTTATTAAAACTCGAGGAAGTTTAAAATATCTCTGAAAGAGCTCATGGAATTCTGTTCACAGCTCGGGGCCGTACTTACTGCATAACCTCTGCGCCTCTGCAGCACTGGTGTCCAGAGCGTTATTAAGGAAAGCGTGGCTGCAGGGTCGGACTGGCCTATAATGCAACCCGGTAATGCCCGAGGGGCTGGTCTTATAGGTCAGTATATGGGCCGTTTTTTGATGATTTTGGTTCTTTTTGATGATGTGGAGAACCGTTTTTTGTGTTGATTTCCCAAATATTACCACAAACATTGCCTGAAGCAAGCACAAATTAATGCAGTCTATGCGGCACACCGAGGCCCCCGCAGGGGGCCACTAAAGAAGACAGCCCTCTAGTATCATCGGGGCACCCCACACCCCCCCTTAGGGGCAGGGACTCAGGGAGGAGTCCCTCACCTTAGTTGCGGCGCGCTAGGGAGCGTCACTTCCTGGGCGCTAGGACTGGGAGAAGAGTATATGGGCCTTACCCGCCATCTTGGCGCTCTCTTTCGTGCGCCCGACACGCCGTCTCCCACCCTACCGCTTACCCGACGTTGTTCGTGGCAGGCAGGCGGCAGAGAATGTTGTAATGTCTTTTTTCGTTGCAGGCGGAGTTACAGGGCGATCTGGAAGCAGACGGGTACAGAAGGGTACCTCTGCGCGCACCATAGGGAGTGCCGGAGCCAAATACTAGGAGCCTCATGGGAGGTTCCTGGAAAACCGTGTAGGCACCCGCTAGTCCTTTGGGCGGTTGTGGGCATGAACAACCGGGGGTTAGCTATGCTACGCTCCGCCCTGAAAGGGGCGTGAGTAATAAGGGACCATGTGTCGCGTGATCCGGGAAGAGGATCACCAGAAGGGGCGGCACAGATGGGGTTCGCGCCAGTGCTGCTTGGCTCATCAGGCGGGCAGGCGGCCCAGTTGGTTGCCTGCCCTTGGATCGTCCGTAAGATAACCCACCATATTACTGAACGGTGTATGTAATAAACCTTCAGCAACTTCACCCAAACAAGAAATGTGTTGTGTGTTTATTTGTTAGCATGCATGTTACGTTGGAGGGGTGGGGAAGACTGCCAATGGTGATACTATGATACCTGTAAAAAACACCTACACAACGTGTCTTCACAAGATCGAAACTGCCCTATTTACAATTGTGGGCCACTTTTTATCTGCTGTTTCACTCAGTAATTTGGGGGGCACTTTTAATTTGGAGCCCAGATCTATTTTCTGTCCCAGTCCGACCCTGGAAATGATTATTGCATGTTCTGTTTATTCTACAAGCTCCAACAAGATTTTTTTGCACTGTAGAAGTTGTGGTTGGGTGGGGGGATTGTTATAACCCACTGAGAGAGGGAGAAATCACTACTAGAAAAGTGCAGCGGTGTATAGACTTGAATGAAGCAACAATGAGATGCGATTGACAGGCCTAAAGTGAAGTGTGAGAGGGCTAAATTCAGGGCTTTAAGTGGGACGGGTCTCATCGGGTCTGAGGACGGCAGTTTTTAGGTCTCGCCTGAGCCAGCGCTTTAGTGCTGCCCTGTCGAGAGCTTTAGTAAACGGGGGGATTTGGAAGTGCAAACTAGAGCTTTTCAGGCCTCCAAATACAGTGCATGTGCGCCGGGCGCGCGCACCATTTGGCAGCCTGCGTGATCATTTCGCGGCCGCTTTGATGTTCTCAGCGAGCCGCGCGGCCACTGAGAACATCAAAGCGGCCGCGAAAGTGCACACCATTTGCCAGCCTGCGTGCCTCTCTCCCCTTAGAGGGCGCGACGTGCCCTACCCCCTCCCTTATCCCACTTCCTGCTTGTTTAGCCTGGCTGCCCTCTCGTAATACAGACATCACACAATTCTCCGAGGTCTCCACTGCATCCCATTAAAAGGCACTCACTGATCGTGTCTTGACCTGTTAGTGAGGTTTCACTGTATATTTTAGTATGTTTCAGATGTTAAGTTTCTTAATGAGCACTTATATATTTACAGTAAACATACATTTGTAATATGTTGCTTCTTTTGTAAACATTTAGATTTGAATTAATGCGTCATTTGCATATCTTTACCGACCCCGATCCTTTCTCGGGTGTCAGATGGGACCTGAGTAAAATACCGCAGTGGGTAGATCTCTCGGTTAGATTATGATTTGAACCAGCTCAACCTTCTCTTTTGGAGGCCACTAAATCAGTTTCCGTTCACCCCGATAGTGAAATTAACAATGCCTGTTTAAGAGAAGCCAAGAGGCAGTTTTGGTTCTGGTCCGTATTCTTCAAGTTTGATGTATTTGCATCTCATTAGCGAGTCTGGCCATAGGTATGCATATTAAGGAGCCGTATTTCTTAGTTTCTTTGCTTGTCGCCATCAGAAAGAAGTACTTGTCAGAAACCACCGTTTAATATGAGTATTTTTGTTTATACATTTTTTTATTTACTTTCAAACAAGACTAGAGCACTTGTACGTAAGTGCAAGCATAGTGCAGAGTGCGCGCACCATCAGTCGTTGCTATATTATAGAAAATCTACTGCGGCCTCCGTTGCTGAAACAAGTGATACTTTGTCTGCCTAGCAGAGCGCCCTGCTTCTTGCCTGCCGTGTTAAATGCCTCTGAATATGTGTTTTAGGGTGCGTCTAATCTCCAGGCCTTGACGACGCTAACGTAGGTGGCTGTAGGTCAAGACTGCACCCACACTTGTGGAATCTCCCAATGACTACCTTAAACGTTACATGCTTGGGATCCCTGGCATGGAGCCAGGCTGCATGAAGGCCTGGCTCTGCTCCAGAGACCCCATACCCTCCCACCAGAGCAGTCTTTACCTTCCAGACCACCTCCTAAGCTTCCTAAAGCCCTCGTGGGGGGTAGTAAAATGGACCCCCAACTCCATGGGTGGTCTACACGCTCCATCCTTCTCAAGGGCAGCGTTGCCCTGTGTGTGTTTCCTAGAAGGGGGACATGAAAACTGATGATTGGATATTAAACAGCGGAATAACAATGGTGAAATCGAGGACTATTTTCAAGAACAAATTTGACATCTATTCTCCATCCAATAGGAAAAACAAGCATTTGTAATGCAATAGGTCTCGCACTTAGCAGAGTTTTAGCTATTGGCATTGTAAATAACAATGCCTTTTATTTATGTTTTAAAAAAATAAATAAAATAAAAGGCATTATTATTTGAAATGTCAATAGCTCAAACTCGCGTAAATGGGAGACCTATTGCATTGCAAATGCTTGTTTTAAAGGGGCCTCGTAACGGGTCTCTATCGGGCTCAGTTTTGTGCCCTGGCACAGGCGGTCCGTTTTTTTCCGGACTGCAGTGACAGCATGCCCATCGATGTGCGCTGCTCACACTGCTCTTCTCACTACTGGAGAAGTTACGGCATGCCAGGTGAGCGTTGTAAGAGAAGGGAAAGCCTTTAAAGAGAGTCATTTTCTCTCTGGATTTCTCTTCTCTTCTTTTTTTGAAACGCAGGAGCAGCAACATTGTCCTGGTGTCACCGGGGCTTTCAGTGGAAGCTTTTTCAATGTTATATACAAGCCATGGTTGCTGCTTATTTATTTTATGCAATTAACAAACATTGACAAAGCCAATAGTCCTTATTTGGTGTAGGTATGATGTTACTTGTTGTATCATATATCTCGATGCAATGACAAACACCAAAATACAAGTCGGACGGCACACTATGCTCAGCACAGATTTTTAGCTTATGTGTTTTAAGCCACGCCCTTAATTACATTGACCACGACCCTTTGAGAGACCCCCCAGTTTTTTCATCCCACTTAAAGCCCTGGCTGAATTCACTTACAAAGCCTTCAATACTATACAGTTAGCTCTAAGAGTTACAGTCGGAGATAGTCCTACTACAGGAAACCCACCTTACACCGGGAGACACACATAGATTTACATTGAAACACTAGAACTCACAGATTCATCCAACAGCTCCTGGTAAAACAAGGGGGCAGCAATTTTAATAAGGAATTTACTTGGGCCAATAGTCCTAGAAAGTTTATTTGGCAAGCAAGGAAAGTATAACTTTATGAAACTTAGATTAGGAAAGCAAATATTCACTGTGGCCACTCTCTATGCCCTGAACCAGGGCCAAGATTTGCTCACATAAATGGCTCTTCATAAATTACAAAGCTTTGCAGAAGGCAAAATATGTTTTTCTTTTTTTTGGGGGGGAGTGACTTTAACCAGGCACTAGATGCAAGAAAAGACCATTTCGGTGATAAGTATGGTCAGGCTAAACACATGCCTCAGGAGACTTTAGAAGATACATCGGATGTGGGCCTGCTGTGTACTTGGAGGTCACTTTACCCTGACGACAAAGATTACACCTACTATTCTCACGATCCCCAGACCATCAGGGATTATTTAGACATGATCAGTACAGGCGAAGGATCTAAAACTGATATTTGGGACACAAAGTCAAGACGGTAGTTTGAGGAAAGATAATAGCCGTGGCCCCAGCAGATGTAAGAAAAATAAACAGTTACAGCAGAATAAGTTAGAAACAGAGTTGCAAGCGACAGAAGAAAAGCACAAACAGGCGGGTACTAAAGCAGAACACCTCGAAGTGATTAAGCTAAGAGGTCAATTAAACACACTGTTGGTGAATAAGCAGGAGGTATTTGGACAAAATATGGAGTTTAAAATATCAAGTTACAGTAATATCGGAAAAAAATATTGTGCTACAAAAATATTGTGATGCAGAAATATCGTCGTCTAGAATATAGATTTTTTCAGGTAAATTATATAATTGCCAAGAATATCAGTGTTAATATCGTGTTCAAAAATATAGTTGTAAAAAAATTGTTTTTTAATTTTCTTTATGTGTTTTAGTTCATATATACATTTTATGTGTTATTGTTTTGTATTAGTCTTAATATTTCTAAATATAGTTTGTAATTTTAAGTGATTAATAGTTTTTCATTTAATTGCATAGCGGGTTGCTAAGTTTGTAGGGGTGAGGGTGGAAAGTTAATTAAGTATAATTAATTAACAATTAATTAATAATTGATAATTATGCAAATTGTGTAATAAATATATTTTTAAAGTATTTTTATTACGTGTGACAAGCTGACATATGTAAATCGCTTTGAGAATTGGCTCAATAATGTTTTACCTCTAACAAGAGCTTGCAGAGTTGATCCAGTTGTAAAATGTAAACCAGACTTTATTCTAGCACTTGATATATGCTCACTTATACGGCAGACAAGGGAAATAAGACACTGTGAGATGATGAAATGCGCCCAAGATCGTTGAAACTCAGTTCAGTTCAGTAACCGAGTCAGTTGAACGCAAATATAACCTAGGTTCAGGGCCAGACTGGCCGTAGTGGGCACCGGGCATTTCCCCGGTGGCCCGCCAGGGTGGGGGCCGGTTTTCAGCCCCTAGGGGTCGTTTTTGTTACGGGGGGTCGACAATATCGGCCCCTTGTAACAAAATCAGCCAAAACCGGCCCTAACAAACACCTCAGCCGTACCCCCCTCCCCTCCAGGGGGGCTGGCCGAGCAGTTTGCCAGGGCCGGTTTCTGTTCCGAGTCCGGCCCTGCCTAGGTTTCTTTACATTAACATTTTCTAAAGTTGAGCGTAAGCTTAAAAGTAAATTGGTTCCCAAAGCAATTCACAAGATGTTCCCTCAGAGACAAAAATTAAAAAAGCGAGGTAATGGTACAGTTAGAACAATGATATGTTCTGAAGCCGAATATAAAAAGCTGCTGTTAATGGAGCCCATTCATAAACAGAGCGTGTTAACTTTGAAGTGTTTGATGAAAATAGAACCCTACTAGGTTCAGTGTCCAGCTTCATCAGAAATGAGTCCTAATCACAGCCTTGCAAGACATGTACCTTGGCTTAATCGGAGAGTATATTATCAGAGCTCGCCGGACAACAGGACCACCCTCAAGCTCGCCACCCGGAAACACCACCAATTGATCCGCACCGCCAAGAAAACTGCATTCAAGGACCGGCTGGACAACAACGCACACAACTGCAAGGAACTCTTCAACATCGTGAAAGAGCTCTCCAACCCCAACGCCGGAAACAACGACATCACCCCATCGCAAGACCTCTGCAACTCCCTCGCCTCCTACTTCCACAACAAGATCACGGACATACACAACAGCTTCAGCACTCAACCGACGCACGCCACGACCGCAGCAACGCCACCCACCACCACCCTCCGCGCCTGGACCCCGGTCAACACCGAAGACACCGTCCACATGATGAACTCCGTCCACTCCGGATCTCCGACCGACCCCTGCCCTCACCACGTCTTCAACAAAGCCGACGCTGTCATCGCACCCCACCTGCGGGACATCATCAACACCTCATTCGACACCGCCACCTTCCCCGAGAGCTGGAAGCATGCCGAACTCAGCGCTCTACTCAAGAAACCTACAGCAGACCCCACCGAACTCAAGAATTACCGCCCCATCTCTCTACTCCCGTTTCCAGCCAAAGTCATCGAAAAGACCGTCAACAAACAGCTGGCCGCCTTCCTCGAGACGAACGGATCCCTCGACCCATCGCAGTCCGGATTCCGTGCCAACCACAGCACCGAGACCGCCCTCATCGCCGCCACTGACGACATCCGAGCCTTGATGGACAACGGAGAAACAGCGGCCCTCATCCTCCTAGACCTCTCCGCGGCCTTCAACACGGTCTGCCACCGCACCCTAGTGCAGCGCCTCAGCAACGTCGGAATCCAGGAGAAGGCACTGGAATGGATCGTCTCCTTCCTCGACGGAAGAACACAAAGAGTCCGCCTACCACCGTACAAGTCAGAGGCCACCATAGTCATCTGCGGCGTCCCTCAAGGATCCTCGCTGAGCCCTACTCTCTTCAACGTCTACATGAGCCCCCTCGCGGCCATCGCACGCCAACACAACCTCAACATAATCTCCTACGCCGACGACACCCAGCTGATCCTCTCCCTGACTAACGACCCCGCCGCCGCCAGAGCCAACCTGCACGAAGGGATGAGAGAGGTAGCCGAGTGGATGACGACGAGCCGCCTGAAACTGAACTCAGATAAGACGGAGGTCCTCATCCTGGGCTCCTCGCCCTCCGCCTGGGACGACTCCTGGTGGCCCCCCGCCCTGGGCACCGCACCCAAACCGACGGACCACGCACGCAACCTGGGTTTCATCCTGGACTCCTCCCTCTCCATGACCAGGCAAGTCAACGCCGTCTCCTCGTCGTGCTTCAACATCCTGCGCATGCTTCGGAAGATCTTCTGGTGGATCCCCACAGAGACCAGGAAGACCGTCACCCAGGCCCTCGTCACCAGCCGACTGGACTACGGCAGCGCACTCTACGCCGGAACCACCGCCAAGATCCAGAAGAGACTCCAGCGCATCCAGAACGCCTCAGCCAGACTCATCCTCGACATCCCACGACACAGCCACATCTCCGGACACCTAAGAGACCTGCACTGGCTCCCGGTCAACAAGAGAATCACCTTCCGCCTCCTTACCCACGCACACAAAGCTCTCCACGATCAAGGCCCGAGCTACCTCAACAACCGCATCAACTTCTACGCTCCCAAACGCCACCTCCGATCTGCCAGCCACGCCCTCGCCGCCGTCCCACGCATCCGCAGAGCCACTACAGGAGGAAGGTCCTTCTCCTACCTGGCCGCCAAGACCTGGAACTCCCTCCCGGCCGACCTGCGCCTGACCCAAGACCACCCCTCCTTCAGGAAGAAGCTCAAGACCTGGCTGTTCGAGCAGTAGCGGCACCCCCCCCCCCCCCAGCGCCTTGAGACCCTACGGGTAGGTAGTGCGCTCTATAAATGTCTTGATTGATTGATTGATTGAGAGCTCTGATATAATGAGAAGACTGCCATAATCTCTCAGCTCAATGCATGGCGTCAAATGGGACAAGCAGATTTCTATAGAGGGCAAGTACATTCCTGGACACGCTACACACAGATATCTTATAAAATTCCACATCCCTGTTGATGAGTCTCAGAATGCTGACTGCCGCACAGGGTACGTCTAAAACTTTGGTGGATCATGAGAACAAAAAAAGGGGCATATTTACAACAGAATGGCGGAGCGCGGTGTTACGCCAAAATTGTTAACGCTGCGCTCTGACATTCTGAAAACGCAGGAATGCGCAGAATTTACAATAATACAGCGCACTCTTGCATATTAGTGCTGGTGCTAAATTAAGCTGCCTAGCGCTGACGCCGGCTCCCTTGCCCCATAGTGCAGGAAGGTGTCCGTTCCTGCACATAAACAGTCACTAATGGTGATTTGTAACTATGTGTGCTACAGAATGCGGCACATATAGAAGTTGAAACACGCCATTATTTAATGATTGTTTATTTGTAGGAAGGGACACCTACCTGCACATGAGCAATCATTAATGGCTTTTTGCTCTTTCTATGTGTGCTGCTGAATGCAGCACACATGGAAACAGAAAAAACTAAGAGAAATTCATCATTTATCCTCGTTGCACCAGTTTAAGACAATGTTTTCCCTGGTCTTATTTTTGGCGCTGCCCAGTATTTATGCCAGCCTTGTAAATAAGGGGCAACGTCAAAAAGTAATGGGTGTTGCAGCGGTACGCCCATTGCAAAACCCGTTGCCCGCACCTTTCACGCTAAGTGCTGAGTGAAATGGGCATTATTTAACAAGGCAGCATTAACCCACGTTGAGCAGCTTAATGCCGCCTTGTAAATAAGGCAAAGGGGTTATCGCCACCAGAACATCAAAAAAGTGACGGCCATGTGTCGATAAGCCCTTGTAAATATGCCCCAAAGTTGCATTGGTCTCTAAGACATTCACTGACCACATAATGGTGGTTTTCCTGTGAGATTTAAGGATCATGTAATGAATTAACTTTCTGAATATAAAGAGATGGGATTGTTTAAGTATTTTCAATGCTCACCCTTCTCTTGTTTTTTTCCACTCGCACCAGCGTGCAAAACGTTTTAGAATGTTGGGGTATCAGGAGAGCGGAGGATGTTTGGGAGCAAGGTAAAGTCGCCGAGTGCTCCTATACAATTGGGCGATCGGATGAAAGTGGTTCTTCATGGTGCTACTACTCAAATAAAGCCAGTAACCCTGCTGATTGATAATAAGCAAATACCTAAGAGTTGGGGGAGCAAATGTTATCAAGGAAAAATGCAGATAAACCACAATCTCTAGGATTACTTATGTCGAAAATATATATTTATTTAACACACATATATATATATATATATATATATATATATATATATATCTCTCTCTATATATATATATATGAAAAAGTTATTGTGGAAATACAAAAGAGAAGGCATGATTTCCAAACAGGAATTTGAGTTTCTGCATGTTGAGCATCCTTTATTACCGAAACTATATCTCTTGCCTAAGGTTCATAAACAAGTTGTTCCAGTACCTGGGAGGCCCATTATTTCTGCCATTGCAGGAGTAGCGGAACATGTGACTGAATACATCGATTACTTCTTGCAGGATTTGGTGAAGGGTCTTCCTACTTATTTTAGAGACACTGAGGATTTTATTGGTAAGATCAAAAATGCTGGTTGGAGCGACGATATGCTATTTATTACCTTAGATATTGAGTCGCTTTATACAAGTATTGACCATACATCTGGGCTCAAAGCTTTGGAATTTTTCCTAGGCAAGAGGCCTATTAATTGTTATAATCATAACAAATTATTGATGGAACTTACCAGATGGTGTCTCAATAACAACTTTTTCTTATTTGGCAAGGACATCTACATTCAGAAGCGTGGTGTTGCAATGGGGGCATACTTCTCTCCCAGCTATGCATGTTTACATGTAGGCTGGTGGGAGGAGCATGTCCTCAGGCAGACACATTATGACGCATATAACAAACATGTGGTATTTTGGATGCGATTTATAGATGATGTTTTTAACTTGTGGCGAGGGGATTTTGCCAGTGCAACTGACTTTGTCACTTCCCTTAATATCAATCAGGAAAATTTGAGATTTACATCTTCCATCAGCAAAGATGAAGCTGAATTTTTAGATGTTAAAGTATTTGTACATCAGAATCATTTGGCCACTGAACTTTATCGAAAAAGCACTGCTGGTAATAACACTCTCCATGCCAGCAGTGCGCATCCTAGACATGTTATTGATAATATTCCGTTTGGAGAATTGTTGAGGCTCAAACGGATTTGTAGTGAAGCCAGTGATCTAAAAATCTGTACAACTGAAGCACTGGAAAGGTTCAGACAAAGGGGCTATAGGGAATCTATCTTGAGGGGGGCAGTTCTCAAAACAGAAGCTAGAACTCGTGAATCGCTATTTATTTCTACATCTAATATATCTTCTGATAGTGATTCTGCAAATACCAGCCAATCCCCCAGGCTCATTACAGCCTACAGTAAACAGGCGAGACAAATCAGGTCTATCATTCAAGAACGGTGGCCGATTTTGAAAACAGATTTGGTCTTAAAACCTAGATTACCAGATGGGCCTACGATTACGTACCGGAGGGGGCCCTCTCTAAGAAGTCATGTCTGTCATGATTTTTCTGAGCTCAGAAAACAAGAAGAGTGGTTGAAATCCCGGCCGGGATTCAAGCGCTGCTCCACATGTAGAGCGTGCAAATTTGGAAAAAACACCACCCAATATTGCACACCATTCAGCCCGGATCCGCTTGATATATGTGGATCTTTTACTTGCAAAACAGAATTTGCGATCTATGTACTAACTTGTGCTTGCGATCTTAGATATGTTGGGAGTACCCGGCAACCAGTACACGTTAGAATTCTTCAGCATTTACGTGCCATTGTGAACAATGATGCATCGTATCCGGTGGCGAGGCATTTTAAGGTTTGTCATAATAACAACTTACAATGCCTCAATTATTTTGTAATCGCCTCGGTTCCAATAACTAAGAGAGGCGGTGACCGGGACAAATTGCTTAGAAGATTAGAATCGGAATTTATTCTAAAACTAGACAGCAGATTTCCTAATGGGCTAAATACAACGGAGGATCTACATGTTTTTCTTTAACATCTTATTGAATACTGCTTTTGGTCAGTTTTTCTTTTGAGTGTATTACCGTGACCGCTTCCATGTAAATATACTATGAATTTCCATTTTTATTCCCCCCCTTTTTTTTTTCTTTTTATTTACATTCTTAAATTTTTTTCCCTGTGTGAAGAATTGCACCATTCAGAGATATATAAATATACATATATTTTTTTCACTCTACTTATTTGACATAGACTCAGCGATGTGTCTGTTTAGACCATAAACTTAACAATAGCTAGTTCACCCACAGTGTTTGGTTTTAGAATATAACAACGTTATTATTTCAATAACATGAATTGCATTTTATGCATTTATGTGAATCTCATTATGACTCTTATGGTTTGGTATCCATATCTGAAATATTATAAAATTGATAAAATTGCATAATTTGCAAAATTTTTGTGTTTACATCTTTGCGCAATTTGCACATTGGAAAAAAGTTTTTTATACTATTTTTTATATATTAGTGATATAATGAATTTTAATCTGAAACATATGCACTTTATTGCGTTATTTGCACAGTCAATGAAGATCGGATACCTTTAGGATAAAAATTATGGATCTATTGCATTTTATGCCTAGAAATTATGTTTATTTACATGTGTTCCATATAATAGTCTTGCCATGATTGTTATATAATGAATAATTGGTTCACGCTGGATGGTTTTGGATTTTAACCTGTTATTTATTTACCAATTACGTACATTGTGGTTTGAAATGAAATTGTTTGGAAAACAGACTATGCAATTCGGAGTAGTATGTCTTCACTTTTCAAATGTCACATGGTGCAAAAAAATGGTGAAAAAAATGTAGCCAATTGAAAGTCTTAATGTATAAAATGGGCTCATTTTATTTAACTGACTGTCTGTGAGCAAGGGCGGATGCCCGAAACGCGTCAGATTTGTGAAAACTCGGCTTTGAAATAAAACAACAACAATTGTGCCTTATCTGGATTTGCGTGGTCTCTACTTTTCGTTGATACGGATTTCTACGAGACTGCAAGTGTGGGATATATATATACATATATATATATCACCAACAGTCCTGTGCTACTATATCCTTCAGTAGACAAATCAGGTACAGACCACAAACGTACAAGGTATTCCTCTTAGTGCTTTATTTCTCCATAGTCAACATGACGCGTTTCGGCTGCGTCACCACAGCCTTGATCACATGATATATATATATAAATTTATCATTCTAGAATAAACTGATTTCTATTATCAATTACATCATACTTGGAATACCATTTACATTGATACGTTCAACTCCCTAGCACACGTAAAAATTACATTTCCATAGAAATTGACAGCAGTAGCAATTGTATGTCAGCACAAATATATAAACGGATTATAGTAGTGTCTTCATTCTTTTATTCTTGTCGGTACTCGAGGAGACGGCATGAGGGTTCCGGACAAAGCTTAACAGATTTACGTGATTTGACGCATATACTGAAGAGGGAGCGTTGTGATTTTGGATCGTGCCTTTTAATTTTCCCCACGTGGAAGGTCCTTGCGGGGTGGAATTATCACCACACAATAATTAAGTCGAATTGAAGGCAGTGAAACATTGAAAAAGTCGTATGTGTATGTAACTGAGGCAACAAAACACGTGTTGTCTGTAGATCTGTCTCACAAAACAGCATATGAAGATTCCACTGACAAGAATAAAAGAATGAACACACTACTATGATCTGTGTATATATGTGTGCTGACATACTATTGCTACTGCTGTCAATTTCTATGGAAATTTAATTTGTACGTGTGCTAGGGAGTTGAACGTACTAGAGCTGTAGCTTGGGTCGCAGGATTTGGTGAGGTAAGTGGTTCTCTCCACCTTTTAGCACCGTACTAATATAGATAGGGCCAAAGATACGTAGTGAACATACCCTGTGGGCGCCAGCATCCTATAACAATACCACCATCTCCTTTTGTGTTACCATTTACATTGATAGTGGACATGAAAATCCACAGTGGACAAACAAATAGTTCATCGTATAGTCAAATCCTAATACCACATAGTTCAGTAAGTGCTGGTCCTTTAGATATGGTCATCAATGTTTCAGCACTGTAAAGAGTCAATATACCAAAAAAGTCAACAGCTGTTTTGGGGTTATAAATTGATTCTTCAGAGCTGTAATAAAAGTATAATGTTGCACATATCAAAATATTTTCCACCAACCTCTTTAGGCCCACTCTGTGACTGGGGGTGAATGTTTGACGATGTTTAGCATTCCGTCCATCATCTTTTTGCCCGAAGTGGGATGGGTATGCCCAGACGTGGGTCAGGTGTTTGCTACGCCACCTGATTCAAGCTAGCCTGGCTGATGAGGGGTGATACTCTGATTTGATTTAGGATTTATAAAACGCCTGAATCACCCCCCAAGGGGTATCTTCGCACTCGCAAACTGCTCAATTGGATAGAAACAGGGAAGAAGTTAGAACAATGATGTCTTCAAGAGCTTGCAAAATCTCAGGGGGTCAGAGCATTCACACAAATGAATTGGAAGTTGGTTCCAGAGGGTGGGGGCTAAATGGAAAAAGGCTTTCCCACCCAACCCGGCATTCTTACAGCATGGAACCACAAGTAACGATTTGGTCCCTTAGCGTAGTGTCCTGGGAGGCTGATATTTTTTTAAATTTCGCTGCTAAGTAACTGGGGCCCTTGCAGTTTAGGACTTTCTGCACAATACAACAGATCTTGAAGCAGATTCGTTTCCGTACAGGCAACCAATGCAGTTTCAGTAGGAGAGGAAGAGAGGGGGTGAGAGCAGGGGCTTTAGAGACCAGTCATGCAGCAGTGTTTTGGACCACTTACAATTTATTCAGTGAAGCTTCACTGGCTGAGATCAGCAATGCATTACAATAGTGTAGTTGACGCAATACTAGTGCCTGAATCAGGGTTTTGCGAGAGGACAGAGGGAGGAAGGGAAATACTTTTCACAAAAGACCTAATGCATGGAAGCAGGCGCAGATGGAGGTAGAAACCTGCTCCTTCATGGTTAGTTTCTGGTCAAATCGAAACCCTAGATTTTTTACCACAGTCTTGGGTTCCAGTGCTGGTCCCAATTCTGTAGGCCACCAGCTTGGAGACAATCTCAAAGGAGCGTCACCAAACAGCATGATTAAAGCTGGCGGAAATTTTGTCTCATCCAGCTGGCAATAGTTTTCATACCTTCTGAGAGGGTGGACTGGGCATTGGGATCTTGTTTGTCAAAGGGCAGCAGGAGCTGAGTATCATCAGCATAGGGAATGAGTGTAAAACCTAGATTCCTGAGTAAACCTGCCAAAGGAGCGACATAGATGCTAAATAAAGTGGGACTGAGACAGGATCCCTGAGGTACTCCTTTGGTTAGTTCCATAGTCTCAGACCGGAAGGGACCTTGATTAACAGTCTGGGTTCCATGCGAAAGGAAACTCGTCATCCATTGTAGGGCTGTTCCTTGTATCCCAATCTTACTGAGTCTCCTGAGCAAAGTTCGATGTGAGACAGTGTCGAAGGCCGCCAACAAGTTGAGCAGCACTAGTATAACTGCCTGTCCTTTGTCTAGAGCCTGTTTGATGTTATCCGTGACGGCAATCAAGGCTGACTCAGTGATGTGTCTGGGTCTGAAACCAGACTGAGATGGATCAAAGCAGCCAGATTCCTCAATAAAGTTTGAAAGATGTTTGTTAATATGTTTTTCTAACAATTTGCTCAGGAGAGGTAAGAATGAGATAAGGCGCTATTTAGTTAAATCATCCATAGGGGCCTTAAGATTTTTCCGTTAAGGGATGATTTGTGCTGCCTTCCACTCACCGGCAACATAACCTTTATTTACTGAAAAGTTAAGAACGGAGCTAATGGGGATGGCCAGCTGTTTGGAGAGTAATGTGGTCGTTCTGGCCAGGGTTATATGAAGGGGTGAGCCTGATTTCACAGTAGTGAATAGAAACTCCACTGCATCGGTGTAACCAAGGGAAATTTTCCAGCTTCTGGAGAGGGGCTTGAGCGGATGAGATATCAACAGATGCATTGAGTTGGCCACTTCCATCTCAAGTGATTGTGTCATAGATGAGATCTATTTTCTTTGTGAAATGCATCGCTATTTTGTTGCATAGGGCTTGTGATGGTGCCAACTCATTATTACATGCCTCCAGGTGAGTAAAGGTTTTAAGGATTGAATAGAGGGTTTGGGGAGCATTCCCAGCCTGCTCCATTAGTGAAATAATATGTGTTTTTCGGGCATATTTGATATTTTATGGTATTTAGCCAGTTTATAGTATGCTTTGTCTAGTGCATTATGGGAGAGATGCCAACGTCACTACAATTTCTTGCAAAGACTCTTCTCCTTTTTATGACTGGGAGAGAACCAGGCTGACTGAGAACGTGTACCTGAGTTTGTACCCTCCTTTAGTGGGGCTAATTGATCCATGGCCGTTGTTATGATGGATTTATATTGGGCTTGGCCAATCTCTAAGTTTTCCATATTGAGATTCCATAAGTTGGGAGTTTGGTCTTGGAAGTTAGCGGGCGTGATTTTGTGCCACTGTCTGTGCCTGCTCTTTTGAGTAACGGGCTGTGTAGTAGATATCATAGCACCCCTAAATTTAAATTAAATCAGTGAGTGATCGGTCAACTACTTAAACCAGAGAAAAATTCCACCCAGTGCAACTCATCAACCTAGATGCTAAAATATTAGCCAAAATCATAGCACTAGAGATACAACCCCTAATGCAAAAACGGGTCCTTCCGGACCAATCCGGATTTATTCCAATGAGGTCAAAAACACATAATTTACGGACTATCTTCGCAATGTTTCATCAACCACCTCCAGATATACCAGCAGCTGCGGGTCTATTGGACGCAGCAAAAGCTTTTGATTCCGTGGAGTGGCCATTTATGCTCTCTGTATTGCGCAGGATGGGATTCCCTCAACCGTTCCTGCTCTGGATGAAACTACTATATACGGAACTGTGCGCAAGGCTCAGGATAAATGGCAATACATCTGATCCTATCCATATCTATAGAGGAACGCAGCAGGGGTACCCACTCTCTCCGCTATTATTCACTCTGGCACTTGAGCCACTAGCATGTAAAATCCGGCGAAAACATGCAGACCCGGCGTTGAAGTTCCAACTACGACCTGTGAGCATATCGCTCTATGCAGACAAAATGGTCTTGTATGCATGCTAGCAGCAGATAATTTAAATAAATGAATCAGAGAATACATACAATTTGAACATCACTCAGGGCTAAGTATAACTGGACAAAATCCATGGTAATCCCATTGACACCTGCTACACAACAACCCCCACTAGACTATCCCTTGCAGTGGCAAACGGAGTCGGTTAAGTACTTAGGGGTATGGATACACCGAGACCCGGAGTTAGTAATACGCAAAAAGTATGGTGCCGCCCTTACAAAACTGGAAGGGCAAGTAGACAGATGGATTAGACTACCACTATCATTAGCTGACAGAATAGCAATACAGAAGATGGTGGTGCTTCCACGGTTTCTTTACTTATTCACAAACATACCGTTTATTTTTTTTAAACTGCGCACATATATGACCAAGCTAACATGGGCAGGTAAGCAGCCAAGAGTAGGATGGAAAGAACTGACTAGACAATATATACAAGGGGGCTTTGGAGCACCAGACCTACAACTCTACTACTACTGCGCCCAGGCGCAACTTACGTATATTGGATACACCCGCATGCACATATACCTCACATAGCGGTGGAAAACAAGAGTGTTCGCCCGACCCCCTTGTCACTTATCTACTGGAGCCAAGACAATGCAACCCAAGAGCTGAAATTAACCCAGCATGCTGCATGTCAGTAGCATGGCACATGCTGACAAAACAACCTAAAAAACTTCCACCATATGCACCAGCGCTGCCCCTGCGACACCACCCACACATAACAGTGACACAAGAAAAAAACATGCTACAATTGCTAGGAGACATGGGTCTACGCGAAATGGGAGACACCTTCCCAGGTGGCCAATTCATATCACAGAATGATGCTACGCTAGCAGCACATCACACATCACTAAAGCCACTCGCCTACTTTAGATTACGGGTGGCATTAAAAGACATCTAACCCACATTCCCTAGTGAACCACCAACACATACTCCTAACATCACCTAAACGTCAACGATTGGTAACGAATCTTTATAATGCAGCCCAGCGCAAACAATTTAGAGAACAAGAACGGGCTCTACAGAGATGGGAAGATAAGCTAGGCAGCCCAATATCCAAAGAGGATTGGGGATACAGCTGCACACTCGCACAAATGCTCACGTCAAATTGTAATTTACGAATTATACATTTTAAATTCTTACAACAAGTATATTATACACCAGCACAGTTACATAAATATGGCCTTTGTGAAGACGACACATGCGCGTGCTGCAACGCCCAAAAGGCAGACTCTTTAAATACTGCCTGGGCATGCCCGAAGATTCAACCCTATTGACAAACAGTGACAAGTACCCTGACGGAGATGCTAGCTGAGCAGACACCCAACTCACCTCAAGTTTGCCTGTTGGGGATATACAAAATCAAACAGATTAGAAGACGCAAACTGCTGGCTGTGGCATTGCTACTAGAAAGAGAAGAGAAGCTATAAATTGGGGGAGTAGGCAGGCACCACAATGTAAAAATTGGATCACAGACATGACCTATTGCAAGGAACAATTAGAAAACTATGCAGAAGAAATACCAGAGGCATCTCGCCTTACAGAGTTCTGGTACCTGCATGGAGTATCTAAAGTCCATGCAAACAGATGAATAAACACTCACTATTGAACAGAAAGCTGAGATAACCGTATCACTCCATGGGAAATGTCAGAAATACTTTAAACGTTATGGACTGTAATATAAGTTTTGCTGAAACATGTAAGGGCTATAACTAACGTGAACTGGAATGATATGTAAATAATATGGTACTTAAAGCATACCTTGAATACAGGAGATATGGACTCAAAAACAAAGAATGTAAAGTCACAAAATGAGAAATGTGTGAACTGTATATTGTGCTTGACCATCAATAAAAAGAAATTTAAATAAATAAAAATTACCGGCCTGTGATAGACAAGATATGTACCCAACACTAATAAGGGGTGGTAAATGTGTGCTTTACACAGCCACTCAGTGAGAATTCTGGTTCCTATATTAAGTAATACAATTGTTAATAATGTTGTTCCACTGTGTCTCTCAAGGAGCTCAGGGTAGGGAGCAGGGATCGGGGTACTTTTACGGCTTGGAGGGGCAGGGAAGGTTTTTTAGTGCTGGGGGGAACGGGTTGGTTTTCAGGAGGTAGGAGATAGTTTTAGAGCTCAGGGCGGGGACAGGGGTCAGAGGGTTACACTTACCAGATAATTAACCATGCATATGTCTTTGCCATACATGCCTTAACAACGCATATTTCATTGTAAAGGCATGCGTGGTAAAGGAATATGCGTGGTTAAGACTTGCGTGGTTAAGACCGCGTGGAATCAGCATGCGTAGTAATCGCATGCGTGGTTCCGTCACACAACCTTTGTCAAGGGGCCAACGCAGCAATATATGAAAGGAAGACTGTTGGCTTAGTCAAATATAGTAAACAGTCAAAGTGTAAATGTAACAGTTCTGATGGTACATAATAGTTTTGTGACACTAACCACAATGGGCCTCTATAATGTTATATTGTCTATTCTATGTGGTAGTATTTAATTTCTGTCTTGCTTTGTTTTGCATTATCTTGCTGTCAAGGGTGTCCCACTGGATTTTACCAGCCAATGAAAATAATGCACGGGAACTGTGACGACACCGTTTTTCATTAGCAACTCTTGTAGGAACCTAGAGGTTTTATATTCGAGCTAGTGAATGAGGATTACTTAAGAATCTTTCTGTAACAATTGCAAAGTTATTACCTCTTATGCTCTAGTGGGTATCCAGCTATGACCCCTGCTGTTTAACACTTATGAAAGGCCTCGCGGGAACTCCCTTAGCCAATACTTCCTGTTCTGACTCTTGCGGGACCTCACAGGAGGAATTGTTTTTGAAAAAGTCATGTTTACTATGCAAGAGTAGTTTTTAGTTACATTTCACTGTGGGTGATTTATAAGTGAAACCGTTTATGAGGATACCATGCATCCCTTTGTTTTAATAATTGTACTGTTTTTAACTTTTGCAATACCATGGATTTCTTGGTTGTGTTTTGCGAGAGTCCACAAGAGTCATCAATAAATCGGGGAGGTAGAGGAGGTTTTTTTGAGGACTCGTCCTCCACCATGCTGTTGTACAAAACCAAAAAGAGTCACTCTGACCTACAAGAAATTCGCTCTCTTCTTCTTAACCTCCTGATTTTTCTAGAGGCGGATAAATAGTTTTCTTTAAGTAGCCCTCACCCACCAGGGTTAACCCTAGGTGGCATGCTTCATCATAGGGTTGTTCCCATTCCGCTGCGTAATGGGGCATGCTATGACCAACTGGTATGTGGGAGCACTTATGGTTTTATAACCTAATGAGAAGGAAATAGAAGTGTTTTTTTTAAGTAAGGACATTAAAAATACCTGGCTAGTTGGAAAAGACAGTTTTTATTAGCTCCTCTCACCGGGAGGCACTACTTGAAATCTGCAGCGGAATGGGAGGATCCCTATGATGAAGTATACCACCCTGGTGGGTGAGGGTTACTTAAAGACATTTTTTTTCTTCCTATAGAAACATCAGAAGGTTAAGAAGAAAAGAGCGAATTTCACGTAGGTCAGAATGATTCTTTTTGGTTTTGTGTTTGAAATTACTGCTAACTCTTATTTATAGACGTTCCCACCCTTTTTACCACATTCCTGAGTTCGAGGACAGTCTAGTAGGAGCTTGTGCTACTACTGGCATCCAGAACTCTTTTTTTGATTTTTGCTAATTTTTGTTGGGGAACATAGCATCAGGAAAAGATAGAAACGAATGGAATCAGGCAATGGAGAAAAAACTACAGTCTGCAGAAAAGGGGAAGAAGTATTTTGTGAGGCAATTTTTCCATCTGACACCTAGAGATAAGGAAGTACCAGGTAAAAATGTTATTAGCAATAAACGTTTTCAGGGGGTATTAAAAAAAGGTACTCCCATGGAACCACTATGATATGGCACCATATGAGGGCTATTCACCCTAGACATCTGGCAAGGACTGAACTGCAGCGTGACTCAGAACTTTCATTAACATCCGCAGCTGCAGGTCTTGTAGCAGTAGGACAGGTAGCTGCATCCACTGTCCTGTTACAACACCAAGACCTGAAGACAGAGTACATGAATATGGTGGTGCACTGCTAGCGCTGCAGTCAAACTGCTTCACTAGGCGAGATTGGTATTCAAATTATGGATAAACATGCGAAGGATCACAAATGCCCCAAGAAGACTTAGATATTTTTATTTCCCTTTTGCTTTGTTTCCCAGTTTATCTTCCTTATTTTTTTCCAAGTTCACCCCAAAAACAAATTGTAAAAAATATTTAAAAATGTAAAAAGATTTTTGAAAACCAGTTATTTTAGGATCACCATTTCTGGTTAAAAAAATATGTTGTATGTCACGTAGGCATGTGTGTTACAAGGTGTTAGGCATGTCCCTCTCTGCCGGGTCACACACAAACCTTTTAGATTCACACCTCCTATTTTTTCTGCATTCGTTTTTGTTGGCCTCAGGACTCTGTTTACTTTACCACTGCTAACTAGTGCTAAGGTGTTTGTGCTCTCTCCCTAAAACATGGTAAAATTGGCTTACACCTGATTGGCATATTTAATTTGCTTATAAGTCCCCAGTAAAGTGGTATACCATTTACCCAGGGCCTGTAAATTAAATGCTGCTAGTGGGCCTCTAACACTTCTTGTGTCACCCTCTTAAGAAGCCCTTAAAACATGTCCCAGGTCTTCTTTGCAGCCTGAATGCAGTTTTAAACTGCTAATTGAACTTGGCATTATAGACCACTTGCCCAGCCTTAAACCCCCCTTTAATGGATTTTAGGTCACCCCTAAGGTAGGCCCTAGGCTGTTCATTGTAATTAGGGCTCCTGGTTTTATGGTATTTATGTTTTTTAACATCTTCGCCTGTAGTTATCCATATTAATTTTTTGCTATCTTATTGGTACTTATCAATATTTATTTTGCGTTTTGAGGATAAATAGAGTCGTAAAATGGTATATTTCCCCATTTATTTAACTGATAAACATATTATTTAACATGCACTTATACTTTGATGCCTGTTGCATTTTAGCAAACTAAGCAGCCATATACAACAAAACAGTACAACCACAAGTAAATTTTAACATTAAATATAGATAATATATGCCGGTATTTAAGGAAATCTTATACTGCTTCTTCCCTCCCCATGCTGTCTATCTGCTCAGCTGTTGGCCTGGTATTCCCGAAGGACAGCGTAGAAAGTCACTCACAAGAAGCAAAATTGTCTATATTTTTATGCTTTTAAAAATAAATACAGACGTAAACACATTATTTTCTGTCTGTATTTATCTGTAAATATCAGTAGAAACGGAAAACTGGAAGCCTTAATTGAAATTATAAGGTTTGACAAGTATGTTTAACTTAGGGTGACCAACTGGCATGGGTGCAAATTCGGGACAGTGAGTGTAAAAATTCAGGACAAAAATTTAGGACACAATGTCAAAATACAGGACAGAGGGGAAGTTTTACAGACACATCCGAGGAGGTTTTGCAATAGTATATAAGTAAGTAAATAGACAACCACTTAAGTACAAGTGAAAATAAGTTTATATTAGGTTGAGACAATTGTGCACTTCATGGTTTTTCAGTATGCGCCCAGCTTTAAGCAAATGTGCAGGTCTTTTTGTGGTAACAAAACCGCTCCCACCCCACCTTTCCAGCTCCCCGAGAAAATGCCTGATGCCCGGTCCGGCCAGACTGGCCTTGCTACCACCCTCCACGGGCGCCCATCATCTTCACATAGACCCTCTCTCATGTGTATTTAATTTCTTCTATAGTGCTACTCATCCCAAGTATGTGGGGCAGAGTGTTGGAGTGTGTTACAACACACACATATTATATAGAGACAATCACTCATATAAATGTGACAGTCAATGTATAGGAAATGTTGCTTAAGATAATGGGGCTTACAATGTGTAATCATACTTTCAGCCATCATTCAGTCTTTCACCATTCATTCTGTCCTTCCACCTGTGTGCCCATCCATGTCCACATTCAACCAATTACAAACCTGTCCATCACGTATCCTTCCATCCATCATTTCACTCATCCATCCCTCCATCCACCCTTTTACTCATCCATCCCTTATCCATCCATCCACCCTTACACCCTATCCATCCGTACACTCATCCATCCACTCTTCCACCCATCCATCCATTCACTCATCCATCCATCCATTTACCTATCCAGCCATCCTTTCCCTTACTCATTCATCCACCCAGTCACTCATCCTTCCACCCATTCACCCGTTCAGTCATCCATTTACCCATCCTCCCTTTCTCTCTCATTTCCCCTTTCACTTAGCCATCCATCCTTCCATCCACCCACCCATCCATCTACTCATCCACTCATGAATCCATATCAGTCATCCATCCTTTCACTCATCCATCCATCCTTTCTCTCATCCATCCACCCTATCACTCCTTCACTCATCTATCCATCCTTTTGTCCATCAACCCGCCCGTTCACTCACTCATCCAGCCTTACATCCACCCTTTCACTCATCCGTACATCCATTCACCCTTTCACTTATCAATTCATCAATCCATCGTTTCACTTATCAATTCATCAATCCATCCATCATTTCACTCATCCATCCACCCATTCACACACCCATCATGCACCCTTTCACTCATCCATCCATTTATCCATCCATCATTTCACTCACTCATCCATCCAGCCATCCATCCACCCATCCCTTCACTTACTTACTCACTCACCTTTTCAAATTAATCATGAGCTGAGCCTTTTTCTGCAGAGTTGCAGACAGAAGAGACCCATCAAGAACTCCACCCTCGCTGTAGTTCCTAAAGCAAGGGGTAGGGTGGGGCAGGGTTCACTATGCCCCTGCACATAGGCAATCTGAAAAAGTGGTAGGCATGAGTCATGCATGATGCACAGTGCCTGGACGTGGGGCGACTGTGACATGGTGTTGTTTCCAGAGCTTTAAGTGGGATGAAAAACACTAGGGAGCTTGATGTAATTAAGGGTGTGGCTTAAAACACATAAGCTAAAAAATCTGTGCTTAGTATAATGTGCCGCCCAACTGGTATTTTTGTTGCTTCTTTCATTGCATCCAGATATATAATACAGCATGTAAAGTTACACCTAGAACAAGTAACGTTACACCTACAACAAGCCAGAACTATTGGCTTTGCCAGTGGTTGTTAGTTGCATAAAATAAAAAAGCAGCAACCATGGCTTTCTTGAATATCATTTTGAAAATGTGTCTGTTCTAAAACGATGAGACTGAGAGAACTATAATCCTTTCCTTTGAACTTCTTTCACCGCCCTCCTTTGGTTAACTGGATTCTCACTTAGCAGCAGCATGGGCATTTTTGCACTTCCATGTAACAGAATGCCCTGGCCTGGACCGAGGCTGGAGGAGGCCGCCACACGCTGTGCCAGTCCAGACTGACCCATTGTCATTCTGAATGTGGCAATCAGCCCCACACAGAATGACAATGGGCAGGGTGGGGCTGCTCTTGTGCTCAGAGGAGTGCGAGACGGGCCCCATCAGGGAGCTGAGGCCTTTCACAGGGGAACAGCTCTGTTCCCTGAAAGGCCCAAAATTACAGACAAAAGGCATCCATAAAAGGGATCCTCACGGACAATGGACGTGAGGTCCAATTTACGGACATTCCGTGAAATTTACGGACGGTTGGTCACCCTAGTTTAAGTATTACATGTCCTGGTAGTGAAAACTCCTAAATTAGTTTACCACTACTGTTAGGCCTACCTCTCCCATAGGATAACACTGGGTTTCCTTATTACATTTAATACGTGCTAACATTTTTTATTGGGAACAGATAGACTTTTCATGTTTGGTGTCTGAGAAATTATAGCTAGAAATCCTCT
Source organism: Triturus cristatus (assembly GCF_964204655.1). Lineage (NCBI taxonomy): Eukaryota > Metazoa > Chordata > Amphibia > Caudata > Salamandridae > Triturus > Triturus cristatus. Next base: position 1,162,230,876 of record NC_140590.1, read on the forward strand.
TTAATGGTGAAGTCAGATTTTAAGTTACAATTTTAAAAATACCACTTTTAGAAAGTTGGCCTATTCCTGTTCTGGTGACTGCAGCCTGTTCCTGGTAACATGACTGGGTGTAGCTGAAAGTTAGATTTTGTTTATTCTTCCCAGACAGCCCCACATAGAGGGATTAGATGTGTCTGGATGGGCCACCAACTAGCAGGATGAGAGGAGGAGCTGGGCAGATCCCCACTTGCAACTAAATAGGCGGTGTTCTGCCTTCACACAAAGGACTTGTCATCCCTATATTATTCATGCAGCCAGCTAAAAGCCAGGGCATGGGAACCAGTCAACTTCAAGCACATCAAACAGAATTCTCTAGAAACTTCTACTACTTTAAAGGAGGCATAGGTACAAAAATGGGACCCTCAGACCCACTACTCAGTCCACTTTCTGGACCTGTGGAAGGGCTGCGGATCGAGGTGCTGCTGTGGGCTACTGTGTATTTAAGAAGATTGCCTAGCTGGACCAGGAAGGACTGCTTTGCTGCCTGAACCCTCAGAGGCCTGTGATGCTGTTTGAGCCCTGTTCTGTTGTTGAACCTAGGACTACTAGAGTGTCTCCTAGGGCTAGTTGGCTGGCCTTCTTATCAGAAACAGCCCAGATTGCCAAAATCAAAAACTTGGGATGTAAAACATTTTGGGCTAATAACTGCTCTGAGAATCAAAAGAGACCAGGACCAACCTGCTTGTCTATCCACCCAAGATGCATCATTGGTTGGCTTGGTTTGTTGGCAGCTCCCATTATATTCTTCTCAGCAACAGCAGATCCTTTTCAGCGGTCCTTAGCCAAAGGGGTAGCCCATCTCATAAACACTCATCAGCTACAGCCTCAAGCCTCATCCCACTGGAGATTTTTGGCTTCCAAAACAGTGACTAAATCTGAATGAAGAAATTTTCACTGTGGCTTCGTCCAGCAGCTCCCTTACGATGATGATCCATCCTCGGACACTGCCTGCAGTTTTGCCCCCCTAAACTTTACCTTCTCTGAACATTTTCTTGAATAATTTTTCTAAGTCTAAAGGTGTGTGCCGACCAGACCCAAACCACTTCTTGTGTCCGACTCGCGCTCTATAGCAGTCTGACATATTTTTGGGCTTTGACTCAGTATTACACAACTAGATGTCCGGGGATGGCTCGTTAATGGTTTAGGCACTAGATTTTTACTTAGACTTTAAAAATTAATAACTCCGGTTCACATGATTGATTTTTTATCATTTTGCTGTCAAACAAGTTATTTACACTTACTCTATTTTTCTAAATTAGTGTGGGATTTTTCTAATGTTGTGTTTACTGTTTGTGTGCTGCATAAATACATTACACATTGCCTTCAAGTTGAGCCTAACAGCTTTTGTGCCAAATTACCAGAGGATTAAACACAGGTCAATTGAGTGACTTTTGTGGTTCCCCCTGACAGGGACTGTGGTTGTTGCTTGAGCAGGGTTCACACCTCACTCAAACAACAACCCAATTTTTCACATTGTGTTGTTATTGTCTGCTATATATGCTTATCATAGTATGTGTCTGTATTTGTGTGTGTGTGTGAATGAATGTATGTGTGCGGATATGCGTGTGAGACAATGTTCATCTGTGTGCATGTCAGTGTTCAGTGTTCTGTGTGTGTGTATGTGTATAGGAATCTGTTGATGTTTGCATGTGAAATTGTATTTATATATGTATGTGATTGCAAGAGTGTGTGTATGTGTAGGTGTATGAGTGTATAAGGATATGTGTCTCTATGTTTTAGTTGTATGTTTGTTACTGTGCATACGAGTAAGAGTATGTCAGTGTATGTGATTATATAAGTGTGAAAGTATGTGCTTGTATGTTTATATGTGTCTGTGAGATTGTGTGTGCATGTGAGTGTCTATATGTGGCTGAGTGTGTGTGAATGTCTGTATGTCTATGTGAGAGTATGTGTGTGGTTATGTACACGTATGTGTCAGAATCTGTATGTGTAAGTATGTATGTGAGTGTAAAATTCTATGTATATGTGAGTGTGAAACTGTGTGAGTATATGTGTATTGTGCATGTGTATATGTGTGTCTGCATTAGAGACTGTGTGTGTACATATACATATATATGTATATATATATATGTATGAGTGAGGAAGTGTGCATATATAAGTGTATCAGTATGTGTGTGTGAGACTTTACATATGTGTGTGAAAGTATGTCTGCATCTCTGTGTGAATGTATCAAAGAGTGTGTATGTGTATTTCAGAGTGATCGTATGTATGTACCTGTAAGATTGTGTGCATATGTATATGTAAGAGTGTGTATAAGTGTGTTTAATTGTGTATGTGTGACTGTGTGTGTAAATCTGAATAATTGTGTGTGTATGAGCGTGATAGAGTGGTTAAGTGTCTGTGGGTCTCTGTGTGCCTATTTATGTGTAATTGTGACAACAGGTCACTGCGTGTGTATGTTAGAGTGCTTGACTGTGTGTATGTTAATAACTGTGCATCTGTGTACAGCACATAAGCTGTGTGTAGTAGAATTTGATCAGGAACGAACCTATCTGCAAACATCTCTGTACACAGCAAATGCTGTACAGGGCAAAGCCTGTGTGTACAAGTCTTTGGTAAGGGACTGACATTTGCTCGGATCTGTAGAGGGCATATGTTGTGCATAGTAGGGTTTGATGAGGGACAGGCCTCTGTGCTAAAGACCTCTGTACACAGCGTAGTGTGTGCATAATAGGGTTTGGAGAGGCCTCTGCACAAAGAACTGGTGATGGTGAAAGTTGTGCATAGTAGGGATTGATGAGGGACTGCATCTATGCAAAGACCTCTGTAGAAGATGAAGGATGTGCATACAAGGGTTTGCTGAGGGCAGAAGGCTGATCGTAGTATGGTTTGTTAAGGAACTGGCCTCTCTGTGAAGACTGCTGTACAGGGCAAAGGCTTTGCGTAGTAGGGTTTGATGAGGGACTATCCTCTGAGCGAAGACTTGGTAATGCATGGCATTGGCTCAATGAAAATTGAAAAACAAAGGTTAACGTGGTAATATTAAAGTTAGGAATTGTAACAATATCATACTTTACATTTTAAAAAAACTAGAAATTCACTGAAAAAAATAAAAGGATAAAGGAACGTTATAGTTAGATGAAAATGTCAAAGTCAATGTAACTTTTTAAACTAAAAAACATAGAGATTCAACAGTTATAGTTATTAGTGCAAACATTAACTTGTGTCCACGCATGTACTGCTTATGCCCTCACATATTATATCACTCGTGACATGTTTTAGGACATCATTGACAACATCACTGATAATATCTCAAATGGCATTATTGATGGCATCACTGATAGTATATTAAAGTAATTTTGAAGAAACACTAACACTATATGTTATTTAATAAGAGGCAAAAATAAGTTTACATGATAACACTGTAAACATATAATGAGTTTTTCTTCATTTTTAAGATCAGCGAGAAACTTGTGGGCCACTCGTAAGAGGACCACAAGAGTGAGGACACGCTCATCAAAGAAATATCATTGGTTAAAATCAATCACATTATTTATAAAAGAAGCTATCCACCCCCCTTCCCTCATTTGAGATTTAGATTTTGACGCAGAAAGACCTATTCAGGGTATAGACCATCCTCTTTTCACTCAGTGAATGTTATAGAAGACTGACTGAAATGCCTTCATTGGACAGTTCCACCAACTCAAGTTGCTAAGCCTGGAAAAGGTCATATTTTGGCAGTTTTTTGATTTGCAGCCTGGAGGCAAGAAAGTGTCAGCAAAGTTTGTGACATGCAAACGCTGCAAGAAACAGTTCAGCAGAGGGACAAAGAAACAATACAGCATGAGCACAACCTGCATTATGCACCACTTAAAAGCCATGCACCCTCATAGACTTGCCTGTGCTGAGACGCGAAGAAGTGCTGAAACACCTCCTCAGGAGCTTCCATTTCTTTTCAAGCAGGGCAAACAGTACCACCACAAGTACTAACTGAGTAGAGCTGCTCAGGACAAGCTGGGAAAGGAGCTTAAATGCCCCCCCCCAGGCATTTGTTTTCTTATGCTTTTGCTCCAAGTTTTAATTTTCTGACTTATAGAAAAGAAATTTTGTTCTGTTTTTCCCCTGGAAATCAACAAACACCTGACATCTTTTTGATGAAGAAGAATGTTTTATTTTTTCCCCAGAAAAATAAAAAAAAATAGAAAACTTTAAAAAAGGCTCTTGAAAGACCTCACCTATATTCTTATTAACTGAATGTTTTTCATTAAAACTCCTGTTTTAAAAACACACAAAATGACTCCCATGGTACTCTCGCAAGAGCAGGAGCTCCCAAACGGCATCAACCTCCTCATACATTTGCCCAACTGTTGCAAGAGTTTCGTGATGTGATGCATTGTACACTATGGGAAGGAAGTTGTGTCTCTACAAATACCTCTCCCTAGTGCGATTTAAACTAGGGAGAGGTACATCACAGAGTAATAGATGTGTGTAGCAGGGTGTGATGAAGAACTGGCCAATCCACTGAGACATTTTTCATGGATGACCGGTTTGTGCAGTAGGACGTGGGGAGAAACCGTCCTCTCCCTGACACCTCTCACTTGGATGACTGGTGTCTGTAGTAGATTGTGGGGAGAGCTGGCCTCTCCACTGAGACTCCTCCAAAGGATAACAGCTATGTGTAGTAAGCTGTGTGGATGGACTGCCCTCTACGCTGAGACATCTACCCAGGGGGACAGGCGAGCATAGTAGGGTGTGGGTAAGGACTAGCCTGTTCAATAAGAACTCTCTCCTGAATGACGGGTGTGCATAGTAGGGTGTGGAGGAGGACTGGTCTCTCTGCTGATACCCCTCCCTTGGATGTTGGGTGTGTGTAGTAGGTTGTGGGAAGGGACTGGCCTCACCACTGAGATCTCTCTCTTGATGACAAGTAGGGTGTGGTGATGGACTGACATCTCCACTGAGTCCTCTCTCTTGCATGAAGGCTGTGTGCAGTAAAGTGTAAGGAGGGACTACCGTCTCAGCTAAGATGTCACTCTTGGATGACAAGTCTGTTTAGGAGGGTGTGAGGAGAGACTGACCTCTCTGCTCAGACCTCTCTCTTGGTTGATGGGTGTGTGTAGTAGGGTGTGGATAGAGACTGGCCTCTCCACTAAGACCTTTCTGTTGCACAACAGATGTACATAGTAGAGTATGCAGAGATATTGATATCTCTGGTGAGTATTCTCTGTATTGAATTACAGATGTGTGTAGTAGAGTGCAGACAGCATCTCCCATGTATACAAATACTACTCTAGAGGGTAGAGTTGTAAATAGGGTGTGCAGAAGAACTGGACTCACCATTTAACACTTCTCACTGGGGTGTTGGGTTTACATATCCTGGGTTTTAAAAGGTACTCACCTCTCCACTGTGATGGGTGTGCGTAGTAAAGTATGAGGATGGACTGTCTTCTCCAATTAGATCTCTCTCTTACATGATGACTATATATCATGGGTACTCAAAAACTTAATGTCGGGGGACAAAATTACAGTGTGGTTAGTGGCAGAGGGCCGCACCGGTAGGGGTGGGTCAGGGGGGTGGGGGCTAGAGTAAAAAAAATCAAACCTGTTTCAAAACATTAGACAATGCGACAATGCTGTATTTCAAAAGCAGATGTAACTACAAAGAGCACATTTTGATAATACATTTTTATTAGCAGACAATAGCAATTTTTAGAGGCATTGCACAGCTTCACACACACTTTAACCCCAATTCCATCACAGGGTTACTCTCTCTCAGTCAGTCAGTCAGCCTCTCAGCCAGTCAGTCAGTTTCTCTCTCTCTCAGTGAGTCAACCATTCTCTCTCTCTATCTCTGTCAGTCAGTCAGTTTCTCTCTCTCTCTCTCTCAGTCAGTCTCTCTCTCTCTCTCTGTCAGTCAGTCAGTCTCCCTCTCAGTCAGTCAGTCTCTCTCTCAGTCAGTCAGTTAGTCTCTCAGTCAGTCAGTCTCCCAGTCAGTCTCTCAGTGTCAGTCTCTCCCTCTCAGTCAGTCTCTATCTGTCAATCTCTCTCCCTCGCAGTCAGTCTCTTTCTGTCAATCTCTCTCTCAGTCAGTCTCTCTCTCTCTCTCTGTCAGTCAGTCAGTCAGTCAGTCTCCCTCCCCCTCAGGCAGTCAGTCTCTCTTTCCCTCAGTCAGTCAGTCTCTCTCTCCCTCAGTCAGCCAGTCTCTCTATCTCTCTCTCTCTCTCTCTCTCTCTCTCTCTCTCTCTCTCTCTCAGCCAGTCAGTCTCTCTCAATCAGTCAGTCTCTCAGTCAGTAAGTGAGTCTCTACCTCTCAGTCAGTCTCTCTCTCCCTCAGTCTCTCTCTCAGTCAGTCTCTTTCTCAGTCAATCAGTCTGTCTCTCAGTCAGTCAGTCTCTCTCTCTCCACTCTCTCTCCATTCTTTCTCTCCACTCTCACTCTCTCTCCTCTCTCTCTCCCTCACTCTCTCTCCTCTCTCTCTCTCTCTCTCTCCCTCTCTCTTTCTTCTCTCTCTCTCCACTCTCTTCTGGCACTCACACCGGCAAAGCAAATAGCAACAAGCGCCCCTTGCCTAATAGTGAAAAGCTGGGGGGCCATGGGTACATTATCCCCAAGGTCCGCGGGCTGCCAAGGAAGGCCTGCCGGGCCGCTGGCGGCTCGCGGGCCGTACTATGACTACCACGGATCTATATCATAAGGCTTGGGAAGAAACTGGCCTCTCAGCTGAAACCTCTTCCCAGGTTGACGAGTGTGCATAGGAGGGTGTGCTGGAGGACTGGCATCTCTGCTGATACCACTCCCTAGGGTGACGGGAGCGCATTGAATGGCGGAGGGAATGCCCTGTCTGCTAACAGCTCCCCCAGATTGACAGATGTGAGCAGTAGGTTGTGTGGGAAGACTGGCCCTCTGCTGAGACCTCTCCCCAGGTTGACAACATGTAACTTGAAAACAGCTATAAGGATCCTCTTGTGGTGAATAATTCCAGCAGGGAGCTAGTCACAGGGACCAATAAGGTCTAGACGAACAGTTGCCTCACAGTTAAAACCGTCTCCAGTCCAGTTCCAGAGCCTATGGACAATCTGTAAAAGAAATCAATGGATTGGTCCTGATGAAAGGGATGTAGGATGCTGTAGATGCTCATGGATGCTGAATGTCAGGGTCTTCCTGTGGCCACCCCTGGGACCATGAACATGGTGGGACAACTTTGGCCTCAGGGTTCGATGTTCCTCAAAGTACAGGTGAAGCCCAGTCAAAAACCAGTTGCCACTGGTCTACTGGTCTCCAGTAACAGCAAAACCAGTGGTTCTCTTGAACTGGCAGTAACATCCATGCTGGGTGACCAAACTGCACTTTGACAACTCTTATGAACCCAGCAGACTGGGGTGCAACTTTTGAAGGTCAGGACTTAGTCTCCGTGACTGAATTTGGGCCTTTGTAGTCCACACAAAATCTGATCTCAGGTTTCCCATCTTTTGGATTTGGTTGAGGACAAGTAATAATGGGCTATTTCAGCGACTGTTAGTGAGCTCAATCACTCCAAGTTCTAGCAGTCTGGCAACCTCAGCCTTAATGCTAACTTTGACCAGATCTGACAGTCTGTCGATATTTCTCTTGACAGCCAAGCTATTACCTGTATCTACATCATGAGCACAGCAAGCTGTCAGACCTGGGGTCAAGGAAAGCAGCCCAGTAACTGTCTCAATAGATGATAACACGTGTTCTACTGTTGGTCTGTTAAAGTGGAGGAGAGCACTGCTCCATCCACTGAGCCATCCTTGGAGTTTCTTGACAGTAGATCACGAAGAGGCTCACTTTCCTCTTCTTCCCCACCATCTGTTAACATGAGCATGGTATTGTCTGCCCTGTCATGGATAAAAGCAAACTCAGTGGGCCTGTCTGAGTGTTACCAACCATGAGTTAAATTGGGCTGGTGCTCATCCCTGTTTTGTTTTGTGGCACCTCCCTATAGGCAAACAGTAGGCATAGAAATAGAACATTCCATTTCCTTTTGAGTTTCTCTGGTAAATCCATGATCATGCCCTTCATGGTCTTGTTGAATCTTTCAACTAGACTATTACTTTGGAGATGATAGAGGATGGAGAACTTGTAAGCAACACCACACTCATTCTATATGGCTTACTGATAAGCAGACAATGTTTGTGCCTCTATCTGAAATCACCTCCTTAGGAAAATCTACCCTGGCTAAGATAATAATGAGGACCCTTGCCAGAGCACATACAGTGACTGTCCTCAGTGGAATCATCTCTGGGTACCTGGTGGCATGGTCCACTTCCACCAGGAAGTCCCTGTTCCCAAATGCAGTCTGAGGGTCAAGGGGTCCAACAATATCTATCCCTACCCTCTCAAAGGGTGTCCCCATCACAGGTAGTGATATCAGGGGAGCCTTTAGCTTGCCCCCTGTCTTGCCACTGGTATGACATGTGACACAGGAATAACACAACTGCTTCACTTTCTCTGACATCTGGGACCAATAAAAGTGACTGACTAATATTTCCCATGTTTTAGTCTGCCCCCAGATGATTAGCCAGGGGGATGTCATGGACCAGGTAGAGGAGGTATTCTCTGTAATTCTGGGTGACCATCTCCTGGCTGCCTCGAGCTTGGGGTGCCTTCCCTCACTATACAAAACTCAATCATCCTTGTATACAATTTGGGTACCACTTGCATACCCTTTCCTTGCCTTGCAGTCAACTGTCTGAGGCCCTCAAGAGTGGGACAAATACTCTGCCCTTAGCACAAGTCCTCCTTGGAGGGACAACCTGCCTTCTGAACTTCTCCCAACTCTGCCATGTCTCTGAAGGGGACACCTTCCTATATAGACATCTGGTCCTTCACCTCAGGGTTAGGCTCCTTCTGGGTCTGAGGACTTTTGTAAGTTGGCTGACTAGACTTCCTTCCCTTCCTCTTCCTCTTAGAGCCTTGGGCCATGCTTCTAGGCTCCAGGTTCCCTTGATTACCCTGGGAGGCTGTGTGTAATTTTGTTGCCACACACACTCACTCCCAGGCCCAGCACTGCTGCATGAGCCCTCTTTTCACACCTGCCCAACCAGAAGTTTCAAGGTTATTTCCTAGCAGGCACTTCACTGGGACGGTAAGAGACACAGCTACCTTTTTTTTAGGCCAGTAACCCCTCCCCACTCAAAGTTCACCATAGCCATGGAATAAAACATTGTATCACTGTCAGAGTTTACTGTCTGTGCGGAAAGCAGGTTGGCCCTAACCATGGTTATGCTGGCACCTGTGTCTCTCAAAGCCTTGACCTCAGTCGCATTGATCTTTGACCACTGTCTGTACATTGCCATACTTACAGGCCAGGTAGCCAATATGTCAATTTCAATCCCAATGGCTGTTATTAGGGTGACCTCAGTAAACCCCTTAGAATCCCCAGGGACAACTGCTACCCCATCCCCACATTGGCAATGCCTTTGGGATAGCCACCAGTGGGTGGCTTCTTGGTGCATAAAGAATCTCCTCTCGTGTCCTGGCTGCTGGCAGTCAAAACACACCCCAGCCTATAAAGAGTTGTACTTCTATCCCAGATACCCCCTCCCCCTTGGACTGGGATGGGTCTTGGGTCTTCACTCTTTGGCATTCTTTTTGTGCCTGTTCAGTGCTTAATGTGAGCTGTTGGTTGCTATTGGGGGCCTATATTCACTTTAAAGGTAAATTCGAAAAACACTTTTTTTCTTTACCTGGAGGGGTAGAGAGGATATCAAGTTAGAGTAACTCCTCCTATAATATAATCAATTACTCACTTAAATTACTCTAACGGATCAACCGTGGTTGATATTGGTGCACGTTAGTGGGGAGAGATGTGAAGGATCTAATTAGAGTAAATACCTACGTCTTCACCAACAGGTGAGCAAGGAAAAGTCTTCCTTTTTGTTTATTTACCCTCACACACCCTAGTGGTGTCATGCTTCATCATCGGGTCACCCCGACGCCTAAAAGTCGGGGTGGGCTCAACCACAGTATTGGGAGCTCTTGGTAGAAGTTGGTGACCTGGGGGGCTGAATAAATTAAAATACCTCAAACAGATCCCCGGTTTCCCTTTATTCTTGGGTCTGTTTGGGTAACTAAAAAATAAAGGTTGGGTCTTATAAGGAGTCTTATGGTCCTAAGACCCTAGTGCCAACATGTTTCAGTCCTATTCTGGCCTTATGGGTCCTGGACTTTCATCAGGGCTAGGTTTTGGCCTCCCTAGGAGCCAGGATATAAGGGGGTTTCCCTATCCTGTATGCGATTCAAGGGCAGAGTAGCTGCTCCTTGTAACAATGATTGATGATTTACCAATCATGGGTAGTACTCCATCCAATTCTTGGATGGTTTCTGTGTCTCAGGGGATCGTTAAGCATCTAGGGGTAGCTTTGTAGTCAAACCTTCATCAAAAGTCCTGCCCCGCATGCACACCTACTTGGCTCCGGTCCCCGGCTTTCGCGAAAGCCGGGGACCGGAGCCAAGTAGGTGTGCATGCGGGGCAGGACTTTTGATGAAGGTTTGACTACAAAGCTACCCCTAGATGCTTAACGATCCCCTGAGACACAGAAACCATCCAAGAATTGGATGGAGTACTACCCATGATTGGTAAATCATCAATCATTGTTACAAGGAGCAGCTACTCTGCCCTTGAATCGCATACAGGATAGGGAAACCCCCTTAGTACTGCCTATTCTTCATTTGTATCCTCCCATGAGGACTGGCCCTTTTACTTCTGTTGTTACACCGTCTGTTATTTAGTCTGTAAGCACTATTTCTTTAGTGGGTTTTGTCTTACTGCAGGCATGACGTGCTTTGCAGCAACATTCAGGGCTCCATGCACGCTTTCACTTTCCAAGCAGCCGGGACAATGGCGGCCGCTTCTCTGTAATGCCATAGGTCTCCAACTTAGGGGAGTTTGAGCTATTGGCATTATAAATTACAATAGCTTAAACTCTCGCAAATGCGACACCTATTGCGTTACATATATTTTTTTGGTGGGTTGTTTCCAAGCGCCCCATGCCGCGCTTGCACTTAATAAAGGCCAAGACCCTTTCTTTACTCGTCTAAAGAAAGGAGCGTGGCCTCTACTAAGTGCAAGCGCAGCATGAGGCGCGTGGAAACAAACAATATTTGAAATTTAATAGGTCCCACATTTGTGAGAATTTAAGCTATTAACACTTAAAGTGTCAATAGCTCAAAGTCTCGTAAATGCGAGAACTATTGCATTGCAAATGCTTGTTCACTGTTATAAGGCTATCTCTCCCATAGGCTAACACAGGGTTACCTTATTACATTGAATAAAGTGCTAACTTCACATGTGGACAGATAAAGAAATATTTCTTAGACTTTTTTTAATTGTAATTTAAAATCCTCTTTAATGGTAAAGTTAGATTTTAAGTCACAATTCTGAAAATGCCACTTTAGAAAGTTGGCATTTGTATGCCCAAACTGCCCCTTCTTGCCACTAGCCAGGGTCACATGACTGCGGCTGTTTCGATGGATATAGGTTGTTGATTTCTTTTAGAGATAGGGACAAAGGGGCTTAGGTGTGGACAGGATGGGCCATGCTGGCAGGATTGTTGGGGAAGGAGTTGTACCCATCAATGATTAAATTTCAAAGGGCCATGCCCGCAGCAAACCCAAAGGAACATGCCCCAGGCCTGTCTTTTCTTTTGTCACCCCAGACAGTTAGGAGTCGAACCCCGGAAGGGCAGGGGAACTGGACAGAACTTGTTTGGGAAGGGGCAAGGGGTTTTCCACACACAAAGGCTGGCAAAGGGGATTAAAGGTGGCACTCTTTGACCCCAAATCCGAGCACTCCTGAAAGATTCAGAGGATTCAGAAGGACTGCCCTGCTGCTTTAAGGACTGTCTTGCTGTCTGAAGAAGGAAGATTGGAATTGCTTTCCTTGATCCCAGGCAGCCCAGAGTGACCCCAAGGGTCAGTTGGCTGCCTTCCTGTTTGAGCTACAGGTACACAATAAGCTCCAGAGCCCTGCCCTGCAATTGCTCAGCTGACCAGCATCAACTGGACCTGCCTGAGCCCTGCTGCAGGACTCTGCTGGAGTGACTCCTGATCCCCTTGGCTCCCATCAGAGTGTACTCCTCCCGGCACAACTGAAGGTTTCCTGAGAACCAACACAGCACAACGCAACCCGAGGCATGACCTCGCATCGCAGCACCTCGCAACTCATGATCAGAGGCTCTATCGGAACTGACACAGCTTGACACAACCCAACGCAAGACCTCACATTGCAGCACCGTACAGCACCACACCAGAAGCTTCACTGGAACCATCGCAGTGAGGTGCAAACTGACACAGGGCCTCGGATCTCAACACTGAGGACACAAAGATACTAGTGGCCCAGTCCTGTACTAGGCCTGTTATCAATAGTGGTCAGCTAAATTTGTGACTATGGCTTGGTCTCATGTTAGTACTTTGTTCTTTTTGGTACTATTTTCACACACAAAATTGAAATTCAATATCTTTGTTTCTCCTGATTCGATACTTGTGATTCTGGTATAATTTTATGTATTAAGAACCACACTATTTTTCTAAATTTGTGCGGGACTATTCTTGTGCTCTGGTTTCACTTTACTACTGTTAGTGTGCTTCATAAATACTTAGCACATTGCCTATGAGCTAAGTTTACTGCTTTCTTGCCAAGCTACCTGAGTTAAGCGCAGGTTAATTTAGTGACTCTCTGTGTTTCACCCTGACAATAATTGTGGTTGTTGCCATATTGGGATTTCAACCCCTCTCAACCAATAATCCAAATTGTTTCAGGGCCCTTTTGGAAACTCCTTGGGGCAGATTTACAAGCCCCTTGCGCCACTTTTGCGTCACTTTTAACATGGGAAAAGTGAAGCAAAAGTGGCGCAAGGGGGTTGTAAATCTGCCCCCTTGTTTTTATCTTTGTTGGCCACATCCTGCCCTTGAAGAGGGACCTGACTTCCTTTCTTAGGATCACCTCCATGCTACTTCTTCAGTAGTCTAGAGCACAGCATTCATCTGCGACCTTGGCTAGTTCTCTTGAACAAGACAACCTGGAATCTATCAGATGCTGGTGTAACTCATCTGTATGACAATTAGTAAGTATATGCTATTTAACCACCAAACAGTAGAGCCCTTCATAGGAATCAACCTTGTTAGCCTTTATCCATCCATCCAGTGCTTTTACTGAAGCCTCCACACAGCCCACCCATGTGTGTGTTGTCCCCTTTTGTGTCTTCCTGAATATCTGTAGATACTCCTCTGGGGTGAGACCAAGTAACTCAAGAAGTTCAATGTCCAGGTGGAAGGAAGTCTCTACCACCTTATCTTTCAGGGTTAGATGCCTATCTCTCCCCACCACTGGTACCAGTTCCCAGAACAAGGACCCCCAGTGTTGGGCACCCACTCTCCTCATCGTAAGAGCTCTCTCATAGGAATCCAGCCACTCATCTATGCTGTTTCCCTCAACATAATTAATATCTTTGGGCAATCTTGGGTCATGAGCACCCCCTGCAGGAACCTCAGTTTCCTTATTGCCGCCACCATTCTCTTTAAGCTACAGTTCCGCCTTAACCCTCCTCTCCTCAAGGTCTCTTTACCTACAGGGTCAATATCTTTTCCTCCAGTTCCTGGAGGTCTATTTGGGCCTCAAGGTCTCTCCCCCTCCCCCCGAAGTTGTGCTCCTCTCATTGCCAGATACTGAGATGAGATGTGTACGATGGTTGGGCCAGAGTGGCATCTTCCGCCTCACCCTCCTGTCATCATCCCTCTTCCCCACTGTTTGGGGTAATTTTACTTTCCAGAGTACTTGGGCCCTCTGGGCTTCCTCCCATACCCTGGGGGCATTCCTGAGATCGCTCTTTGCTGAACAGCCCAGTTGATCGTTATATCCATACAGAGCCCTCTCAACCCATTGATCTTGAGTGTGGACAGCATAGCCAAGTTGATCTCCATGTTTCCTGATCCTTCTGAGCAACTTTCAGAAACTTTTGCAAACTTTTTCAAACTTTTCCAAAACTTTCTAAAGGTTTGTAAACTCTTGGAAACTGTGCTTTGAGAAATTTACCAAGCAAATCAAAATTGATTGGAAGCAAAAATTGCTTCTTTCTAGGTGTCGACTTGGCAGAGTTTTAAGTTTTCTAACTTATTAACAGCATGGTACTGCAAAATCCAAGTTCTGGATCCCACCGCTAGGCACCAATGTAAGGAAAATGGTTTATTATATGGTGTGGTTAAGCGATATCAACTTGTAATAAAGTCACAATTACATATTAGATCCAGGCAGGTGCATTTGAAAAACCATAGCTCAGTCCTGGGTAGATGTGGCTCAGAGCAGTCAGGCTTTATCAAAGGAACAAGGGAAAAGCATAAAGAAGTACCAAAACATTTAAACAGGAAGAAAATGCAACACAATAAGAATCTGACACCACTTTATAAAAATATGTTGTATTTTTATCTTCAATAAACAGACATCTCAAAGACAAAAATTCAAAGAGGGTTCTGAAGATATTAATCTTTAAAAGAACATTAAATCACAGCTTTTCACTTGGCGCAATAAATCATTGTAATCTACCGTGACAAGCGTTTTAGAGTTAGCCACAACATGCAACTTGAAGATAGCTAAAGGGCGGGCTTGTGGTGACAAACTTCGGCCCCGGAAGCCAGTCACTGGAACCAATAGGGTCCAGTTGAAGTTATATGACAGTTAAAGCAGTCTCCAGTCCATTTCCAGAGTTCCTGGGCAAACCGCCTTTGGAATCAATGGAGCGGTCAAGATTCAAGGGATGCAGGATGATGAAGATGCTCAAGGATGTTGAGAATGCTGAGCTGGTGTTGGGGGTTTTCTTGTGGTCGCCCCTCAGTCCACAAACATGATGGGGCAACTTTGGCTTGAGGGGTCGATGCACCAAAAAAGTCAAGATGAAGTTGAGCTACAAAACTGTTGCCACTGGTCTACGGGTCTCCAGTTAAAAAGAAATCAGTGGTTCCATTTAACTGGCAGCAGCTTTCTTGCTGGGTGGCCAAACTGCACTTCAACAGCTCTCTTGGGTCCAGCTAAGGCAGGTGCAACTTTTGAGGGTTCAGGACTTGGTGTCCCAGGCTACACTTCCACAGGTAATGGCAATCAAGTGTTCCCTGCTACCTACCAACTCGCCAAGGCAGGCTTCTTCTCCTTTTATGGCCCGGTGGCTGTAACAGGGAATCACCTAAATGACTCTTTGAGTCCTCTTCCTTGTCTGGGGCTCAGCCCAGGAATGACTTTTCCTTGAGCAGGAAACCTTAGTAACAGTCCTATCTTTGCTAGCCAAGAAGCAGCAGGTGCAGTTCAGCCTTTGTTGGACCCAGGGAATAACACAGCAGTCCGTCTTCGATCCTCTCACCAGTGCAGTCTTGATTTGAGGTCTGGGTGCCAGGAGGGCCACTTTTAGGATGGTTTCTTACCCTCAGGAGAAGTGGTGACCACTGACCAATGGTCTACCAGTTCTTCTTCCACCTAATGGCGACTTCCTGAGTAATATGGCAACTAGCTAGCCCAGCATGCACCATTCTCATCACTCACAACATTACAGAAACATTTTCTTGGTGTGTGGAGCTCCCTATCCCATTCCAGAGGTGTGGCTACCTGGTCAGCAACGTGCCCACAAAAAAAACAATTTGGCAATGGCTTCTCCATCTCTACCAAAGATGCCAGCCCGCCTGCCAAAACAAAAGAGCAGCCCCTACCCTGTGTTTCTATCATTTGACCTTCAAAGGCAGTTTCCCCTTTGAAGCTCGCCTTTTGGACCCTGTTTAGCCCTCTGCAAGAAGGATGGCATACCTCTTACAACAGAAGGCCCTTTGTGTTCCTTCCTGAGAGCTAATCGCAATTCTCCACAGGAGGGCAGAAAGGTGTCTCACGGAAAGCAACTTGTGTGCAACTGTAAACGGTCACTGTAACCTATGGGTAACAAAGTGGCAACTTTCTAAAGTTTCAATTTGTATAAAGTAACATTAAATTCAACTTGAGCAACAAGGGGGTTTTAATGAAATGATTATTTTAACACCTTAAAGTATCATATTTAGTAGTCCCATCCAGATGTTAACACTGTTGAGCTATCAGTGTGTAACTCTGTACTTGCCAATAGGGCTACTAGCCTCTCCGTAGTAAAAATGACAATGTGGGGTTTTTACTGTCAGGACACACAAAGTTACTGAAGCACATGTCTGTCTTTTTAATATAATGCACCCTGCCTTTAGGGCTTAGAGGCCTGTCTTAGGGTGACTCACAAATATTAAAAAGGAAGGTATGGGCTTTACCATTACAGTAAATGGCAAAGTTGAGTTGGCAGTGTAAAAACTGTTTGGCCAGCCAGTTAAGGTGGTACAATAAGTGCTGCAGTCAAAGAGGATCACTTATAGTTAAAGGTCCTGAGTATGCCTGGTACTTTATACCAGAGACTCATAAGTAAGTTAATTTCAGTCAACTGTGGTTGAGCCAATTAAACATATACCTTTTACGTGGTCAGAGCACTGACACTGTGGACTGTTTGGCAGGACTAAGTGCACCTTTGATCAACAAAGCAGGTGTATATTTTCTCTTCCCAAGTTTTCATTTGTGTGCTAGTAATGTTAGAGACATAACACTGTCAATCACTAAAGAGTGCTTTTGGAAACCCGTCCAGGAGAAGCCTAAAGTTGTCTGCCTCCCTAGCGTTTGTTTAGTGAATATCTGGTGAAAATTCTCCTCTTTGAGAAATACAAGAAACCTGCAGTTGCAGTTGGATAAAGAGCCTCGCTTATGGATAGGTTACAGTACAAAACCATTAGGCAGAATCGCTCTGCAGTGTAATATAATACACACTGCTGAGGAAGATCTTCAAATGGCTCCCAAGCAACACTAGGAAAAATGTCAGTCATGCCGCAGTCACCAGCAAGATGGACTATGGGAACAGCCTCAATGCCGGAATCACCAGGAAACTCACTAGAAGACTGCAAACTTTCCAAAACTCAGCAGCCAGACTCATCCTGAATCTTCCACACAGGACCCACATCACATCACACCACATGAAGCTCCACGGGCTCCTAATACATAAACGTGCTAATTCAAAACTCTTCACACACACATTCAAAACACTACACAACTTATGCCCCACCTACCTGAACAGTCAAATCTCCTTCCACCAAACACCCAGACACCTCCACTCTGCAGGACTCCTACTCGCACACATCCCAGGCATACATAGAACCAGATCAGGAGGACGGCCATTTTCTTAAATCACTCCTGTAGAGAGGAATGGTTTTCCACTCCACATAAGACCCCCATCACACTTCTTGAGTTCCAGAAGAAGCTGAAGACTTTGCTTTTCAATAAAATAACCAACCCTAGGCAGGGCTAGACACGTAAACCTGCTCGGAGTCAAGATTCCCTCATGTGTCATAGTGTGATTTACAAACACGCATAGCAGAACACCAACATTTCTCCGAGTGTCCGCAGCTCTTGAATACAAATGATGAAATATATGTTCAACCGATCATGTAGTGAAAAATCATATGATTTAAGATTCATTGGTCCAGGCTATATTCCATTAAAGTAGCCTGAGATGTGAAGCATTATTTGGATTTGTTAATCTTCAGAACTGGTTCTTATTAGGTTCAATCGGTGCAGAGACAGAATATCAATGCAAAAATATCGACTTGCACAACTTTCGAGGTAAAAATATCGTGGGTCAGAAATATCGATAGACAAAATCTCGTGGTCAAGAATATCTTTTTTAGGTAAGTTATATTGATGTTTAAAATATCAAAGTGTTTAATATCCTTTGTAAGAATATAATTGTTAAAAATATCGTTTTTTTTATTAATGTTATGTATTTTAGTATATATTTTATATGTATGTGATGTATGTTTTTTGTATAAGAATTGTTTGTATTTTTATAATATGTGTTAAAATGTTAGTAGTTATTAATTGTTTTTGTTTGAATTTCGCGTTTTTAGTTCTGTAGCAGGTTGTGGGTTTATAGGGGAATAGGGTGGGAAGTCATTTAATTATATAAAATGTATTGATTATTTTTTGTTTATTAATCTTTGTTTAATTGAGATGATATAGTGTTATATGTGTAAAGTAATTTACTATGAATTCATGAATAATTTGTTGTCAAATAGTTTTAATTAATTAATTGGCAATTAATTATGGTAATTGTGTAATTAATTTTAGGTGTTTGTTGTGGTATTTATAGGTGTAAATGGTGGGAAGGGTGGGAAGTAATTTATTTTCAATTGATGAATTAATAATTAGATGTTAATTAATTTTAAATAATTAATTAGTAATTAATTATAGTCATTTTGTAATTAGTTTTAGGTGTGTGTTATGGTGTTTATAGGTGTAAATGGTGGGGAGGGTGGAAAGTAATTTATTTTTAATTGATGAATTACTAATTAGTTGTTAATTGATTAACATTAGTTATGTTAATAGTGTAATTAATGTTAGGTGTGTGTTGTGGATATTATAGTGTTAAAGCATGTGTATTCAGTTTATGTTTATTATTTTTTTGTTAATCTTTTTTAATTAATTAATAATTATGTTAATTATTGAAACACATTCAAATAAAACTTTTGAAGTTGGGGCGTGGCTTGGAGCGTCAAGATGGCGGTCGCACTCTATGAGTGCTCTGGACCCCTCCGTTATCTGCACCAAGATCCACCAACATTGGCAGCCATCCATCCCTATAACTTGCGGCCACCACTTCGCCATAACCTGTGCCACCCGTCCGTGACGAGGAATGCCGCAAAAATTGTGTGCAGTGTCCAGTTGTCACCTACTCTCCACATTGCCATGCCTCAAAATGGCAGCGCCCACTCTCTGGAGGCCGAGGCCCTAATCCACCCCTGCTGTGGGACTGGCGGCGAACCCAACCTGCCTATGACCTGGGAGCCCTACGTTGTGACCTGCCGACCCGGCGGCTCACCTGTCGGTGGGGAGAGGGGAGCTGTGTGGCCCGGAATTGCCCCTACTCCTCGGTGATCTGGAGTGAGAGGTCCGGCCATGTGGCCTGGGTGAGGCCTCCCTCCCTCGGCCGAATCCCTGACATTGCTGTGGGACCCTGTGCTGTTGAAGCTGCAGTCGGCGGCCAGACTGAAGTAAGACTGGGGGAACCAGCTGCCACTTCAAGCGGCGAGGGGATCCCATCAGCTGCGCTAGCCCCCTCTCTCTGAGTACTGTCCTCCCACGGATGGGTGTTGGCCCGGGCCTCGGCTGAGCCCACCAAACCCGAGTGCTGTGGTGACCACCAGCAGTGTCCCTCAGATCTGCTGGTACGACTCCGGCAGTTCGGACGGTGAGTGAGCGGATCCCCTTGAAGGCCCCTGGTGAGTGTTGGAGGCGGCAGCGTGAGGCTGTGGGGCCTGTCCTGCGCAACTTGCCCTGCCACCACTAAGACCCCCCGGAGGTGGGTCTCCTGCTACCTGGCATGTTGGAGCTTGGCTGTGGCACCGCACTGCGGTGGACTCCTGGGGGGGATCCGGCCCCACCTGCTGAGATCTGCTTGCCCACTGCCATGCAAGGTGAAATAAGCACCTGCCCCTGGTGGGCCGCTGTCCTGACGCACCGGAGCAACCACCCGGGTGCACAATAACCAATAGACTGCTATCCATACACACTAATCCTCCAGAGGATCCCCCCAACCTGCTGTGCCTCAGTTTGTTCATCAAGGCCTCCTGGCTATCTCACCCCACAACTAGGGGGGATCCGGCCCGGCGACTCCTGCTCTCTTCGCACCAGGGCTCTGTCCAGGCCCGACGCCGGCCCACCAATTAAAAGACCTCGGGGTTGAGATCCCATTTCTCCTCGGACTTCCGGACAGACCGCCCTATCCCGAGAGAGTCACTCTTGCAGTGAGGTCCACTCACCTGGCCCTCAGTGGTGGCTGCCTAGCCCGAAACCCCAGTGCCCTACCACTGGTGGATCTTTCTACTTGAGTCCTGGAATGCCCTTGTCCTGGCGCATCACAACGAGATCGAAAGCCCTGGTGACCCTCAACTGCGGGAATCTGACCCTGAGGTGCTTCGGCCCTACAAACCCCTCCTTCACCAAACATGGGGAGAGATCAAAGCCCTAAATCCACTACCACCCACACTTGAGGAAAAATGGACCAGTTTGCCACAATCGAACAGGACCCCCCGAAAGGAGCTGGGGTGGCCTATCTCTTCCCGGTGATGACCGGGCCGCGATCCTGCAAGCCATTGACGCATCTAGGACATCAGTGGAAGAGAAGATCTGAGAAGTCCGAGTCGACATATCCCTCATCCAGCACGACCTGCGCAACGCCACAGCCCGTATCTCGGATGCCGAATCTCTTCCTCTCGATGATGGAGGACGTCGTCCACCAACTGCAAGAACAAGTGGCCCACCTTCAATCGCACACCAAGGAGCTACACAAAAGAGCTGCGGACACTGAAAACCAGTCATGTTGCAACAACTTGCGCCTGGTGGGATTTCCGGAAGGCAGCGAACAAGGTCAGGTGGCCAGCTTCATTGAAACTTGGATATCATCCTGGATGCCCAAAGGCACACTTTGATCGAGCGTGCCCATAACTACCTTGCGCTCAAACCACCACCGGGTGCCCCACATTTTCCTATAGTCGCCCGGATCCTCAACTTCAAAGACCAAGATGCAATCCTACGCAAGGTGCAGACCCTGGGCTCACTGAGGTTCCAGAATCATACCATCATGGTGCTCCCAGACTATACCAGGAAGTGCAGACCTAGTGGCGCTCCTATACAGAGGTCAAACAGAAAATGCGAAATCTTGGCCTCTGATATAGACTCCTCTTCCCTGCTCATCTCCATGTTATCTTCCAGGGCAAGACACAATTCTTTGACTCCCCTCAGGCCGCCTGGCTGAGGAACGCTCCCTAGGGATCCGACAAACCTCCGCCACTACCCATTCTGGTCCTCAGGCCTCACGACCTTTGTCTCCTAAACAACACAGGAGACGCACACAATCCTGCAGAAGACGTGAAGGCCGCACAGGCTCCACCAGATCGTTAAGCCCGACCACCCGTGTGCCTGGAACCAGGGCTTACCCCTCTGGCTCCCAACCCAGACAAAGGAACAGATAAGCAGAAGACTCCTCCAGAGAACGCACTCCCTTGGGCATCCTAGACCAGGCAGCCAAGGACTCAGACCTTTCCCACAGTCCAGTAATCTGAAAGTTCCTCCAAGGGACAACAAGGTTGACATGGAGAATCATCATTCTCTGAAGACTCAGAGCTATTTACCCTGCAATGTTGCATTGTAGAACTCAACGCTGCCAATGCTGCATTTACATCCGACATGAGAAGAGGGGTCCACCAAGCATCTCCTGCACTAAACACTATTGTTTAGCTTGTTTCTATTAAGTTGTAGGGCGACAGATGCTTCAGTTCCAGAAGTATAGGGTGGGGGGATGGGAGGGTTCAGGAACATTGTCCGATGTTTCGTTTTAGGTTTTACATTACACTTTCCATCTCAGACAGCACAGCGCACTTTCATGCGACCACGTCACAGGCACATGGCGACTTTGTACAATGGGCACAGCTTTGAAGAATTGCACTAATCTCCCACCCCGAACTCGTCACAGGGCTCGACCCTGCGCGCCCCCAGCACCACA
This sequence comes from Triturus cristatus, assembly GCF_964204655.1. NCBI lineage: Eukaryota > Metazoa > Chordata > Amphibia > Caudata > Salamandridae > Triturus > Triturus cristatus. The sequence goes on from NC_140590.1 coordinate 1,162,252,493, forward strand.
CGACCCACATGACATACACAACCGAAGGATATAACTCCCTCCGGGTCATGTCCTGGAATGTAAACAGCCTGCTTGATCGCATCAAGCGCATGGCAGCCCTCTAGTATGCCCAGCGACACTCCCCTGATGTCCTCCTGCTTCAGGAGACCCATCTCATGGGATCCCACTGTGCCTTTCGTGCACGTAACGGGTTTGATAGAATGTGGCACTCAGACTTTAGCAGGGGCTCCTGAGGAGTAGCCATTCAGATGATCCTAGGAGGAGACTTTAAAGCGGTTATGCAACCTACCCTCGACACTACAGGTACTCCCTCCCCCACCAGGTTGGTCCATGCCATGAAACTGACTGACTGGGCGACCGCCATGGGCCTCTGTGACATATGGAGGATCTGGAACCCTCGAACCTCTCAATATACACACACTTCGGCAGCGCATCATTCCCATGCCCGAATTGACATGATCTTTATGCCAGCCCCTGACTGCCAACGTGTAACCACTATCTCCATCCTTCCCCGGTGAATCTCGGATCATTCAGCACTGCTCATGCCCCTAGGCTGCGCCCCTTATGGGCTATGCCCTATGTAGCGTATGATCGCCTGATTCCTCCAGAACAAAGATTATGGGAGGAACTTCAACAATACTTCCTTGCAAATCTGCGTTCGGTAACTTCACCGGGCATCCTCTGGGAGGCTAGTAAAGCTACCATCAGGGGAGTGGCCAAAAGGCACCTTCGGGTGCAGCAGCAGACCCAGGACGGTCGCCTCACCCTCCTTGAAGCACGAGCACTCCAGCTGGAGACTAACTTGGCCAGATCCCCGAACGGGGCCCATGAAAGACAACTAGCAGCCTTATGAGAAGAGATTAAACAAACTTCACTGGAATCCGCTAAATTGTTATGGCATTCATCTGTCGCCCGTATATATGGCTGTGGTGGCAAAAACAGGAGACTCCTCCACAGACTGGCCTTGTACCCCTTGGCAACTCGGATAATATCTGAAATCCAAGAATCCTCAGGAATCATTTGTCGCACCTCATCTGAGATTGCGTGGGCTTTTGCAGGATACTACTCTCATTTATACTCAGCACGCAAGCTGGAGGATACTCTCACAGACTTCCTTAGCCCGCGGCAAATCCGCACTGCCTGCTTGTCACACTCAGAAGCCGCTAGTCTGGACCTTCCCTTCTCCCCAGAGGAGATAGGTGCAGCAATCTCCCAGCTGGCATCTCGGAAGACTCCAGGTCCTGATGGATTCCCCCAAGAATATTACGCTTCCTACCGTGAGCAGTTGATCCCCAATCTCTGCTTTGTTCCACCACATGGCGGAAGTCGGGGATTTTCCCCCAGAGACAGATATGGCCACCATTGTGGTCATCCCTAAAAATCCAACCACCTTCGTCATCTTGTGCGGATTATCGACCAATCTCCCTGATCAACACTGAAATCAAAGAAAACGCCTGTGCTCGCTCCTTACCACCCGGATCCATCCCTCTAGGGAATGTTGCGATTGGCAAACTAACATATCCATTAGGCGACAGTCGTTTAAATATCTGGACATATGGATTGACCAACTCCCTGAATTAGAATGGGCACTAAATGTCACCCCACTTATCAAAAGGACCAGAAAGGTTCTCAATCGCTGGCAAGCCTTATCACTCAACCCACTCGGAAGGGTGGCACTATTTAAAATGAAGATCCTCCCTCGATTCTTATATATTATTAAAAATACTCCCTTTCATTATCCCCGAAGCTGGTTCCTAGAGATCGACACAATGATCATACAGTTCTTGTGGGGAATGGGAAGACCACGGATGTCTCTTGATCGTTGCCACATTCCGTCCTTCGATGGAGGCATGGGCATGACAGACCTATACCTATACTACCTGGCCACTAGGCTGCTTGTCCTCCATGACTGATTCACAGGGGGATGGTCCGACCCAGCTTACCAAACTGAACACCGGGGCATGGACTTCCCCCTCCAAGTGTCCAGACAGTCAAAGAGTGATGTGGTTTCAGTCTTGAGTCTTGTCTCGCAATTAATCTGATGACCTACCCGCAGGTAAGGTCTGCACAGAGGGGAGGATTCTTCCATGTTCTGTGCCCAGTTTCATGCCAGAGCGGGAGCAAAGGGCTCCCCTGAACTGGTTCAAACTGGATAATGCAAGGAGGGCACCAAATGTGCATTCAAAGCAGCTTGATGGTGCTGGCAAGTGCCCCCACCCCAGCCCAATAGACTAAGTCCTGTCTGGGAGGTGGTCACACCTCCCTGCAACTGGCAACCTATTGTTCTACCTTCCCCTGCTTGAACTTGACTCCGCACCAAAAGGGCAGAATCGTGTCTGTGGTCGGCAGCAGCACTAGCTTGCTGTCAGACCATGAAAGGCGTAACTGGGAGTACAGGGGATACCCAAATGGATCCCCAGTATATTGTATAATACTTCCAACACTGGAATCGGTATTGGGGTATGATTCCAACATGTTCGATACCAGCATGCCTGGGTTCGGAGTAGCCACTATACAGTTAGCTATTTCGTAATGACTGATGGCCACTATATGTATCAGAATGTCAAAATGACTGACTTCACTTACAAAGCCTGGAGAATCGACCTCAGAGTTGTAGGGGTGTCCTGCTCATGCAGGGGCACGCTCACACTTATAACTGAGCACCCTGCCCTCAGAACTGAAGATCCTGCCATAGGGGTGACTTATAGGTTTGAAGTGCCGTGACCTCAGATATAAGGAAACGATTATCTGTTGTGAGAGGTGCAAGCACCAACTCGCACAGGCTTCAATGGCAGGCCTGTAGTCACAGTTTGAGTGGGCTCCCATGGGTGGCACAAAACATGCTGCAGCCCATGGGAGACCCCTGGTGTACCCATACCCTGGGTACCTCAGTACCATATACTAGGGACTTACAAGGGTACACCAGTAGCCAATTGTGGATGAATACCAGTACTTACCATGGTCAAATTAGAGAAGAAGCACAGTGACTGGGGTCCTGATTAGCAGAATCCCAGTCAGACCAGTCAAAAACATACTGACACCAAGCAAAAAGTGGGGGTAACCATGAAAGCAGATCCTACTTTCCTACATTGATGCTGAGGGCAAGATCACTATTTTAAATGGGTACATTTTTTTTTAAATTCTGCCCATCCATTCCTTGATAGCCTTCGAAACATAACAGGAAGAAGATTTTGAAACTGTTAAGTCTGTCATTGTGACTACCTTAACCCTAAAACCTTCATATTTGGGAAAATGTGTATGATCATATTCAAAGGCAGTGCGATGGCTTGCAGACAGCATTCTCACAGGTGACGGCTGAGTGTGAATACAATTTTGCACATACGTCACCTCTGGTTAATGAAATAGAGTTTAAGTATGCAGTTATTCTGTGTGCCCTGTTGCACCGCATGTGGGCAGTTGATCATTCATGGCAATGAGTTTGGGGAAGTAGGTCCTACTGAGGTAGGCCCAACGCCTTTGGTGGTTGTTCTGTCTGCTGCCGGAAGATTGATATCACTAGGGTACATCTAGCCCATCTTAGTTCTAAATTATAAGACCACTGGATGGAATATAGAGACTGGCCCTCTTAATACATGTCAGAACAGGAGTTTGCAATAACCTCGCTGGATATCGAAAACAAGTGTAATACCATGCAAAATCTCTCCTAATACATATTAAACAAGGAGTTTGAAATACCCTCGCTGGATAGCGATTTTTTTTTAGATCTCTTCATGCATATCAGATGAGTAGTTTGCAGTGGCCTCGCCGGATATCGAAAAAGCTTTTGATGCCGTGGGATTGGAATTTTGATTCTATGTGTTGGAAAAGTTCAACTTTCTTCCGAACCTTTTAAATTGAGTTAGACTGCTATACCCACAGCCTCAGGCAAGAGTCACGTCAGGTAAAATGACATCCAACAGCTGGAGACAGAAAAGGAGTACTTAAGAGGGGTATCCTAAGTCTCCCTTTTCTTTGCCTTGACAGTAAAACCTGTTGCTGATGTCCTCAGAGTAAGCATGACAGACTGATAAATTAAAATAGATACTACAAACTATATGGTGTCCTAATATGCAGATGATGACACTTTGTTTTAAGAGACCCCCGGCTCGATCCTTATGAGGCATACTGGGTAAACTAAATGAGTCTGGAGAAGCATCTGTTTCCAGACAAATTGGGCCAAGTAATGCTTGTTTCTTTGGGGGGTGCTGGTACACTGAGTTCTAGATGATGTTCCCGGGTGTGAGCCTGAAGGAGCAATTTAGAGACTTTATATACACCTGAGAATCAGATGGCACAAGAATTGGGAGATTCTATTGTTCATAAAAGGGGAACTTGGGAATACCTGCCTTTTTGGGAGAAACTCTCATTATTTTGCATCCGAAGTACATCTGGAAGTTATGAATATTCTACATTACTGGTTCCGCCCGCACTCTGTAGCTATTAAAGGTATTTAAAGGTGATATCTCGTCTCACCTCTTCTATGAAATGTTCAAAGTCCAATGGGTTTTCGCAGTTGTCTCTCAGGCAACGGGCACATCTTTATGTTGGGGCTGATCAAATCTCTGTATTTCTATTATATTTTTTTTAATGTATGTGATATTGATTAGATTTCCAAATGAAAAGGGGTGTTCCACAACTGATTTTCAGGACAATTTCATTTGTTTTTATTAATCATAGTTGTACAAATCCAAATTAGATTCACATATTTATTCATATGTTGCTACCCTGACATGTTTCCTGTGATTATTCTTCATCAGGAGCAAATTATAATGCAAATAGTTCTGTGTTTAGTGTGAAAACAGAACATTTTGCATCAAAAGGCCTCCAGTCAGTACGATGGTTTCTCAGCTGGGTCTGGCACTCTCCAATGAGACACCACCGCATAGGCTGCATTCATCTTCCGCCTCTCCTCAACTCATTGAAGTACCCCTAATCTTCATATGATTCACGAGCCTTGAGAAAGCCCTCTGTGTATCTGCCACCATAAGAATGTTACCTCAGTAATGTGAGTAAAGATTGTACACCACAAGCACAATTTGCTAAAATGTGTTCTAGAAAGAAATGTTTAGACCTAGATTATTGCACTGGTGCTTCATTAATTTGAGTATCCATGTTCAATTCTTTTCCAACTAACTAACCTACGGGAAACAGGTACAGCTCCATTCCACGAGGTTGAAGACACCTAGGACCGATTCACAGAACTAATCTGAGATAAAATCCTAAACGTACTACTTTTGGTATTCACAGAAGGCATTTAGTAGTAGTAGAGTTAGGACTCTTAACTTTACTACTACTAAATGCCTTTTGTGAATACTGAAAGTCGTAAAGTTAGGATTTTGTCTCAGTTTAGTAGTAGTAAAGTTAGGAGTCCTAACTTTACTACTATTAAATGCCTTCTGTGAATACCAAAATTAGTAAGTTTAGGATTTTATCTCAGATTAGTTCTGTGAATCGGCCCACTAGTGATCTAAATGTTTCCATTTTGAATGGAAAATATCCAGGGCCTATCTGATTCTAGGGCCTTATTTCTTCAATTTGAGTTTTAGTTTTGAACTGTAGAAGGAGACTGCACCCGCCTTACACGAATCTCTACATAAGGGATTGTGAAGAACTGGTCATGCCATGTTCCGGGACTGATCTTCAGCCTACAACCATAGGGACAGCTGTGCTTTGCTGACAAAATAATTCAACTGCTGGAAATGTTGTATGGACTGATATCTGAGGAGATCTTGCATCTAGTAGGTTGTTTCAGAGTTGATTAGACATGTCGGGAACAATGGGAACAATGGGAAACCAGGCTATAGTTGGTTAGAGACACTTGGTAAAGCATCTTTAAACTGTACGGTTGTGCGGGAGCCCAGTTTGCAACCAGGGAAGACTGACTTCCTCTAGCCCTGCCAGCCTGTGAGTGCTGAGACTCTCTGCAAGTCTCTGGAGAACATTATTGATGTATCAATGCCCTTTGGTGCATACGTCCAGTGGCAATTTGTACAATTCCTAATCAAATGACGTATATTTTGCTTGAGTACAACATTAAGGGTCTCATTATGAATGCCCCATAATCTCCTGTTAAGGTTGCCCCATGGAGTTACTAATAGTGGTACTGGTATCTTCACAGGGAGGACTTAATAAAGACTAATATTACCAGGGGAATAGATAATTCTGGTCCAGATTCCCCTAGTTTTTCATTGTTTATACCTAGTATTAAAATACACAGGTTCCACTAGATCTTGTGATTCCTGATTGGGCTTGTAACTCCTGTTTCAACCCCTTCAGGAATGACAAAGACCTTATAAACGAGCCCTAAACATTGTTGTACAATCCGTAGTGTAATTGCCAAGTGGATTGTTTCAATCGTAGTGAAATAGTGCGAACAGAATTCTCTATGCTGTAACATTCCACAGTTTGACATGGTGAAGGTGAAATTTTGGTCCTGTAGGATCACCTCACATTTCGTAACACGGATGAGTCCTCTTCAGATATTTAGAGGTGAGCTTTTATTTCAGGGTATGTATTTAGTGGTTGAAAAATATGGTATAGAAACAAGGAAATTCTGTTTTTGAAGACTAGAGTGTGTGAAAGAGTGAGGGATAAGAAATAGATGATGTGGTTGCTGCTGAAAGTCAGTCATTTTGCCAGTCTATGTGGCAGCAAGACATAAGCATGCAGCTAGGACATTTATGGGAACTGCATGTGCTCAGCAGGTGTGTGGGTTGCATGTATTTTGTCTCCTGCTTCATGGAACCTGTCATTTGTAGATTCACCATGTTCTTCTGAAGTAACTGATGCGGAATCTGGGTGCGGAAGATTCTCTTGTTGCCAATTATTGGTTACTTGTATAAAGGACTGAGACCCATAGAAGCTGTTGCCATAAACCTAATTGATATCTTTACTTTTGGAATGTGTCTACTTGGAAAGGACACATTAGATCCATGGTACTTAAACCTCATGTGGTTACCCATTTCTATGGCATACAATCAGGCAAAATTATGTGTAACTTAGGTGATTGAGACTTATTCTGCAAGAGGTGTAGCTGCCTCTTGGGCTTGGGTCAGAGGGTATCTGTTGAGAATATTTCGAATTCAACCATGTGGGCTATCTCGCATATTGTGTATTCAATGTTTAAAACATTTGTATATCTTTTTTATTTTGCACAAATGTTCTCAAAATATGATATCAACAGACCTTGACAAATCTTAGGGAAATTAAGGAATAAATCACTTGATGCATATAAAATGCACATGATGATTTGGATTTACAGATTAAAATCAACTAAATCAGAGTAGGAGTACCTGACATAAATCTAGTACTTTATGTTTCCATGAGAATATTTAAATACATAACATTATTGAGACATTTGTTGTCTTGTAGGATTAGGATACTGATTGTGAAATCCTCATCGAGCCCTCGTTCACAAAACTTTCTCAGAACCACCTAAATCTACAAATAGTTAAATATACGTTTCCAATTCCAAATACATTTTTGCCATTGTGAAAGATTTCACTTCACCATTTGCCACCTCCAACTCGATCAGCCCCTTGTAGGACCTCTGCAACAATCTCTCTCAATTTTTCAGCAGCAAAATCACTACCATTTACAGTAACTTCAGCCCACAACCGGACCCGACTAATCTCGCCAAACACCTCCTGATCTTATCCAAAGAGCCAATGCTTACTACAGGGCCCATGAAGAAACCGTTGCCTTCGCGAAGTTCATCAACTCAAGGGCCCCAGTGGACCCCTGTGCCCACCACACCAACTCCAGAGGACTGCAACCCATCAGCGCCATACTAACATCCATTTTGAATTCCTACACCTCTTCCGCAACCTTTCCAGATGCTTAGAAACATGCATCTGTCCTTCCATTGCTGAAGAAATCCACAGCTGGCCCGTCAATTCTTGCCCACTACAGAACGATGTCCCTGCTACCATTCCCAGACAAGGTGTTAGCGAAAGTCGTTAACAGACACCTCACTGAATACCTCAATGACCACCAACTCCTGAACACCACTCAGTCTGATTTCAGATCCAGCCACAGCACGGAAACTGCCCTCATCGTCACCATGGATGACATCTGCATGCCTCTGGACAGAGAAGACTCAGAGATCTTCATCCTCTTGGACATCTCCACAGCATTTGACACAGTCTACCACGACTACATGATATTGGAATCCAAAAACATGCACTCAGATGGATCTACTCCTTCACGACTGGAAGGACCGATACAGTCAGCCTGGCACAGTACATCTCCTGTGAAATCAAACTTAATGCCAGAAGGACTGAGTCAACCTAATTTTGAAATAAAACCCTCACTCACCAACATAGTTGGTGACATGCTTCATCATGGGGTTTTGCCAGGGGTGCCTTATGCACCTCTGGTGTGCTTCGACGCTGATTTTAGAGTGGAGCAACCAAATTTCAACTAAAGAAGTGAAGTGATTTAGTGAGTGAAAATCAGGATAAAGGGATTAAAAATCCTGTGTCGTCTACCAAAACAATTTAAAAGTGGCGAGGCAAGGATGGGTTAAAAAGTGAAGAAGGATAATAACTCCTGGCGTTAAATTGGTCAGGTTTATCCTCAAAATGATCAGGTGGTCAACATGTTTCAGCTTATCAATGTATTTTACTAAGCTTTCATCAGGACCTCATTTTGAAAAAACACCTTGGCGGTATAAGCACACTAAGGCTTACCCTGACCTCAGGTGTATGGAACCGATACACTCACGGTTTACAGTGGAGGTCTTCAACCGATTCGAAGAGAACCTCGTGATCTGTGGAAAAAATTATATATATACAGATATTACGTTAGACATACAGAAAATTATCAAGGTGTATGTAGCAAATGGTTGAGTCTAATGTCAGATCTGGCACAAGTAGAAATCTAACTTGTAGTCCCTATAATTTACAGGACTCTTAGTAACATATAACAGTTCCCATATAGTTTAGGAGACTCTGTGCGGTTTAAATCCCAAACATACCCAAGTTTAAATAAAACTGGTACTTGAAAAGAATTCAATCAGGAGTCTATGTTTGGGGTGAGATTATTGAGACAGTGTGGACCAAGTTAAAAAAGGCACTTTTGAACGATTAAAACGGGACGCAAAATCATCCCAAGAGGCAAATAAACAAACAATTGGAAAACTTAAAAAGAGAAAGAGCTTACGTATTTGATGCTGGAAAAATACTCCTTAGGCAAGAAGGCGGTTGGCGGGACTACAGAACAACTGTGGTAGAAGAAGGGGACAGAACGGGAAGTATTACAACCTCGAACTACCCGTCAAACCATTCTACCTAAGCGTACCGCTCTATAAAAACCACTAGATACCAGTGTAGGGCGGTACTCACGTCGTCCAAGTCCTCAGCCTGGCTGTTACACCTACATGGGACCGCCGAGCCCGGAGTCAACAGGAAAAGAAATCCAGGAGTTTAAGTACACAGGGTTGGCACGGAGAAGCCGGAAGTATTCTCGTCTGCCTAGGGCGCGAGCGCCGCAGCGGTAAAGGCAGAGAGAAAGGACTTACTCGCTGGCCCTTGGGAGAGAAAAACAACTAGAACGTCAAATCCTCCTATCGTGAAAACTTTATTGAGGAGTGTGTGGAGGCAACAATTTAGCAGAGTCGATACAAAATTCAGGGCATCTTACTACCAGGGCCCGCAAATGTTTATTAGATATCCCAGAGTATAGAGATCTTAGAAATCAAAATCGGGGCTTCAGTTTGAAAATATACTTGAAGTCGTCATGATTGGGTCCCTGGGAAGTCAGAAATGATCTTGTGTGCTTAATGTGTGTACGCATCGACAACAGCAAGGCAGAGGCAGTATTAACTACCTGTGTATCATAGAATCAGATCACTGGTCTGGCCCTAATAAATTAGTAGACATCCCTCAGTATAAAAATCCCTCAATATAGGAATATCGGGAACATGAGTCGGAGCCTCCAATTATAGGACCTTCCGAGTTGAGAGTACAGGAGACCTGAGGATTTTGTGACAGATAGTTGGAGTCAAGAGAACTAACAGCAAAACAGGGGGCCTTTAGCTATTATGTCTCAGAACTGTTCCCCAAGGGATATTATCATGAAGTCCCACTAGATGTGTTGATAGTCGGTAGACCCAACGTTGTTCCTTTTCAAACAACAAGGAAGGTTTTGCTTGTTCTATGATGGTCCATTGTAAATCATCCGCAGTATGGTTGAAGCGTAAGAAGTGTTCAGTTAATTTTGTCGTGCTTCTTTTACATCGAACGTTACTTCGGTGTTCACCAATACGTAGCTTGACTTTCCTAGTGGTCATGCCCACATACTTCAAACCACATGGACATGTAATGAGATAGACCACATCAGTCGTGTTACAATTAGTGTGGCTACGTTGAGTCCAGACTTTGCCATTTTCGAAAGCCAAAGTTTTGGTGGGGGAAGTGAGGTGGCATACACTGCATGACCCACAGGGGAAATGGCCCAGAATAGGTGGTAAGCCCCAGGTGTCAAGGACAGATGGTTCAGTGGACTTGTTTGTAATCCTCGGTCTCGTGTGGACAAGAGAGTCTTTAATACTCATAGCTTTTTTGTATGCAAATAAAGGTTTTTCCCACTTGATGTTATTACTCTGCAGAATCCTCCAATGTTTCTTGATGGATTTTGCAATGGCATTGGAGGCAACGTTGTAAGTTGTTACACACGTTAGTGGTATATCTGTGGGCTCTTTTGGGTAATCCTGCAAGAGGACCTCTCTAGGTTGATTTCTTGCTCTTTTGCAACTTTTGGATAAGATAGTCTCAGGATAACCCCTCTGTTTGAGTTTGTGTGTCAATTCTTTGGACTGTATACGAAAATCCTCCACCTTGCTACAATTGCGCCTGATGCGCAAGTATTGACCATAGGGGAGGTTTTCCCGTAATGGTCGAGGGTGAAAGCTAGAAAAGGTCAAAAGGTTGTTTCTAGCTGTAGGTTTGTAATATGTTTTTGTCAGAAGAGCTCCATCGACCTTCGTGACAATCACATCCAAGAAAATCATCTCATATCTGTGAAAGGAATGGGTGAAGAGCAAATGAGGGTCACAGGTGTTAATCCATGCCAAGAAATCACAAAGGATACTTTCGGGACCCTGCCAGATGATAAAAATATCATCGATATATCTTTTCCAAAAGGAAAGATATGAAGAAAAAGGGTTGAGTTGGCTTAGGATAAATTTACGTTCAAAATCAAAAACATAAAGTCCTGCCACACTCGGCGCAAAAGTGCTGCCCATCGAAGTTCCTGTTGACTGGAGGTATAGTGTGCCCTGATATTCAAAAAAGTTCTTCTTGAGTGCCAAAGTAGCACATTCAATAATAAAGCCTTTCGGTGTTTCGAAGGACCAATTGATAGAATCGAGAGCTTCCCCAATGACCTTGATTGTATCGTCCTGGGGAATGCTTGTATAAAGACTCTCAATGTCTAGAGATACAAGGATCGTGTTGTCATGATCTACTGTGAGTTCTTGGAGAGATGCCAAAAAACTTTTTGTGTCTTTCAGATACGTCGGGGTATCCTGAATTATTGGTTTCAGAAAAAAATCACAAAATATAGAAAGAGGCTCTAGTAAAGAACCAATGCCCGATACTATGGGGCGACCCGGAGGGGGTGACTTATTTTTGTGAATTTTTGGCAATGTATAAAAATAAGGAGTTATGCCTTTTCCTTTCGTCAAGAAATCAGCCTTGTGTTTGCTTATGTACCCACTAGTCTCGGCATGCTCAACAAGATTGCCTATCGTAGTTCTCAAAAGTGGGGAGGGATCCGAAGTCAGAGGAATGTAATTCTTCAGGTTGTTTAGAAGGCGTCTACATTCAAGATCATAATCTGTGGCATTTTGGATTACGATTCCTCCCCCCTTATCAGCAGGTTTTATCACAATGTCAGAATTACTTTTTAGTGATTGAAGAGCCTGGAACGCAATGGCACTCATATTTTTATAAGTTCTTTGGTCCTGAAAGGCTTCAACATCGTTAAAGACTGCTTGTTCGAATGCGGTGAGTCCCGCTGGAACCAAATGGGGAGGGGGGGTGAATGTAGACTTCAGACGTAAGGCGGTGTCACTGGGATGATCTACAAGGACATCGGATTTGTTTTTCTCAAAGAAAGATTTGAGTTTTAACTTTCTGAAAAATTCTGAAAGTTCACAGTGCAAACGGAAGCGATCCAACCGTGCAGTGGGCACAAAGCCTAATCTTTTCTCAAGTACTTTGCTCTCTGTCTGTGTCAGTGTAACCGAGGAAAGATTCACCACTAGGCTCTCTGATTGCTGGTTCCCGCCTTGCTCCGTGTATGGTTCCCTATCCCTTCCTCCTGCTCCCAATGGACCTGATTGTTTCCTCTCCTTCTCCCTCGTCCTCGCCTGCCTCTGTCTAAAAAAGGAGGGCGGAATGTATTGGATTGGAAGGGAGGTAACTGGACATAACCCGGGTTCCAGCCCATCATTGGGAACTGGGGAGGTTGAAACTGATTGTGATAACCTAGACCCCCTTGGTTTGGGTAGGGTTGCCAATTCGGTTGGTACTGGTAAGGTCGATTTCTGCCTCTGCCCCGCTGTCTGGATTTTGTACTCTCATTACTTGACCCGCTTGAAAAGGAGTCATTGTCATCTGTCATCTCTTCCTGGGCATTGCTATCAGTTGGAGGAACATAATCTGGGTTTGCATACGGGTATGTTTTGTTAAAAGAGAAACGCTTAAGATCCTTTTGGAATTTTTGAGCTTTTGACTGTGTCAGTGTTTCCTTATATTCATTAATTTCTTTATTAAGCTCATCCAATTTCTTTTTGTACCCAGTCAACGTTGTACGGAAGTGCGTCTCAGTTAGTTGAATTTCCACCATTAATGCCTCTGAAAGTCTGAGAGCAGTTTTAATAATTAGAACAAGCCAATCGCGGGTGCAGTGCCATGCAATTTGGGCCCAGTCTCTACGAAACACTGGATCATCGAGAAAAATACGAGGGGCGTTGGTGACCAGGAGGCCCTTGGGGGCAATGTTATTGCTTAGGCACTCTGTTAGTATAGTGCCATGCAGAATGGTACGTATGCGATTTCTTTTTTGTTCAGTCAATTTCTCCCATTCACTCGTTTGTGAAATAGTTTTTGCTATAGAAGAGTCAGCAAAAAGTGAGGAATCAGCTAAAAGAGCGTCAACCTCTGCATCAGTGTACGTAAGCCCTGTGTTTTCCATTTTAAGTGCCGATAAAAATTCAAGAGCGAAATCTCCAACACTGGAATCAATACTAATCTCTCGCAGCTGTGCGCTGCCCAAATATATCTAGAAACAACAAGAGAGAGAGGGTTGAGATACACTCTTAATCCCCCAAAGTCAATGAAAAACAACGAAAGAGTGTGGTAATAACCAGAAAATCAACGTAAAGTGATTCTCCAAAATCAAACTTAATGCCAGAAGGACTGAGTCAACCTAATTTTGAAATAAAACCCTCACTCACCAACATAGTTGGTGACATGCTCCATCATGGGGTTTTGCCAGGGGTGCCTTATGCACCTCTGGTGTGCTTCGACGCTGATTTTAGAGCGGAGCAACCAAATTTCAACTAAAGAAGTGAAGTGATTTAGTGAGTGAAAATCAGGATAAAGGGATTAAAAATCCTGTGTCGTCTACCAAAACAATTTAATAGTGGCGAGGCAAGGATGGGTTAAAAAGTGAAGAAGGATAATAACTCCTGGCGTTAAATTGGTCAGGTTTATCCTCAAAATGATCAGGTGGTCAACATGTTTCAGCTTATCAATGTATTTTACTAAGCTTTCATCAGGACCTCATTTTGAAAAAACACCTTGGCGGTAAAAGCACACTAAGGCTTACCCTGACCTCAGGTGTATGGAACCGATACACTCACGGTTTACAGTGGAGGTCTTCAACCGATTCGAAGAGAACCTCGTGATCTGTGGAAAAAATTATATATATACAGATATTACGTTAGACATACAGAAAATTATCAAGGTGTATGTAGCAAATGGTTGAGTCTAATGTTAGATCTGGCACAAGTAGAAATCTAACTTGTAGTCCCTATAATTTACAGGACTCTTAGTAACATATAACAGTTCCCATATAGTTTAGGAGACTCTGTGCGGTTTAAATCCCAAACATACCCAAGTTTAAATAAAACTGGTACTTGAAAAGAATTCAATCAGGAGTCTATGTTTGGGGTGAGATTATTGAGACAGTGTGGACCAAGTTAAAAAAGGCACTTTTGAACGATTAAAACGGGACGCAAAATCATCCCAAGAGGCAAATAAACAAACAATTGGAAAACTTAACCCCTTCGCTGCTGCGGACATTCCGCTGCAGCGCTGGGGGGGGCAGGGGGGCAGCGCGGCGGGCCTGTGCTCATGACGGAGCCGCTCCGTCATGAGCCACAGTTGAGCTGTGCTCATGACGGAACGGTTCCGTCATGACTCCGCCCATTTGCGTTGTCGCCCCGCACAGGCGGGGAAACAGCGCCGCGCAGGCGGAGCGGCCGCCGGCAGGATTGTCATGACGGAACCGTTCCGTCATGAGCACACAACAACCGTGGCTCATGACGGAACGGTTCCGTCATGAGCAGGGAAGGGGTTAAAAAGAGAAAGAGCTTACGTATTTGATGCTGGAAAAATACTCCTTAGGCAAGAAGGCGGTTGGCGGGACTACAGAACAACTGTGGTAGAAGAAGGGGACAGAACGGGAAGTATTACAACCTCGAACTACCCGTCAAACCATTCTACCTAAGCGTACCGCTCTATAAAAACCACTAGATACCAGTGTAGGGCGGTACTCACGTCGTCCAAGTCCTCAGCCTGGCTGTTACACCTACATGGGACCGCCGAGCCCGGAGTCAACAGGAAAAGAAATCCAGGAGTTTAAGTACACAGGGTTGGCGCGGAGAAGCCGGAAGTATTCTCGTCTGCCTAGGGCGCGAGCGCCGCAGCGGTAAAGGCAGAGAGAAAGGACTTACTCGCTGGCCCTTGGGAGAGAAAAACAACTAGAACGTCAAATCCTCCTATCGTGAAAACTTTATTGAGGAGTGTGTGGAGGCAACAATTTAGCAGAGTCGATACAAAATTCAGGGCATCTTACTACCAGGGCCCGCAAATGTTTATTAGATATCCCAGAGTATAGAGATCTTAGAAATCAAAATCGGGGCTTCAGTTTGAAAATATACTTGAAGTCGTCATGATTGGGTCCCTGGGAAGTCAGAAATGATCTTGTGTGCTTAATGTGTGTACGCATCGACAACAGCAAGGCAGAGGCAGTATTAACTACCTGTGTATCATAGAATCAGATCACTGGTCTGGCCCTAATAAATTAGTAGACATCCCTCAGTATAAAAATCCCTCAATATAGGAATATCGGGAACATGAGTCGGAGCCTCCAATTATAGGACCTTCCGAGTTGAGAGTACAGGAGACCTGAGTATTTTGTGACAGATAGTTGGAGTCAAGAGAACTAACAGCAAAACAGGGGGCCTTTAGCTATTATGTCTCAGAACTGTTCCCCAAGGGATATTATCATGAAGTCCCACTAGATGTGTTGATAGTCGGTAGACCCAACGTTGTTCCTTTTCAAACAACAAGGAAGGTTTTGCTTGTTCTATGATGGTCCATTGTAAATCATCCGCAGTATGGTTGAAGCGTAAGAAGTGTTCAGTTAATTTTGTCGTGCTTCTTTTACATCGAACGTTACTTCGGTGTTCACCAATACGTAGCTTGACTTTCCTAGTGGTCATGCCCACATACTTCAAACCACATGGACATGTAATGAGATAGACCACATCAGTCGTGTTACAATTAGTGTGGCTACGTTGAGTCCAGACTTTGCCATTTTCTAAAGCCAAAGTTTTGGTGGGGGAAGTGAGGTGGCATACACTGCATGACCCACAGGGGAAATGGCCCAGAATAGGTGGTAAGCCCCAGGTGTCAAGGACAGATGGTTCAGTGGACTTGTTTGTAATCCTCGGTCTCGTGTGGACAAGAGAGTCTTTAATACTCATAGCTTTTTTGTATGCAAATAAAGGTTTTTCCCACTTGATGTTATTACTCTGCAGAATCCTCCAATGTTTCTTGATGGATTTTGCAATGGCATTGGAGGCAACGTTGTAAGTTGTTACACACGTTAGTGGTATATCTGTGGGCTCTTTTGGGTAATCCTGCAAGAGGACCTCTCTAGGTTGATTTCTTGCTCTTTTGCAACTTTTGGATAAGATAGTCTCAGGATAACCCCTCTGTTTGAGTTTGTGTGTCAATTCTTTGGACTGTATACGAAAATCCTCCACCTTGCTACAATTACGCCTGATGCGCAAGTATTGACCATAGGGGAGGTTTTCCCGTAATGGTCGAGGGTGAAAGCTAGAAAAGGTCAAAAGGTTGTTTCTAGCTGTAGGTTTGTAATATGTTTTTGTCAGAAGAGCTCCATCGACCTTCGTGACAATCACATCCAAGAAAATCATCTCATATCTGTGAAAGGAATGGGTGAAGAGCAAATGAGGGTCACAGGTGTTAATCCATGCCAAGAAATCACAAAGGATACTTTCGGGACCTTGCTAGATGATAAAAATATCATCGATATATCTTTTCCAAAAGGAAAGATATGAAGAAAAAGGGTTGAGTTGGCTTAGGATAAATTTACGTTCAAAATCAAAAACATAAAGTCCTGCCACACTCGGCGCAAAAGTGCTGCCCATCGAAGTTCCTGTTGACTGGAGGTATAGTGTGCCCTGATATTCAAAAAAGTTCTTCTTGAGTGCCAAAGTAGCACATTCAATAATAAAGCCTTTCGGTGTTTCGAAGGACCAATTGATAGAATCGAGAGCTTCCCCAATGACCTTGATTGTATCGTCCTGGGGAATGCTTGTATAAAGACTCTCAATGTCTAGAGATACAAGGATCGTGTTGTCATGATCTACTGTGAGTTCTTGGAGAGATGCCCAAAAACTTTTTGTGTCTTTCAGATACGTCGGGGTATCCTGAATTATTGGTTTCAGAAAAAAATCACAAAATATAGAAAGAGGCTCTAGTAAAGAACCAATGCCCGATACTATGGGGCGACCCGGAGGGGGTGACTTATTTTTGTGAATTTTTGGCAATGTATAAAAATAAGGAGTTATGCCTTTTCCTTTCGTCAAGAAATCAGCCTTGTGTTTGCTTATGTACCCACTAGTCTCGGCATGCTCAACAAGATTGCCTATCGTAGTTCTCAAAAGTGGGGAGGGATCCGAAGTCAGAGGAATGTAATTCTTCAGGTTGTTTAGAAGGCGTCTACATTCAAGATCATAATCTGTGGCATTTTGGATTACGATTCCTCCCCCCTTATCAGCAGGTTTTATCACAATGTCAGAATTACTTTTTAGTGATTGAAGAGCCTGGAACGCAATGGCACTCATATTTTTATAAGTTCTTTGGTCCTGAAAGGCTTCAACATCGTTAAAGACTGCTTGTTCGAATGCGGTGAGTCCCGCTGGAACCAAATGGGGAGGGGGGGTGAATGTAGACTTCAGACGTAAGGCGGTGTCACTGGGATGATCTACAAGGACATCGGATTTGTTTTTCTCAAAGAAAGATTTGAGTTTTAACTTTCTGAAAAATTCTGAAAGTTCACAGTGCAAACGGAAGCGATCCAACCGTGCAGTGGGCACAAAGCCTAATCTTTTCTCAAGTACTTTGCTCTCTGTCTGTGTCAGTGTAACCGAGGAAAGATTCACCACTAGGCTCTCTGATTGCTGGTTCCCGCCTTGCTCCGTGTATGGTTCCCTATCCCTTCCTCCTGCTCCCAATGGACCTGATTGTTTCCTCTCCTTCTCCCTCGTCCTCGCCTGCCTCTGTCTAAAAAAGGAGGGCGGAATGTATTGGATTGGAAGGGAGGTAACTGGACATAACCCGGGTTCCAGCCCATCATTGGGAACTGGGGAGGTTGAAACTGATTGTGATAACCTAGACCCCCTTGGTTTGGGTAGGGTTGCCAATTCGGTTGGTACTGGTAAGGTCGATTTCTGCCTCTGCCCCGCTGTCTGGATTTTGTACTCTCATTACTTGACCCGCTTGAAAAGGAGTCATTGTCATCTGTCATCTCTTCCTGGGCATTGCTATCAGTTGGAGGAACATAATCTGGGTTTGCATACGGGTATGTTTTGTTAAAAGAGAAACGCTTAAGATCCTTTTGGAATTTTTGAGCTTTTGACTGTGTCAGTGTTTCCTTATATTCATTCATTTCTTTATTAAGCTCATCCAATTTCTTTTTGTACCCAGTCAACGTTGTACGGAAGTGCGTCTCAGTTAGTTGAATTTCCACCATTAATGCCTCTGAAAGTCTGAGAGCAGTTTTAATAATTAGAACAAGCCAATCGCGGGTGCAGTGCCATGCAATTTGGGCCCAGTCTCTACGAAACACTGGATCATCGAGAAAAATACGAGGGGCGTTGGTGACCAGGAGGCCCTTGGGGGCAATGTTATTGCTTAGGCACTCTGTTAGTATAGTGCCATGCAGAATGGTACGTATGCGATTTCTTTTTTGTTCAGTCAATTTCTCCCATTCACTCGTTTGTGAAATAGTTTTTGCTATAGAAGAGTCAGCAAAAAGTGAGGAATCAGCTAAAAGAGCGTCAACCTCTGCATCAGTGTACGTAAGCCCTGTGTTTTCCATTTTAAGTGCCGATAAAAATTCAAGAGCGAAATCTCCAACACTGGAATCAATACTAATCTCTCGCAGCTGTGCGCTGCCCAAATATATCTAGAAACAACAAGAGAGAGAGGGTTGAGATACACTCTTAATCCCCCAAAGTCAATGAAAAACAACGAAAGAGTGTGGTAATAACCAGAAAATCAACGTAAAGTGATTCTCCAAAATCAAACTTAATGCCAGAAGGACTGAGTCAACCTAATTTTGAAATAAAACCCTCACTCACCAACATAGTTGGTGACATGCTTCATCATGGGGTTTTGCCAGGGGTGCCTTATGCACCTCTGGTGTGCTTCGACGCTGATTTTAGAGCGGAGCAACCAAATTTCAACTAAAGAAGTGAAGTGATTTAGTGAGTGAAAATCAGGATAAAGGGATTAAAAATCCTGTGTCGTCTACCAAAACAATTTAATAGTGGCGAGGCAAGGATGGGTTAAAAAGTGAAGAAGGATAATAACTCCTGGCGTTAAATTGGTCAGGTTTATCCTCAAAATGATCAGGTGGTCAACATGTTTCAGCTTATCAATGTATTTTACTAAGCTTTCATCAGGACCTCATTTTGAAAAAACACCTTGGCGGTATAAGCACACTAAGGCTTACCCTGACCTCAGGTGTATGGAACCGATACACTCACGGTTTACATTGGAGGTCTTCAACCGATTCGAAGAGAACCTCGTGATCTGTGGAAAAAATTATATATATACAGATATTACGTTAGACATACAGAAAATTATCAAGGTGTATGTAGCAAATGGTTGAGTCTAATGTTAGATCTGGCACAAGTAGAAATCTAACTTGTAGTCCCTATAATTTACAGGACTCTTAGTAACATATAACAGTTCCCATATAGTTTAGGAGACTCTGTGCGGTTTAAATCCCAAACATACCCAAGTTTAAATAAAACTGGTACTTGAAAAGAATTCAATCAGGAGTCTATGTTTGGGGTGAGATTATTGAGACAGTGTGGACCAAGTTAAAAAAGGCACTTTTGAACGATTAAAACGGGACGCAAAATCATCCCAAGAGGCAAATAAACAAACAATTGGAAAACTTAAAAAGAGAAAGAGCTTACGTATTTGATGCTGGAAAAATACTCCTTAGGCAAGAAGGCGGTTGGCGGGACTACAGAACAACTGTGGTAGAAGAAGGGGACAGAACGGGAAGTATTACAACCTCGAACTACCCGTCAAACCATTCTACCTAAGCGTACCGCTCTATAAAAACCACTAGATACCAGTGTAGGGCGGTACTCACGTCGTCCAAGTCCTCAGCCTGGCTGTTACACCTACATGGGACCGCCGAGCCCGGAGTCAACAGGAAAAGAAATCCAGGAGTTTAAGTACACAGGGTTGGCGCGGAGAAGCCGGAAGTATTCTCGTCTGCCTAGGGCGCGAGCGCCGCAGCGGTAAAGGCAGAGAGAAAGGACTTACTCGCTGGCCCTTGGGAGAGAAAAACAACTAGAACGTCAAATCCTCCTATCGTGAAAACTTTATTGAGGAGTGTGTGGAGGCAACAATTTAGCAGAGTCGATACAAAATTCAGGGCATCTTACTACCAGGGCCCGCAAATGTTTATTAGATATCCCAGAGTATAGAGATCTTAGAAATCAAAATCGGGGCTTCAGTTTGAAAATATACTTGAAGTCGTCATGATTGGGTCCCTGGGAAGTCAGAAATGATCTTGTGTGCTTAATGTGTGTACGCATCGACAACAGCAAGGCAGAGGCAGTATTAACTACCTGTGTATCATAGAATCAGATCACTGGTCTGGCCCTAATAAATTAGTAGACATCCCTCAGTATAAAAATCCCTCAATATAGGAATATCGGGAACATGAGTCGGAGCCTCCAATTATAGGACCTTCCGAGTTGAGAGTACAGGAGACCTGAGGATTTTGTGACAGATAGTTGGAGTCAAGAGAACTAACAGCAAAACAGGGGGCCTTTAGCTATTATGTCTCAGAACTGTTCCCCAAGGGATATTATCGTTAAGTCCCACTAGATGTGTTGATAGTCGGTAGACCCAACGTTGCTCCTTTTCAAACAACAAGGAAGGTTTTGCTTGTTCTATGATGGTCCATTGTAAATCATCCGCAGTATGGTTGAAGCGTAAGAAGTGTTCAGTTAATTTTGTCGTGCTTCTTTTACATCGAACGTTACTTCGGTGTTCACCAATACGTAGCTTGACTTTCCTAGTGGTCATGCCCACATACTTCAAACCACATGGACATGTAATGAGATAGACCACATCAGTCGTGTTACAATTAGTGTGGCTACGTTGAGTCCAGACTTTACCATTTTCTAAAGCCAAAGTTTTGGTGGGGGAAGTGAGGTGGCATACACTGCATGACCCACAGGGGAAATGGCCCAGAATAGGTGGTAAGCCCCAGGTGTCAAGGACAGATGGTTCAGTGGACTTGTTTGTAATCCTCGGTCTCGTGTGGACAAGAGAGTCTTTAATACTCATAGCTTTTTTGTATGCAAATAAAGGTTTTTCCCACTTGATGTTATTACTCTTCAGAATCCTCCAATGTTTCTTGATGGATTTTGCAATGGCATTGGAGGCAACGTTGTAAGTTGTTACACACGTTAGTGGTATATCTGTGGGCTCTTTTGGGTAATCCTGCAAGAGGACCTCTCTAGGTTGATTTCTTGCTCTTTTGCAACTTTTGGATAAGATAGTCTCAGGATAACCCCTCTGTTTGAGTTTGTGTGTCAATTCTTTGGACTGTATACGAAAATCCTCCACCTTGCTACAATTACGCCTGATGCGCAAGTATTGACCATAGGGGAGGTTTTCCCGTAATGGTCGAGGGTGAAAGCTAGAAAAGGTCAAAAGGTTGTTTCTAGCTGTAGGTTTGTAATATGTTTTTGTCAGAAGAGCTCCATCGACCTTCGTGACAATCACATCCAAGAAAATCATCTCATATCTGTGAAAGGAATGGGTGAAGAGCAAATGAGGGTCACAGGTGTTAATCCATGCCAAGAAATCACAAAGGATACTTTCGGGACCTTGCCAGATGATAAAAATATCATCGATGTATCTTTTCCAAAAGGAAAGATATGAAGAAAAAGGGTTGAGTTGGCTTAGGATAAATTTACGTTCAAAATCAAAAACATAAAGTCCTGCCACACTCGGCGCAAAAGTGCTGCCCATCGAAGTTCCTGTTGACTGGAGGTATAGTGTGCCCTGATATTCAAAAAAGTTCTTCTTGAGTGCCAAAGTAGCACATTCAATAATAAAGCCTTTCGGTGTTTCGAAGGACCAATTGATAGAATCGAGAGCTTCCCCAATGACCTTGATTGTATCGTCCTGGGGAATGCTTGTATAAAGACTCTCAATGTCTAGAGATACAAGGATCGTGTTGTCATGATCTACTGTGAGTTCTTGGAGAGATGCCCAAAAACTTTTTGTGTCTTTCAGATACGTCGGGGTATCCTGAATTATTGGTTTCAGAAAAAAATCACAAAATATAGAAAGAGGCTCTAGTAAAGAACCAATGCCCGATACTATGGGGCGACCCGGAGGGGGTGACTTATTTTTGTGAATTTTTGGCAATGTATAAAAATAAGGAGTTATGCCTTTTCCTTTCGTCAAGAAATCAGCCTTGTGTTTGCTTATGTACCCACTAGTCTCGGCATGCTCAACAAGATTGCCTATCGTAGTTCTCAAAAGTGGGGAGGGATCCGAAGTCAGAGGAATGTAATTCTTCAGGTTGTTTAGAAGGCGTCTACATTCAAGATCATAATCTGTGGCATTTTGGATTACGATTCCTCCCCCCTTATCAGCAGGTTTTATCACAATGTCAGAATTACTTTTTAGTGATTGAAGAGCCTGGAACGCAATGGCACTCATATTTTTATAAGTTCTTTGGTCCTGAAAGGCTTCAACATCGTTAAAGACTGCTTGTTCGAATGCGGTGAGTCCCGCTGGAACCAAATGGGGAGGGGGGGTGAATGTAGACTTCAGACGTAAGGCGGTGTCACTGGGATGATCTACAAGGACATCGGATTTGTTTTTCTCAAAGAAAGATTTGAGTTTTAACTTTCTGAAAAATTCTGAAAGTTCACAGTGCAAACGGAAGCGATCCAACCGTGCAGTGGGCACAAAGCCTAATCTTTTCTCAAGTACTTTGCTCTCTGTCTGTGTCAGTGTAACCGAGGAAAGATTCACCACTAGGCTCTCTGATTGCTGGTTCCCGCCTTGCTCCGTGTATGGTTCCCTATCCCTTCCTCCTGCTCCCAATGGACCTGATTGTTTCCTCTCCTTCTCCCTCGTCCTCGCCTGCCTCTGTCTAAAAAAGGAGGGCGGAATGTATTGGATTGGAAGGGAGGTAACTGGACATAACCCGGGTTCCAGCCCATCATTGGGAACTGGGGAGGTTGAAACTGATTGTGATAACCTAGACCCCCTTGGTTTGGGTAGGGTTGCCAATTCGGTTGGTACTGGTAAGGTCGATTTCTGCCTCTGCCCCGCTGTCTGGATTTTGTACTCTCATTACTTGACCCGCTTGAAAAGGAGTCATTGTCATCTGTCATCTCTTCCTGGGCATTGCTATCAGTTGGAGGAACATAATCTGGGTTTGCATACGGGTATGTTTTGTTAAAAGAGAAACGCTTAAGATCCTTTTGGAATTTTTGAGCTTTTGACTGTGTCAGTGTTTCCTTATATTCATTCATTTCTTTATTAAGCGCATCCAATTTCTTTTTGTACCCAGTCAACGTTGTACGGAAGTGCGTCTCAGTTAGTTGAATTTCCACCATTAATGCCTCTGAAAGTCTGAGAGCAGTTTTAATAATTAGAACAAGCCAATCGCGGGTGCAGTGCCATGCAATTTGGGCCCAGTCTCTACGAAACACTGGATCATCGAGAAAAATACGAGGGGCGTTGGTGACCAGGAGGCCCTTGGGGGCAATGTTATTGCTTAGGCACTCTGTTAGTATAGTGCCATGCAGAATGGTACGTATGCGATTTCTTTTTTGTTCAGTCAATTTCTCCCATTCACTCGTTTGTGAAATAGTTTTTGCTATAGAAGAGTCAGCAAAAAGTGAGGAATCAGCTAAAAGAGCGTCAACCTCTGCATCAGTGTACGTAAGCCCTGTGTTTTCCATTTTAAGTGCCGATAAAAATTCAAGAGCGAAATCTCCAACACTGGAATCAATACTAATCTCTCGCAGCTGTGCGCTGCCCAAATATATCTAGAAACAACAAGAGAGAGAGGGTTGAGATACACTCTTAATCCCCCAAAGTCAATGAAAAACAACGAAAGAGTGTGGTAATAACCAGAAAATCAACGTAAAGTGATTCTCCAAAATCAAACTTAATGCCAGAAGGACTGAGTCAACCTAATTTTGAAATAAAACCCTCACTCACCAACATAGTTGGTGACATGCTTCATCATGGGGTTTTGCCAGGGGTGCCTTATGCACCTCTGGTGTGCTTCGACGCTGATTTTAGAGCGGAGCAACCAAATTTCAACTAAAGAAGTGAAGTGATTTAGTGAGTGAAAATCAGGATAAAGGGATTAAAAATCCTGTGTCGTCTACCAAAACAATTTAATAGTGGCGAGGCAAGGATGGGTTAAAAAGTGAAGAAGGATAATAACTCCTGGCGTTAAATTGGTCAGGTTTATCCTCAAAATGATCAGGTGGTCAACATGTTTCAGCTTATCAATGTATTTTACTAAGCTTTCATCAGGACCTCATTTTGAAAAAACACCTTGGCGGTATAAGCACACTAAGGCTTACCCTGACCTCAGGTGTATGGAACCGATACACTCACGGTTTACATTGGAGGTCTTCAACCGATTCGAAGAGAACCTCGTGATCTGTGGAAAAAATTATATATATACAGATATTACGTTAGACATACAGAAAATTATCAAGGTGTATGTAGCAAATGGTTGAGTCTAATGTTAGATCTGGCACAAGTAGAAATCTAACTTGTAGTCCCTATAATTTACAGGACTCTTAGTAACATATAACAGTTCCCATATAGTTTAGGAGACTCTGTGCGGTTTAAATCCCAAACATACCCAAGTTTAAATAAAACTGGTACTTGAAAAGAATTCAATCAGGAGTCTATGTTTGGGGTGAGATTATTGAGACAGTGTGGACCAAGTTAAAAAAGGCACTTTTGAACGATTAAAACGGGACGCAAAATCATCCCAAGAGGCAAATAAACAAACAATTGGAAAACTTAAAAAGAGAAAGAGCTTACGTATTTGATGCTGGAAAAATACTCCTTAGGCAAGAAGGCGGTTGGCGGGACTACAGAACAACTGTGGTAGAAGAAGGGGACAGAACGGGAAGTATTACAACCTCGAACTACCCGTCAAACCATTCTACCTAAGCGTACCGCTCTATAAAAACCACTAGATACCAGTGTAGGGCGGTACTCACGTCGTCCAAGTCCTCAGCCTGGCTGTTACACCTACATGGGACCGCCGAGCCCGGAGTCAACAGGAAAAGAAATCCAGGAGTTTAAGTACACAGGGTTGGCGCGGAGAAGCCGGAAGTATTCTCGTCTGCCTAGGGCGCGAGCGCCGCAGCGGTAAAGGCAGAGAGAAAGGACTTACTCGCTGGCCCTTGGGAGAGAAAAACAACTAGAACGTCAAATCCTCCTATCGTGAAAACTTTATTGAGGAGTGTGTGGAGGCAACAATTTAGCAGAGTCGATACAAAATTCAGGGCATCTTACTACCAGGGCCCGCAAATGTTTATTAGATATCCCAGAGTATAGAGATCTTAGAAATCAAAATCGGGGCTTCAGTTTGAAAATATACTTGAAGTCGTCATGATTGGGTCCCTGGGAAGTCAGAAATGATCTTGTGTGCTTAATGTGTGTACGCATCGACAACAGCAAGGCAGAGGCAGTATTAACTACCTGTGTATCATAGAATCAGATCACTGGTCTGGCCCTAATAAATTAGTAGACATCCCTCAGTATAAAAATCCCTCAATATAGGAATATCGGGAACATGAGTCGGAGCCTCCAATTATAGGACCTTCCGAGTTGAGAGTACAGGAGACCTGAGGATTTTGTGACAGATAGTTGGAGTCAAGAGAACTAACAGCAAAACAGGGGGCCTTTAGCTATTATGTCTCAGAACTGTTCCCCAAGGGATATTATCGTTAAGTCCCACTAGATGTGTTGATAGTCGGTAGACCCAACGTTGCTCCTTTTCAAACAACAAGGAAGGTTTTGCTTGTTCTATGATGGTCCATTGTAAATCATCCGCAGTATGGTTGAAGCGTAAGAAGTGTTCAGTTAATTTTGTCGTGCTTCTTTTACATCGAACGTTACTTCGGTGTTCACCAATACGTAGCTTGACTTTCCTAGTGGTCATGCCCACATACTTCAAACCACATGGACATGTAATGAGATAGACCACATCAGTCGTGTTACAATTAGTGTGGCTACGTTGAGTCCAGACTTTACCATTTTCTAAAGCCAAAGTTTTGGTGGGGGAAGTGAGGTGGCATACACTGCATGACCCACAGGGGAAATGGCCCAGAATAGGTGGTAAGCCCCAGGTGTCAAGGACAGATGGTTCAGTGGACTTGTTTGTAATCCTCGGTCTCGTGTGGACAAGAGAGTCTTTAATACTCATAGCTTTTTTGTATGCAAATAAAGGTTTTTCCCACTTGATGTTATTACTCTTCAGAATCCTCCAATGTTTCTTGATGGATTTTGCAATGGCATTGGAGGCAACGTTGTAAGTTGTTACACACGTTAGTGGTATATCTGTGGGCTCTTTTGGGTAATCCTGCAAGAGGACCTCTCTAGGTTGATTTCTTGCTCTTTTGCAACTTTTGGATAAGATAGTCTCAGGATAACCCCTCTGTTTGAGTTTGTGTGTCAATTCTTTGGACTGTATACGAAAATCCTCCACCTTGCTACAATTGCGCCTGATGCGCAAGGATTGACCATAGGGGAGGTTTTCCCGTAATGGTCGAGGGTGAAAGCTAGAAAAGGTCAAAAGGTTGTTTCTAGCTGTAGGTTTGTAATATGTTTTTGTCAGAAGAGCTCCATCGACCTTCGTGACAATCACATCCAAGAAAATCATCTCATATCTGTGAAAGGAATGGGTGAAGAGCAAATGAGGGTCACAGGTGTTAATCCATGCCAAGAAATCACAAAGGATACTTTCGGGACCCTGCCAGATGATAAAAATATCATCGATATATCTTTTCCAAAAGGAAAGATATGAAGAAAAAGGGTTGAGTTGGCTTAGGATAAATTTACGTTCAAAATCAAAAACATAAAGTCCTGCCACACTCGGCGCAAAAGTGCTGCCCATCGAAGTTCCTGTTGACTGGAGGTATAGTGTGCCCTGATATTCAAAAAAGTTCTTCTTGAGTGCCAAAGTAGCACATTCAATAATAAAGCCTTTCGGTGTTTGGAAGGACCAATTGATAGAATCGAGAGCTTCCCCAATGACCTTGATTGTATCGTCCTGGGGAATGCTTGTATAAAGACTCTCAATGTCTAGAGATACAAGGATCGTGTTGTCATGATCTACTGTGAGTTCTTGGAGAGATGCCAAAAAACTTTTTGTGTCTTTCAGATACGTCGGGGTATCCTGAATTATTGGTTTCAGAAAAAAATCACAAAATATAGAAAAAGGGCTCTAGTAAAGAACCAATGCCCGATACTATGGGGCGACCCGGAGGGGTGACTTATTTTTGTGAATTTTTGGCAATGTATAAAAATAAGGAGTTATGCCTTTTCCTTTCGTCAAGAAATCAGCCTTGTGTTTGCTTATGTACCCACTAGTCTCGGCATGCTCAACAAGATTGCCTATCGTAGTTCTCAAAAGTGGGGAGGGATCCGAAGTCAGAGGAATGTAATTCTTCAGGTTGTTTAGAAGGCGTCTACATTCAAGATCATAATCTGTGGCATTTTGGATTACGATTCCTCCCCCCTTATCAGCAGGTTTTATCACAATGTCAGAATTACTTTTTAGTGATTGAAGAGCCTGGAACGCAATGGCACTCATATTTTTATAAGTTCTTTGGTCCTGAAAGGCTTCAACATCGTTAAAGACTGCTTGTTCGAATGCGGTGAGTCCCGCTGGAACCAAATGGGGAGGGGGGGTGAATGTAGACTTCAGACGTAAGGCGGTGTCACTGGGATGATCTACAAGGACATCGGATTTGTTTTTCTCAAAGAAAGATTTGAGTTTTAACTTTCTGAAAAATTCTGAAAGTTCACAGTGCAAACGGAAGCGATCCAACCGTGCAGTGGGCACAAAGCCTAATCTTTTCTCAAGTACTTTGCTCTCTGTCTGTGTCAGTGTAACCGAGGAAAGATTCACCACTAGGCTCTCTGATTGCTGGTTCCCGCCTTGCTCCGTGTATGGTTCCCTATCCCTTCCTCCTGCTCCCAATGGACCTGATTGTTTCCTCTCCTTCTCCCTCGTCCTCGCCTGCCTCTGTCTAAAAAAGGAGGGCGGAATGTATTGGATTGGAAGGGAGGTAACTGGACATAACCCGGGTTCCAGCCCATCATTGGGAACTGGGGAGGTTGAAACTGATTGTGATAACCTAGACCCCCTTGGTTTGGGTAGGGTTGCCAATTCGGTTGGTACTGGTAAGGTCGATTTCTGCCTCTGCCCCGCTGTCTGGATTTTGTACTCTCATTACTTGACCCGCTTGAAAAGGAGTCATTGTCATCTGTCATCTCTTCCTGGGCATTGCTATCAGTTGGAGGAACATAATCTGGGTTTGCATACGGGTATGTTTTGTTAAAAGAGAAACGCTTAAGATCCTTTTGGAATTTTTGAGCTTTTGACTGTGTCAGTGTTTCCTTATATTCATTCATTTCTTTATTAAGCTCATCCAATTTCTTTTTGTACCCAGTCAACGTTGTACGGAAGTGCGTCTCAGTTAGTTGAATTTCCACCATTAATGCCTCTGAAAGTCTGAGAGCAGTTTTAATAATTAGAACAAGCCAATCGCGGGTGCAGTGCCATGCAATTTGGGCCCAGTCTCTACGAAACACTGGATCATCGAGAAAAATACGAGGGGCGTTGGTGACCAGGAGGCCCTTGGGGGCAATGTTATTGCTTAGGCACTCTGTTAGTATAGTGCCATGCAGAATGGTACGTATGCGATTTCTTTTTTGTTCAGTCAATTTCTCCCATTCACTCGTTTGTGAAATAGTTTGTGCTATAGAAGAGTCAGCAAAAAGTGAGGAATCAGCTAAAAGAGCGTCAACCTCTGCATCAGTGTACGTAAGCCCTGTGTTTTCCATTTTAAGTGCCGATAAAAATTCAAGAGCGAAATCTCCAACACTGGAATCAATACTAATCTCTCGCAGCTGTGCGCTGCCCAAATATATCTAGAAACAACAAGAGAGAGAGGGTTGAGATACACTCTTAATCCCCCAAAGTCAATGAAAAACAACGAAAGAGTGTGGTAATAACCAGAAAATCAACGTAAAGTGATTCTCCAAAATCAAACTTAATGCCAGAAGGACTGAGTCAACCTAATTTTGAAATAAAACCCTCACTCACCAACATAGTTGGTGACATGCTCCATCATGGGGTTTTGCCAGGGGTGCCTTATGCACCTCTGGTGTGCTTCGACGCTGATTTTAGAGCGGAGCAACCAAATTTCAACTAAAGAAGTGAAGTGATTTAGTGAGTGAAAATCAGGATAAAGGGATTAAAAATCCTGTGTCGTCTACCAAAACAATTTAATAGTGGCGAGGCAAGGATGGGTTAAAAAGTGAAGAAGGATAATAACTCCTGGCGTTAAATTGGTCAGGTTTATCCTCAAAATGATCAGGTGGTCAACATGTTTCAGCTTATCAATGTATTTTACTAAGCTTTCATCAGGACCTCATTTTGAAAAAACACCTTGGCGGTATAAGCACACTAAGGCTTACCCTGACCTCAGGTGTATGGAACCGATACACTCACGGTTTACAGTGGAGGTCTTCAACCGATTCGAAGAGAACCTCGTGATCTGTGGAAAAAATTATATATATACAGATATTACGTTAGACATACAGAAAATTATCAAGGTGTATGTAGCAAATGGTTGAGTCTAATGTTAGATCTGGCACAAGTAGAAATCTAACTTGTAGTCCCTATAATTTACAGGACTCTTAGTAACATATAACAGTTCCCATATAGTTTAGGAGACTCTGTGCGGTTTAAATCCCAAACATACCCAAGTTTAAATAAAACTGGTACTTGAAAAGAATTCAATCAGGAGTCTATGTTTGGGGTGAGATTATTGAGACAGTGTGGACCAAGTTAAAAAAGGCACTTTTGAACGATTAAAACGGGACGCAAAATCATCCCAAGAGGCAAATAAACAAACAATTGGAAAACTTAAAAAGAGAAAGAGCTTACGTATTTGATGCTGGAAAAATACTCCTTAGGCAAGAAGGCGGTTGGCGGGACTACAGAACAACTGTGGTAGAAGAAGGGGACAGAACGGGAAGTATTACAACCTCAAACTACCCGTCAAACCATTCTACCTAAGCGTACCGCTCTATAAAAACCACTAGATACCAGTGTAGGGCGGTACTCACGTCGTCCAAGTCCTCAGCCTGGCTGTTACACCTACATGGGACCGCCGAGCCCGGAGTCAACAGGAAAAGAAATCCAGGAGTTTAAGTACACAGGGTTGGCGCGGAGAAGCCGGAAGTATTCTCGTCTGCCTAGGGCGCGAGCGCCGCAGCGGTAAAGGCAGAGAGAAAGGACTTACTCGCTGGCCCTTGGGAGAGAAAAACAACTAGAACGTCAAATCCTCCTATCGTGAAAACTTTATTGAGGAGTGTGTGGAGGCAACAATTTAGCAGAGTCGATACAAAATTCAGGGCATCTTACTACCAGGGCCCGCAAATGTTTATTAGATATCCCAGAGTATAGAGATCTTAGAAATCAAAATCGGGGCTTCAGTTTGAAAATATACTTGAAGTCGTCATGATTGGGTCCCTGGGAAGTCAGAAATGATCTTGTGTGCTTAATGTGTGTAGGCATCGACAACAGCAAGGCAGAGGCAGTATTAACTACCTGTGTATCATAGAATCAGATCACTGGTCTGGCCCTAATAAATTAGTAGACATCCCTCAGTATAAAAATCCCTCAATATAGGAATATCGGGAACATGAGTCGGAGCCTCCAATTATAGGACCTTCCGAGTTGAGAGTACAGGAGACCTGAGTATTTTGTGACAGATAGTTGGAGTCAAGAGAACTAACAGCAAAACAGGGGGCCTTTAGCTATTATGTCTCAGAACTGTTCCCCAAGGGATATTATCATGAAGTCCCACTAGATGTGTTGATAGTCGGTAGACCCAACGTTGTTCCTTTTCAAACAACAAGGAAGGTTTTGCTTGTTCTATGATGGTCCATTGTAAATCATCCGCAGTATGGTTGAAGCGTAAGAAGTGTTCAGTTAATTTTGTCGTGCTTCTTTTACATCGAACGTTACTTCGGTGTTCACCAATACGTAGCTTGACTTTCCTAGTGGTCATGCCCACATACTTCAAACCACATGGACATGTAATGAGATAGACCACATCAGTCGTGTTACAATTAGTGTGGCTACGTTGAGTCCAGACTTTGCCATTTTCTAAAGCCAAAGTTTTGGTGGGGGAAGTGAGGTGGCATACACTGCATGACCCACAGGGGAAATGGCCCAGAATAGGTGGTAAGCCCCAGGTGTCAAGGACAGATGGTTCAGTGGACTTGTTTGTAATCCTCGGTCTCGTGTGGACAAGAGAGTCTTTAATACTCATAGCTTTTTTGTATGCAAATAAAGGTTTTTCCCACTTGATGTTATTACTCTGCAGAATCCTCCAATGTTTCTTGATGGATTTTGCAATGGCATTGGAGGCAACGTTGTAAGTTGTTACACACGTTAGTGGTATATCTGTGGGCTCTTTTGGGTAATCCTGCAAGAGGACCTCTCTAGGTTGATTTCTTGCTCTTTTGCAACTTTTGGATAAGATAGTCTCAGGATAACCCCTCTGTTTGAGTTTGTGTGTCAATTCTTTGGACTGTATACGAAAATCCTCCACCTTGCTACAATTACGCCTGATGCGCAAGTATTGACCATAGGGGAGGTTTTCCCGTAATGGTCGAGGGTGAAAGCTAGAAAAGGTCAAAAGGTTGTTTCTAGCTGTAGGTTTGTAATATGTTTTTGTCAGAAGAGCTCCATCGACCTTCGTGACAATCACATCCAAGAAAATCATCTCATATCTGTGAAAGGAATGGGTGAAGAGCAAATGAGGGTCACAGGTGTTAATCCATGCCAAGAAATCACAAAGGATACTTTCGGGACCTTGCCAGATGATAAAAATATCATCGATATATCTTTTCCAAAAGGAAAGATATGAAGAAAAAGGGTTGAGTTGGCTTAGGATAAATTTACGTTCAAAATCAAAAACATAAAGTCCTGCCACACTCGGCGCAAAAGTGCTGCCCATCGAAGTTCCTGTTGACTGGAGGTATAGTGTGCCCTGATATTCAAAAAAGTTCTTCTTGAGTGCCAAAGTAGCACATTCAATAATAAAGCCTTTCGGTGTTTCGAAGGACCAATTGATAGAATCGAGAGCTTCCCCAATGACCTTGATTGTATCGTCCTGGGGAATGCTTGTATAAAGACTCTCAATGTCTAGAGATACAAGGATCGTGTTGTCATGATCTACTGTGAGTTCTTGGAGAGATGCCCAAAAACTTTTTGTGTCTTTCAGATACGTCGGGGTATCCTGAATTATTGGTTTCAGAAAAAAATCACAAAATATAGAAAGAGGCTCTAGTAAAGAACCAATGCCCGATACTATGGGGCGACCCGGAGGGGGTGACTTATTTTTGTGAATTTTTGGCAATGTATAAAAATAAGGAGTTATGCCTTTTCCTTTCGTCAAGAAATCAGCCTTGTGTTTGCTTATGTACCCACTAGTCTCGGCATGCTCAACAAGATTGCCTATCGTAGTTCTCAAAAGTGGGGAGGGATCCGAAGTCAGAGGAATGTAATTCTTCAGGTTGTTTAGAAGGCGTCTACATTCAAGATCATAATCTGTGGCATTTTGGATTACGATTCCTCCCCCCTTATCAGCAGGTTTTATCACAATGTCAGAATTACTTTTTAGTGATTGAAGAGCCTGGAACGCAATGGCACTCATATTTTTATAAGTTCTTTGGTCCTGAAAGGCTTCAACATCGTTAAAGACTGCTTGTTCGAATGCGGTGAGTCCCGCTGGAACCAAATGGGGAGGGGGGGTGAATGTAGACTTCAGACGTAAGGCGGTGTCACTGGGATGATCTACAAGGACATCGGATTTGTTTTTCTCAAAGAAAGATTTGAGTTTTAACTTTCTGAAAAATTCTGAAAGTTCACAGTGCAAACGGAAGCGATCCAACCGTGCAGTGGGCACAAAGCCTAATCTTTTCTCAAGTACTTTGCTCTCTGTCTGTGTCAGTGTAACCGAGGAAAGATTCACCACTAGGCTCTCTGATTGCTGGTTCCCGCCTTGCTCCGTGTATGGTTCCCTATCCCTTCCTCCTGCTCCCAATGGACCTGATTGTTTCCTCTCCTTCTCCCTCGTCCTCGCCTGCCTCTGTCTAAAAAAGGAGGGCGGAATGTATTGGATTGGAAGGGAGGTAACTGGACATAACCCGGGTTCCAGCCCATCATTGGGAACTGGGGAGGTTGAAACTGATTGTGATAACCTAGACCCCCTTGGTTTGGGTAGGGTTGCCAATTCGGTTGGTACTGGTAAGGTCGATTTCTGCCTCTGCCCCGCTGTCTGGATTTTGTACTCTCATTACTTGACCCGCTTGAAAAGGAGTCATTGTCATCTGTCATCTCTTCCTGGGCATTGCTATCAGTTGGAGGAACATAATCTGGGTTTGCATACGGGTATGTTTTGTTAAAAGAGAAACGCTTAAGATCCTTTTGGAATTTCTGAGCTTTTGACTGTGTCAGTGTTTCCTTATATTCATTCATTTCTTTATTAAGCTCATCCAATTTCTTTTTGTACCCAGTCAACGTTGTACGGAAGTGCGTCTCAGTTAGTTGAATTTCCACCATTAATGCCTCTGAAAGTCTGAGAGCAGTTTTAATAATTAGAACAAGCCAATCGCGGGTGCAGTGCCATGCAATTTGGGACCAGTCTCTACGAAACACTGGATCATCGAGAAAAATACGAGGGGCGTTGGTGACCAGGAGGCCCTTGGGGGCAATGTTATTGCTTAGGCACTCTGTTAGTATAGTGCCATGCAGAATGGTACGTATGCGATTTCTTTTTTGTTCAGTCAATTTCTCCCATTCACTCGTTTGTGAAATAGTTTTTGCTATAGAAGAGTCAGCAAAAAGTGAGGAATCAGCTAAAAGAACGTCAACCTCTGCATCAGTGTACGTAAGCCCTGTGTTTTCCATTTTAAGTGCCGATAAAAATTCAAGAGCGAAATCTCCAACACTGGAATCAATACTAATCTCTCGCAGCTGTGCGCTGCCCAAATATATCTAGAAACAACAAGAGAGAGAGGGTTGAGATACACTCTTAATCCCCCAAAGTCAATGAAAAACAACGAAAGAGTGTGGTAATAACCAGAAAATCAACGTAAAGTGATTCTCCAAAATCAAACTTAATGCCAGAAGGACTGAGTCAACCTAATTTTGAAATAAAACCCTCACTCACCAACATAGTTGGTGACATGCTTCATCATGGGGTTTTGCCAGGGGTGCCTTATGCACCTCTGGTGTGCTTCGACGCTGATTTTAGAGCGGAGCAACCAAATTTCAACTAAAGAAGTGAAGTGATTTAGTGAGTGAAAATCAGGATAAAGGGATTAAAAATCCTGTGTCGTCTACCAAAACAATTTAATAGTGGCGAGGCAAGGATGGGTTAAAAAGTGAAGAAGGATAATAACTCCTGGCGTTAAATTGGTCAGGTTTATCCTCAAAATGATCAGGTGGTCAACATGTTTCAGCTTATCAATGTATTTTACTAAGCTTTCATCAGGACCTCATTTTGAAAAAACACCTTGGCGGTATAAGCACACTAAGGCTTACCCTGACCTCAGGTGTATGGAACCGATACACTCACGGTTTACATTGGAGGTCTTCAACCGATTCGAAGAGAACCTCGTGATCTGTGGAAAAAATTATATATATACAGATATTACGTTAGACATACAGAAAATTATCAAGGTGTATGTAGCAAATGGTTGAGTCTAATGTTAGATCTGGCACAAGTAGAAATCTAACTTGTAGTCCCTATAATTTACAGGACTCTTAGTAACATATAACAGTTCCCATATAGTTTAGGAGACTCTGTGCGGTTTAAATCCCAAACATACCCAAGTTTAAATAAAACTGGTACTTGAAAAGAATTCAATCAGGAGTCTATGTTTGGGGTGAGATTATTGAGACAGTGTGGACCAAGTTAAAAAAGGCACTTTTGAACGATTAAAACGGGACGCAAAATCATCCCAAGAGGCAAATAAACAAACAATTGGAAAACTTAAAAAGAGAAAGAGCTTACGTATTTGATGCTGGAAAAATACTCCTTAGGCAAGAAGGCGGTTGGCGGGACTACAGAACAACTGTGGTAGAAGAAGGGGACAGAACGGGAAGTATTACAACCTCGAACTACCCGTCAAACCATTCTACCTAAGCGTACCGCTCTATAAAAACCACTAGATAGCAGTGTAGGGCGGTACTCACGTCGTCCAAGTCCTCAGCCTGGCTGTTACACCTACATGGGACCGCCGAGCCCGGAGTCAACAGGAAAAGAAATCCAGGAGTTTAAGTACACAGGGTTGGCGCGGAGAAGCCGGAAGTATTCTCGTCTGCCTAGGGCGCGAGCGCCGCAGCGGTAAAGGCAGAGAGAAAGGACTTACTCGCTGGCCCTTGGGAGAGAAAAACAACTAGAACGTCAAATCCTCCTATCGTGAAAACTTTATTGAGGAGTGTGTGGAGGCAACAATTTAGCAGAGTCGATACAAAATTCAGGGCATCTTACTACCAGGGCCCGCAAATGTTTATTAGATATCCCAGAGTATAGAGATCTTAGAAATCAAAATCGGGGCTTCAGTTTGAAAATATACTTGAAGTCGTCATGATTGGGTCCCTGGGAAGTCAGAAATGATCTTGTGTGCTTAATGTGTGTACGCATCGACAACAGCAAGGCAGAGGCAGTATTAACTACCTGTGTATCATAGAATCAGATCACTGGTCTGGCCCTAATAAATTAGTAGCCATCCCTCAGTATAAAAATCCCTCAATATAGGAATATCGGGAACATGAGTCGGAGCCTCCAATTATAGGACCTTCCGAGTTGAGAGTACAGGAGACCTGAGGATTTTGTGACAGATAGTTGGAGTCAAGAGAACTAACAGCAAAACAGGGGGCCTTTAGCTATTATGTCTCAGAACTGTTCCCCAAGGGATATTATCGTTAAGTCCCACTAGATGTGTTGATAGTCGGTAGACCCAACGTTGCTCCTTTTCAAACAACAAGGAAGGTTTTGCTTGTTCTATGATGGTCCATTGTAAATCATCCGCAGTATGGTTGAAGCGTAAGAAGTGTTCAGTTAATTTTGTCGTGCTTCTTTTACATCGAACGTTACTTCGGTGTTCACCAATACGTAGCTTGACTTTCCTAGTGGTCATGCCCACATACTTCAAACCACATGGACATGTAATGAGATAGACCACATCAGTCGTGTTACAATTAGTGTGGCTACGTTGAGTCCAGACTTTACCATTTTCTAAAGCCAAAGTTTTGGTGGGGGAAGTGAGGTGGCATACACTGCATGACCCACAGGGGAAATGGCCCAGAATAGGTGGTAAGCCCCAGGTGTCAAGGACAGATGGTTCAGTGGACTTGTTTGTAATCCTCGGTCTCGTGTGGACAAGAGAGTCTTTAATACTCATAGCTTTTTTGTATGCAAATAAAGGTTTTTCCCACTTGATGTTATTACTCTTCAGAATCCTCCAATGTTTCTTGATGGATTTTGCAATGGCATTGGAGGCAACGTTGTAAGTTGTTACACACGTTAGTGGTATATCTGTGGGCTCTTTTGGGTAATCCTGCAAGAGGACCTCTCTAGGTTGATTTCTTGCTCTTTTGCAACTTTTGGATAAGATAGTCTCAGGATAACCCCTCTGTTTGAGTTTGTGTGTCAATTCTTTGGACTGTATACGAAAATCCTCCACCTTGCTACAATTGCGCCTGATGCGCAAGGATTGACCATAGGGGAGGTTTTCCCGTAATGGTCGAGGGTGAAAGCTAGAAAAGGTCAAAAGGTTGTTTCTAGCTGTAGGTTTGTAATATGTTTTTGTCAGAAGAGCTCCATCGACCTTCGTGACAATCACATCCAAGAAAATCATCTCATATCTGTGAAAGGAATGGGTGAAGAGCAAATGAGGGTCACAGGTGTTAATCCATGCCAAGAAATCACAAAGGATACTTTCGGGACCCTGCCAGATGATAAAAATATCATCGATATATCTTTTCCAAAAGGAAAGATATGAAGAAAAAGGGTTGAGTTGGCTTAGGATAAATTTACGTTCAAAATCAAAAACATAAAGTCCTGCCACACTCGGCGCAAAAGTGCTGCCCATCGAAGTTCCTGTTGACTGGAGGTATAGTGTGCCCTGATATTCAAAAAAGTTCTTCTTGAGTGCCAAAGTAGCACATTCAATAATAAAGCCTTTCGGTGTTTGGAAGGACCAATTGATAGAATCGAGAGCTTCCCCAATTACCTTGATTGTATCGTCCTGGGGAATGCTTGTATAAAGACTCTCAATGTCTAGAGATACAAGGATCGTGTTGTCATGATCTACTGTGAGTTCTTGGAGAGATGCCCAAAAACTTTTTGTGTCTTTCAGATACGTCGGGGTATCCTGAATTATTGGTTTCAGAAAAAAATCACAAAATATAGAAAAAGGGCTCTAGTAAAGAACCAATGCCCGATACTATGGGGCGACCCGGAGGGGGTGACTTATTTTTGTGAATTTTTGGCAATGTATAAAAATAAGGAGTTATGCCTTTTCCTTTCGTCAAGAAATCAGCCTCGTGTTTGCTTATGTACCCACTAGTCTCGGCATGCTCAACAAGATTGCCTATCGTAGTTCTCAAAAGTGGGGAGGGATCCGAAGTCAGAGGAATGTAATTCTTCAGGTTGTTTAGAAGGCGTCTACATTCAAGATCATAATCTGTGGCATTTTGGATTACGATTCCTCCCCCCTTATCAGCAGGTTTTATCACAATGTCAGAATTACTTTTTAATGATTGAAGAGCCTGGAACTCAATGGCACTCATATTTTTATAAGTTCCTTGGTCCTGAAAGGCTTCAACATCGTTAAAGACTGCTTGTTCGAATGCGGTGAGTCCCGCTGGAACCAAATGGGGAGGGGGGGTGAATGTAGACTTCAGACGTAAGGCGGTGTCACTGAGATGATCTACAAGGACATCGGATTTGTTTTTCTCAAAGAAAGATTTGAGTTTTAACTTTCTGAAAAATTCTGAAAGTTCACAGTGCAAACGGAAGCGATCCAACCGTGCAGTGGGCACAAAGCCTAATCCTTTCTCAAGTACTTTACTCTCTGTCTGTGTCAGTGTAACCGAGGAAAGATTCACCACTAGGCTCTCTGATTGCTGGTTCCCGCCTTGCTCCGTGTATGGTTCCCTATCCCTTCCTCCTGCTCCCAATGGACCTGATTGTTTCCTCTCCTTCTCCCTCGTCCTCGCCTGCCTCTGTCTAAAAAAGGAGGGCGGAATGTATTGGATTGGAAGGGAGGTAACTGGACATAACCCGGGTTCCAGCCCATCATTGGGAACTGGGGAGGTTGAAACTGATTGTGATAACCTAGACCCCCCTTGGTTTGGGTAGGGTTGCCAATTCGGTTGGTACTGGTAAGGTCGATTTCTGCCTCTGCCCCGCTGTCTGGATTTTGTACTCTCATTACTTGACCCGCTTGAAAAGGAGTCATTGTCATCTGTCATCTCTTCCTGGGCATTGCTATCAGTTGGAGGAACATAATCTGGGTTGGCATACGGGTATGTTTTGTTAAAAGAGAAACGCTTAAGATCCTTTTGGAATTTTTGAGCTTTTGACTGTGTCAGTGTTTCCTTATATTCATTCATTTCTTTATTAAGCTCATCCAATTTCTTTTTGTACCCAGTCAACGCTGTACGGAAGTGCGTCTCAGTTAGTTGAATTTCCACCATTAATGCCTCTGAAAGTCTGAGAGCAGTTTTAATAATTAGAACAAGCCAATCGCGGGTGCAGTGCCATGCAATTTGGGCCCAGTCTCTACGAAACACTGGATCATCGAGAAAAATACGAGGGGCGTTGGTGACCAGGAGGCCCTTGGGGGCAATGTTATTGCTTAGGCACTCTGTTAGTATAGTGCCATGCAGAATGGTACGTATGCGATTTCTTTTTTGTTCAGTCAATTTCTCCCATTCACTCGTTTGTGAAATAGTTTGTGCTATAGAAGAGTCAGCAAAAAGTGAGGAATCAGCTAAAAGAGCGTCAACCTCTGCATCAGTGTACGTAAGCCCTGTGTTTTCCATTTTAAGTGCCGATAAAAATTCAAGAGCGAAATCTCCAACACTGGAATCAATACTAATCTCTCGCAGCTGTGCGCTGCCCAAATATATCTAGAAACAACAAGAGAGAGAGGGTTGAGATACACTCTTAATCCCCCAAAGTCAATGAAAAACAACGAAAGAGTGTGGTAATAACCAGAAAATCAACGTAAAGTGATTCTCCAAAATAAAACTTAATGCCAGAAGGACTGAGTCAACCTAATTTTGAAATAAAACCCTCACTCACCAACATAGTTGGTGACATGCTTCATCATGGGGTTTTGCCAGGGGTGCCTTATGCACCTCTGGTGTGCTTCGACGCTGATTTTAGAGCGGAGCAACCAAATTTCAACTAAAGAAGTGAAGTGATTTAGTGAGTGAAAATCAGGATAAAGGGATTAAAAATCCTGTGTCGTCTACCAAAACAATTTAATAGTGGCGAGGCAAGGATGGGTTAAAAAGTGAAGAAGGATAATAACTCCTGGCGTTAAATTGGTCAGGTTTATCCTCAAAATGATCAGGTGGTCAACATGTTTCAGCTTATCAATGTATTTTACTAAGCTTTCATCAGGACCTCATTTTGAAAAAACACCTTGGCGGTATAAGCACACTAAGGCTTACCCTGACCTCAGGTGTATGGAACCGATACACTCACGGTTTACAGTGGAGGTCTTCAACCGATTCGAAGAGAACCTCGTGATCTGTGGAAAAAATTATATATATACAGATATTACGTTAGACATACAGAAAATTATCAAGGTGTATGTAGCAAATGGTTGAGTCTAATGTTAGATCTGGCACAAGTAGAAATCTAACTTGTAGTCCCTATAATTTACAGGACTCTTAGTAACATATAACAGTTCCCATATAGTTTAGGAGACTCTGTGCGGTTTAAATCCCAAACATACCCAAGTTTAAATAAAACTGGTACTTGAAAAGAATTCAATCAGGAGTCTATGTTTGGGGTGAGATTATTGAGACAGTGTGGACCAAGTTAAAAAAGGCACTTTTGAACGATTAAAACGGGACGCAAAATCATCCCAAGAGGCAAATAAACAAACAATTGGAAAACTTAAAAAGAGAAAGAGCTTACGTATTTGATGCTGGAAAAATACTCCTTAGGCAAGAAGGCGGTTGGCGGGACTACAGAACAACTGTGGTAGAAGAAGGGGACAGAACGGGAAGTATTACAACCTCGAACTACCCGTCAAACCATTCTACCTAAGCGTACCGCTCTATAAAAACCACTAGATACCAGTGTAGGGCGGTACTCACGTCGTCCAAGTCCTCAGCCTGGCTGTTACACCTACATGGGACCGCCGAGCCCGGAGTCAACAGGAAAAGAAATCCAGGAGTTTAAGTACACAGGGTTGGCGCGGAGAAGCCGGAAGTATTCTCGTCTGCCTAGGGCGCGAGCGCCGCAGCGGTAAAGGCAGAGAGAAAGGACTTACTCGCTGGCCCTTGGGAGAGAAAAACAACTAGAACGTCAAATCCTCCTATCGTGAAAACTTTATTGAGGAGTGTGTGGAGGCAACAATTTAGCAGAGTCGATACAAAATTCAGGGCATCTTACTACCAGGGCCCGCAAATGTTTATTAGATATCCCAGAGTATAGAGATCTTAGAAATCAAAATCGGGGCTTCAGTTTGAAAATATACTTGAAGTCGTCATGATTGGGTCCCTGGGAAGTCAGAAATGATCTTGTGTGCTTAATGTGTGTACGCATCGACAACAGCAAGGCAGAGGCAGTATTAACTACCTGTGTATCATAGAATCAGATCACTGGTCTGGCCCTAATAAATTAGTAGACATCCCTCAGTATAAAAATCCCTCAATATAGGAATATCGGGAACATGAGTCGGAGCCTCCAATTATAGGACCTTCCGAGTTGAGAGTACAGGAGACCTGAGGATTTTGTGACAGATAGTTGGAGTCAAGAGAACTAACAGCAAAACAGGGGGCCTTTAGCTATTATGTCTCAGAACTGTTCCCCAAGGGATATTATCGTTAAGTCCCACTAGATGTGTTGATAGTCGGTAGACCCAACGTTGTTCCTTTTCAAACAACAAGGAAGGTTTTGCTTGTTCTATGATGGTCCATTGTAAATCATCCGCAGTATGGTTGAAGCGTAAGAAGTGTTCAGTTAATTTTGTCGTGCTTCTTTTACATCGAACGTTACTTCGGTGTTCACCAAT
Source organism: Triturus cristatus (assembly GCF_964204655.1). NCBI lineage: Eukaryota > Metazoa > Chordata > Amphibia > Caudata > Salamandridae > Triturus > Triturus cristatus. The sequence goes on from NC_140590.1 coordinate 1,162,293,934, forward strand.
ACGTAGCTTGACTTTCCTAGTGGTCATGCCCAAATACTTCAAACCACATGGACATGTAATGAGATAGACCACATCAGTCGTGTTACAATTAGTGTGGCTACGTTGAGTCCAGACTTTACCATTTTCTAAAGCCAAAGTTTTGGTGGGGGAAGTGAGGTGGCATACACTGCATGACCCACAGGGGAAATGGCCCAGAATAGGTGGTAAGCCCCAGGTGTCAAGGACAGATGGTTCAGTGGACTTGTTTGTAATCCTCGGTCTCGTGTGGACAAGAGAGTCTTTAATACTCATAGCTTTTTTGTATGCAAATAAAGGTTTTTCCCACTTGATGTTATTACTCTTCAGAATCCTCCAATGTTTCTTGATGGATTTTGCAATGGCATTGGAGGCAACGTTGTAAGTTGTTACACACGTTAGTGGTATATCTGTGGGCTCTTTTGGGTAATCCTGCAAGAGGACCTCTCTAGGTTGATTTCTTGCTCTTTTGCAACTTTTGGATAAGATAGTCTCAGGATAACCCCTCTGTTTGAGTTTGTGTGTCAATTCTTTGGACTGTATACGAAAATCCTCCACCTTGCTACAATTGCGCCTGATGCGCAAGGATTGACCATAGGGGAGGTTTTCCCGTAATGGTCGAGGGTGAAAGCTAAAAAAGGTCAAAAGGTTGTTTCTAGCTGTAGGTTTGTAATATGTTTTTGTCAGAAGAGCTCCATCGACCTTCGTGACAATCACATCCAAGAAAATCATCTCATATCTGTGAAAGGAATGGGTGAAGAGCAAATGAGGGTCACAGGTGTTAATCCATGCCAAGAAATCACAAAGGATACTTTCGGGACCCTGCCAGATGATAAAAATATCATCGATATATCTTTTCCAAAAGGAAAGATATGAAGAAAAAGGGTTGAGTTGGCTTAGGATAAATTTACGTTCAAAATCAAAAACATAAAGTCCTGCCACACTCGGCGCAAAAGTGCTGCCCATCGAAGTTCCTGTTGACTGGAGGTATAGTGTGCCCTGATATTCAAAAAAGTTCTTCTTGAGTGCCAAAGTAGCACATTCAATAATAAAGCCTTTCGGTGTTTGGAAGGACCAATTGATAGAATCGAGAGCTTCCCCAATGACCTTGATTGTATCGTCCTGGGGAATGCTTGTATAAAGACTCTCAATGTCTAGAGATACAAGGATCGTGTTGTCATGATCTACTGTGAGTTCTTGGAGAGATGCCAAAAAACTTTTTGTGTCTTTCAGATACGTCGGGGTATCCTGAATTATTGGTTTCAGAAAAAAATCACAAAATATAGAAAGAGGCTCTAGTAAAGAACCAATGCCCGATACTATGGGGCGACCCGGAGGGGGTGACTTATTTTTGTGAATTTTTGGCAATGTATAAAAATAAGGAGTTATGCCTTTTCCTTTCGTCAAGAAATCAGCCTCGTGTTTGCTTATGTACCCACTAGTCTCGGCATGCTCAACAAGATTGCCTATCGTAGTTCTCAAAAGTGGGGAGGGATCCGAAGTCAGAGGAATGTAATTCTTCAGGTTGTTTAGAAGGCGTCTACATTCAAGATCATAATCTGTGGCATTTTGGATTACGATTCCTCCCCCCTTATCAGCAGGTTTTATCAGAATGTCAGAATTACTTTTTAGTGATTGAAGAGCCTGGAACGCAATGGCACTCATATTTTTATAAGTTCTTTGGTCCTGAAAGGCTTCAACATCGTTAAAGACTGCTTGTTCGAATGCGGTGAGTCCCGCTGGAACCAAATGGGCAGGGGGGGGTGAATGTAGACTTCAGACGTAAGGCGGTGTCACTGGGATGATCTACAAGGACATCGGATTTGTTTTTCTCAAAGAAAGATTTGAGTTTTAACTTTCTGAAAAATTCTGAAAGTTCACAGTGCAAACGGAAGCGATCCAACCGTGCAGTGGGCACAAAGCCTAATCTTTTCTCAAGTACTTTGCTCTCTGTCTGTGTCAGTGTAACCGAGGAAAGATTCACCACTAGGCTCTCTGATTGCTGGTTCCCGCCTTGCTCAGTGTATGGTTCCCTATCCCTTCCTCCTGCTCCCAATGGACCTGATGGTTTCCTCTCCTTCTCCCTCGTCCTCGCCTGCCTCTGTCTAAAAAAGGAGGGCGGAATGTATTGGATTGGAAGGGAGGTAACTGGACAAAACCCGGGTTCCAGCCCATCATTGGGAACTGGGGAGGTTGAAACTGATTGTGATAACCTAGACCCCCTTGGTTTGGGTAGGGTTGCCAATTCGGTTGGTACTGGTAAGGTCGATTTCTGCCTCTGCCCCGCTGTCTGGATTTTGTACTCTCATTACTTGACCCGCTTGAAAAGGAGTCATTGTCATCTGTCATCTCTTCCTGGGCATTGCTATCAGTTGGAGGAACATAATCTGGGTTTGCATACGGGTATGTTTTGTTAAAAGAGAAACGCTTAAGATCCTTTTGGAATTTTTGAGCTTTTGACTGTGTCAGTGTTTCCTTATATTCATTCATTTCTTTATTAAGCTCATCCAATTTCTTTTTGTACCCAGTCAACGTTGTACGGAAGTGCGTCTCAGTTAGTTGAATTTCCACCATTAATGCCTCTGAAAGTCTGAGAGCAGTTTTAATAATTAGAACAAGCCAATCGCGGGTGCAGTGCCATGCAATTTGGGCCCAGTCTCTACGAAACACTGGATCATCGAGAAAAATACGAGGGGCGTTGGTGACCAGGAGGCCCTTGGGGGCAATGTTATTGCGTAGGTACTCTGTTAGTATAGTGCCATGCAGAATGGTACGTATGCGATTTCTTTTTTGTTCAGTCAATTTCTCCCATTCACTCGTTTGTGAAATAGTTTGTGCTATAGAAGAGTCATCTAATAAACATTTGCGGGCCCTGGTAGTAAGATGCCCTGAATTTTGTATCGACTCTGCTAAATTGTTGCCTTCACACACTCCTCAATAAAGTTTTCACGATAGGAGGATTTAACGTTCTAGTTGTTTTTTTCTCTCCCAAGGGCCAGCGAGTAAGTCCTTTCTCTCTGCCTTTACCGCTGCGGCGCTCGTGCCCTAGGCAGACAAGAATACTTCCGGCTTCTCCGCGCCAACCCTGTGTACTTAAACTCCTGGATTTCTTTTCCTGTTGACTCCGGGCTCGGCGGTCCCATGTAGGTGTAACAGCCAGGCTGAGGACTTGGACGACGTGAGTACCGCCCTACACTGGTATCTAGTGGTTTTTATAGAGCAGTACGCTTAGGTAGAATGGTTTGACGGGTAGTTCGAGGTTGTAATACTTCCCGTTCTGTCCCCTTCTTCTACCACAGTTGTTCTGTAGTCCCGCCAACCGCCTTCTTGCCTAAGGAGTATTTTTCCAGCATCAAATACGTAAGCTCTTTCTCTTTTTAAGTTTTCCAATTGTTTGTTTATTTGCCTCTTGGGATGATTTTGCGTCCCGTTTTAATCGTTCAAAAGTGCCTTTTTTAACTTGGTCCACACTGTCTCAATAATCTCACCCCAAACATAGACTCCTGATTGAATTCTTTTCAAGTACCAGTTTTATTTAAACTTGGGTATGTTTGGGATTTAAACCGCACAGAGTCTCCTAAACTATATGGGAACTGTTATATGTTACTAAGAGTCCTGTAAATTATAGGGACTACAAGTTAGATTTCTACTTGTGCCAGATCTGACATTAGACTCAACCATTTGCTACATACACCTTGATAATTTTCTGTATGTCTAACGTAATATCTGTATATATATAATTTTTTCCACAGATCACGAGGTTCTCTTCGAATCGGTTGAAGACCTCCACTGTAAACCGTGAGTGTATCGGTTCCATACACCTGAGGTCAGGGTAAGCCTTAGTGTGCTTATACCGCCAAGGTGTTTTTTCAAAATGAGGTCCTGATGAAAGCTTAGTAAAATACATTGATAAGCTGAAACATGTTGACCACCTGATCATTTTGAGGATAAACCTGACCAATTTAACGCCAGCAGTTATTATCCTTCTTCACTTTTTAACCCATCCTTGCCTCGCCACTATTAAATTGTTTTGGTAGACGACACAGGATTTTTAATCCCTTTATCCTGATTTTCACTCACTAAATCACTTCACTTCTTTAGTTGAAATTTGGTTGCTCCGCTCTAAAATCAGCGTCGAAGCACACCAGAGGTGCATAAGGCACCCCTGGCAAAACCCCATGATGGAGCATGTCACCAACTATGTTGGTGAGTGAGGGTTTATTTCAAAATTAGGTTGACTCAGTCCTTCTGGCATTAAGTTTGATTTTGGAGAATCACTTTACGTTGATTTTCTGGTTATTACCACACTCTTTCGTTGTTTTTCATTGACTTTGGGGGATTAAGAGTGTATCTCAACCCTCTCTCTCTTGTTGTTTCTAGATATATTTGGGCAGCGCACAGCTGCGAGAGATTAGTATTGATTCCAGTGTTGGAGATTTCGCTCTTGAATTTTTATCGGCACTTAAAATGGAAAACACAGGGCTTACGTACACTGATGCAGAGGTTGACGCTCTTTTAGCTGATTCCTCACTTTTTGCTGACTCTTCTATAGCACAAACTATTTCACAAACGAGTGAATGGGAGAAATTGACTGAACAAAAAAGAAATCGCATACGTACCATTCTGCATGGCACTATACTAACAGAGTACCTACGCAATAACATTGCCCCCAAGGGCCTCCTGGTCACCAACGCCCCTCGTATTTTTCTCGATGATCCAGTGTTTCGTAGAGACTGGGCCCAAATTGCATGGCACTGCACCCGCGATTGGCTTGTTCTAATTATTAAAACTGCTCTCAGACTTTCAGAGGCATTAATGGTGGAAATTCAACTAACTGAGACGCACTTCCGTACAACGTTGACTGGGTACAAAAAGAAATTGGATGAGCTTAATAAAGAAATGAATGAATATAAGGAAACACTGACACAGTCAAAAGCTCAAAAATTCCAAAAGGATCTTAAGCGTTTCTCTTTTAACAAAACATACCCGTATGCCAACCCAGATTATGTTCCTCCAACTGATAGCAATGCCCAGGAAGAGATGACAGATGACAATGACTCCTTTTCAAGCGGGTCAAGTAATGAGAGTACAAAATCCAGACAGCGGGGCAGAGGCAGAAATCGACCTTACCAGTACCAACCGAATTGGCAACCCTACCCAAACCAAGGGGGTCTAGGTTATCACAATCAGTTTCAACCTCCCCAGTTCCCAATGATGGGCTGGAACCCGGGTTATGTCCAGTTACCTCCCTTCCAATCCAATACATTCCGCCCTCCTTTTTTAGACAGAGGCAGGCGAGGACGAGGGAGAAGGAGAGGAAACAATCAGGTCCATTGGGAGCAGGAGGAAGGGATAGTGAACCATACACGGAGCAAGGCGGGAACCAGCAATCAGAGAGCCTAGTGGTGAATCTTTCCTCGGTTACACTGACACAGACAGAGAGCAAAGTACTTGAGAAAGGATTAGGCTTTGTGCCCACTGCACGGTTGGATCGCTTCCGTTTGCACAGTGAACTTTCAGAATTTTTCAGAAAGTTAAAACTCAAATCTTTCTTTGAGAAAAACAAATCCGATGTCCTTGTAGATCATCCCAGTGACACCGCCTTACGTCTGAAGTCTACATTCACCCCCCCTCCCCATTTGGTTCCAGCGGGACTCACCGCATTCGAACAAGCAGTCTTTAACGATGTTGAAGCCTTTCAGGACCAAGGAACTTATAAAAATATGAGTGCCATTGCGTTCCAGGCTCTTCAATCACTAAAAAGTAATTCTGACATTGTGATAAAACCTGCTGATAAGGGGGGAGGAATCGTAATCTAAAATGCCACAGATTATGATCTTGAATGTAGACGCTTTCTAAACAACCTGAAGAATTACATTCCTCTGACTTCGGATCCCTCCCCACTTTTGAGAACTACGATAGGCAATCTTGTTGAGCATGCCGAGACTAGTGGGTACATAAGCAAACACGAGGCTGATTTCTTGACGAAAGGAAAAGTCATAACTCCTTATTTTTATACATTGCCAAAAATTCACAAAAATAAGTCACCCCCTCCGGGTCGCCCCATAGTATCGGGCATTGGTTCTTTACTAGAGCCTCTTTCTATATTTTGTGATTTTTTTCTGAAACCAATAATTCAGGATACCCCGACGTATCTGAAAGACACAAAAAGTTTTTGGGCATCTCTCCAAGAACTCACAGTAGATCATGACAACACGATCCTTGTATCTCTAGACATTGAGAGTCTTTATACAAGCATTCCCCAGGACGATACAATCAAGGTCATTGGGGAAGCTCTCGATTCTATCAATTGGTCCTTCCAAACACCGAAAGGCTTTATTATTGAATGTGCTAGTTTGGCACTCAAGAAGAACTTTTTTGAATATCAGGGCACACTATACCTCCAGTCAACAGGAACTTCGATGGGCAGCACTTTTGCGCCGAGTGTGGCAGGACTTTATGTTTTTGATTTTGAACGTAAATTTATCCTAAGCCAACTCAACCCTTTTTCTTCATATCTTTCCTTTTGGAAAAGATATATCGATGATATTTTTATCATCTGGCAGGGTCCCGAAAGTATCCTTTGTGATTTCTTGGCATGGATTAACACCTGTGACCCTCATTTGCTCTTCACCCATTCCTTTCACAGATATGAGATGATTTTCTTGGATGTGATTGTCACGAAGGTCGATGGAGCTCTTCTGACAAAAACATATTACAAACCTACAGCTAGAAACAACCTTTTGACCTTTTCTAGCTTTCACCCTCGACCATTACGGGAAAACCTCCCCTATGGTCAATACTTGCGCATCAGGCGCAATTGTAGCAAGATGGAGGATTTTTGTATACAGTCCAAAGAATTGACACACAAACTCAAACAGAGGGGTTATCCTGAGACTATCTTATCCAAAAGTTGCAAAAGAGCAAGAAATCAACCTAGAGAGGTCCTCTTGCAGGATTACCCAAAAGAGCCCACAGATATACCACTAACGTGTGTAACAACTTACAACGTTGCCTCCAATGCCATTGCAAAATCCATGAAGAAACATTGGAGGATTCTGCAGAGTAATAACATCAAGTGGGAAAAACCTTTATTTGCATACAAAAAAGCTATGAGTATTAAAGACTCTCTTGTCCACACGAGACCGAGGATTACAAACAAGTCCACTGAACCATCTGTCCTTGACACCTGGGGCTTACCACCTATTCTGGGCCATTTCCCCTGTGGGTCATGCAGTGTATGCCACCTCACTTCCCCCACCAAAACTTTGGCTTTAGAAAATGGCAAAGTCTGGACTCAACGTAGCCACACTAATTGTAACACGACTGATGTGGTCTATCTCATTACATGTCCATGTGGTTTGAAGTATGTGGGCATGACCACTAGGAAAGTCAAGCTACGTATTGGTGAACACCGAAGTAACGTTCGATGTAAAAGAAGCACGACAAAATTAACTGAACACTTCTTACGCTTCAACCATACTGCGGATGATTTACAATGGACCATCATAGAACAAGCAAAACCTTCCTTGTTGTTTGAAAAGGAACAACGTTGGGTCTACCGACTATCAACACATCTAGTGGGACTTAACGATAATATCCCTTGGGGAACAGTTCTGAGACATAATAGCTAAAGGCCCCCTGTTTTGCTGTTAGTTCTCTTGACTCCAACTATCTGTCACAAAATCCTCAGGTCTCCTGTACTCTCAACTCGGAAGGTCCTATAATTGGAGGCTCCGACTCATGTTCCCGATATTCCTATATTTAGGGATTTTTATACTGAGGGATGTCTACTAATTTATTAGGGCCAGACCAGTGATCTGATTCTATGATACACAGGTAGTTAATACTGCCTCTGCCTTGCTGTTGTCGATGCATACACACATTAAGCACACAAGATCATTTCTGACTTCCCAGGGACCCAATCATGACGACTTCAAGTATATTTTCAAACTGAAGCCCCGATTTTGATTTCTAAGATCTCTATACTCTGGGATATCTAATAAACATTTGCGGGCCCTGGTAGTAAGATGCCCTGAATTTTGTATCGACTCTGCTAAATTGTTGCCTCCACACACTCCTCAATAAAGTTTTCACGATAGGAGGATTTGACGTTCTAGTTGTTTTTCTCACCCAAGGGCCAGCGAGTAAGTCCTTTCTCTCTGCCTTTACCGCTGCGGCGCTCGCGCCCTAGGCAGACGAGAATACTTCCGGCTTCTCCGCGCCAACCCTGTGTACTTAAACTCCTGGATTTCTTTTCCTGTTGACTCCGGGCTCGGCGGTTCCATGTAGGTGTAACAGCCAGGCTGAGGACTTGGACGACGTGAGTACCGCCCTACACTGGTATCTAGTGGTTTTTATAGAGCGGTACGCTTAGGTAGAATGGTTTGACGGGTAGTTCGAGGTTGTAATACTTCCCGTTCTGTCCCCTTCTTCTACCACAGTTGTTCTGTAGTCCCGCCAACCGCCTTCTTGCCTAAGGAGTATTTTTCCAGCATCAAATACGTAAGCTCTTTCTCTTTTTAAGTTTTCCAATTGTTTGTTTATTTGCCTCTTGGGATGATTTTGCGTCCCGTTTTAATCGTTCAAAAGTGCCTTTTTTAACTTGGTCCACACTGTCTCAATAATCTCACCCCAAACAAAGACTCCTGATTGAATTCTTTTCAAGTACCAGTTTTATTTAAACTTGGGTATGTTTGGGATTTAAACCGCACAGAGTCTCCTAAACTATATGGGAACTGTTATATGTTACTAAGAGTCCTGTAAATTATAGGGACTACAAGTTAGATTTCTACTTGTGCCAGATCTGACATTAGACTCAACCATTTGCTACATACACCTTGATAATTTTCTGTATGTCTAACGTAATATCTGTATATATATTTTTTTTTCCACAGATCACGAGGTTCTCTTCGAATCGGTTGAAGACCTCCACTGTAAACCGTGAGTGTATCGGTTCCATACACCTGAGGTCAGGGTAAGCCTTAGTGTGCTTATACCGCCAAGGTGTTTTTTCAAAATGAGGTCCTGATGAAAGCTTAGTAAAATACATTGATAAGCTGAAACATGTTGACCACCTGATCATTTTGAGGATAAACCTGACCAATTTAACGCCAGGAGTTATTATCCTTCTTCACTTTTTAACCCATCCTTGCCTCGCCACTATTAAATTGTTTTGGTAGACGACACAGGATTTTTAATCCCTTTATCCTGATTTTCACTCACTAAATCACTTCACTTCTATAGTTGAAATTTGGTTGCTCCGCTCTAAAATCAGCGTCGAAGCACACCAGAGGTGCATAAGGCACCCCTGGCAAAACCCCATGATGAAGCATGTCACCAACTATGTTGGTGAGCGAGGGTTTTATTTCAAAATTAGGTTGACTCAGTCCTTCTGGCATTAAGTTTGATTTTGGAGAATCACTTTACGTTGATTTTCTGGTTATTACCACACTCTTTCGTTGTTTTTCATTGACTTTGGGGGATTAAGAGTGTATCTCAACCCTCTCTCTCTTGTTCTTTCTAGATACAGTACATCTCCTGCCTGAGACCTCATCTGCAGAGTTCCACAAGTATCCTCCCTGAGACCGACCCTTTTCATTGCATACATGATCCCTCTAGCCAGCATCATCCGCTCTCATTCCATCAACGTCCTTTGCTACACCAATGACATGAAACTCATTCTCTCCCTCATGGACAAGTCACCCAGTACCCAGATTAAGTTCAATGCCTGCATGACTGAAATAGCACACTGGAAAAAAAACAGCTGCATAAAGCTGAACACAGAGAAGACCAAAATCATGATCTTCAGGAACAGCACATCACTGTGGGATTTCACCAGGAGGGTAACAGAGCTAGACACAAACCCACCCACCCCAAGAACCTTGGGATCATCATCGACAGTAAACTCAACATGATCACCCAAGTCAATACTGTCACGCCTCATGATTCTGTACCCCGAAGGCAAAAGACACACAAATGATTAACGGAATGCGGAACAAATCGAACATTCACCCCCAGTCAAGAGATCTGGGTTAAATCGATTGTTCTTTTGCACACCATGCCACCCCAGTTTAGTCCCAGACATATGCAAATCAGTCTTGACCCTGCTCCTCATGGGAACAGTCCAGCCCGAACTGCCAAGCCAGGTCACCCCTCATCAGCCAGGCTAGCTTGAATCCAGTGAAACAGTGAGCCCGGAACCCATGTCTAGGCATACCGGGCGCACTTAGGGCGAGAATGCAAAAGACACACAAATGATGGCCGGAATGCGGAGCAAATCAAACATTCACCCCCAGTCAAGATATCTGGTTAAATCCATTGTTCTTTTGCTCACCATGCCACCCCAGTTTAGACCCAGCCATAGATGTGGCTAGACTCACACCCCTCAACGCCAGGATGCCCTCCTGGGTGATAGCGCTCTCTACAAATCTGAAAAACATAAAATAACATGCGATTAGGTGAAAGTCAAACATATAGTTCAGCGAACCCATGGGTAAGGTAAGGTGGCTAAGGAGAGGGCTCTTGCGTACATCTTTGCATGAGTAAGTCTGTCGTACGGGAGTTAAGAGTAGAACAAAGTAATCATGTAAAAGGATGGGGGAGCAAGCAAACTCATGTGAATATCCACAATTTTGTAACTTTGTGAGTATTCACAAAAACGCATGGAAAATTAAGGCAAAAGCCGGGAGTAAGCATTTTACCCAGATGGATTCAGAAAGGAAACACTCACATATTTAATGGAGATGTAGAGAACAAAAACAATACCTAAAGCAGCAGGTAAAAAACCCGGTAGCAACAGTTCCCCGATAGGGTCAGGAAGATTAGGTCTAGATGGGAAGTTAGGTCTAGGGACGAAAGGATTAGGGTCTGGACATTTAAGCTTAACATATGTTCCCAGACTCTGAAACTCTGTGATATCAAGAAGAAACGTAGATTTAGGGTTCCTCTCCTAGATTTAGTGTTTTTATGAATGAGTTGCAGGGCCAAGAGTGTGACAAGGAGGAGGGATGAGATGATAATGGCCAGAATACATAGCAGTAATATCTGTACACAGAGTTTAACTCTTCTTCAACTCTATCCCAGAATTCTCACCTGACTGTAGGCTCCACTCAACTTTGGTAACTACTGCTGTTCGGTAAACTATAGAGAGCTGGTAGGGTGTGGACCCTTTCAATGTCATAGTTATTCAAAATTAGGTATTTTTGGGACAATTTAAAGTCAATGGTCTTTGCCAGGTCTCCGGACAGAGGCCCATAGTTTAGTGAGGCCTGCGTGTACAGAAAGGAGGAGCCGCACTATGCTGGAAACGTGCTACATCCTATAACATATTTTTTTTTAAGTCCTGCAAGGAACAGTCCATTAATTGCCAAGAACCTAAAACTAAGAAATGCAGTTACTGAGTGTGTGTGTGACATAATGCGTGGCCCTGAAAAAGCAATTTATAGGCGAAACATGAATTGGTCAAGTATGTTTTAAAGAAGACAAGAAAAATAAAAACTTTTGTGACCTGAACCTGAGTAAAATGCTTCTCACCTTTCTTTTTTGACTCATCATCTTGAGTAGAGCGATGTTACTGAGGGAAGGTGGGGAACTGGGGAAGCCGGCAGTCAGGAGGTTTGTCATGCTAAGTATTGGCATAGAGATTCAGCCATACCTGACCTATATAAACAAACCATTCCATCTGTTTTTGTTAATAAGGTTTAAGCATGGCATGCTTCCTTGGCTGCTGGCGTACCCTAAGGGTTTTTTCAAAGAGGGCACCCTGGGGCCCTGTCCTTGTGACAATACCTCAGAACAAAACTCGCTGCATTTGGTATTTTTTTTGCAAATTTTACTCTTTGCAGCATAGGAAATGTATTTTGCCTATTCTTAAGAACTGTAACTTTGAGCAAGTGAGGCCTGCTCTGGTTTATCTGCAAATGCTTGGGTCTCCCTTGGTGTGTTTTGGGGTTGCCAGTTTTATTACTGGGGCCATTAGGTGCAGAAATAGGGTGCAGGCTTTTTAGTAAGCCTCCCCATATTTTATTAGTATTGTTTAATAGCTGGAGAATGTGGAATGATGTTTTATGGATTCGTAAATCTGCTGAACCATTTGGATGACATACTTTTTACTGTGCATATGCGCCAATTGTTGTACTATTTATATTTATGAATTGTTATCATTTTTTAGTGGGGTTTTTGTTTTGTGTAACTGTAATTATTTGCATTATGAAATTATTGTCCTGTGCTTTGATGGTTTTAAAATTTTTAACCGAATAAAGCAGATTTTTGACTTGACTTGACTTGACTCCTCATCTCAGTATTACAGGAACCAGATAGTCAGAAATTGTACCTAAAAAAGTGGGGACGTGATGTAGGACACCCAGCAAGATCGCCCCAGGAAGAAATCTTTGCAACTTTTGCCTCCACTCCCTCTCACCAGTGTGCCTTAGCTGACATGTGACTGACTCTACCCCCACTCTGCATGACTCTCTCCCAGCTCTACCTGCTTTCGTTCAATCACATGCCCGCTGCACCTGACGCAACCTGTGCTCTGCTGGATGGGACCTTGAGGGATAAGAAGGACTGGCTCTAGGGTAATGTAATTGGAGCCACCACACCAGGCGCTGACTTTGTGGTGGTGCTGTGTTTTCAAGTACAATATGGTTTTAAAAGCACCTGTTGCCGGGTTCCTGGCCTCCAGCAATTTCTAGGCAACAAAAAAAGTCAAGTAACTGGTGATTGATGGATCTGCTGCAGAGAGATCTGAGTTTTGTCTAGTGAACGTTTTGACTCATCATAAAGTAGCGCAGGAGGGTAAAATGCCTTCTGCAAAGCACGTGTACCATGCAGATCACACAGTGGACACAATATAAATAGGTCACTGTGTTACTGCTTCTGTCAGAGTGCCCCTTTTGTTACTTGCAGTTTATAAGTTTAAACATTAATATAGATCGGTGAGCTATCAACTATCATCAAAGAGCTGCATGTAAACTGCAAGGTATAGATTAGAGCGTTATGATTTTTTCTCCAGTCCTTCATTATCTTTATGTCGCAAAAAGGGTTCACTTGGGTAGAAATCAATTCTTATTAGTAGAACCAACCCCCAACCACAGTGATAGGTTTTAAATTCTGAGTTTGTGCACTCAAACTATACTGCCTACCAGTAGGGAAGTCTTGTGACTCTTACACCTTGCAGTCCTCTGTCTGATGTAACATTTCCTATACACTGATTTACGCCCAATTGATTTATTGTCTCTGTGAAGGAAGTGACCCAATAAGGACCACCCCGGTCACTTACGACCACCTCATTGCCTTCCAAACAAGTGAAGAGCCGGTCGGACAGCAGAGAATACAAACAATCATTTATTGGTAAAATACACTGCAGCGGAGCCCAACCTGCTCAGCACCCGGAGATGGCTGTGGAGGGAACTGGCTCCCCAACTCTTGGGGACGCATAATCATTCTTCTGACACCCCCAACCACTCCCCAGTGGAAAGTTACTGGCTTGAGCCGTACATGAACAAAGAAGGCACAGAAGGATGGGCTGCCACACTATCACTATCTCAAGGTTGCCTTGCGGAGCTTGGCTCCTCCAGACGTGGGAGCAGAGCTACGAAGGGGGATAGGCGCGCAGAGGCAGAATGGCCTTACCATTAGTGAGTCGGCATCCAACCTTGAACGCAAGAGAAAGAAAATAGCAGAACACGGACTTTTGCTGAGGCAAGGAATACAGATGGAAGGGCTTGAATAAGTCATCAACTAACATGGCCTACGAACTACAAAATGGAGCCGCAAATGCTAACTTGAGCTCGTATTATGAAGATGGCTCGGTGGGGTGCATTTTAAGCGTAGCGACTACTGTTAATCATAGCCTTCTAAATTCTAACATAACATAACGAAAAATAATTCCATGTAAGTACATAAAGTGCCAAATTCTAACATCTATGTAGTGTGTATGTGATATAAAGTGCTCTGACACCTTACACTGGTGTGAGTGGGGCTATAAAACAAAAGAAATGCATGATAGAGAGTGGTTATGGAGACCTGAGGGGCCTTGTTAAAGGGTGCTGGTGAGGGAATCCGTGGAGAAGGAGGTCAGTGGGGGGTGCCACCAGCCCTAAAGCCAGCCCGGGATAAGTATGGAGGTCGTTGGGCCCTCTCAGAGGTCCCTAGAGGCCTGGGTCACTCTGGCAACCGAGCCCCTTGGAGGTGATACAAATGCTTCCCTAGCCTTATCAAAAGCAAATAACCAGTGTTCAAAGTTGAGACCACCGAAGCCCGAAGCTCGCCCGAACCCAAAGGCCCTCCGGCTGCTCGGCCCCGGCGCCTCCCCGCCATTGGTCCGCTCCGGGTTTCTCTTGGTGTTTAGAATAGAATAGAGCGTCGTACATGTTTGTGGCCAATCGTCTATCCTTTTCGCCTGGGTACGAGTTTTTAGCTCCTCGTGCCTCAGCTGGGCGCTATGCAAATACATGTCAAACAAATGCAGGTAGTGACAAAAACTAAAACGAATGTAATGTCGGTGAGTGCGTAAACAGCGACTGAGCAATATCGTACTGGAAATAAACTTGGTGCAACTTAGCAGTAAAGGAAGCCCAGGTCGTGCTTGCCTGAAACCTGTGCCCATATGACCTTGCAGGACGCGGCTCCGGGGAGGCTACAGACAGGAGGTTATTTAACTTCTGATCTAGGCCTGGGGCAGCTCGATGTAGGCACCGGCACCACACCCTCGTCAGAGCGGACCAGGAAGGGCCTGGGCAGGTGGGAGGGTATAGGAGGGTATAAGAGGAGGGACAGTGAGCTTGAGAGAAGACATCAGTGACAGAGGTGCTAGGGTAGGGCATCGTTGACTGGTACGGGCACACAACCGCCAATGCCCAGTGAAACAGTGGTAGCCATTACTGGTACTGAGAGGTCCTGCCGACGAGGTGCCCACCAGCGCTGGTGACAGAGGAGAAAAGGTGACCGGATAAGGTAAGGGGGTGGGTAGGGGTGCTGGGCCTCAGTGAAGACGGTAATAGGTAAGGGGGTGAGGTAGGGACGCGGGGCCTCAGCAGAGACGGGAAGAAGTAAGGGGGTGAGGTATGGGCGCAGGGCCTCAGTGGAGACGGGAATAGGTAAAGGGGTAAGGGGGCTGGGCCTCAGTGGAGACGGGAAGAGGTAAGGGGTAGGGGCGCTGGGCCTCAGTGGAAACTGGAAGAGGTAAGGGGGTGAGGTAGGGGTGCTGGTCCTTAGTGGAGACGGGAATAGGTAAAGGGGTAGGGGTGCTGGGCCTCAGTGGAGACGGGAAGAGGTAAGGGGTAGGGGTGCTGGGCCTCAGTGGAGACGGGAAGAAGTAAGGGGTGAGGTAGGGGTGCTGGGCCTCAGTGGAGATGGGTATAGGTAAAGGGGTAAGGGTGCTGGGCCTCAGTGGAGACGGGAAGAGGTAAGGGGTAGGGGTGCTGGGCCTCAGTGGAGACGGGAAGAGGTAAGGGGTAGGGGTGCTGGGCCTCAGTGGAGACGGGAAGAGGTAAGGGGGTGAGGTAGGGGTGCTGGTCCTTAGTGGAGACGGGAATAGGTAAAGGGGTAGGGGTGCTGGGCCTCAGTGGAGACGGGAAGAGGTAAGGGGGTGAGGTAGGGGCGCGGGGCCTCAGCGGAGACGGGAAGAAGTAAGGGGTGAGGTAGGGGTGCTGGGCCTCAGTGGAGATGGGTATAGGTAAAGGGGTAAGGGTGCTGGGCCTCAGTGGAGACGGGAAGAGGTAAGGGGTAGGGGTGCTGGGCCTCAGTGGAGACGGGAAGAGGTAAGGGGTAGGGGTGCTGGGCCTCAGTGGAGACGGGAAGAGGTAAGGGGGTGAGGTAGGGGTGCTGGGCCTTAGTGGAGACGGGAATAGGTAAAGGGGTAGGGGTGCTGGGCCTCAGTGGAGACGGGAAGAGGTAAGGGGTGAGGTAGGGGTGCTAGGCCTCAGTGAAGACGGGAAGAGGTAAGGGGTAGGGGTGCTGGGCCTCTGGGATGTCCATCAGTGGAGACGGACCTCAGGCTCACAGCTCTCTTTGCCCCCTGCAGGCATGGCGCCTTTCCTGGTGCTGCTGCTGGTCGTGCACCTGGCCTCGCTGAACCCAGCGTCTGCAGGTGAGTTCTCAACAGGTGTGCCCGGTGTTTCCTAAAGACAGATGCTGCCGCCCCTCTCTGCGTGCCCCTTCGTTGTCTGGCGTCTTCGCTCTCTCTACTCCCCCCATTCTGTGCCTTGCCTGTCCACAGCCTGTCTCGTGCCGTCACTGGGCTGTCTCGCGCTGTCTTGTTCTGTCCTCGAGGCCTCCTTGGCATTCCGTGGCTGTCCCTGCGCTCTCCCAGTCTTCCTTCCGGCGCTCTTCCCGTGTGCGGTCGGAGCCTGCTTCACAGGGTCGGATTGGTAAGGTGGGCACTGTGGCAATGTGCCGGTATCGGAGTTGAGGATGTGGGCCGCTTTTTTGGCCAGCGTGGTGGCCGATTTGGGCAGTGTCTGTGCTGCTCAGATGCCACCAGCGACCCAGAAGGGGGCCTGAGCGGCCTTTCCGGAGGCAGACAGGCCTCTCTTACCTCCCTTTTACCAACAGGGTGGAGGAGTCATTCCCAGTCTGTCGCTGGGCCGGCCAATTAATGAGCGCAGGCCAGGGGCAGGAGGCCTGAGCAGAAGTGGCCGTACTTATATTCAGGTGTGGTTCATCAGTGTGAACTAATGTGTGCACAAAGAGTCCTGGCAATATTTGCATTTTTTTTGTCTCAGTGAAGTTAAGAAAACATGGGTCTTTTAGAGAACCCGACCCCTCCCCCCTTCTTTTCATTCTACTTAAAACACTGAAGCAGTGCATTATTCATCCCAATCCAACCGTGTTCCATACTGTCGGGGCGTGTCTCCGAGTGCATAGCATACTCTATCCCTAAGTCTGTACCCTACGCCTCCATGAGTCGCTGTCTCCTCATTCTCACAGACTGACTCCCGACGCCGCTTTAGTCTTCGAGCCTGACTGACTGAGTCTTCCAGCCTGTCCTCTGGCGCTTCCCTCAGTCTCGCAGTCTGCCCCTTGATGTCTCTTTAGTCACTCACTCTGCCACTGCCTCCTCTGCCTCTAGCCTGCCCCATGCCGACTCATGGGGTCTGTCTGTCCGATGACGTCTGTCAGTCTCTCAGCCTGCTCTTCCTTCAGCCTGTCCTCTGGTGGTCCCTCGGCCTCACTTAAACACCCCGCCTTTTCTCATTCCTCCGACCTAAATGTCTCCAAGCGCCACTTGTGTCTGATATCTCTTAAGTCCTAACGTCTGTGATTCACCCCCGCGACTCCTCGTACCACCCCCCCCCCCCCCAACACCCTCGTGTCACTCACTCGATCGGTACCCCGGGACTTTACAAACAGGGTCGTTTCAAAGCAATATGTTGGCCAGGAAAAAACGCAAAAAATGCCCTCAATCCCCTTTATCGACAAACATGTCTCCGCTTCCGCGTTTTGAAGGAAATAGAATTACGAAATGTCCAATTATTCCGGCGTGAATGCATTTCAGCTGTCTTTATTAATTTGTAATGCCAGTACTCCGTCCACTGAACTACCACAGCAGTTCAACGGAGCTCTGTAAGCATCCAAAAACAGACGCAACAGAGCCGCTGCGGGCATCCAAAGGAGCCTTGAGGCACCGTCTGGCCAAGGGAACTACTTTAGGCATCCGCAAGCGGACACCACGGAGCTCCTGCAGACCTCAACGAGGTTGCTGAAAACACACAGAGGTACTACTGGCACCCAACGGAGCTCTTGCAGACACTCATCCGACCCATTGCAGACACCTGAGCTACTGCAGAAACCCAACAAAGCAACTACGTGCAGTCAGCGGAGTGTTAGCCGACCCCAGCAGAGAAGCAACTGCAGTTTATCCAATGGAGCTCCTGCAGTCAACGAGCAGGGCCAATGCAGACACCCAACAGAACCTCTGTAGGCACCCCGCGGAGCTACTGAAGACACCCAAAGTAGCTCTAGCAGACACCCATGGAGGTCCTGTGGACATCCAACAGAGTTGGTGCAGCTGCATGAACACCTACAGTCACTCAATAGAGCTCTTGGAGACACCCAGTGACGATACAGCAGACATACAGTGGCGTTCATACAGACACCCAATGGAGCTCCTGCAGACACTCATCCGATCTATTATAGACACCTGAACTCCTGCAGAAACCCAACAAAGCAACTACGTGCAGTAAGCGGAGTGTTAGCTCACCCCAGCAGAGAAGCAACTGCAGTTTATCCAATGGAGCTCCTGCAGGCAAAGACCAGGGCCAATGCAGACACCCAACAAAACCTCTGCAGGCACCCCACGGAGCTACTGCAGACACCCAAAGTAGCTCTAGCAGACACCCATGGAGGTCCTGCGGACATCCAACAGAGTTGGTGCAGGTGCATGAACACCTACAGTCACTCAATAGAGCTCTTGGAGACACCCAGTGGCGATACAGTAGGCATCCGGTGGCGTTCAGACAGACATCCAATAGAGCTGCTGCAGCCAACTGAATTCCTGCAGAACTACAGCAGAAGAACTACAGACACATAGTGGACCTTCCACAGACAGCAAAGCACAGATACTGTAGACACCCAACAGAGGTAATGCGGACACCTAACAGAGATACTGCACACAGCCACCAGAGTTACTGCAGACAACTAACAGAGATACTGCACACACCCACCAGAGGTACTTTAGACCCCAACAGAGGTACTGGAGACACCCAACAGAGGTACCGGAGACACCCAAGAGAGGTACTGGAGACACCCAACAGGTACTGGAGACACCCAACAGAGGTACTGCTAATGACCGCAGGCTTGCTTTGGAGGAGCCCTGCAGGCTTTACTCAACCATATTAGGGTCCACTCATTTACAGGGAATAAAAAGGGTTTGTGGGCTGCCGCTGTCACACCGCATTCACTCCCAGCACACGCTACTGCACATATATGTGCAATCACACCTGTGCCATCCATGGCCGCATGGATGGAGAGTAGGACCTACCTGAAAGGGCTGACAGACTCAGTTAAAACAGGAGCACACTTTCCTGGGGAGCTAAAATGAAAAGGTCTTTCCTGTTACTATAATATGTGACTGCGACCAGTGATTGCCCCCCCCCCCCTCCCCGGCCCCGTGCGCTGAAGTAATCACATTCAGTAAAGAAGGGGTCACGTGGTGTTTTTGTCCAGGTCACAGAGTCCACCTCCGGGTCGCATCCCGTGGCGCATCGGGCACTGCGCATACAGCGCATTCACGCATGGTAGTTGCGCCAATGCCAAAAATCACAAATCCCCACCTGAAGATCGGGGGCAGGTGCACGGTCTCCCGAGCCACGCATGGGGCAAAGAGAGACCGTCCCCGCAGCGTTGCAGCATCATCACCACTATAGGACTCTGGGCGCATAGCAGCACAGGCCTGATCCCTCAAGCGCAGATTTTCATCTTCCGGCAGAGCTCCGAGTGCTCACCTGTCCAGGCCTCACTTCTTTTTGTTGTGGGATTTAAAATATGCATTTTGCACTGATCACCGAGGAACTTAACTTAACCTTTCCCCTCCCGACAATATCGTTGAATAGAAACAAAATAAACACACTTAGCAGGCAAGCAGGCGTGAAGCCTGGAGGCAATGTTGGCTGGCGCAGGAGTAGCCCAGTCTGCAGAATCACAGTCCCGCGATCAAACTAAACGCTCCAGCAGGACACACCAGCGCCGCCAAGTGGTCGCTCTGAGCCGTGCAGCAGTAGCCTGCAGATGTTTCCAGGAGTATTTAACTAAAGCCCTTCAACTGTGCTACTCGCCAGCTCCGCGCTATATACATACTCCCTGTAAAATAACTACACCAGGCTGTTTCTCTGCTCATCGCCTGTCTCCAAGTGCCCCCGATCCCCAGCCCCTCCGTCTCACCTCCGGCTGTATGGTGCCTCCTCGTCCTCTGTCCCCGGATGCGCTCAGTTTATTATCATGTGACCGTGTATGTTCTCAGTTTCTCAGCCTGACCTCTAGTGTCCGCATCACAGAGTCCTCTTTCCTTTCTCTGTTATCCCTTGCACCCCTAGTTCCTCAGTTGCGCCCCAGTTTTCCAGGCCTGTCCCACTGTCCGTCTCCCAGTTTGTCCCCTGCCGCCCTGACTCCGAGACCGCCACCTGTTGAATTTTCACTTTTTCAGTCTCTCATTTTGGAGCTGTCTCAGTCTGACCGATTCTCACTCACTCTCCACATCTGACCCCAGTCTCGCTCGCCCACCACCCTCAGCCCCCAAGTGCCCACCATTCTCCCTGCTTGTGCCTTGCCGTCACTTCCTCCGGGCCTATCCTCTGTGTCCAACATTACCCAGTGTCTTTGCAGTCTCAGATCCTGTCCTCAGTGCCCGTCATTCTCTTAGTCCGCCCCCCATGGTGCCCCCAATCTCCATGCCTAGCTCATCACTGTTGCAGTCTCCCCCTTATGTCTCCTCTGTCTCCAAGCCTGTCCATCAATGTCATCACCCCCTCTGCCTGTCTCCTAATGTCTCTCCAGAGTCCAAGCATTCCCCCACCCCTCCACCCTCCGTTGCCAGCATTCTCCTAGCATGCCCCCGTGTCTCCATGGTGACTAAAAGTGTCTCTCTTGCTTTCTTTCAGCTTGGTGCTACACAGATCCGCAATGTGGTAAGAAACTCTCCACTGATATTTCAAACGGAAGAACAAGGAGCGCGCGGCACATTCAGAGCTTCTCACGCGCGGACGTCATACGTCAGCCTAACACGTCAATGCACGCACCCCTCTCAAATGCACCGTCCCGCACTGACATATTACTGAACACTTAGAGCTGCTCGCACGTGCACTGCTACTTCACGCCTTCCCACCTGCGCCATCACGCGCCGGCATCTTACTACATACAAAGTCAGAGCTGCTCATACTCTTACACTAACACAGCACTACAGAGCCTTAGCAGCTCAGCACATGTGCAGAAATATCTCCGCAGACTCACAGCTGCCCATGTGCAGTGGCACCATTCATTGCACATCAGTGACACTGCATTGGCAGATAAAGGCCTCTTTGCTGGCTGGTACTTCATAAACCTTCTAGCTGAATGTGGCTAGAATGTGGAAAAGGCATCCCTGTATTGAACCTCCCTCAAAATGATCGATTTTATACCATGACTTATTTTGTGATAACTGTCTCCCTTTTTTAATTCATACATTATTCGACTATTGGTGCAATGACCTTTCACTTTTCACTTTTTGCAACTCTTTTGTTCTAAATGTTCTTGCATTGGATCACTAGATGTACTAAGACTCGACTCACAAAAAGCGGTTCCGAATTGCTTGTTTCCAGTCCAGGGAGGACAAGACCTGGCCTGGCAGTTCGGGCTGGACTGTTCCCATGAGGTACAGGGTCAGACTGATTTGCATATGGCTGGGTCCAAACTGGAATGGCATGGGGAGCAAAAAAACGATGGATTTAGGCCCAGATCTCTGTACTGGGGTGAATGTATAGCATTGTTCTGCATTCTGTCCAATTGTTCTTTTTGCATTTGTCACCCCGAGTGGGACGGGTATGCCGAGACGTGGGTCCCGTGCGCTCCATGCCACTGGAGTCAAAGTATCTTGGCTGATGAGGGCTGAAAGTCCAAAACTGGTCCTATGATGCTTGTTTACAGTCCAGGGAGGACCTGGCCTGGCAGTTCGGGCTGGACGGTTCCCATTGGGCGCAGGGTCAAGACTGATTTGCATATGGCTGGGTCCAAACTGTAATGGCATGGTGAACAAAAAAACGATGGATTTAGGCCCAGATCTCTGTACTGGAGTGAATGTATAACATTGTTCTGCATTCTGTCCATCAATTCCTTTTGCATTTGTCACCCGAGAGGGACAGATGTGGGTCCCGTGCTTTCCATGCCATTGGAGTAAAGCTATTCTGGCTGAAGAGGGGTGAAACTCCGAAACTGGTCCTAGGATGCTTGTTTCCAGTCCAGGGAGGACCTGGCCTGGCAGTTCAGGCTGAACTGTTCCCATTGGGCACAGGGTCAAGACTGATTTGCATATGGCTGGGTCCAAACTTGGTGAGCAAAAAACAGATAGACTTAGGCCCAGATCTCAGTACTGGTGTGAATGTATGACATTGTTCTGCATTGTGTCCACCAATTGTTCTTTTTGCAATTGCTCAGGCATTGGGGAATATTTAAAATGTGTCTAATCAAGAAGAACTAGTCTACCTAGACATGATGGGAGTCACAAAGGTGTATGGTTGATGATATATGTTTAAAGTAAAATATTGTTTCCTTTTTATAAAGCCCTCACCCACCAACCTAGTTGGTGGCATGCTTCATCATCGGGCCCACCCGATGACACCGAGTGTGTCCCGGGTGTGCTTCTACGCGTGTTTACAGCGGAGCAGGAATGTTACTGAGTGTGCAGTGTTGGTGACGTGAGAAGTGAAGAGGTTTAAAAACTGTCCAGTGGTCTCATATAGCCAAAGGATTTACTCTAATGTTTGGGCCTCTGGCAGTAGTAAAAGCAAGGCGTTGGATGTAGGTGGAGTAGTATTTAGGGTACTCCTGCATCCAGTGAGTGGTCTACATGTTTCAGCCAGGCCTTATGTTGTAGACTGGCTTTCCTCAGGATCTATGTGATATGTGAAGTTATGAACTATGCTACAGGTTGTTTCATAGAACAAAAAATGTGTTGCACGCGTTAACGTGCATTATATGTAAGAGGGGGATTCCCTTTCAGGACATTTACTGTACATAAAAACATACAAGACACAACAAACATACAGGGATGCGAGTTAGCATGATATGCATAATTACGTCAAGTCATTAGAACTGTCGCGTTCGTGTGATTGCGGAGTTAGCGGCGGGGTGAAAGTATTTACGGTGAAAAGCCGTTATATGCGGTAAAGTGAGTGGCGATAATATCGGGAACAAATTGGTGAGAAGGAATAACTTTATTCTCACACAAGCGTTTTGCTGTAATTGCCCCATGAGTATCTGGCAGGGTACTGGCTCTTTAGGAAAGGAAAAAAGAAAGAGAAAGATTGGCGCGCTGGCCAATGGTTGTGATCTGAAAAGGAAAGGTCTTACCGGTCAGTCGCGGCGTGGTAGTGCCTCTTTATCGAGTGTGGAAACATATGACAAAACTACATGCTCCTGCAAGCATTTATTTAGCAAGCACTTCTACGTTTCTAATACACAGATGGCCTATCTCAGCCATTCTGGAATCATAACTCGTCCCAATATGCCCGATGCCTGGTGTCCCCACCGCCATAGAAACCCCATTTTTATAACCCGAAATAGATGCAGCCTCTGCGCCAACACCCTTGAAAATATAGTTTTTTCATACGTTTCCCAATGCGTTTGCACCTGTGTAAGTACCGTTCCAATCACTCTTCTAGCCGATATCCCGGCCTCTTTACCAAAGAGCATTAGAGCAACCACAATCTCATATTTCCATGACAACCAATATTAGCGTTTATACGTCATGAATCTCAGACTGCTTTACTGGCTCGAGTCAGCAACCGCCCACATTCGATCACATGTCACCGGAGCAGGCGGAGCCAACAGATCAGGCCCGTTTTCTATGTTTATCTTTCCCTGCAGACGCTATTCACTTCTGGCACTAATTGAAAACACCGGGCCATCAGCTGAGAGGTAATTAACGCACACACTAACGCGGCCCCAGTATTGTCAGAGTTCCGTGGCAGCAACAACAGGTTGAGAGGAGGGTCCTGAGCTCACATGCAGTAAGTCGATAAAGAGGCACTACCACGCCGCGACTGACTGGTAAGACCTTTCCTTTTCAGATCACAACCATTGGCCAGCGCGTCAATCTTTCTCTTTCTTTTTTCCTTTCCTAAAGAGCCAGTACCCCTGCCGGATACTCACGGGGCAATTACAGCAAAACGCTTGTGTGAGAATAATGTTATTCCTTCTCACCGATCTTATCGCCACTCACTTTACCGCATATAAAGACTTTTCACAGTAAATACTTTCACCCCGCCGCTAACTCCGCAATCACATGAACGTGGCGGTTCTAATGTCTTGACGTGATTATGTATATCATGCTCACTCGCATCCGTCTATGTTTGTTGCGTCTTGTATGTTTTTATGTACAGTAAATGTCCTGAGAGGGAATCCCCCTCTTACATATAATGCACCTTAATGCGTGCAACACATTTTTTGTTCTATGAAACAACCTGTAGCATACTTCATAACTTTACATAGCACATAGTTCCTGAGGAAAGCCAGTTTACAACATAAGGCCTGGCTGAAACATGTAGACCACTCACTGGATGCAGGAGTACCCTAAATACTACTCCACCTACATCCAACGCCTTGCTTTTACTACTGCCAGAGGCCCAAACATTAAAGTAAATCCTTTGGATATATGGGACCACTGGACAGTTTTTAAACCTCTTCACTTCTCACGTCACCAACACTGCACACTGAGTAACATTCCTGCTCTGCTGTAAACAGGCGTAGAAGCACACCCGGGACACACTCGGTGTCATCGGGTGGGCCCGATGATGAAGCATGCCACCAACTAGGTTGGTGGGTGAGGGCTTTATAAAAAGGAAACAATATTTTCCTTTAAACATATATCATCAACCATACACCTTTGTGACTCCCATCACGTCTAGGTAGACTAGTTCTTCTTGATTAGTCACATTACCTCAGGGGATCAGGCCTAGTTCTTTATTCCTCTGTCTCATCTTTTGATATATAATAGGAATATTTAAAATGCAATTGTTTTAATCAGTAGTATTTTTTAAACGGAAATGGGTCTGCTTTAAAAAAAGGTTATTCGTGACCAGAAGTATGGTCGCAAACCACTGATACGTGCCACTATCACAATTTAGAAGACACTCCCACAGACATGCCCCTTCCAGATTGTGATTCATAATAATTTCTAATCCTATTTAGTGATTCAGATAAAATATCTGAATCCCTAAATGGGTTTAGCACATTACAAATAGATTTTACCAGTCCTAAAGCCTCTTATTTAGCGAATCAGAGGGTTTACAACCAATAAAAACCTTTGTGGATGTGGCCATATTGACCTTTTCTCCTTTCCATATCCATACTAAAGGCTTATTCTTAAATCTCCTTTGATTGTATTCCTTTCCGGGTATCCGCTTCCAGTGCTTTGAACTGTTGCCTTCTAAGATTTGTATGCACTTCCTCTGAGGTGTGCAGATCTTAAAGTTGTGCCCTCATACCTTTTGCCTGGTTTCCAACAACTTTTGCACCCCGAGGTTCAACTGAGGAGCACAAAAGATGTCATCAATCAATCAATCAATCAGGGTTCGTAAAGCGCACTACTCACCCGTTAGGGTCTCAAGGCACTGTCATCTGCTGACAAACATTTCTTTAGATATTCCCTCGGGCGGCTGTGGCCATTTTGAATACAGTGGAACACCCATCAAGAGTTACCTTCTCAGGGTTTTCATACCAAGTCTTTGCTTTAGCATCAACTGCCTGGAGGAGAGAGCCCATTATACGTCAGCCTCCTGGTTTTGGAAATTATGGCCTTATCAGACATCTTCCGGTTCCTTGCCTGGTAACTCCTGGTGCTTGGACACAGACCAGAATCGTTAACTCCAGCCCTGGTGTCCCCCCTCTAATCACCCATAATGGGGCACTAATTGTGTAAAGAAGTGGTAGAACATAACCAAACATCCCGATAGGGGTACAGGATAAAGATTTCATAGCTTGTTAAAATAGTTTTCAAGTGTGCAAAAAAAAGAAAAAGAAGCTGAGACATTTTTTGCTGAATCCTAAATATAAAGCGGGAAAAAAGCCCTGGACTAGAGTTACGCCAATGCCTGGAAGTCTGTGATTTGCATAGCCTCGCATGCCTCCTCCTCTGGAGTTTTCCAATCCCGTAAAACTGGGAAGTCAAATCATATGGGTGGACTTCTGATGAGATTTCCAGTGTTCAAAATGAACTTGGTGCATCAACCCCAGATGTCTCTATCTCATTTGAAACCCTTTCTTTCTGCTCAAACCAGTCCTCCTGTCTTTCTTTAGCTATTTATTGTGGTGTCTCGCCTTGACATTTGTATGCGCAGTTCTTTTCTTCATGTGGTGCTTTGGCAAAAACACTATTAAATTCAAACCAATACACAAACATTTCCCCTACAATGGCGAAGGCCGGTCTGCACTAAAATCCAGAATGTAAATATACATGCCTTGGGGAGGCCCATAAAAGACTGCAGAATGTCGGCTGTGGGAGAACCTAGCTGCATTTACACAACCTCACACCACTTGTCACAGAGGACTAATTCACCGGACAGGGATAGTAGAAAAATTACCCACACTCACTGTGAGTGGGGTGAAATATTTACAAATACACTGGAGTAAAGTATTTGCCAGGTGCAGTAAATGCCTCTTATTCTGAGTTGTATTGATGAAAATAAGAAATTACATGCAGAACCTCTGCTCTCGGTTCATATATTTAAGTGTACTGTGCATTTTTTTTTACCCAGTAAATTTAGATGGGTTTGACCTACAGAAATTTAACAAGGACAAATATGTGCACGGAACGGGGCAGTAATAAGCGAAGTACTTATAATTCCAATCCCTCCGCATAAGGGAGGTTGCACGGATATTGGAAGTTAACGCACCTCTCATATTCCCGGTCATAATAAAATTAATAAAAAGCCCTATGTCTCTTGCCAAACAAAGACTACAATTATGGTCCCCCATCACACAATTTTTAGACAATAGTGCTAAAAAATCTTTTGCTCCTGCTCCGTATATGCAAGAAGTTTTTAAGCCTCCTTGATTTTTGTTATTAATGTCTTTTATTATTATTTGATGTTTTATATAGCCATACTTGTTTCAGCTCTATGTTTAATATAGTTTAGGACTTCTTTTTTTTTTATTGCAGCCATTAATATGATTCTATGTGTTAAGTTCAGCCCTTACACTATCATGGATATTCCTCTCATTATACTTTCTGATGGTATCATTTGTGATACATTGATGTTTTGTTTTTCTCTCTATTCGAAATAAACTCATCTTTTCAAACTTAAAAATTTATAAAAAGATATTAGCAGCTTAACGTCACTCTCGGTGTTGAGTAAAAAAGGGGGCAAAAGAGAAAGGGCCTCCGCATTCGATTGGAACAGTAATTCCAACAATTGCAAGGGAAATAAGTCGTTTGGACCCAAATCGGCATTACAACTTGTATGAAATCACTGCAGCAAGTTCTGCGGTCTTTATTCCCTACACAAATTTCACCAAGTAAAACTTGCCAGAAGTTCTTCTGGGAGAAAATGCAATATTATAACTTTACTGCTGGAAATGTGCAAACCAATTCATGAGTTCTGGGTTATTCCCGATTAATTACATTTGGTGTTCAGAAACGTGAATTTACGCTTCCAAATGTATTTACTTACATGTTAAACGAGAATATATCTATAAAAAAAGCGAAGTATGCATACCAGGGCAGGGATTCCTTGAAGAGTTTGTGAGCAAGTACAGATGTGTGAGTTTGAGGGCATCTATACTTTTTGCAATATATGCTCTAACTAAGTTTTACTACTTTCAAGGGAAAAAGTAAATCTGTATCCAGTGAGTGACTTGTAAGGAAAACCACCCATATTTTGCGGATTCAGGGGAAAAGGTTTATGCTCACGGAAAACAGAAAAAAAACGGAAAAACCTTTCGAAGTACAAATTTACTTTTCAAAAGTAGTTAGGCACGTGTAGATATCCACCTGTCACTAGCTTATTATGTGTCACGCTACTAATTCAAACTGCTTTCTTTTCAGTGACCTAGAACGTATTCACATTGTGATGTGACGTGTTTCAGTGAGGAGGTTTGTGCTGCTGGACACCCCCTCTCCCTGAAAGACGAAAGGGGGTCTCTTTAAGTTTGGTGGACGGGCTAGCAAACCTCTAGGGCAGAGGAGGTTTTGCCCCCACAAACCCCTGGAGATCACCCACCAAATGTAGAGTTTCTAGTTACAGTGGAAGGGGGCTTTCTCTGAAAGTTCTTCTGCCAACATTGCCTTGACTGGTGATCACAGACAGGAGTCATCCAAAAGTAAAATTCCTGTGGCGGGTGGGCTGCCGGCCAGGGGTTCTGGGGCAGAGCAGGGTGAGGGTGAGGTTCCACAGTCAGAAACCTGGCAGTTCCCTCAACTCTACATGTAGCAAGTGTAAAGAAAGTGAGGCTGAACAGGTCATCTGTTTATTTATGGTGGAGCGTCTTCTCCTCCACTTCCCAAATGAGGCAGTAAATAATGCCCTGGTTACTTATAGGTAATCTTCATTACTCCGAATCCTGGTCTTCCTGGATGCAGTCCTGAGTCCCGCCCTCTCGCCCGGGCATGGCGGTTGACTATTTCCTGTTTTACTATTGTCTTTTTAGTTAGGTATATTACAGAAAGTGCTTTGTTAGTTCCTCCCTTTGTGGTGGCTCCTGGGAAACGGGGGCCATCTTAGGGGAACTTTTTTGGTTTCAGCTAGGGAATTGCTTCTGCAGAAAGGAGAATTATCTCATGCGTAAGGACTGATTCCAGGAAGATGGACGAGGAGGCAATGATCTACTGCATTATACTATAAACAGGGCCGAGGTAAAAACACAAAGGGTGGAAGGAAGGGACAGAGATAAAAAAAAGGTAAACCAAAGCTTTAAACCTTACAATGACAAGATGGCTTATTGAGCTAAGCACTGGCTGTAATCAAATTCAAATCTCAGCAGGACCCATTGATGTTTCTCAGGTCGATACTGTGTGCACCATTAAATTGGGTCAAAGCAAATTAGCTCTTTAGAAAGGTACAACTATTGCAGTAACAGCTGTAGAAAACCTTTTATTGTCTTAATGTGTAATAGCCTTTGCCTGGCATTCATTTTAGTCCAGCTTTAACTTTCCATTTATGTAAAATTGCTTTTATGATTACTTTGCAGTTTCACAGTGCAAAAACTGGTACATTTTATATTTAAAATGATAGTAAACTGGTCATGATATCCAACAAAGCATTACTTGACAATTGTGGAATGAGATGCAGTGGCAGGACAACCAAGACGCAGCCCCATGCTGCATGGGATGAGTGTAGTGAACATACCTGAAGATATACAGGTGAGGTTGGGGGTTTTCTTCCCAAGAAAAGTTTGGAAAAGTTGAGACCAACTTGCAGCACCATTTTCAAATATATTGGCAAAAAACTCACAAGTTTTAAAGTCAAGTTTAGACATCTTTATTAGACTAACTTAGCCATATACGTTACACATCACCTCCATAATTCATTAAAAAATAAATAAATCCATAACATAACCTAAAAGGATATTCCTGTTCACCCTTATAAATCTCACACAAGCAACATATTTCATAAAACTTTAAAATCCACATAGCAATGGCATAAAAGCAGTCCGTTTTACCCATTCACCAAATCTATCTACAGCCACCCTGCAGTCAATCATACATATCACAATAAATTTCAAAGAACATAGACCCCCAAAAATTGATACATATTCCATCATAAATTCAGAATATATCCTAAAATACCATAACTCAATAAAAATTTCAATCTAAAATGACATGCCCCTCTTTCTGATTTCATTAACTTGCACAAACAAAATCACAATCGAAAAGCAAGTAAGACAGGAATTAACTTGCTGGAGAAATTGAAAGGCCGATCTACATTGTGCAAAGTTTAAAGATTTTATCATTGGTAAAACCCCCCACTAAAACCCCCCACTAAACCCCCCAGCGAAGCCACGGATGTCACACCCTCTCAGGACCTTTGCAACAAGCTCGGCTCCTACTTCCATCTGAAAATCAAGACCCTCTACGACAACTTCAGCGAACAGTTTCCAGACACCACCATCCCCTCCAGGGAGGACTGCCAGCCCATTATCATCACCTGGACCCCGGTCACCACAGAAGATACAACCACAATCATGAAGAGCACCCACTCAGGTGCCCCCACGGAATCCTGCCCGCCGCACATCTTCCACAGAGCCGCCGCTGCCATAGCGCCCGAGCTACGCCACACCATCAACACCACCTTTCCATCCGGCATTTTTCCAGATGACTGAAAACAGGCAGAGGTCAACCCCTCTTCAAGAAACCCACTGTTGACCCTACGGACCTGAAGAACTACCGTCCCATCTATTTCCTACCCTTCACTGCTAAGGTCACAGAGAAAATCGTCAACGCCCAGCTAACCACCTTCATTGAAAACAATGCCATCCTCGACTCTTCCCAGTCCGGCTTCTGCAGCAACCACAGCACAGATACCACCCTCCTTGCCCCCACCGACAACATTCGCACGCTCCTCGACCAAGGCCACAAGGCAGCCCTCATCCTGCTAGACCGCTCAGCAGTTTTCGACACGTCTCCCACCGCACTCTCACAGCCAGACTCCATGACACTGGCGTACGGGGACCCGCCCTCGACTGGATCGGCTCATTTCTCACCGGCAAAACCCAAAGCATCAGACTTCCACCCTTCCTCTCCGAACCCACAGAAATCAACTGCGGAATACCCCAAGGGATCATCGCTCAGCCCCACGCTCTTCAACATCTATATGGCTCCACTCGTCTCCATCGTCAGACAGCATGGACTCAGCATAGTATCCGACGCCGATGACACCCAGTTCATTCTCTCCCTCACGAAGAACCCCAAAGACACCAGACTCAGCTTCCAGGAAGGAATCAAGGACGTTGCATCCTGGATGAGCAGCAGCTGCCTAAAGCTTAACTCGGAGAAGACAGAAGTCCTCATCCTTGGACCCTCCCCCACCACTTGGGACAACACCTGGTGGCCCCCGCCCTCGGTAGCCCACCCGCCCCTACTGACCACACCCGGAACCTGGGCATCATCCTCGACTCCTCCATCACCATGACTCGCCAGATTAATGCCGTCGCCTCCACCTGCTTCAACTTCGTCCGCATCCTCCGCAAGACAAGCCCAAAATATGAGAGGCAACACAAAAATAAACTAGCTGGTATACTGTAATATTACAGGATTAACGTAGCGCACAAATAGATAAGCAGTTTTTCAAATTTCTTCTTTATTATGAAGATGTTGTTATATCCACAGCCAACGCGTTTCGCCCAAACATGGGCTTCTTCAGGGCTGTTAAAGTCATACAAAAATTCACATCAGATTTATTCATAAAAACATGTTGAATAAAAAGACAAATATGAGCCTAATTTTAGCGAAGAATAGAAACCTTATACCAAAAGTGCCAGATTATACTTCAGGGCCAAGAAGCTGCCCATATCCAAAACCGAGATACCGTGAGAAGAAAAGATCAGAGTAATTAGAAAAGGTTTATAGAAAAGTGAAGCATGACGTAATAATCACCGAAAATGAGATAGTGAGAGAAAGAAAAAGTCCAAAATGCAAGTAAGACTGATGAACACGTGAACAAAGAGTACCACCTAGGAACCAAGAAAACTGTATCCTAATGTTCAAAACGCTTACCAACGGATCAAGCTGTCGAACTTAGTAGAACACGATTGTTGAGATGTAGTGATTTGAAAGATTTCCAATGTGCAAAGATCTAAAGAGCGTGTAAAAGAGAAAAAGGGGAGGAGAAATGTCTATATTCATAATTTCCCAAATTCGCAGAGAAAGATATCAAATTATGTCAGTCCAAAAGTTCCTAACCTATTAGGAACAAGACTGTAAGTATTGACTGATCGGCATTAGTCTGAGTAGATAAAATTAAATAAAAACTTAAAGCATGGCAAATTATGCACATGCGGTCCCAACGTCATTTGTGTAATCACCACAGAATTCAAAAGGCATACGTACAGTCTTAATATTTAATATTCTTACCGAGTTATATTGCCGGTGGACAAGCGTAGGCGTTGAAAAGTTATCCAAAGTGACAATAATTCAGAATAATCCAAGCTGTATTGTTCCAGCAAAGAACAAACCCTGATGAACACAAATATACAGTGTCATAGGCCAATGAGAACAATGATATAAATTAACAGAAAACATGTGCTAGGACACAATTCCGTCAAAAAGATTACAGAACTCTACCCCTCAACCTTGGTGAAGAGGAAGCCAGATACGTTCTCTAGCAAGTTACAAGAATGCGCCAAATTCCGGCAAATTGAGCTGTAATAATTTTTAAAATTGGCAGTTTTAACGGTAACACAGTCAAGCCAAGCAATTTGAAAATACGAACGACAGCCTGTTGACGCTGCAGAATGCAGCGACGTATTATGTGTGAAAATTATGAGAAAGAAACAAAAACACAAACAATGTGACCAAGCATAGCGGACCCCACGGACGAGAATCTCACAGTATAGGGCGCAATAATCATATATAGTTTGAGTTACAGAGCACAGCCATACACTTAAAACGTCCAATTCGAAAAGTATGACAGGGGCACATAAGCCCTCATAATCTAAGACCAAAGCCGTTACACGCCCACTGTTAAAACCAAGATGCCCTGACTCAGTCCCACAGATACCTGAGTAAATTCGGAGCGAAGTATCAAGCAGATTCACAGGAGTCGATAACGTAGTTACGATACACCGTCGAGTCGGATCGGTAATCAACCACTAGTAATCAGCTGCCCGTATTTATACGTAAGTAAGAGACGTGTTCAGCAAATTTACGAGACACGGAAGCAGCGTAAATGCATCAAACCATCTGTGGCCCAGTCCCCGCCATCTTTGACTAGTTCCGTGTTTGGACAAGAATAAGAGACATTATGTACGAAACAAGGTAATATCTCAATGCTAGCCCTAATGCTTTAACATAATACGAGCAGATCCACATTTCTTAAAAGTCAGAGTAATCATGAGTATATGAATCAGTGAAAGTGCTGAGTATTCAAATAAAATTAGATGTTAATACAAGTAGTTCACCAACGTCTCCATCTTGGATTGGTTTGAATTTCGAAACTGCTGAGAGTAGCGACGGCACTGATCGTTTGGGAAGGTTAGCGGTTCAAATGCCACGAACAAAATTGTCAACGGCATATTGATTCACAGTGCATGGTCACTGTGCACAGTCATACTGTCCGTGTTAAGTAAAGCATGTGTGCGTACCGGGATAACACATGCAATTGACGGCAAAAACTTACTAGAGTACTAAAGTATATTAATGGAAGCATTACGCCTGGGGGTGACCGCGTATATGTGTATCACGCAACGTCGGAGCATATGCCGGTATGGATGGCCAAGAGATTTATATTATGTACAGTCCTGTGTTAATGACAGCCGGCCACGTGCTTAATACTTAATGGAAAAGGGTCCACAAAATTCATGCTAAAATGAGGTGAATATAAAGAATCCAGAGTTACCAAGATCTGGATAAACGATTAATAATGTGTTCAAATATAAGTATACACCGCTAAAATGGTAGCGTCTTAAAGAAACATTCCCACACACTGTTGTAGACTGTTAACAACCAATGTTTAAGCGTTGACGACCTCCGGAGACTATTTTGTAATGCAGTTTGAAAAAGAAGGAAAGGGAGCATGTAGAGTCAGAAAAATGTGATAGCATGATGAACAGCATCCATTGATAGTCAGAAGGTTAAATGCTAAAAGAACGTGATAGATTAAGGAATCAAGCAACGGTCCATGGATATTTTCTAACATATAACACCGCAATAATGTGTGTGAACAGCCTGTCGGATAGAATAGGCACGTACAGCACTTAACAAGCAGTAATATATGGACGGACACCAGGGCCAACATACAGACAGTGTATAATAGATATGACATTCGTTTTACATTTGATAGTTGTGTTTATCTAAATACACATTTGGAGAAACGTTAGGAAATGTGAAAACATTATCCAGCCATACATATTAGTAGTCGACACAGTAAAGCATATGTAAAAACAAGGTGACATGCAAACAAATTGAATTACTGCCACGAACAGGATTCAAATGCTACTAACCAGTTCTAAATTAGAGAAAGTAGTGCATCTCATTGTCACTGTTGAACCCCTTTGTTACCGAACGTAGCATACATATCCATCGGGCTTCCAGTTGTCTCAATTTGAGTACTCTATCTCCACCCCTTGTTGCGGGCAGGGCTACATCAATGCCATGGAAGCGAAATTTGGATCTGTCTACCCCAGCAATACAATTGTGTGTCACTAATGCATATGCGGTATCCCCATGCAGGGCTGCTCTACGGTGTTCTCCGCAAGACCTTCAAGTGGATCCCAACTGAAGCCAGAAAGACCATCACCCATGCACTCATAATCAGCAGACTGGACTACGGAAACGCCTTCTATGCTGGAATCAACAAAGCCCTGCTACACAAACTCCAGACCATCCAGAACAGCACGGCTAGACTTGTCCTTGGCACCCCATGACATGAACACATGACCCAACACCTGCGAGACCTCCACTGGCTCCCCATCCAGAAGAGAGTAACCTTTAAGCTACTCACCCACACCTACAAATCACTCCGCAACATTAGACCCGAATACGTCAACAAAAGAGTCTCTTTCCGTGTACCCAAAAGAAACCTCTGCTCAGCCGACATCGCCCTGGCAGAAACCCTGCGCATTTGCAGAACCAGAGCAGGTGGAAGAGCCATCTCCTACATCGCTGCCAAGCCTGGAAAGAGCTCCCAGTCAACATCAGACACTCCCCCACTCTACACATCTTCAGGAAGAGCATCAAGACCTGGCTTTTCAGATAACCTGGAGCTGCACTCCCCCGCACCTGGAGAGACTCACGGGTGAGTAGCGCGCTTTAAAATTCCCTGATTGATTGATTGATTAAAATGCATCTTTTCGTCGATGCTACATAAAAATCACTAACAAGTAAGATGGAAAGTAGATTGCCCTGAGAAGCTATCACATGAGCACAGTGGTGATTGCCTATTCTTCCTATTTCCCTCATTAAAAGGATATAAATAACGTATAGTGCTTAGCCTAAATTTGGTCACAAAAATCTATGTTGCACATTCTTAAACCTGCTTAGGTAAGGCTGTAGACCAGACACTGTTATCAAATGACTATGTGCTACCACAGTTGACTTACTAAATTCCATAACTTCCCTGTTGAACTTGGCTCTTTTTGCAGGGTCATCCCAGAACTTTTTGCCTTCCTCCTCTATTTTTTCTGACCTGTTGTTGGTAGTTTTATGATTCTGGGCACTTCACCACTGCTGATCAGTGCTAAAGTGCATATGCTCTCCCTGTAAATTGTTGTTATGAATTAGTGATTCCATGATTGGCATATTTGATTTACTTGTCAGACCCTAGTATAGTGCACTGTGTGTGCCCAAGGTCTGTAAATCAGAATGCTACTAGTGGGCTGCAGCACTGATTGTGTCACCCACAGTTGACTTACTAAATTCCATAACTTCCCTGTTGAACTTGGCTCTTTTTGCAGGGTCATCCCAGAACTTTTTGTCTTCCTCCTCTATTTTTTCTGACCTGTTGTTGGTAGTTTTATGATTCTGGGCACTTCACCACTGCTGATCAGTGCTAAAGTGCATATGCTCTCCCTGTAAATTGTTGTTATGAATTAGTGATTTCATGATTGGCATATTTGATTTACTTGTCAGACCCTAGTATAGTGCACTGTGTGTGCCCAAGGTCTGTAAATCAGAATGCTACTAGTGGGCTGCAGCACTGATTGTGTCACCCACAGAAGCAGCCTGTAAAATATAACTCTGGCCTGCAATTGTAGAGCCTGTGTGCAGTCTGGGACTGCCATGACGACTTGGCAAGTACACACAATTGCCAGTCCCTAAGCCTTCCCTTTTCTACATATTAGTCACTCCTAAGGTAGGCCCAATGCACCCCTGTGGGCAGGGTGCATTGTATGTGAAAGGTAGGACATGCCCTGATGTGTGTGGCATGTCCTGATAGTGAAATACTGACAATTTCATGTTTCACTATTGCAAGGCTAACTGTTCCCATACGTCAGAATGGGGAGTTTGATTATAACATCTTATAAACATAACTGGCCCTGGTAACAAGGTATAAAAATAAAGTTTGGTATGCCTGAACTGATTTTTACAATCTATGTTTGAAAATACCTCTTTTATAAAGTAGGTATTTGCTTGCCTTACCATCCAGTGTGCCTTTGCTTGGTTTTTGTATTGCATGTCTGGCTTTTGGTTGACAGGGACTGGAGAGGGGCAGTGGCTCCAGAAGTCTGATGAGTCAGGGCTGGGCTGAATAGACGTGGGCTGCATTTAGAGTAGGGGGAGGAGATTTCCTTTCACCTGAATGGGCCTGGTCTGCCTGCAACAATGCTGTCTCCACCTCCTGCCAGGAAGCTGCACCAGTGAGGACAGAACTGGTTTTGGCTGGGTACAGTCACTCTCTGTCTTCAGAGAACAAAGGATTTTGATATATAAAAAGAGGGGCTCAGACCTCAGACTTTTAGATCACTTCTGCCAAATCAAGAGGAACCTTTTCCAAGAAGAAGAGTCAGAGAAGCTGAGGAGGAATACTGCCCCTGTGTTGTTTGCTCTCTGGGGTTGGCCTGCAGTGGCTACTTGCTGCCAAGGAAAAGAGAAAAGAACTTTGCTGCTTGCTGTGTCCCCGTGCTTGAAGAAAAGATCTCCAAGGGCTTGAACTGAGCTTGCCCCCTGTTCTAGACGTCTCTGGAAAAGTAACGGCCTAACCATGTCTGTGGGCACCTACTCTGATTGTCTCCGCAGGAGAAAAGGGTAAGTGACTCAGTCTGTCGCAGAATTCCGAGTCCTGAAAGCACCGCCGAGAGCAACACCTCACTTTGCAAGGCAACCCTGGTCTCACTGACTCCATCAACATCCTGTGGGCACCACACTCTGCAACGCTTCGCTACACGCTACAAGGAAGTCACCGACTCCATCGTTGCCAACCCTAAAATCGACCAGCTCCATCACCGTACTGTGACTTGCCAGCACCGCAGTAGCATCGCCTCACCCTTCATGCAAGCCCTGGTCTCACCGACTCCATCAATGAGCCGCTGCCTGCACCGCATCATGAGGACACCGTCCGCCACAATGCTCTGCTTCACAACTCAACCGCGGCGTTTGCCTCGACCGACTCACACCGACGTGTTGGTCGCAACAAGAAAGGTACTGTGTCTGAGTCTGTCAACACTTTAGCTGGCCCTTTTCGACGCTGGAATTGTTAGACTCTGTCGTATTCAGTATCACGGTAGCCCCAGGAGGAGCTACCGAGTTGGAAGAACTGTGTTTTATTGATTTTCCTGCAATTTAAAGGTTATTTTGCACAAGTACTATTTTTCAAGAGTATTGTCTGTTGGAGTTTTATTGTATTTGGTCTTGTTTTGGTTTAGATAAAGATTTACTATTTCTCTAAACTGGTGTGGTGTCCACTTGTAGTGTTTTCACGGTATTACTGTATTTGTTCACAAATGCTTTACACACTGCCTCTGAAATAAGCCTGTCGGCTGGTCCCAAGCTACCAAGGGGTGAGCAGGGGTTAATATAGGAGTGTATCCCCCTTACCCTGACTAGAAGCAAGGCTCCCTATTTGGACAAAGATACCTACCTCTGCCAACTAGAGACCCCCATTTCTAACATTCCCTCTTTTCGATTCTCATCTTAGTGATCCTAGAGGAGAGATCTCTTTTGTTTATCCTCCTCAACGATTCTGGGTTCTCGAAGAAGGTAAGCAACCTATACTTGGACATAATATCCTGATATAATTCAGCCAAGGAATTTTCTGAGCCTCTTCCAGGGCCAAACAGTCACCTATTATCTTCTTGTTTAATGAGGCAGCCTGTTTTATCCATACTAGTCTCTTCAATAAAAGGGGGCAGCATAAATTATGCCTTCTGTAAAGGTACACCAAGTTCTACATGAAAGATATAATCGGAGCAACAAGAGGGAACTGTAAGCATCCTTTTCAGGCACCTATTTTCCACATGCTGAATCATATATGAATTGGTGTACCCCAGATGCCTGCCACCTAGGTTGCCTCCTCTACACGTTTGCTTTTATTTATAGTTATCATTTCTTTTAAAGGCTTGGTGCCCAGTCTTGTAGCAAATCTAAACACCGCAGAAATATCTTTGCCAAAGTACAACCTTCTATTCTCCAACAGAGGTTTCTGTTTTTGAGTGCTAAATAACAAGCCTTGGTAAGAAAACATATTTGTAGATTACATCTTATTTCCCTTCAAGAAGTAAGCGCCTCCCTTCTTAAATCCTGGTCCAATACACATTGTAAATTATTTCCCACAATTCACTAACATGCCCAATTTATCCATAAAAAGATTCAATTAGACACTAAAGGGTATTTCCTGTCCGCTCCATCAGGACAGTGGCGGCTTCTCCATTTAATCCAAGCGTTAAATAAACGTTCTTTCTGACTGACTGACATCTTCCTACTAACATCACTAAACCACTTTTCCAATTTTTAGGGCCACCTGGTGCAGCCTGATCGAAGCTTTCCCAGCATAAGGCAATGTTCCAGCTTCACTAGAAACTTGTTTCATCACCTCCAAACTCAATACAAACCCAACCTTGAAAATTGTATCTTGGATAAAGAGGCACTTGTTTACTATAACCTTATAGCCCGCCATAGCGGGCTATACCGGCTATTAAAGGCCCGCTCCAGCGTTTCGGCTCGGGCCTTTAACAAGGGAGCAGGACTTTAATAGCCGGTATAGCCCAGCAATGAAGGGCTATAAAGCTAGTAGAACATTCTGCCACTACATTCTGCCACTAGAGGTCAGAACGTTCTAACAAATAAAACAAAGGCTTCAGGGAGAGCGAGGGGATGGAAATCACCTCAGGCTTCCTGAAGCCTTTGTTCACAGCCACAACTGTGAACAAAGAAGCATTGGAATGTTGGACTCCGGGCTTATACCAGCCATTGTAAGCCCGGAGCTACTCCATTGTTTTTCAATGGAGCTCCCAACATTCCAATGTTCTAATATATCCTTATAGCCAGCTGTAGCAGGCTATACCTGCTATTAAAGGCCCGCTCCCGCGTTAAAGGCCCGAGCCGAAGGCGAGAGACTTTAACAAGGAGCAGGACTTTAATAGCCGGTATAGCCCTGCTAGGAAGGGCTATAAGGCTATTAGAACATTCTGCCACTGGAGGGCAGAATGTTCTAAGAAATAAAACAAAGGCTTCTCGAAGCTCGAGGGATTTTAAATCCCCTCGAGCTCCGAGAGGCCTTTGTAAAACATTGGAATGTTGCTCTGCGGGCCTTTACCAGCCTGTAAAAGCAGGGAGCACTCCATTGTTTTCAATGGAGCTTCCAACATTCCAATATTCTAATTGTTCTGATAGACTTACCAGTGGCCTTCAGCTGAGTTGATCATGGCAGGTTAATCTAAATGCTGGAACATCACACTAACTTTCGAGGGCAGGTCTTATGTTGTCGTCTTTTATCGCTAAACAGATACCAAGTAGTGAACACTGGGAATTTACCTCAGCAAAGCCACAGTTCCTTGTGGTGTCCCTGAAGGTTCAATCTTAGCTCTTCCTCTTTTCAGCCTTTGTTTGGACTCCTAGTCTGATCCTCGACAAAAGAGGTGCTAATCTACACACAATAGACTAATGGCTTCTAATGACACCCAGTGGCAAATGAAAACTATAGATGCTGATAACGTCATCATGAGATGCACCTGTCTTGAATTACTGCAGAAATGGATGATGGAGAACATCTTGATCATAAATTCACTTCAAGTCACCTCACAGAAGCAGATTTGACTTCTGTGTCAGCGGAACACTTTAAAATGTGAAGATATCTCCCTCTCTCTCAACCTGGGTCAAATCTCATGGTTTTACTACAAACCTGTCCTCACTGTCACACACACATTTACCAGATGGACAGGACAGCTCATTTCTATCACACCCTCAAAAATATCAACACTTAATTTCCCTGATTATACGCAAACAGCAGTTTATGCCCAGCGATTTCTAGAGTTTGTTTTGGGAATGCGATCCTTACAGTCATCCCCAGTCAATGAATGCTCTATTCAGAGCAGCTTTTCAT
Source organism: Triturus cristatus (assembly GCF_964204655.1). Classification (NCBI taxonomy): domain Eukaryota; kingdom Metazoa; phylum Chordata; class Amphibia; order Caudata; family Salamandridae; genus Triturus; species Triturus cristatus. Next base: position 1,162,333,830 of record NC_140590.1, read on the forward strand.
TCAGCGGCCAAGCTTGTCACAAATTGAGGCAAATGTGACCTCATTACCAACATATTACCTGGCCTCCACTGGCTTGCAGTCATGGCTAGAATCCAATTCAAACTATGCTGCCGGGCCTACAAGTCCACCTGCCAGAATAAGCATCCTTTTTAGCAGAACTACTCTACATCTCTTTTGGCTTGAGATGTCTTAGAACCAGAAACACCATACGACATGAGGCTGTCAAATTCAGAACAACATTTGATCAGCAGTCCTACACAGGTGCGACTACCACTGCTTGTAACCCTCTATCTCAGAAACCAAACTTCCCTTCTTGTTTACAGAAAACCAAAGAACATACCTAATAGGTATTGTATTTGCATGAAAATAGTATCTCATCAACAATATATTTTTTCACCTTAAAATTAAATAAGTAGACCAATTTGGTTCCGTTAGGAGTGGTACGTGGGATCATTTTCTCTGGTCCTGGCAAAAAGCCTTAGGGGTTAGGCTTGAAAGATGTAGACTAGGAGATAAACACCCATCATAGTGCAAGTCTCCATTTCCCCATTTTTTACAGTACCACCTACAGGATTTAATCAAATTTAGACTCCACGTAGCCAGGTATTTTTCAATAATACACACATTTTTGACCCTCCCACTTCCATACCCTCATAGTCGACACCTTACAAAGTGCTCCCACATCTCCATCGGTCGTAGCACGCCCCGTGCCGCAGTGGGGCAGGAAGAACCCGATGATAAAGCTTGCCACCAGGGGTCATTTTGGTGGGGGAGGGTTATTGTAAGAAAACTCAGCATTTTAGTAATAATGGCACTCTGCACATAGAATTGAAGCACAACATTTTATAATACCTTAACTAAAGCTGTACGCAGCGAATTGGCAATGCGGTGACAGCAAACAAAGAAGTGCCACATAGAAAACAGCACCAAAGACCAGCATTGAAAAAGCCAATAGGTCTCGCCTTTGGGACATATTGGCTTAGCCAATTGCCTTTAGCCATGCTGCACAGTATCCCCGTTGGTGTGCAACATGGATAAAGATTTTTTTTTTTTGCATGGCCACTTAATTTTCAGGTCACAGTGGTTTGCTAAGGATATCTTGCTGACATTCAGAAAGTTGATCTAGGAATACATTCCGCCCATTGCTTACCTTTGGATTTTTGGTTTGTAACTCACATTTCTGGCTTTCTATTTGTTGGCTTTATTTGCTTTTGGCTCTCCAGGTTCAGTTTGTTCCTCCCATTGCCTAAACCATGTTTACTGTATTCTTCCACAAACTCACACTTTTTGTTGTTGCAGTTTTGTATAGCACAAACTCGACCACCGGTATTCTAGTGATTTCCATGTGCACCAGTTAGATTACAGAAGATTGCAATAATTTTTTCAGGCACTTGCAGAATAAGTGATTTGCCCAGAATCACAAGGAAGTTGAGCTAATACAGAGACTAGAACCTGGTTCTCCAGTTCCCAAGTCGGCAGCTCTGGCAGTAACACTACATCCTCTCCTAATCATGTTCCCCTTTGATAAGTCTGCTATCTCTATGGCTATTTATGCCTGGGATATTAGAAGTGGGCCCTGCTATATGGTGATTTTTACCGGAGCAATAAGTGCATATCAGGCAGCTAATGTAGCACCTTCCGATTCTCCATCTCTCATTTCCAACCATCCAACGAAGGGAACCGGAAGGAGGGCGAGGGAGGGGAAACAGCAGCCCATAGGCTGCACTGCTCCTAGTCCCACATTAAAAGCAAGAATTGGCAAAGCCAATAATTCTTGCCTATAAATAGGGCTCCCGGTTTTTTGGTATTTATTTTTTTGACTTTTCCGTCTGTATTTATCCACATTTATTTTTTGCAAATTATTTCTATATTTATCCATTTTTATTTTATGTTTTCTAAATAAATGAAGCTGCAATGGGTATTTTTCCACATTTATTTGACTGATGAATGTATACTCGCATTTGAATGACCAAAAGGTTTCAACAGTATACAGTGCAATAGCGTTATCTGAAAACACTTGCATTGTAGAATAGCATCAATAACTGTAGATCTGCACTTAATTGGGAAATCTATTGTCTTTTTTATCTCCCGACCTCTCAATCTGTACACCTACTGACCTGTCACTCATGATTGACTGTAGCAAAAATCATCCAAAGGAGACCTATTTTCCGTATTTTTCTGGTTTTAAAAATAAATACAGAGAGGAAAATAAATAGTTTTCTGGCTGTATTTATCTGCAAACATCAGTTAAAACGGAAAACAGGGAGCCCTACCTATAAACGAGCTATTGGCTTTGTTATTGTTTTTAGCCATGTCGCACGGCAGAGCAGCGCATGCACAACATGGATGAAAGTGAAGAACATAAAAGTGCTATGACGGGATCAGCACTGGACGCATTCACTTTTTTCCATTTACTTTAAGACAATGTTGCACTCATATGCAACATGACAAAAAACAATTGAGAGTGCCAATGGAGCTCATATAAGCGAGGCCTATTGGGTTTGCCAATGCTTTCTTTCTTTTTAGTTACTGATCTGTGTTGCAGCAGTAACTAAAAAGAGAAAACATTTGCAAAAGCAGGTGTTTTTTTTTACACTGCTGTGGGAATCAACATGGTGGTAAAAAAAGACAACATGGTTCCACGAAAGCAACACACAAAGTCATGGGTGGGGGTGTGGGAGAAATAAAGGGACGGATGTGGTTGGTGCAACATGGAGGGTGCGGGTGGGGGTAGCAACACGGCGGGCATGGGTCAGGGGAGCAAATCGGCAAAAGAGCAAAGTGGAGCTGGCTGCAAGGTCTGACTAGCCTATAGGGAAATTAGGCCGTTCCATAGGAGCTATGCTGACAGGTCAATGTCTGGGACTTTTTATGGCTGCTTGTGGGCTGTTTTATGGTCTGCTGGCCCTGCTCTTACTGTTTATTTCCCATATATTAAAACCAATATTGTCTGCAGCAATCTCAAATCCATTCTGTGTTCCGTACCTTGCAAAACGTGTATATAGTGTGGCTTTATTAAGTTCAAAACAACTCCAGTTGGCAAACAAGGGACACTTTCTAGCTATCTAATTCAGAAATGGGGGGCCACTTTTATTATGGTGCCCAGCCTTTCTACTGCCCCACTTCGAGCCTGGCTGGAGGGGAGAAGCAAACAGACAAGAAAGCCACAGGCGAAATGTGCACGGATGAGAGAGAGGAACATGGAGCACAGTGAAGTGGGTAGACGCACACAACGGAGACAATGGAAAACACATGCACTCTCGTGGGTGCTTAAACAAAAAGAAAAAAGGGGTGCTTGAAAAATGAGCAGTGGAAGGACAGTAGTAATACATCCATGCTCCAGGGGAGGGACAAACACATGAAGAGGAAGGATAGCACACACAATCTAGCATATAAGAAGCAAACAACATCAATTGCCCACATATGCATTTATACCTTATGCAGAGGCCATGAGCTCAATAAACTGCATATATCACACATGTCACAGCATTGATGGTTTGTATATGAACAGAAGTCATGTTCACAGGCAGCCTGACATGTCTAGCAGAGAGCAAAGGCCATCCACATTTCAATGCACAGACAGCTGTATGACAAAATACCATCTATGAAAATATGGTTTAAAAATGTAGTGTGGCGATTGGCAACATTATGACCCACTCGCCATGTGGCCTGATGATCTGGGAACACCGACTAAAATATCGAAGGAAGTAAGAAACCTCGTAATGACCATGGACTCCAAGCTATCGATGCATGCCCAAGTGGACAAACTAGCAAGATCAAGCTTTGTTACTATAAAAACACTGCAACTAATCTTCCCCAATTTGGAAATTCCACACAAGGTCCAGGCTACCATCTCCCTTGTTTTGTCCAAACTCGATTACGCCTATAGCCTCTACCACGGATCACTTTTAACGCCCATGAAAAGACTTCAACGGATTCAGAACTCTGCTCAAACCGTGAGACCACATCTCCCCTGCCTTGAAAGACCTGCATTGATTACCGGTCGCCAGAAGATCCACGTTCAAGCTACTTTGTATCACCCACAAAGCAATACATGTAATGGGACCGCTCGTCATCAGGAATAAAATCAGCTAACACATTCAACAAAGGAACCTCCGCTCTAGAGTGGCACCTCGCCTCAGACTCCAAGATACAAGAAAAAAAAATCAATGGGTGGCACATCATTCTCTGTTCAAGCCGCCAAACTATGGAACTCTTTACCCCCAAACATAAGATCCACAGATAACCACCTTATCTTCAGAAAACTACTCAAGAATTAGCTCTTCCCCGCATAACCACCATATGCAAACATAAAGAAATATACAGTATATCTTTCTGTATATAAGCATTTATTTGTACTATAGATATGTACCTATATATGTGTACTGCTTTGTAGACATGTGTAGAATACTTATGTTTAAAATAATGATCATATATAAATATTCATTAGTTCTGCTTAACAAATGTACAAATGTACATATTACTGATAGTTACAATATTTTATGTTTTTAACATGTATATAACTGACTGCATACATAAGTAAATCTTTTTAATCATTACTATTTATCTACAATTGCTTCACTATTGATCTACAAATTATATATATATTAAAATAAAAACCTTATTTAAAGTACAACAACACTTGAAAGCCAGAGTTTATTTAATGCATCTTTAATCTACATATACTATAATCCTTTTTGCATTTAAATACCTTCCATGTACTTATGGATCTATACCTTTATTACTTTTGGCTCTATATATTTATTACTTTTATTTATTTATTACGTTTCTTCTAATCCAGCATATCCAATGAACTACCCTATTTTTAACCTTGTACCGCTCTTAACATATCCTTTAGCTCAACTCTCTGACTCATCTCAAACCTCTTTCTACTACTCTTTCCAATGCATTAGCCTATTTCTCACCCTATACCCCTATCAATATATCCATTACCTCCACTCGCTCATTCATCCCAAACCCCATACCCCTACTATGATTCCCAAAATAACCCTTTCGAGACTCTTCCCTACTCCACCCTCCTTGCACCATCTCATAACTCTTTCTACTATTCCAATCCCTCACAAGCCTTTCCAAACCCCCCTCTGACTCTTTCCCCTCCACCTCTCTATTACTCATCCCAAGCCTCCTCCTACTGCTCTGAACTCCAAAGCAAACAAAGAAAACAAAAATCTACATCCTTCCCTTTTATCCCTCCACTATACTTTTCAAACCAAATAACAGACTAACATGTCCACCACTCAAATGAATTTCATATTTCACTATAATAATTCACCACTAATCCTTTATGGGTTCCGGAATAGCCTGCTACTCGGCCGAAAAAACACTTCAACAACTCATCAGAGGTAGCAAGCGCTATATAAATGCAAACCGTTTTACCTCTTTTACCCCTTCGCTATCCCTTTCAATCCAAATAACTAACATATCCACCACTCACATTACTTTCATATTTTTACTATACTTATTCACCACTAATCCTTTATGGGTTCCGAAGTAGCGTGCTACTTGCGGAAAAAGTGCTTCAACACCCCATCAAGGGTAGCAAGCGCTATATAAATGCAAACCTTTTCCCCTCTTCTATCCCTCCACTATCCGTCTCAGTCCAAATAACTGACTAACATATCCACCACTAAAATTGCTTTCATATTTTCACAATGCAAATTCACCACTAATCCTTTATGGGTTCCAGAGTACTGTGCTACTCACTGAAAAAACACTTCGACGCCTCGTCAGGGGTAGTAGGCCCTATATAAATGCAATTACAATACAATACAATACTGTCAGCAACAGAAATGTCACGTTTACAAATATATGTATTGTAACATTTAAATAGTGCTTACTACCCCTATGTGGTGTGCTGAAGTCCTTGCCGACATGGGTGTATGAAGGGTGTGTGGTTGGAAGGGAATTGTCTTTGTTTTTATCCTATGTGAGAAGTGATTGAATATTGCATGTGATGACCACCAATGTGCCGTTACCGTGGTATACAGCGTAGCCCTTTGCAGTGTCATGGATGAAGAAGTGTGAGAGACAGGCCCGCAGTTTATGATTTTTAATAAGTTGGCAGCTTTGAACATTTTTGAAGGTCTCTTGGTTGGTTAACAGTATGTTGTAGACCTCTTCATTTATTCCATGCCTGTTCAGTTGGGGTGCTTTTTTCTGTGGACTGGTGCAGTGCTCAGCAATGGACATGGCTCACGGGGATTCTGTCTTATGCTAGAGTAAGAGGGTCAAACAGTTTAAGAGACTTATTATGCAGCTTGTTTGAACTACAGTCAGCGCACCAACCTCTAAGTGTTAGTTGCAACCCACGATGCTATGCTGGTTAATTTTGGGATTTTCTTTCAGGAATAGCTTGTGGCAAGAGACACAAATGGGCAGATTATCAAAGGTTTTGCATCGTCCTTGCGCCATGCAAGGGGACACAAGGCGATGCAAAACCTAGAGTGAGATATGTCTAGCCACGCAAGGCCACCTTGCTTGGCTTGGTAAATTTGGAGTAGAGTAAGGCTACACAAGTCAGCTGCCTTGCGTTTCTCTAACCAAGAGACGCGTTCCATTTGTGGAGCATGGGTGTTTCCATGCATCCACCCATGGATTTTGGAACATTCCCAGATTTACTATGAGTGGTGGACGTGGGAATGCGTCAAAATGCTGAACTTTCCCAGGGGAGGCATTAAGAGGAGAAATATGTTTATTTCTTTGAGTCTTTTTTCCTCTTTCTACATGGCCTGCATCCTGAAGTACATGTAGAAAGGGGAAAACACCTCAGAGGATTGATTTTGTGCAGGAAGGTGTTCCTTCCTGCACAAAAACAAACCTGCCTGCAATGCAGGCACCCTTGCACCATGGCGCAAGGTTGCCTGCTTTGATGCTAGACAACACATAGTGCGTCAGTGCAATGAGAGGACAGGAATGCGCCATATAATGTTGAATATGGCGTATTCCGGCCCTCGTGACATTTGGCTAATATGGCCCAAAGTCTCTCAACAATTACCAAGCACTTCCACTAACAAATAAACAGACCTGTTTGCTTTAATATTACCTTGCCCACAGTAATGAAATAATATCAAATGCAATTATTTTAAAAGTTTTTTGTTGAGACAACATTATGTTCCTCTCTTGACCGGAAACCACAGGAGGAAATGGGTCATGAATATCTATATTATTCAAGTAAGGGTGCCCATGACTTTTCAGTTCTTGAGGCCCGAGAACCCTTAAACTGCTCTGCTTAATGAATTCGTAAATATTGTTAAGTTTGTGTCTATCTCAAACTTAAACGGACCGACTCACCGCTCTGTCTCAGGCAGTGTGGCATGGACGGCAATCTTTTCCATACCCTTTGGGAATGCCCCGTAATTGCCCAATACTGGAAGGCGGTCATGCGCACACTCTCCCAGGTGACAAAAGTTCCAACGCTTCCGGAACCGAGGAGATGCCTCCTCAATGTGTGGGAGCCTACAGATCTTAGCCGCGTAGCGCAACTCTGGGTGACACTGGGACTCCTGCTGGCAAAGCGCAATATAGCCCAAAAATGGGGGTCTAGGCAGGCCCCTACCCTCGCCCAATGGTGCAGAGACATGGACACCACAATGGTTGTCGAAAAAACAGTATACATTCATAGAGGCTGCCCCAAAAAGTGGTCCCAGATATGGAGGGGGTGGAACGCCTACAGAGGGAATATATGTGAACCCCCGCGTGAGACCTCAGAATCTGAACTGAGTGACTGAGTTCCTATGGTCTAATCATACACCAAATGTGGCCTGCTAAGCAACTGCGTGATGCAGTAGAAGTCAAATGTGCTACTATACACCACTAATGTACCAATGTCTAGTAAAGGTATTCTTTGACTCTATGTATGCTAGCAGACGAATGTGATACCGATGTATACCGATGTATACAATGTACGTTGTTTTGTGTTTGAATTTCTTAATAAAAATATTTACTACAAAAAAAAGTTTGTGTCTATCTCTTCCCACAGGTCCACTTACCTGGGGCGGATTGGGCAGCTGCAATGGGAGCCGTCAATCCCCTGTGAACATTATTGAAGACCTGGCTGTCTTCAACTCCAGCCTCACTGCCTTCACTTTCACTGGATATGGAGATGCAAGCAATCTGCTCTCACTTACCAACCTGGGGCACACAGGTGAGAGAGGCCGCACTGTCCAATCTGGGGCAGGCAACAGTCAGAGGGCGCTCTGCTCCCCCTGGGACACACAGGTGAGAGAGGCCGCACTGTCCAATCTGGGGCAGGCAACAGACAGAGGACTCTCTGCTCCCCCTGGGACACACAGGTGAGAGAGGCCGCACTGTCCAATCTGGGGCAGGCAACAATCAGAGGGCGCTCTGCTCCCCCTGGGACGCACAGGTGAGAGAGGCCGCACTGTCCAATCTGGGGCAGGCAACAGTCAGAGGGCTCTCTGCTCCCCCTGGGACACACAGATGAGAGAGGCCGCACTGTCCAATCTGGGGCAGGCAACAGTCAGAGGGCTCTCTGCTCCCCCTGGGACACACAGGTGAGAGAGGCCGCACTGTCCAATCTGGGGCAGGCAACAGTCAGAGGGTTCTCTGCTCCCCCTGGGACACACAGGAGAGAGAGGCCGCACTGTTTAATCTGGGGCAGGCAACAGACAGAGGACTCTCTGCTCAACAGACAGAGGACTCTCTGCTCACCCGGGACACACAGGTGAGAGAGGCTGCACTGTCCAATCTGGGGCAGGCAAGAGACAGAGGACTTTCTGCTCCCCCTGGGACACACAGGTGAGAGAGGCCGCACTGTCCAATCTGGGGCAGGCAACAGTCAGAGGACTCTCTGCTCCTCCGGGACACACAGGTGAGAGAGGCCGCACTGTCCCATCTGGGGCAGGCAAGAGACAGAGGACTTTCTGCTCCCCCTGGGACACACAGGTGAGAGAGGCCGCACTGTCCAATCTGGGGCAGGCAACAGTCAGAGGGCGCTCTGCTCCCCCTGGGACACACAGGTGAGAGAGGCCGCACTGTCCAATTGGGGCAGGCAATAGACAGAGTTCGCTCTGCTCCCCCTGGGACACACAGGTGAGAGAGGCCGCACTGTCCAATCTGGGGCAGGCAACAGTCAGAGGGCGCTCTGCTTCCCCTGGGACACACAGGTGAGTGAGGCAGCACTGTCCAATCTCGAGCAGGCAACAGTCAGAGGACTCTCTGCTCCCCCTGGGACACACAGATGAGAGAGGCCGCACTGTCCAATCTGGGGCAGGCAACAGTCAGAGGGCTCTCTGCTCCCCCTGGGACACACAGGTGAGAGAGGCCGCACTGTTTAATCTGGGGCAGGCAACAGACAGAGGACTCTCTGCTCAACAGACAGAGGACTCTCTGCTCACCCGGGACACACAGGTGAGAGAGGCTGCACTGTCCAATCTGGGGCAGGCAAGAGACAGAGGACTTTCTGCTCCCCCTGGGACGCACAGGTGAGAGAGGCCGCACTGTCCAATCTGGGGCAGGCAACAGACAGTGGACTCTCTGCTCCTCCTGGAACACACAGGTGAGAGACGCCTCACCGTCAAAGCTAGTACACACAGGCTACAGACATGTCAGTGTGAAACAAGTCCCCAAATGTGAGCGACGCCTCACTGTCTAATCTGAGGCAGACAGGTGAGACAGGTTTCACTGGCCAACCTTAGGCACACAAGTGAGTCCAAACTTGGGGACGCAGGTGAGAAGGGCCTCAGTGTCCAACCTGAGACACACATATAAGAGAGACCTCAAAGTCTAACATCGGACTCACAGATGAGAGAGTTCTAGCTGTCCAAGCTAGAACACACAGGTGAAAAATTCCTCAGTGTGCAATTGGGTCCCAAAATTGAGAGAAGACATGCAGTCCAACCAGGAACACACAAGTAGAAAGACTTGGAGCTTTTGTTTGCAGTCGCAAACGGGTAATCTGCCTGCTTGCGACCGCAACATAGGTCTACCCTCTTTACAAACCCTATTTTGCAAGTCGGTAACCTATTACCGACTTACAAGATAGGGCTTGCGACTTGCTATTAGGAAGGGGAGTGCCAAGGGCGTCCCTTCCTAATAGCAAGTCGCACTTCAATGTAAGAGTATTTTGCGGCCACAAAACACTTGCAGTTTACCACTCATTTCAAATGGGCGGTAAGCCACTTGCAAACAGGAAGGGACCCCTTTCCCTTTGTGACTGGCAGCGAAAATATTTTTTAAGAGCAGGCAGTGGTCCCACGGACCACTGCCTACTCTTAAAAAAAGTGAAACAGTAATGTTTCATTTTTCTTTTTTAAATACATCCCGTTTTCCTTTCAAGAAAAACAGGCTGCATTTAAAAAAAAAAACTGCTTTATTTAAAAAGTAGTTACAGACATGGTGGTCTGCTGACCCCAGCAGGCCACCATCCCTGTGAGTGCTATCCATTCCCACTAGGGTCGAAAATTGCACCTGCCTCATGAATATTAATTAGGCAGGCAATTTGCGACCCCATTAGGAATCGCAAACAGTGTCTGAGACACTGTTGCAAATTCCAATTTGCGAGTCGCAAAAAGACGCGATTGCGACTCGCAAATTGGAAGGATCATACATCTGGCTCTTAATGTGTGCCAGGGCCCCACAGCTGAGAAAGTCCACCCTATCCAACATGGGGCAGATGTGAGAAGAGCTTCTAGACTATAGTACATATAAATGGAAAACTCTTAGGAGTAAAATCTAGACCACACCAGTAGGAGAGACATCTCTCTCTGACCCACACTTTCAGATACGATGGAGCTGAATATTTACTCTCGGTAGCCACATCTCTCACTAACCAGTAGCCACAGGCCTCCAGATAGTCAGGAACAATGCCACGTGCATGCTGTTAATTATGGTGTTGCTGGGGCGTATGTATATCTCCTAGTCCCTCAGATGACATTATTTTAATCTTGCAGTGGAAGTGGAGCTGGACCAGGGAGTCAGCATCACTGGAGGCGGCCTCTCTGAACAATATTCAGCTGTAGCCCTGCACTTTCACTGGGGGAATGGAAGCTCAAATCCTGGCTCAGAGCACAGAGTGAATGGAAAGCAGTACCCCATGGAGGTGAGTGGAAGAAAAGATGTGGTGACTCATGAGGAATAAGTGAATGCATCTATTGCACAGGCGAAGGCATGGAATATAAGGTGCAGGGAATGAAAGAGTGAGCAATAAACTAATAAGGGTCCAGCAGACAATACACCAGGGGCATCGTGTACAAAGAAACAGGTTGCAAATAGTGGTCGCAAGTTACGCACCAAAGTTTGTGACCTGTCTAATTTTGTGCTGCTACCTATGTGCTAGTAGGCTGCGTCACAAATTCTCCAGTGGCAGGGGGATGCAGAACTACTTGTTTATTGAATACTTATTTGGCAGGTTGCTGTCTATGATCCTGGGTTTAATGACTTACACCTGAGGTCAGAAACCCAAATCAGCATTTATGCTTGATATTCTTCTGAAATCTTAACATCAGCACTATATTTGATTGAGCGTTTACTGGTCCGCCGAACTTATGAATTCCTGGTAGCCCACCGCTTTAGTGGTTCACTGGCAGTGCTTAATTTGTTAAAGAATTAGGGGAATATTTACAAGCCCCTATTGCCAGAGGAACGTCACTTTCAACGCTGCCAATAGATCCAATAAAATTGAGTCAGTGTTCTAACCTTTATCCAGTGTCAACTTCATGGAATCTGTCATTTCAAGCGGAGCTGTCGCCATGCTATAACGTACATGGAACCCAGATTGAAAAGGGTGAAAGAGATTATGCGTTTCGACGAACTCTGAAAAGTTGTTGGTTGACAATGGAGTCTAAGATTTGTGAATCTGCAAGTGGAAGAGAAATGTCTGAAATTGGGAAGAACTGTACTATCAGCTGTAGGTTTTTTTAGTAGAGGGCTGATGTTGGTCTTTTTCCACGTATAACTTGTTTTGGATTGGAGTGGAGCAGATTGTTTTTGAGTGGGGTAAACTGTTTTGCACTGGAGTGGAGCAGATTGGAGTGGGGTGGGTTGGGACGATTGAAGTGTGATGTGGTGGATTTGAGTGGATTGGGGTGAGTTAGGTGGACTGGATTTATCTGGGGTGGATTGGATTGAGTGGCGTGGATTGGATTGAGTGGATTGGTGCAGGGTGAGGTGGGGTGGATTGGCGTGGGACAGATTGGATCGGAGTGGGATGGATTGGTGTGTACTGCACTGCCTAATTTTGAAAATTACACATAAGAAAGAAACACTGCCTCTTTGCAATATATAGAACAAGATAATTGTAATCTTTTGAGCACAGCACCCACAAGCGAAAACAAAAGAAAACATAAGTGCAAAGTGAGAAAACAAGACTTGGCAAAATAAAAGAAAGTTAACAATGAAAATAAATCTTTGCAGTTTTGTTTGTCGTGCTGGGCATATTTTTGCCAGTCACACACCTTCTGTTTGCAGGACACTAAAAGTTAAAAAGAACAAAATTGTACCTCAATCACATCGGTAGCAACGGACAGGCACTGATTAAGTTGAATATATCAGTGCTTGGTCCCTGCTCCACAGAAAGAAATGGAAATTATGTTAGGCCTGCCTTGATGGATTACCAGGCTGTAAAGAAGAGTACCATGAAAGCCAGAAAATGGTAAGTAACAGGAGGGCTCCAAGCCCTTTTTGTTAACAATAGTGTCTTGCAGGGTCAACACTAAAAAGGTCCTCGCCTTCTCCATCTCTGCATCTGAAATCTGGAACAAAATCATCCCTATGTCCATCAGGACATGCCCCAATAATGCTTGAGGTTAGAAAAGAGCAGAAGGAGCATCTCTTTAAGGAAAACTACATCACAATGCAGTAATAGTCCACTTTTCACTCTTTGAAACCACTAACCCCTTAGCTACCTCTGTAATCACTTCTTGTCTGTCTTGCCTTTGATGCTGTACAGTTTCCACTGCCTTTTGGCTAAATTCGTGCTAGTATGAGTAACACGTACAGCGATAGGCCACTCACGTCAGGGAAGGTCACCAGCCTGAGAGAGAATCTCCCCATTGGCTAACAGACCGGTGCATCAGAGATACAGGTGACTTAATCCCATTTCATGTACCTTCGAACATTCACAGTTTTTTAATAACTCGGAGGATTGCCCGGATGGAAGCAGATCCCAGAGGAGTACACACATACAATTATTTTAGGGCCACACGTTCTGGTGACTTTAAGAGCAGGTCTACTCGGAGGGTATGTGTTATACCAAGGCAGGGACCCTCTCAGAGGTTACAGGTGTTGTTTTGACTTAGAAAAAGGACAATTCCACTCTGCACCACCCCCAGCCATGCAGAGATCTAAAGCAGTTTCTTCTCTGGGTCTCTCTGTGGAATACTTAGGCCTCTATTGCCGCCTAAAAAGCTACCTGCCATTTAATAACCTAGCCACATGGGGCGAAGTGTTGAAAGGGACAGGGCCGAGCCTCAGGAAATTACTGCAGGAAGAGTGCAGGCAACCCCATCAAATAGTTTCCCATTCTTCTATGCTTTCTGTCCTGGCATCTGCACGCTGTGGCCTAAGGCTGTCTCTGGGATAAATCTGGGAGTGCTTGAATTCAAGCGGAAGGGAACAGGATACCCAGGAAACAGGGCCCGACAGATTTTTTTTAAACAATCTAATGCTTTTAAATATGTGTAAATTCTTAATAAGAAATACTTCTTTCTTAGCTGCTACAGCAATTTAAATATGTGAAAAGATAAAGCAGGGAATTGCTTGTTTTTTCCTGCTACCAAAGCATTTCCCCCCACCTATGCCACAGTGTATAAAATGGAGACGCTGACTTTCAGATGAATGATGTTTTGATCACTGCAGAGACTAGTGTGTCATTACCTGGAGGTCCGATGTTCGAATTTTGCACGGTCCACTTAGAGGCGCAACCTCTAGGGTTCAATAAAAATGAGTACCACTGATCCGGGCAAAATGATAGCTGGTATTTTACTGTGTAACGATCTCACGTGACAATGCAAGAAAACATAAAACAAGTTATTGAGGTAATTGGCAATGTCCCCTCCTCTCTGTGGACACCAAAGTTACCGCACTCCAATATTTTTCCCCTGGAAGATTTCAAGATGTCAAATCTGATGACATCTACTGCGGAGAACAATGCCCAGTAAATTCCAATTCATGCAGAGTTTCATGCAAAGAAAGACAAATTTCACATGAAATTCCACATTTTTCTTGGGGAAACGCGAACACTCGTCTTAATGCAGCCTGATGTGTGTAGCACTGTGTTTTCATTTAACTTGTCAGTGTGTTTTGAGAATTGAACCAACTTGACTAACACAACTCATGACAATTAGTTGTGAACGAAAAACCCAGAATTGGAAGCAGGTGCTCTATCTCTGTGAAGCAGACTGGCAGTCTTTGTTTTTAGGTCTCGCCTAGGCAGCGTGTGCGCTGTCTGTTCGAAACATGCTGTATTCAGGATATGGGCATGAACCTCCGCCCACTTTCCACCCATCTTTTTAAATGGCTCCTGTCACTGTCCTTTGTAAATGGTGACTTTCATTGGTCAATAGGCTTAGCAGTCCCTCCTTAGTACCGCCCTTTCTCTTCTTGTAGCCTCCCATGAGGACACCCCTGTTACATGTGTTGTTACCCGGTATGTTTAAATTACAGCCTTTTTATCACTATTTTCTTAAATAGCTTGCTCCTGCATGCTATTGCAGGCAGGACACACACTACTGCAACCTTTTTATTTAACCAACGCAATTTGCCTCAGCTGGAATAATGGCGACTGCACCTTTCTTTTGTTGGTTGTAGTCAGAGGCATTCTGAGGGTGCCTGTTGCGTTGCGTGCACTTCCCCCTCCCCTCTCGCTTGTTTTCTTTTGTTCCTGCATGGTTTGTTTCGCCTTGCGCCGCATGTAAGATCTGCAAGTTGAATCCCAGTTTTGAATTCAAATGCCTCTACCACCAATTTAGTTTAGATTAAAAATAATAGTTTATTTGAAAGTATTTTCGTTGAATCTCTTAGTTGTAGTCAGAGGCCTTCGGAGGGCACCTGTTCTGTTCCGTGCACTTCCCCCTTCCCTTACCGCTTGTTTTCTTTTGCTCCTGCATGGTTTGTCTCGAGTTGCGCAGCATGTAATATCTGCAAGTTGAATCCAGCTTTTGAGTTCATACCGCCGATTTAGTTTAGATCAAAAATAATAGTTTATTTGAAAGTATTTTCGTTGTAGCTCTTTTTGGAAGGAGAGCTGCCCACTTCAACTGCAAGCTATCCCTCCCAATATGGCCTCTTCTTTTAATGTATTTATTTCACCACACAAACCCCTATCAGTCTTCACAAACACACTACACACACAAACACAGAAGCACCTTATTACACCCCGAGCAATCCCACATAAACAAACGTAGTCTCCTAAAACACGAATTTCTAATATGTACACACAACCCTAGCCCATGTACATATGCACGCAAACAGCCTTCTCACATACGAGCACACTTACACACATGCCCCAGACATAAAAGAAACACTACACACACACACACACACACACACAGTAAACCTCAACTGACAACCTATACACCTAGGCGCATCCTTTTATGCACACACACACACCAGCACCCCTCTGCCCACAGTCACATTTTTCACACCAGTACTCTTACACACGCACATGTGCTGCCGCCACCAAACTAGAGTCGCTACAGCACATAACGTTACTAAATGCCTAATGTGGGACTGGGTGCAGCACATAACGTCTGCCTAATGTGGGAATAAGGCGCTGTGCATGAAATGGTCTCAGAGTGAGTAATTAGCTAACCCGTGCGAGTGGGCTGTGGGGATGTGGATATTATCAGACGTTATGTGCTGCACCCAGTCCCACATTAGGCATTTAGTAACGTTAGTGCTGTAGCGACTCTAGTTTAGTGGCGGCAGCACAGAGGCGTGGTCTCGAAATTCCACCCGCACTCTGACAAGTTATTACACGCATAGGTTGCCCTTTGACCTTAACACGACTCTGCCACGCGCTCCCACTTGTCGGGTTAGAGTTGGCACGCGTCTAACAGCCATTTGGTCACGCTTGAGATTTGCTTTTAATTTCCCTTCTTCGGAAGGGACGCTGTACCACCCCCTGGGTGGTTTGATGTGATGTTTGCACACCCTACAGGTATATTTCACATGCCTTTCTACTTTGTAGATCATCACCGCCTGGTCCCAATTGATTCCGCCATCAGGGCTCGTTCCAGGATTCACTCTGGTTCCTTTAGGGTGAGTGCCATCACCACATGCGTTCCCATTTCGTATCTCTGCCAGATGTAACACACCTAACAGCGCCTTTCTTAATTATAGGTTTTCCCAAACCCCGCCCCACCCCGTTCCGTCCTGATGAAGACCCGTTCTTGACTACCGAAAGGAGCATATATAGGGTTGAAACATCGACGACCACACTAGGCTCAGCTCATCCAAGGCTCTGCTCAAAGAAAGAATAATCATCAGTCGGCAGAATCATTGCATTTCCCCCACGTTATCTGGCCCATTACCCACATGTACATAATTTCCACCACCATGTATATATTGCACCCCACTGAGCACTGAGCACCAATGTCACTTTGTCACTACTTACTTGTAAATATTTCACTTGTGTTGACAGCCATGATTATTTATGTATAAAGTATAGGAATGATATTATTTCGATAAAACTTAGACAGCAATTTGAGTCATGTGCGTTATTGTTTGTAAGAATGTTTCCCGCGTCTAGGCGTTTGAGATACGTTTATGATAACAAAATTGATATATGCGATACTTAATGCACCAGCAGAAGTAATCAGTAACCCGACAGAACCCTCTCATAAGTCTCAGCAGCAGGAGCATTAACCCACAATGCTGTCTTACCTGTCTGCTGTTTGGGTGGTTTGGGTTTTTGTATATACTCACGCTGGCCAGTATCAAACACCAGTCCCCTTGGTAGGTGCTTGCGCATTACACACCTGGCACAAGCCCACTGTTGCCGGTTGTAGTCCTATAGCAAAATAAAAGTCTGGCACAGCAGGAAACAGGGGCAACACAGTAAAGGAAGGGCAGATCAACTCTTATTTTAGCTCACCGTGCACAAGCAATGCTTCTGAATATACAGCGTCTATTTCTTAAGTAGATTAACAACACCAATTGATCTAACTTTCAACAATGCGAGACCTATTGCATTGCAAATGCTTGTTTTGGTCACTGTGAAGACTTTAGTTTCGGGTACGCTATGCCATTCGCATCGCAAGAGCAGGGCTGCGAACACATTGTGACGCATCCAGGTGCACTCTGGAAATGTCGAAGTTTGAATTGTAGTCCTTGTCAATAAATTATCGTCATGTTTTAAGAACATCCTTATCTAATGGGATTATGCTGTTAAGGCAGCACTTACATTTTCAGAAGATAGCACAGTAGGGCAATGTGTGCTGAACTGTAAGAGTTGCAGGTAGTGTAAGGGTCCATTGCACCCCAAATAAGGACGTGTTTTACCATCTAACGGGTAAAGTAACCCTTGTCCGTGCTTACATTATTTCCTGCAGCACCCTCGTTACCACTACAGTATACTTCAATGGCCTTATCTAGTAAGACATGCAGTAGCAATGCCAAAATTGAGCCCTGTGATGGTAATGGCTTATTAAACAAGCATTTGCAATGCAATCGGTCCCACATTTGTGAAAGTTTGAGTTTTTCCATTGTACATTTTTTCTTTTCATTATTTTTAGTTTTTTGTAGTTTGTTTCCTGCCTGTAAATGAGCGGCAGCAGTGGCTTTCACAGACACCTGTGATGTGAGAAGAAGGCATCCAGAGGGAATGGAACTGTGATGTACCGTATTGTTTACACTGCAAGAGGGGGCACCAGACAGAACCTTTTTTTTTGTGAATGAGAGGTAAATGCCAAAGGTGCTTGCTGCCTGACTCCTGCACTGCTCACATTTCCACAATCGCACTAACTCAATTTCTTGAGCACACTAAACTATGCTATTGTCGGATAAAACGCTACTGCATGACATGAGAGATTTACATGCAAACAATCTTTCAACCTGTACCGTTGATCCAGCGGCGTACCAACATCAGATACTCTACTACCATATACTCACCTGGGGCCATAAACACACAAAATTGAGTAAACCGCTGGAAATAAAGATTTAAAATGTTGTTCGTTATCACAATATCAGGTCTAGTTATTCATTATCCTCAAATAACCTTTCACTGATCAAAAAGTTCTTTCCTCTGGTCAATGGACCATTAGTTGAACTAATTGATGGTGACAATGACATAAATCTAACTTACCTAAATTTTAATGAAATAACCACAGACTCCTTTAAGATTTTAAAGCTTTATCTACATTTTAGAGCATGTGAACCACTTCAAAAACACAGTACAGTCACCTTCATTCATTAGGAGAGAAAATTCCATCTATTAATCATCAATCACAATACTTAAAACACTTGCAATGACTTATGCTCAGAAAAGGAGAGGACAGAGAGAAAAGATTACCTGCAAATACACAAAATAATAATTACCAAGAATGGTGTGAAGACCAACTCCCTGCCCAAAGGGCTGGTAAGGGTCCCCCGGGATAGTTCAGGCGACAAAGAATTCAGGACAGGATAGTTGACCTCTCTAATTCCGACGATTGCGCCGCACCCCTGTCTGACACTCTCTTCCTCCTCAAGATTCTTCCACGATCTTCTTATCTAACCCCAATTAAAGTAGGATAGAAAGTTCTGCATTTGGCTTCTTCATTAGCATCTCACAGCGTCTGTCTCAGCATCAGCATCACCCGCTACACCGACAGCATCTCCCCTCTGCAGCATTCAGCAAATCTTCATCTCTCTAACTAACTAATGTCACTTTAATTATACATTTCGTCCTGGATGTTCCACCCACTAAAGTTTCAATATCGGAAATATTTGAATTCTAATTGGTCAGGCAAGGGGGGAAGATCATCACACCATGCTTACCTGTCACTTCATTCAATTTGAGCATTGTTCACAAACCCATCCCCTTAATTTTTATTCATGTTTTATTTTCCCACCCAAATTCACATTACATTTGAAACATTTGTTAAAACTTCCACATGTACATTCGTCCTGTTGAACTTTTCAGCGTTTTCTCTGGCCAAGTCACTTCGGCGACCTTGGCTGCTTTTCAAATACAGTGTCATCATTCCAGGTTAACTTTCAGTCAGTCATGCGCAGTAGTACCATACAGTCACATGGCTCAGCTTCCTTCGGTCATACACAAGAGGCCCAAATGCGCACTAATAATAAAGTCAGAAAGACGAATGTTACTTTAAAAAATAATTGGTTTCACTGTATGCCACCCATCTCTACTCTATTCCCCTTCATTTATTAATACATTCCCCGCATTAGCATTAGTAAAATAACTTATTTTCTATTCAGCTAAGCATGTACCATGCACGTGAGTCTTAAAGACGCCATTTTAGTGCTTTCTGCTCATGCGCAAGAATTTCCCTACAAGCATTATTCGGTCATACAGCGTAGATGCCGTTGACGCATGCGCAGTAAAGATTTCCCTGTTAAAGCAGTTTTAGTCCTATGTTCATGTTATTAGTGTTAGCAAACACATAGGCAAGCTTCTCTAGCCCGCATGTTTGTGTGGTACATATTAGTTTTACACAAGACAATTTGATTAACTTGTTAGTGAGTTAAAGAAGCGGATTGTGTCTGAGCAAGTCTCTTTTCTACGAGTCCTTGCTCCATCACCGTAAGCTGTAATTCTACTGTCAAACAAATATTTTAGTGAAAAAAGACCTTTAACTAGGCAACTGCTATTCCATTTTTGGAGTGGCAAGACTTACCTGTAGAAAAGGGCCTGAATGTTCCCCCTCTTCTACATAACGACATGGATGGTTATATAGCCACAGTGGTTTTTACTAAACATCGAAGTCGACTCCAACTCCATTATTTTAATGTATTGAATCATGAAGCTAAGTGGTGCATTGAAGTAATTACTGAGATAACTGAATAGTTTTGCCAGTTGCGCCCAAATTTCACAGGTGTGCCACGCTGGTTAAAAAAAAAAGCGGTTGTAGGAGAGCGTGTCCTGCCTTCAAAAGCAAGCAACTACTGCAACAACTGAATTATTTTGTCAGTTGCATTCAAATTTCACAGGCGTGCCGTGCTGGTTAAAAATAAAAAGTGGGGGGGGGCGTGGCTAACCATCATGGCCGACCGGACGTGAATCCGATCGGCTCCGCGCCAGGCCCTAAAAATCCAGTAGCTTAGGGGGCACCAAATGCCCCAAACTTGGCTCGAAGGCTCACCCTATGCACCCGGGGTCTGAGGAACAAAAAAAAAATAGGGAACAGCCCCCCCGGTGTGGACGAGGAGCCAGAGAATTTGCTCACTGGCGCCCGAAGGGGATCAAAATGGCGGCCGTTACCCAGCTCGGCAGGGAAGATACGGTCTGACGCGGCAGATCCTGCTGATGACCACGTACACCGGTGGTGGAGAGAAAGAGCAGAGAGCTTCGTTAGTTTGGCCCCCAGGGGTTACCTCCATGAGATGGCTGACAGGTGATCGACGCCACCGGCGCCCGTGCGGGTAGACGCACCCTCCCGCCAACATCGCAGAGGGGCTGAAGGGGCTCGGGGATCCACATGGCACGATCGTTAGTGCCGGTGAGGAGTGGGCGGGCCCCTTCTTAACCAAATAGCCCGCTGAAGGATTCTAAGGACTACGGTACCTGGCCTTAAGATGCCGGCAGCCAGGCACGGAGTCAGTACCTCGTGAGCAGGCCCAGACGGCAAGATTTGCGCCCCCAGTGACTTTCCTCGGTGAGGCAACGCATCAGGGACCCGGGGGCTGAATGCTCACAAAACCTGAAGGTATCCGGTGCCATCAGTGCCCGCGCGGGAAGACGAGCCCTCCCTCCAGCAACCCTGAAGAACGGAACGGGTCCCCCGAGGGACCGGAGATTCTTGGGGCCCCATAAGGAGGCAAGCAATAACATCGGTGAGGAGCAGGGGGCCCCCCTTTCACCACAACAACCCGCTGACGGAGGGTGTGAGAAGTAGTACCTGGCCCTAAGATGGCGACAGCCCGGAGCCTCATGAGGGGGCCCAAGAGTGGAGCTCTTCCCAACTCAGTACTGTACCTGCGCCCCAAGGGGGGGCCCTCTGGCAAATGGTGACTCTCTTCAAGCCTGATCTATCTACTTGTCCAGGTAGGAGAGTCTTCATGGCAGCATAAAGGGGAAAGGTTGAGGCCCCATTCGCACAAGCCCCCTTCAGGCCCAGAAGAGTACCCCAACTGATGTTGATCTCCATGGATTACTGAATACTGCCTATTAAGCCCAACAGCAGAGGGGGAGGTCCTAGGACCCCATAAGCACAGGGGCCCCAAGCTGACCGGACGAGACTCGAGAAATGGGGGTCACTCACTACACGCCCGACACCCCACCACGACGAGCCCAGGTTCCTGGGACATCTAGCCTTCCCGCAGCTGATCCCCTCTTACCGGAGTCGGGGGGTTCCCCAATTTGGCCCGGCGAAGCGAGAGCAGCAAATTGCTGCAGCGCCAAGTTCTCCATGGCCTCTCCCATGGCAAGGACTGCCCGCGCAAGAGGTGGGTGAAGGTCTCTATGCCACCCAAAAAAGCACAACCTCCTAGGGTCTCCAGCTTCTTTCCCCCCGCCACCAAGGGGGCAGTCAGCGGCGAACCTACGCGAACACCCGACAGTATGGTGCTCACCAGAGAGGATCTGATGTCCTCACTACGGGGATTCAAGCAGGAGCTCAGGGATGACATCAAGGTCGACATAGGGGCCTCCTTTGATGCATTCAAGGCAGAAATGGGAAGTCGACTGGTGGCCCTGCAATCGGATGTGAACTCAATTGGGGTCCGTGCTCTCGACCTGGAGGCCAAACATCAGGAACTGGAGAACCGCATGAGACCCTTGGAGACCCATTCCGAAGACCTTCGCGCACAGCTGAAGCCCACGATGCTCCGCTGTGAGGACCTTGAGAACCGCTTCCGCCGGGAGAACATACGAGTGAGAGGCTTGGAGGAGGGGCGCGAGGGCCCGGATGTGGAAGCCTTTATGGTGGGGCTCTTCTCCTCGGTGCTAGGGGATTCTGAACCAGAGGTGCATCTGGAGAGAGTGCACAGTGGGGCCGCGGGGACCAGGAGATGCCAGAAAGCACTGCAACGTGTTGGCGAAATTCCGTTCCTTTAAAAGTAAGGAGATGGTCCTTCAGAAAGCATGAGCTTTGGACAAGGTTTCCTTTCAAAACACCTTCCAAGATGTGGCTCAAGCCACACTAGCCTGACATCAACAATTTCGACCCATCACTGCAGCCTCAAGAGAACGTAAGATGAGGTTCCATTGGACATACCCCTTTGGGCTGGCATTCACACTAGACAACAAAAATTATCATTGCATGGATCTAGAGGAGACAACATCTATCCTGGGCATTGAGGTGCCAACCTCAACACCCGGGACAAACGAGAGGAGGGTGGAGGCGGCGACGGGTCCGAAGAAACAAGGAGGTGGCTCCTGTCTTCAACAGCGTTGACCAAGCAAAAACTCTGTGGGTTGAAGAACCCCCGGCTTTCCAGAAATTGAAAAGATTTGTTTTGTCACTTATGCCAACGCGAGGTGGAGAAATGTTTGAACTCACAATGCCGACTACAACAACCAAAGAGCTGGCTAGCTACTGGCTTCTACTTTTTTCAACATCTAAGGAACAGATAACGGGCCTCCGCGGCAGAATTTGGTCCGCCCCAGTTTTTTCTCGTAATGAGGTTCTCCTCTCTGATCGAGGACCTTCGAGCGCTGGTTTTTGACCGAAGTTGGACATGGTTCACCTTTTTCTTCCTTTTTTCTGTTAGGTTTTTTGGTGTCCCGGTCTTACTTATGGCTTTTTTTCATATTAGGTTGCTGATATGGGGTGGAGGGGGAAGGGGGAATATGATGGGCATTGTGCAGGAGAGGGAGGAGGGGGCCTAGCGGATCTGATATTGCTGACAAATGGCGGGGTTTAACTGTCTGACATGGAATGCCAAGGGCCTTAATTCTCCTAACAAGAGGCAACCGATCTGGAAATTCTTACAGGCTCACCAGATTAAAATTGCCACCTTCCAGGAGACGCACCTTCCTCGCACAGAGGAACACCGACTGAAACACAGGGCATACCCTCAAATGTTTCACTCTTCGGCACGCACTGAGCACAATGGGGTGGCACTGCTCTTTCACACTTCATCCCCATTTCTGCACCAAGACACTACAGCGGACAAAGAGTGGAGGTCTGTGATGGTGAGGGGGGGAAATACGGGGCAGACCGTGTGCAATTGCGACGCTCTATGCATCCAACACAGGGCAACGTGATTTCCTCAGTTCCTTCTTATCTACCCTGGGGGAGATTTGCAAGAGGCGACATTATACTACTTGGGGACTTCAATTTGATATGGGACCCATCTCTGGATACGGCACACATCAATAGGGCAGCAGGGGGAGTTTTCAGCAAACTGCTTCAAGCAACTTTATGGGGGCTGGGCCTGGTAGATGTATGGAGGAAAGTTCATCCCTCGACCCGAGACTACTCCTTCTTCTCCCACTTGCATAGGACATACTCCAGAATCGATCATGCCTTCATGAGTCCGTTCCTCCTCTATACGGTGTTGACCCAGTTTCACCCGATCTGCCTCTCGGACCACGCACCATTAGAACTGACCTTAGATTGGCCTGCACCATGCGCCAAATTTGCCAGGTGGTACGTCCCCAATTACCTGTGCAGAGATAGACTCCTCCGAGACTAACTACGAAAAGCAATCACAGACTACTTTGACCTCAATGACCCGGAACACACTTCGTTAGCCAACAATTGGGACACCTTCAATGCGGTCATCAGAGGAAAATGTATTGAATTAGAGGTCAGGCTGAAGACGCAACGCAAAGCAGAACACCTCCTCCTCGAGAGCGAACTTTGCTCTGCTGAGGATGTCCATAAGGCTTCCCCATCGGTACAAACCCTCCGTAAGGTTGCCCAGGTTAAAGGGAAACTTCAAGCGATCTACACAAATGGGGCTAAATAGACTCTTTTACACCTCCGAGCACGTAACTATGAGGGAGGGAACAAGGTAGGCTCGCTTTTGGCCCACCAGTTACGAATATGGCAGGAGAAGAACTACATCAAAAGTATAGAGGATAGAGAGGGGTTCCCCCACCAGAGTGAATCGGGTAAGGCCAAGACTTTCAGGGACTTCTATTGCACCTTGTACATGGTGGACCAACGAGACTCGCGAGCCCAAGACCAAAACTTTGAGGGCCTCATCCTACCCCAGGTACCCGCTCTCACAAACCAAGAGCTGAGTAGCCCCTTCATCGCTGAAGAGGTTCAGAAGGCGATCGATTTGCTTAAGCTTCAAAAAGCACCTGGCCCTGATGGCCTTAACACCCACTTCTATCGTACATTCGCTCCGGATTTCATCCGTCGCCTGGTAACGCTTTTCAATGATATCGCTACTACGCAAAAGGTGACCCCCTTGATGGGCGTAGCCCTGATCTCTGTTATCCCCAAACCAGGGAAAGACCCCTCCCACTGCGCCTCTTACAGGCCGATAGCGCTCCTAAATTTGGACGCCAAGCTCTACTCAAAAATCTTGCCCACCCGCCTGGAAAACATTATGCCTTTCTTGGTGCAGGCCGATCAAGCGGGCTTTATCAAGGGGAGACAAACCCATGACAACCTGCGACGGGTAGTCCACATCATCGAGAAAGTGCAAAGGAAGGCAATCCCCACAGTCCTTCTCGTGCTGGACGCAGAGAAGGCCTTTGACCGGGTGGACTGGTCCTTTCTGACCCGCACTCTCCACCGGTTCGGTTTTGCCGAGTCCTTTATTGGTATGGTCAAAGCGAATTACCATGCGCCGCGCTCTAAGGTCCTGGTAAATGGGGTAGCTTCAGAATCTTTCAATCTATCACGGGGCACCCGCCAGGGTTGCCCCGTATCGCCCCTCCTGTTTGTGCTCAGCATCGAACCCTTTGCGGAGCGCATTCTTTCCAACCCGGACATAGGGGGAGTCCCATTCGGCTCGGATGAGCACATGATATCCTTCTTCGCCGATGATGTGCTCCTACCGGTCACAAGACCGCACTCTTCCCTTCCGGCGATACTGGCAGAGCTCACCTCATACGAGCGGGCCTCGGGCTTCAAGGTGAACCACTCTAAATCCTTCCTCCTGAACCTCACAGTGCCTAAAGACATTATGCGGGCTATTGAGGGCGTGACCCCCTTCCTCAGTGCCCCCAAAGACATCACCTACCTGGGCATAAAACTCACCCCCAAGTTGGAGCACCTCTATAGGGCGAACTTCCCCCCGCTGTTGCGCCAACTTAAAGCAGACTTTACCAGATGGCGGATGGCCTACCTTTCGTGGATAGAAAGGATAAACGCTATAAAAATGAATATCCTGCAGCGTTTACTATATCCCTTCTAGGGCCTTCCGATCCCAGTGGATAGGGCGCTGTTTTCTGAATTAAAGACAATGGTCACCAAGTTTATTTGGCTGGGGCAGAGGGCAAGACTCTCCAACCGACTGCTTTTGCGGCCGAGGGGGGAGGGAGGGCTGGTCCTTCCCGACTTACTGGGTTACTATGGGGCAGCTCAACTGAGGGTGATCACGGAGTGGTCCCTTCGACAATCGGATAAACTCCGGCTCCATATGGACAAACAAATAACAGAGAGAATGATCTGGGACCTACTGTGGCAACACAAACAGCATCGGCCACACAACACCTACATCAGCACACCTACGGCGAACACACTGGGGGTCTGGGAAGTTTTGAACAGAACCACTCCCCTCACCACCTTTCATGCCCGTACATGCCCATACACTTCAACGCATGGTGAGAGGGGGGTTGCCTTGCGCTTTTTTATTTGTTCGAAGGGAGGAAATTGCTCTCCTTCCCCGAGTGCTCCAAGGCAATTCAGCTCTCACCTGCTGAAGAATTCCATTATTTATAATTTAAACACTGAGCTCTGCAACCGCAGGTACAGCTGGCCGCTACCAGGGAGTTACTTCCCATCGAGATATTTGCCCTGTCCGGGGCCTCCTCAAGGGGAACCATCTCCTTTCTCTACTCCCTTCTACAGACGCGGAGCTCCCTGCACACCTCGAGACACCAAAGGTTCTGGGATACACTATTGGACACCCCACTACAAGAGAAACAATGGTCCTCACTATATAGGGATATTCCCAAGTTTAACTGCTCTATAAGGGAGGCCCATTATAAAATTATGTACGATTGGTATCTACACCCTCAGAGGCTACACACCATTTTCTCTAATGCTTCGGACAGGTGCTGGAGGGGTTGTGGGCAGCTGGGTGACTTTAGGCATATCTGGTGCGACTGCCCCCACATCAAGCCCTTTTGGAAGGAGGTTCTAGCTCAAAGCAAGCAGATCTTGGGTTACCCAATTCCAGACTTGATAGAACACACACTCCTGGGGATCCGGGACACCAAGTTGAAGCGCCAGATGCAAGGGGACCGCTCGGTAATGTGGCTCTGCCTCGGGGTGGCCAAGATGGCAGTGGCTGTAGCGTGGAAGAAATCAGAGGCCCCTTCCCTCACGCAATGGCAAGCCAGATTGTGGCGGGCACTGGCGATGGAGAGAATGGCAGACATTGTAGAAGACACCCGCAAGGGATTCTACTATGTGTGGGCCTCCCTGGTTGAATACTTATCCAAGGGACTGCCCCTGTTTGTATGCGGTCCGAGGCTACAAGCTCTGCACCTCTTCCATGTCTAGAAATGCCACTAACACCCTCGAGTTGTAGAGGGGAAGTTTAAGATGGAGGGGTTCCCCACATGCTGGACAGGGACCTTATACAGCAATTGATTGAGATATTTCTTTATTGACCGTGACACCTTACTTTAAGTTCTTATGTTTTGGGGGTGGGGGGGTAGGGGGGGTAAGGGGAGAGTCGAAAGTTGACTGCTCAAGTTATTTGGAAATCGCCGATTCCTAGTTCACATACTGTATACAATCTATTAGCACATTCGGCTGATGTTGTGTATCAGGGTCTCCTTCCCCTACATGTTATTTTTGCACATTTGTGTATCTCAATATCTTTAAAACCAATAAAAAGATACTTGACAAAAAAACTGAAAAGCGGTTGCGGACAGCTTATCCTGCCTGCAACAGCAGGCAGGAGAAAGTCATTTAAGAAAATAGTGCTCACAGAATGTAATTAAAACATTTAGAGTAACAACACATGTAAGAGAGACAGTCCTCATGGGAGGTTACAAAAGGAGAAAAGGAGGTACTAAGGAGGGACTACTAAGCCTATTGATAAATCAAAAGCCACCATTTACAGATGACAGTAACAGAAGCCAATTGAAAAGATGGGTGGAATATGGGCGGAGCTTAAAGTTCATACCTGAATACAGCATGTCTCGAAAAAATAGCGCAAGCGTTTCCTAAGTGAGACCATTTCAAGAATGCTGAGGCTGCATTGCATAGTTAACTGGGTTCTGGACTGGTTGGGGACCTATTGAAGTGGACATTGGAGTTGGGCACTCCTTTCACATTCATCGTGTACTATGGACCAAAGGTCGTATAGATTTGTTGCCTACTCACAACTATACATGTTTGATGCAGATTATGGCTTCCTGGCGATTCCATGCAGTAATTGCTCTGTCACTGCAGTAGGGTTACAACAAACAAATGATGGACGGAATGCTGACAATGCAGACATTCTCCCCCAGTCAATAGATCTGGGTTAAATCCATCGTTCTTTTGCCCACTACGCCACCCCAGTTCAGATATGGCCATATGCAAATCAGTCTTGACCCTGTGCCTCATGGGAACAGTCCAGCCCGAACTGCCAAGCCATGTCTTCCCTGGACTGGAATCAAGCATCCTAGGACCGGTTTCTGGCTATCAGCCGTCATCAGCCAGGATAGCTTGACTCCAGTGGCGTAGTGAGCACGGGTCCCACGTCTGGGAATACCCATCCCACTTAGGGCGAAAAGCGTTACAACAAACAAATGATGGACGGAATGCTGACAATGCAGACATTCTCCCCCAGTCAATAGATCTGGGTTAAACCCATCGTTCTTTTGCCCACTACGCCACCCCAGTTCAGACATGGCCATATGCAAATCAGTCTTGACCCTGTGCCTCATGGGAACAGTCCAGCCCGAACTGCCAAGCCATGTCTTCCCGGGACCGGAATCAAGCATCCTAGGACCGGTTTCTGGCTATCAGCCGTCATCAGCCAGGATAGCTTGACTCCAGTGGCGTAGTGAGCACGGGTCCCACGTCTGGGAATACCCATCCCACTTAGGGCGAAAAGCGTTACAACAAACAAATGATGGACGGAATGCTGACAATGCA
Organism: Triturus cristatus; assembly: GCF_964204655.1. Taxonomy (NCBI): domain Eukaryota; kingdom Metazoa; phylum Chordata; class Amphibia; order Caudata; family Salamandridae; genus Triturus; species Triturus cristatus. The sequence continues at coordinate 1,162,362,191 of NC_140590.1, forward strand.
GACATTCTCCCCCAGTCAATAGATCTGGGTTAAATCCATCGTTCTTTTGCCCACTACGCCACCCCAGTTCAGACATGGCCATATGCAAATCAGTCTTGACCCTGTGCCTCATGGGAACAGTCCAGCCCGAACTGCCAAGCCATGTCTTCCCTGGACCGGAATCAAGCATCCTAGGACCGGTTTCTGGCTATCAGCCGTCATCAGCCAGGATAGCTTGACTCCAGTGGCGTAGTGAGCACGGGTCCCACGTCTGGGAATACCCATCCCACTTAGGGCGAAAAGCGTTACAACAAACAAATGATGGACGGAATGCTGACAATGCAGACATTCTCCCCCAGTCAATAGATCTGGGTTAAATCCATCGTTCTTTTGCCCACTACGCCACCCCAGTTCAGACATGGCCATATGCAAATCAGTCTTGACCCTGTGCCTCATGGGAACAGTCCAGCCCGAACTGCCAAGCCATGTCTTCCCTGGACCGGAATCAAGCATCCTAGGACCGGTTTCTGGCTATCAGCCGTCATCAGCCAGGATAGCTTGACTCCAGTGGCGTAGTGAGCACGGGTCCCACGTCTGGGAATACCCATCCCACTTAGGGCGAAAAGCGTTACAACAAACAAATGATGGACGGAATGCTGACAATGCAGACATTCTCCCCTAGTCAATAGATCTGGGTTAAATCCATTGTTCTTTTGCCCACTACGCCACCCCAGTTCAGACATGGCCATATGCAAATCAGTCTTGACCCTGTGCCTCATGGGAACAGTCCAGCCCGAACTGCCAAGCCATGTCTTCCCTGGACCGGAATCAAGCATCCTAGGACCGGTTTCTGGCTATCAGCCGTCATCAGCCAGGATAGCTTGACTCCAGTGGCGTAGTGAGCACGGGTCCCACGTCTGGGAATACCCATCCCACTTAGGGCGAAAAGCGTTACAACAAACAAATGATGGACGGAATGCTGACAATGCAGACATTCTCCCCCAGTCAATAGATCTGGGTTAAATCCATCGTTCTTTTGCCCACTACGCCACCCCAGTTCAGACATGGCCATATGCAAATCAGTCTTGACCCTGTGCCTCATGGGAACAGTCCAGCCCGAACTGCCAAGCCATGTCTTCCCTGGACCGGAATCAAGCATCCTAGGACCGGTTTCTGGCTATCAGCCGTCATCAGCCAGGATAGCTTGACTCCAGTGGCGTAGTGAGCACGGGTCCCACGTCTGGGAATACCCATCCCACTTAGGGCAAAAAGCGTTACAACAAACAAATGATGGACGGAATGCTGACAATGCAGACATTCTCCCCCAGTCAATAGATCTGGGTTAAATCCATCGTTGTTTTGCCCACTACGCCACCCCAGTTCAGACATGGCCATATGCAAATCAGTCTTGACCCTGTGCCTCATGGGAACAGTCCAGCCCGAACTGCCAAGCCATGTCTTCCCTGGACCGGAATCAAGCATCCTAGGACCGGTTTCTGGCTATCAGCCGTCATCAGCCAGGATAGCTTGACTCCAGTGGCGTAGTGAGCACGGGTCCCACGTCTGGGAATACCCATCCCACTTAGGGCGAAAAGCGTTACAACAAACAAATGATGGACGGAATGCTGACAATGCAGACATTCTCCCCCAGTCAATAGATCTGGGTTAAATCCATCGTTCTTTTGCCCACTACGCCACCCCAGTTCAGACATGGCCATATGCAAATCAGTCTTGACCCTGTGCCTCATGGGAACAGTCCAGCCCGAACTGCCAAGCCATGTCTTCCCTGGACCGGAATCAAGCATCCTAGGACCGGTTTCTGGCTATCAGCCGTCATCAGCCAGGATAGCTTGACTCCAGTGGCGTAGTGAGCACGGGTCCCACGTCTGGGAATACCCATCCCACTTAGGGCGAAAAGCGTTACAACAAACAAATGATGGACGGAATGCTGACAATGCAGACATTCTCCCCCAGTCAATAGATCTGGGTTAAATCCATCGTTCTTTTGCCCACTACGCCACCCCAGTTCAGACATGGCCATATGCAAATCAGTCTTGACCCTGTGCCTCATGGGAACAGTCCAGCCCGAACTGCCAAGCCATGTCTTCCCTGGACCGGAATCAAGCATCCTAGGACCGGTTTCTGGCTATCAGCCGTCATCAGCCAGGATAGCTTGACTCCAGTGGCGTAGTGAGCACGGGTCCCACGTCTGGGAATACCCATCCCACTTAGGGCGAAAAGCGTTACAACAAACAAATGATGGACGGAATGCTGACAATGCAGACATTCTCCCCCAGTCAATAGATCTGGGTTAAATCCATCGTTCTTTTGCCCACTACGCCACCCCAGTTCAGACATGGCCATATGCAAATCAGTCTTGACCCTGTGCCTCATGGGAACAGTCCAGCCGGAACTGCCAAGCCATGTCTTCCCTGGACCGGAATCAAGCATCCTAGGACCGGTTTCTGGCTATCAGCCGTCATCAGCCAGGATAGCTTGACTCCAGTGGCGTAGTGAGCACGGGTCCCACGTCTGGGAATACCCATCCCACTTAGGGCGAAAAGCGTTACAACAAACAAATGATGGACGGAATGCTGACAATGCAGACATTCTCCCCCAGTCAATAGATCTGGGTTAAATCCATCGTTCTTTTGCCCACTACGCCACCCCAGTTCAGACATGGCCATATGCAAATCAGTCTTGACCCTGTGCCTCATGGGATCAGTCCAGCCCGAACTGCCAAGCCATGTCTGAACGATGGATTTAACCCAGATCTCTTGACTGGGGGAGAATGTCTGCATTGTCAGCATTCCGTCCATCATTTGTTTGTTGTAACGCTTTTCGCCCTAAGTGGGATGGGTATTCCCAGACGTGGGACCCGTGCTCACTACGCCACTGGAGTTGAGCTATCCTGGCTGATGACGGCTGATAGCCAGAAACCGGTCCTAGGATGCTTGATTCCGGTCCAGGGAAGACATGGCTTGGCAGTTCGGGCTGGACTGTTCCCATGAGGCACAGGGTCAAGACTGATTTGCATATGGCCATGTCTAAACTGGGGTGGTGTAGTGGGCAAAAGAACGATGGATTTAACCCAGATCTCTTGACTGGGGGAGAATGTCTGCATTGTCAGCATTCCGTCCATCATTTGTTTGTTGTAACGCTTTTCGCCCTAAGTGGGATGGGTATTCCCAGACGTGGGACCCGTGCTCACTACGCCACTGGAGTTGAGCTATCCTGGCTGATGACGGCTGATAGCCAGAAACCGGTCCTAGGATGCTTGATTCCGGTCCAGGGAAGACATGGCTTGGCAGTTCGGGCTGGACTGTTCCCATGAGGCACAGGGTCAAGACTGATTTGCATATGGCCATGTCTAAACTGGGGTGGTGTAGTGGGCAAAAGAACGATGGATTTTACCCAGATCTCTTGACTGGGGGAGAATGTCTGCATTGTCAGCATTCCGTCCATCATTTGTTTGTTGTAACGCTTTTCGCCCTAAGTGGGATGGGTATTCCCAGACGTGGGACCCGTGCTCACTACGCCACTGGAGTTGAGCTATCCTGGCTGATGACGGCTGATAGCCAGAAACCGGTCGTAGGATGCTTGATTCCGGTCCAGGGAAGACATGGCTTGGCAGTTCGGGCTGGACTGTTCCCATGAGGCACAGGGTCAAGACTGATTTGCATATGGCCATGTCTAAACTGGGGTGGTGTAGTGGGCAAAAGAACGATGGATTTAACCCAGATCTCTTGACTGGGGGAGAATGTCTGCATTGTCAGCATTCCGTCCATCATTTGTTTGTTGTAACTGCAGTAGGGGCCAGGCTCACTGGTGTGTCCTGGGCAGGACTCAACTGTACCCCTACATTCTCTGAAGTAGTTATTCAGCTGTGCAACAGTGCTGTCAATCGAGCAACAGGTCTGGTGAAGTGCTGGGCACGATTTAGGAGAACTAATAAGTGTTTTTCCCGCTCATGCTGGATGCACCGATAACCAGATACTCTTTCCTTCCTTAAGCAGTGCATGGAAAATGGGATAAGGAGGCTTCTATTCAAGCAGGGCTCAGAAGCAGAAAGTGGGAGGAGCTACAGATGAGTCACATCGTCCACCTCAGGCTTGAAAATCATCTAATGATGCAAACATAAAGCAAGTCTGCTAAAAATGAACGGCAGACGCGAGTCAAATGACATCAGAATTGAAAGGTTGTCCCAAAGGATGGATCCTCTCTAAGAAGGGCTGGATAAACAGACAGTGAGAACAGACATGGCTGTATAGGGTGTCTGAGAGCTAGACTATCCCACCTCAGGCCAAACTGAAATTCTGCTTCTAATGGAGCGAGTGCTGGAGCTGATTTGTGCATAAATGAATACCTAGAGGCAAAATCCAGGTGAAATAATGTCAGAATCCTGGGACTTGCAGAGACCACAGAGATGGCCAAAACTGAAATCTTTGTGCAACACTCCTGATTTCGATTTTTATCAGGGCAAATATTGTTGCATATTTTTCATAGAAAGAGCGCATGGATCACTTGTCTGAAGACCTTTGCCGGGTACACATCCCTGGCCCATAATGGCAGTCTATTTGATTTTTTGTGTCCACAACAAGATATCCTATTAGCATGTGAAAAACACAAGACTCTTGTTCTAGCCCGACTTCCCTCCCATAGAACAGGAGGAGTTGTGGGCATTCAAGCCAGTCGATAAAACAGTTTTGAGAGCCCTTAACGTGAAATATGCAGTGTTATATTTGGCTAAGCTTAAAATCCTGACCTGGGACAAAACCCTGAATCTTCACAGATGCCAAGATGGTGATGAAACCTGCAATATTGAACCCTGGGAACGAAAACAAAAAACAGACATAAATCAGTGCAGCCAGATACTGAACTCCCCTTCTAGAGATATAGCTTGAGTATGGACATTGTTAAGCGCAAAGTACCGTCTGGCTTGTTGGCTGCTTCGCTGGGATGAATGTATTGAAAGCATGGCTGAGGGGCTGCATAATATGTGCTGTCACTTGAAGATATGATTTATTAAGAATGGTTACTTCTTCCATGTTCAGGTGGTTAATATGACTGTGACTATTACTTCTTGTGGCTGGTCCTTTCCAAAAAATGGTTCAGGCTGTGGGGGGCGGGTGGCAACTGGTAAGCACCTAGGTGCAGTTTGCACAAGGGATTGTTGGAAGGAGAGGGTGTGAAGGTTACTGTCCACTATAGAGGGTACTGTGGGTGAGGGGAAGTTGTTGAGTTTTGTCATGTTTGGGTATTAGGTCAACTGGGGGTTAACTGTTTGACTGGATTCTCCGGCACGTGTGCAGCTGGATGGTACATTGACTACCAGTGCGTCACAACAGCAGCAATAGGGCCGGTTTTAGGGTAGTTCAACTGGTGTGACCGCACTGGGCGCTGACCTGGGGGGGGGGGGGGATGGACCTCGGGTGGAGGCGCAGTGTTTAGGAATTATTTATAATTTGAAAGCAGCTGATGCAGAGTTCCTTGTGCCTCCAGATTTCAGGCAGCAATAAAAATGTCACGATAACTCTTGTGATTAATGTTCGCACTAGAGAGAGAGATCAGAGTTTTGTCTAGTGGCAGGTTTGGCTTGTTGTAAAGTAGCGCAAAGAGTTAATATTCCTGTTGCAAAGAACAGATCTGTATTTTGTGGGGACAGCTGAGTGGATTAGTAAAACCATCCTTTACCAGCACTTTAAAGCAAATTAAATGTATGTGAGAGAGGGGCTATGGAGAGAAGAGGGGCCCTTTTGCCAGGTGGTAGTGTCGAAATCTGAGGAGGAGGTCATGGTGTGGGGGGGCGCTAATAAAGATTGTTACACTGAGCACCACCAGCGCTAAAGCCGGCCCTGAGCAGCAACTAGCCAGTTGCTTAGACACCAGCATGATGTCAGAAGATACACCATTGAATATCCGCATTCCCACCCTGAATGTACGAGGATCTCAACAATCCTAGGAAATCTGGGCGGGTTCTTGCACATTTAAGCAGACATAAAATGCATGTGGCCTTGCTCCAGAAGGCGCAACTGACTCTACAGGGGGAGGGTATGTTTTCTTAGGGTTGGGGCATCTAGGTACTTCTCCACATACTGTACCCTCTCGAGAGGGGTAGTGATATTATTGCACACAGATGCCCCTTTCCATCTTTTGAAGCAGAGGAGGGCCTCCTGTTCTGTGTAGGGATGGAGCGCTCTGTGCATCCGTAGATCTCTGTGGATGAGGGTAAATCTCCCTTTCACAGGATTAGCTGTGTCACTTTCCAGTTAGAGTATCCTAAGCCCTCTGAACCAGGTGCTCTAATGTTTCTCTCTTTCAGATGCACATCGTCCATACCAAGCGAGGTCTGAATCTGACACAGGCCAAGAAGGATCCAATGGGCATCGCTGTCCTGGGCTTCTTTATTGACGTAAGTAAAAACTGGGCAAAGGGCCTGGGGCCAAAAGCAAACCTTGCTGTTTGGAAATTGTTGACCTAAGGGACTTAGTAACTTTAACTGGTGCTATCTGCTGATATTTCTTCCTGCTGCTGATTGTCCTCTTAGAAATGACTGTGCCTGGTACCAGCTATTCTGTTCTCAGTTACTATAGCAAGAGCTGCTGTAATTTTACTGAATCAATATCTGCTGGTGTTCCTGTCCATCAGTCGTGATATTTCTGGGATATCTGCTGGTTATTTTCCACCTATTTACTTGTTAACTCTGCTTGTCCCATGATTGTTCATGGTGAAATCTTCTAGTGATTCTTTCAGTTAGTGATGAAATCTGCTGTTTTTCATTAGAGTTTGTGTCTGATATCGGTAACCAGTGACAGCTGCTGGTTTTTGCTTCCAGTGGTGGATCGGCGGCTGCTGGAGTACAATCAGCAGCACACTAACCATTCCTATCTCTCTTTCTCTCAGGTGTTAGAATCAGCTAATGCCTCAGGACTCCTGAAAATTTCTAACCTTCTGTCGAGCGTCACTTATAAAAGTAAGTATGTCTACCTCTAAAGCTCTGAGGGGCATATTATCAAGGGCCATCTCGCCGCTTTTTAGGCTTTAAAAGCCAAAAAAGCGGCGATAATATTATCTCCCTCTCAACATCGCGGCGCTAACAAGCATTAGCGCATGTTAGCTGCCGTTTTCATAACACCACGCATCTTAGCGATATACATCACTAATGAGATGCAAGGAAGGCGTTACTGACCATTACTCCATGTAAATAATCACTAACAAGGCTTCACGATATTTACAAGCATGGAGCAGATTCGCGAAATGGTGAAAAAAGACGCGCTAACCATGGTTTTCGCCGGAATCTAACGCCTGGTAAAATCCTGACTAAGCTATCTGTAATATGAGAGGTGGATTTACAGGTTAAGTCCACACTCCCATATTATCAAGCATTCCCTTAGCGCTGTGAAATCATCGCTTGATTTCACGCGCTATTGCTGATTATCGCCGTCTATCGCTGGTTTTCACATCGCCATTTAGCAAAGCGTTGCTAATATGCCGCTAAGACAGCGATGTAAATCAGCGATATACGGCGATATTGGTAAATGCGATAAGCCTGATTTGCGATGTTTGTCGCATTACCTTGTTAATATGCCCCTGAGTGTTGCAAGTTCATGTGTGCGATTGGTCATTCCTAGCTTCCTCTCTAGCCATAGCGGGATCTTAGGAGCAAAGGGGAGTTTGCGACTTGGAACGGGTTCCAGACGTGTCTCACAATCATTCCTGTCTCACCTTAAGTGCAGGGAGGAGTTTAACAGTGATTCAAAATGCACAGAAGGTAGCTAGTAGATCCATTTTCCTTGAAATATTTTCAGAAAGTGCTTACTACAGTTCCAAACCCAGTTCTATCAACACTGGTCCTTAGTGGTGTCAACAGAAGGAATGCAGAAGAAAGCAGTAAATATATCCCAATCTCAAAAGAATGAGAAGGAAAATGTCAGTGTTTCATGTGCGCCCAAAAACCTTGCAATGGCCCTGATCCTTGGAGAACACGATGATTAGGAGTTTTATTATTAAATGTCACGGATATTATGCAGGTCTTTTTGGATTCTGGTGTTTTATATGGTGTGATTGTGCGATCTGGCCATGTAATACACTCACAAAAACTGTCATGGGTCCAGTCAGGCTCATTTGCAAACCTCTTGCTCAACCCTGGGTAGCTGTGGATTCGAGCAGCAAGGCATAAACAAAGGAATGTGTGTAATGCATTGAGAAGCACCAAACAAAAGAACAAATAAGTCATACAACAGGAAAGAAATCAGACACCAATTTATAAAAATATATTTTTATTTTTATGAATTTTAGAGACCAAGATGAGTAAAATCTACTGGAGGGTTTTAGATATATAGATTATTAAGACAACGTAAATCTCGGGTTTTTAGTCCAAAGCTCAGACAAGCATTGGTAACTGTAAAGTTTGCAAACTTTTGACCTGGTCCCCAAAGCAGTCTCAACTTCAGTTCCACACATTACATCAAAACTGCAATAGACTTTAATTGAGTGGTCCTGATGCTGGGGATCCAGGATGCTGGAAGATGCTCTGGCTGCTGTGTGGTCGACGAGGGGGCTCCTTGTGGTTATTCCTTGGTCCACGGGTTAGGTGGGGCAACTTTAGCCGCAGGACTAGGCTACCAATCTCCGAACACAGCAAGTCCAGTGATTTCCTTTGGTGAGCCCCAGTGTTCATCCATCTTGGGCAACCAAAGCACGCTCTGGTGACTCTCCTGGGTCTGGCAGACAGGGCTTGCAACTTTTGAGTCTGGGTGAATATCTTCTTGGCTGCACGGCGGCGGCCAGTGGCGATTCCGTGAAGATGGCTACTGACTAGAAAAACGGGCTACTTCCTGCTTTTATGGCTTTAGTGCTGGGAATTGGAGGTCAACAGACTGACCCTTGGAGTTACTACTTCAGTCTGGGGCTTGGGTGCAACTTTTCCACAAGCCAGGCACAGTCTTGTCTTTACTAGCCCAAGAAGCAATAGGTGCAGCCCAGCGGTTGGTGCAGCCTCTCATGCCAGGTCCAGGGGTCAGCAAGGCAGTCTTTCTTCAGTCCAGATGTGATCTGATGTTCAGGGTGCCAGAGGTGCCACATCTATACCCAGAAAGTGCCCTGGGGATGATACAGTCACTAGCCAATGGGCTACCAGGATCCCTCCCGCCCTGTGACCACTTCTGGCTATGTGTGGCATCTAGCAATCCCCAAGTGCTCTATTCTTCCCACTGCCATGAAGTCTGAACCCCTCCCTGGTTGTGTTTGGAAGCCCATCCTAGAGGAGTGCCTACCTATGGGATACGTCCCACAGAAAAATAAACAATTTGGCCACTGGTTGTCACTCCCTGATCCCGCTGCCAGCCCATGTACCTGAGAAAAGGGGCAGCCCTCCCGAGTGTGTTTGCCCTTTGCCCACCAAAGGAATCTTCCCTTTTGAAGCTTGCCTTTTGTGCCAATACTCTGTGTGGCTTCTTGCAAGGGGAAGGTAACACCTCCCTCTGTGGCAGGCCTCTATCGTTCCTAAGCCTGTGAGTCGTTGGCACGTCTCCCCAGGAGGGCAGAAGGCTGTCTGGTGGCCAGCAACTGTGAAAGGCCACCAGATAAACTGGACAACAGAATGGCAACTTTCCAGTTGCCTTTCCTCATAAGTGACATTAAATTCAACTTGGGCATCAAGTTGGTTTAATGCCATAGTTAATTTGATAAGTTGAAGTAGCAGTTTCTTTAGACCCATTCAGAAGTTAGCAGGGCTGGAATGCCAACCTGTAACTCTGAACTAGCCAAAGACTACTGACCTTTCCATAGTAAAAGCCACAATTTGGAATCCCTACCCTTAGGACACATCAAAGTACATGTCCCACTTAATAATGCACTGCTCCCTGTCCTATGGCACGATGGGCCTTCCTTAGGGAAAACTTATATATATTGCTAAAAAAACTGAGGGCTTTGCCATAGGTTTAAATGGCATGGACGAACTAGCAGTTTTAAACTACCTTCCAAGCTAGAGTGACAGGCTGAGATACATTTCATAATTGATCACACTCAGGGTGGCACAAGCAGTTCTGCGGCACTGGGTGGACACTTCAAATTACATGCCCTTGGTTCATTTGGTACCATGTACTAGAAACTTATAAGTAAGTCAACTTATGCCAAGTGGGGATAGCCAATTTAACATACCCTTTGTAAAGGTTTAGGAAACTGGCACTAATGTCAGATTGGCAGGCCACAGTGCACTCTTAGAGCCAAAAACCAGCAGCATCAGTCCAAGACGTTGGGGTGATAATGAAAAATGAGACATTTCCTTAAAGGTTCCAATGCATAAATTTGGCATATGGGAAAGAGTGGCAAATTTATGATAGAAATATGTGGAGCAGTGGCCGTGGAACAGTATGCTTTGTGAGGAGAGCATACCAAGGTGAGTCAATTAAAAAACACCTGGCGAGGAGAACATTACGCTGAGAGATTGTGGTGTTTACTTGCATGACCAAAAGTGGCTAACTCCCAGGGATGACAAGCAAACTAGGAAAATCTATTTGAGAAGTATTTGAGCTGCAGGGAACATTCTGGGCCATGGTCTCACCCAGGGTAGGCGCTAGGCATGGGCGGTGTGGGCAGCTGCCCAGGGCCTCACACTCTGCCTACCAGAATGGGGCCCCACACAATGGCAACACCCCACCAGTCCTCGTGTACCCCTGCCGATCAAAGTGAAGGAAATGCGTCTCTTTACAATTGGGCTCATGGGAGGGGCCCCCCTCCTAGGGCCTCTAAGGGATGGTGTGGGAAGGCCTAGGGGAGGGGAACACCTCTCGGGCTGCCCATTCAGAGACTCCGCAGGGCGCCCATTGTTAGCACTTTAACCCACACAGGTTTAATTCAGCCCCCAAGCAATTCTCACACCTTCAGTCCGAAATGGGCTGTACAAGAGGTGCTTGGGTGGCTGAGAGGAGGAGCTCTAGCCCAGTTGGAGTCTGCACAAAGCAGCTTCCCTGAGATCAGAAGGTGTCACTTATGTAAATTTCAGGGGCCTCGCACATTCCCTTTTGCCCAGGGCCCCGAAAATCCTACGACCGGCCCTTGTCTCAACCTGTGCAGTCAGACCACTCAGCTGTGAGCGTTTCCCGTTAACATATTCTGCTCGAGAAGTTTAGACGTGGAGTATTTTACTGAGTTTATTGAGACACATATTCCAGTCAAATACCTCATGTAGGTAGGAAACCATTGTCAACAAATACCACCATTGTCCTTGATGAACAGCATTTCACTATGTACATGTCTTGGCAATACTGGTTACTTGCTAATGCTAGCTCGTGTCTCCGCCCTCTTGTGAGAACTCTGCAGATTGCTGGCTTCAACTTGCTGCCATCAGCTCACTTCCCAACACTAGCCCTTTGGGCAGGGTTTAACTGCAAACACAGACTCTGTGTTGCTGGATAATCCCTTCTCTTTACCCCACCAGCCCTAATGTCTGAGATCACAGAACCTGCGGTGTGACTGATTTTCAGCAGCGCAAAGCAGGCCAGGGGCAGCTGCTGCCCATGCACAACATTGCGCCCTCTTTATTCGCCCCATTCCCATTGGCTTTGATAATCGGCCCTATTAATGGCCACCAATCATGTTGCTGGAGAAGGACAGGCCGCTGACCCTTGGTTCTCCTACACTTTCATGATTTTCTGCCCCTTTGCATGAATGTTCTTGAGTCTGGTCTTGCCCTTGAGTGCTCTGCTCTAGGGAAGAGGGTGCTGGGTGCCATTTTCTGCCTGCCCCCTCTGTTCCCGAGTCTCCCGCCAGGCTATGTTCCCCATGGCGGGCCTTCGCACTAACTTGTGCAGTCGAGCCATTCGGCCAAATCCCTGTATTCTCCTTCATATTCTGGTCAATATGTTTAGATGGGAGGTATTCTGGCCACAGCTCATTGACACAGACATTCATGTCAAATACTGCATGCAGGTGGGAAATTACAATAAACGAAAATGGCAACACTGTCCTTGCCAAATATCTTTTCAGCACGTGCATATCTTTGCAATCCTTCTTTCTTGCTTTCACCAGGGCCTGTTTGTGCCCATTTTTAGATTCCTGGCTTCAGCTTGCTACCATCAGCTTGCTTCATACTGCCAGTGCTGGCCAATGTTGCGTGGCAAGCGCAGAGTCTGCCTTGCTGGGTAGCCGCCTTGTCATCTGGCATTCCCAGAGCCTGCATCGTACAATTCCGTCCTCTTTGGACGCTTGATCCCGGGGTTCTTTTACATTTTCATTGACTTTTCCACCACACTGCCAAGAGGTTATTCCTTCTTCATGGATCCCCTTACTGATGGTCCTCTTTTATTGGCACCCTGCCAGCTCCAAAGAACCCATGATGTTGCTCATAAAGAACTGCGTGCTCACCCCTGAGAGGTGCACTCTATCTGGCTCCTTCAAATTCATCAAGCCATGCCTTAAAAAGTCAAATCCCATACTATTGCACATTTTGTACATAACAATATTACAATTCCTCCTGGACTTCTCCATGGGACTGTGATATTGCACCCTCCATTGCAAGCAGGGGGTGATCTTAGACCACGTGACCTCGGCTGATCCACTTGGCTCTCCAGTAGCTTCTCCACTGTACAGGCAAGCTGCTCCCACCTCAAGCCAGGTATTCCTAGCTGTGTGCTGGTAGCTGATGTCCTGCATGTTCCTGAAGTCTTGTCGTCCATCTGTGCACCTTTCACATGAGTGCGCCACAAGCCAAACCATCCTTTCTTGCTGTCACCACCACTTGTAAAAAGATACAGACTACTGGCTGCTTCGATCAAGTCGTCGTGCCATGCTGTCTCTTATATATTCAAGTTATGTCTTGGACTACAACCTGCCCACTTTCATTATTCCTACCCAGTCGCGGCCGGTGCAGGTAAGAGCAGTGGGGCCAGGGAGCAGGGCCGGGCGGGGGGGGGGAGTGAGTTGACAGACAACAGAATGAGTTGTATTTATTTATTTAAATTTGCCTAGTCTGTCATCTGTCGACCACCCCCCCACCATTACCCCACCGCGGTTACCAGCTGCTGCTGGTCCTGCCTCAATCATTTCCAGTCCAGACACCTATGTTGCAGCCTCCATCCTTATATACTATTCGCCAACCACTATTCTTGATGAGTGGGGCTAGCTTCCATACCATCAGAGCCCCAAATAACTCTAGTGAGAATGCGGCCTTGAATACTATTGTTTCAAAAGAAGTGTGTCGTACCAGTTCCAGCCCATTTAACTTTGTTGCTAACTGGTCATAGTCAATCTGGAGTCTGGTAACTTTTGCTGCTGGTCCTATTATCCCTAAAGCCTTCATAGATGCTCTTAATGCCTTTCTGTGAGGGCACAGCCATACTGAATCCTGCAATGATGCAACAGTGAAGAAAGATGGCTCGGTGCCCATGATATTGCATATCCTCTCATTATGCCCAGTCAATGAACCGCTACATTGCTGAATGTAAGTTGCTATCTTGTGTCAGGTCCACCTGTCCTTTTAACATCTTAAAGGTTTTCATGCACTTATGGTACCTAAACTCTGTCTTCTGTCACAGTGTGCTGGAGAATAGAGTCATCTGTTGGTGCCCCTTTCATGCCAGCTACTTGACTTTCCTCCACTGACATTGCGAGAGGGCATCTAACCTAGAACTAGTAGAGCCCGAGTTGAGCCCTGTATCTGCCTTGCTTTCAGTTCCATTTTGACAACAATTGCAGCTTTACTAAAATCAGCATTAGCGGTAGTACCCGTAGGCTGTTTGCTGAGCCACCGTTTGTCTGTCGACTAAACATAGGTGTCAAACTAGAGCCCCAGCTTCATGTCCTTGGGGTTCTGCTTCCAGATGCAGAGTGCTGCTACAACTGGGAATAGCTCCAACAAGTTTTTGTTTCTCGCTCGCCCTCTCGTCTTCCATGTTGTTGGCCACTCTTGCGCAGATCACCGAGAGCCCAGGATTAACCAAAAGCCCTGGCTCCTGCAGCATCTGTGTAGAGTTCCAATCGGTGTGATGTTAGCCAGGGTCATCTCCATATCAGATACCATTACATTTGCCCAATCATGTCTGCCATGCTTGCAAATCTTGCTGTATGCCTGCCCCTAGTCTTGTATGGTGGTGCTTCATTTTCAGCCCACTGGTTAGGCCAGCCAGGTGCCTAGTGAATGTCTCCCTGCCTGGATGAGCCTTACTACAAATTTAAGTTCCACAGTAATTCTTGGATTTCATCTAGGGTAGCTTTCTCTTTCCCACATAAGTTCGCAATACACATCACTAGATCCCTGGCTTTCTCATCAGGTACCCTGCATTCTCCACCTATTGATCAAATGTCTATGCCTAGGAATAGCAATTTTGTTGTGGGCCATCTAATCTTGTGTTTTGCTAGGCGTACTCCCTGATTTTCTATCATTAGAATGTATGCATTTAAAACTCTATTGCATTGCTGGGCACCTAGTTTGCCTACAGGTAATACATTCTTCATGTTTGCAATCAGTGGTCACTAATAAAAGCTACAGGTCAATTTTGGGGACTGAGTTCCACAGCGCATGCATTCACCCTACTCCTTGCTCCACAGGTGGGTCACCTCTATTTAAAGGGGATGCCATTGCTTTTCAATTCCCAGTCCTATTAACAATTTGTGGCAAATTCTAAAATGTAAAAGGACTCTCTTCTATAGCAGGCAAGGCTGGACTCTCCACCCTTATCAGAGAGCTCTCAACCTCCAGTCTACCTCTACTGTCGGTGGGAGCGCCATCACCATGACAATGGGTTGAAGTTCAAGATTACAAGACGGCAACAGTGTTAACTGCCCCGTGCCACTGATTTACTGGAACCTTTTTAAAATGACCATCGTTCTCGTTACAATTCAGGACCCTGATACATGGATTCCTTATTCAAGTTCCTCGATGGGACAATGAATGACCAGATCGAATCTCCTACAAGGCACTGACTAAAACCCCCCTCCGCAAGTGATCACAACAGAAGGCAGCAAGATGGGGTTAGAGGAGACACTGAGAACGGAGTCCACACGGCGCTTCTGGTGCCTTGCGGAGAAAGACAGATCCTGCAACTGGAGGACGCTCTCGGTGGACCACTGTGCACTCCTCGCCTTTGCTTGCACTTTCGTGGGTAAAAAGCACTGATCAGTGAAGACACCATGGTGACCACGTTTTACAAATGGGCACGACACTCAGCAGGCTTGAGCTCTCGGTGTTAAGAGTAAGAAGAGTAGCATCTGAAGAGGAAGATATGTAGGTTGAAATGACACCATTGGTCCAGATATCCAGGTCTCCAGCCACCATCATTCACAGAGACGTACTCTAGTTCTGTTGTGTAGAAAGGCCAAGCAGGCTCTGGCTTACCAGGGTTTTGGAATTCCCAAATGGTATTAATTTCAGACATGCTATTTCACCACTGAAGGCTCGGTAGGCATCTCCCTACTGGAAATCCTTGGGACTTCCCATGGCTTTCTTTAACCCACGATTCAATCCGATTTCCACCACATTCCAGTAATGGTCCAACCACCGTTTCCTGTTACTAACAGAGATTCATCACATCTGGATATGAGGAGCTCTCTGGACCTGTCTCTGCAAAACAACACTTTGTATGTTCTCTAATTCGGTTTTTTAGGGTTTAATATAGCGCGAACTCGACCTGAAGACATCAGGTATCAGAGCGCTTTACATGAGCACCAGTTGCGTTACACAAGGACACATTCATTTTTGTTAGGCGCGGGGACATTAAGTGATTTGCCCAGAATCACAGGATGTGGAGCGTTGTTGCCGAGCCTCGAACCAGGTTCCCCAGCTTCGAGGTCGACTGCTCTAGCCCTAAGGCCACATCCTGTTACCTTTGACACTAGAAGGAATGGTGCTTAAACTTCCATATCACCTCTGAGCATGGGAGTTGAACAAACCATCATTCCTGCTGGTGATGCAGAACAGGTTCTCCTGCCACATATTGTTCAGGGCACCTCGACAAGAGACATGGCATCCTCAAACCACTGCCACATCAGGGGTGTAGCTATCCTGTCCTTGAGATCTACAAAGTAGTGACATAGGCTACCTCTCACACATTTACATCATGCAGTAGATTACGGTCGGGGGCTCAGTTGGGACAAGCTTTGGTGAAGCATGCCTGCCTTTGGTTGCCTGATGGTGTATATGCTTTTTTTCTATAAACCCCATATGAGGAGCATGTAGGCATGGTTGTCATTCAAGCCTGAGCTCACTCCCTGATAAGCCCTCAGACGTTATGGAAAAAGAAAAACAGGAATATGCATGGGTTGCTTACCTGTTATCTGTATTACTGGTAAGTATTGGTGAGTACTGGTAAGTAATATGGTCATCCCCTACCCTCTTAAGTTTAGCCACAAAAATCAAAAGTGGGGAGGAAAAGGTTGTGCAGTTTTTGTGTCAGGGCTGTCATGACATCAAGTGCTGTGTTTCAAGTAAACATGTTTTTGGGACTCACCTACCTCTTGTCTCCGTACGGGTTCCTTGTAGGGGGCAAGGTCGCCCTACGTTAGAGAAAAGAAAGACTGCAATGCGGATCAAGCTTCTCTGAGGATGATCACACTCTGCCTCTTGGCTGGTGGTGTATTCCATTTGTGAATCTTGCACTTACCCTCTTTCTCTCCACAGATGAAAATGTGACGTTGAATGGTACCCTTTCCATTGATTCATTACTTCAAGGCATAAACCTCAGCTCCTACTACAGGTACCTGGGATCGCTTACCACCCCCACCTGTGATGAGGCAGTGATCTGGACCGTATTCAAGGACCCCATATTGGTTCCTTCTAGTGTGGTGAGTATGGCAGCGCTGTGCGACCTTCTATGTGATAATTATGCAATAGTTCTTCCCCCCTTATGCCAACGTCTGTCACACCCATCTGATGTGTATGATGCCACCCTCACTGGGATGGATATGCTTGCCTTGGATGTGCTGAGTGTCCACACTCTGTGGCACACTCTATTTGCAGGGGGGACATTGAGGGACAGATTTACAAGAACTGACGCATCGCTGCTTATTAGCAGAGATGCGTCAGTTAATTTACGTCACGCCAAAAAACCCTTGCGCCACCATAGATGCGTCGCATTTACAATGCGTTACAGCACACAAATGATGGACGGAATGCTGGCAATGCAAACATTCTCCCCCAGTCAAAAGATCTGGGTTATATCCATCGACTTTTTGCCCACTATACCACCCCAGGTTGGACTCAGCCATATGCAAATCAATCTTGTCCCTGTTCCTCATGGTAACAGTCCAGACCGAACTGCCAGGCCAGGTCCTTCCTGGACCGGAAACAAGCATCCTGGGACCGGTTTCAGGGAATGTCACCCTTCTTCAGCCAGGCTAGCTTGAATCCAGTGGCAGAGTGAGCAAGGGACCCACGTCTGGGCATACCCATCCCACTTAGGGTGAAAAGTGTTACAGCAAACAAATGATGGACGGAATGCTGACAATGTAAACATTCTCCCAAAAGATCTGGGTTAAATCCATTTTTCTTTTGCCCACTACGCCACCCCAATTTGGGCCCATCAATTGTGTGTCTTTTGCATTTACAATGCGGCGCACCGTGGGGCAAGGATTGACAGATGCGTGACGCATCTATTGGCGTAAAGGCAACGCATTGCTGGAGTCGTCTCGCAAGCGCGATGCAACTCCAGCAATGCTTCCGTATGCCTATTTCAATCCTTGCTTCAAGCAGGCGTAAGATTTTTATGCAGTGGCGTCGTAAAAGTGACTCAGTAAAAATCTGGTAGATTTAACTGCTTCACTTTTATGAGGCTTACTTGCGTTGGAACGCCCACCCTGCATACATTATATCTGACGCAGGTATAATGTGACGCAGGGCTTTACAACGTGACGCATCTCCATAGATGCGTCACGTTGTAAATGTGTTGCAACGTGGCACATTCTTTACGATGCCGCTGCGTCACAAAAGTGACACAACAGCAGCGTAAAAGTGTCGCAAGGGGCTTGTAAATTTGCCCCTATGTGTATTTGTAAAGCGCATTATCACTAGCGAGTGTATTCAGGCACTGAGTAGGTGTGAGCTTAGTCTTGCCTGGGGTAGGTTGGTTAACTGAAAAGTCAGGTTTTCAGCTTCTTGGGGAATTTAAGAAAAAAGGAGGAGATTGTGATGTGGAGGGAGGGTAAAATATAGAAACAAGAAAAACTTTTAGGCATGGTTTGGCAGGTCAGCTGTCTGTGAGACCTTTTGTCACTGCACCTTTAAAAATTGGCACATAAAATTCACTTCAGAGGACTATTACTCTCTTACCAGGTACTATTTGCTGTACCATTCCGCCACTTATTGAAATGTATGAGGGACTATACTACATCCTAAAAGTACAACCACAAAGTTTTTGTCACTTTCAATCCTTTATCCACTAGTTGCAAAACACAATTTTTGTGTTTTTTTACTAATGAAGGCATTTTGGGTGAATTTGTCAGGACTAGAGTGCGGCCATCACTCAAACATTACCACTCTATTGCGTGTTCCTCTTTCTCAACAGGGTATCTTGACACCGAGATGGCTGGCCAAAGGCTTGGGAGATGAAAAACAAAAGTATCAATCTCGCGAGACTTTCGGCAGCCTTCTCTTAATCAGGCCGTCTGAGTGGCAGAGACAAACCCCATCTCAACAAGAGAGAAGAAAAACACACCTGTAATCATTAGTATAATTTTAAATAAATATGGTGCTGTCTTATTCCAAAACTTGCTAGGTAATATTACTGAGTTTTTTGTCCCAAAGTTAATGCTACCTCTATAGTCTCACTCTGGCAGAGCACCTAAACTTGTTAAAACACAGCCTTTGGTGAGGTTGCACAGAAACATTCTCTCGGAAAGAAAAGAACCAACATACGCCACAGTCATCTTGCTCTGAAGATACGTTCCCAAAACTTTGTGGTGGCCATCTTGTTCTGGTCCCTTTAAAGTCATTTTTGAATGGGCGTGTTGTAGTAAGAAGGCAGGATAATGCCTGTCAGCATTTCTTTGTATTCTAGAAAACAGAATATTTGCAAAATTAGAAGCAACCTGCTCTCTCACAAAACAGTCATATCTAGTTGGTATTTTACTGAAGCCACTGCAATCTGAGAATGGACAGGCAGTGCCAAGATGGTGTCCTCGTAGGATGCTTCTATTTTAGTTTTTTACTGCTCAGGTGCAGTCTCTTGCCTTATTGATGCAGTGCAAGAGGCTGGTGTCTGCATCTGTCCACCTTCTTTGCTTGTTCAATTTGGGGTGCGCTTAGGCAGGGGTTGGTTTCAGTCCTTTTGAGTTGGTGCAGCCAAATTCCCCAAGGCCTTCCTGTGTTGAAGACATGGAAGCACTACCACTGCCAACCCAGTCACACCACTGCAACCAGAGGGACATCAGTTGACACTGACCAGTCTCCCACTGCTAAAACTGCACCACCCAAGCAAAGGAACCTGTCCCAGACAGCACCAACACACCTCATAAAAATAGGTGAGCAGAAGCACTCCACGGTTCCACCGCACTGCAAATGCGCTTCCTGGTGCTCGCCTGACGACTGCAGGTCACAGTCAGATACACACACGGAGGGTGTGCTATTGCTTACCTTTTTAAAAGAACCATGGCACCAATGCTATCCTGTGCTAGGAACCGTGTCCATACTTCTGTTACAGTAATGGAAGACACTTAACAGTCGACGGCTGAACATTTTGAAGGTGTGAATACTAAATATCGAAGACCGACTATCGAAGGCACTAAATATCGAGGACAACATATTGAAAACAAATATTGACAGGTAAGTAAGTCTAGATTTTCTATACCTATTCCCACAAATATGTGCCTATGCAGTGCATACGTCTTCAAGGAACATCGACGCGGATTCTGTTCTCAATACTCGCGCATGTCCATATTCTTCATGTCAATATTCAGTAATACAATCCATTTTGAACAGTTATTTTACTCTTACACAAGTTATTTGCTGGTTGAGAATGATCAAGTATACATGTCTCGGGGAGGAGCCAAGATGGCGACCGGGACGGCAGCATAGACTCCCGGCTCCGTGAACCTCCGCATCCCGCACGGATATCCTGCCTGAGATCCTCAACCTGTGCTACGTGGTCGTGTTTCTGAAGGAGAGGGGCTCCCGACTGTGTGACTCCGAGGTTTCTAGCCGTGCTATCGCCGGAGAAAACTGCATCTGAACATTGCGGCCTGTGCGGCCCTGGAGCCGGGACATCGAGTGGACGCCGTGGCCGGGTGGCAGTGCGACAACAGCGGCCGGTGGTGACTGGGTGGAGTCGGCCCACCGGAGCGGTGCCAAACTCGGCCTACATTTCAGCGTGGTCACTTCTACTGCCCAGTGTAGCTGACCGAGTGCATGACCGGGGGTGCAAATCTTAGATCCTCCGGCGACTGCCCCTGCCTTGCTGGTGAGCTGCCCGGCCGCCGTCCGTATCCTGCCCCGATCATTGCGGGCCGCCCCCGGATTTCTACGGGAGCTGGTCCGTGGTGGGGACGACTGTTGCCCGTGACCACGGATAGTTTTTTGCCTGCCCCCGGAACCCGGTCACCCGCGACGTGGACATCGCGACGCTTGTCCCGGGGACCCGGCCCCGGTGGGGGTCGGGCATACTTGGCGGCCATCTTGGGTCGATGAAGCCTACCATCCTGTCCGCTGAGCCGCAGCGGGCCTGTGAGCGTACGATTTTTGGGAGTGTGGCGGCGGGATCACAGAGAGCTGAGCTGGGGTACGGCGACCTCCTCGAGGCTCTTGGTACTCTTCACTCCTCCTTGGTTCATGGTTTCGTGATCTTGGGGAGTAAGCTCGATGGTGTGGCGTCGGAGTTGGGGCAGTGGCGGCCCGCCTGTCCGCACGAACACAGAGTCTACCCACACTGCGCGCAGGAGGACGCTGTGGCGGCCACCCCTGAGGTTAGTACACGACTGGACGCCCCGGCCAGTGTGCTACAGTGTGTTCGACCTTCTGAGGGCCTGATCTGTCCCGGAGGCGTTGGACCTGGGTGGGATGTGGTGGCCTCATCCCGTGCATGCCCTCCTGCGACCCAGAGACAACTCCAGCAACTAATGTCTGCTTTGGCTGCTTCTGCCTTCCTGAACCTTGCGTGCAGTGCAGATCCTGGGGCAGCACTGGGAAGCCTGTTTCCTCACGCGGCGGACTGTGTTGATGCTCAGAGACTTCCACCCCGCCTGTGTGCGTCGCTTCTCTGTCGTTGTTGGACATTCCTCTGCCTAGGAACATTGGGTATGGTGCTGGGTCGAGGGGTTGGCATGGGCAGAATTCCACAGAGTGGTCAGGGATGAGGCTGGCCCCTCGGGGGTGGTCGCCTAGTGGACGGGCGGGCTTGGGGTGGTGTGCTCTCCTGACATGGCTACTGGCACAATAGGTGCATAATGCTCCCCATCGTGGTTTGAGAAGATTGTTTTTGTGCTGTTCCTTGTTCACTTTAGGGGAACCTTACCGTGCGGGAGGGAGAAGCCGGGGGTCTGTTATGAAGGCCCTCCTCCAGTTTATAAATACTTTCTCTACCCCCCCGTCTGGTGGGGGTCCTTTCCTACTTCTTTTTCCCTATTCTCCTACATTTCGGGTCTGGTTCCAGGGCGACAGGCACACTGCTGGGGGGGGGGCCGTACTCATCTGCAGAGGTGCAGGGTGGGGGGTTGGGGGAGGGGATTCTGTATTCTTTCATCTTTTTTTCCATGGCCTCCTTTTTCTTCTCTGATTCTTTTTGTTTTTCTTTTTCTGGGATCAGCGTGATACACCTCCTTTTGCTATGCCTCGTTGCCGTTCCATGTGTTCACAACTTCCGGGGTGTTCTTGGGGAGTTCTGGCGGGGGACTGCGGGCGCAACTGTATACTATGTTTTTCCCCATCCTGATGTTCTTGTGTTTGCGCCATTGACCGAATAGATTGCTGTAAATCGCTAACGTTCATTACTCTGCATATCCGTGATCGTTGTTTTAAAATTGCTTGTCACCTGATCCTTCTGCTTTGTTTCATCATAAAATGAAAACCTCTTTCTCCTGGTGCCCTACTTACGCTGTTCACAGTATTAGCAGTACGATTTTGCTCCCCGAAGTGCTGCCTGTGTTTATACTTGTCGTTATTGCTCTGATTGCTTAGCGGCCGGCCCTGGGGGGTTGTAGGCCCATACTTGTTCTTATTGAACTGTCAATAAAGGTTTTCAAAAAAAAAAAAAAAAAAAAAGTATACATGTCTCCATTAGATTATCTACTTAGTTCTAAAATGCATCATATTAACCTGGGTGTTTGTAGGGAGTCTCTGACAGGTCTTGTCCCAAACTCTGATAGAACAGTAGTGTGAATGCTAAGCTTAATATGTGTTTGCAGTAGGTTTTAGAAGCAGGTGCCCTTGCATTTGGTAGAATTTATGTTGGTGTTAACATAGGACATAATATTTTGAACTATTTTTCCCAAAATTTGTCACAAGCTACTATTGGGAGCAATACCCAGACTTCTAACTAAAAAGTATGCATGCAATGCATTTTATTTTTTAGTTGCCTTCAGGTGACAAAAGGAGTTAAGGAGGGGGCATGGTGCTGGGTAGAACGGTACCCAAAATGCTGCTACCCCTGAAACTTGCTTGAGCCCCGGGAGTGGTATAGTACTCACTTCACCAGAGACATAATTATCTGTGGGGATTTATCTTGACCCACTGCACATAAAACATCAGAATTTACACGCTTTATCCCGAGCCGGCACAGCAGGCTTAGCATTAACTATTGATGTGACTCTTTGGATATTGTCTTAGGGGCCGATTATGACGCACTGGCTATCCGACTGCACTATTACGAGTTTGAAAGGACCGCTGCAACGGCCGGGGTTCCCAGATCCCCGGCGGTCTGAGGCCCGCAATGTGCATTATTCTCTATAGTGTTATGGGGCCTTATTATGATTTTGGTGGTGCAGGTCTGCCCCACTCCAGCACCCCAAACCCATGTAGGAACTTCCCATCAGATCAGGAGTTTTTTCCTGGTCTGGGCGGGCAGTTTTTTGGCGTTCCCAGGGCAATGCCTATGAAATAGGCACCGCAATGGGAACGTCAAAGGCAGTACCTGTACAGCATTAACTGCTGCAGTCTTTGCCGTGCAGGTACTGGGGTGCATTCCTACAGGGGGGCACATGTTGTGCTCCCCTGTGTGCATCCACATGGCATGAGGCACCAGCCATGAAAAGTGTGATGGTGAGGAAACTTGTAATATTGTTAACGGAGCTGCAACGGCCCTGCCAAGAATATTGTGGCCTCAGGACTGCGCAAACCTGCCAGAGAACGGCAGTTCCCTGGCTGTTGCAACAGTCCCATGGTGACCAGACCACTCTAGTCGTAATAGGGCGGTTGGAAGACAACCACTGTGAGTCTGGCGGTCCGTGGACCGCCAGAGTCATAATAAGGGCCATGGGCAGAGGCATAGACTATTTGTAGTGATTTTGCTTGCTATAAGCCCTTTAGTATTCCCTCTGGCGCTGCGCCTATGGAAAGAGGTAATGTCGTTATTCGCTGTTCTCTAGGTAATATGCTGTGATGTCATTCATGTGATTCCACTATCGGGTCAAAGATCTTTTGACATCATTTCGTGTAGTGTCATTGATATGCTCACGAGTACGTTTCAACCTGAAAAAACTCACCTCATTTTGGCCACAGACTGCTGGCAAGTGTGAGTACCCTGCAGAGACAGGTAGTGCACGTAAGCAAGACTGCATGAAGTAGGGCAATATATCTACTATGAGACTGTTGCTGAGAGTTTATCCTCAGAGACCCCCTGATGCATTTAAGAGGGGTAAACAGTTTAATATTCCTTCTAAAGGTAGTTCGAAAGAAAATATGTGAAAGACAAATAAAAGAGGGTGCAGTGAAGTGTAGAGATTCTGAACGACAAATTTGACATAAGTGCATAATCATTTCATTATTTTCTAGACCTTTCCGGTGTGGTGCGTTTAGCACTAGTGTCCATTTTTTTTACTTTGCCCTGTTTGTCTAGGCCCAGAGGCTTAAGGCATTAATAAAGCAACAATGTCAGACTATTTGATATTTCCTGGTATTCTCCCAATGACTTGAGGATTAGATAAAGCTACAGCCAGGGCAGGCATTAGCGCTGGTGGTGCCCCCCCATGACCATCCTTCTCCATGGATTCCTTCACTATCACCCTCCAACAGTGCCCCTTATCTCTCCGTAGCCCCTCTCTCACATGCATTTAATATATGTTATTGTGCAACTCATAAGTGTAAGGTGTAGGATCACTTTACATCGCACACACATTATACTGACACAATGAATCATGCATGTGTAAATCAATGTGTAGGAAATATTACATAAAACAATGAGGGTTACAGGGTGTAGGAATCATATGTCCTCCATACTAGCTGGCAGAATATTTTAGGAGTGTTTGGTCTGAAAAAGCACAGATTCAGGATTTAAAACACACCACAGTGATTGGGATTGGCTTTACTATTAAGAATGTATTTCTACCCTAGCAAACCCTTTCTAGGGGGAAAATAACATTCTACCCTATACCGTATAGTTACCATGAAGCTCTTTTATGACAGTTCAAAGGTGCTATATTAGGATTCTACGAGGCTTTTTGCGGGGAAACGTCCACCCTGCATACATTAGACCTGACCTAGGTTTAATGTAGCGCAGCGCTTTACAAAGTGACACATCTGATTAGATGCGTCACTTTGTAAATAGTGCGCAACATGGCGCATTTTTTACGCCGATGGTGCGTCACAAAAAGTGACGCAGCTGCTGCACAAAGGGCTCATAAATAAGTCCTATAATATATTGGATAGGATTGGTGACCATAATTATGTTTTTCCTGCTGGAAAAGGAGCCAAAGGGACATTGCAGTCTGTGTAAAATTCCTTCTTGAAGCAATCAATTAACATTGGATTTAATATTAGGTTAAAATCACCAGACTTTACTAAAACTACATTTAGGAAGGATGAACTTATAGCTAATAAGACCTTGTGTCATTTTTTGAGAGCTATACTTATTTCAGCTGACGTTGAAACACATACATTAACTAGAACTAATGTTAATATACTTGCTATATTGCAATAAAATACACCTTACAAGCTAAGGTCTAGCCACATACCTTTGCAATATTCTTAATGTTAGAAGTTACATTTTCTCAGACCGGTGTTAAAATACCTCCTTAAGCAAGACCTACATTGTTTCTAGAGGCTTAAAGGGATAATAACAAAAGGTGACAAGGCCAGGAGTAAAGACAGCGACTGTAATGACATGCTCGCCCCCCCTAAGTGGTGGTGCAATGTAGCATTTGTATAATCCTAGCAACAGACTTTTTCTCTGATTCAGACAGGGCTGGCTTTAGCACTGGTGGCGCCCTGTGCGACAAAGTTTGTTAGCGCCCCACAATGACCGTGTGTTTAAATCAATGGTGGGGGAGATAGTAGAAGCGATGATTCAGCTTCCTAATAGTTATCTGAGATCAAAGGGGAATGGATCACTTGTACCTGCTACCAGGGTTCATATGGTTCTGTCCGTCATTGCTTTAAAAAACCCTCAATCACGTAGACAGATCGATGGGTGGTATATCTTGGTTCTCCACCTGAGTTTAAAAACGTGACAGCCTCATCATTTGGTTTCTTTCATGCTTCCTCCACCTGGAGGGAACCACTGGTTATTACAGTAGTGATCAGAAATCAAAAGATTGTGAGGGTGCTCGTGTAGAGTGAAAAAATATTTTAAAAAAGGTTCCTCATGTCATCTAAACTTTCTTTTTATTCTGTTTAGGGCATGGGAAAAGAATTAAAACAGTGCTAGTGCATAGTTGGACATATAATGAGTCCACTACACCTATTAGTCCAGGTGATTGGTCGATATGTTTCAGCCCCTTCATGTGCCCCTAAGGGTTGGGGAGCTTTCGTCAGGACCTAGGAAAGATGCGTGTGGGGGAAATGGATGCTGTCCAAAACCAAGTCACTAGTTCAGCATTCACGTTTCTGAACTGAAGGTCAGTTGTACCTAGTGTGAAATAATGAAAGAAAAGGGACAAAAGGGAAGATCAAGTACCTAAAACATTTTACAGAAAGGTAAATAGTCTTAGGATGATGTCTATTGTTCAACTTGGACATTGGGATAAGCAAATAGAAAAATGGCAACTCTTTAATACTTTGAGTTTGTGTGTCAAAAAACCCTAGGTTAGGATAGTGGTTAGGATAGTGTCCCCTGGTCGGCTTGGTTGTTGGATATAAACAACGAGGTGCATTTCATGTTTCTACTCTCATGAGGGTTTTCTGTGGACTACGGTTAAAAATCGCACGCCTGTTATTATTTTAATAAAGTTAACTGTGCGAGTGTTTCAAGTTCACTGTGCGAGTATTTAAAAAACGCTTGTGCATTATGCATAACAGTCTAGCACCTGTTGTGGTCTGGACTGATGTAATAACTCTTTGGTATGTAACTAATTCAAACATGCGTGCAACGTTTTATGAAAATCGGACAAAGCAGAAGTCAGTTACAATCATTGGTGAAGTTTTTGAATTGCGCGCGTGTGATACGCGTCGATAATTGTGGGTGATGACTCTCTGGCATGAAGCTAAATTGGACGTACGTTCAATGTTTTTCAAGGATCGGATAAAACAGAAGTTTGTTGCAATTGCTGTTAGTGCCTCTAAATTACACGCGTTGGATACGTGAAAATACTAGTATGATGCCCTAATAGATTACATGGACGTTACATGTATGATGCATTTACTATGGCAGTAACTACGCGCTCAACGTTCCGTGATTAGTAGATGGGAGATGCGCGTACTTTGTAAGTCCAAATTTTGGGCTTCTTCGGGTAATGAGGGCGCATAACGCTGCTGTTAAGATTAAAAAGGGGAGAGACAGAGGTCAGTTTCAAGTTGGTTTTCAATACGTTACGTGTCTCCTCTCGGGATCGAGTCTGTCTGTTCCTCATACCAGATGCAGCAGTTTCACGCGACTTGTGCTGACGCTTCTTTCCTGTTCCCGGGTGATTCAGGGGTCGAATTTGGCAGTCATTTTCTGTCATTATATTTCTTAGGGAAGTGAAGAAAGACTATTGGATCTTCAAAATGTTTTTGGATTAATATGGCTGTGTTTAATGTCAAAGTAAGGTGTGTGGTAATGTTGCTTTGATTAATTAATTTGGCTGTATTACTGCCAAGATAAGAAGTGTGGTGATATTAGGTTTCATAGATAGGTGGAAAATACTTAGTGGGTCTCTCAAGTCCTCTGTTCTATGTGATGCATGTTCTCATAAGACACTGAGCCATGGGATATCGTCATTTAGCCCTATTACATTGGTCTTAAGGCGATGTACCCATCTTTGTTCTTTTTCATAGAGTATCCTTTCTGCATTGCGAGTGTTTCCAGTAAGGGATTCTATGATGATCCAGTTTAGGTCTTCAGTAGTGTGTTGGTAATCAATGTAGTGATTACTCATTTTGGTGGTTTCTCTCTTGCACTTCAGGTTGCTCCTGTGCTCACCGATCCTTAGTTTGACTTTACGGCATGTCATTCCGATGTACCTGAGGTCGCAAGGGAACGTAATCATGTATATTACATGCGTGGGATTGCAATTGGTGTGTTGCCTCATGGTCCATTTCAGTTTAGGTGTTAGCTCGATTGATTTTGTGACGGTGGTCAGCTTATAGATTGAGCAGTTTCCACAGGGGTAATGGCCAGTCACGGGTTGCATGGCCCATAAGGTGTTCGTGGCCCTCACTTTTGGCTCTAGAGGTCGTGTGTGGACTAGGATATCCTTATAGTTTTTAGTTCTTTTGTTAGCAAACAATGGTTTTGGCCAGTTCAGTGATACTGATGTCAGTATCCGCCAGTTCTTGTTTATGATCTTCTTAACTGCGTTACTTGCTATACTGTATGTAGTGATGCAGGTCAGGGTGTCTGGTGTAGGTATCTTTGGTGTTGTTTCCAAAAGACTCTCTCTTTGCTGGTTTCTAGCCCTCTTCTGACATTTCGCCACGGTTTTGGTTGGGTAATCTCGTCTCGATAGTTTGGAACAGAGATCTTTGGCTTGTGTTTTATGCTCTGTTAGTTCACTGCAGTTTCTCTTAAGGCGAAATAACTGGCTGTATGGTAAATTATCTCTGAGGGTGCGTGGGTGGAAGCTATTGTGCGAAAGTAGGCTGTTCTTGGCAGTTGGTTTAAAGAAGGTCTTAGTTCTGATAACATTGTTTACCACATATATGGTCAGGTCTAGGAAGTCTAGCTATTTGCTGTCAGCAGTGTAGGTGAATTTCAGACACTGGTCTTGCGTGTTGATCCATTTGTGGAAATCCTGTAGGCTCTCTTCTGAGCCTTCTCAGATCATGATGACATCGCCTATGAACCTTTTCCAGAAAAGGATTCTTGGTAGAAAAGGGTTGCTGTTGTTCTGTATGAATGTCCTTTCAAAGTTGCTCACATACAGTCCCGCCACGCTAGACGCTAATGTGCTTCCCATGGAAGTTCCGTGGCATTGTTGGTATAGTGTGCCAGTATACTCGAAGTAGTTCTCTGTGAGAGCCAACCTACAACATTCTAGGACAAAAATGTCTTGGGGTTTGATAATCCCAATTTTGGTTAAAAAGTAGTTCTTCTAGGGTGTCCATTGTCTTCTGTTGAGGTAGACTTGTATATAGGCTTTCCACGTCTAGCCCTACCCAGAGCATGGATTCATTCATGAAGGTCTGTTCTTTGAGAAGATTTAGTAAGTCACAAGTGTCTTTCATGACCACCTCTTCCACGGATTCCCTCACTACCACCCTTTGACAGTACTCCTCCAGTCTCCACAACTACTCTCTCTCAGATTCATTTAGTTTTATAGCGCCACTCATACCAGAGTTGTCAGAGCACTTTACATCACACACACATTGCACGGAGACAATCATACATGTGTAAATCAGTCTATAGGAAATGTTACATAAGACAGAGGACTATAAAATGTAGGAGTCACGTGTCATCCATACTGGTAGGCAGTATAGTTTGAGAGTCCTTGGTCTGGAAAAGCACAAATTCAGATTTTAAATCGTAACACCATTGTTAGGGGTTCTCTTTAATAATGAGAATTCATTTCTACCCAAATGAACCCTTTCTGCAAGATAAGGAAAGACTGGGTAAAAAAACATTTAGCTCTAACATATACCTTGTAGTTGTTGGACTTGGCCCTTTTGGCAGGTTCACCCCTAAACCTTTTGCCTTTCCTGTGACCTGGTATTGGTGGTCCAGTGTAAAGTGCGTGCGCTCTCCGAGTGCATGTGGTGAGATTGGCCTGCCCTCCCATAGGAATGCATGGGGGATATGTGTGTCCATGGTAATTCCTGGTGTGAGAGGAGTGCAGGGTCGAGTTTAGTATGTGCGAACTCGTGAGAATAAATGCTGCGCAATGGTGTGCACAGATTTATTCTGACTGGTGGAGAAGTGCCACTTTTAGAAGTTGCCATTTCTGTGTGCTGTGTGTCTGTCTGCCTGATGTGGAGTGCATGTCTGGCTTGTGATTGATAGGTGCTGAATGGTGTGGGGAATTCCAGGAGCCAGGGTGAGTCTGCCCAGTGGTGAGTAGAGAGATCTGCATGCAGATAGGAGGGAGGAATTGCACCTGGGACCTGAATAGGGCTGTGCCTTCCCTCCACAATGCCGGCTCCGCCCCTTGTGGTGCGTGTGATCCCTGAGCCTCCACCTAACAAAGGAGAGAGGAGCTGAGCAAAACAAAGTGCTCCAAGGCTCCCCTATACCAGTTCTAACTGGTATCCCTAAACCCTGTGCTGTGACACAAAGTGGAAATGAAGTATAATTATAGGGGCTGAGACCCCATGAAAGTGTGCTCTGTTGTGCTTGTCCTGACGCTTGGGGCTGCTGCTGCTGGGCTCCAGGAGGAACCGCCACTAGGGACTGCCTCCCCACTGGAGGGCCCTGTGAGCTGGCCTGCCTGGGCCCAGCCTCTGCCCCTTTCCTCCTGAAGGGCTTCCCCTGGACTATGGACTAAAAGCCTGGACAGCGCTGTGTCTTTTTATTCCTGAGTGTTCTGTACTTTTATTTGGAGGAGCGCTTGTGACCTGCAGCATGAAGCTGCAACATGTGGGATTCCCTCCCCCACAGCCCTTAATTTTGCGGGAGCCTACCCCGCGTTTCTATGCTCCTTTCAAAAACTTAGCGGGAGCCCACCCCGCTAATTTATGCTAAAAAACGAGCGGGAGCCCACCCAGCATCGGTGCCTGGAAAACAGGTGCCCACCCCGTGTTTGGGATTGTCAGCGGGTGCCCACCCTGCCTTTTATGCACAGGAATGCGGGTGCCCACCCCGCCTTGATTATTTAAAGGACGAGCGGGTGCCCACCCCGCATCGCCGCCAGGAGAACCGAGATCACCGCTGCGGCCCGTGCCGCGGCAAAAGCGGAAGTGAGGCAACTTGGTGCCTGGCGGCGGGCGGGACTTCTGGTTTTGCAGAGGCAGTCCCACACCCGCGCCCGCAGCCTGAGGAGACGTCCGGACCCCCGCAGGCTCCATGCTGAAGTTCCGGTCCCCTGAGAGCCCCCATGCGGAGACCGGAGCAGAAAGGAGCAGAGAGGTCCTGCCCCGCAGAGTCCGGTGAGTAGGGCTTCTTCCCAGTCGGTGCCGGCCGAGGCACAGCACGAGTCCTCTGTCCCTGAGCGGTCCCGCCTGGAAGCGGGCCACTCCTACCAGTGGGGGCATTTCCTGACAAAGTTTGTTGGTGCCAGTGAAGGCACATTGCAATTTCATGAGCGGCCCCGCCTGGCAGAGGGCCGCTCCAACAAGGGGGATAAGTATGGTTAAAGGGCCCAGAGGGGCCCGTGTTCCCCCCTTCCGGCCATTTTCTCTAGCTGCCCCATTTTGCTAGAGGGCAGCTGCAATGGTTTGGGGCATATTGGTTTGCAGGGCACAGTCGGGCCAGTGTCCCACATTTGGTATTCTAAGCTGCCCAGCAATTAGTAGGCAGCTGCCACGTTTAGGCCCGATCTTTTGCGCACTTTTACTCCGCTGCATGCGCAGCCAGCCCTGACATTCTGGACATTGGGCATTTGAGCCCCTGGGAGAGGCCAGTTGGCCTGGGGCCAGTTTCAGTGTGTTGTGCCCCCGATTGGGGCACACTGTTTTTATGCCAATGATTTCCTAAGGTGTTTAAGCTTGTGATGCCTACTGTAATGCCTATTGCGTAATTTGTGATGCTAATGAGGTTTGGGCCTAATGTAGTTTCATGCGCAAGGTGATTTATGCCTCCTCTGTTTTACATTGCAGGATCTCATGCTAAGTTCCTAACTTAACCAGTAGTTACTGGATGTGCGCTACATTTACTATTTGTGCTACATTTACAGGTGGTGATTTGTGATGGTTTTGACAGTGGCCCCATTGGTTCTGTCGTGTGTAAATAGTTTCCTGTGAATATTGCCTAGTGCCAGTTGGCACAGTGTATATTATGTGATTATATTTCTAATGTATTTATGACAATACAAAGGCTATTTTTATATATAACCTTGTGTGGAGTTCCTTTTGTGGTGTACCTGGGGTTTTGTTGCTGTGTGCTTGTGCAAACGCTTTACACATTGCCTCCGGGATAAGCCTGACTGCTCATGCCAAGCTACCAAGGGGATGAGCAGGGGTTATCTTTGGCGTGTAACTCCCTTGCCCTGACTAGAGTCGTGGTCTCTGCCTGGCTTTGGCGCAAGCCTTAGCCAACCAGAGATCCAATTTCTAACAGTGGTTTGTTTGTATGCAGCTCTTTGATGACAGTTAATAGCTCACTGTTCCATATTAGAATTTTAACTTATAAACTGCAAGTATCAAAAGGAACTCTCTGACAAAAGCAGTAACCCACTGACCTATTTACATTATATGCACTTTGTGATCTGCAGGGCACATGATCTATGCAGCAGGCATATTAACCCGCTGTGCTACCTTATCATGAGTCAACATTTCCACTAGACAAAACTCTGGTCTCTCTCTAGAAATAACATTAATCACCTCAGTTATCTTGATATTTTTTATTGATGCCTGGAAGTTGCTGGAGGCAAGGAACACAGCAGCAGGTGCTATTAAAATGATAATATACTTGCAATCATGGCCCCCCCACCAAAAGTCAGCACCAGGTCCGGTGACCCCAGTCACACTGCCCTAGAGCCGGCCCTGGATTCAGAATGACTGTGCCACCTATTAGCCCCACTCATGTTAAGTTCCACTTGTATGAGACACTAAGACCCTTGCACTGACATCTCATGTCAGTGCAAGGGAGGCAGTGTGGTGCAGCAGCCATAGCGGCTGACTCTGGAACACGGGGGCTCATGGTTCGATCCCTGGTGCTGGCGGCAGGTTAGCTCAGCACCATGTGACTCTGGGCAATAGCTCGCTTAATCTTCCCGGTGGCCCCCAGCGCCGGGACACCTCACCTCAGGTAGCTGCACGCTTTTCAAATGCTGGATATATATGTGCATGCGGAGTGTGAGTTGTGTAAAATGTGCATGGTAGCAGAACTCTGTGTGGATGCAAGTGTAAGATTACTGAGACCACCAGGATCCCTTTTCAATCCCACCTTGTTTTACGTGGCACAAAATAGGGGTTGTGGTACATCCCCTAGACATGAAAAGCGTATATAACCCTAGATGCTGGTCTGTAATAGGATTGAAACACAGCTGAATTTAGAAATTCTCTGGTGACCTTTTAGCAGTGAATTGCTGAATAGTACTCCCTGAGCACTGCCATTTGGGTTGGTAGTTGGGTAATGGGGGTGAGTCAACAGGTTTTGTTGTAAAAGGGAGGAATCGTCTAACCAGGGCCTGCCCCTTTTGTCTTTCCCAAAGTGTTGCTTCAGGTAGACTGATGATAGCCAGCTTCAGAGGTTTCACATGTCATGTTCTCATGCTGTGGGTACTCTTGACGCATCTAGTCTCGTTACTACTTTCTGTGAGAGCTGTCATCTGTTACAAAGATTGTGTATGTGCTGCAGAGAAAACATGAAATATAAAAAGAAACCATCCCAAACATCACCTTTCTGGCACGCATGTATGAACATGGGACAAAAACTATCCTACTTGGTTTCAGGTCCACCTTCTGAAAGACCAAGGATGAAAATACTATGCAGAGTACTTGTTGGGACGGAAAAGTCCTCTGCATGGTGAGAGATGTGTACCCCTGCCGGGAGTGTCCAACTGTATTGTGGTCTGGATCCCTAATGCAGATTTTTATTGTGATGGGCGAACACGGATCATGCGTGTGTGCCACGACACAGGCCAGTCTCACAGATTGGGGTCTTATTGGACAGGGTCAGGCACCCAAAGCAGACACCCTCATAGTGGTGGAAGATAGCCACCTTCACCAGAAGTTAAACAGTGCAAGAGCGGTGGTGGCAGCATCCCGTGAAGTGATCAGTAGTAGCGAACGGATCCTTTTTAACCTGTGTCACTGGAGTGCAGCCTATAGGCCCACTTCCTTTTTTTAAAAGTTCTGCTGCTGTGAGTTTAATTCACCCCTGGCACTAATTTAGGTTGATGAGGAAGTGCGAGGGAAACGTGCTAAGTGTATGTGTGCTCGCAAGGAATACACTGCACCTAGGGTGAAGTGTGGTACAGGACACACATGGTTAATGTGTATGTGCTGTCAGGGTGTGCTTTTAAAATAACACACTCTGATACTGTACAGAGAAACTGCAGTGTTGAACAGTGTGCACATGTGGAATGCAGGTAGTAGCATAATACATGAGGGCAGCAGTACTAGGCAGTGAGTGTGCTGTGAATGTACTAGTGCAGAGGTGTCTGCACTAGTACATAAAATGGATGACCTTGGTTTCCATTTTGGGAAGCCCAAGCCTGGCTGGTGAAAACAAGGGGATTAGAGGAATCCCCCCCAGTCAAGATCATGTATTGCCACATCCCTGTAAGCTGTGTGGGACACGCACTGGGTGAGGGGACAGCCAGGCTCCCTGTGACATTCAAAGGGCTCTTTTATTCAGTGACAGATCACAAGGAAAGGGGCCTGGACACACCTCAGGAAGAGGGAGATGGGGCTGAGTAGGCCTGATGGCTCAGGTTTCCCTCTGATGCACATATCACTGTGGCTGACATCCAGGTGTGAACTCTGGTCACTCCCATGAATCTTGTGGGTTAATCAGCTTTGGAGTCCTGCTTCTTGTGACAGATATCCTTAAGAAAGAAGAAGAAAGGTGAGGGATATTTGTTTCAAAGAAGCAGAAACCCAACATAAAACTTCAAAGGTCCAGACCCTGAATCACATTTTTGTGTCTGGCAAAGAACTAAAGGGAGGGGGGAGTCTGAGAGCCCAACCTTTGTCATCTGCTGAGTAGCCTTGTGGACTGCCCCCACGGAACCCCTTTGGAGCAAGGAGACCACCTTCTGCCGAGAGATAAAAGACTTACCGAGTGACCGCTGGAGCACCTCACCTATCTGAACTCTGCAGGTAGTATGATTCAGGAAGAGAGCCCTCTCCTGCCAGGTATTGCCACGTATGACCACGAGTGGCCCCACTCTGTCAATCGAGAAGATGACTTGGGCCCCTGTGGACATACGACCATTGGTACTACTAAACCCCAGACTCTAAAAACTGAACTTACTTGCAGAGTCTGAGGGAAGAACTCTTGAGTACAGTCTATTAATTTACATTCCCTGGATGCAGCCATCAGTGAATGAGGATATCATCAAACGTATTATGCTAGAGGTGTGAGTACAGAGACTGGCTTGACAACTACTAGAGCCCCGACCATAAAGGGATTGTGTTATTGCTTTTAGAATGTTGTTTACCTTTGCGTGTGTAGAATTAAAATAAAAATACTTATTTTTTTACAAAAACAAGCATGTGACTGGACATTGATTTAGTGCTGCGCTGCCAGCATG
Organism: Triturus cristatus; assembly: GCF_964204655.1. Classification (NCBI taxonomy): domain Eukaryota; kingdom Metazoa; phylum Chordata; class Amphibia; order Caudata; family Salamandridae; genus Triturus; species Triturus cristatus. The sequence goes on from NC_140590.1 coordinate 1,162,397,012, forward strand.
TTGAGCTATGAGTCGTGTCCACTGATCTGTATCTAAGCTTCCCCTGAAAGAGTTTTGGCTGGTCGAGCTATGCTACCTAGCTCAGAGTCAGGTGCAGAAGGGGGTGCTTGACACAGTCGAGTGGGGTCCATAGTAAGGTGGGGCCGGGACATCAGGGGGAAAAGGCCTCCGCCACCTCTGTTGGGCCCAATAATTACTGCAAGCCCCATGGCCCCCAGAACGGGGCTCTAACGGTTGTCAAAGAACTGCTGAGATAAAGGGCTGATGTCAGCCAGCCAGTTTCTGAGAGGTCCGGGGATGCTGAAATGAACTCTGTGTATTTTGCTGGAAGAGCTGTGGGTCTGACTATGACCTGGGAGCTTGTCTGACCTTCTGAAACAGGGGAGAACCATGTCTGTCCCTGCAGCAGATGACTCTGGGAAAAAGAAAAAAAAAACAGCCGTTGAGCCCGGAAGAGGAGCGACCCAGAAAAGCAGACTGTTTTGCGGGAGGGTAACTGGAAATGGCCTGAGTCTGCCCAAAGGTCTATCGGCCTTCCTGAGTGTTTCTACATTCAAGCAACTTGAGACAAACAAGCTCATTGACCCCTCTCTCCTAGAGGACAGAGGCTATTGGAATATGAATATTCCCCACAAGGTAAACTAGCGTATACCTCTACCAAGTGTCCGGCGACTGTGGCAGCATACCAGTTATGTGATTCCTTAGTGTAGCCAGATCTCTATCTCTGTGTCAAAGAGACTGCTGTCTACTGATACACCTCTTGAGTAAAGTTCTGCTGTCATGTGAATTTCCAGAATCTTATGTGGACATCCTGTGTGCATGTCAAGTGCATGTGCTCGGTTACTGTGTAGCATATCTATGGTAGTAGAACTCTGATTGTTGTATGAATCTGAGTACTTGGCCAGCATGACCCATACTGGATACCACTGGTTTAGCCTGTTACGAAGTGAAGGATGTGATCAGCTTCCCCAGACAGTGGACGTGCATTGCCTGCATTCCTGTGCCTCGACAGGGAAGTGAAGGAGGAGTGAGACTTGGCTTCCTTTTGGAATTCAAAGAGGACCTTGTGAGCAAAGGGCTGATGATTAGTTCTTATTGAGGACTGCTATCTGGTAGATGGTAGAAATGAGGGGGAAGGACTGCAGTTTCTGTTATTCAAGGTGAAACGTTTCTAGGCTGGACCCGCCCTTTTGTGTGTCTCTGATTACAACTTCAGGAAGGCTCATAAGAGCCTGCTACAGAGATCTGACATTGATTGAGCCCATGTATTGGAAACTCCTGGTAGGAGCCAGCACTATTGCTCCTTGCTTTAGGAGCCATCCCTTTACACAAAGACTGTGTCTGTAGAACAGCAAGACAAAGACATTTGAAAGAAAACCAACCCAAACTGGTTAGGAAGCCTTGAACAGTGGTTCCACTGACCCTGGTTGGAAAATATGTTTAAACATGGGATGCAACCCACCCCACATTGTTCCAGTTCTAAGTTCTTCTTGATCAAGGAAGGGTGTACTCCCTTCCACAGAGTACTCAAAGCATTGCTGTGTAACTAGAACTGGTGTTTGCCTGACAACCAATCTCCTAGAGATTAAGGAACATCAGCTGAGGCCTGCATTTTCTACTGGAGGATCTAAGGGTCTGCCTAAAGTGCCCAGAAGAATGATTTCCTTATGAGACAGAGAAGATGTGGTATTTGCTTTGCAGGAGGAGAGACTGTCAAGGAGAAGTAGTTCGGCTTGTTCCTGGCATGGGGGAGCACACACTGAAAGCAGAATACCACAGACAGCCAAGCCAGAAGCAACCTGTACTATGAGGCGGTCCCCTGGTCACTGTGAGTTTCCTGTATGAAATGCCCCAAGACGTTTGCAAGAAAAAGCATCACTCTGTCGATATGCAATCTGCCATGAGCCTGAGAGATTGGCACTTGGTACTGTGGCTGCTGACATCGGGGAGAGTAGCTGTGTTCCAGCTGAAGTTGAAAAGCCCTGATCAGCCAGAAGGCTGCCTTGTCCATGGCACACCATCACAAATGAATCGGTCTGAAGGCCATAACTACTGTACCTGAGAATCTACCTGTGCCTGGCCGAGAAGGCCGCCCCTGCCAAAAACACATGCCGCTATGCAGGTCTGCCACGCCAACGTCATCCAGAGATCTCTATTCCAAAGCAAAGCTACCACTGTAGTCCATGCAGGAGTGAAACTGCCACTGCAAGATTGGGTACGCAAACTGCACTTGCCACACATATAGAACTGCAATGCCTTCTAGCAGGTAAACACAGGGCTTAGACTGAAGAGGGACTGGAACATGCAGTCTAGTCTACTGCATGGACGTAAGACTTTTTGGCAAGTAATTGCAAGGGGTGATAATAAGTTGAACTGAGTTATGGATTTAACAAGTGGGGTTTTTAAAGTAGGCTGCACCTGTGTCAAATTACTACCTAAGCCCACAGTATACTGGGCACTGTAGTGAAGATGTCTCCTATAACAGAGGAAAGTGAATACTGGAAGGGGCTGCAGTGCCTTACTGAAGATCATAACTGAGATAACAACTCCATACATGTACTCCTATTGAAATGTATAGTATATAGTTGTATGTGAGCTTAAAATGCTTTGTTTTAGCAAAAATATATCACTGGGCTGGACAACATTTTATTGTATCTGCCTGTTGGTTCAACGTTAGGTCATGGGCTTTTGTCTTGTACGTCACTTCCATGAGAAACCTTTAACTGCTTGCTCTTGCTACCCTGAGCGTCATGAGTGGCAAGTGTTGTACTTTGCTCAGTTTGCAGAGCCACAGTAGGATGAACCCCAGGGCACCAGTGGCACATGACCTCAACTATCCCGTTTGGGACCCAGATGCCCCTGTTGTTTCCCGCGCCCCCTGAGCGTCTTACGGAAGACAATCTCTGAGACTGCTTGTTTGGAGCTGACTTCCGAGGATCAAATGTCCCTGCACTGGGCCCTTTGTGGAGATAAGGAAGTGGGGCTGCATGGGTGAGTCACTAACCCCTGAGTGGAGCACATCTGCTCTTTTCTGTGACCAGCACATTTGTGTTTAACCCTCACAAGCTCCCAACTTCTCCAGTAAAACCACTGCCTGAACTGAACATTGACTGTGAGCTTCAGTGTCATCTTAAAGATTTTGGGGGCCCTGAGCATGACATATTTTGGGCCCCTGTATGGAGTAAATTTGAATGGTATTTCCCATTTCTGCTAATTCAAGCCTCCATGATGCCAAACAATACTAAATTATATATTAAAAGGTGATGAAGTCACAAAACAACAGTTGAAATACGTCTTGCCCAGAATACTGGATAGAGAGACTGAGTCAGAGATAGAGGTGAGTATGGAGGGAGTGAGGTTTAGAGAGATAAATAGAAGAAACAGAGGTCAAAGAGAGAGAAAGCTCACTTTCCCAGGGGGACCCTGGAAGATGGGGCCCTGGGAAATTGCCCACTTTGCCCATGCCTTAAAACGTCTCTGGTGAGCTTCGCCACAGATTAATGTGGGATCCTTTCCTAACAAACTTGCTACCACTAGCGAACACTTATTTCCTTGCTTACCTGCTAGGTACTGCCATGATGGCCGTGCTGCATTATGACATCACCTGCAGCTGGGTAAGGTCTTTCTTGTAATCGAGGGGTCTCATCCTTTGCCCCCACTGCCCATTTGGAGAGCAGAAACTGTACCTGTCACTTGTTCTTTGCAACAAACAGTGCTGCTGGTAAATGTAATCCCCAGCAACTCCAGCAAATAAAATATCTGGATCAAAGAGACAGAAAACCTGGAGGTTTTGTGAGGCTATTAGGCAATCTATAGTAGGGGTAGGCGGAACTCGTGAAGTTTCACTCTGCCAAATTCCATGGAGTTACCTACAAACTCCACACAATTCTGTGGAGTTCCGCAAGTGGTGGAATTTTGGCACCTTGCGCTGCTGGAGCTGATTTTTAGTGCCGGGAGCTTGTTTCTGTGTTGTAAAATCAGCACGAACAGCAACACGCATATGCTCCAGAAGGCACTGTTTCTTTCTGGCGCTAAAGTAGATTTTCTACTCAAGTGGCATCTTTCTTAATGCAAATGGTACCGGCTGGCTGCTTCTGGCCACATTGAAAAATCTCAGTGGGAGACGTTATAGTACTCGGAAATCGCACTAGGGGACGTAAATTTTTACTCGAGCATGCCAAATTAACGTTGACGAGCCGTGCACAAGGCAAAAACTCTGCCACGCGGTGGTTGGTGGAGTTTTGCAAGAACTGTGCTTGTCAAGAGGAGCACAGAATGGGCAAAATTCTGCAGGCCGAACTCAATTTTTCACCCACTCCTACTTTATAGTACCTCCTACTAGTGACACATGTCGAGATAGAGGAAGAAGGGGCGAGAGTGTTTTATTCTAATTTGTTAAGTCAACAGAGCATGTGTCTTTCTGCAGGCTGGCGTAACTTATACAGTTGGGTATGGGCAGGGCCACTGGAATCAAGGGACCAGAGAGGGCCAAATTATGCGGCAGGGTTAACTAAATCATGCAGCAAGAAAGGGCAAAATCTGCGGCATAATTCAGCAGAGTTTATAATAGTATTACTTGATTATTTCCACATTTTTAAACTTGGTAACACTGAACTAGTTGCACCTCATTAGTACCAGTTCAACACACAAATATAGCAATAAGCACCAGAAAGGTGACCAGTCCAGCTTTGCAAAGGGCCTTCCACTGCGTGTTGCTGCATTTTTAGTAACTTTTGAACCATTTGAGCTAGAAACAAGGTCTTTTTTTGTTAAAACCTGCAGATTATGCGGGAGATGATGGATTAGGTGGCAAATTAGCCAAATCTATTATTATGCATAATGCCAGTGGCCCTGGGTATGGGACACAGAAAAGGCCCTATAAGATAAGAAGCATTTTCTATGATTAACTCTATGGTGGGTATATGGCATTAAATACATTCATTGTGTCCCTCCAAGTTGAATGAATGATAACTAGAAGGGTTTATGCCTTTTAGTTAAATTAAGGAATGCTGTGTTTCCTCACCTTCGTGACACAATGAATATATTTCAGTCTCAATGACTCTCTCCATGCCATTTCCTCCAGTTCCCTTTCTCTTCTTTTATGCTTTAATTTTCTCTTAGTTTTTCATCCATCACAGTTTGTCTGTTGCTTTCGTGTTCTCTAGCTCCCTCTCTCATCTGTCTCTCGCTCATTCTCTGCTTTTCTTAATCAGTGGCGGCTGCTCCCGAACGGGGGTGATGGGGCGGAGGGAAGGGGTGAAAAAACTAAATGTACCTTCTCTGCGTCGCCACTGCACGCCTCTCATCCGTCCTCTTCAGATCTGCTGGAAGCATTGGAACCACCCAGGCTTCCTGACTCTCCCAGCCAATCACGACGCTGCATGAGCAGCTTCGTGATTGGTCTGAGCAGCCTGTTTGGCCACACAGGCAGTGCATGGAGGCTAGGCATGTTCTCGACTGGGCTGTGCAACACAGCCCCGTGGAGAACATGCTAAGTGCGCATTATGGTTTGGCCGGCCCCAGAGGGCCAACCAAGCCGTCATGCAGACTCAGAGGAGTGAAAACGACTCCTCACTGTGCTCTGACGTCACAGAGCCCAGCCCTGACCCGCCCCGAGTGACGCATAGAAAAATAAAATTATAATAACGTCCTGTTATTTTCTTTTTCTTCTATGAAGTGCTGAAATAGCAGTGGGGCTATGCTCCTCAGCCTTAGCGGAGGAGCCGCCACTGTTCTTAATCATTCTCTGCCTTTCTTAATCATGATCGATCTCTCTTGTGTCCCTCTCACTTGCTGTTTCTTTCCCTTTGCCCTTATTTGGTTGCTCTCGCTTCATGTTAAATATCTTTTCTTCCAGCACTCTAACCTGATACCCTTTTCTCTGTTGTTTTCCAGGTTGACGCTTTCCCCTCCATTTTGTATGAGAGCAATGACACACACATTGAGAATGTGTTCAGGACACCACAGGCTTTGGGGAATCGTCAAGTGCAGACTTCAGTGGCAAAGGCTACCGTGCCCACCACAGCAACAACCTTTACTTCCCCAGGACATGGGACCGCTCTCTTCCCTCCCCAAGTCCTGGTACTCTTATTGGCATTCTTGACCATTGTCCAGGGGAAAGCTTGATAGGCTCAAGTAGTTCTGTGTGGCGTGGGACAAACAACATTCAAGAAGCCCCTGAACTGCAGGAGAACAAACTCATAGCTCAGTTGAAACACCTTTTGTCGCCCTGGACATGATGAACAATCCCATCCCTTCAATACTTGTGTTGGCCAATGCTGGTTATCAAGGTCTACAAAGAATTGAAAAGTTACTTATCTGTAACAGTGGTTATTCAGGACCTTCTCCTTTTCAGAGACTACAGAAGAATGATTGGTTGGCTGGGATTCTAGGAACTAACGCAGACTCTGATCTGAAATGCAGCAAAACCCCCAGCAGCCTGGGCACCGCCAATCGGCTTCGTGATCCCTTCCCCCGAGTCTACTGCTAGATACCATGGTCTACGACAAACGGGGAAGCTACTTACAGGTCACATTGCCTTTCCGCCACGAGTATGTTTCTTTGATTCAAAACCTTTGGTATAATTCCAGGCTTTTGGGAAGGACCCATGTGCTAGGGAATCAGACCGTGCAAATCCAGAAACGTTTTAAAGCATAGGCGAAGAGGGCTTTGGCACCTTGATAAATCGGCTCTGTTCTCCTCCACGTAGTCCTGCGCTGATGATCTTTATTGATTCTTAAACATAGATTGTTTTAAATACCATTTTATTTTAATTTATTCTTAATATGAGTGATGTGTGGGCGTCAATTGCAGACATTTTGCAGACAAATGTTGTTTTTCAACATCATGCAACATCCATAAAAAAGTTCCTTTTAGATCTAAACATCACCTCACATATGAGAACTGGCGGCCAAAGATTATTTGGAAAACTATTAGTAAGCTGCTGCTACGTTACAATTTTGAAAACACATATCACTATCCCTGAATAGTAGATGGAAGTACATTTAGAATTTGGACCAATTTACCTGTGCACTGCCAGTGACCTGGCCAAAAAGGGCATGAAAAGATGAAATTGGATCATAAATTCAAAACTGGTCTGAACAGGGGCCCCAAAAATACCTTTGGTCCAGGGCCCCCAAAATCCTCAAGATGTCCCTGTGCGAAGCACCACTGCACTGAGCCTATCTTTGAATCCTTACCAGGGAAGCTTGACATTGAGCAAGTCTTTGACTCTTGTGTCAGTGAGATGTACCAAAGAACTCAACCTCATCTCCACTGCCTCTGGCCAGTTGGAAAGTCAGGCGTAAACAGAAGAGTCAATCAAGCCCCCAAAACAATGGTTGTATCTACAAGATATTTGGTTGAGAGAAGGGACTGTTCTTGAAATGCATTTGCCTGTGATTATAGCTATGAGGCACTGTATCACCAGTGCTGACACTCACAGGGATTTCCCTGGGCAAAATAGGGCTGGCACTACTTTACTGAAATGTAATCAAAACCATTGATCAAACGGTAACATTAAAAATCACTTTAATTACTGCCTCTGAATTGTAGCCATTTTTTCCACCCAAAAACTTTCCTGTTCAAAACAACATGAAATTGGAATTTATCACACTTTGCTTTTTGCACACTTGACCCCTGAAGAATAGCCCTCCAAATACGAAACTCATCAAAGTATATTGTAATTGTTATTGTAACTGCATTTATATAGCGCTTACTTCCCCTTACGAGGCATCGAAGTACTCTTCGTCGAGTAGCACTCTACTCCAGAACCCAAAAAGGATTAGTGGCAAATTAGTATAGGGAAATATGAAAATAATTTGAGAGGGGGGACATGTGAGTCTGTTATTTGAGTTGAAAAGGATAGTGTAGGGAAAGAAGAGGGACAGGTTTGCATTTATGTAGGGATTGGTACCCCTGGTGAGGCCTCAAAGTGCTTTTTGAGGAGTAGCACGCTACTCCGGAACCCAAACAGGATTAGTGCTGAATTAGTATAGGGAAATATGAAATTAATCTGAGCGGTGAAGGTGAACATGTGAGTCTGTTAGTTGGATTGAAAAAGGATAGTGGAGGGATGGAAGAGGGAAGGGTCTAGAAAGAGTTTATTTGGAGATCATAGCAGCAGGAGAAGGTTTGGGATGAGCAGGTGCCAAGAGGGCTGAACCCACCAGTGGGGGTATCACTGAAAGGGGGGTGGGGGCTGTTTGAAGACTAGATATAGAGAAGCAGATGCCATGGGAAGAGAAGAGACTGGTGCCTTGCCTGGGGCCCAACATGTCCAGGACAGACGCTTAGAGTTTGAGAGGGCTTGGATAGGAGGTTTTTGTTTTGGATGAGTCTGGGTAGAATGATGCAGGACCCGAACACCTAAGCCTACAAAGATGTATATATACACATACATATTTATATATATACACACATATATGTATATACATACACGTACAAACACACACACATCACTGCAGATTTGGCTTCCAGAACTGGACGCAATATCCCACATATGGGCCTGCGAACAGGACACGATATGCCCAATGTGGCCTATCAAAGGAGTACACATTCTGCAGATGTGACACACGAGAAATGGGATCAGTATTTCAGAAGGGGCTTCAGGAACTTGACAAGGTTCCAGGTGAACCTAAAAAGAAGCGAGTACCAAAACTCTAGATAAGGACGAGGAACTAAACACAATCTCAAGATGAAGCCTCTGAGGTGTCCACAATACTCCAGACCTGCACAAAACACCCCAGTACTGGAATCCAGAAAAGGGCACAAAATGTCAGATATGGTCTCTAATAGCAATGTGAGAGATATGGTAATGAGAAGTTAGCACTGCACTACCAACAACGATATTTCCAAAACTTTGCGTAGAGAACAGGTAACTACTCAGCATCATTAATGCAAGGTTTCTTCACACCAAAACAGGCTTCTCTCACACTGAAACATGGGGCATCATCCCCATCTCTCGCACCCGTAACAGTTTATCACAAAGACATCAGCAGAATTCTGGGATCTGTAGTCTACAAGCCCCAGAATTCAAAGAAAAACCTGGACTGGAGCAGCACATCACGCATGGACCTGGGAAACCTGTCAGGGCTGAGTTACCTCTAAAGTATCAGCAATGTAAGCTTCCCCATGCACAGAACATGTGCTACCTGGGAGTCAGCTGTGCAAGCTTCTGTTACTGCCAGTGCAACCTTCCCAGACACACAGATCAGTTATCACACAGGCGTCACCACTGCAAGCTTCCTTCACACACAGAATAGTTAGTACCACAGAGGCACCAGTACACCAATGCACCGTCACACACAGACCAAACATCCATGGCGGGGGGGAGAAGAAAAGGAGGGGCTCACAACACAAACATAGAAGGAAGAGCTGGTAGGTATTCTCGCCACTGGCGTTCAAGTACACATTATTGGACACAGACTACTCTAGTTAGTAGTGTCATGGACTGGTTGTGAGGATGGTAGTCCCTTACAACAAGCACCCACCGCTCCATGGCTAAAGGAAAAGGTCTCAAATTTACTTCTGACTTTCTCCATGACACATAAATATTGGTGGTGATGTGCTTAGAAATAGCCTCAATAAAGCTAGAAAATGCTGTTAAAAAAACCTTGACACAACCCCTAATGAGGTGGGCAATTCACTGGTGTGTGCACACCACCAATAGACAGGGCCATTAACCAGGTCATTATCCTGGTATTATAGTCTCTCTGCCTCTTCATCACAATCCCTGCCACCCCACATGTGGTTTACCAAACTAGGAAACTGTGCAACCAAAATACATGGGGGCATATTTACAAATGCTGGTATTTCTTTTCATATTCACATGGAAAGTGGTGGAGTGACTCGTTAGCCTTCTTGGTTTAGCGCCTCACTCTGCCACTTCAGAAATGCAGGGCTGCACCATATTCACAAGAATATGGTGCAGCCCTGCATTTCTCCCTGCGCTGGCGCTACACTTAGCAGCCTAGCGCCAACGCAGGCACTCTTGCACAATAGTGCAAGGGTGTCTGTGTGCAGAGGAAGATTGTTTATGTGCAGGAAGGGGGACCTTCCTGTACATAAACAATCATTGGCCTTATGCTGTTTCAATGTGTGCTGCACAACGCAGCACACATGAAAACTGCAAAAAACGAGGATAAACGAACCATTTCTCCTTCTTGCACCAGGATAAGACCAAGTTTTCCCTGGTCTTAATTCTGGCGCTGCCTCATATTTACGCCTCCCTTGTAAAGGGGGGGCAGCGTCAGAATCATTGGGTGTTGAGGTGGAACGCCCAAAGCAACACCCATTGCCCTCCCCTTTCACGCTAAGCATAGCGTGAAAGGGGGCCTTATTTACAAGACAGGTTAAGCCACGTTGAATGGCTTAATGCTGCCTTGTAAATAAGGCAAAGCCCCTATCACCACAGGAATGTCATGAAAAAGTGACTTTCCCGTGGTGATGTGGGCTTGTATATATGCCCCTTTGTGTTTAACCCTAATCTACCAATTTGTCAAATAGTGCGCTTGGGGAATCGCTAATTACATTTATGCCTCTCCCCCATTTATGTCCAAGATTGTGGGTATTTACAATCCTCCAAGGGTTGTAAGTAAAACTGTGCTTTTAAAATGGGCCTAGACTGTGGTGATGCATATTTAACTGAAGAATCATTTTTCGTGGTTTCTGGAGTGTTGATGATAGATTGCTAGGAGGGTTCCTGGCAGTTTTGTTCCCGGTGCAGTAGGGTGGGTGGGAAATAAATCTTCCTCTTAACCTACAGATGACATGGGAGTTTGATTACCACATAGACATGCCTCTGAGGAGGGTGGGTATACAGTTTCCACCCTCATGGACTACTCACCAGAATCTAACATGGCCAAGGAATAGCCTTTGGAACAAGCAGTTCTGCGTTCATCGGATTGGTAACTTACCAAACTGTTTAGTACTAGGCAAACCCTACTCTTTCTGTGCCTCTGTTCCCTGATCGGACAATGTGTGCAGCTCGATGGAGGCTGGTTGGAAGAAATAAACAGCAAAGGCACATTCCCAGCACATGCCCCCAGCATGGGTTTGATTCACTCCTTCAGAGATGTTTAGGTGCAGGTCTCCGCACTCCATATCAGCATCTCTGAAGGCAACTGTGTCCCTAAGGTTGCACTGAGCGGGATCACCCCTGGCCAGTAGCTCCTGCCTCCCAGCAGCAAATAAGCAGGACTTGTAGAGCTGAGATGTGTGCACCCTGCCAGGCTGTTCCAGTTCTACTGGCGTCGATAAGCTGCACTGGATGAGTACAGTCAATGGGGCTGACCGCCCAAAGGCAGGACAAACCTGAAGGTTCCTGCTGACAAAGAGTCATTATTTTTGAGAAAACTGCAAGGTTGTTACCAGTACTTCTGGAATTAATTATTTTAATGGATATCTATAGAAAAGGTTCACACTAGGTACAGTATGCTTGCTATTACTAAAAATGTAACATCTGATAGCACGGTAAGCATTTACACACTCAATCTTTTTGCTAATTTTGCAGCAGCTGATCTTGTACTCTTTACTGCCCTTCCTTTGTTATGTTATGCTATGTTAATGGGTTCTTGACAGATTTTAAGATGTCTTATCCTAATCTAAATTATGGCAAAATTCATTTTTGTATCGAAATGTTTTACTTTTATGGCTACATTTTAGCTGAATAAAGTTTCTTGTTCCTGGGTTCTTGATAAAACGCAATGACTCGGCCTTGAAGGGACAGCTCAGGGCTGTGACCGGCAAATAGGTGAAAAGGCAGCTGATCAAAAAGCCATAGACAAGGGCCATGATAAGAGAAAACCCGGCCGCGGACGTTCGAATACACAGAGGACATGAAGCTGATTTTTAGGTCTCGCCTGACCCAGCGCATGCGCTGGTCTGGCGAGACTTATTGAGAGGGCTCCAAAAAGTGCTACCAGGCCAGCCTAGAGCTACAGTGCATGTGCGCGGGCGCACGCGCCGCGCTTTACCGAGATTACTTTCACTTTCGCGGCCGCACAGCCGCTTGGCATAGCCAATAGGTCTCGCTTTTGGGACCTTATAAGTATTTAGTTATGCAACTGTTGCATGGCTAAACACTTATAAGGTCCCAAAGGCGAGACCTATTGGCTATGCAAATGCTTGTTAGATCTTAGATTTCTGTCAGGGTGGTGGAGAATAAGTCTGTCCAGTGGGTATTTTGGGATTATTCCTAACAAAGATTTGTAGATCAAGCAGATCATTGTGAACAATGCTCTCTTACTAATCGGGAGACAATAAAGAGCTCTGAGTGTGGAGTCTGACAAGGTCCGTGGAGGCAATTTGTTGGCCCATTCGGGCAGCGGTGTTTTGAACCACCTGCATTTTTAATAAAAGTGATTCATTTGGTGCGAGAATCAGGGCATTGCCACAATCCAGGCGACTGATGATTAGTGCCTGGCTGAGAGTCTTCCAGGAGACTTAAGGAAGCCACCAAAAGATTCTCCTAAGAAGGCGCAATATACTAAAACAAGTGCCAGAGGTGGAGGTCATCTGGTCTTTCATAGATAGCTTATCATCTAAGAACATACCCAGGTTCCTGGCTGTTCCACTGGGCGAAGGGGCAGAGCCAAGCTCAGCTGGCCACCAGTTATCTGTTCAGTGGAGCTGAGTTCTGCCAAATGGGAGAATCTCTATTTTGTCCACATTTAATTGGCGACAGTTGATGATCATCCAGGTGGCGATTTTCCACATGCAGGCGACGAATCGCCGTTTGATGTTCTCAATGTCCTGCCCAAGCGAGATGACCAGCTGGGTGTCGTCTGCATAAGAAAGTATTTCAAATCCGCAGGACTTGACTAACTGGGCAAGGGGAGCAACATAAATGTTAAAAAGCGCAGGGCTGAAGGAGGATCCCTGGGGGACCCCCTCATCCAGTGGAACGGGTTTGGAATGGTAAGTGCCCATGGAAACTGTTTGGACCCTATCTCAGAGGAAATCTTTGAACCATTCGAGGGCAGTGTTCTGGATACCTATCTGGTAGAGACGCTGAATCAAGATGGAGTGTGAGATGGTACCAAACGCCGCCGACATGTTAAGCAGGACCAGCATGATGAGATTTCCTGTGCCCAGGGATAACCTGATTGCATCTACTACCGCTAGTAGGGCAGTTTTGGAGCTCTGGAACGATCCGAAGATTGATTGGGAGGCGTCCAACAAGCAATGATTCTCCATGAAGGAGGAGCACTGCTTGTTGACATAGGACTCCAGAACTTTGTCCAACAAAGGGAGGAGAGATATGGGGCGATAGTAAGCTGGTTCCTTGGGATCTGCATTGGGTTTTTTAGAATAGGTGTGACATGTGCTGCTTTCCATAACCATGGAATGGTGTTCAGGGCCAGAGACTGGTTACACAGTGATTTAATAGCAGGTGCAAGAAGAGTAGATAAGGAGGGCATAGCTCTGTTTATGATGCCTTGTTCTTTATTCACAAAGCAGTTATTGCATGCTATGTAATTAGAGGGTTCAATCATTGATCTGGAATGTATTACTCTAGAAACTAGCAGTGATCACTAGCAGCTAATATCGAGTCTCACTTGGGAGCCACACACATTTTATGTTACATTTGTTTTCTGCAGAATGATGGCAGTAGTCCCTGTCACAGCAGGTGAGGTTGAAGCGGAATGGCAACCACAGAGAAGTAACACTGGTCATTGGGGGCGCTAGAGGGTGCCAAACCAAGATGGCCGCACGATAGTGAGGCTCCCGCCGGACCGGGCACTTTCACTATCCTTTCCAGCATCCTGACCGCGATATCCTGTGCCTAACCCTCACGGATGTGTCCGCTGTAACCTGCTTGACGCCCCGGTGCCAAACACGCCTGCAGAGCCCGCTGGAGTGCCGAGATATCCGCTGTGGTTCCCCCGGGCAGGGAGACGTGCTCGTCTGGGGCCTGCACCTGGCGGTGGGCACCCTCTGGGAAAGCCCGGTGCTTTGAGGCCTACGCGACGCTCGAGATCTCCGACCCGCGAGGCGGACCGCAGCGCCAGAATACCATCAGCTGTCCCCGCCGTGGCGGTGAAGTCTGCGGAGAGGTAGGCGGTGACACCTCTGGGGACGAAGCGTGCAGGGGGACTCTCGTCAGGCCATTCTCCGCCAGTTGGGGCTTGCGCCCGGGACTCGGGCCTGCAGGCTGCTGATCACGCCAGGGGACAGGACACACCTTGACCTGCTGCTGAGGGCTGGAGTGCCGAGATATCCGCTGTGGCTCCCCAGGGCTGGGAAACGTGCTCGTCTGAAGCCTGGCACCTGGGAGAGACTGGGGCTTGGAGGCCTACACGACGCTCGAGACCCCCCGACCCGCGAGGCGGACCGTGACGCCAGAATACCTGCGGCTGTCCCCGCCGTGGCGGTGAAGTCTGCGGAGAGGTGGGGGTTGGCACCTCTGGGGACGAAGCGCATACAGGGACTCTCGTCCGGCCTTACTCCGCCAGTTGAGGCTTGCGCCCGGGACTCGGGCCTGCAGACTGCCGATCACACCGGGGGACGGGACTCACCTTGACCTGCTGCTGTGGGCTGCTCCCGTGGTCCGCCTGGTGCGGGGGGATCACGCCCTGGACATCCCCCGCTGACTTGAGGGCGCTCATTGCGGCCTACCACTGTGGGCTGCCTTGGTCTGAAGCTGGTGCCCCGTCCGGGTCGCCCTCCCGTCATCTGAAGTGGTGATGTGCAGTTGAGCCGTGGCTAGCCTCCTGGATGTAGTGTCACTCCTGCCCTCCCTGATTGAACAGCCACGTGCAGATTGCCCCTGTGGTGGCCGGCGGGGACGCCTCCCTCGGTCCCGCGTTCCTCGTGGTGAGCCCGGGAGCCCCATCGGCCGTATCAAACCTACGTTGCTGTGGCTGAACCCGGGCGGACCCTTCATCGGTCGGAGTGGCACGGCCCCTTTCATCGCCCAGCTTGTCTGCATAGCGATCTGTGCAGGGTCGTCTTCCTGGCATCATGGGTCGCGATGACGCTAGGCAGTCCAAGTTACCGTTTGACACCAAGAAAACCCCCGCGACGGCACCGGAGCCGGGGAACGGTCCTTCCACCGCCGGCCCTCCGGACGAGGACTGGAAATCTCTCCTGCTGGGCATGAAACAAAGCCTGTCGACCATAGACTCCAAGATTGACACCATCAATACCCGATTGGATAGCGTGGTTGCCAAATTGGAGCAACACGATGTCCGCATAAAAGAGACTGAGGACAGGATCTCCACACTGGAAGATGGCGCCACATCTACAGACCGACAAGTAACCCAAATGGACCGGCTTCTCAAAATAATTGCAGACAAGAATGAGGACCTAGAAGCGAGGTCCCGTCGCAACAACGTCCGCATCCTTGGCCTTGCGGAGTCCACCAACACCGGGAAAATGGAGGTCTTCATTGAGAACCTAGTGGCTGAGTTGTTCGGGAGGGAGTCCTTCTCCCCACAACTCATCGTGGAAAGAGCCCACAGATCCCTTGCTGCCCGTCCCCCCCCTGGCGCCCAGCCGCGACCCATCATTGCGCGTTTCCTTAATTACCGGGACAGGGACGTGGTGCTCAGACGCGCGCGGGAGATGGGTACAGTGGGATACTACAACACAACGCTGTCCTTCTTCCCCGATTTCACTGCATCAGTGCAGGAAGCCCGACGGAAATTTGCTGGGGTAAAAAAGAAACTACAAGCCCGGGAGATTACATACGCCATGCTCTACCCTGCGAAACTGAAAATCTCTCACCAAGGCAAACAACTATTTTTCCAACAGCCGCAACAAGTGGAGGACTTCCTCAAGCGGCACAGGAGGGACCTAGCCAGAGAGGACGCAGAGCCGCGGCACTCTCGGTCGCCCTCGCCGATGGAGCAGCAGGACTGAGCGTATCGGGGTAGCACCCCCCGGACTCACTTTGCTGCCACAGCTGAACTTGCCCGAATGGACCAACGTCACTCCCGGTGAGGTACCTCTCTTTTTAAAGAAGATGACACTTGAATTGGTCACTGTTATATTCTGTGCCCGGTCACCCACCTCCGTCCCACACTGAGAGCCTGGTGTATGTCTGGGTTCTTGTGGGTGTAAGTAGGGAGGTGGTTGGCAGTTCGGGCACCCCTAGCTATCGACCCCCCAATGGGCGAACCCCAATACACCCCTTCCCTCATCAAGGCTGGGGTGGTTGCTGTATTTTTTCTGTTTGTTGAGTTGGGTTTGATGGGGGGGGGAGGGGACGGGCGGGATTTGTGTACCCGGCCAGTTGGGGTTGCCGGTGTGGGTGGGCGGATACTCTGACTTTCTTCTGGGATTACTGACTCATCAGTAAAGTGTGCGAGGAGTCGGGTGGGTGGGGTAGTTATTTGGGGATTTGGTTTTGATTGTGATACTGAACGCTACGTGAAATTACCAGCCGTGAGTACATGCCAAATATATCTTTATCCGGGTGAATGGGGGACTTAGCTGACACGCGCCCTGCGTTGAACTTTCAGTTGATCTCCTGGAACGTACGCGGGTTAAATAACCCGAGAAAGAAGAGGCAGGTCCTGGGTTATCTGACCAGGCAGGGAGTGTCAATAGCCATGCTCCAGGAGACGCACTTAAAACCGGGGGGGGCCCCCTCATTTGCATCATGATGGGCTGCCTGTAAGGTGTTCTCGTCTTACTCGAATTACGCTAGAGGAGTGACCATTTTGGTGAGACGCGGGATGGGGTTTACACCGGCGGGAACCGAAGTGGACATTGGTGGAAGATACTGCATGGTCTGGGGGACACTGCACTCACACACAATACTGTTTGCTTGTTACTATGGCCCCAATACGGATGACCCATCCGTGCTCCTCACAATGTGGGGTAAGATTCAGACCCTAGGTATATCCCACGTACTACTGGGGGGGGATTTCAACACTGCACTCAAGCCTGAGATGGACAGATCACAATCGCAGTCGTCGCATTACACACAAACACAACGCATGTTGTTAAACATAGTGGACGAGCACCATTTAGTCGATGCATGGAGGCACTCCCACCCCTCGCTCCGGCAGGGCACCCACTACTCCGCAGTACATTCCACTTGGGCACGTATTGATTACGTATTCCTGTCGGCGGGCCTCTCTCCGTGGCTGGTCGGAGCGCTTCATCTTGCTCGCACATTCTCTGATCACTCTCCAGTCCTGCTTTCCCTACGTATTCCCCTTGAGGTCTCCCCGTACCTGAGTTGGCGCCTAAATCCTGCGCACCTCACGGATTCAGTCTTTCGGGCGGAACTAGAGCAAGACATAAAATACTTTTTTGAGCGTAATATAGACTCCGTATCCAGCCTCACTACGGTCTGGGAGGCGTTTAAAGTCACCGTGAGAGGTTGGTGCATAGCTAAGGGGGGAGGTGTCCTTAAGTTTTTGCGCGGAGATTTGCGCAGGCTGGAGGGCGAACTCCGTAACTTAGAACGTGACATGGAGCAGAGCGTGCGGGGGCCTGGCATTGCGGTGCAGCTTCGAGAGAAGCTTAATGAATACACTGAAGCTGCAGCTAAAGAATGCAAGTTTCTGGGGAGGCACTTTGTCGCGCGGAGGTATGGCGAGGGTGACAGACCTGGCAGGGCATTGGCCTCCGCAATCCGCCCCCCTAGGTACCAAAACTACGTAACTTCCTTGCTAGACGAGCACGGTACCCCGCAGCGGGATCTTGCTGACCAACTCCGAGTCCTTACAGACCACTATACTAGACTTTACACCTCCCACAGGACAACACCGATTGCATTGCATGAGTACCTCGACGACACTGCGCTTGCATGGTTAGGCCCATCCCAGCAGAAGTTCCTTCATCATGAACTGGAACTAGATGAAATAACGGACACAATAATGTCCATGAAGTCAGGCAAGGCGCCTGGATCGGACGGGTTACCGATTGACTTTTACAAAGCCTTCATACATGTACTGGCCCCCATTCTGAAGCAAGTATACTACTCTGCGTTAGAGGAGGGTTCCTTGCCGGCCATGATGCGAGAAGCCCTCATAACATCTCTGTTAAAACCTGGTAAACCGCCGGAGCACTGTGACTCGTACAGGCCCCTTTCATTGCTAAATACAGATATTAAAATATTGGCGAAGGTCCTGGCCGCGCGCCTTAATCTTCTGATGGAACATCTCGTCCTCCCAGATCAGGCCGGGTTTGTTCCCAATTGTGTGACTTCCCACAACCTGCGCACGCTGCAGGCGGTGATACAGGATATTGACCCTGCGAGTGAGGCTGCCGCGGTTTTTCTCGACGCCACTAAGGCGTTTGATTCCCTTGAGTGGGATTACCTTCTGGCCTTGCTGGAACGGATGGGCATGCCGTTTAATTTCCTGGATTGGATCCGGCTGTTGTACCGCCAGCCTCGAGCAGCGGTCCTGCTCAATGGTGCCCGCTCCCCCCCTTTGCGATCCACAGAGGTACCCGGCAGGGATGTCCCCTCTCCCCGGTTCTGTTCGCGATCGCCATAGAGCCCTTGGCGGCCAAACTTCGGCAGCATCACAAACACCGATCTCTCAGCTATCCAGAGCGCCAACTACTCATTGCACTATATGCGGATGACATGACTCTTTATGTCCATAAACCGCGAGAAAACCTGAACCCTCTGCTGCGTGAGGTCACTAAATTCGGAGCCATTGCGGGGATTCAAATAAACTGGACGAAGTCGGCCCTGTTCCCCTTGACTGACAAGACCACGCAGTTCCCTCTAGATTACCCCCTGGTGTGGGAATCGGACGAGATAAAATACCTGGGCATTCAAGTGACCAGAAATCGGGAAGACCTGCTTAGAGCCAATTACGGGACTGTTATAGACAAACTCACGGACAAAGTCACTCAGTGGATCCGTCTCCCGCTGTCGATGGCGGGTCGGATCTCGCTGATTAAGATGGTGGTCCTTCCCAAATTGTTGTACCTTTCTACCAATATACCATACAGCCCTGGTGCATACTTCTTCCGCGCCCTCAACTCCCAGTTGTCACGACTTATCTGGGGGGGGAAGCAGGCCAGACTTGGGCTGCGGACCCTTATGTTGCCCTATCACCAAGGGGGGGTTGATGTACCTAACTTTCAGCGATACTATGATTGCGCACAGGGTCACTTCGCTGTCTATTGGTTCCATCCCCCTCCCTTTATGGCACACCTGGCAGTGGAGGATGGATATATGAGGCCTGAGCAACCTTCCGGATATTTATACACGGCAGCCCGAATAGAACATCGGGACCCCACCACGGTCGACTGCACTGTAAGTGCCTGGAAGCGTTTGGCGGACCATATGGAAGTGGAATTCCTATATTCTCCTCGCATGGCTCTGGCACATGATCCCAGATTGAGTGTTACCCGTGAGGAAATTGGTCGTAAACTGCTCACAAGGCTCGCGATTCACACTTGGGGGGATCTATACCACCAGGGGAGTTTTTGCACGGCGACACACTTCTTTGGTGAAAATGCTCCTTCGGTAATGGATACTGTTGGAGGGAGGACCACCGGGCAGTCAGGGGGCCCACTCCGGGGCGCCTTCCTACCGCAAAGTTATAGCCGAGCACCGCTGAGAAGCCTCCTAGGAGAGGTCTTTCTCCTATGCTCGTACTAGGCCCAGTAACACCACCACACAGGACTCCGTATCAGTGGCTTATCTAGGTACTTTATCAATAGTAGCACATTCGAAATATTTACAGGGGGATCGAGAGATCCAGAAAGAGTCTCAATGTCTTTGTAGGGACAGGGTAGCGGGACAGTCTTAGTACCAGCCTGGTACGGGGAAGCTCTGCGCCAGACCTTGCGTGAGGCCGAAGGTGGCTCCGGGGACCGGAGCGGCAGGTGCTGGTCTCAAAGCAGCTCGGACGTGGAGAGCCGCGACGGGGTCTGCAGGGCTCGGGTGGTAGTTCCGCTTGGGTCAAGCCGCGACACAGTCAGCAGGGCTCCGGTGGTAGGTCCGCTTCGGTCGAGCCGCGACGAGGTCAGCCGGGCTCTGATGGCAAGTTCAACAAGGTCGGGCCGCGACAGCGTCAGCAGGGCCCCAAGGGTTCGTGAAGGTCTTTAAGCACGGGGGAGCCACGACGTAGTCAGCAGGGCTCAGAGCGTGGTTCCAGGATGAGTCTTTCTCCGTAGGGTCAGCCGCGATCCGATCAGCAGAGCTCTTGACTCCGGGATACAACTGCTGTCCTGTTGCAGGGTCGCCCCAGATATAGGTCTGGAGCCCTTTGATGTCCGGACCCTTGCACCCGGGGGGGCAGAGAGGCCTTGTCGGGAGCGGCCATATGCTCAGCAAGAGGGGCGCCAGGCCCAGGAGAGCTGGGGGGCGATCGCACCTAGGTGTGGGAGGACGGTTGGGGGTCCCATCGATACTGCCCTCCGCCGGGAGTGGGGAAGTGTTCACGTGGTACCCCCTGGCCAGTTGTTGGTGCCTTGATGTCGGGGCTTGCTGGGGCCGAGGCCGGGTTGAGCGGGGTCACGTAGGCTGGTGCGCAGAGTCACGTACAATCCAAAATGGAGGAGCCCCGAGGTGCAGGGGACCTCGTGCGGCTTGGCGAGGGGGAACAGGACCACGCCACGAGGCCGGCTCCAACAGATACCTTTCTTTACATTCGGCTTCGGCAAAATATCAAGGCGGTCACACCTAACTTTCCGGATGAGCCGGATACCGTGCGCCTCTACATGCTCTGCTGCAGAAGGGAACTCCGACACATGTGGTCTCCATGTTATATAACCACGCGCAAACGGCTCCGTCCCCCCCCCTCTCCGAGCACGAACTGACTGGGACAGTGATCTGGGGGAGCCACTGTCGGATGCCCAGTGGGAAGAAAGTTGTTCTCATACTAATGCGGTGACAGGTAATGCCCGCCTTCGACTGGTTCACTTTAAATTCCTGCATCGCCTCTACTTTACCCCTGCCAAATTGCACCGCTTTGGACTCCGGGACAATGATCGCTGTCTGAGATGCAGGAGGGCAGCCGCGGACTTCATGCACCTGGCATGGACATGCCAGGCCGTGGCTACTTATTGGGTGGCGGTGTTTAAGGCTCTCTCTGAAATGATTGGAGTAGGCATTGCACCCTGTCCTAAGATTGCCCTGCTGGGCCACTCAAACCCCGCGGTTAAGGCACACCGGAAACTTTTTGCGCTCGGACTTCTGTTGGCAAAGCGACACGTGGCATGCAGATGGGGGCGAGGGCGCGCGCCTAAATTCAAAACTTGGCTGGATACGATGACAACTTGGCAGGAACAACTGCACAGTTATTCGGACCTCTTGCCTCACAAGTCACGTCCCAGGGACCTTTGGGGTCCCCTCACTGCGTATCTCCTGTGGGCACAGGCCCCAGATGTCTCCGTGAGTGACGTGAATAAGGACACGGCAGGGGCTGGCCCGTCCACCACGCTAGATCCAGCACCTATTCCACTGGCAACCGAAACTGATTGATTCCCTCCCCTTCCTTAATCCTTTTTCTTCCCATACATAACATGCATGCGTTCCTGGTACATCCAGCAGGGCTACACACTTCCCGTGGGGTTTGCACACCGTCCACAGGCTGCACGGGTGAGGAGGGCTGCGGGTCTGTCGTCCCCCTGGATCCTGGGTGGGGTGGCGTCCACTCCACGATGGCGCATACTGCACGGCATTACAGGAAGTAGCATCGACTCTGGGGAATCCCTAGCCCGTCACATGACCTCCACCAGCCAATCGCCAGACAAGCCACACATTTCATACTGCACACCGAAGTGCCCACTTCTAGAAGTGGCACTTCCACACTAGGTACATGCACGCCGCACACATCATCGCGCAGCATTCAATCACACGAGTCCGCACATACCAAACTCGGGCCTGCACACCCCACGCATCAGGAACTACCAGGACACATACATTCCCCCATGCATTCCTATGGGAGGGCAGGCCAACCTCACAACACGCACGCACTGTACCCTGGGACACAGCGGTAAAGTGCGCAGGAACCAAAAATCACTACACCAAGTCACCAATAAAAAGCAAAAAGTTTCGGGGTGAACCTGCCAGAAGGGCCGGGTCCAACATAGCCATATCCTCCCGGATCACTGGATGGGTCATTGAGGCGTAGGGCGTCATTACTCCGGTTATTGACTGCACTCCATAGTGGGATGTATTGCCCTCACAGCTCTGCGCCGCAAGGCCTTTTACGCCTCATACTGTGTATGGAGGATATCTTCTGGGAGGGAACAGTTCATATTGCACTTTCCGGTTGGTTACTAAAGTTGAAAGAAACCTCATGTATCTCATGCTCGAATACATCTTGCTGCTATGACTGCTTACTACTGCATACTTAAACAGCTTTAATTCCAATACTACGCGGCTGGCCCGTCTGGGTTGTAGGCGACATGCTGTGTAAATCAGTTGATTCTTTTCAGCCTGCACTTCTTGATTATTACACTGCATGTTGTCGCTGCCGGCCTGTTCATTCAGGATGTAGGCGAACAGCTGTGTGCTATTTGTTAATGATCAATAAAGGTTTTGGAAAAAAAAAGAAAAAAAAAATTAACATTGGTCATTCATGTCATTTATAAGGAGGATAGATGTAAGGTGGACATACTCCAGTCTGTTGACTTGTTTCTACCAGTCCTTATTCAGTTTTCTTGCTGCAATGATGGAGCATAGCCATCAATAAACATCTACCAGTGTCGGTGTAGTAAGTATTTTCGCAAGTATGTTTCCTGGCACACTGTTACTGCCTGAAAACATTACTAGTAATTACCACAAGGGCTGACCATACTACTGGCAATATTGTAATACAGTAAAACAGTATGTTCGATAGCCAGCATTACTGGGTATTTTTACAGCTCTGTGAGTGTGCATTACATGTCTTGAAAAGGAACACTTGTGTGCCGGAATATCAGTCACAACTCCTAGAGATGTTGCTTCGTGAAACCCAGTGGCGGTTCCCAGAGGTAACGCTGTGGGGCGGTGAGGCAGGGCGGGGCGGGGCTGGGTGGGGGGGTAGTGGAGTCCGAAGTACGACGGCAGATAATTATTTATTTACGTTCACCTTTGCTGTCGTATGTCGGACTTCACTTCCCCCTCCTACCCAGCCCCGCCCCAGCCTGCCTCACCACCCCACAGCGATACCTCTGTGAGCCGCCACTGGTGAAACCCATTCTGAGAGGTATTCCCTCAGTTGATCGTTATTATGAAATTGAAGTAATCTAAATTTTTTTTATATATATATATTAAATGTATATTACTTCAATTTCATAATAACGATCAACTGAGGGACCTGCAACAGAAATGTGTCCACCCAATCCTCTGTACCATGTCAGATTGTATGATCCAGCAATCAGGCCATAACTCAAAAGATGTTTCATGAAGGTTTAAACCACACAAAATGTGGCACACAGTACCAATAAAGAGAGAATGTTCACCCAGAGTTGCTGAGTTAAAAAAGCACAACATTTAATAATGCATTAAATAGATATATTTACAGTGAAAATATGGAGCCGAACAATGAAAACTCCACAATTTAATAAGACAATAAAAATATATCATATGAAATATATATAGCAAAGCCTTTCCTTTCATACTTCATGCACCCCAAGAAGATTGTCACTAGGCTCACATCACAAAATGCACTCCCTTTGCAAATGAGGAAAGGAAAAGTAACACAAGTGTCCCCCTTAAGTTAGCAGCAGTGTGTCAGAAGCCATTGCCTGACACTTGAGCTCTGCTGTGTACTAACAGCAAATGGACAAGCGAAAAACAAATTGTAAATGTAAACGCCTACAAAGTGTAAATACCTCTTTGTAGCTCATTCGCGTTATGAACGCCTACAATGTTATCACATTTAAGGGTCGCCATGGGTCACACCACGACCCCTGGTTTGCCCCTTGCTACCCCTGGCACAGTGGCATGTCGTTTGCGCCCCTGGCCTCAAAGGTGGCAAAATCAGTGCCTGGAACACAGGGGCAGCTCTTCCTAATGGACGCTGGTTTGTACTCCACTTGCCTGGTTTCTGTCGATATTTTTTATTATACAAATAATGAATAATATTCTTCAGTATTAGTGTAATAAAAAATGGAGAACATTAGCTGGACTATGACCCTATCTGGAAGCTAAGGTAAGTAAAATAAATGCTGTTAAATGTATGTTGTATGTATGCGCTTGCGGTTGAGAATGTGTTTACGTGCACGAGAGGATGTGAATGTGTATGTGTAAGCATGTGTGTGTGAGTCAATGTAAAGGTCAAATCACAGGTGATGTCACTTCCGATACCCCAGGCATTTTGGTGAATTGACGTCCATCCTGCAGCACCTCCCGTACCACTACTTCCAGGACCCCTGACTGTGCAAGGAGGTATGCATTTTGTGGTTCACGTCATGCATGTGCTTGTACGTGCTGCCAAGGGCTGGGATTAGACTACTGAGAGGAAGTAAGAAACACTTGGGGTTACATTCACTATTTTGTAACGCAACGGGGCGCAGCAAAGGAACTTGCTGCGGTGCATTGCGTGAAAGCGCGAGAATGGCAATGCTCTATATTTACACAGATATGGAGCATTTCTGCTCTGTCCTTGAGTTGGCGCATGTGTGATAGATACCTAGCACCAACACGGGCACTTTTTCACCACAGTACAAGTTTGCCTGCGTTACGGGTAGGATTGTTTTTGTGCAAGGAGGGAAACTCTCCGGCACAAAAACAAACCTTAGAGGCATGTTCCTCTATGTGTGCTGCGGAATGCAGCACACTCCAAAAGAGGAAGTAACATAGAGAAATAAAGATATTTCTACTTGTTACACCTCTTGTTGGGTTGGTCGCACCATTTTGGCACAAACCCATGTTTACAAGTCTTATATATGGGTAAATGCAAGAAAACGCCTATGCTCTACCTATGTAACACCTATCCAACGCAAAGTAACCCAAATTACGCTGTCTTGGGTTACTTTGTATTCACTAAACCACGAAAACCCAAGTAAAGGGGCTTTGCGTTGCTCAGTAAATGCCAAACAAGCGACACAACTCCGATGCAATAAATCTGTGCCCTGATGTCAGTGTGTAGGATCCAGTGGAGGCACCAAACCATGGACTGCTGAATGGATACAAGTGACTCTGGATCAAGGGCATAGCACTGTTAGAGATGACTCAACTGTCACTGAAAGGCGCACTTTGTACCAGACTCAGAAGTGAACTAAGTTCACTAAAATGCAAAAAAATTCCATAGTTAACGCAAGTGGAAGAGAGGGCACAATACACCCATATTATCCCATATGCAAAGTAGGCATATTAAATTTAGGTGCAAGAAAATGCACAGTTCCCAGAGGAATCTAATGCACAGAGGAGGCAGAGTTCACTCAGATGACAAATGGTGAAAGATCAGGGAAACAAAAGGTAAGACACAACTCCATTAGGGAATCCTCACTCATATTCATGCATACAAATATTTCTGCTAAAGTGTAATATTTCTTTGTATTTTGCGAGTCAAAACTCTCCTTTTTATTTTAAAGACCCTGTTAACAGTGACATGGCAAATTCTGTTTTATCTTCAAACTCCTGTTTATGTCTGTGCACGAATTGCACAGTGTTATTTACCAAGGTAGGATTCTGTAGTTGTACCTGGGCAAGAGTCATAAGTTTTTAGGTTCTTCAGGATAAAATATCCAAATTGGTGAAAATAAATCCAATGGTGTTAGTCATATATTCATGCTTTATTCGTCAGATAGGAAAAAGAGAGAAAATGGCTCAGCCAACACGTGTTTCGCCCTCTAGAGCAGCCACCACTGGACTATGCAGTAAATCGGAGGAATCATAGCTGTATGTGTTTGCATCTGCGAGAGCCTACAACCCTTGAGGCAGTTTTGGCTACGGCCAATGTTTCTCGCCCTCACCACGCGATCATGTAGGGAAGGGGAAACAGCCTTTACCACGAAGCATTTTCTACGCGATACGTTTACAACGGTACGCTTACCTCGTAAACGTCTTCACAACGCGTATTGCTTCAACGACGTCTTTAGCACGCAAGCAACGTCATCACGGAAAAACGTCTTCCTGGTCGGAAAAAAAAGCGTCATTCCATCGTTAGTGTCGGCGAAGACCTAAGAAAAAGGAAAAAAAAGAAGAAAGGGGGCTTGGGGGGGGGTCTCCCCCCCAAAAACGAAAAAGCGGGGTAAAGGCAAGATCGAGGTAAGGGCAATGCGAGGAAAAAATATTTTGTTGCAACGCATGCGTGGTAAAGGCATGGTTGCAACGGAATGCGTAGTAACGACATATATTCGTAGGGAAGCAATTCTTCACTGCCTAAGAGGTGATTCGTGGCCGCTGTCAGGCCGGGTCCCACAAAACATGAAATCGGTGGCAGACCTACAACAACAGGCACTTATCTCAGACATAAAATGCAAGGAATAAAATATGAACAACATGCTGTCTGATATCTTGATACTGTCTACACCGTTTGATGCATTAGGTTTTTGCCGGTGGATTAAGTAGGGATTTTATCCTTTGACCTGATATGCACTTCAGCAGGATGAGTTGGGTGCAGGAATGGGAAATGTGCAATCTTACCAAAGGACAATTCAGGGATTTCAGATTCATATTGGGGTGGACGGTGTGCAATAAGGGGAACTATGCCATTTTAATGATGGATAACTAGGTGTTATAGATCTACGTAAGGCAAGAATCCTTATAGTATGGATCGCATATAAAAATGAGAATCTGTCAATTTCGTTTGAAGGTTTTATCAGAGCTCCTTACTAGGATGGGCTGTGTGCAATAATGGAAACTGAGCAATTTCTACTGAAGGATAACTCGGGAAAGGATTTTATTAGGTTGGCCTGTGTGCACTAATAGGAATAGAGCAATTTTGATTATAGATTTTGATCTGTTCATTTAGATTCATGTAGGACAAGAATCTAATAGGATGGCTTGCGTATAAAAGTAATTTCGATGGAAGGTTTTAACAGAGCACTCTATTAGGGTGGGCTGTGTGCAATCAGGTGTATAGGCAATTGCTACTGAATGATAACCAGTACAAGGCAAATGCTTTGATAAGACTTGAATGATCTGAGTTCATGTTGTAAAGGAAATGTGTGAATAATGATTTTAAGACTGCGTAAGAAGATTTTTATGCTTATTGGGCGAGATGGAGTGGGGGTGGGCATACACATTTTTGCAGTAATGATTTTGATATATCGAACAGCTTAATAAAATCTTATCTTAACTCTATCTCTTACCAGAGTAAAAATGACTATGACAGAACCTTTTATTCTTCTAGGAGGATGACACTAGAGAGACAAGCACACTCATGAAGCAATAACCATTGCAATAAATGATGTCATCACCCCGGGTAAAGAGCAATCTTAACTCTTGCCAGTACTACCCTTCTCCAAGGAAGCACCTACTTTCTCTTCTTTGCATTAGGGAGCGATAATACTTTGGTTTCTTTATGGAATCTAGACTTTCTTAATATATAATATAGAAAATATTTATTCTACATTAAAATATTGAGGCTCATATCTTGTTTGTGTAAAACTGTCGTAGTCACCTCCTCATATAGTTTGAAGTCACTGACCACACAGAGATTTGGTTTCACTGGAAACGTGTGGTACAAAGTTACCCTTGAATTTGCTTTTCCCCTTCTAGAACCACGATAATACCCTTTCTGGAGAAAAAGAACTCGTTTTAACGTCAGACTCTCCATTCCATGACATGAGGCGTAAAAGCAGTCAACTTGTCTGACATACCCTTGTAGGACACAAATGAAAAATCCTCAGGATTGTCAGGGCCCATGAAGGGAAAGCTTCAAAAGCTTGGTGCCTTTCTGAGCAACCCCAGTCATTTTCTGCTCCCAGCAACTGGCTCCCAAAGGTTCTGACCCTCACTTTGGGCGGGAGAATCAGCAGGGAAAACTGAGTTAGGAGGAGAGGTATGACCAACTTTGCCAACCCCACCCCTCAGGTGGGGGAGGCGAGGCGAAGCACAACTCTCAGTTCCTGCCATCTTGCAGATGAGGAGAGCCAGCCAACCAGAGTGAAGCTTTTTCTCCCCTCCCACTAGAGGGTGGCATAATAGGGGGTGTACCCATCCCAAGGAGGGGACCCATTGGTCCCGACCTGTTTCTACCTGTAATGCCCCTAAATCTAGTAGTTAGGGATAACCCTGAGCCTTGCCTCCTCAGACAAGAAGAGATAAGAAGAAGGACCGAAGAAACTGTGCTGAACTAAGAAGAGGAGGACGCCCACTGACTTAGACCCAGCCCTACCGGCCTGTCCCCACCTCGAACCTGCTTCAGGGAAATCCCAGCATGTTCTGCAGCCAGCAGCCCCCAAGAACCCAAAGGACCTGCCCTATCTTTCCAGACCAATACTTTATCTCCCATGAGCACCTGATTTGCTCATCCACAGACTCTGGCCAAATCAGCGAATCTGCACCACTCTGTACCCAACGCCCACGACCTGAGTTCGAGTGGCCCAACACCATGAAGAGGTCTCCCCAGCGAACCTGAGCTGGAATCTGGTGATTTCCGACCTACCTCAAATCTCCAGTCAAAGCCTGCAGACCCTTTCTGGAGGATCCCCCGACCTCGACCGGAGCCGGTAAGAAAAACCCAGCGACTCCCCAGCACCTGACATCCCATGGCCTTGGGTGGCCCAACCGACAGTGTCCCAGAATCCCCAGGCATCCCAACTTTCCTCTCCAACCAGTGGTCGCCTGCAGAAAATTTTCATCCCGAGCCTGCAGCATTTGTTGCAACCAGAGAATCCCCATTGAAATCAACAGGGCACCCATCGCCAAACCATCACTCTGCACCCAGCTGCCTCTGCGCCACTGTGGGTTCACCTTGTGTGCTAAATCGGATCCCCCTTTGCCCTTAGCCTAACACCAGGAGCTTTGCTCCCACAACCTTGTGGCCTGCTTGTGAGCATCCACCAACCGGAGGCCCCCTATCACCCTTTGGATAACATTGGGCCTCAGCATTCTGCACAGGCCACCCTAGTGCCGCTGAGGGTGCTTTGAGAGTGCATCATCGACCCTGGGGGAACCCTGGTTCTAACCCCAGAAACCCAACTCCCACAACCCAGTACTTACTTATAAACCGATAGCACCATTTCCTCCCATAGGATTGCATTGACTGCTTTTCTTTGAAAATTGTTTTAAGTGTGGAGTTGGTTTGTATGGAACTCTAAGAAACTGCACATATTCAAAAACTGGTTAACTTAGCTTTTCTCTAGGAAGTGTTCCAGTGTGATATCTAGGCATATGCAAAAAGAACTATTGATGGACAGAATGCAGAACAATGTCATACATTCACCCCAGCACAGAGATCTGGGCCTAAATCCATTGTTTTTTTGCTCACCATGCCATTCCAGTTTGGACCCAGCCATATGCAAGTCAGTCTTGACCCTGTGCCCAATGGGAACAGTCCAGCCCGAACTGCCAGGCCAGGTCCTCGCTGGACTGGAAACAAGCATCCTAGGACCGGTTTCGGGGTTTCACCCCTCTTCAGCCAGGATAGCTTGATTCCAGTGGCATGGAGAGCACGAGACTGATGTCTGAGCATACCCGTCCCACTCGGGGTGACAAATGCAAAAAGAACTATTGATGGACAGAATGCAGAACAATGTCATACATTCACCCCAGTACAGAGATCTGGGCCTAAATCCATAGTTTGCCACTGGATTCAAGATAGCCTGGCTGATGAGGGTTATGAACCTGAAACCGGTCCCAGGATGCTTGTTTCCGGTCCAGGGAAGACATGGCTTGGCAGTTCGGGCTGGACTGTTCCCATGAGGCACAGGGTCAGACTGATTTGCATATGACCATGTCTGAACTGGGGTGGTGGAGTGAACTAAAGAATGATGATGGATTAAACCCAGATCAGTTGACTGGGGGTGAGTGTTTGATTAGCTCAAACGCTCCGTCCATCATCCCCTTTGGTATCGCTTTGTTCGCCCTAAGTTGGCAGGGTATGCCCAGACGTGGGTCCCTTGCTACCTTTGCCACTGGATTCAAGATAGCCTGGCTGATGAGGGTTATGAACCCGAAACCGGTCCCAGGATGCTTGTTTCTGGTCCAGGAAAGACATGGTTTGGCAGTTCGGGCTGGACTGTTCCCGTGAGGCACAGGGTCAGACTGATTTGCATATGGCCATGTCTGAACTGGGGTGTGTTAGAAATGGGATTTCTGGTTGGCTAAGGCTTGCGCCAAAGTCAGGCAGAGACCACCACTCTAGTCAGGGCAAGGAAGTTACACGCCAAAGATAACCCCTGCTCACCCCCTTGGTAGCTTGGCACGAGCAGTCAGGCTTATCTCTGAGGCCTTTGTATTATACCAAAACACATTAGATAAAAACACACACTTTACAATGTGCCAACAGGCACGGGCAAAATTTACAAGGGATTATATGTACAGGGGACAGGGCCACATGGACCACTGTCAGGAATTAGCACTTTTAGAACTTAGCACTTAGAACATAGGATAGAAAATTACTGTAGCACAAAATAACTCATGTAGCACACAACCAGTAACTACTGGTAACAGGTAAGTACCACCTACGCAACCCTAACCACCTTAGGAAAATGTCACGCAGGGAATCAGGGCCTCACTAGCACCACCTGTACTAGGAGAAAACAACCAGCTAAGTATCACAATACCTGTAGGGGTAAACGCACATTACACATGATGCATCACATTCAGAGGTGTAGGGAAGGAAAACACATGATGCATAAAATACACATTCAGCGGTGTAAGAACAAGGCACATGACGAATAAAAATAAATTCAGAAGTGCAGGAAAGGAACAATAGCGCAAAACTCACATTAGCCACTACCTGTGGCAGTCCCTAGGCCAACTGGCCTTGTCGGGGCTAGGACACCCCGAGTCCAGCAGAGTCAGGGCCAAGCGGCGCAGGCTGCGCAAGCCAGGAGCACAAAGCACAACCTACACGTGGCAGTTGCCCACTAAGTGCTGGGCAACTGGAGAAATGTGGGGCACCACTGTGCCTTCTCAAATCAATATAGCAAGGGTTGGAGCCTCTGTGGACTCTACAAGAAATGCCCCCCTAGAGCCTCCGTGGCTCTGAACAACTTTGTGGGGCAAGGGGGGAGCGGCCCGCTGCCATCGGGGGCCGCTCTATCACTGAAGAAATGCCCCCTGAGCCTCCCAGGCTCTAAAGTCTAAACAATAATGCGCCCCTTCGTTGGAGCCTCTACCGGCTCTTAACCAAGCAAGGCGCCTCGTCTGTGGAGCCTCACGGGGCTCGAAAAGAATACTACCCCCGGGTTGGAGCGCGCATGGGGCTCTTTAACAACTATCCGCCAAACAACGTTGGGGCGGTCCGCTGCCTTCCGGGGCCGCCCGAAACCTGAGATGCCCGCCTACGTTGGAGCGCACTCGCGCTCTTAGGAACCCATGTCCCCCCACGTGGGAGCCTCACAGGCTCTGAACCGGCAATGCGGGCCCCGCTCCCGGCCAGTAAGCGGCCCCACTCACCGGTCTCCGTCGGATCTGGAGCAGCAACACCCACGGGGCTCTTTTCTTCGCCGGTTGGCGGGGTGGGCTCCCGCCGAACCTCCGGCCCCGCTTCTCCTTGCCTCGATCTCCCTGGAGCCGAGATTTCCTGCCTCCGCCCTGCGTGCTGATGACGCGGCGGTAGGAGTCCCGGTTGCCAGGCAACCCTCCGGCGGCGGCGAGGAACTTCTCTCGTTCCCTTTTCTGAAGCGCGGGGTGGGCTCCCGCCTTCAGTTAAAATAACAAATGCGACGGTGGCCCCTCGTCTCAGAGCACACAAAGCGGGGTAGGCACCCGCGAGGAGGGCGATACGGGGTGGGCACCCGTATAGAAAAATAATTAATTAAGCGGGGTAGGCACCCGCCAACGCGGCACAATAGCAGGGAATCCCTACGTCGGGGTTCCCTTGCCAATAATTGCAGCTCCGCGCTGCTGGCCCCAAATAAAGCGCTCCTAGCGCTGTAAGTGAAAGAAAAGCGCTTCCAGGCGCTTTAGGGGCAAAATAAAGCGCTCCCAGCGCTTAAAGGCGGATACCAACAGAGTCCAGTAAAGTTCTCCCCTGCATGCAGCAGGGCAGGGGTGGGGGCAAGGCTGGACCCAGAGCCAGCTCACTGGGCCTCCAGGCAGGGAGGTAGTCCAAGTGGCGGTCCTCTGGTCCAGCAGCAGCAGCAGCCCCCCTCAGGTTAGGATCAGCAAGAGAACAAATTGTAAGGGGACACAGCCCCTTCTTATACTGCAAAACCCTTTGTTCTTGGTTCAGGGTGAGGGGGAAAACCAGTCGCAGCTGGTTGGGGAGCACCCTTGATGTGCTCAGCCCCTCACTCTATTCACTGGCAGGGCTAGTGTCATCAGTCGCACCACAGGGGGCGGAGCCAGCATTGTGTGGGGAAAGCCCTGCCCTATTCAGGTCCAAGGTGCACTCCTCCCCAGCCATCAGCATGCTAATCTCACACTCACCACTGGGGCAGACCCAACCAGACTCCTGGATCCAGGCTCACCAGCCAGCTCCAGCCAATCACACGCCAGACACACTTTACGCTAATATGCCAACTCCTAGAAGTGGCACTTCCGCACATGACATAATCACGCATCATACATCATTGCGAAGCATTCAATCACACGAGTCCGCACATACCAAACTCGAGCCTGCACACCCCACACATCAGGAACTACCAGGGACACATACATTCCCCATGCATTCCTATGGGAGGGCAGGCCTATCTCACCACATGCACTCAGAGGGCGCACGCACTTTACTCTGGGACACAGGGAAAGTGCGCAGAAACCAAAAAATCACTACCACCAGGTCACCAATAAAAGCAAAAAGTTCAGGGGTGAACCTGCCAGAAGGGCCAAGTCCAACACAACCCCCTTCCAGCCAAAACGCAGGGCAGACCAATCACCACCGTGATGGACTTCCCTGCTTGGGGCGATAGAACACGGACGCGGGCCCGCAACTGCAGGGACACCCTCCGGTTCTACGCCACGGTGAACCCATGGAATTCCTTCTAAAACCACTGTCCAGACCAACTGGGCTACCCCACTGGTACTCCCAAGTTGTCCGCGGCCAAGACCAGGCCCTAGGCCACCCAGGTGCCACTGGTCCTTGCCTAATCACAGAGTGGGGGGTAGTAACCCCTGGCACATAGCGGCCATTCTCCACTCTTCCTGTCTGCAAGACAGGACTAGACTGCCACTGATTCTCCAGCCTAGGGTCTGCACCCTCAGGCGGACCAGGAGTCTCAGGGACGGCTCTCCTCCCCCTACCTCTTCTCCTAGGGTTCCTCCTCCTCTGGCGAGTGGTACACCTAGAACGCCATTCCAACCCAGGGTTTAACCCCTTAGGTTGCACCGGGGTCAGAGGTGGGCTCTCCCACCCTCTGCACCCCCTTCCAGTGCCCTGCTCCCTACCAACTGGGGCGGTACCTCTGGAAGAAGAACCGGTCGGGACGCTGGTTACAGACGTCCCACCCTTCAGGTCAGGCTGATCCCGAACCTGGCCTTCCAACCTCCGGCCTAGAACCTTTGGAGGAATAATTGCCTGGCACTCCAGGACTTCTGAGGATTTACAATTCATCCCCCTGAGGCTCACAAACGACACATATGTCGAGGGACTGTCTGTCTGGCGCTGATCTCCCGTCCCCTGTCCACCTGACAGTGCGCAGAGATCCCCCAGAACAGAAGTGGTGTCACCCTGGTCACTACACGGGATCCTAGCCCAACTGGGTAGTCCCTGACCCACTGGCTCTTCCACTGGGGAACTCATCCCCCAATCACTCCTCACGCTGGACTCCTGTACCCTCCCTAACAGAGCGGTACTGCCAGACTCTAGAACCACAGGAGCCCTGTTTACAGGCGCTCCAGGTCCTCTACTCACTAAGAGATCTTCCTCAAGTGGACTAACAGGACAGCCTAGGTCCCCAACCTGGTGTTCCCTCAAGAAACCATCCAAGTCCTGAGGCAGGGTTTCGTGCGTCTGGGGACCCTCGATCACCCTCTTACTCCTGCTCCACTGAGCCAGGCAGTAAGCCCCTACACCCTCCTCGCTATCCTGGGATCTAGCTGGGCTACACTGAGCCTCCTCCACCACGCTGGGCTGGAGGATCTCTGACCCACTATTGTTGGATTCACTCACTAATGACTCTAAAGAACCTCTGGCCCTTTCCCAGCGGTCTGCTTCGTCTGCAAGTTCCCATGGACAAAAAGAGCCATACCTCAACAGGAGTTGACGCAACCCTGGCGAACAACTACGGAGCATCTGTTCTTTGATAACCAGACTATACAGTTTATCAAAATCATTTTCTGCGGTAACTCTTACCCAATCAAACAGTGCATCATCACATTCCCCCAAAAACTCCTCCCAAGAATGGTGAGACAGCTTCCTACTGCCCCTGAACTTCAACCTATACTTCTCCTCTCGGGAACAAGGTACCACACTCGGGGAACTGGGAATGGGACTCTCTGTACTGCACTCGATATCGCTGCCACCAATGGACTCCACCCTCACTGGGGAATCCAGAAAACTCCCACTGCGCTCAAGGGACAGGGAAAGGGATGAGGCGCTATCTCCTACGCTGGACCCAGCAAGGGACTCCCTACCTACGGGGTCCTCACTCTCTACTGGCGTCCAGGTACTGTCATCTTCTTCTGAATCTTCAGGGCTCCCCACAGACCCACCACCCTCCAGGTGTGAGGCCCGGACCCTTTCTTCCTCACTGCGCTCACGTTTCCATTCACCCTGTTGCCATCTGATCAGGTGGTCCCTCAGTTCGTACACAGTGTCTGACTCTCTCACCCCTATGTGTCTCTCTCTACATAACCTTTCCAACTCCTGCATACTGTAATAAACTAGATCACTGAGATCAAAAGCAGGCTCCATTCTGGCGGACGTTCTGGTGAAGAGATTACACAGGGAACCTAGGGGTCTGAGCTTAACAGGAGTACACACTTCACAAAAAAGGGGTTCAGCAAGCTCTCTATCCCTGAGAACTCAAACTCACTTGTCTAGTGCCACACACCATTCATCCACACACAACCCTCCCCTCGGACTGGTAAGGCAGTTTCTACCACCCTTGATTCCTCAACCTGACCACAAGTGACACAGGTACCAACTCTGGGCGCAGGGCGGGGAACAAATGTACTGGACACTATTATGCTGCCACCACTGGATCCCACCCTTACTGGTGAATCCAGAAAACACACTGCACTTAGGGGGATGATCTACCCTCCCGAGCTAGGGACACCTAACTCACAGTGCACAAGAAACACATTTCCAAAGAAATGACAAAAACAAACTTAGCACAATAATCCCTATACCATGTGATTATCTAAATGCAGAGTTTTGTAGTGCGGCCAGTTGCCGCTGCGGTACAGCGCAAACGCAAGTCCAAATCCCACCGCTGATCACCAATGTTAGAAATGGCGATTTCTGGTTGGCTAAGGCTTGCGCCAAAGTCAGGCAGAGACCACCACTCTAGTCAGGGCAAGGAAGTTACACGCCAAAGATAACCCCTGCTCACCCCCTTGGTAGCTTGGCACGAGCAGTCAGGCTTATCTCTGAGGCAATGTGTAAAGCGTTTGCGCGCGCACCCAGCAACAACACCCAAGGCCCACCACAAAGGAAACTCCACACAAGGTATTATATAAAAAATAGCCTTTGTATTATACCAAAACACATTAGATAAAAACACACACTTTACAATGTGCCAACAGGCACGGGCAGAATTTACAAGGTATTATATGTACAGGGGACAGGGCCACATGGACCACTGTCAGGAATTAGCACTTTTAGAACTTAGCACTTAGAACATAGGATAGAAAATTACTGTAGCACAAAATAACTCATGTAGCACACAACCAGTAACTACTGGTAACAGGTAAGTACCACCTACGCAACCCTAACCACCTTAGGAAAATGTCACGCAGGGAATCAGGGCCTCACTAGCACCACCTATACTAGGAGAAAACAACCACCTAAGTATCACAATACCTGTAGGGGTAAACTCACATTACACATGATGCATTACATTCAGAGGTGTAGGGAAGGAAAACACATGATGCATAAAATACATATTCAGCGGTGTAAGAACAAGGCACATGACGAATAAAAATACATTCATAGGTGCAGGAAAGGAACAATAGCGCAAAACTCACATTAGCCACTACCTGTGGCAGTCCCTAGGCCAACTGGCCTTGTCGGGGCTAGGACACCCTGAGTCCAGCAGAGTCAGGGCCAAGCGGCGCAGGCTGCGCAAGCCAGGAGCACAAAGCACAACCTACACGTTGCAGTTGCCCACTAAGTGCTGGACAACTGGAGAAATGTGGGGCACCACTGTGCCTTCTCAAATCAATATAGCAGGGGTTGGAGCCTCTCCTGTACTCTACAAGAAATGCCCCCCTAGAGCCTCCGTGGCTCTGAACAACTTTGTGGGGCAAGGGGGGAGCGGCCCGCTGCCATCGGGGGCCGCTCTATCACTGAAGAAATGCCCCCTGAGCCTCCCAGGCTCTAAAGTCTAAACAATAATGCGCCCCTTCGTTGGAGCCTCTACCGGCTCTTAACCAAGCAAGGCGCCTCGTCTGTGGAGCCTCACGGGGCTCGAAAAGAATACTACCCCCGGGTTGGAGCGCGCATGGGGCTCTTTAACAACTATCCGCCAAACAACGTTGGGGCGGTCCGCTGCCTTCCGGGGCCGCCCGATACCTGAGATGCCCGCCTACGTTGGAGCGCACTCGCGCTCTTAGGAACCCATGTCCCCCCACGTGGGAGCCTCACAGGCTCTGAACCGGCAATGCGGGCCCCGCTCCCGGCCAGTAAGCGGCCCCACTCACCGGTCTCCGTCGGATCTGGAGCAGCAACACCCACGGGGCTCTTTTCTTCGCCGGTTGGCGTGGTGGGCTCCCGCCGAACCTCCGGCCCCGCTTCTCCTTGCCTCGATCTCCCTGGAGCCGGGACTTCCTGCCTCCGCCCTGCGTGCTGATGACGCGGCGGTAGGAGTCCCGGTTGCCAGGCAACCCTCCGGCGGCGGCGAGGAACTTCTCTCGTTCCCTTTTCTGAAGCGCTGGGTGGGCTCCCGCCTTCAGTTAAAATAACAAATGCGACGGTGGCCCCTTGTCTCAGAGCACACAAAGCGGGGTAGGCACCCGCGAGGAGGGCGATACGGGGTGGGCACCCGTATAGAAAAATAATTAATTAAGCGGGGTAGGCACCCGCCAACGCGGCACAATAGCAGGGAATCCCTACGTCGGGGTTCCCTTGTCAATAATTGCAGCTCCGCGCTGCTGGCCCCAAATAAAGCGCTCCTAGCGCTGTAAGTGAAAGAAAAGCGCTTCCAGGCGCTTTAGGGGCAAAATAAAGCGCTCCCAGCGCTTAAAGGCGGATACCAACAGAGTCCAGTAAAGTTCTCCCCTGCATGCAGCAGGGCAGGGGTGGGGGCAAGGCTGGACCCAGAGCCAGCTCACTGGGCCTCCAGGCAGGGAGGTAGTCCAAGTGGCGGTCCTCTGGTCCAGCAGCAGCAGCAGCCCCCCTCAGGTTAGGATCAGCAAGAGAACAAATTGTAAGGGGACACAGCCCCTTCTTATACTGTAAAAACCTTTGTTCTTGGTTCAGGGTGAGGGGGAAAACCAGTCGCAGCTGGTTGGGGAGCACCCATGATGTGCTCAGCCCCTCACTCTATTCACTGGCAGGGCTAGGGTCATCAGTCGCACCACAGGGGGCGGAGCCAGCATTGTGTGGGGAAAGCCCTGCCCTATTCAGGTCCAAGGTGCACTCCTCCCCAGCCATCAGCATGCTAATCTCACACTCACCACTGGGGCAGACCCAACCAGACTCCTGGAGCCAGGCTCACCAGCCAGCTCCAGCCAATCACACGCTAGACACACTTTACGCTAATATGCCAACTCCTAGAAGTGGCACTTCCGCACATGACATAATCACGCATCATACATCATTGCGAAGCATTCAATCACACGAGTCCGCACATACCAAACTCGAGCCTGCACACCCCACGCATCAGGAACTACCAGGGACACATAAATTCCCCATGCATTCCTATGGGAGGGCAGGCCTATCTCACCACATGCACTCAGAGTGCGCACGCACTTTACTCTGGGACACAGGGAAAGTGCGCAGAAACCAAAAAATCACTACCACCAGGTCACCAATAAAAGCAAAAAGTTCAGGGGTGAACCTGCCAGAAGGGCCAAGTCCAACAGGGTGGCAGAGTGGGCTAAAGAACAGTGATGGATTAAACCCAGATCAGTTGACTGGGGGTGAGTGCTTGCAATGTTCAACACTCCGTCCATCATTTCCTTTGGTTTTGCTTTGTTCGCCATAAGTTGGCAGGGTATGCTCAGACGTGAGTCCCTTGCTCACTTTGCCACTGGATTCAAGCAAGCCTGGCTGAAGACGGCTGAAATGCCAGAAACCGATCCTAGGAAGCTTGTTTCCGGTCCAGGGAAGACATGGCTTGGCAGTTCGGGCTGGCTGTTCCCATGAGGCACAGGGTCAGACTGATTTGCATATGGCCATGTCTGAACTGGGGTGGCAGAGTGGGCTAAAGAACGGTGATGGATTAAACCCAGATCAGTTGACTGGGGGTGAGTGCTTGCAATGTTCAACACTCCGTCCATCATTTCCTTTGGATTTGCTTAATTTTTAATGGCCATTGCTGTCAGGAATGCCTACAACTTTTCTAGTCTCTTCACAAGTGCATTGGAGGTGTCCTGTAGTCCAAATATCTGTTCCTCTGCCCCCACAATTCGCGTATCTGGTCTATCCAGGCATTCGCCCATGCAGTCTAAGCAGCTGCAGATAGTATCAAAGCGTGCATCTATGGCTCGAAAACCTGTCTTGAGTTTGGCCACATCGCACCACCCTCCATGCCTGAAGCCTTCTCTGCTCTGCCAGTAGCTTTACATTTCTCAAAAGGCAGCTTACGTTGTTTTGGGTCGCCCAGTACCATTGTATTAGTGGGTGCTGTCACATCGCAGTCCTCCCCACTGACGGTGGGAGCCACTGGTAGGGTCTAGGGCCAATGTTTATGGGTGGACCCTCAGAATATCACCAAGTGGGAAGCATGTGCACAGATAGCAGTCGGTGCGCAGGTCCCAGAGTGCCGATGCCAGGAGAGTAAGAAGCAGCAAAGTAGGGAATGTGCCATGGCAAATACAGCACAGGCGGCAAGGGAACGGCACAGCAATTATTGTGTCTTCCTGAGGGCGTCTCACAGAGCAGGGCGCATGCTGTAGGGAGGAGCCGGAGAGGGTTTTCAGGGTGGTTCAGTCAACAAGGCAGTCAGTCTCAGGGGCACATTCCCATCAGGTGTATGGTGCAGTCAGTAGGGGCCAGAATGTGAACTTCCGCCTAGGCAGCGTAGTCCCACAAGATTTTCCCCCAGTGACTACTGCAGCATCAGTGCTGTCGGGGTCGCCGATATTGGGTGGTGCCGGTCTCAGCACGACTCGGCCTCCTGCACCAGTCCCAGTAGTCAAAGCCACAGTTGCGACGCAGGCAAGTCAGGGTGGGATTACCATGGCATCCTGCTGCCTTCGATGCAGCAGGGATAGTCTGGATCACGCTCAAGTCACTGGCTGCCCCATGCCTCAGGCTAACCCATGAACCCTATCACCACATCGCCTACGAGGCGCGTAGCAGCTACTGAGCGCGGATTCCTCTACCAAAGCACTGCGGCCACATGGAGTAGCCGGGTTCGGTCACAGCATCCACCAAGCAGTACAGGACAAGCCCCAATGCCTCAGGGCTAGTTTCAGGTGCACAAAGGTCCCATCCGACAAAGGTTTGGAGTCCTGTCTGGCAGAGCTCCAGCGCCGTGCGGCCATCTTGGTCACCGTCGTGTCCATGCCCCAGAAAAGCTTGATTCCTTTGATGATAAGACAGATGTTGTTAGATTGTTGCTCAGTCTGTCTGCCCACCTGCACTTCGACCCTAGAATGTTATTATTATTATTGTTATTACTAGGATTTATACAATGCAACTGCGACCTCAAAGATATCCTGGCACTAGCCTCCTAGAAGGGGAGAAACCTGAAGGACATGCTGAGTATTTATACAAGGAAAAAACAAGTTTTAAGTGCTTTCCTAAACTGAAGCAGGGCTTGGCAAGCTCTTAGAGAAGAAGGAAGATTGTTCCAGAGTTGTGCGGCCCTGACTGAGAACTCTTGGCCACCCTGTCTCTCCTTCTGAAATTTAGGAATGCATAGAAGGTTTGAGGTTGAGGTTGAGGAGCGAAGATCTATCGGAGGTACATAACTTTTACATTTCCTTTGCAGAAAAACAGGGCAATTTAGTGAATTGCTCTACAACAATAGATAATGATTTGAGCGCAATCATGTCTTTCACTGGAAGTCAATGGAGCTCCGCCAGAGCTCGAGAAGACGAACAGTGCCTGGGTACATTCCGAGGGAGCTCAGTGGCCTTCTCTTGTACTCGATAGAGTCTTTTGACTAGGAATTCTGGGGCGCCTAACAAAAGAGCATTACAATAGTCCAGTCTGCTCAGGATTGTACACGGTACTACCAATGCCCTTGCAGATGGTGGTAACACAGGTAAGCTTTGACTAAGAGTGCGGAGCTGGGCAAAAAAAGTCACAGCAGCCTTGTTAATATGGTGGTCCAAGGATAAATTGATGTCAAAGTAGAACCCTAAATTATGGACCGTGGATGACACTACCAGGCTGACACTGTTCGACCAAGGATGGAAATTAGAAAGACGTCTGGCTTATCAGTCGAGCAGCAGAGAATCTCAGTTTTGTCTACAATAAACTTTAAGGAGCTGCTGCTCATCCGATTCGCAAAATCTCTGACTGCGAGTTATCCAAAGAGAGGATCAGCTGGCTGTAATCCCCGTAGTTGACAAAGTTGATACACCAGGATCTAATAAGTGCCGCAAGTGGGTGCAGATATATATTGAAAGGAACTGCGCTTAGTGCTGAGACCCGTGGCACTTCATGTTCTACTGATTTAAACATGGGGCGAAAAGGGGTGGGCGATGTAGCTTACGTTCTATCTGTTAGATAAGATTGGATCCAGTCAAGTCCTCACCCACCTACCCGTTCTCCCATGATCCGGAAATTAGGATCTTGTGGTTAACTGTGTCAAAGGCGGCTGAGAGATCAAGTAGCACCAATGCTGCCATTCGACCCTGACCCACTACTCATCCAGCCAGAACTAAAGCGGATTTGGCGCCATGAGCAGGCCTGAAGACAGAGTGTACCTCCTCTAAGAGGGTGAGGACTTCCAGACATGCCGATCAATTCTTGCTGACATATCGTTCAAGAATTTCAACTGGGAAAGGCAGCTGAGATATAGGCCTGTAG
Source organism: Triturus cristatus (assembly GCF_964204655.1). Taxonomy (NCBI): domain Eukaryota; kingdom Metazoa; phylum Chordata; class Amphibia; order Caudata; family Salamandridae; genus Triturus; species Triturus cristatus. The sequence continues at coordinate 1,162,438,291 of NC_140590.1, forward strand.
TTGCTAAGATCAGACAGGTCCGCTGAGGTTTTTTTAACAGGAGTTATTAGTGCTCTTTTCAAGGCGCATGGAGCTTGGCCCATTTCCAAAGGTGATTGCAAATGTTTAGGAGTGAGGGAGACACATGATCTGCTAACAGTTTCCAGGCTTTTGGCGGTAATGGGTCTTGTAAAGAGCCCTAAGAGATGGACATCACTGCTGCCCTAAACTTCCTCGGTCAACATTTCGAAGGATTCAAGTTTATTAGTACAGGTTGCAATGATTTTGCCCAAAGTGGCATCCTCCACCTGTGAAAAGCACAGACGGGATCTGGGAGGATTTATATGTAAAATAATGTTCTTGATCTTATTGTCGAGTGAAATCGATAAAGCGTCACATAAAGTCTGAGAAGGCCTAATGACCCGCTTAGTGCATTCTGGGTCAGATAACTCACGAGCAATATCAAATATCCTTTTCGTGCTATTTGAAGCTCCTGGAATGGCTTTGGCACAGTGTTCCTCTTTAGCCTTGCACACATATTTTCATAGCTGTTGAAGGCAGACTTTAATTGTTGTTTATACTCAGCTAAATTAGACATGTGCCATTTCCTCTCCAACATTTTACAAGCTAACTAGCCTGTTTTAAAGTCTAGGTATGCCAAGGCGCAGAAGGTCTTAAGCAGGCTTTGACCCCTTTAAGAGATGTTGCTTTATCTAGAGCCTCTGCGATCCTCCATTGCGAAGCATTGTAGGTGTCTTCGACCTCACACTTTACTATGAAAGCATGGTCCCAGGCCAGAGGTATTCGTTTCCACTATGTGGGCCAGTTTGGCCCGTGCTCTACGAGGAACTGGCTTTGTAGACCCCAGCCTGGAGTTAAATACTTTGGACACTTAATATAGAAGGCCTCCCTTCCGGTCTGACTACCTCAGGGGAGTAACACCCCCCACGGAGATAAGGTCTCCCTATGCAAAACTAAGGCCCAGTGTATGCCCCTCCTGATGGGTGGGCCCAGGCACAAGGTGCTGTACTCCCGGCATTTCACAGGACTCCTGTTGGTCCTTCGAGTATTGCACAGTCCAGTCTCATCCGCCCAAATATTAAAATCAATAGAATAAAAAGTTGGGAGTGTGAGAGGACCAAATTTGAGATACAAAGAGAGGTTTGCACAAAAGAAACCGCAGAGCCCGGAGGACAGGAGCGCAGTATTCCAGAAAGAGAGCTGCCCTTCCACTCCCTCAAGGAAAAACCTAGGACCCCAGCTCCCTCAAAGTTATCCAGATGCATGGTAAGGAAGTCCCAGCAGTCCTTTAAGATTATGGCTACTCCCTTCCCCCCTCTCCCCCTCTCCTGCCCTCTCGAAAGACGATGTAAGACCTCGCAGCTCATAGGGGGGGATATGTCAAAATGAGCATTCGAGATACCCCGGAGTGACACCCCTGTGTAAGTGTCTGCGCAAGTCTTAGTATGGATGTGTGTGCGCAAGCAAGATGTGACAATCTCTGCCTCAGGTCACCGCCTTCCTAGCAGCACCAGCAGCACGATCCTGTGAATGGAACCCCTGTGACTGACAGGCCAGGTCCTCCAATGTGATGTCACGAGGTCCGCGCTAGCACCAGAAGCAGAATCCTGTGAATGGAACCCCCATTATGTGCAAAGCCCTTCACTGTGATGTCACGGGGTCCGCGCTAGCACCAGCTGCAGAATCCTGTGAATGGAACCCCCATTATGTGCAAAGCCCTTCACTGTGATGTCACGAGATCCGCGGTAGCACCAGCTGCAGAATTCTGTGAATGGAACACCTGTGACATGCCTGGCCCTCCACTGTGATGTCACGAGGTCCGCGCTAAGTGCAGAGGGGAGGCCGCCGCCGCAGCAGAGACAAGCAGAGGCCACTGATGGGGAAGAATGTCGTGTAGGATGGGATCGTCTTTGAGGTTCATCGCAGGATCATTTTTGTGACTGAATAGCTTTTTGGGTTTTTTCAGGAAATTTAATTAAAACAATGTTTCGCCTGTTCCCTCCCCCTTCCACTGCAAGACACGATCGCCCATAAACCAGCGATGTATGATGACACGATGAAAAGTCTCTATTGTGACGTGTCCTTGGTATAAAAGGCTGGTAACCAGGCAGCCGCAGCATTGCACTCATGAGCACCGGACAGAGAGGACCACTGCTGGCGGCTGAAGCTGAGGCCCGCGAGAGGCGGAAGCAGCAGGGGCCCATTAGGCTCCAAAACAGAAGTGGGTGGGGATGGGTCTAAAGGGACACGGTGAGTATATAAACCAAACGAAAACAGAACTGAAAACCGAACTTGAAACCAAACTGAAACCAAACTTGAAACCAAACTGAAACCAAACTTGAAACTGACTTGATACTGGCTTGATACTCAACTTTCCTTCCCTTTTCTTCCTTCCCCTTGGTTCCCTTCCCTTCTATCCCTCTTCCCTTCCCTCCCCTCCCCGATCTTCTCCTCTGCATTTCCCTTCTCACTTCTTCTTCCTCCTCTTCCATCCCTTCTCCCATCCCTGCTGTCCCTACCCTCCCCGTATTTTCCCTCTCCCTTCTTCCCGTCACCCTTCTCCCCTTCTCTCCCCCTCTCCCTTCTTCCCCACACCCTTCCCTTATCCCCACCTTTCCATCTCTTCCCCTTCCCTCTCTACCCACACCATGTACACACACCCCCCTCGTTCCCCTCTCCCTCCACCCTCCACCTTCCCATCTCCCATCTCCCTCCCCCTTCCCCTCCCTCTTTCTCCCTCTTTCCCTCTTACTCTCCCTCCCCTTCACCCACAACCTCTCCTTTCCCCTCTCCCTTTATCTATCCCTTTCCCTCACCCTTCCCGCTCCCTCACCCTCTCCTGTTCCCTCACCCTCTCCCTTCCCTTCTCTCTCAACTTCTAACCCTCCTTCTCCCTTTACCTTTCCCTTTTCCTAACCCTCTCACTTTCCCCTCTACCCTCACCCTCTACCCTCAGCCTCCACCATCTCTTCACCCTCCAACCTCCCCTTTCCCACCACCTTCCCCTCTTCCTTTCCCTCTCCCTTCCCTCTTCCATCCCCCTCACCCTCTCCCTTCACCTCACTCTCACCCTTCCCCTCTCCCTTCCCCTCACCCCGCCCTCTCTCTTCCTCTTTCCCTCTCCCTTTCCCTCCCCTCTCCCTTCCCTTCTCTTCACCCTCTCCCTCTCCGTTCCCCTCACCCTCTACCCTCCCCTCACCCTCTCCCCTCACCCTTTTCTTTCCCTTTCTCTTTTCCTTTCCCTCTCCCATCCCCATTCCCCTCTCCCTTTCCCCTCTTCCTTTCTCCTCTCCCTTCCCCTATACCTCCCCCTTCCTCTCACCCTATCCCTTCCTTTCTGCCTTTCCCTTTCCCTCTCCCTATCCTGCACCCTCTGCCTTTCCCTCACCCTCTTCCTCTCCCTTCCCCTCTCTCCCCATCCCCTTCCCCTCCCTCCCTCTCCCTCCCTTTCCTTCTCCCTCTCCCTCAACCACTCCCTTTTCCTCACCCTCACCCTTTCACCTCTCCCTCCACCTCTCCCTCCCTACTCCCCTTCTCCTCTTACCCTCTCCCCCAACTTTTTCACTTTCCCTCTCCCTTCTTCTCTTCGTCTCCCTTCTCCTCTTCCTCTCTCCCTTCCCCTCTACATTGACCTTTCCCTCTCCCTCACCCTCACCCCTCCCCCCTCACCCTCACCCCTCCCCCTCCCTCTCCCTTCCTCTTTCCCTCTACCATTGCCTCCCCTTCTCTTCACCCTTCCCCTAACCCACACCCTTTCCTCCCCCTCACAAACTCCCCTCCCTCCCCACACCCTCTCCCCTCACCCTTTTCTTTCCCTTTCCCTCTCTCTTTCACCATTCCCTTTCCCCTCTCTTGTTCTCCTCACCCTTCCCTTTTCCTCTCCCTCTCCCTTCCCCTCACTCTCTCCCTTCCACTCTTCCTTTGCTCTCTCCCTTTCCCTCACCCTTTGCCTTCCCCTCCACCTCCCCCTCCCCTCCCTCTACCTCTCCACCTCCCCTTCCTCTCCCTCACCCTCACTTTCCCTCACCCTCACCCCTCTCCTCCACCTCCACCTCCACCTCCCTCCCCAATCCCCCTCTCCTCTTACCCACTCCCTCCCCCTCTCCCTTTTCTCTTTCTCTCTCCCTTTGCCCTGTCCCCTGTCCTCCCTTCCTCTTTCCTTTCCACTCTTCGCCTATCCCCTCTCCCTTTCCCTCTCCCGTACCCTCTGCCTCTCCCTTCCGCTCTCCCTCTCTCTCTCCCTCTTCCTTTCCCTTAACCTCACCCGCACTCTCTCCCTTTCCCTCACCCTCTCCTTACCTCCCCCTCTCCCCATCCCTCCCCCTCTTCCCCTCCCCCTCCCCCTCTTCCCCTCTCCCTCCTACTTTCCTCTCCCTTTCCCATCCCTGTGCCTCTCCCTTACCCCACCCTCTCCCTTTCCACTTCCCCTCTCTCCCTCCCTTTCCCTCACCCTCTCACTTTCCCTCACCCGCACCCTTTTCCCCTCTACACCTCTCCCACCCCTCCCCTCTTCCTTCCCCCTTCCCCCTGTGCCTTCCCCTTTCCCATCTCCCTTTCCCTTCCCCTCACGCCACCTCTCCCTCCCCATCTCCCCCTCTCCCCTCTCCCCTTCGCCTCTCCCTTTCCCCTTTCCCTCTCCCTTCCCTCTCCTTCCCCTCTCCAATCCCCTCTACCTCTCCCTTCCCCTCACCCTCTCCTTTCCTCTCTCGCTTCCCCTCTCTTAACCCTTCTCCTATTGCCCCTCCCTTCCTTCCCCTCTGCCTTCATTTCTCCCTTCCCCGCTCCCTCGCCCTTTCCCTCTTCTTCTCCCTCCTTCTCCCGTTCCCTCACCATCTCCCTTCCCCTCACTCTTTCCCTTTTTCTCACCCTCACTCTCTCCCTTTCCCTCCCTCTCCCTCTCCCTTTCCCCCACCCTCTTCCCTTTTCCCTCGCCCTCTTCCTCTCCCTTTCTCTCCCCCTCTCCCTTCCCCTCTCCTTGCCTACTCCCTTTTCTTTCCCTTCCTCTTTTCCTTTCCCTCTCCCTTTCCCCTCTTCCTTTCTCCTCCCCCTTCCCCTATACCTCCCCCTTCCTCTCACCCTATCCCTTCCTCTCTGCCTTTCGCTTTCCCTCTCCCTGTCCTGCACCCTCTGCCTTTCCCTCACCCTCTTCCTCTCCCTTCCCCTCTCTCCCCATCCCCTTCCCCTCCCTCCCTCTCCCTCCCTTTCCTTCTCCCTCTCCCTCACGCACTCCCTTTTACTCACCCTCACCCTTTCACCCTCTCCCCCCAACTTTTTCACTTTCCCTCTCCCTCTCCCTTCTTCTCTTCCTCTCCCTTCTCCTCTTCCTTTCTCCCTTCCCCTCTACATTGACCTTTCCCTCTCCCTCACCCTCTCCCTCTTCTTCTCCCTTCCCCTCACCCTCACCCCTCCCCCGCCCTCTCCCTTCCTCTTTCCCTCCACCATTGCCTCCCCTTCTCATCACCCCCACCCTTCCTCTAACCCACACCCTTTCCCTCCCCCTCACCCACTCCCCTCCCTCTTCACACCCTCTCCCCTCACCCTTTTCTTTCCCTTTCCATCTCTCTTCCCCTCTCCCTTTCCCCTCTCCTGCTCTCCTCACACTTCCCCTCTCCCTCTCCCTCTTCCTTCCCCTCACCCTCTCCCTTCCACTCTTCCTTTCTCTTCCACTCACCCTTGCTCTATCCCTTTCCCTCACCCTCTGCCTTCCCCTCCACCTCCCCCTTCCCCTCCCTCTACCTCTCCCTCTCCCTTTCCCCTTCCCTCACCCTCACTTTCCCTCACCCTCACCCCTCTCCTCCACCTCTCCCTCCCCAATCCCCCTCTCCTCTTACCCACTCCCTCCTCCTCTCCCTTTTTTCTCTTTCCCTCTCCCTTTGCCCTCTCCCCTGTCCTCTCACTCTCCCTTCCTCTCTCCTTTCCCCTCTCTTCGCCTATCCCCTCTCCCTTTCCCTCTCCCGTACCCTCTGCCTCTCCCTTCTCCTCTCCCTTCCACTCTCCCTCACTCTCTCCCTCTTCCTTTCCCTTAACCTCTCCCGCACTCTCTCCCTCTCCCTTTCCCTCACCCTCTCCCTTACCCTCCCCCTCTCCCCATCCCTCCCCCTCTTCCCTGCTCCCTCCCCCTCTTCCCCTCTCCCTCCTACTTTCCTCTCCCTTTCCCCAACTCCTGTGCCTCTCCCTCACCCCACCCTCTCCCTTTCCACTGCCCCTCTCCCTTCCCCTCTCCCCCTCCCTTTCCCTCTCCCTTTCCCTCACCCTCTCACTTTCCCTCACCCGCACCCTTTCCCCTCTACACCTCTTCCACACCTCCCCCTCTTCCTTCCCCTTCCCCCTGTGCCTTCCCCTTTCCCCTCTCCCTTTCCCTTCCCCCTCACTCCACCTCTCCCTCCCCTCCCCATCTCCCCCTCTCCCCTTCACCTCTCCCTTTCCCCTTTCCCTCTCCCTTCCCCTCTCCCTTCCCCTCTCCAATCCCCTCTACCTCTCCCTTCCCCTCACCCTCTCCTTTCCTCTCTCGCTTCCCCTCTCTTTACCCTTCTCCTATTGCCCCTCCCTCCCTTCCCCTCTACCTTCCTTTCTCCCTTCCCCGTTCCCTCGCCCTTTCCCTCTTCTTCTCCCTCCTTCTCCGGTTCCCTCACCATCTCCCTTCCCCTCACTCTTTCCCTTTTTTCTCACCCTCACTCTCTCCCTTTCCCTCCCTCTCCCTTTCCCCCACCCTCTTCCCTTTTCCCTCACCCTCTTCCTCTCCCTTTCTCTCCCCGTCTCCCTTCCCCTCTCCTTGTCCACTCCCTCACCCTTTTCTTTCCCTTTTGCACTCCCTTTCCCCTCTCCCTTACCCCTCTCCCTTCTCCTCTCCCTTCCTCTCTCCCTCGCACCCTTCGCCTCACCCTCTCTCCATTTTCGCTCATTCTCTCCCTTCCCCCTCCCCTTCTCTCCCCCTCTTCCCCTCTCCCTCACCCTCTTCCTTGCCTTTCCTCTTCCCCTCTCACTCTCCCTCACCCCACCCTGTCCCTTCCACTCTCCCTTCCCCTCTCCCCCTCCCTCTCCCTCTCCCTTCCCTCTCACTCCACCTCCCTCTCCCCTGTCTTAATCCCCTCTGACTCTCTGTTTCCCAGTCCCCTCTCCCATTCCTCTTTCCCTATCACTCCACCTCTACCTCCACCTCCCCATCTCCCAACCCCTCTCTGTTTCCACTCCCCTCTCTGTTTCCCCTTCTCCTCTTCCATTCTCCTTTCCCTCGCCCTTCCCCTCTCACTTCCCATTTCCCTTCCCCTCTCCAATCCCCTCTACCTCTTCCTTTCCTTTCCCCTCAGCCTCTCCCTTCCTCTCTTGCTTCCCCTCTATTCACCACTCTCCTATCCCCTCTCCCTTCCTCTTCCACTCACCCTTGCTCTCTCCCTTTCCCTCTCCCTCACCCTCTGCCTTTCCCTCACCCTCTCTCCCTCTTCCTTCCCCTCTACCTCACCCTCATCCTTCCCCTCTACCTCCCCCTTCCCCTCCCTCTACCTCTCCAGCTCCCTTTCCCTCTCCCTTCCCCTTCCCTCACCCTCTCACTTTCCCTCACCCTCACCCCTCTCCTCTACCTCTCCCTCCCAACTCCCCCTCTCCTCTTACCCACTCCCTCCCCATCTCCCTTTTTTTTCTTTCCCTCTCCCTTTCCCCTCACCCCTGTCCTCTCCCTTCCTTTCTCCCTTCCCCTCTCTTGGCCTATCCCCTCTCCCTTTCCCGTCCCATCTTCCTCTCCCTTCCTCTCTCCCTCGCTCCCTTCCCCTCTACCTTGCCCTGCCAGTCTCCCTCACTCTCTCCTTCTGCCTTTCCCTTAACCTCACCCGCACTCTCTCCCATTCCCTCACCCTCTCCATTTCACTTTCCCTTTCCCTCATCCTCTCCCTTACACTCCCCCTCTCCCCTTCCCTCCCCCTCTTCCCCTCTCCCTCCTACTTTCCTCTCCCTTTCCCCAACCCCTGTCCCTCTCCCTCACTCCACCTGCTCCCTTTCACTTCCCCTCTCCCTTCCCCTCTCCCCTTCCCTTGCCCTCTCCATTTCCCTCACCCTCTCACTTTTCCTCACCCGCACCCTTTCCCCTCTACACCTCTCCCACCCCTGCCCCTTTTCCTTCCCCCTCCCCCTCTCCCTTTCCCCTTCACCTCTCCCTTTCCCCTTTCCCTCTCCCTTCCCCTCTCCCTTCCCATCTCCCTTACACTCTCCAATCCCCTTTACCTCTGACTTCCCCTCACCCTCTTCTTTCCTCTTTCGCTTCCCCTCTCTTTACCCTTCTCCTATTGCCCCTCCCTCCCTTTCCCTCTACCGTCCTTTCTCCCTTCCCCGCTCCCTCGCCATTTCCCTCTTCTTCTCCCTCCTTCTCCCGTTCCCTCACCATCTCCCTTCCCCTCGCTCTTTCCCTTTTTCTCACCCTCACTCTCCCTTTCCCTCCCTCTCCCTTTCCCCCACCCTCTTCCATTTTCCCTCACCCTCTTCTTCTCCCTTTCTCTCCCCCTCTCCCTTCCCCTCTCCTTGCCCACTCCCTCACCCTCACCCTTTTCTTTCCCTTTTGCTCTCCCTTTCCCATTTCCCCTCTCCCTTCCCCCTCTCCCTTCCCCCTCTCCCTTCTCCTCTCCCTTCCTCTCTCCCTTGCACCCTTCCCCTCACCCTCTCTCCCTTTTCCCTCATTCTCTCCCTTCCCCCCTCCCTTTCCCTCCCCCTCTTCCCCTCTCCCTCACACTCTTCCTTGCCTTTCCTCTTCCCCTCTCGCTCTCCCTCACCCCACCCTGTCCCTTCCACTCTCCCTTCCCCTCTCCCCCTCCCTCTCCATTTCCCTCACCCTTTACCCTCTCTACCTCTACCACCCCCTCTTTCTTACCCTCCCCCTTCCCCCTCTGCCTTTCCCCTCTCCCTTTCCCTTTCCCTCTCCCTTCCCTCTCACTCCACCTCTCCCTCCCCTGTCTTAATCCCCTCTGACTCTCTGTTTCCCAGTCCCCTCTCCCATTCCTCTTTCCCTATCACTCCACCTCTACCACCACCTCCCCATCTCCCACCCCCTCTCTGTTTCCCCTCCCCTCTCTGTTTCCCCTTCTCCTCTTCCATTCTCCTTTCCCTCGCCCTTCCCCTCTCACTTCCCGTTTCCCTTCCCCTCTCCAATCCCCTCTACCTCTTCCTTTCCTTTCCCTTCAGCCTCTCCCTTCCTCTCTTGCTTCCCCTCTATTCACCACTCTCCTATCCCCCTCTCTTCCTCTTCCACTCACCCTTGCTCTCTCCCTTTCCCTCTCCCTCACCCTCTGCCTTTCCCTCACCCTCTCTCCCTCTTCCTTCCCCTCTACCTCACCCTCATCCTTCCCCTCTACCTCCCCCTTCCCCTGCCTCTACCTCTCCCTCTCCCTTCCCCTTCCCTCACCCTCTCACTTTCCCTCACCCTCACCCCTCTCCTCTACCTCTCCCTCCCCACTCCCCCTCTCCTCTTACCCACTCCCTCCCCATCTCCCTTTTTTCTCTTTCCCTCTCCCTTTCCCCTCTCTCCTGTCCTCTCCCTCTCCCTTCCCCTCTCTTGGCCTATCCCCTCTCCCTTTCCTGTCCCCTCTTCCTCTCCCTTCCCCTCTCCCTCGCTCCCTTCCCCTCTACCTTGCCCTGCCAGTCTCCCTGACTCTCTCCCTCTTCCTTTCCCTTAACCTCACCCGCACTCTCTCCCATTCCCTCACCCTCTCCCTTTCACTTTCCCTTTCCCTCACCCTCTCCCTTACCCTCCCCCTCTCCCCTTCCCTCCCCCTCTTCCCTTCTCCATCCTACTTTCCTCTCCCTTTCCCAAACCCTGTTGCAGGGATTCTGCTTATACACAGAACTATGCTCAGAACCCCAGGACCTCAGTGAATTGTGGTGTACCAGAAACTCACCTCAGAACCCAGAACCCAGTATCCGGCTAGCATAAGTGTCCCATTCGTTATCCGAGATTTAGCTCAGAGATCCCAATGAATAGACAACCCAGAACAAGCTACTTAGTGTACTCTCAGGAATGGTGGGAATCGGAAATACCTGTTCGTATATTATTCTCACATCAGTCCACAACAATAATCAACAGAGACACGGTGTAAATAAAAAGAGTTTATTTTTATAGACCACGTGTCCTAAGATGCAGTACTTTGGCTAATACAAGCAGACAAATGATTAATATCAAAACCAGCAACATAGTTACAATACCATAGAATATAAAAGGGGTGATCATATTATAATGACAGTGGATACTACCACCTTCCCTTTACTAAGAAGCTAATATTATTATTATGCTAATAGAAGGTCTCTTAGGCTTGAATAGGGGACCCCATACCTCAAAGATCAGCTTAGTGAAATCACATCACAGGAGCATCAGGAGTCTTCTCGCAGGAAGGCTCGTCTTCGGTCTGCATAATAAACATGATGTCTGTGATATTAAAAGCACCAACTTTCAGGCATTTGCAGCTGCGCGTGTGTTATGGCTAAATAGTGGGCCGATCAACCTAGAGTGAAAAACATGCATTGTATAATAATCCAGACTATTTGTCACACCGTGTACAGACCAAGGTCGCTGCGCAGAGCCTGGGATGGTAACAACAGATAGCTCTTGTGTGAAGCAAGTCTCGAGTCAGCAGTTTGTGTTAAGAAATAACATGTAAACGCAGTGTCGTGTGCAAAAGCAAAAAGATGGCTTTCTAACATTTAACGTGGTTATGCTAACTTAACAATGCCTGTACGTATTCAGAGAGAACTCACTACACGCCCCCTTGATCGAAGCACTATTTAGTAGGCAAGAAAAGAGAGAACGCAGAGTTCAGTTTCGTCAGAGCAGAACAAGGCGTAACCAATCCAAAGGTTCAGAATGAGTTAAAGTCTGAAACGAAAAAATTGAAAAGCAAAAGGGGAAACAGTGGTGTCCGAAGAAAAAAATATAATTAATCAAAAAAAACTCAAAACAACCATCAGGGAGAAAAAAGAGAAAGAAAAAAGTAAATGCCGCAGCAGGGTGCTGTCCAGGAGCGTCAGGCGCCAAGGACGACAGTGCAGTTAATCCATGAATGTATAGGCAGCATATATGGCAACTGCTCCCAACAAAAAATCATTTGCAGGGCCAGCGAAAGTCTCAGCCATCCAATCCATCAACGAAAAGGAACACACGTGTTCTTCAATCATCGGAGCTTCCAGCACGATCAGAGGGCACCCGGAATGTTCCTCCAAATAGCTCATAGCCAAGAAGTTGTAGGCAGCTGTAGAGATGTCCCAATTACCCAGGATCCCATGTGCAGCACCACAAGCCATTATCCGGACACCAGAACAGGTCAACTCGTGAGACACTAAGGGCCTCATCAGTCGATCGAAATCTGGCACCGGAGACACCAGGCTGGTCAAGCACAAATCCAAAGGCCATTCAAAGGGACAATCCAGGCAGTGAAGCACAGGCTGCACGCAGGTGAAGTAGCAATACCGGAAGGATAATCCATATGCCAGGCTTAAGGTCGCCAACGGCAGAGTTCCATAAAAGTCAAGCATCCTATCCCGAAGAAGATGCAGGCGGGACAGGTGCACGTGTGGCACAGAAGGAGCAGCCATTCCGTAGTATGAAAAGGAAAAGCAGCACACCCGCCACTAGCGCCAGAAGCAGCGGAACACCTCCAAAGATGCTCGAGAAAAGTGAATGAAAAAATGCCGGAACCACACCAAAAATAGTTTGGAAAGAGGTCACGAGACCCGAGCCCACAAGTTTAAAAAAATGAGCCAGGCCGGTCGTGGACGAGGCATTGAAAATAGTTTGGATCAAAGAGCCGAAATGCAGGGGGAGGTCAGTATTCAGAAGCGCCTGTACCTCAGTGCGCGTATTAGCAACGTGAAGGACGAATGTTTCACGAGATGAAGTCAAAGACACCTCTTTTTGGGACAATAGGGCTCTTATTCTGCTCAACTTGTTGAACTCTGCTTTCAAGGTTGGAATCGAAGGCCAGATGGAAGCATCCAGCCGCCCATGCGGGGGTGGAAAGAGAACATTATTGCAGCAGACAACTTTCTGTGAGACAGTTACTATATACGGGATTCCCACTAACATCCCACAGCAAGCTTCATTATTCAAAATTAAATAACTACCGTTTGCAAGCAGCGTGAAAGAAGGCGTAATCACAGGCACTGGGATACCTCGTAGGACGCAGGCTAAGTTCGATGCTTGTACATTGCATGCGCCGTGTAATTGAATGTGCCTACATACCAAGGAATGGTCTGGTGACGTGGTACATTCCTCGCCTTTCAAATAAACCTCAGTCCCGTCCCTAGTACATCGATACGTAAAGGGGAGGGACCAAACCTCATGTATGAAAGCGGTGCCCAGCGGTTCATATCTACCCAAAGCATAATGTTTCATACAAGACGTAAACTTAAAAAGCGCGAAAGGGAGAGTTATCAATCCGTGTGCTAGCCACGTAGCCGAATTGATCTCTGCTACTGAGAAAGGCAACGGTTCTAACTTTTCAATATGCAACAATGAATATGTAGCATCCTTCATGGACATAAATCGCTGCTTGTCAGTAAGGTTAAAGGGAAGGAATAACGATGTAGTGTTCAGATAGTCCCAAGGGACCTTCCCTGCCTTCAACGTCTGCAACGTCCATGCAAACTGCATAACAGAACGCAACTGGTTTTGACCATGATATAACACAGACATATCATCATGTACAATATCAACAACTGATGAAACAATATTATCTAATGTATAAATCCTAGAAGAAAGAGTGCTAATGCTGTTATCTATAACGGCTAAAACCTTTTCCATGTTGGCTTGGTCAATAGCCCTCAATCTGGAAGCCGCCTCAATCTGCGACAACTTCCAAACTTCGTTGTAAATAGCATACGCCCACCTTTTAGTTCTGCCACCCACAGGACCCTTAACAAAATCATTCAAATCTATTTTGTCATGTAATTGTGATAAATGAACTTTGACAGACGCCAAAGTGGAATGTCGCAGCCAAGATTGACACAACTTGCCCACAGAGTATGTGGTTACAGTATGTGAAGACTCAAACCGAGGGTCTACGCGTTCCTGAGTATACCCCGGTTTCAGTCCCAGAAAACGTCGTTGACAGATATCTGAACTGCTTTGCCAAATTAACCAACCCTCACTATTAACTTTCGAAATATTGAAAGATGTATTCGAAACTAAGGATTGCAAAGCAGCAAAGGACAGATCTGTGTGGTTATCCCAATTGGGATAAGCGCCCAGATCCGGCACAGAAGGTGACTTTAATTGTTTAGAAGTAGCCAATCCAAAACAGGTGGTTTGGAAGATGGATGAATTTAAAAATAAAATATGATTTGGTATAAGACAGGCACGATGTAAAGCCTCTGTACCCTGTACCTGCCACGGCTTGGAACCCCAAACCGACTTTAGATCAATAGTAGCCTTCCATACATCATAACCTTTGATTGACAACTCGTCCATAAAGGACTTGGAATAAAGTAACTTTGTGTGTGTCAGTCTAACCTTTGCGGCAGACTCAGGCAGCACCTTAAAATAAAACGCTGCCGGGTTGGAAACACTGAAATCGGTAAAATATGAATACTTGTTAACTAGTGTTTGTGAACTTCCGAATTCGGGAGTAGGACAGTGTTCCCATTGGGTAAAATTCACAAAATTTCTAAATGTATTTGCTTTATGCAGGAAATGATTGCCATAATGTTGAAAACAATACTGTTCCGCATAATTAGCCGCATTTTCGTACAAATCTTCAGCATCAAAAGCGGCATAATATTTCAAATCAGAAAACAGTGATTCAATGGCGTGCACATCCCAATCATCAGAACGTATGTTCTGCCTAACCACATCACCCATAGAAACACGAAATACATTAGGTACATTAATGACCTCTGTAGGCCCATGAATTTGGAATTTAACAGCATCCCATGCGATTCCATCCAAGACGGGCCAGGCAGTAATATTCACAAAAGTCTGGTCCCTCTTCATGATGTGGGACGAGGAGTGGGGGGCCAAAGTTCCATTGATAAGTCTAATTGTCGATCTCTCACTCAGATAGTGGCCATCCACAAGACGGAAAAAAACTATTACGAATCCAATGGACATAAACAAAAAAACACTGAAAAGCAACAGCCAAATGTATGTCCAAGGGGCAATCAAAAAATGTCTCTTAAACCAGCTGAAAAAAACTGCAATGTTCGATGGGGGGCTTGAGGGCAATGAGTTAGTGTCAAAGGAGAAACGGGACTGGCCAAGTGCCGTAGATTGTAAAACAGGCGAGAGACCACGTGTAGGATAAGCATACTCAGTCTCTTCGGGCAAACCACCAGCCGATGGTATCAACAAGGGATCAGTAACCGATTGCATCTCGATGGCAACATCAGGCAAGGTGTTAGAAGCAAGAGTCAACATTGAATTTCTTTGCATCGTCTGGCATGAAACTGCTGGAGTCATACTAAGAAGTATCGGCCACTCGCTGAAGTTTGACATTGTCAATAGAGATGTACCTGTTCTCTTTGCGACCAGGAAGTGGAGGTAAAATGACTGTTCTTGTACCCTGCACTCCAAGCACTGGAACTGGTGCACGATAAGAGGGGCCGAACTCCTTCTTGTTCTCCACCTTCTCACGGACCAGATCTCCAACTCGTGGTAGCCAGCCGACTACCGGAACCTGAACTTCAACTTCAGATGTGGAGGGCAAGTGTTCCTTCGATAGAGTGTCTCTGGCTTCTTGTAGAGTCTGTAAAACAGCACAGTGATCATCTACGTCAAAGGGTGCGGTCGACGCCGCCATGTCTAGACCATCAAGGTCTGGTACAAACATTCTGATTCCGAAGAGCATCATGTACGGGGTCCGCCCACCCAGAGACCTTCTAGGGAGATTATTAAGTGCACGTTGGACGTTATACAAATGGGCTAGCCAGTTCCGGCCTGTGCCTAAAACACGGGCTGTCAATTATTGCTTTAAGTCACGGTTCATTCGCTCCACCACACTATTACCCTCAGGTCGGTAGGGGGACGAAAATTTGACTAGGACCCCCAAATTTCTCATAGCCTCCTTGTAAGCCTTAGAGGCGAACGCAGGGCCCTGATCAGAATGGAAGGTACCACACGCAAAAGTTCCCACAAAGACACGCAAATCTCTGATGACAGTCCGCGAGTCAGCACTCCTTTGTGGCCATACCCACAGAAAACGTGTGCACGAATCCACTGCAACCAAGATGTACTTGTACGCAGTATCAGAAGAAAAAGGACCGCAGTGATCCAAATAAACACAACCAAATGGTTTATTGGATATGTACAACTGTGTTTGTGATGGGCGCGCAACAGTAGAAGGTTTAATCTGTTGGCAAATGTCACAATCAAGAACATAAGCGCGCGCTTGTTTATATAAACCAAACCACCAGTAACGTTGTTGTAGCAGAGATATTGTGGCTGACACTCCGGCGTGGGCAGACGCCAACCCCTCATGAGCAGCCAGAATCAGTGCGGGTCTGCAGTCCGCGTTGGGAATAATTCTGTCACCAACGTCGTTAATCCTCACTAATGGGACATTATCAGGACTTAAATGGTAAATGTAACGAGAAGGAAAACCCTTCGGGTAATCGCCTCCCTTTTCTGTAGCAGCAATAGCTGCCAAGATGTCATCATCAATCTTACTCTTTGATCTGGTAACTGCTGCCACTAAGTATGTAGCCACTGCTGTTTTAGCTGCCTCATCAGCCAAGCTGTTGCCGACAGCATGGACACCAAGTCGCTGGTGACCAAGAGTGTGAATAACATTCACGAGAGGGAGACGTTCTTTAAAGTCTGCCACTCGAACCCAAAGCGTTTTATGCTTAATCGTGCCACCTTTTGTGTCTCGATAGTCATTCTGAGACCAGAAGTGTAAATTGTCATTATAGGACTGGACACAGTAGAAAGAATCACTCACTATTAGAGTAGTGACTCGGGGATCAGCGAACTCCAGTGCAAGCACTAGAGCCCGAAGCTCCGCCAATTGCGCGGTACAATCGCCCAATGACTGCGTATGCACTGTATCAGATTGGAATTCACCATTTACGAAAGTACCTACGACAATTGCGCAAGCCGCTGAGTAAGCGTGCTTTGATCCAATTGCGGGCTGCGCAGACCCGTCAGTGTATATGACACAATGGTATTCTTCGAGCGGGCGCAAAGACAGAGGAGCCGGATGAACGAATTCATACTGCAAGAACTCTTGAGTCTGTAATGAGGCATCAAAGATGTAGGTGACGTCTGGCGACGTCAGTGTTGTGGCCCATTGTATCCACCGAGGATGCAAAGCTTTGGAATTTGGTACACTTGCCTTTGTCACCGCTTCTAAGGCAGGATAGGGTGTTACAACCAGAATCTGTTTCCCATGTGACAGTGCGCGTTCTTTAAGGATCGCCATCTGTACAGCAGTCAGAACTTTTTCGACCGCGGAAAAACGTAATTCAGCAGAGGTGTACAAGTGGGATTTGTACGCAATGGGGACTGTATCGCCCTCATTAAACGTCAAATACGTGAAACCCACGGCGCCCGGCACTATTCTTATTACCAGGTTAGTGCGGTTATCACGTGTCAGCAAATATTGTGAAGCAAGAAGGTCAGCCTGTAAAGACTGTAAAATTCTAGAATGTTCCAGCTGCCAGCTAGACTTCGAAAATGTGGGTTGTACCAAGGCGTAAAGCGGCTTGATACGCTGGGCATAATCAGGAATGTACGTACGGCCGAAATTCAGAAAGCCCAGCAGAGATTGTAATTTCTTTAGTGTCGTTGGCGCACTCAAGCATGCGCACTTCTCCAGAAAGTGGGGAGCTAACCCCTTTCCTTCATTATTGAGCTCGTAGCCCAAAAACAACACTGTATATTCCGCGATGTGAGACTTCGCAAAATTGAATTTGTAGCCATAATCAGCAAAACTCACTACAATATTGTCGACTCGAGACAGATGCGGCAACAGCTCGTCATCCGTGAGGTAGATATCGTCAACATAGGAGTATGCCTCGGGGTCTATTCTTTCTAAGAGAGAAACCACGCGAGCGGAAAAGACGCCAGGGCTATTTTTGTAGCCCATGGCTAATCTCGTAAACTGTTTTTGTTTTCCGCCCGAAGTAAACGCTGTCCACTGGCTACTCAGTGTGGACAGGTTATGGCTAAAAAAGCCATTGGAAATGTCAAGTGTCGTTTTAAACCGTTTACGCACGAGACTGTCGACTAGAGCCGAGCTATGTGTATTTTGTACCGCGCAGGTCCGGCAATGGGAGTTTAGGTGCCGGTAATCCAAAACTAAACGGTACGAGCCGTCAGGCTTCGTTACAGTGAATAAAGGGTTATTCATAGGGGACACACAAGTTTCAATTACACCCTGATATTCCAATTGTTCAAGGATCGCCGCGACGTGGGGTCTAGCTTCACGACGCATGGGATATTGGGGCTGAGGCTGGGGCATAGACCGCAATGGAATCTCATGGCAGGGGGACAACCGGTCCCAACCCACTTGAGTACGATATACCGCTGGCGCAAGCGCCAGCGCCCACTCACCAGCGTACATTTCAGCTTGGTCCTTAGGCACCGTGTGCGCAAAGGACGGGAGGATTTTCTCCTCCCCTCTAGGAGCTTCCAAAATGAAGGCCGGGGGCCAATCTGCCTCCGCTAGGAGGATATCATAGGTGGTGGTCAGATTATCCCAAAAAATCCCTTTTATAGTACGTTGTATGTCACCCTCTATTAATAAGACTATTTCATAAAGTCTATCAGGGGGAGCCACTCTGGTGTCAGCTGTTTCAACAGTAACCAATACATCAGTTGCTGTCGCCGCCAGAAATGGACGCAGAGCTTGACGGACTATGGTAATTTCCGCTGCGCTGTCCAGGAGCGTCAGCGCCCATGTCCGGTTCCGAAGCTGTGTCCGCACTATCTGAGGCATACCTTGCCGTCAGAGCCGCCACTTTCTTCTTCTGAAACGGGGGTCTTTGTCGAGCAAACTCGTCCTGCTTGCCTTTACCCTCAGTCTGTCGGGGTTGGTCACGCTGTTGTGGAGCACCCCGACCTTTGCCACCGCCTCCGCCACCAGACTGTGTAGCTGATGTTTCCTGTGAAGAACGAGGAGAGCGCGGTTCAGAAACCTGAAATCTATCAGGAGACTTAATAGTAGCACGATCACGCAGATCATAAGTGCGTTCACTACTTGACTGTACGGGAGAGGCAGGCCGAGAGCCCTGTTTCTGCTGCTGCTTTCCCTGTTGTTTAGTCCGCCAAGGTTGTTTTGGAAAAATTGGCCGACCATCCTTACCAGAAGTTTCTGCCTTACCCTGCTGCTTAGAATCGGGATTTTTGATCACAGGCTTAACTCCTAAAGAGTTACGACCCAAATCACGATATGCTTCTGAAATTATTTTTGCAAATTCCTGCGGCTTGTCCTCTTCAGCAACTTTCTTCAGTTCATTACGAACCTGAAAGTGCAACGCATCACCCTTAAGGTTTCCCATTATCATGGTAGCCACCAGGCCAAAATCTCCGAGGAGCCGCATCCCCAATTCTATCGCAGACTCCGCTCCATGGTCCTCTTGAACCTGTTTAATTATGGAGGGCAGCTGTAACATAGACGGAGTGCCAAAGCACTGCGCGTACGTCGCAGCAAAAATCTTACCCCATGATACACAATCATCTATATGGGGAACTAAGTCTTTAGGCAAACTAATGGTGAGGATCCTGTGTTTTTCCACAGGAGTTGTATGCGGATAAACCGCCTCTATTTGGTCAAATTTTTCAGCAAGCCAAAAAGGATAATCATCCCTTGTGAGGGGGCGCTTGCCCATAACAGAATTGACCATAACAGGGCTAATGACCACCGCGTGACGATCACTAGGTTGTCCCGCACTAACAGGCGCCCCCGCCTGTACAGTGCGCGACACATACTGCACCAACGCCCTATATACTGAAATAAGGGCACTGTGCAGTACAACCCCTGTCCCTCTCCCTCACCCCACCCTCTCCCTTTCACTTCCCCTCTCCCTTCCCCTCTCCCCCTCCCTTTCCCTCTCCCTTTCCCTCACCCTCTCACTTTTCCTCACCCGCACCCTTTCCCCTCTACACCTCTCCCACCCCTGCCCCTTTTCCTTCCCCCTCCCCCTCTCCCCTTCACCTCTCCCTTTCCCCTTTCCCTCTCCCTTCCCCTCTCCCTTACCATCTCCAATCCCCTTTACCTCTCCCTTCCCCTCACCCTCTTCTTTCCTCTTTCGCTTCCCCTCTCTTCACCCTTCTCCTATTGCCCCTCCCTACCTTCCCATCTCCCTTCCTTTCTCCATTCCCCAATCCCTCGCCCTTTCTCTCTTCTTCTCCCTCCTTCTCCCGTTCCCTCACGATCTCCCTTCTCCTCACTCTTTCCCTTTTTTGTCACCCTCACTCTCTCCCTTTCCCTCCCTCTCCCTTTCCCCACCCTCTTCCCTTTTCCCTCGCCCTCTTCCTCTCCTTGTCCCTCACCCTCACCCTTACCCTTTTCTTTCCCTTTTACGCTCCCTTTTCCCTTACCTCTCTCTCACTTCCCCTCTCTTCACCCTTCCCCCGTTCCCTTCCCCTCTCCCTTCTCAACTCCCTTCATCTCTCCCTCGCACCCTTCCCCTCACCCTCTCTCCCTTTTCCCTCATTCTCTCCCTTCCCCCTTCCCCCTTCCCTTCCCTCCCCCTCTTCTCTCCCTCATTCTCTTCCTCACCCTTCCTCTTCCCCTCTCGCTCTCCCTCACCCCACCCTCTCCCTTCCACTTCCCCTCTTCCTTCCCCTCTCCCCCTCCCTCTCCCTTTTCCTCACCCTTTACCCTCTCTACCTTTACCACCCCCTCTTTCTTACCCTCCCCCTTACCCCTCTCCCATTCTCTTTCCCTATCACTCCACCTCTACCTCCACCTCCCCATCTCCCACCCCCTCTCTGTTTCCCCTCCCCTCTCTGTTTCCCCTTCCCCTCTCCCATTCTCCTTTCCCTCGCCCTTCCCCTCTCACTTCCCGTCTCCCTTCCCCTCTCCAATCCCCTCTACCTCTTCCTTTCTCTTCCCCTCAGCCTCTCCCTCCCTCTCTTGCTTCCACTCTATTCACCCCTCTCCTATCCCCCTCTCTTCCCCTCTCCCTTCCTTTCTCCCTTCCCTGCCCAGCTCCCTCACCCTTTCCCTCTTCCTCTCCCTCTCACTTTCCCTCACCCTCTCCCACTTCCCTTCTCCCTCTTCCCTTCTACCTTGCCTTCTTCCCCCTCCCTTCCCTTCTCCCTCCTCTTTCCCTTCCCCTCATTATCCTCCCTTCCCCTCTCCTTAGCCCTCTCTTCACCCTCATCCTTCCCTCTCTCCCATCCTCTCTCCCTCTCCCTTCAATCCTCCCTTCCCCTCTTTTCACCCTTGCCCCCTCCCTCTCCCTCTTCCTCTCCCTTCCCCTCCTTCTCCCTACCCCTACCCCTCACCCTCACTGTCTCCCTTTCCCTCACCCTCTCCCTTCCGCTCTCCCTCTTCCCCTCCCTTCCACTTCCCCTCTCCCTTTCCCCTCTCCCTCCACCTCTCCCCTTTCCCTGCCCCTCTCCCTTCCCCTTCACCCTCTCCCTTTCCCTCTCTTCACCTTGCCCCTCTCCCTTCCCCTCTTCCACTCCCTTCCCTTCTCCCTTCCCCTCTCCCTCCCCCTCTCTGTTCCCCTCTACCTTTCCCCTTCCCCTCACCCTCTCCCTTCCTCTCTTGCTTCCCCCTTCACCATTCCCCTATCCCCATCCCTCTCCCTCTCCCCTTACCATCTCCTTCCCCTCTCCCTTCTGCTCCCTTCCCCTCTTCCTCTCTCTTCCCCTTTCCCCCTCCCACTCCCTTTCCCTCACCCTCTCTTTCCCTCACCATTCCCTTTACCCTCACCCTCCCCATTCCCCACTCCATTTCCCTTTTCATATACCTTCCCTTTCCATTCCCCTCTCTTCACCATCATCCTTCTCCTCACCCTCTCTCTTCCCCTCACACATTTGTTTCCATTTCCCCCTCCCTTTTCTCTCTCCCTTCTCTCATCATCCTTCCCCTCCCCCCTCACTTTCCCTCACCGTTCCCCTCTCCACCTCCCCCACACCTCCCCCTCTTCCTTCCCCTGCTCTTCCCCCTCTCTTTCCCCTTCTCCCTTTCCCTCTCCGTTCCTTTCTCCCTTCCCCTCTCCCTCACCCTTCCCCTCACCCACTCTTTCCCTCTCCCTTCCCCTCACTCTATCCCTTTATCCCGACCGTCTTCCTCTTCCCTTCTTCCTCACCCTCTCCCTCCCTCACCCTTTCTCCTCTCCCTCCACCTTCTCCCTTTCCCCTCCCCTCTCCCTTCCCCATTCCCTTCCCCACCCTCTTCTTCTCTCTTCCCTCTCCCGTCTCTTCTCTCTCGCCCCCTCCCACTCTCTTTCCCTTACCTTCTCTTCCCCTCACCCCTTCCCTCTCTCCCCCCTTTCCCTTTCCCATCCCCTCCCATTCCCCATCCTTCACCCACATCCTCTCCTTTCCCCCTCCCCCACTACCCCCTTTCTTCTCCCCCTCCCCTTCTCCATTGCCCTTCCTCTCTCCCCTTACCCTCTCCCTTTCCCTTACCCTGTCACTTTTCCTCACCATAACCCTTTCCCTCACCTTCTCACATTTCCTTACCACAACACTTTCCCCTCTCCCTCCACCCCTCCTACTCCCCTCCCCTTTCCTTTCACCCTCTCCCTTCCCCTCACCCTCTTCCTTCCCCTCTCCATATCTCTTTCCCTCTCCCTTCCCCTCTCAATTCCCATCTCTTCACCCCAACCCTTCTCCTCATCCTCTCTTCCCCTCACCCTTTTTTCCTTTTCCTTTTCCCTCTCCCTTTCTCCATTCCATTCCCTCTCCCCTTCTCTCCCCTCCCCACTCAATTCCTCTCTCCCTTCTCCTCTCTTCATCTGTCCCCTCTCCCTTCTCCTTTCCTTGCTCCCTTCCCCTCTCCCTTCCCCTCTTCTTCTTCTGCTCCCTTACCTTCCCCTCACCCTCACTCTCTCCCGTTCCCTCCTCCTCTCCCCTTTCATTCCCCTCTCTCCTCTCTATCCCTCTCCCTCTTTCCCTCCCCACCCTCTCCCTCCACCTTGCCCCTTACCCTTTCCCTCACCCTAACCCTTCACCTTCTCCCTTCTCCCCTTCCCTTTTCCCTTTCCCCTCTCCCTCCACCTCTCCACCTCGTCCCTTCCCCTTCACCCAGCCCCTCTCCCTTCCCCTTCACCCTCTCCCTTTTCCTCTCTTCACCTTGCCCCTCTCCCTTCCCCTCTTCCTCTCCCTTCCCTTCTCCCTTCCCCTCTCACTCCACCTCCCCCTTCCTCTCTTGCTTCCCCTTCACCATTCCCCTATCCCCACCCCTCTCCCTCTCCCCTTACCATCTCCTTCCCCTCTCCCTTCTGCTCCCTTCCCCTCCCTTCCCCTCTTCCTTTCGCTTCCCCTCTCCCCTCCCACTCCCTTTCCCTCACCCTCTCTTTCCCTCACCATCCCTTTACCCTCACCCTCACCATTCCCCTCTCCATTTCCCTTTTCATATCCCTTCCCTTTCCATTCCCCTCTCTTCACCATCATCCTTCTCCTCAACCTCTCTCTTCCCCTCACCCTCACACATTTGTTTCCCTATCCCTTTTCCCTCTCCCTTCTCTCATCACCCTTCCCCTCTCCCTCTCACTTTCCCTCACCGCTCCCCTCTCCACCTCTCCCACCCCCTCCCCCTCTTCCTTCCCCTTTCCCTCACCCTCTCCATCTCCTCCTCCCTTCCTATTTCCCTTTCCCTCTCCCTTTCTCTTTACCTCTCTTTTCCCCTCTCCTTTCCCCTCTCCCTCCACACTCACCCTCTCCCTCTCTCTTCCCGCCTCCCTTCCCCTTCAACCTCTCCCTTCTCTTTCCCCTCTCCCATACCCTCTTCTCCCTTCCCCTCTCCCTCTCACTTTCCCTCACTCTTCCCCTCCCCCTCTCTCTCCCCTCTCCCTTTTCCTCTCCCTTCCTCTCTCCCTTCTCTCTCCCTCCACCTTCCCCTCTCCTTTACCCTCCATTCCCCTGACCCTCACCCTCCCCTCACCCTCTTCCTTCCCCTCACCCTCTCTCTTTCCCTGACCCTCTCCCCTTCCCTTCCCTCCCCCTCCACACCTCTCCCTTACCCTCTCTTTCACCCTCTCCCACTTCCTCTCTCTTCCCCTCTCTTCCTCCCTCTCCTTATTCATTGTCCTCACCCTCTCACTTTCCCTCACTCTTTCCCCTCTTCCTCTCTTCCACCCCCTACTTCTCCTCCCCATCCCCTCTTCCTTTCACCTTCCCCTCTCCCTTCCCGTCTCCCTTTCCCCCCTCACTCCACCGCTCCCTCCTCCATCTCCCTCCACCTCTCTGTTTCCCCTCCCCCTCTCCCTTTTCCCTACCTCTCTCCCTTCCTCTCTCCCTTCCCATCTCCCTTTCCCCTCTCCAGTCCCCTTTACCTCTCCCTTCCCCTATCGCTTTCCCTTCCACTTTCCCATTCTCCCTTCTCCTCTCCCTCATCCTTTCCCTCTTCCTCTCCCTTCCCCTTTCACTCCTTCTCCCTTCCCCTCACCCTCTCCTTTCCCCTCACCTTCACTCTCACTTTTTCCTCACCCTCTCCCTTTCCCTCTCCCGCTTCCCTTCTCCCTCACCCTCCCCTTCTCCCTTCCCCTGTCCCTTCCCCTCTCTTTATCCTCATCCTTCCCGTCACCCTCTCTCTTCCCCTCACCCTTTTCTTTCCCTTTCCCTCTCCCTTATCTCTCTCCTTTTCTCTCTCCCTTCATCTCTCCCCCTTTCCCTTTCCCTCTCCCTTTCTCCCTTTCCCGCTCTTCACCCTTCCCCTCTCCCTCTTCCTTCCTCGCCCCTTCCCCTCTCCCTTCCCTTCTCCTTCTTTCTCTCCCTTCCCCTCTCCCTCCTCCCTTCCCATCATCCTCTCCCTTCTCCTCAAACTCACTCTCTCCCTTTCCCTCACCCTCTGCCTTTCCCCCACCCTCTCCCTTTCCCTCACCCTCTCCATCTTCCCCTCTCCCTTCCCCTTCCCCTCTCCCTCTTCCTCACTCTCTCCCTCCCTCACCCTTTCTCTTCTCCCTCCACCTTCTCCCTTTCCCTTCCCCTCTCCCTTCCCTTTCCCTCTCTTTATCCTCATCCTTCCCGTCACCCTCTCTCTTCCCCTCACCCTTTTCTTTCCCTTTCCCTCTCCCTTATCTCTCCCCTTTTCTCTCTCCCTTCACCTCTCCCCCTTTCCCTTCCCCTCTCCCTTTCTCCCTTTCCCGCTCTTCACCCTTCCCCTCTTCCTTCCTCGCCCCTTCCCCTCTCCCTTCCCTTCCCTTCTCCTTCTTCCTCCCCCTTCCCCTCTCCCTTCCCATCATCCTCTCCCTTCCCCTCAAACTCACTCTCTCCCTTTCCCTCACCCTCTGCCTTTCCCTCACCCTCTCCCTTTCCCTCACCCTCTTTATCTTCCCCTCTCCCTTCCCCTCTCCCTCATCCTCTCCCTCCCTCACCCTTTCTCCTCTCCCTCCACCTTCTCCCTTTCCCTTTCCCTTCCCTTCTCCCTTCCCCATTCCCTTCCCCTTCCACAACCTCTTCCTCTCTCTTCCCTCTTCCGTCTCTTCTCTGGCGGCCCCTCCCACTCTCTTTCCCTTACCTTCTCTTCCCCTCACCCCTTCCCTCTCTACCCCTTTTCCCTTTCCCATCCCCTCCCATTCCCCGTCCTTCACCCACACCCTCTCCCTTCCCCCTCCCCCACTACCCCTTTTCTTCTCCCCCTCCCCTTCTCCATTGCCCTTCCTCTCTCCCCTTACCCTCTCCCTTCCCCTTAGCCTATCACTTTTCCTCACCATAACCCTTTCCCTCACCCTCTCACATGTCCTCACCATAACACTTTCCCCTCTCCCTCCACCCCTCCTTCTCCCCTCCCTTCCCCTCACCCTCTTCCTTCCCCTCTCCATATCCCTTTCCCTCTCCCTTCCCCTCTCAATTCCCCTCTCTTCACCCCCACCCTTCTCCTCATCCTCTCTTCCCCTCACCCTTTTTTCCTTTTCCCTCTCCCTTTCTCCTCTCCCTTTCCTCTCCCCCTTCTCTCCCTTCCCCTTCCCCACTCAATTCCTCTCTCCCTTCCCCTTCCTTCACTTGTCCCCTCTCCCTTCCCCTCTTCCTCTCCCTTCTCCTTTCCTCGCTCCCTTCCCCTCTTCTTCTTCTGCTCCCTTACCTCACCCTCTCCCTCACTCTCTCCCGTTCCCTCCCCCTCTCCCCTTTCCGTCCCCTCTCTCCTTCTCTCTGCCCCTCTCCCTCCCCCTCTCCCTCCCCACCCTCTCCTCTCCACCTCTCCCTCCCTTCCCCTTCCCTTCCCCTCACCCTCTCCATTCCCCTCACCCCACTATCCCCCTTTTTTCTCACCCTATATATATATAATATATATTACCTACTGGCGGTCGCCAGTAGGTAGTTATAGTTAGGACCCTGTTTCCATAGGAAAACCGCAACATTCTATTTTGAATAACTTTGGCGCCGGTCGACGAATCTTCGCGAAATTTTCAAAATAGGTGGGGCGCTGCGCTCCGCTCCTACCCTGAAAGTCTCGGGGGGATTCGTCAAGCGGGGGCTGAGATAAAAGGGGGGTCCCAAAACGCGATTTTCACATGCATTTTTCCATAGGACCTTTAGACACAGCTACAGCCCGAACGGCTGAACAGAGTTCCTTGAAATTTGGCAGAGAGGTAGTCTACAGGTCAAGGAAGTGCCTTTTGTAGGTTTGGTGTAAATCTGTTCAGTAGATTCGGAGAAAATAGCCTTTAAATCAATATATATATCTGAGCCAGCTTACGGTGCGCTTACGGTGCGCTTACCGTACGCGTACGGTGACGTGCGCGAGCGCGATTCTGATTGGCTGTTAGATCTTAGTAAACATTCGAATTGGTCGAAACCCGGAAGCGGCGGCCGCCATTTTCTCTCTCGCACTCTGAGTGGGGATTAAAAAACAAAGCACCAAAACATGTAAAGGGGCTGTTTAGACAGCTCCTAAGCACCTAGCCATGTTGGGGGAGTCCCCAAAGATCCCCCAAGGCCAAAAACGGAATTTTAATTTTTTCGATAATTTTGCCGATTACGCTTACCGTACGCGTACGGTAAAAAAAATGTTTTGTTAAAAAATTATCCATACTCTCCCCACCCCATTCGTGCATGGCATATCACAGATGTGAAACATTAAAATATTACCTTTCACAACGAAGCGCATCATATGTCCTCCATGTGCGCACGGTGCGTGAAGCGCATCGTGCGTACATGGCCCATCTAGCGTAATGTGGGCACGCGGTGCGCGTAGCGCACCGCGTGCCCACCGTGCGTGCACGGCACTAACTGCGTAAAGTGGGCGCGCGGTGCGCGAAGCGCACCGCGTGCTCACTGTGCGCGCACGGTGCGCGAAGCGCACCGTGCGCGCACGGAACGAACTGCGTTAAGTGGGCGCGCACGCCACGAATGGGCGCGCACGCCGCGAAGCGCATCGTGCGTACATGGCCCATCTAGCGTAACGTGGGCACGCGGTGCGCGTAGCGCACCGCATGCCCACCGTGCGTGCACGGCACTAAATGCGTAAAGTGGGCGCGCGGTGCGCGAAGCGCACCGCGTGCTCACTGTGCGCGCACGGTGCGCGAAGCGCACCGTGTGCGCACGGAACGAACTGCGTTAAGTGGGCGCGCACGCCACGAATGGCGTAAAGTAACTTAGCATTTAAAAAAACGTACAAATTCACTGAAAAAACCATAGGTTTCACACACGTTATAGTTAGGAATTAGCATTTAAAAAACCTTGCAAATTCACTGAAAAAACCATAGGTTTCACACATGTTATAGTTAGCGGAAATTTTACTGATAAAAAACCAATGAAATTCCCCCGTTATAGTTAGTGCAGGCAACTATAACTCACGCGACCGCAATCTTCTGCTGATGACATATGTGTTTTTATGAAAAAAAAATATTTGTAATATATGTATAGCTAAAAATTTATGGAAGAAGACATGGGCAAATAAGTGTCTAAATACAGTATTAGCATCAGCAGAGGATTGCGGTCGCGTGAGTTATAGTTGCCTGCACTAACTATAACGGGGGAATTTCATTGTTTTTTTATCAGTAAAATTTCCGCTAACTATAACATGTGTGAAACCTATGGTTTTTTCAGTGAATATATATATATATATATTTTTTTTTCAAATAGCCCTAAAACCCAAACATTACACAGAGCACCCCAGAAGCCAAACACACACAGAACCCAAAAAGTACCCTCAGCACCCCAAAACCCAAACCTACCATGAACCCTAAATTTACCCTGGGCACCCCAAAACCCAATCCTACCCAGAACCCTAAAGTTACCCCAAAACCCAAACCCTCCCTGAACCCTAAAATTACCCTGGTCACCCTAAAACCCAAACTCACACTGAACCCTAAAATTAAATTACCCTTAGCACCCCAAAACCCAAACCCACCCTGAACCCTAACATTTCCCAAGTCACGCCCAAACCCACCCTGAACGCTAAAATTACTCAGCACCCCAAAACCCATACCCACTCGGAACCCTAAAATGACCCTTAGCTCCCCAAAACCCAATCCACACCTCAAGCCTAAAATTACCCTGTGCACCCCAAAACCCATACTCACCCGAACCCTAAAATTACTCTTTTGCACCCCAAAACCTATAGACACCCGAAACCCTAAAATAACCCTGTGCACCTGAAAAACTATACCCACCCTGAACCCTAAAATTATCCTTAGCACCCCAAAACCTTTACCCACTCTGAACCCTAAAATTACTCTGCACCCCAAAACCCATAACCTCCCTGAACCCTATAATGACCCTTTGCACCCCAAAACCCATACCCACCCAGAACCCTAAATTAGTTTTAGCAATAACCCTAAAATTACCCTTGCTACTTCAAAACACATACGCACACTAACACTTAAAATTACTCTTGGCACCCCAAAACGCAATCCTACCATGAACCCTAAAATTAATCTGTGCAGCCGAAAAACCCAAACCCACCCTGTACGCGAAAATTATCCTTAGCACCCAAAACCCATACCCACTTTGAACCCTAAAATTACTCTGCACCCCAAAATCCATATCCACCCTGAACTCTAAAATTATCTTTTGCACCCCAAAACCTATACCCACCCTGAACCCTATATTACTCTTAGCACTCCAAAAACCAAACCCACACTGAACCCTAAAATTACCCTTGGTACCCCAAAACACATACCCACACTAAAACTTTAAATGACTCCTGGCACCCCCAAATCCAAATCTTTCCTTAACCCCAAAATTACCCTTACCACCCCACAACCCAAACCCACCCATCAACGCTAAAATTGCTCTTACTGCCCCAAAACCCATACCCATCCTAAAATGTATAATTACCCCTGGCATCCCAAAACCAAAATCCACCCTGAATCCTAAAATTAACCTCGGCACCCCAAAACCTATACCCTTACTCACCAAAACCCAATCCACTCCAAACCCTATAATTTCCTTATACTTACATGTAAAACACATATGCGTTTACCATTCATGCCTTTACAACGAAATTCGTTGGAAAAGCATGCGTGGTAAAGGCATATGCTTTGTAATGCCATGCCTTGTAATGGCATTGCGATGTAATGATAGGTGCATTGTGTTGGCATGCATTGCAATGAAATGCGTTGTAAATAATTTGTTGTAATGGCTGTTTCCCTCATG